>NC_089680.1:69921873-71374373 GCF_037042795.1 Molothrus aeneus
AGTCTCTTTCACACCAAGACAATTTGCTTTCTGAACCTGGAGTTTTAAACAGAAAGAGAGACATGATGTTCCCTCATCTGGTTAAATTAAAATAGCATTGGTGTGAGGTCAAGCTTACACTGCAAACTAAACACAAGCTGGAATTTGGTCAGAACTTACTGCTCCTATGAGTTTTTGCTGTAGTAAGGGAAGGTAGCAGCGCCTGCAAAAATAGGAGAGTTCTCTCTTTTCCCACAGAGAGAGCCCCTACTGCTAATTTTTAAAGATGTGAAGTTTGTCCAGGGGTTTTGCATCTATTGCTTTAAAGATGCTGCACTCAGGGCTGCGTCCCATTTAGAAATGTTAACACCAATTCCTACTGTAGATCCATCTGCCTTTAGTACCTCCTGATGAAATGGATCAGCCCAGTTGGAAACCAGCCAGTAGGCAACCCAAGTTTGGTCACGTCAAGTGAGGTACTTTTTTAGCAGAAGGTGGAAATTAAACACTTACTCAAATCTTGCAGCTTGAGTTGGCAAGATTTGTTCACTGTGTTATGGATTTCTTTTACTATGGGCGTAGTGACACCAAGGGGGAAAAAAAAAATATTGTGGAAAAAGGTATAGTTGGATGGATTTTGGCTAATTGCAGTGGACTTAGGGGCAGTGCAGCAGCCAGACAGCAGAATTCTGTGAGCTGTAGGGTGCAGGAATGGGAAACACAAACGTGTTTTAGAGCAGGGATTTAGGCCTGGGGGCTACAAGAGAGCTCAGTCCTCTGCAGCCTCTGCCAGCAGAAGGGCAGGAGGCCGGAGCAATCACATCCAAGAGCCTGGAAATGTGGGTGGGAATCGGGGTGAGGTGTAAAGCAGCAACCTCTGCTTCACCTGTGGGTCCTGAGCAGGGCTTCTGGCACCAGGTCTGCAGAGCTCTGTCTCCTCCTGAGCCAGGCTGCCCTGTGGGGCTGAGCAAGGTGCTGCTGCTGTTGTGGTCTGCATGCTTGGAGAGGGTGGCAGGGGTGATTCCATGTTTAATTCTGGCAGCTGGAGTGGAGCAGCACTGGGCAACCCAGGAGTGTTTATGGGCACCCACCAAGGCCTGGGGCATGAAACCCAACCCTCAGGTGTGGAGGGTTGTGTGGGAGTCACACTCCTGACCCTTAGGGCTGAAAATCAGACCATTCTTCCAGGGGTTTCCATTGCTTGAGTGAGCATTTCAGGATAAAGAAGATTTATAAAAAGTCAGGAGGTGGTTTTCCAAGAGCCAGGTAGGGAGTTTTGGCAAGAGTCTCATATCAAGCTTTGTGCTCAAACAGTGCAGTTTTTTGGCGCTATCCAAGCCCTTGGTGCAGCAGGTGTAATTCCTGCCCTACTCAGTAAAAGGCTAGGAGTCATCACATCCAGGAATGTCCTTTTCTGTTCCCATGGATACGTTGAAAATTGCCCTTCCAGAGTTGCCTTTCTGTTTTCACCTTTCCCTGTGGGTGTGTGGGTTGTGTTTGGTGACTGGAAGCGTCGCAGCAGGGTTTGTGTTCTTACCAAACATGGAAGCAGTTGTGTTATGACAGCAATTGCAATGAATTTCCAAGGGCAACAGGCTTCCACTGACACGTGCCAGGCACCCAGGTATGCCAGGTCAGAGCCAGGGAAGTGGGCCAGGTGCAAAATGCAACCAGCCCTGCTTAGGTGCAACATTGCCCCCATTGCTGGGAAAAAGAAAATACTTTGTCCTTTTTCTTGTCAGGTTTCTTTGATTCCCTTGGTTCTGGTCCCAAAAGGCAAGGTCGCCTTCAGGGGAAGGAGGGAGATAAAACTCATGGGTAAACATGGAGAGCTGAACTTGTAAACATTCTGTTCTGGACCTTGGCTTCGCTGTGGATGCAGCCAGTGTGTGACGCATGGGAGCACATGTGGGCAGAACATCTCAGAGGGTCTGGAGCCACTCAGCTCCCACAGGTGCCAGAACTTTGTCTGGCAGGTCCTTCACCCAGCACCTTGGAAGGTGGAGAATTCTTCCAGTCAGTTTTCTTTTCATGCTCTCCTCAGAGCGCTTGTGTTACCAAAGGAGCTTCACTGCAGTGCTTTTGGTGTTTGAGGCTTCCAGCATTCTTGGGATACAAGGATTGCTTGAAGGTCCTTCTGCACATCTGTAGGCTCAAACTGACATCACTTTTTCTTTTAATTGTTGTGTAATAATGAGGATCATTTAAGTGTTTATCTAAGCAAGCATGTGACTCTGTATTTCAGAGCTGATCCATTGCATTCAGAGGACTTGGATGTCTGCAGCTCTGATCTTGTGCAACCTCACTCATAACAGCCTTCTACAGGGACAGTATAGAATTTTAAAGTTAGCTAATAAATAATCACTTTTGTTTTCTTCACATGCAGCTTGGCTTGTGTAAATGTAGGAAGAAATAAAAGTCTGGCTGAATGGTTTTGGGGGTAGGTGTTAGGGTCTTCGCAAGAAGTTTTATGGCCTGTAGGGCTTAAACTGAATGAAGTCCTGGTTCTAGTTTGGGACTCAGTTGTGAAAAGTGCAAATTCCATGAAGTTCACGTTGCAAAATATCACACTCTGCACTCAGCTGTCCTGAATGGCTGCAGCAGACATGGGGCGTCCTTGGCAGCGTGCAGCCTGCTCTGTGGAAAGCAGCTGCATTTCTCCCTCCACGCCCAGGGAATAGGTTGTAGCACATGTTTCCCTGTGCAATCAGCTGGCTCTGGCCATCCTTGTACAGAGAATGAAAGGCTCTGGGGTTTTCAGCCCTGTTGGGTGGGAATTTTTAACTTGCCTCACTGGAAGGGCTTGGTTGGAGATGTTTTGCGTCTTTGCCGTGCTGCTCAGACGTTACAGGACGTGTGCCAGTTCACACAGACTCCTGTGGAGTTTGGGCTGCAGCTGTGAGCTGTGGAGAGAACTGTCCTGAGGTTGAACACGTCACCAGGAGTTCTCTGAAGCTGCCTCTCCGGGTTTTTTTGCTGTCATGTTCAGTGCAGCCTGTGGAGTTTTTAAAAGTAGAAGTTTTAAATGGTACATGTGTGCAGTGCAGGTTCCATAGTTACAACACAGGTACGTGTCTATTAAATCTCTCCTTCACTGATCCTTAAGGCAGTTCAACTGCAAGCTCTCTTGAACAGGAAAAAAACCTGTCAGCTTGGTTACTTGTCCTAGTGAAGAGTTCAGGTGGCAGATTTTGCAGCAATATCAGGGAAATCAAGGTAGTGATAAAAATTTGTCAGTGTTTTGACAAACTGCTGCTGAAAGTAATTTATTATGTTGGGATGTTCATAGCACGTACTTGTAACTGTATGGATGAGGGAATATTTATAAACCCTTTGTAGTTGTTGGTGTTTGTGTGTCTTGCAGTGCTTTTGTAATTTTGGAGATATTTACAGGTTCAACATGTGTAACTATGAATGGAAATGAAAACTGTGAAATAATATTGTGAACATGCAATTTATTATTGGGTTCATGTGAAGAGCTTTCCAGCTGTTGGAAGGTGGAGCCCGTAAAGGAAAGTGAGAGGTAAACCCCAAGGGAACTGACATGTCAGAGCATCACTCAGGACTCCACAACCTGAACACCCATTACAAATCTCTATTCAATGGAGCCATGTGGTCATTATAACAAATCTCCACCATAAATTGCTAAGTGAAATGCCCTGAAAGCAGAAATGACTGTTTCTTGATACCAGTGACAAATATTGATGTGCTGAGTTACAACATTTGCTAAGGACACAGTGCAATACTAACCACTTACTCCTCTGTTCTTCATTTCTAGGTCAAGATGTTGTTAAGTATAAAAAGTATCTTATGGATGTACTCTACGTTAGTTATAACATATATGCTACCTAAAGGTAAGTCTTCTGTACACAGAACATGTCATTAAAATTAATTTAGTGCTCTAATTGGTAGGGCATTTCACAGGACTGAGGAAACAGCCTGAGCTCAGGAAATTGTCTTTCTCAGCCCCTGCCATGCTGCACCATGTCACTAATTTTGTTTCTGTGTCCTCCTCAAGGCGTTAATGATTTATTTCTCTTGTGCTTGGGCTGCCATGAGCTAAGCTGGGGCAGCTCCCTTGGCTGCTGGGATCTTTAGCAAGGAGGTGTTAGAGCAGCTGCAGGTTTGGGTGGAAAGGAAGGAGCCCTTACTGCCTCTCTTGGTAATTACATGCCAAGACTGAAGTGTGTATCCATGTGTGGTTGCCCTGGTTATTTGAAAGTTTGGGTCAGGCCTTCAGTATGGAAAATATCTCAGCAGCTGCTACAGACTCACAAAGCAGCTTTCCTAAGTCTCAAAGCAAGATCTTTCTTTATTTTCTTTCTCCTTTCTTTCCAGGTACTCATCAAACTGATTTTAGCCTTTGGGAAAATCAAATTTACTACTTTTGTTTTTCCACCTACCTGGAACACTGTTGCTAGTAACATGTTTAGGTAATCCTGAATGATAAAGAAAAGGACTGGTTCATTAGTGGAACCAATTAAAAAAAGGGATAATAGATTGAGATTGGCTATAAAGTCTGGATCAGATCACAGACCCGACTCACTGCCTTGTACAAATGCAGGATTCAGGGATACAGGGATTGAGAGGGCAGCACTCTTAAGTGGGGAGGAGTGCATGGATCCTTGGAGTTGTAGAATGTGGGATGCCATCTTTACATGTCCTCTCACTTACTCCACCTTTTATTACATCACAAATGGCTCATTTATCTCCAGAGTTGAATTTTTGGTACTTGGGAGATTTTTACGAATGTCCCATTCTTTGGAATGTAGATCAGGTTGTGACCCATCCTTATTTTTCCAAAGTTTTTGGAAGAAATTCAGAAAGACCCTGATGTTCCTAGAACACACTGTGAACTTTGTGAGGTTTGCTTTTTAAGTCAGGGGCCATTCTTTTGGCCTACAGAGTCTTAAACATTTTCAAACTATGGCCATGGTGAGGAGGACAAGGATGAAAAAATTTTTCTTTCTCATGAATTGATCTAATTCATGATTCCAAGGAATCTGTGGGATCAACTCATGCCCTTATCTTTTGTAGAAAAGTCAGTTGATGCAGTAATATCTTGAGAATGAATGTTAGAAGACTGCACAGAATCTTTATAAGTACGGCTTTTGTTTAAAAATACTCTAAAAACAAAGTATATCTCAGCTTTCTGAAAGATAGACACCCTACATTTCAACCTTTTCTTTTTGAATCCTTAGTTTGGATCTAAAATTGAAGCCTTTAAATCTTTAGTGAAACACAAATTCCCAGCTTATCACTGTTGTGGTTTACAAGCTGGACCTTGGGGTTATAACCAACGCTGGAGTTTTTCCTACCTGTTTTGGGTGGCCATTTGTGGTGTTGAGTTCTGCAGCTGAGATTTACATTTGCCTGGCTCCTTGTGTGTATCTTGTAGACCATAAAATTAATTCTTCATCGTTCTTTGTGTCCTTCTCTTATTCTGCTTGCTCAGACCACAAGCCATAAAGGACTCAGGTTATTGCTGGATCTCAGTCCATTACCTTTCAGTGTTTCCTAAAAGTTTCTCTCATTTTAATTCATTATTATCTTCACTAAAAGACTGGTGGTTAATGAAATAGCTTCTCCTAGGTTCAGTGCTAGCTGGATTGACAAAACACATGATTTTAGTGATCCTTTCTATTTCTGCTGCTAGACAGGGCAATATACCATATGTCCCAGCAGGTTGTTGATGAACTGAAAAATGAGATGCAAAATTTTTCTTTTATTTTTTTTCCCTCATAAATTTAGCTAAAAAGAAATAGAATATTTTATTCTTTAAGCATGTGGGATTTGTCTGCATAGTCAGTAGCAACATTCTGTTCAGTTAAATTCAATTATGAGGCAAATTCACTCCTCTAAGCAGTCTCACACCATGCAGGGAAGGTTTTACTCTTTTCTTCAGACTCCTTGTCCACTGCAGACCTATTGGCCTGGTCATTGTGGTTAATGTGATACAGAAGGGCATAATTCTGTCCTTTGAAAAAATGATCTAGACTCCTACTTTAAGAATTTTATAACATTTACCACAGAACAAGTATACACATTTTGAAGAAAGAGACTTTGTTCTCAAGCAAGAATTCCTTTCTTCCCACTTCACAAAGAAGACGTCTAGCTATGTGTCATTGGTCTATCACATCCCATTGGGTAGGGGCTGACACAGAATACAAGCTTAACAAAAATGCTAAATGGGGCAAAAAAAGGGTTATATGGATTAATATGAGATACTGATAGCTTCTGCATTGGTCAGTAAATTCTGCTAGACTAATCTGGAGTGCTGCAAGAAATCAAGATTTTTGGAACTGTGCAGGATCATCACTTAATCTTGTATTTCAGATATTATGTCAACCAAATATTTTCTTTTTCTGTAGGGAAAAACTTCCTCCTCCTTTCTCCTTCTCCTCTTCCTCTCTTTCCTCTTCCTCCTCCTCCTTCTTCTTGTCTTCTCCTCCTTCTTCCCTCACCTCACCACAACAAATAGTTTTTTATTACCTGTTGTATAATGCTTTCTAAAGTTGGGCAGAACTGCAGCTCCACAGAATCTTCTGTTCTGGGAAGTAGCACAGTTTAGGAGGCTGGATCTAGTTTTCATATCAGGATTGAAAGTGTTGATTGCCAGGTCTTCCAGCTGGCTGATGTGAAGGCACGAATTTTAAAGGGAGGAAATTTCCTCAGGGTTCAGCACTGATATTCCAGATCACTCATAGTCATAAACAGTGTTCTTACAAAGTTTATTAAAGTTCTGTCAGTCAGTATAATTATAATTTAGTCATTCTTCAGTTAAGAAGAAAGTTCCTGTAAGGTGTATAGATGACAAGAGATCATAATAAATTCTAAATATTTTGGGACTGATTTTAATCTCCCACCTGTGCAATTTGGCAGTAATTCCATCACAACTGATAGAACTGAGAATTCATTCTATTTCTTTATCTCTAACCACTGTAGCTCTGTGAAGTTTCAACAAAATAAAGGTGATATAAAAGATCTCTGGTTTCATCAGCTTTGATACCATCATCTTGACTCTTTCTGAATTCTGTGCCCAAGGAATTCTAGTTTGGTAGGCATGGATGAAAAGGACTCGAGAAGTTAATTCAGAATTCTGAGTCTTCCCTGTCAGCCCATTTTTCTCTTTTTCTAATAATACTTTATTATTAAAATGCTTGGGCATTAAGCTGATGACTCTCATATTGAACCTGTTTAGATAATACCATTAAGACTGTCCTGTGGAAAATCATCTGTCTCTGTTAAACATAACCAGGTTAATGAGCAACTTTTAGTTTTTCTTCCATTTTCCTTTTTTTCCCCCCATTTATTTTTTCTGTTTTCTTTCATCTTTTTTTTTTTTCTTTTTCTCCCTCTTCTTTATTCTCTTCGTTTTTTGCTCCTCTTCTTTAATTCTCTCCCTCTGCCCACCCTTCCATCCCACCCTCCAATCTTCTACTCTTTATGGAGAGATTATACTTTTTATCATAGGTAAACATAATTTTCATGTGCTGGTGTCTCCTGTTTCATTTTTTGTTGACGGCTATTATTAACTTACCATATTTCTAAACTTTATAAATCCCAGCTCCCTTCAAAATAATTATGACCCTGCTCTACTTTTCAAAATGTTAGAAGGATTGTGAAAGAGGTAAAACAGTTCCTATTGAGCATTAGCTTTTAATCTTCATTAAGCCATTATGTGTGATGAAATAACATCACATAAAAAAAGGAAAATCCATCAGAAACCCTCTCTTCAGTCACGGGGTGCAGCTTGGATGAACAGTAGTCAACTTCCCCCTCAGGATATTGTCAGATGGAAACATTTCACTGTGAAATGTTTGCAGCTGGAGATGACATAAAAAATGATAGAAGTCCTGATCATGTCAAGTCTGAGCCAAGCAGGGACTTTCTGTGGGCTTTACTTCTTCCTTTGCTTTTACATCCTGAAATATTTCATTTCTGCGATGTGTTAAAGGCCTGGAGGCTGCAAGGAAACAACTTTGAAAGAGTGACTGTTTGGGAGACTCTCTCTGGAAAGGCTTTTGTTTCAGCACGTGTGCAGTAAAAAAGAATTAACCCCTGAGAGAACAGTGGGGTCAGGGGTGACAGGGGTGCAAAGCCATGTGCTGTGTTTCCTTCTGAGGAGAGAGGCAAGGTGTGAACTCCAGCAGCTCCCCTGCATTCAGGGTTTTGGCCAGTGAGGTAACTCATGGTTTTTCACTCAGAGTGGTCTTCCTCCTGTGAATTGAAGAAACAGCTCTTACAGTTCATCTCTCATGTAAAATTTCAGACCAGTTCCCAAAGGTTAATTACTTGGTGACCATAACAAATAGAGAAAATAAGTCAGAATGAAATTTTCCCAAAGAGAAATTTGCTCCATCATCAGCCTAAGGTGTACCAAGACTGATACAAATTCTTTCTCAGCTTATACTCCCCAGTCCTGTTACAAATCAGCTAAGGTTCATGGATTTCAGGCTTTGCATTAGTGAATCATTAATTAACAATGACATATATCTGTTTCTGATTTTGCTGTTACACTGATGTGATTTCTCCTTTCTCTCTCCTCGCTCTCTTCCCTTTTTCTAGTTAAAGCAGAAAAAAAAACCCTGGTCAAGGGATCTCTCTCTGGAACTTCAGTCCTGCCATGCTTCTTTTCAACCACACCCACCATCTCCTCCAGCTACGCCGCCGAGTACCTCCGGATCAAATGGTCCAAGGTGGAACTGGACAAAAGCGGGAAGGACGCCAAGGAAACCACGGTCCTGGTGGCCCAGAACGGCAACATCAAGATAGGCCAGAGCTACAAGGACAGGGTGTCTGTCCCCAGCCATTCTGAGGAGAGCGGGGATGCCTCGCTGACCTTCTCCAAGCTGCGCGCCAGCGACGCCGGGGTCTATCGCTGCGACGTCATGTACGGAGTGGAGGATACGCAGGGCATCGTCTCTCTGGCTGTTGAGGGTAAGGGTTTTGTCTGTTTCATTTCTAGCCAGCAGTGATTCCAGCTAAAGCAGCGAACCTGGTGGTGAACACAGAGCTAGAGGGGATTTACAGCAGTGTCTTTAGCGATTGGCCCTTTGTCGCTGTCACATTTTCTGAAAAATCCCTTTGCCCAGGATTTCTTCTCCTGGGAAGCTGAGAAGCCTCAGAGAGAAAAGAAAAACAATAATTATCTGATTTGCTTCTCCCCGTTTTGCTGCTTTGGAATGTGGCTGGAGATTGTTTATCCAACAGGTGCATGTTTGATTGGTTTCATGTGAATTGTTTTGACTTAATGACCAATCACAGCCAGCTGTGTCAGGACTCTGGAAGCAGTCACAAGTTTTCATGATCATTATTTGTAACCTTCTATCTGTATCCTTTCTCTATTCTTTAGCATAGTTTTAGTATAGCATAATATAATATAATATAATATAATATAATATAATATAATATAATATAATATAATATAATATAATATAATATAATATAATATAATATAATATAATATAATATAATATAATATAATATGCTTTCTAATAACATGGAGTCAGATTCTCAATTCCTCCTTCATCCTGGGGACCCCGAAAATACCACAGCCCTTGGATTAGGGTGAAAAGAAGCAATTTATGATGGAAAGGGTGAAAGTTTAGGATGTAAACAAACCACTGAAGCTGTGGTTGGCCTGTCTTGATGTCCCCAACTATGCCACCAAAAGTGGGAGCCACTCTTTCTGGGAAAGGAAAATCAAGCATGAAGGAAGTGCTCCTTTTGCCCAGTAATAAATTTTGGATGGGCAGAAGGAAAACTCATTTGTGAGAAGCTGGAAGAAAAGAAGTAGGGAGGTGTTTGCTAAATGTGGGGCAGGCAGTGATAACAGTTTGCTTGCCATCTCTATTAGGAAATAGTCTCCAAAATTTTGAGAGGGAGAAGTTTATGTGTTGAGAGACAGAAGAGACAGGAGTTTCAGAATGGTTGATGTTGGAGAAGACATCTAAGATTATCAACTCCAAGCCTTAACCCAGTGCTGTTCACTACTAACCCAGGTCCCCAAATGCCACATTCAAGCACTTTTGGAACTCTCCCAGGGATGATGACACCCCCACTTCCCTGGGAAGTGTATTTCAACGTCTGACCACCCTTTCAGTGAAGTTCATCATTTCCTGATGCCCGCCCTGAGCCTGCCCTGGCCCAGCCTGAGGCCGTTCCCTCTGCTCCTGTCCCTGGTCCCTGGAGCACAGCCCGGCCCCCCCGGCTGTGCCCTCCTGGCAGGAGCCGTGCAGAGCCACAAGGGCCCCTGAGCCTCCTTTGCTCCAGGCTGAGCCCCTGCCCAGCTCCCTCAGCCTCTCCTGGGGCTCCATTCCCTTCCCAGCTCCGTTCCCTTCCCTGGCCACGCTGCAGCCCCTCCATTGCCTGCGTGAGGGCCCAGAGGTGCCCCAGCCCTCGAGGTGTGGCCTCAGCAGGGCCGGCGCAGGGACGGGCCCTGCCCCGCTCCTGCCGCCACCCCAGGGCTGGCACAGCCCAGGGCCATCGGCCTCTCGGCCCCCTGGGCACCCCTGGGCACCCCTGGGCACCCCTGGGCTGTGTCCGGCTGCTGGCACAGCACCCCCAGGGCCTGTCCCAGCTTCCCAGCCCCTCTGTCCCAGCCTGGAATGCTCCATGGGTTTAAGCAAAACCAAGGAGTGAGCGGCCAAAGCAGCGTGTGATGTGTGGGTGTTTCTCCCCTCCGAACCCGCTGGTGGAGCACGGCACAGAGGCTGCTCCAGAGCCCGTCGGGCTGGCACTGAGCCTGGCCTAACAGGCTGTGCTGACAGGCAGGGCATTAACCCGGGCTCTGGGCCATGCACAGGCACGTTCTGGACCCAGGTTTCTGCCTGTGCTTAGAACAGCACTGAGCTGTGTGGATGGATCTCCTCGTAGGAGCCTTGCTTTGGGCCCTGCCTTGCATGCCCCTTTGCAGCTCAGTGTCTTTTGGAAGTTCAGTATTTACTCAGGTGAATGAATCCCAAAACAAACATTAATATCTGCTGCTGGAAATCATGGCTTTGGCTAAGGGTTTTTTGGTGAGCTTAACACTGTATTGTTCTTCCAATCTGCCTAACCTAATGTGAACAGTCTGTTGGTGTTGATTCAACAAAAGGATTTGAAGGTGTGGCCTTAATTTGGAAATACAGTAAATCAGTGTAGCCATTAATGTCTGCATAACTTCATAAACTCTTAGGTCCTAATGACAAAAGCAAAAGAAATCCTGGTTTGAACATTACTTTTCATAATGAGTGTCCCTGGCATTCCTTACCCCTTTTCAAGAGTTCCCTTGACTACATATCTATATCCAGGAGCTGCAGATGTTTATGACAATAAAATATCAGATGATTTATGGTGATACTGTAGCTTTTGTAGTTGCTGCTCCTGCAAAAACACTGCAAAGTGTTGAACTGATTAGATTTATGATTTTACCTCAATGAAAGCTTCACAGACTCCATTTTCTTTCTGCAAGTGTTCTTTTCCATGAGTACTTTAATGTCAGAATTTCAGGAGAGGAAAAAAGCTAAGTCTTGATCCAAGTGGAAAATTGGTTTGCTAGACCATGATTTGTGCCATCTATTCTCAGTTTTCTCCATTATGTAAACAAATGGCATTTATTAGACTCATAAGAGCTTCGTGTGAATGTTGCTGCTCAAATCTTCTGCTCTATTCTTTATGGTTTCTTATGATTTCAGCTTTTATTAATAAACAAACAAACAAAAAAAAACCTCTAGTCCCAAACACAAATTATTTCTGCTGTTTCTTTTTGAATCTGCACCCCAAGGTGACACATTTGAGGAGACTATTCTCCCCCTTTGTTCATCCTGTCCTGACTGGGGTGCAGGCAGGTATTTCCTTGTTAACTGAGCTAATTCCAGAGCTGAGGGATAGCCTGGTTCAGCACTGTGCTTTGGTCAGCTCTCCTGGGTGGAGCTGGGGCTGCTGAAGCTCTGGTAAAATTATCACCGGATTTTTTATTCTGCTCATTTTATGCTCAAATTAAGTAGGCCAAAACTTTTTGGAAGAGTTCTACTGAAGCAGGTGTAATTTCACTTTTGCCATTGTGATGGATTTATTGTTTGGGTGTTTTTTAATGATTCTTTGGGTATTTTTAAACCAATGCAAGACTTTTTTTCTTGGTATTTTCAGGGTCTCTATTTGTTTTATAGACACTCCCTAATTTTAAACTTTCAAACAAAAAGCATAATACAGCATCAGTGAAGCCAGGAAGATAAGATTAGACAGCTGGCCAGCTTGTTTTTCAAATTAACCTTTACAGTGTAATTGATGGCTGGGAAAGATAACTTGAATAAAATTACTGTAATTGCCATTTCTCTCCTTTAGGTGTGCTGGGAATACAAAACTGCTATTGAACACACTGTGCATCAAATTAATGTATTTTACCAGTGATGGAATGTATTGTGAACGAAAACTGGGATTTCTGAGGAAGGATAATTTTCTTAGTAGCAGTACAGATTCTCCCAGGTTAAGCTGAATAGTGAATATTAGTCATTGAAAGTAGAACTTCTAATGCCTAATTATTTATTTTGGCTGGGTCTCAAGCCCAAGACTGTACAAAAGCTGTAACTGTGAACCTGTTTTTTTTTTTTTTTCTGTTTAGCTATCACAACAGACAAATTTGATAACTTGTGTGCAAATATCCAGTTAATTTGCTGGTTTAGATGCCAAATGAACTTCCGAAGTCAGACTCATATGTTACTAGCAACAAACTGTTCAGGCAAAAGATCTGGCTGTCCCAGAGCACTATTCCAATGAAAGCAGCTGATATCAAAGAGTTACTTAAACTCTTACCCTGTTGCTGTCAGAGACCTCTCACCCATAGAATTACCCACACAGAGACTTGTGCTGTTCTATCCTGGACAGATATGGCTTTGGTTTTTTCCCATTTGTTTTTTGAATGTCTGTAGATTTTCATTATCCATGGGTGGACTCCTGGTTAAGCCACCATTTAAACACAGCTGGTTATTTTAGTTATCCTTCACAAGGAAGACACATTTCATCACACGTGTCCCCTTTGTCTCTGCAGTGCATATTTCTGCTAGATCATTTTTTGACAGGTGAAAGTTTTCTAAGCAATGACAGGATCTTGGAAATTGATGTTATTCTGTGGCTTTCCTTTGCCTTGGTTGTAGGAATTAACCATGCCAGCTACTTGGGTATCAATAGCTGCTTATATTTGGAAATAGAGAATCTTTAAGGTCCCTTCCAGCCCAAACCATTTCATGATTCTGTCTCAGAGACATCATCAAGACACTGTGAGTTCACATGGGATCTTTCGTCTGCTGAGCAGTGCTTGGCTGTGTGCGCAACAGAGATCAAATACTTTGATCTGAGTATCTATTTAAATGTCTCAGAGCAAAAGACCTGAATTGGCCCATTTAATTCTAGGGCTGTGAGCAGTTGTGGTCTAGCTGGGGTGGCTGTGTTGTGCACAGCCCTGGGGATCTGGGAAAGTCGCAGCAAAGTGTAGGAGAAGGGTGACACGTTGGGTTACTTGATCCACTTTTCCTTTGGCATTGCAAATCTCCCCGTTATTATGTGCTGAGCCTTGTGCCCAAACCCAGCAGAGAACACCCATCCACAGGGGCCAGGTGCTCTCCACACTTCACCCCTGAGATCAGGGTTACTGTTTGGCGTTTTGCACTTGGTGAGGGCATAAGAGGGAGGAGAGAAACACTTAATTTTAGCCCAGGCAGGAAGTTTGGGGCAGCCAGGTGCCTGCCTTACTCATTATTCAGGCCTGCAGGGCTGTGCTTGGGGCAGGCAGCTCTGCAGGATCACTGGAGGGGCACTTTCCTCACACTGGATACCCCCTTTCCTGTCATTAATCATGGAGAATGCTTTCCTGACACACTGGTTGCTGCTATAATTACACTGACCTCCCAGACAGGGGTATTTTGTGTTCAAAGTGGGTCTGACAGCATGGCAGTGTTAGATGCTTCAACTTCTCACAAGGAGAGGAATGAAGAATCTTAGAATATTTTGAGTTGGAAGGGACCCACTAGGATCATCCAAGTCCAGTCCTGGATATATAGAACAAGTCATTCATACTCATTTTCACTTCCATGTGTTTTCTTCTCCGCCTCCTGTGCACATTCCTCCAAAATTTTCCCTTTGTCTCAGGAGCAACTCTTTGTAAAATTCTGTAATTTCATCCCTCTACGGTGTTTTGTGCTTTTCTTCTAACCTTTCTTGCTGTTTCTAAGTCCAGAATTCAAACTGCCTCACACTGGGAGTCCTTGGCCTCTCAGCTTTTGGATATTCCTGGGTGAGGTAAGCTCTCTGCATCAAATATCCCTGGTCACCAGCTAGGGAGATTTATAGATGACTCTTTTAAACTCAACTTGTAACCTTTAGGCAAAGCTACCTTGGGTGGGTTGAATTCCAGGAAGGATTTTATGAAAAGCATTGCTGTACCTTTCTGTGTCACATTTATTCCTTCTCTCTACTTGTAATGAATTTTACTTTTATAAAATACCTTTGAGCTACCTTGTAAAAATCTGACCTAGAAATGAAATGGCACAGTACTTTTCATTCTGGAACATTTCTGAATATTCAGTGAAACACTTGTTTTGTGCTAGGATATTGGGCAATTAAGAAGAATGTGTATCACCCAATGTATTCAATACTAAGAAGTCAGAACAAACCACTCATTTGAGCTGATTTTTTTTTTCTCCTCCTTGGAGATAATTGGATTTAAAGGGATCAAAGTGGCAAACGGGATCCTTCTAGTTTACTTACTCTTTTGTTGTAGCTCCTCAGTGAATATTTTCCTGCCAAAAGTGAGAGCACTTTATTCTTTTCTAACTGATATTTTGGGAATTCACTCTTTTCATGGGCCTCATTTTCTCAGTTTCTGTTTGATTCTGCTGCAAATCTGAAAGACTTCTTTCCCCCCCCCCCTTTTTTTTTTTTTTGGTGTATTTTCTTTTTAATGCCTGTAAAGACAATCCCAGGCTTAAGATACTGATCTTTTTAATGGAAAGAAACAAGAATTAGGGAGGCAGAGGTAGATGGTAATTCCCATTTTCATTTTTATGCAAACTTGTCTTTCCTGCAAGCATTATAATGATAATAAATGAAAGTTGTTTCCGAAGTGGGAACGCTGCCACTCAGAGATTGTGTACTGACAACCTAATTGATCTGTTCTCTCTGCAGCAGAAATCCCCTTCTTTATCTCTTAAGTAGGCGTTTGAAGAGGTGCTTTTACCTAATCTTTTGGACTCACCTGTCTTGAAACCTTACCACATCTTGATGTTGAACTTCCGTGCAAATTATCATGGGCTGCTGCATTTTTCACCTCGTTTTTTACTCCCCTGCCTGATGGATCCCGAGGAATCTTCCTGGCAAGGGAAGAGCACAGTTGGTATGGAGCATCAAAGGGTGGCAGAGGGAAATTTATTTCTGGGTGGTAAAGACCGAGGGTCTACATGCGAGGCATGCCAGGAAGAGGGAAGGAAAGGTCCTGGCCAAGCTGCTGTTTCCCTCGTCGAGTTTGGGAGCATGGCAGCCTCCGGGTGGACAGGCTGGGGTGGTTCTGGATGCAGGAGCTGTGGTGGGAGAGAAATAAAGGATAAACCACAGGTGAAGCTCATCATTGATCCTTCCTCTCATTATCTGGAGCTGTTCAGAGGAGTCCCTGCTCCTCCCCACCTGTGTGCTGTGAGGATGGGCACAAACATCCTGCGCAGGGGAGCACCTGTGAGCTGGTGCCTGTCCCTGGAGAGCCCTGGCAGGGCAAGGGAAGGCACTTTCCCTCCCCACCGTGAGTTCCCTCAGGCGTCTGGCAAGGCCAGCCTCTTCTTCTCAGGTTGCCAAAGCCCAAGATGTGTGTCTGAAGATGGGTGCAGAGCCTAGAGAGAGAGAGAGAGAGACACAAACGAATTATTCATGCAGAGAACTGAAAATGCTGCCCTGTTCCTTCCTTTCATACAGTGCTCAGCCCTGTAACCCATATTTTTGGGGTGTATTTGTAATGTAAATTGCCTTCTGCATCAAGCCCGGGGAGGATTTGAGCTGTGATCTGAACTGTGTGGTAGCTCTGGCACTGGGCCTGGGGTTATTTCAGGGGTCTGCACCACAGTGCCTAAGGTCTGAAGACAAAAATTAACAGGATAACAAGTGCTGCCATCACAATCTTTCCCCTTTAGGTATTTGCTGTGTGAGGCAGCTTCTGAGGTTCAGAAGCTGCCACATCCAACACTGCATGAGGCAGCAGCGTGAGCTCACTAGTGAAAGTGAACTATAATTTATTAGCCATACCAGGAGCTAATAAACCAGCTTCCCGTGCAGTTCCACAGGGTTTTGATGCATGATACACAATAAAGCAGCAATCCAAAGGGGTGTAACCACGGAACCAGGCTCTTACCCATGGAAACCCTTGTTCCTTAAAAACGAAATGCTTCACATTTTTATTTTCTGCCCTAAGACATGAGATCAGCGACGAAAAGACGTTCACCCTTGCTCTGACAGAAGTGAATTTTGGATGCTACAAAATGCTTTCCTATGAATGCTCTTTCTTGCTGCTACTCCTTCCTGTAATTACACCGACTTTGTTTGCCAGATGTTCAGTGACAACATTATACCGCTGTAGTCTGTTTTCCAGTCGCTTTATTTGTTCCAAGGACAACTCCTTTCTTGCCTTTTCTTTCGGGGAGGAAATAGACAAAGGGGGGAGAGAAAAAAATCCTTTACAAATGTTTTAAAGTGCAAAGACCGGGACAATGGGGTTTTTCCCCCCTCTCTCTGTCTAACTGAAACAATGAAAGTCCTGCACTTTAATCTTCTTAGCCCCAGGGGTCTTCTAATTATTGCAGCTGTTGCACAGGCTTATGCATAGTGAGTCCTCCTTCCCATTCATCTCGGAGGCTCTTTCATGTCCATTAGCTCCTCGCTGGAAATGGAGGAGCCTCCAGCGCTGAGAATAGGTGAAGTTTACCTTGTGGATCAGGGCGAGGAGAACAAAGCATTCCCCGAGTTCCTTTCCAGGATTTACAAATAACCAAAGGCTCTTCTTTGCCTCGGCGAAATCCACTTTAAATTGGCTGGGATTTTAACTCTTTAGTCCTGCCTCGTTCAGGTGTCCTACCCGGGCACAGCCAGGGCACCACAGAAGGGCAGTGGTGCTTCCAACATGGAAAAAAAAAAAAAAAAAAAGGCAGGAATGAGAGGTGTAATAGCTGGTTGTGGAAAATGCACTCATATGTTTAAGCAGCAGGAAGCTTTAAAAAAAAAAAATACAGCTTTAGAGAAATATGTTGCCATCCCCTCTAAGTTAACAAATCTTTCGGTGGCTGTGCTGAGAAGCAGAAACTCTTGTGCTCAGTTTGAAGTCATAGAAATCCCTTTAACAATTTTGGAAAAAATTTATAAAAAAGAGAATGAATCCAAATTCACACAAAATACATTTTAATTAGGATTAAAACGACAAACTGAGTTAACAAATTGCTTTATGTAATTGGACATTTCTGACTCAGCATCAAATATGTTTTATTACAGAAATGCCAATGTTATAAAAAAGAAAGTTTTAAGATGCTTGTATATGTTCAAAAATAACAAATAGAGTAGGCAGATGCTCAGCTTGTGATATTATTATGGGTTCACAGTGAAACAGGATAAATATTTTATCTGCTTCTGTTGGGAGCTCTGTAAAAGTTGTCCATTTTTAAAATCTAGAACCAGAACACCCAGCAGGCCACCTGAAATCCTACTTTTATTTACTACTGTGCTACTAATATAGCAATCCTCATTTATAGCAGCGGGTGTTCTGCTCACAGTTTCAACCACTGCTACTAAATTCTGAATATATTAAAATAAATATTTTTATGCATACCACATGTTATAAAAATATAAATCACCAGATAATATATTTTGTGATTTTAAGTTTTAAATGCTGATGTTGGCTAACTGTGTGTTCTGGGGTGTGGGGCTGTGGGGAGCAGAGTGTCCCCCATCCCCAAGTGAAGCATTCCTTTGGCTCCCAGCACATGATGAAGATGCCCTTTGGAAGCTGTCCCTGTTCTCAGCTCTTGTTCTTGAAATCTGCCCAGAAATTGTTTGGAACGGTGTTGTGGGGCCTGAGCCAAATAATGCAGTAAAATAACCTAACAATTTAACACCCTTAATGACTGAATTTCAGGCACCTGGAAAGTTTAATGTAATGATGCAAACACAGCCATAATTTTCCGGGGTGTATTCTTCACTTGTCGCTGTTGCCAAACAACACTTGGATCCATTTTGAAGCTGAAATTTCACTGTTGCTTGGAAGAAGCTGTTGGTGATGGGTTTTGTCAGTTCTGAAAGGCATTTTATAGGGATGCTGGTGGTCTGCAAGCTTCCAGTTAGTGGCTGCAGCTGGTGTGTGACTCTCTATTAAATGATGAAATATGGGGATTCCCAGCCTTTCTTCTTTTATTTCCTGTTTCTCTGCGAGTGGCTTTGATAAAAAAAAATTATGGCTGAGTAGTTTTCAGATAATATCTTCTGTATTAATTTCTTAGTGAATCATGACAAGAAGAAAAATGTGTACTCTCTGCTTCTTGGCCATGTGCAGATTTTTGATGGCTGGCAAGACTTTACTGTATTTGTCTGCCTGAGGAAAAGATTTCTAAATAAGTTGGAAATTCTTGCATCAACAATTTGCTAAGTGACCTGTATTTCTATTTGCTTGTAAACTAGCAGACTTTCTTTATCTTTCAACAATGCTCTAACAGCAAAGACTTGTTGTAAAATTAGTTATTGCTACAATATTACTATTTTCCCAATCTATATTACATTATGCTGTTTCCTCATCATGAAGTACTCCAGTAAAACCATCAGAGAAAAGGAACATTCAGTGGTTTAGGGGCTTGCTTTGTTTTGTTTTCTTGCTTTTCTTGTTTTTCTTTGTTTTCTGGTTGTTTTATGGTGTTGAAACACTTTTGAGGATTTTAGAGTGCAATTAGGTATTGCAAGGGACATGCCTTTGATGCTAAACTGTAAAAGACAGTGGTAATAGGGGGAAATGATTTTGTAAGGTGGAATGGCTGCTTTCTGCCACTTCAGTGCCCTTTATGGTTTGTTCTAGCTGTTGTCACATTCAGTGGAAATTGTGTGTGTAGAAAACAGAATGTGGCTTCTAGACAGATCCTGCCTTAAACAAAACCATCTTCACACCAGGCCTCCCTCTCCAAAGGTCTGACGTGCTCCAGAAGCTGCTGAAATTGTCAAGGTCCTTTTCAGAACCAGAAAAACCCCAGATAAGATCATGCTTTGTTTTGTCTGTACCATCTGTGCTGTGTGCAGGAAAATATGGCTATGGAAAATTGACCAAAATCCATATAGTGATAAATGATGTATTTCTAGTGATCTTTGATGAGTAGGAACAGCCGCCAGGCCCATCACTGATTAGCAAATCTGCTTCAAAAAAGGGCATTTTTGGGGGTATTTTGTCATTACTAGTAGCAGCCACTAGAGGGAGAACATAATTTATACCGTGATATCTCACATTTTTGTATTATTTTTCATTTTGCTCACCTGTTTTCAGCATTCTGACAACACCTAGGTGAGGTTACAGAGTGGTGATGGTTGCGGAAACAACCCCAAATGTGCCACTGATGGGGTTTTTGGGTTGCAGGGTGGTGATGGCTGCAGAAACAACCCAAAATGTGCCACTGATGGGGTTTTTGGGTTGCAGGGTGGTGATGGCTGCAGAAACAACCCAAAATGTGCCACCGATTAGATTTTTGGGTTACAGAGTAGTGATGGTTGTGGAAACAACCCCAAATGTGCCACTGACAGGGGGATTTGGGGTTTCAGAGTGGTGATGGTTGTGGAAACACCCCAAAATATGGCACTGATGGGGTTTTTGGGTTTCAGAGTGGTGATGGCTGCAGAAACAACCCAAAATGCACCACTAACAGGTGGTTTTGGGTTACCAGAGCGATGGCTGTGGAAACAACCCAAAATGTGCCACTAACAGGGGTGTTTTTTTGCCTTCCAGGTGTTGTGTTTCACTACCGGGCTGCCACGAGCAGGTACACCCTGAATTTCACACAGGCCCACCAGACCTGCCGGGACAATGGTGCTGTCATGGCCAGCCCAGAGCAGCTGAAAGCAGCCTATGAGGATGGGTTTGAGCAGTGTGATGCTGGATGGGTGTCTGACCAGACTGTCAGGTGAGGCTTTCAAAATGCCCCTTCACATTTTTACCCAAAATTTGTGTGCCTGGCCTGTGCAGACCTGAACTGTTGTTTTGCCGTAACTGATGCCTTGGAGTGGCTGCCTGGAACAGAGGCTGGATAAGATTAAGAGAATAAAGTGGGTATTTATTAAAGGCCTTCAAAAGGTGCATCTTGGACAGTCAGAAGCCTCACAGAGGCTACGCCCAAGATGGAAAATGGTCACAAGTTTTTTACACAATTATAAGTTTGGTCCATTTCCATTTCTGGGGTTAATCCTCCAATTACGGCTTCAGGTAATGAAGTCATTTACTCCCGATTTCCTTGCCCCCCAAGCCACTTTATACTTTTGTTTATGCTTTTTATACTGTTTATACTTTCAGGGCCTGAGGCTGTAGGATGCCCTTGAGTGTCAGGCCCAGAGGAATTGTGTTGTCTGACCAAAACGTGAAGACACTAATTCACACTCTATATGGAGTTCAGAGTTACACCCTAAAGCAGCACAGGATTTGAAAAATATAAAAGCTGAAATCCTAAGGGGTCGTAACGATACATTTTCTGCATTTCCAGGTATCCAATTAGACATCCAAGAGTTGGCTGCTTTGGAGATAAGATGGGAAAGAAAGGAGTCAGGACCTACGGGCGCCGCTTCCCTAACGAGACTTACGATGTTTATTGCTATGTGGAGCACATGGAAGGTGAGATGGGTCTGCAAAGCCTGGAAGTGCACTGCAAGGCTTAAGAAGTGACTGGGGAGCCTAATGTGGAAGAGCAGAGAGGGAGAAAATTCCATTTAAAATAGTTTTGGCTGCTCTGGATCTGAAGGGAGCTGCCAAACGGAGGGAACCTACAGTTTGTGGTCCTGCAGGTCTTAATTAAAGGCCAGTGTGGAGTCCACAGAGAGGCAGTCAGGGTTCAAGCTGGCTATAGTTAGTGCACTAGATCTCACAAAAGTTGCTGTTGAAGTGTCTTATTTTTTGAATGTTATATAAAAGTATTTTCAAAAAAATGCATTTAATGTTTGAGAAACTGTGTGTGCTATATATAAGTATATACAAAGATAGATGTAGTATATGAGCTAACTGTATTACAGTTCATAAAGTGTGTAATTAGGTCTTTTTATACGTCCATGGCATAAAATTAGACAGATATTGAATTGCCATCTATGTTTAATAGTATCTTTTTAATAAAGGGTCATCTCAGGTTCAGAAAGAAATGAGAAAAAGCTTCGTAGTTTCTGGGCCTAGTTTAATAAAATTATTACAGAGATACTTTGCAACCAGGACCAAAGTATATTTTCCACTTGTTACACACTTACAATGGCATGAGTGTGTCCCAATGTTGTCTGTTTGACAGGTTTTTATTCCGTGCCAGTTCCACAGTTCCTGTCTTAAAAAAACCCTGATAATTCCTAACTAAACATCCTCAGGGATGGTTCTTGGCTGTTACACTTTTAATTTAGTGCTCTTAAAGTCAACAGAAAAATAAATTAGCCTTGGCTCTGAGCAAGCCTGCCTTTGTAGGTGTACGTATATTTTTAAAAAGCAATTGCAAAATGCAAGTGTTCAATGTTTGTTTGTAATCTGTTTTAGATAAGATATAGATTAGGTCATACAAATTTTTCTCCTGATGGCGACTTAGAGAGGTTTGAGTTACTGAAATCAGTAAGTGTTTTAGTTTTAGTAGCTGAAGATCTGTCCTAGACCACTTGGAGATTTATGCAATACAAGCATCACAGGTATTGCAAAGCCTCCAGAAAAGATATATGCTTGAGAATTTGTAACTTGAACTTGAAAATTAAGTGACAGAATTTTGTTAGTGCTTTTCATTGTCTTAATTTTAGTTATGTCCCGTTTACATCTGTCAGTGAGCACCACCTGTGAACATCAACAGTTCATGACATTTGATCCTCCATCAGTCCTTGATGGGATTGGATTCTGAATCTCCTCTAAATCGATGCTTTTAAATTCAATTTATGTCTTTCCTAGCTTAAAAAAAGAAGGTTTACTCAAACACCTAACCTGTATAATTCCTGGGTGAAGAACAATCTCTTGCTCTTTTCCCTCTTCAAGAGCAGAGAAGTGTAACTAATACAGAGCAGATTGTCCTGGGTGCATATGAGCCAGCGGTTTCTCAGGGTCAAAATTTATCACTAAACTTTCAAAAATAAAACTGAAGTCAAAACTGAAGCATTTTTCACTGAGTCTGATGATCTCTGCTTGGAACAACCTGGAACCAGACTGGTGTGTGGTTCAAAGAGGCTGCAGTGACTGTGCCATCCTCCTGGATGAAAATGCACAGGTCCTCAGTTTCTCATGGGCATCAATTGGTTCTTTGTTATAAAATTTAATTTGCCAAGATTTATGACCTGGTTTCCCTCTCTGGATGCATCTACACTTCTGTCCCACTGTTGTGGCCTGTCAGCTGGACTGTGGTGACGTGATCTGCTTATATGTGAAAACATCCAGATTTTAACAAATACATAAGCTAGAGCACAATATTGTAGATTTGCTTCATTATTTTGCATTCATTATATTGAACAAATTTAATGTCAGATTGTTATAATAGTTAGCCAAAGACACTCCCCAACATTTCCCTTTTGTTATTTTTGGTGGTTTTTGCTTCGTTTGGGTTCCTTTTGTTTGGGTTTCTTTTTTGTTTTATTTCAATTTGGGTATTTTTGGTTGGTTGGTTGTCTTGTTTGTTGGCTTTTGTGTGTATGTGAGAGAGATTTTATTATTTTCTCATTCTCTCAGAACTTTTAAAATGATCAGGAGTGTGACAACAACTTCTACGACCCTGGGTACAGGGCACAGAAACAGTGAGGGTGGGTTCTGCTGACATACAGAGGAGTTAAATTATTCTGTTTGGATGAGGAGAAGCAGGCGCATGCTGAGGAAAAGACACGGTGTCACACTGTGGTATAATGCAGGATAAACCACTCCTCAGTGCCTCCACAGAAACTTGAGCCTCCGAGCCAGACTCCCCATTCCAGGTGGGGCTGAGGAGCCAAGGTGGCCTTTGTCTGTCCAACAGGAGCAGTTTCTGACAGGACAGAGGTTAATTTGGAGTGGGGAGGAGCTTGTTAGAAGATACGCATCATCTGTGAGTTTATACTTCAGAACCACTCACCCACAGAAGATGGAAATTTAGAATGTCAGTGGAGTTATTGGAAAGTTGAATTAAACTAGATTGCTGTGTTGGTAGGAAACTTACAGATCAACAGCTAAAATTGTGCCAGATTTCTGATGGCCCTGTTCTCCAAAGGTTAATCCTACAAGGTGTGACCTTTAGCTTAAATCATAGCAAAATGAATCCATGGCACTTAGGGTGTGCTTAAATACAACTTTTTCCATGTGAGTTTTAAAGCTCATATCTGTGTACCCAGCCATGATTCAATGCCAAGTCTATTAGACTTGCTTGCACTAAAGAGGTCCTTATTTGGAGGGTCTGTGTCAGTGGAATGACTATTCATGGCACAAGCCTGAGTAATGATATCAAAATTTGGGCAATAACGAGGGTCTCACCATGGAAGTCATTGAACACTTATTGGTCTGTTGGCTGCTGTTGGTCTATTACCCCAGAAGGCCATAAATGGTGGTGGGAATTCTTGCAATACATTTTAAAATAAACGTGCATTGAATTTGCAGTACTAATTTGGGTATCTGCACTGAGGATTTGTAGGAGCAACTCCATCTCGATTTTATTCCTTTTTGGCCATGTGGAATCAGGAAGTTAGCCAGAGACATGGATTTCTCCTTAAATCACAAACTATTAGCTTAAATTGAAACCAGTTATCTAGGCTAACTCTTGCCATTTCCTTGTTCTGAGGAAAGTCAGAGAGATTAAAGACTGCACAATTCTAATTTAAATAGTATGAGTTTTGCTGCGACAGTCAGAAGAATAACTGTGGGAAGCATTGAAAATTTCTGAGCTCCTGGAGATAAAAATGAGAACCTGGAGTCAAAGTATCATTAAAAAGGTACCAGGCATGGCGTTTTATTACAAACTGTTTTACATTCCTCATATTTCATCACTTGTTTCAGTGTACCAAGCACTAGCAGAAACATTCAGGGTACTTTTAACTGCAGGAAGTGATTTATGAGTAAAGATTTTAAAGTGATGGAGCTGCAAAGGTTTGGATGAGGATCCTTTAACACCACCAGCCGAAGGGGTGTCTCCTGTGATGTGATCCCTTGGATGGAGATGGGTGATGGGTGAGGAAGAGTTTGAACTCTTCAGGCAAGCAGTGTGTGGTTATTTGGTGTCTGAGATGGAGATGGAACCACCACCAAAGCCCGCTTGGTGGGGTGGGTTTGTGCACAAGCCACCCCATCAGGATTGTCTGCTGGCCAGAGCCCATCAGAGCCCATGGATGCCTGACAAGCCTCCCTCATGTGCACATGGGGCCCTCACGCTAACAGAGTTATTTTTGGGGTGTCTGTGGGGAGGATTGTGCAGCCCTCCTTCCATGCACCACTTCCCCCCCACCACAGGGAGAGCAGAGAAGAAGGATAAAAACCAAAACCAGATGTCCTTTGAATACTTTCCACCTACTCTCATGCGGTTTTGCTGTTGTCATGGAAATTTCTGTGAGAGCGATGGTCATGATTAAAGGAATCATAGTCTAAAATGTGGCCTCAGGTGAGAAGTTTCTTCTGTGTTTTGGGGAGCTAAAGATGTTCTCTGGGATCTATTCTGATTCTGGAGCAACTAGATTAGGTTTCAAAAGTGGGACACAGAGAAAATCAGGTTTTTTCTCTAGTTCAGGGCATAGGGTAGAATTATCATCTCTTCCATTCTACTGGACACTTATCCAGCCTTCACCCCTCATGCAGGTTTAAGTTCTCAAGAGGATTCCTGTTCAGCCAATGGGTCTGCACAGAATAGACTCAAGACATTCAGGAAAGTTTAGTTAAACCATTGCTGCTTGTGCATCAAAAGGAATCAAATGACTTGTTCTGACGTGCAAGAGAAAAAGATTTCTTCATCTTGTCCAGCCTCCTGCTTTAAAGTTGAACCAAGCTGCTTAGATGTTTGTGGTTTTCCAGCCCTGCAGAGTGGTTTTGGTAATTAGTGACTTTGTTAAGGACACCTCCTTATTACCCTGGTGTGTCAGAGAACCAGCCCTGAGCAGCAGAGAAAGAGAGGAGGGGGATGAGGAAGTTCTTGGTCCTGAAGTCACAAGGGTAAATATTTTAGTCCTCAAAGTGGTCATTCCTGCCTCTTTGCACACTTGACCATGTCCTAGGAATGAAGTTTTGAACAGATTCCATGTTTTTGAAGAAAAGAAAGTTGTGATGGCAGTGCCTCATGACTGCCTGGACTTTGACCTGCTGCCTGTGTCCAGGTGAGGAGCAGTAACCACAGGTTACAGGTGCAGGTGAGAAAATGCTCTTAGAATGCTCTATAAAACATCAAAAAAGATGCCATTTTGTCACTCTTAGCCAGCTTTTGTCTCTGACCCAGGGTTTTATCTCTACCCAGCTGTAGTCACAGAATCCAGGAGCTCTAACACTCCCAAAGGACATCTCTGCTTGGTGAACTTGGTGGGTTCCAACTCTCAGAAACAAATGAATAGATCTGGAGTTCACCACAGGCACATTATGCTAAAAAAAAAAAGGGGAAAAAAAAAGGTAGCTCCCAAATTCTTAGTGGGAGATAGTGTTTCTTCTCCTCAAACAAAACTATCACAGAGGAACTAAAATGAAAAGGCAAAGTTTTTGTCTTGGCTTTTTTTTTTGTTTTTTTGGGGTTTTTTAGGTTTTTTGGGTTTTGATTTTTTTGTTTTGTTTTGTTGATTTGGTTCTTTGTTTTGTGGGGGGTTTTTTTTGGCTTTTTTTGGGGGGGGGTTTGTTTTTTTTTGTTTGGTGGTTTTTTTTTGTTTTGTTTTGTTTTGTTTTTTTTTAATTGTGAGAGTTAAGCATTTTCTTCCGTGGGAATGATTAACTTTTCATATAATCAATATCCCTCTGCATTTTCTAATGCCTGGCTTTGGATGGTTTTGAGGGTTACAGAATCTGAGTGCCTGACCACAAGGTAAAGCTCATGAACACCAAATTCTGGATAAGACAGTAATAATCACAGAATCACAGAATCACAGAATCATTAAGGCTGGGTAAGAAGAATTTTGAGATCATTAAGTCCAAACATCAGCCCAGCACCACTACCCCAGTCAACACAGTTGTGTGTTGGCCCCTGGCTTTGGTTCTAGCCTGCCCTTCTTCCCACCTTGCTTTTAAGTTGTGTGATTAATGACATTCACATCTACTAGTGTGCCCAGCTCACCCAGACATCTCCTGAGGAGAGAAAGTGAATCAAAGCAATTAAACTTGCTGTAAAATCAGCTGATAAGATTTTTAGAACTGATTCTTGTAGAACTTCAATGTTTTCCTCGGGGATTGCATGTGAGTCGTCTTTTGTCTTCAAGAGAAAAATCTGACTTCTTCATCTGCCCCAATGTTTTGTAAAGAGATGGAAAAAGCCTGACTTTCATCAGGTATCTCCTTTGACCAAGCAAAACAAACACATGTAAGAGGAAAATCCTGGGGATTCTTGGAGCGCAGTGACCGCTGAGGCCGCTCCATCAGCCTGAGGCTTGGTTTGGAACGGGAGCCAGCAATAACACACATTACATTATTGTCTGCAGCCTAAACACTGTCACGTTCTCCACCCCACCCCCTGGTACTGCTGAACCAGTTTTTCTTCATCTCCTGGCCTAAGCCCTGGGCTTTGCCTGCAGAGTATTGCTGAGTTACTCAGGGTGTGCTCCAGCTATAAAAACAATGCACGTGGCTGTTTAACACACACAGAATTGAGTTTTCCCTGCCTGGTGTTGGTGGCTATGTCATTTGTTTATCGAGCAGATGAGTTTTTCCTTTTAATTTCCTCATTTTCAGGGCTTTGGCTGGGAAACTGAGGGGCTTCCAGTCATCTTAATAAAAACACTGTAAGAGTGTAGTGGGATCTGTCCTCCTGTCAAATATGGAAGCTGTTGTGCTTTCAAAAACAGGAGTAAATTGTAGAGACTGCATGGATTAAATACATTTCATTAACTTGAGAATTACTTTTCTTACTTTTTAGAGGAAGATTCTGTGCAAGGCTTGAGTCCTTTTCTCTTTGATACTTTGAAGGAGTCAGGATGTTTCAGACACATGCTAGAAGGGAAGGAGATCAAGAAACCCCGGGAAAACTCACATATTTTAATTTTTTTGTAAGGTGGTTTGAGAAGCTTGCAGAAGCCAAAAAAACTTTCAAGTGTTTCTGGATTCACATATCAAGCAAGGCCCTTATTAAACTCTTTTTTTGTTTTTCGCATTTCATCCCAACAATTATTAAGCACATTAAGTGCACATTTAATCACAGAGAATTTTAATCAGTTCTCAAACTGGAGGACAAATTGAGAAGTCATAGCTCCTAGAGTAATTTACTGCTATTTGCAGTATGACTTTTGCCCCTTACTTCATTTTTTGGAAATAAGAATTGTGGAACCATAGAAAAATGCTCTCTAACTAGAGCAATTACAAGATTACATGCTTTAACATCTTTGCCCTTTATCTTATCACTAGCATTCCTGAAATAAATGCACATTTACTTGGTATATGATGGAATTTTGCTCATTGCCCTGCTGCCTTTTTGCCTTCTTTGTGAGGCTATTGTCACAAATTCTTGAATATACCAATTAGGTGTCAAATACATTTGATTTCACTTATTGGATTGTTTTGGTTAAGATGTGTTTTTCCTTAAATATGTATGTGTTTTCTTCTTCTTCTTTTTTTTCCCTTTGTTTTAAATTGTTTTTTTTTTTTATAAAACTATCCTTGACAAAGATGGTGTTTGTTTGACAGCAGCTGATTTTAACAGATGAACAAAATAAGCCCATGTGGGGTCAGTAGAATATATTCAGCGCAGAGAAAGGTATGACACTCATCTTTTAAGTGGGCAGGGTTATCACTATTGCAAACACAGGCACACTCCAAGGCAAACCTGGGGCAGACTTCTGCCTAGAAAGTGCAGCTTGGGCAAGTCAGTTCTCTGCAGAGTGACCTCTCTTAAAGAAGAACCCTGCATTTTGAAATCTTACACCAATATTTAACCCCTCCCTTAGTTTCTCTGCCTTAACTGAGTGCAGATGACAGACCAGATGCATAAATAGCACTAACTTTAATGATGTGGTGTACAAGCTCCATTTGAAGCCAGTGATCCAAATCACCTGATGGAGAAATTGCTTTTATAGTGATCTTGCACTGTTTACCCATTTTCCTGTGTATTCTATAAGTTTCTTTCAGAAGGAGTGTTGTGGGGTTGCCTGCAATATTTTTTTTTGTTTACAGAAGTCATGGAAATTCATTGTTCTTCTTCACTTTTCTCACGCATCTAACCGGACTGATATCTGCTGAATAATTACAATTAAATTGCATTTTAACTACTAATTTTCATATACATCATGGCTGCTGTGAGAGGATCAGTGAACAGTTCTCAGAGCAGAGAGGGCTGCTCTGGAGACACCTTTTTTTGCTCTCCTGTTTCACCGTGCTGCTTTTGGGACAGGACTGTGGGATTAACTGCACCCATCACTCTGTGCTGGACATGGCAGCAGAGCTGGCAGGCAGATGCAGAAGGATGTAAAACAAAAAATGCTCATTTTCTGTGTGCTCTGAAGAGCTGAATGAGCCATTCTGAGGACAAATGGCTCTTTGCTTCCCTTATCTGTCCCTCTACCTCCAAGCTGGGAGCTGCACACAATGTGAATAAAGCAAGTTACACTATGGGATTGGTGCTACAGCTGTAATAACAAATCAGAGCCTCTACCTAGGAGGAAAAAGAAAGCTGGCACCCTGCCTCCTTTCACACTTGCATTCCTTTCAGGCCCCTAACAAGTGTAATATTGATGTGAATGGAACTGCTTGGGGTGATGTAGTTTCTGTCTGCATTTTTCTGTGCTCCCTTCAGACCCGTGCAAGGGTAGGACAGACTGGCTGGTGTGGAAAAGCAGTGTTTTCCACAACAGCGGCTGTTGTGTCCTGGCCTGCTGGGGCTGAGGGGGGGCATCACTGTCTTGCAACAAATATTTTGATTTTTGTGCACCAGCATCTCATTTTAGGTCTGTCTGGTTTAATCTGAAGTCTAAGCAAAAACTGGGAAAGGGGTCAGTTTACTGCTTCATTCCCAGGACACGAACATGAGAGGCTTGTCTTTTCTTTAGAGTGTTTGTGTGAATGAGGGAACCAAGACAACTGCACAATGGTGGTTTACCTTGGAAGCAAAATATTAGATGTGCTATTTGCTTTGTTTTAGTGTCCAACTGGATGGCTATTGCTTACAAACTGTTATTCCTTGGAAGCTGAACTATGCTATCAACATTGTAGACTAATTCAGCTTCTCCACACAAAGAGGGCTTTGTGCATGTAACATGTCTTGTGCGTTTCCTCACCTTTGTTTCCAAATGGGACAAGAGGAAGTCTGATGGAAATCCAACATTAGAAACTGCTCTAGAGCAGCCAGTGAAGAATATTTCCTGTTCTTTGAGTGTTTGAAGTGAGATTCTAGCAATGCCTAGAAGGGCCAGATAGAAGGCTTGCAGAAGTAGATTTGCTTTAAATTCTGATGGACTGGATTTAATTAACTCAGTTGAGCTGCAAATTCTACTCTAACAGGGGTCACAGTGGAGCCTCATGGCTGCTGTTACCTCTTCTAGAGACCAAGGAAGGGACTCAGTGTCCAGCCACAGGGTACTTCACGGCATAAAGTTTGCTTAAAAATGTTCATGCTTTGTGGCAGTTTAACTTTCAATTCCAGGCCTGGAACATTTGGTTTACAGCCATCTGATTATTTTTCTCTTTAAGGAAAAAAAAATACTCACATTTTGGGAAAAAATCCCCAACCTTGCAGGACTCTGCAATTGATTGATGGCGGAACATGCTAGTCAGCCTTTGTCACCTTTCTTTTTTTTTTTGTTTCCTCCTGCAGATGAAGTGGTCCACGTCTCAGCCCCCCAGAAGTTCACCTTCGAGGAAGCTAGGGAGCTGTGCGAGGAGCGAGGAGGTGTCCTGGCTTCCGTGGGGAACCTCTACGTGGCCTGGAGGAATGGCTTTGACCAGTGTGACTACGGCTGGCTGGCGGACGGCAGTGTCCGCTACCCGGCCTCGGTGGCGCGGCCCCAGTGCGGCGGAGGCTTGCTTGGGGTGAGAACCCTGTATCGCTATGAGAACCAAACAGGCTTCCCTTACCCCGATAGCAAGTTTGATGCCTACTGCTATGAACGTAAGCATTTATTATTTTTTGTTTTCTGGGTGGTGGTTTGCAGCATGCTTGCCGCGAGGAGCGGTTCCTTTGCCGCGTGTTTTGCGTCGGTTCTTGCGGTGAGCGCGGGTTTTTAGGAACTGGAACAACTAAAGCATTGTTGTCTTAAAGTAACATTGTCAATGTCTTAAAGTAACATTGGCAGGTGAAGACAGGCAGAGTTTTAAGGTAAGTTTTCAGCCTGAGCAGTGTTTTGACCGTGAGTCTGTCCGTGCTCCGTATTTTGGTGCCCGAGCACACCTTGGTATCTTTGCATCTTGTCAATGGACACCAGACAGACATTCAAAGATCACCTGGGCATGTCACCTCCTCCAGGTGACTCTGCCTTGGCAGGAGGCTGGACTAGATGATCTCTGGAGGTCCTTTCCAAGCACATCTGTTCTGTGGTTGCATGATAAATGTCCTAAAGGTGAACAATGGATATTCTGTCCCCAGTGATGAGAGCAAGAGAAGCTGTTCTCGGGCTATGAAACAAGGCTGGCCACTTTCAGGTCTCTCAATGCCAGTAATTTGGGGCCTATCTCTGGATCCCAGGCATGTTGTCCCATCACTTTCTTTCTCTTTCCTACTCAGTGTTTCATGGGCCAGTGGGTGGTCTGAATTGCCTTTCTTACTGCAGCTTGTTTCCCTCCAGGTATTTTCACAGGCACTTCAAGCTCTTGCCACATTCACATGGTAGATATCACCAATCTAAACCAGATGTCCTCCACACCTGTCAGCATTTTTTTGGGGTCAGATATTGCCCTGTAAGCTCATCTGTCTTCAGTGCCTGCCACCTGGCTCTGTTATGGTGCAACCACTCCTTGAATGGGTTCCTGTTGTCCCAAAAGGTTCACCAGCTTCCCAGCTGAATATCCTGCTTCCCTGAGACTTGCAGCCTCAGCACAGGGGGGTTGGACAGCTCAACTATTTCCCTGCAGGCCTCTCTGTCCAAGGAAGTTCCTTGTTGCAAATAGCATGACTGACATTAACATTGTGTTGAGTTAAAAGTTCAGAACTTGGTCATTAATGATGAATATTTAGGTTTTTTTGGACTCAGTCCAGTGACTGTAACTCAGAACTACTTGAAATGTGCAGTTTGTACTGTCCCCATTTTTGTGGATAATGAACTTACTGCAGCTGCAGATCTTTCTAGCTCAGGCACTGAAGACCCATTTATGAGCAAATCTTACTCTTTGAGAACAAATCCCGACATCTGCTGCAACATTATGGTCTGGCTGTTCTCAGACACTGTTGGTTTGTTGTTTTAATTTTCCTTTATAGTTTGTGTGTATGATGTTCCAAACTTTGCATGTGGAAATAGTCCTAATGGAACTAGTTACAGGAAAAAGGACTTAAGTTCAGGAGTCTGTGCTCTAATCTGCAGAGCAGCATTTTGTCATATCACTCCTTCTGTTCCTACTCCAAATTGTTTATGACCTGTTTAAAGTGTTGCGGATAAAAAAGACTTTAATGAGGGTGTATTTCATAAGTCCCTCTAAAAGACTGGGGTAAGAACTGAACATTTTGCCTGTAATCTAGTCTTTAGTTAGGACAAATTCCAACCTTCTGTTTGTTTTTGTGAATTTTGCCTCTTTCAAGCAAGATATGCATTTACAATGTTCTTTCCAGAAGTTTTAGTTAGCACAGTTTGTGGTAACATACCATTTGTTCCAAAAGTGACCTTGATAGGTATTGGGTTGTTGCCTTTTATAAAAAGGCTTTTCCTGAGAAGTCTTGCTCTTGGTATATAAAGAATAAATATTTCATCACTTTGCAGCCCAGGAATAGACAATTCAGGACTATCAAACTTTTTACAAGAGAAAATAAGACTAAACAGAACCAAAACAATTTGGTAGAGGCTGAACAACTCTTCAGCACTTTTAATTACAAACAATGGAATATGAGAATTAATTGAACACTGCTGGCTAGAGGACTCAGGTTTTGCCAGACTCATCTGCCTTTGTGTAGGGAAATGCAGGGGTGTCATGCTGTACCCTCCTTCAGGGTGCCACAAATTTCAGAAGTTACTGAAAGCTCTCTCTCCCTCTCAGAAGGTGCTTGGGATCTCACAGGAGCCAGCTGTGACTCCTCACTGCTTTTGCTAAAAGATTTATGCAAGTGGTGAGTAATGAGACTCCCTGCCCAGCATCTTGGTCCTCCACATCTCAAGCAGCTGCCTGGTGCAGTGGCTTCAGAGTGAGTCACTCTCTCCCACTGGGGCCTTGGAGCCAGTCCCTTCTTTGGGGCAGAAAAAGGGAGAGGATTAAAAAAAAAAACCAAAAAAACAAAAAAAAACAGGCTCTGCATGAGAGCAGAAGGCTTGAATTTAAGCCCTTTGTTTCAAATCATCCTTTGTCTGGAAGTTTCTTCCGAAATTTCCCATTATCTCAGTTTCAAAGTTTCGGTCCACCACAAAATCTGTTGTCCCCCAGCTCTGCCTGCTTTGGGGTTGGCATTAAGCTCTCACACAGTGATTCCCACAGTGCCTGACAACAAAACTGTCCTGCCCAGCACCTGGGCTCTCAGTGAAACCCCTGCTCACAGCTCTCACTGTGTGTGTCTCACACCTCTCCCTCCTCACCTGGACATGCAGTCACACCACAGCACCCCTGTGCTTATTCAAGCTGTTCCTGTCTTCACAAAGACAAATTGTGCATTTGAGAAAGGGGATATCTCCTTCATCCTGCTCAGGCTCCTCACTCCTGTTTCGTGATTTTGGGTGTCTCTGCTGGAAAGTCTCAAAATGTTAATTTTAATTTGTGGTTTTAAGAAACCTCAATCTGTATTTTGAGCATTTTGTTTGCTTTCAAAGAGGAATCATATTTATTGAAATACATGAAAAATACAGGGAGTAAATTCAATTTAAAAATTATATTCACTAGTTTCAGTAGAGCAGCCAACCTGGACAACTTTTAAAGTACAGTTAAGTTCAGAATTTTAACTTCAGCAGTGTTATGGGTACAAAATTACATTGTATGAAATGTCTTGACTTTATGAAAATAAGAGTGGCCCAGACTAATAATACATGATTTAAAATATAAAAGCCTTGTTAAAAACCCCTGAAACTTTCTCCCCTTTGATCACAAGTACTTTTCACTCTTCAAAAACCACATGGGTCTAAGTTTTTGAAACATTATCTGTCTGTTTCATTTCATACCTCCAAGGCTTTTGCCAGACCTTTTCTTTCTTTTTTTTTCTTTTCTTTTTTTTTTATTTCTCTCTGAGAGATACCTAATCATGTATCTGATGGGGCCTGAAAAGGTTTCAGGTTAGACACATGATTAAGTACTTGCAGCTCCTTGGAGGCCATCATCAGAGGGAAAATTTTTCACGTGTTAACATATAGGACTTACGTTAATATGTTTAAATAAAAAAAAAAAAAAAGAACAGTGCTGCTGAGCACTTATGCTAATTTGTAAGAGATGAAAATATTTCATCATTAAGAAGATGATGAATATAATTTAAATTGCTTAAAATGTATGTTTTTAATAGATACGTATATAATAATTAGTTCTTTCAGAGAGCTATAGGGGATTTACTTAATCCTGTATGTCAGCCTCCCAGTCCCTCCAGGGCTATTTCACTGGACTTTGTAGAAATCTTGTCACAGACTTCAGCTGATTTTGGATGGACCTTTTTATCCCACAGCAGCCATTGAACAAATTGCACTCCAGAAATGCACTAATCAAAATGCATTCAGGTTCTTAACTTACATACCTGCGACAAAGCTGAAGTTGATGAGCTCTGTACACAGAGGTGGTTGGATTTTTTGAAACACAAACCCCCTTTTTGCTGAGAAACAGTGATTTATTAACGCTGAATTCTTTCATAGACCTGTATTGGTTTTGGCGAATCTTTCAGCAAAACATTTTTCACTTTGACTCAAAACACGTGTTGACCGTTTCGCTCTGGATTTGCCCATTCTCTTTCCCATTTTCCTCTCTCATTTTGACTTTGTTTCATGCACCTTTATTGCTTCTCTTTTGTTACACCACTTTGGTTTGGCATCGCGGCACAATTTTAGCAGGAGATTGGAAAATTCCAGTTCTGGGCTGGTGTTGCCATGCCTGTTCCTCAGGAATGGAGAGTCCACGCTGCTTTGATTGCTCCAATCCAGCCCCGTCGAGAGCGGGTCCAAGTCTGCCACTGCTCGGGGCTGAGGCCCCCTTGCTTTGATGCTTCATCCATCTAAAGCTCAAAATCTGCTCTGTAGGAGAAATATAGGAAATTATGACCTCCACAGGGCTTTGGGGCATCCTACAGCACCACCATGGCAGGCTCAGGCAGCATCCACAGTGCTCCTCTTGTCCTGCAGCAGGATAAAGGATAAAGGATAAAGGCTGCTGGGCACAGCTCAGAAGCTGGCAGGAGGAACGCTGTCTTCCCCTTCTGCTGCATGTGACTTAGCTTGGAAAACCTTGAATAGCCGTGCAGCTCTGTCCTTCTCCACAGCAACCGTCGGTAGCTGCGTGTCCCAGCTATTTCCTGGATGAGGGAATTATTTCCAGCCTGATGTCAGGGGCTGTGTTACGGGAGATCTGTGGATTTCTGATCAGTTTGGGAACGGACGCGGAATAATGAAGACATCGGGCGTGGCGAAGCACGAGGAGCAGAATTGCCAATCTGAAGGGAAAAAAAAAACCAAAAAACAAAAAGAAATTTCTATCTGAAGAAGCACAGTGCTGGGCATAATAAATAATAAGCACAGTGTGCTCCAGCATTTCAGAGTCCAGTGTCAGAATGGGGAAATGCCTTTGGGCAGGTGAGGATCCCAAGGTCAGGGCATTGAGCACAGCCTGTGCAGGGCTGCTGGCTCTGCTCAGGCCGCCTCTCCGTGAAGGTGAAGCTGTGCAAAGAGATTACCCCCAGACAGCCATTCTCCAGCCTTTTATGATCTTCCTAAGAAAGCAGATTTATGTTCTTCTCTCAGATATGCCGTTCGTCAAGTCCCCCACAGCTGCAGAGATCCCTGGTAATTTCTCGGCCCAGGTGTGGCTGTAGTAAATCCCTGCTTCTCTCTGCTGGGCTCATGGTGAGCAGCACACCGACAGCCCCTTGCAGCTTCCTCACCCCACTCTTCCTCAGGGCTTTGAGAGCTCAGTTAGACCATGCTGAAAACTGCAAGAAGACCTCAGTCCACTCCAAACCAGCCTGTGCTGTTCATCTCAGCAGTGTCTCACCCTGAGAAGGAGGGGAAGGAAGTGGGGCCTGGGTGCAGCTCAACCTTTTAAATGCTGCATAAAGTAGGAGCAGAGATTTATCAACCTGACTGATGTATGAGGAGCAGCTGTTTGGAGCACCATGAAGAGCTGGGGAGGAGATGCTTCTTGCCTGAGCAAGTGAACTTGCATTTGCCTGAGTGATTCAAAACTGGGTGCTCAAAGAACAACCTCTGAGTGCAAACATTGTGGCCAGACAGAGAGAGAAAAGAGAAGAAGACACAGTTGGAGGCATTTTCCTTCCACTGCCTCAGGTTACTGGCTAGGTCAGGTAACAAGGGTAGGATGAGGAGGAGCAATGCGAAGAAGTGGAAGGTCCACCCCTATAAATGCTCAAGTGCAGAAAACATGAATTGATTTTGCTCTTTGTCACTTTTGCTCCATTGCAGCTGTGGGGTCTGGGCATCACCCATGGCACACAGGGGTGATTTCCCCCCTTTCACACCAAGAATCCTGCTCTCAGTTCTTACCCAAGTGACAATCTTGGCCCTTTTTGTTCTTCAATTGTTTTTTTGCGGTCACAAAACAAAAGATTATTGCTTTTATTTGGTGCTGGGTTACAGATTTAATTAGGAAGAGCTGACTAAAGAGGGTTGCTGATTTTTTTTTGTTGTTGTTGTCCTCTTTGGCAGTTTCATAATAAATAATGTGGAAAGAGAAATGCTTTTTGCTATTGTTCTTTTGTGGATAGATTGGCAGGTTATAATTCGTCCACAGAACTGCACTTGCATGTGGGGAAACCAGGAGATAACATATCTTTTCCTCTTCAACCATCTGACTTCAGAAGTTATGAAATAGCAAGTGGTTTTACTTAAGAGTGTTTGTGTTCACAGAGCTAAAAGAGCTGCTGCCTCTGCTGTTTTGTTAGCTGGAAGAAAAGACCTTGGGCAGTGGTGTGAAGAGGATGCAAAAATTTTTATTATAAGTTTTTGTTGCAAATAAGACAGCCTGATAGTTTTCAAATTTCTGGGTACTTTTTTAAGAATCCTGTTGGTTTTCTCTGCTATGGCACATGCTTTGTAAGCAGGAACAGATCCTGCACTTAAATTTTCATATTTTTCTCATTACATTTGGCTTTTGATTTTGACGTCAAAACAGAGTGTAGGTGAGTGGGAGTATGCACCTGGAGTTACAGAGAAATTCTTACAGCCGCACTGTCAGATTTTGAATTCTGCTACCAAAAGTCTCATTATTTATGAACAAAATGCCCTGTGCACCACTGCTTCTGGAAAAGTGTGAATGAGCAGGTGCTGGATCAGTGCCATGATCAGAGGCTTCTTGCTCAGCCTGTAACTCAGAGCACCAATTTTTGTCCTTTCTTTTTTTTTTTTTTCTTTTCTTTTCTTTTTTTCTTTTTCTTTTTTTTTTTTTTTTTGGATCTGTTCTTAATCTTAGACTTGTTCAGCTTGGAAGGCTCTGCCAGTAATTTAAACTCCAGCTGGCAAAACTTTTGGGCTCAGGGGAACATTCAAGGCTGTCCTCTCTGCCAGGGTTGGTAGCAGGGAAGGAAGAGACACCAAGAAGAAACACAACAAATTAACATAAAAAAATATGCAAAAATGAAGCAAGGCAGCTCTCTGCATTGGCATTGTGCTTAAATTGGGCTCAAAGATTTCAAACATTAATTTTGAGTGTCTCAACATTATTTATATTTTGTAATAATTTATTTTGGCTGTAATTCACAGAAATAATTCAGTATTTCCAGCTTTTGTTCCAACTTAAAGCAAATTTTTGTTGTTTTGGCTGTTAGCAATGCCCCAAAACAATCTCTGCCTATAGGGTCTATGTCCTTCCAGGTTCTTAGGTACTTACCTAAATGTAAACAGATAAACAGTATTTGTGAGTGCAGAAAAATTGCTCAAGTGGTTCAAGTTAGGTACATGAGTAGATCTGGTAATGTTGAAAAACCATGGGTACAAATTATAATATATATAATTTATAAAATAAGCATTTCTCCTCCATAAAGTACACTAATACTAATCCCAAATTAAACAGCACAGAAACACACCAAAATCCTTTTCTGGTAATTGTAAAGTTGAACCGTGTCTGAAGTTGTGCAGTTTGATTTTCATGAAAAAAATAGTAAGTTTCAATATTGCTCCAAAATTTTGAATCCTTGTTTAAGTCATGGTGGAAAAGAAGTAGAGGAAAATGCTGTACAGTAAAAGCATAAAATAAATAAATAGGGAGTGACAACGTATAACATCTCTGCAAAGTCATACAGCCCTTCCAAAATCAACTTCATGCATGTTGTTCAATGTAGAAGGAATTGATTAAAACAAAAAAAAAAAAAAAAAAAACCAGATAGTCTTTGATACGAGCAGCTGTTGGTGAGATAATTTGCTTTCTTGCTGCTAATATGTTCATGCATTTTATTAGGAAAATCTGTCTCATGTCTTGAACCAGAAGGAGGAGGACAAAGGAGATAGCATATTGCACGCATGATGCAAGGAGTACAGTAATGCAAAACATCTGGGTGGAGCGGAGGACAGCTCAAACTGGTGTTGTCTACTAAAAAAGCAACCTTCCCTTTGTTTATTCTTTTTTTCTTTTCACACAGAAAAAAAATAAAACAACATGGATATGTTTCTCATTGAAGAAGCGCTGTCAGGGTTTTTTTTTTTCATCCACTCAAATAAGTTTGCACTCCTGGATGATGTGAATGAAAAAACTTGCATGTAATTGTTTAGACAAAGTGACTTTAGGGTCACTCTGGTTGATTTTAACCACAGCTGATTTGCACACAATTTCCATGGGAGAAAATCTGGCTGTTTATTGATAAACTCTTAAAAAATATGGGCTCTACTTATAACACTCTATAAAGGTAATATTTATTGATTCAGTTATTAATATAAACAAACCAAATATGCTTGGTGTTTTTTCAAGTTGGCATAATAAATGTGTACCTATTCTGTCAAGTCATTAGCAGATAATAAGTCATGAATAATAAATATCTGCATCCCAAGCATAAATATCTGAACTCTTGGGACTTCCAAGCATTTCTTGGAAATCTGGGAGCTGTGTAAGTGGTTGTGAGTAAGTGTACACAATTTCCCAGCAGCGATGAGATAAACTTACCTTTTTTTTCCACAGATTAAAAAAAAAATTATCTACACTGCCCTCATTTTTGTCTGGTTCTGTTAGAGGGTATTAACATTTTAATATTTGTGCAGAGGGTGATCCTGATGGTCACTCAAAGTGTGGCAGCTGAAGCCTGAGTGAGTGTTTGTGTTGGCTGCAAAACCAATTCCATCCACATTTAGGGAACCGATCCTGTGATTAGAAGGGAGAGATTGAGACTTTGCTGCCTCCTTTCCATTTTGCTATTAAACAAAAAAAAAAAAAAAAAGAAAGTAAAAATTGTTGTTGAGGAAAATGATGAATACTTTGGTAGAGGTTTAACGGCTACCACCCAGCAGCACACACCAGTTGTGTGCATCCTTCATTTCCCAAGCCGTGAGGCAAAAACCTGTGGGGTTTAAACCAGCCCCATGCAAGCAGAGAGGGGAGGAAAAATATTTTAACTTAAATGAGTAAAAAGCATTTTCATATATATAATATGTAGCTAAATCTTCTTTGTAAAACCACAAAAAATTTAAATTTGTGGTAGGGAAAGGTATCTGCTCCTTTTTTTTTTTCTCTGCTGGCAAAGAACACCACCACTTCTAAATATGGCGACGTCATATTTTCTTGCCCTTACAATTTCCATTTCACTTTCACTTCTCGTTCAGGAAAGCTGAAATATCAACCCTTTTACCTCATTTTCCTACTCTGTAATTCTACACGTTCTTCTAGAAATCTGGAGCAGTCATCCCCTGGCCAGTCCCTCCTGCTTCAGGATGAATCAAACAGGTCTTTTGCAAAGGTGGCATTTTCAGAGCTGAGTGTGTGAAACTGAACAGATATTTGTGTCACCCTGACTTGCACACGCAGAATTCATATCTCCAGCTATCAAAGGGGCACCTAATTAGCCATGGGTGTGTGAAAAAAACCCTGATTTGTGCATGCATGTTGCTGATGCTTGAGTATAAACTGTAAAATAATGTAACTGTTTTGATTTCTGTGTGCAAAGGGAAGAGACTTATTTGATCTATTACATGCTAAGCAAGATTTTATTTTGCAAGAAGTTCTAGGTGTAGTCATGTCTCTCTGGTAAACAGTGAGTACTCATAAGCACAGACTGTTTAATGCATTCTTCATATGCTTAGAGTGATTTAAAAGCTGTATTTTGGTCTTTATCTGCATCCTTATAAGGCTTTTGACTCTCAGTTACTTACCAGTTAACAGAATTGGTTTAAGACATTCCCATCTTCCACCCATCTGCTCCTATTGCCCTTGCGAAGATTACTGGCCTGGGAAAACTGGCAGAAGGGAGGATGGTTCCAACCTGGGCTTTTCCTGAGGAAAACCTCTTTTCTGAGCACTCACTTTTTCAAGGAATTTAAAATCTGATGACACACCTTGCAGCGCTGGCTCACATTTCCTCCTTAGATGGCGTGGAAATGTGGGCTAAAAGGAGTAGACAAGCAGCAAGGCCACCAGGTTGTTTAAAACATCACAGTTTGGTTCACTGGAAGGACCTTTCTTTGTACCTCCTGTTCATCTAGGATAGCAACTCCCTCACCTTTTCCATCATCCAGAGGGTTCAGCACTTTGCCTTTGCATGTTCAGCACTCCCGTGGAAGCATTTCTGTGTGTGGAGGAGTTTCAGATGTGCATCTTTGAAGTGTCTTCAAAAGATCAACATCGTTTTAGTAGTATTAAGTTTGTGATCTTACGGTTCAACATTCTCACCTTTCCCCACAATGAATTTCTCCCAGCATAATTTAAAGGCAGGGCAGCAGCAGCATTTTCTGGTGGCATGCTTGATCCTGCTGCTTGAGCACACTCTCACTGCAGTGAGGATTCCTTCTTGCAGCTTGTAATTATGTGCTGAAAATAAGCTAAAGCATTATTTCACTCCCTTTATACATCTGAGCTGGATGCTGCGCCAAGCTTTGAAGAAAACCCACAGCTCTCCTAATTTGTGACATCTTGAAATAAACCTTTATGTCCCCAGATCAGTACCTGGCAGGCTGATGGTCACTCATGTAACACAAGGACTTCTAGGGGTAATTATATAAACCATAAATATGAAGAATATTGCTATTTTTTTCACTTCATCTGACTTTCAAGTTAGGCATTCTGCAGCTCTACAGTGTTTTATTGCATGTCATTCAATGCTCTAAAAAACTACCTAACCCCTTTGAAACACTTATTTTTCAGCATGGCATTTATTTTTTTTTGTTGGGGACATTCAAACTAACGAACTAAAGTATCTTGTGTACTGACTGTACCTTTTTTTTTTGTTTTTTGCTTTTTTTTTTTTTTAAAGCTAAAAAAGTCACAACAGAGCCCACAACCATTGAGCCCGTGACATCCCTGAGAACTGACAGCGTGAGATCATCTCCTGCTGGAGCTCCTCTCGAGCCTCCCATCTCCGAGACCCCGCTCACTGAAGTGCCTGCCACCCAAACAGTTTCTTTGGAGGAAACAACCCCAGAGTCTGAGGAGGACACAGAAATGACTACTGACGTGGCTGAGGAGAAAAGGGAGATGGAGGTGCTCATGGAGAACATTCCGCTCACCACCCTTCTACCTCAGACTGTCACCGACGGCGAAATATTCACTGGTGACACACTGGGCAGGACTGAGTACGATGTCTCACCCAGGCCAACAGACACCACGGCCCCAGATTTGGAGCTGGATCACACTTACTCTGAAGCAGAGGAACAAGGTAGGTCTGAAAGCATTGAGGACGCTTTCTTGACCTCTGTAATTTTTCAGGATAGCACAGCTGTAGCTAAGAGTTCCACTGGTTTTTGGGAAGATGCTGAGACGGGAGATGCGCAGAGGCACGATGTTGATAATCAGACTGAGCAAATAGAAGTGGGCCCTCTGAGGACAGCTACAGATAGCTTCTTACAGACTGCTCGGAGAGAGGCTGCCAGGACAGGGGCTGCAGATTCACTGACAGAGGAGAAAGTGTCCCACAGTGCCCACCTCACGAATGCCCCCACGAAAACATCACTGGAGGCGAAATCTGACGAGAAACTTACAACTGTTGTGATCCCTAAAGCTCTGCACACCGCTGAGTCTGCAGAGAGGGAGGGCAGTGAGAGCGTGCACACCGCTGTGTCTGGCACAGATTCTGGAGTGGCTGCTGGTCATTACCCAAGAGCAGAAGTGCCTGCTGCATCAGAGGCACTCCTAGATGAGCAAGCAGTAACCACTGGACAGTTTTCTGCAGTGAAAGAGTCAACGCCCTGGGTTAAATTTAGCTCTGCAACAGCATTGGACAGCGAGGCCTCAGCTGAAGGGAGCAGAGAGGACCTGAGGGACGTGCAGCCCACTGTGGCATCTGGAACACCTGTATCCTTTTCTGTGTCAGCTGCTGATCAAACAGAATCTGAGGCCATCTCAGGAAGCACCGATGCCCTGCCAGTTTTTGGAGAAGGCACCATGTCTCTTATCGCCTCATCTCAGCAGACAGAAGCATCAGCTGTCTTGGAGGAGCAGGAGGAAACAGAGCAGCCAGAAATGAGGACAACAGATGAGGAGGTCCCTCATTCCACAGCTGCCATTCCTCCATGTATTGCAGGAGAATCTGAGGGATGTTCTGCAAGGGAGAAGATCACACAGGCCCCTCCAGGTTCTGGCACGTGGCTGCCAACAGATAAAGAAGAGGGGTACATGACAGAAGAGTCATCTCACACTGGAAGAGTGATTGAGTTTGCTACAGAGGATGGCTTCTCTGGAATGGAGCCCACATCATCTCCAGGACACATTGTGGAATCCACAGTGCATCCAGGAGCTCCAATTTCAGCAGCTACAGAGGCAACTGAGACAAGCAGGGAGCCAGCAGAGACCACAAGGGATGAAGAAGTGGTATCATCTGATTTTGGTCGGAGCAGAGACACTACAAGTGCATCCCACACCAGCAGCTCCTTGGATTTGGAAATGACCACAGCATCCAAAATACCAGTGGAAGAAAGTAGTGCAACCATAGGGTTTTTTAGCTCCCCAAGTGTAACTGTATTGCCAAGTGCTGTGCCCACAGCTGTGGGGGTAACTGAGCGTGAAGGAGATGAGACATCAGGGACAGAGGGAACTATTAAATTTACAGGTGTAACCGAGGTAGATACTGCAGCTCCACAGAAGGAGTATGATGCCTCCCTAGTTCCAGTTACTGTAGAGAGTGAGGTCACTAGAGATATGCCAATTACTGATCAGACTCCTTTTGATGATGTCTTTCATACAGAAGCAACAGAAACAACTGCAAAACATAGCGAAGTGTTCCCAGAACTCTCCACACTGGACCAAGGTTTGGAACCAAGAACTGCCACACTGTCTGTGACATCTGCCCACACACACGAACCAGAGATGTCACCAGGATCTGAATGGGCTCAAACAGCAGTTCAGGAGACACTGGATGAGACAGGCTCAGCTTATGAGGAGATGTACCCAGCCACAGAGGCACCTGCACCTGCAGTGACATCCACAGACCACGGAGGGGTTCTGGCACCTGAGGAAACCAGCACCTGGTTGCACCTCACGGCAACTCCAACAGCTGGAACTGCTCCTGACCAGGATGAGGAGGTCACTGAGGTGATGCCCATAACTGCTGGAACTGAAGCAAAGACACAGGAGAGCCCAGAAACCCCCACCAGGGAGGAAGATGATGCAGTGAGCTGGGATTCTGTGCCACCCTCCCATACGACGCCAGCAGGACGTTCCACTGCGGAAAGCATTACTGACCTGGCTCTGGGAGCTTCTCCAAGCCATGCTCATCCAGAAGGCTCAGGAATGACTACAGAACCTGAGGAAACCAGGCCAGCTGTATTTGCAACAGATAAGGCAACAACTCCCAGCAGCATGACACCTTCCCTCAGTGCTGCAGACAAAGCTCAGCCCACATCTGCAACCAAGCCTTTTGTCACTCCAAAGACTCCACGCATCATTCCTGAGGAAGAAGAGGAGGTAACAAGCCATGACATCATCATAATTGATGAATCTGTGTCTCCCAGCAAAACCACTGCTGAGGATGATCTGCCAGGAAAGATGCTGGAGCCGGAGATCGATAAGGAATATTTCACAGCATCCACTGCCACGGCGGTGGCACGACCTACTGCTCCACCCCAAGTGAAGGAGGCCACAGAGGCCTTGCAACCTCAGGAGGTGTCTCCTTCCACTTCACACCCTGATAATGACATAAGATTGTATGTTATTCAAATCACAGGCAATGACACAGGTAAGATTTTGCCCTTTAGACCCACAGTCCATCAGAGTGGACAGTTTGTCATGTCAAACAGGTGTGCTTTAGGATGTGCTGGAGGTGTTTCTTGGATCACTGAAGGATGCAAAGTACCACTTTTGTCTAGACAGCAACTTGCTGAATATTGGTAGGTCTACTTTTCTGTCCGTTAAAAGCCCCTCAGAAATGAATTTTATACTTGCTGTGTGGTAAGAATTATTTCTAGGTAAGAATGAATATGAAAATGTTTTATTTCTTTTTAAAAGTCATGATGGCTACAGTCCAGTTTTCTTTTTTTAATGTTGTCAAGTCACCAATTTAACTCCAGCTGTCTGTGAAACAAGCATTTTAATTTCACAGCTTCCATTCCATGCATTACTAGTCCTAAACGAAGCACTAGATTATTTTAACATTCCATTGGTCTGTAGCAATTAACAATGCCATGTACAGTGTACTCAGCTAAAAAATGGTTAAAGCACTCTACTGCCTCCTGTGATTTGGAGGAATGGGGTTTTTTAATTTTTTTTTTTTAATAGCATATCATAGAATTTTTTAAAAATCCATCTTAGGGAATATGTGCAATACATTGATGCAATATTTAATTCTGCCACATTTTTTAGCTGATGGTTCTGTACATGTGTATGTAGCTTCAATTCCATGGGTATCCAGAACAGAAACTTCTAAAGTAGCAATGAACTGTTGGGGTTGATGATGAATATGTCTCCATAATGCAAATGTTGAAGGGTGTGCAGTTTTACATCAAAGAATCCTGTCAACTGACTATTATTTAAGATTTCATGGTAAAAAATTTTATTTTAAAACAAAAAGCAAAGGAACTGACAAGCAGTACAAAGCACAGAATTTCTGTTAGGCTCAATGTTTTATGGTGCTTAATTGTCTTATGGTTGTATAATAATTATTTTTTTTTTTTTTGAAGGAGCAAAGTAAAAAATTGGATTTTTTTTTGGTCTTATATACCTTAACTGCATGCATGTCTTTTGAATGGTTGTGTCAGAAACTGTTTTCTCTTTGGTTCTTGGCCAAAACCTCCGTGCCTCTGAAGAACTCATCCAGCAGAATTCATAATTTATGGGAGTCTTTTGGATGGTTTTTTCAGGTTTGTTCTTGGTAGGGTTCCATTCAAAAATCAAAAACCAGTAGTGGTTTTTTTCCCTTGAGATGTGCCATATCCTGTTTGGACATGTAATACCTTGGCTTGGTATCTTTTTACACATTGTGCTTATTATCCTACTTTATGTTTACAGGGTGCAAATCTGCACAAGTTATATATAGCAATAGTAGCTTAGCCTTCTATTTCAGAAAATGATAGTTCTGAAACTTTTGTTTCTGCTGTATATTATCATTATTTTGTCTTTATATGTTACCAGTGCCTTGGGAGTCTCTGTTCAATGATACAAGTCCCAGTAAGTCAGAGCAGAAGGGTAATTTCTGAAGACAAAACTTAACCCACATTTTAAGTCCTTTTGTGTCTGTGGATATTCACCTAATTTAACTTAATGATGAGTAGCTGGACTAGGTAATAGTGACATATTTTTTCTCTATTAGATTTTTGATTTGTGCTGCAGTTTATTTCCTACAGGAGAGTGGGTTGTGCTGGGCAGCTGTGTGTTCCAGGTGGTGGGAAGAAGTAGGATGGTTTGGAAGGGTGTGGATGTAGGATTTCTCTGCATCTACCTCGAGAGGAGCCTCATTTTACACTTTTTTTTTTTTTCAGAATAGTATGGGTAGTGCGTTTTATTAAATTAGGATTTGGTTCAAAGTGGATTATCTAAAGGACAGGGCGTGAAGATGCTCTTCATAGCTGCTCTTTCTTGCTCTGCCTTGGGTGATCAGATCCTTAGGACAAACTTTCTTCAGGGTTTGTCTTCTTCATCTTCACAAACTTTCAAAGCTCTGCATGCATTTCCCAGGTATAGATGTGCATATGTGACAGGGTGTGTGTAAGCAGACATAAAGTTATAAATCCTTAAAAACCTGCCTTTAAGAATTATTCAGTCTGTGAGGAGAGGAATAAAATTTATTATCTTTAAATATTATTAAATTTGTCATATGACACTGTCTGTGCTCTCTTTAGACACAGAGAGCCTCATCGTGTGTCTAGGGCAATTTTAAAAAGGAATTTTCTTCATTTTTCTGTTTTCAGGCCCTGGCAGTGGGAATTCCCCCACTTAGCTATCCACAGACTAAAGGCACCCTCTACCTACTGACCCCAAATTCAGTTAGAACTGCCAAAGATTTATTCTCTCTGAGGGTTTGGATTGATTTATTTTATTGCTACAGAAATGAAAGACATCATCTGAAAAATCCTGTCAGGCCCAGTTTCCCTTCATTGTTCTTAGTCCATAAACTTTTCTTTGTGCTGAAGAAAATGCGTATAGGGAGTAATGAAGAGGAATGAATTTGGCAAATTTTACCAACATATGCCTTTCACTAGGATGTAGTTTAACTTCTTTTTCTATCACTCTTTATTTGAGAATTGATCCACTATCATAAAGAACTACATAAACTGTACTTCTGGCTTTTTATTCTTAGCTCTTTGGAAACTGTAAATACAGTTTACATCATTACATCTCTGATAAAGTTTTTTCCTCCTTTGGCATGTTTTCAAGGTAATGCAGTTTAGCATTTTTAGATAAAGTTAATCTGTGAGGGTTATAAACAAAGGCCTTCACTGATTTTCAAGTCAAGAGTCCAAAAGTGCCTCCTAAGAAAAGACAGCTTGCTTACCAAAGCCCTTCAAGAAATAACTGTTTCAAATAGGAATTATAATGAGAGGTTATATATAGATGGCATTGTCTATAAACGAATATATTTTCCTTTCTGTGTTTGCAGAAGTGCTGGAACTATTTATGAGATTATTCTTTCCCCCTCATTCTTCACCTCCTTGTTATTCAGCTTTTGCCAGAAGCAACAGTTTAACAGTGAGGCAGGGCTCAGCAGAAATTCAGCACCATGTTTTGTTTCCTATCACTCAATTACAATAAAAACCTTGCTATTACACAGCTGAATATTGCTCCCTGCAGCTCCATTTGCCATCCACAGCGTGGGCACAATAATATTTAACTGCTCCATGGAGGTGCCATTAGGCTTTGTCAGGCGGGAGCGGTGCCTTACATTCCGCGTGGAAGAGAAAGGCTGTGCTAAACTGTGTGAATTCTTGAGATTTTCAGATATTTTAAGCAGTTTCCATCAAGCAGGGCAGAGAGCCTGTGGTGGTGGGGGCAGCCCTGGCTCGGGCGAGCTCACCTGTAGCCAGGCACAGGTGGAAGGAGAGGCAGGAAGGATTCCTTGTGCCTTCCTCCTCCTCCTCCTCCTCAAACCCTCACCAGACTGGCACCAACTTCTCTGAAGAGCCTTGAAGTCCTTGGGCTGGAATGTGCTGTTGATACGTGGAATGTGTTATGGATGTATGGAATTTCAGGGGATATCATTCTTCATCATTACTGCAGGCTGAAGCTGCACTCGAAAGGTGTGGAGTTAAATTCAGGTAAATAAAGGGGCAAGGATATTTTCCTGTCTCATACACACATGTCCCTTAATATAAAGTAGTACAGTAACTGGAAGGTGATACTAAATGTTATCATTTCTAAGACTTTACATTTATTAATTAGACCAGAAGAAGGTTCTTCTAGAGGACTTCTTTTCTTATTCTAGAGATAAATAGCTATACTCCTAGCTTTTAAAATGCATGCTTGCAGTCAATGAAAACTCCTATAAAGGAACTTTACTTTTAGATTAAAAAAAAAAAAAAAAAAAAAAACAAGGCAGGGAAACAGAAGTAATTTGAAGACCTGGTGGAAGGTGAAACTCAGTCTGAATTCTGGAGGATGTGTTCTAGGGCTGATAAGAAAGACCCCAGAGCTGAACAGATAAAGCTGTTCATTTGTGTAGGAATACAGCAGTTTTCATTGAGAAAATGTACAAACAAATCCACACACTCCCATGTGGGCAAACATGGGGCAGGTGCACAAATTAATCTGGGTAGTAAGACTTGTTTTTTTCTGACAGCCCATGGGCAGATCTCAGGGAGGTATTTCAGTTAATGAGGAAAAACATCCTTGCACACGAGGAAACATCCCTTTTTATGCTACAGGAAGGGCCACACACGTGTTTCAGAATGGAAGGGGCCTGGGACCTTCATCCACTGGAGCTGGAACCAGGAGCTTTTCCCTTGGAATCACGAGAGTGAGGAAGCCAAACACCCCTGCAGCGTGAGGTGTTAGCACATGCGCAGCTTCCCACGGCATCAGATGGGACACAGGGTTTAGTCCTTCTCTGCGAGGATGCAGAATTTGCCACCTCGTGCCCTGTTGTGTCCTCATGCTCTGATGTTCCCTGGTGGTGCTGCTGGTGCTGGATGGTCATGGATTAGCAGCTGGGAAAAGAAGAAAAAAAAAAAAAAAAGAAAAACAACCAACCAAACCTGAAGGAACTTTTCAGCTCATAAAGCTTTTATGAGCTGAAAAATGCTTGTGGGGGTGTTGTTTAACAGTGGTTGAGGGGATGCTGGAAACATAACTCCTGTCTGAATCAGGAGTAATTTGCACACCTGTGTTTTTTGGAGACATTTGAAAGTCTTTATTTAGTGAATATGTTTCAAAGTGTTTGTTGGACCCTGGGACTCACACCAGCTCTGTCTGGTTTCTTGTCCCCTCCAGCTTTGAAGAGAGTGAAATTGCAGGAGCTTGTGCTTTGTGGATGTGGATTTTTATGGAAAGAGGTTACAAACCTTTGTGTTTCAACATGTAATTCTCTGACATGCATATTTCTGTCTTAGCAGTGTGAGAGGGCAAGCGAAATTTGAATGAAATGCAGGATGGTAATGAGCCATAGTCATAAACCTTAACAAAGGAGGCAGAATAGAGTCTTTTCAGGTCCATCTTAGGCCTTGCCTTAAAATTCATTTAATCTTCTTGTCTTCACAGCTCCTTCTGGAGGGCTGTCAAAGATCGTCATGGCTCTGTTTAAGCCTGATTCTAATATCTAGCCTGAATTGCTCCTTGGCCAGTTTATACCCGTGTTTGTTCTTGCCAGCATTGTCTTTAGCCTGAATAGGCCTTTTTTCTTCCTGACACTTATCCCTTGATACTTTTATTTCTCTGCTCAGTCTCAGAGAATGACCACGTCCCCTTGCTCAGCCCCCGTTTTTGGTGGCTCCTGAGGGGGGGAGCGTGCGTGGGAGACTGGGAATGCGCTGGTGCTCTGCAGGGAGGGAAGATGCTGGCTCTGCCCCAGGCCCTGGGGCTGTTGGGGTGACCACTGCCTCTTCCAGGCATCGCAAGGGACAGCCTGAAAGTCTGCAGCACCCAGGGCTGCATCTCTCTTCATCTGTACCCACACTGTTCTCCTTTAAGGTGTTTTATTTGTGCTCGCTGGCAAATAATCTCTCTGGACACCACTATTTGTGGTGTACGCACACGTGTGCTAGGAGCAATTTTTGGTGTGCCTTTCTTTGCTGATTATTGTGCTAGTCTCCTCCCTTTCAGCAGAAGTCTCTCTTTGTCTTTTGTGTGCTGAAATCACCATTTGTTTTTTTCCCCAAATGAGAGGTATGTGCTACTGAAAGCCATGGTTTCTCTAGAGGACCTATTTCAAACCAAGGTTTACTGTAAGGAAAGCTGCTGTCTTGCAGCTAGGCTGACCTGAATTAATTTCTGGTGGGATCTTGAAGCAACAGCAAAAGTGGCCTCACATGGGCAGGACCCATTTCCCACCTTATTAAATGCAAAATATAGTCTTATTTTTTTTTCTTCCTTTTTTTTTTTTTTTTTTTTTTTCCTTAATGGAGGCCTGAACTTGTCTCTTTATCAATTGTCACGTTCTAAACTTCATTTCCCAGGGAAGCAGGTCTGACTGGAGTAACTTTCACATCCTGAATGACCAGACTCTCTGTATTATTCATAAAACCTGCTGTGGAGCTGGCCAGGTTCTTCCTGTGCCTGGAGTAACTGAAGTGTTAAACGCTGAGCAGCGTGGCCAGATCCTGATTTCATCTTCCCCAGTGTAATTACACCACAGTAATTCCAATGAGGTGATTGAGAGCAGAACTGTGGTGAGGATGTGGGGATAGTAGGTATCACAATGTCTTCATAACACTTTGCAGATTCTGGGTCATTTGTGTAATTAGGTGATTATTTTTTCTTCAGAACACATTTGAGTACAGTCCAAACTGGTAGATCTGTTGTTTAACTAAACCAGTTGGGGTTTTTTCTATATTAGAATAGTCTTTTTTTCTATATTAGAAATATATTTCTATATATTAGAAATATATATTAGAAATATATTTCTATATTAGTCTCTTTTTTCTATATTCTTTTTTCTACATTAGAATAATCTTTCTATATTAGAATAGTCTTTTCTTTAAAAAGCCCTATGGAGGGCTTTTTAAAATAGGTTGTACACCATCCCTTATAAAACATCCCTTCTGTATATATATATACATCCCTTCTGTATTTAAAACAGAATGGCAGTGATGCCTTGTATGAAAGCAAAAATAATATCCAAGTAATTTTAATAAATTCAAGCTTTTTTTGTGCACTTCTCCTTTTCTCAAAACAAAGGAAAAACAAAAACAAACCAACTCCACCAGCCCCATATCCAACGGAGCTGAAACTTGATACTTAGAAATTTTCACAAGAAGCTAAAACTGAATTAACAAGTGGTCTTTGGGCCACTATTGCTGGCTCTTCCTGAAGAAAGACTTATTATAGAACAATAATTTCTCTTTCCACATTCCTTTCTAGACTTCCATAGATACAAGGAACAGTGCCCTCACATTAAATACTGTTCAGAGGATGCCTACACATTCCCTGCTGTTTTTGCATTGTATCCAAGGAGACGTCTCAGATCTAGACATAGGGATTACACATTTCCAGCTTTCTTATGGCTCTTTGTTTATTCATGAGAGAAATGAAGGAATTTTATTCATAGGTACAATGTAGTTTTTCATACTTCTGTTGTGAAGAACAGGAATTCCTTTTAGGAGTTTTGTTTACATGTGGAGAAAGCCTTAAAGTCCTAAAAGTCCTACTGCAGAAAAGATGAGCTGTCTTTTACATGGTGATGCAATATGACTTAATTTTTTTTTTTTTTTTTTTGAGGAAAGTGTTTTTCTGTACCAAACTTTTCTGAATGTGTCCAGATTGTAACTTCCTTAATACGGAATTTTCAGTGGTGTTTTTTTGCACATTTTCAGTTTAATTAGTGGATTATTCCTTGCTAATCCAGTTTTTTAAAACCTTCCTTGTTTTTTGAAGTGATTAAGTGATAAATTTGATCAATAATATACAAAATACCCACTGGTGTCTTTCAGAATATTTTTTCCTGCTGTAAGTGAGTGAGGATGCGTGCAGACTGGCTGCTCAATATTTTGTCTTGTCTTTGGGAACATGTTGCTGAAGTTATCAATCTTTCTTTATGGAGTAATTTTTTTTTTTCCCCAAACTGCTCAGTTCATTAGGACTTTTCTGACAAGCCTTGTATTACTGCTTTTCTTACATGAGGAGAATTCAGTATGAAAACTTTCAGCTTCCTGAGGAGGAGAAAAGCAGTTGGAATTTCATTCCTGGTCAGGAATGTCTTCCAGTAGTCCCTGCCTGCCTAGGTATTACCTCTGCTATACTTCATTACCTTTTTGATCCCCACCATTAGCTCAAGGAGTGCACAAGAAATATTAGTTTTTGACTTTAAACCATACTCTTGGATTTTACATGTAGCACCTCATCAAGCAGGAATCCCATAGTTTCAGTGGGAGGTTTTTTGGCATTAGAAAAGGAATTTCCACATATTTGATGTAATTTTTTTTGTTGCTTTTTGCCAGAATAGCAGCAAAGAATGTGCCTATATGTACACAGAGTAGCACTGAGATTTTTGATTGTATTTCATTGTGGGATTTTTTTCCCTAAACCATTGGGTTTTTTTCCTTGAAAGTGGTGAGTAAAATGATTCCGGGCTTACTTATGTATTTACCACTCTGGCTTGTAGTGAGTTTCCAGTCACATGTCTAGTTAAATAGTGAACATTAGAAGCAAAATTCATGAGTCCTTGGGAAATGCTGTGGGCACTTGGTCCAACTGACAGCACCAAGGATTAACCCAAAATGTTCTTCAGACAAGTATTTGTTCACACTTTAATTGAATTGTTTGACTTCCTGGCCTATATACAATTTTTTTTTTCTTTTTTTCTTTCAGTTTACTCTGACCACATACAGAGCCTGCCAGGTGTGAGCTAACTCTGCAGCAATATTGTCATGTTAGCACAGGATGGGGTTTGTGAAAGTACCTTATAGTCAAAAATATGTCTCCCTCTGCTGATTTTTGGTGGTGCAGTAACACTACCACAGCAAGGCATCTATTTTTAGCTGTAGTTGGTTTAAAACCTTTGTTCTCAAGTGCTGTCCAACAGAAGTGTCTTTTCCAAAAAACCCCCCAAGTGTTTCTAAAAACAAAGTAATATTTTTCCAGAGCAAATGTTCCAGTTTTGCCAGGGAAAAAAAAAAAAAAAACCAAAACAAAGCAGAAAAGAAAACTGAGATGAAAAAACTTACTGAAAGAAAAAATTATGTGATTCTATGGCTAAACAAACACTCATGTTCTGTAGGCACTGTTTGAAATTGTGTCTGGTAGAGACACATTTGTGTCACTCCAGCTGCAGCAGAGGGGAGTTTACAGACTTATGCAGATTCAACTGAGAAACTCTGCTTTAACCCTAGGCTGCTTCAGGTGTTTTATAGCCAAAACGATTTTATTAACACCTGTAGATAAATTTACAAAATTTTCACCTTTTTTAATTTTTTTTTTCAGAAGTAAGGGGCCGGTACCAAGAATAATCAATTAAAGTTTTCCAGAATCCACTCTGTATATCCTGAGTAATAGTTGCAAAGTACAGGACTCAGATCTATATGCAAAAATCCTTTTGCCACATATATCAATATCCATGTATGTATTCACTCTAAATATGAATTCTAACACTCACTTGCATTTAAGAAGTTATGTAAATACTGCAGTACCAACTGCCACTTCTGTAGCAACTCAATTTTGCACATGCAGAAAGGCCCAGGACAAGACTGATTTGCCCCAAACAAAACATTAGTCACATTTCAATGAAGAAAAATGAAACTTAAAAAATATATTTGCCGTGGGACAAAGGTTGTGCGTTGCCACATGTCTAATAGCTCAAAATTATGCCCCAAAAGAGCAGAGGCTGCAGCTAAAGAATGTGATGTTGGTTCCTTGCTATGTGACCAGCGGGCTTTTGCAGGCATTAAATTAAAAGTGTGCTTAGGAGGTACATGAAAAAATGCTTGAGAAATAGTAGGGGATAAAATGCCAGAAAATCATCATGATAAGCAGAATAAACTTCTCCAGATAGCTGTAAAAAGAGCATTTTGGGGTACAGCAGGTGGGGTAATTGTCATCACAGATTCAGTTCTTAGAAAAAACAGACATTCTGTATCCTTCCTTTTTTTCCTTTTCCTTTTCCTTTTCCTTTTCCTTTTCCTTTTCCTTTTCCTTTTCCTTTTCCTTTTCCTTTTCCTTTTCCTCTTTTCCTCTCTTTCTCCTCTCATACACACACACACTCACATATACAAACCCCACTGTCTGTTTTAGAGCTCAAACTGTAAAATATTCTCTGGCTTTATTTTTGCCACATAAAATTCCTCTCGTGAGACAAATCAAGAAAGAAAAATCTAGTACATGCCTTGTACATAAACCAACATTTATTACTCCTAAAATAATATGATGTCAACCTATTTTTTTCCCCAAACTGCCACATTAAGTAGTGTACTGTAAGTTTTTTTTTTTTTTTTTTTTCCCCTGATGCCAAATGGTTCCTTTTTCCAGTAGTACTGGAAAAAGGAAGAGGAGAAAGAATATTCCTTTCAGCCCTGAGCAGCCACAGGTGCAGTCAAAGGGTGGGCATGTGCCTTGAGATTCTCAGTGTAGTATTCTGACTTTTGCCCAAATTTGTGTTGTGGTAAATCAATTTTTTGATTCTTGCTGGAGGGGACACTCTCTCCCCATATTGGTAGGGCCAGAGCTGGTTCTTTCTTGTGCCAGCTGTGTCATGGCAGAAACATTTGAGGTTCTCCCAATTAAGGGTGTAAATGTAACGAAGGGATGGTGGTGGAGTGGGACAGGAAAGCCCAAAATTCATTGGTACCTCCGTGTTTCCACCTCAGTCATGGAACATCACGCACGAAATAATGGATGAAGTCATTCTGGTGAGCAGATGCTCTTTCCCAACCAGCTTTTCCTGCAGAGTTGGGCTTCCCTACTTCCCTCTGCACACACCCAGACACACCAGCTCAGTCAGATACAGTCTGACTCCTTGCTTTGTTTTGGGTCCCATCTGGAGAAAAATGATTTATTGCACGGCAGTTGCTTGGGTTTGGGTTGTTTAGCCCCGCAGAGCTTTAGAATTGTCTTCTCTGTAGGCAGCGAGAGAAATGTTGTCATTGGAAGGATGCTCACACCCAGGAGAAGGCTCCGTGGGCTGGAGTCGTGTTTTGCTGGTGACATATTGGAGCAGAAAGGAAGTGGGAATGGCTGCCCTCAGAATGTTGCATGACAAATATCCAGGCTTTATCCAGGGAGCTGTACCCTGCCCGTGCTGGGGCTCACGGCAAAGCTGCCATTTTTAACAACTTGACATTTCACTCAGTCTGCTTCTTTTTAGCAAATTTATTGCCGGGTGTGGGGGAGAAGAACAAAGGAAACACCAGGAATTGCCAGAGGGCTCCGTGATATGCTTTTATAATAAAACAGTTCCTTTCTTTCTGACATGGTTTCTGCATCATCCTGTCTGCTGCTTTGGAGTCTGGCAGCGCAAATCCAGAGCCCCGTGCAGAGCAGATGTCCCCCTAAGTGACACCCACTCCCCACAGGTGCCCCTCTGGCTGTGGCCTCCAGCTCCAGCCTGGGGTCCTGTCTGTAAAAAGAAATGCCAGAAAGTGATACTCATGGTTTTTGCATGAGAAGCCCCAAATATGGTAAAGCAGACGGACTGGATAAGTGAATTTCAGTAGGCAAGACTGACCACCCACCTTGAATTGCTTTCAACTCCTACCCAGCCAGCTGTGCAAAAGTCACTCCTTACAATTACTTTCTCCCAGCAGTTTACCTGAATCACTGAGACTTTTATGCAAGGTAAATTTATACATATGTGCGTAATGTAATAATCTCTTTTGACTCTCAGAGCGATAGCAAAATGTAAATTTTGACAAAATTTAGAAGGTTAAAAAATCCCCAAAACAATCCAAACCTCAAATTATTGAAACCTGCCTTGCGTCCTTGAGGATTTTTAGAGGCAGCCAAAGTTAACAAAATTTTAGAAATATATATGTCCAGCTGGGAAACATTTTAAAGTGAACTAAATAAAACCTTTTGTTTACTTAGAGAGAACAGTAATCAAGACCTGGATTTTACTAGACCTCATCATGTAACTAGTCATGTTAATGTGAGGTAGAAGGATTAAAAGCATAAAAAATTTAATTATTTCTGGATTTTTAAAAATTTTTTTGGCTTAGGTGTGTATAATAGTAGCCATGTTTCTTTAATGCCTTAGACCAGCTCCTTGGCAGTATTCCTACTTTTTCCTGAAGAGGAAAAGGGGTATGCCTGGAGCACTGTTGCACTTTGACCATGCTTAGGTGGGATAATGATACTACAAGATGGCACAAGTTAGAGGAATTGCATATTCCAAAGGCTGACACTTGGAATTTTGGTTCACCAGGAAACATCTGTATTTCAAAATATTTTATTTATTTAAAAAAAAAATTAAATGAAAAGAACAATATACATTGTAAAACACCAACAAAATCAAACCTCTTCTGTGAAGCAAAACAGTGTAAAAGATGTTATCAGATTGATTGATTTCTGTAAAATTTAATGGTTTTGTTCCAATTTGAATGCAATATCTTAAGGGGAAAGAACGCCCTACTTAATAGAAAGGTTTTGATTTTTAGTTTTTTTTTTGTACTGGGCACAGCTTTTCAAATCCCTTTTTTATTTCCTCACCATGCTTTTAAAACAGAACATACTCAATGAAACTGACACATTCCTGTGGAATTGGTTGAGGTTTTGGATTATTTTTTCCTTGCTGTAAGAATTTCAGCAAGCCATGGTCATAAAGCTGCTCAAATCCATGCAGGCTGTGGATCAGGTTGCTGGCAGAGCTGAGGTTCAGGGGTATCAGGGCATGACATAAAGGTGGCTGAACTCTTTCCTCATCCTAGAGCCTCTCCCTGACTCAGGTGTGAGGCCTCGCTGGTTTTTCAGAGGGTTTGAACCATCTCCACTCTCTCCTCCTTTGAGGACTCCTTGGTGTTTTCCAGGTGGAGCAGAGTGTGGATTTTAGCTGTCCATAGGCTCTCTCTGGTGATCACCTTTGTGATCCCACCCATGAGTATCCCAAAAATGAGCAGGGGTTTTGAAACAGCTCACTAAAGCCATTTACAACTATACACGTGTTTCATCAATGTCTTCACAGAACCACAGGAAATTGAACGGTTTGGGTTGGGATGGAGTTAAAGCCCATCCAGTGCCACCCCTGCCATGTCAGGGTCACCTCCCAGTGTCCCAGTGCCCAGCCTGGCCTTGGGCAGTGCCAGGGATGCAGGGGCAGCCCCAGCTGCTCTGGGCACCCTGTGCCAGGGCCTGCCCACCCTGCCAGGGAACAATTCCTCATTGCCAAGATCCCAGCCAGCCCTGCCCTCTGGCACTGGCAGCCATTGCCTGGCTGCTGTCCCTGCAGCCCTTGGCAATTGTCTGTGTCCATCTTTGCTGCAGCCCCTTCAGGCCCTGCCAGGCCACCCTGAGCTCAGGCCAAAGCTTCTCCTGCCCAGGTGAGCAATGGCAGCTGTGCCAGCCTTTGCTGCTGGCAGAGCTGCTCCATCCCTCTGCCCGTGCTGGAGCCTCCTCTGTGCTCTCTCCAACAATAACTAATAATATTTTATTCTTGATATAACTCCATTGAAGCCAACCTGAAGAAAGTTATGCTTATCAAGTGCAGGAAATAATTTGGCTTATGCACACTCTTGATTTTTCATGCAAACCTGTCTCCTGGTTATGAATTCTTGATGGTGAATATTAAGGATTTTCTGTTAGTGTCACACCATGCAATGAAGTACTTTAAAAACAATGAGTCCAAAATAGTTTTAGACTTCTAACTAAAATCTCTTTTTTGTTTCTTATTTAGCTATATTCTTGTCAAAATATAGGGCCTGATTTAAAATCCACAGAACATTTTATGTAGGTCTCATGGCTTTATCAGACCTCTAGTCCTTCTACAAAAGACTGAACTGTACTATTACAGAAAACTGAGCATCTGGCTCTGAAGAAATAAGTGGACAAATTGCAGAAGTGTGAAATTCCATTATCTGCAGGGTGCCAGATTAGATGTTAAGAGCCCCATTTTGAAAGGAACTTCACAAAACCATAAGTCTTCTGAACGAAATATTTTGTGTTTCGAAAGTTTGGGAAGCATCATGACATGTTTTCTATTTAATTCCCCATTAATTCTTCCTCAGATGCTTATCTGATGGATTTTGAGAGAGAAAATGCTTTTTTACTGCCTGCCCCCTCAAAGATGGTCTTGGAAAAGCTCTTTGTAGAATATTAAAAGTCTTCTCAAGAGAAGAAATATTGCTGCACGTTACACTTTTTTTGGATGTGTGCAGGCATTATCTGGTGCAGCACTAACAGGGAGGGAACTTTTCTGTGCGATCCTCTGGAAAACTGGCTTGGGTTTGGAACCAGCCATGATGGATTGGGAAGGGTTGTAAGGAGAATTAATGACTCCTCGGTCCGTGGCTCTGTGGTTATGTGCAGTAGCAGGCTAAGATCACCCTGTAGCCAGAGGGATTTCCATTTCTTACAGATAGGAACTGTTACTGAGATGGATGCCTGCTCCTTGCAGGTCATTTAGAACATCTAGATGTATTAAATGGATTAAGAAAAACACTCCAGGCTGGATACAACTATCCTTTCCATCTCCATTCCAGCGCATACCTCATCACTTCCCTCCAAGAGAGGCTTTGCTGATAAATCTCTCCCAGGACTTGTTTGGGTTGGCACTCTGAGCTGACAACCCTTGGCTTTTTCTCCTTTTCAGCTACTTATTTTCACTTTCCTTCACTTGGAGCCAGAATAACAAAGCACCTCTTTGAAAAAGGGCTCATTTTGGCTTGTTTTCCATGAGCTATTGATAAGCATATTTGATAGCCAAAATCCTTCCCCTTAAAGTCCTGGTTTCGTCTCTTTTTTAGTAGTCTTTGGTCTGAGTGTGTTTACCTGCAGCAGGAATGGGTGTGAAATAAACAAGAGCCTGCCCTCAGGGTCTAACAAACCAGTTCAACAGATAAATATTTCTTCTATTTTAATATTTCTTCTATATTAATATTTTATGGTAGGTTTTCATCCCAGTGTTTTATACCCAGTTGACAAGGATGTATGAGCCATATCATTATGTAGATTATTTGCCATCTCAGGAGTTATAGAGCATTTTTCATTGCTCTTAACCCTCAGCAACCTGAATCCTAACACTGAATAATCAAACCTGTAGGAAGGAAAAGAATTTCTAATTAAAAACAAAACAACAACAAAAAAATCAATTACATTGTTTGCTGTCTCCTGAAAATCTCGTTATTTTTTCTTTGGGAAAAACAAAATATTAAAAAAAGACCTCCAAAGATACTTGTTATTTAATGAAAGAGCCTCCTGAAACTCCTGAAAGTTTATTATCAGAATATCAGACCTTTTGCTAAGGTTCTTTTATGTGGATTGTTCTGGCATGTGAGATCTTGAAAAAGCTAACAAAGTAAAAGCAGGGTCTGATAGAGATGTCTGCATGTGTAAGAATTTGTATTTGTCTTCTAGGTGAATTTGGAACAGATGTTGTTCACTAAATTTATTGCCTACCATAAATGACTTAGTGTGAGCTACTAATTTGAGGGACTCCCAGGTGTGCAGTGCTGCAAAAATTCTGCACTGTTGGTCAGAACTTGTTAGTCACGGTGCCCTCCTACAAATTACACCCCATCCACTCCCATACAGGCTTTACAATTTATTTATTTATTTATTTATTTATTTTAATGCACAATTTCTGTGCAAAGCTGCACATTTTGTTTCACGGTTTTAATCTCCGTATGTGAAATCATAATTAATCTTTATGGCATACCAGGTTGTTTATGCACATCCCTCCTTGGCTGCTCACACAGCACAAGGCATCTTTCCTGGCCATTCAAATTTCTGTGCGTGGGTGCAGTTATTTTATAGTGAATCTTCAAAAAATCAGAGACTCCCAGAGCTCCCCATCAGCTCTGCCTTGCCATTCCTCTCTCACTGACTGAATTCCCATGGGTTTTTGCATGCACAGATTTGAAAGGAAGGTGTGAAATTCTGTCTGAATTGAAACTCCTGCTTTCATGAAGACATGGTTTCTCAGTGTGTCCAGGGTGGCCTTTTGCTGAAATTCATGGATTCTGAAAGGGTTGTTATTAGACATGCTCCTCAAAGTCATGCTGCCAGTCTTGGAGAGATTACCAAATCCCTGCTTTTCACAAAATTTGAAAGGGAGATCTGGTAGAGCTCAAGTAAATGGCTGCAGAAAATTTATTCTTCTGTGGCATTGGGCAGCCCTTCTCAATATTTCTAATTTACTGGAGAAAAGCATTCATTCTTTACAAGAATTGCATAAAATAACTCCCAACAAGCACATGTGAGGGAGAGAGAGGAAATCTCAGTTCTGTAGCCATCTAATTGAGCTGTCATAGCACATGGTAAACGCCAGGCTTCTCTGAGCAATACAGAACAGCCAAGCAGGCACAAGGTTAAAAACAGCCTTTGTTTTGGTTGCACTGGGAGCCCTGAGCTTAGTGTTGTACAGACTTGACACTGTAGTTGAAATAAACAATGCTGAAGGTGATTTATTATCTGTGTTCTTCAGCTCTTTAGCAAAGCTGAGATCCAGTAATGCTTCATGAGTTTAGCTGTAAACACAGCGTGAGGTATTAGAACATTAATTCTCAACGGAGCTGCAGTGACCTTTTCAAAACCAAATTGATGTCAATTTGCACACACAAGCCAGCCCAGGCCAAAGAACCACAAACCTTTCATAGTGCTCTGTGTCAGTTTAATTTGATTGAATACATTCTTTTCCAGAGTGATCACCTGATGACTCTGTCTCTGAGGACTCAGTAGTCACAGAGGTTAAGTGATCTTCATAGGTAGGGGAATTACTTCAAATTGATGAAGTACTTTACCTCAAGTTCTCATTGTTTTATGACTTGTAGATAGTTTTAGTGAGGGAGATTTGATTTAAGAGCTGAGCTGTGTCACGTACTGCAGATATTTTTTCGGGAAGCAGCGGTTGCTGACAGTGCTCTCAGGCAGGAGTGCTGTCAATTGCTTCAGATCCTCTCCTGGCAGATGTGGGCAAAGCTCCACTGGCCATTCCAGTTTGTACCAGCAAGAAAGTAATCCCCTCTGGCCGAAATGGTTATAAACAGAGATCCAGAAGAAAGAAACGCTCATGGAATAGGATTTCAGCACAAGGTTTACCATTTCAAGTCAGTTGGCCAAGCTTGAAATATTGGGGCTTGTTTCTGAGTCTGTTGTGTCCTTCTTTTTAATTTTTTTTTTATTTCATTTTAATTATGATAGCTTCCATTGTCTGGAACCCAAGGTTTGAAGCAATGTTTGTGCTGGAAGGGCAAGTTTAAAAAGTGTCTACGGAATTTGGGATCATAAATCTTGGAGGAATTAATGAGGCTTTCTGCAGCTAAAATCTTGCCTTCTTAATCTTCTTTCTTCCTCTTTATCTGCCTGGCCACCTAGGAAAAAAAACTGTGAGAGGTTTGCAACCCGTAGGAGTATGTAAATAATTCAAAGTTAGTGGTAAACAGAAGAAAATTACTGGACTTCAGTCATGTTACCCTCTGAGTAGGAGTTGATGTTTGAATCTGTGATATTTTTTCTTATTTGCTGCATAATGCTTTAAAATTCCAAGTAGCAGCAACTTTGTAAAGCAAGACTTTATTCACTGTCCTAGGGTCCAAGTCTAGGGAAGAGTGATTGATGTAGGTGTTATGGTGTTCCTAGTAATTTGAATTATTCTGTACTAAAGGGAAAAGGGAGATGCAGAGGGAGTTTTTTTGTGGCTTATTTTATTTTAGACTTTGCCTTGCTTAGCTTTGCCTGGGTTCAGTTATTGGTAGAGGTTAGTTAGTGTCTAAATCCCTGGAAGCAGTTGCAGCAGGTTGGTCTGAAAAAATGGTTTTTATCTTGTCCATTCCTCATCTTTGCTGAAAATGTAGGAGCAGGTAACTCAGGCATGGGTTTGGGACCAAGGGCATGTGGCAATGAACAGCACTGAAAAACCAATGTGTTCAATATGCAGAGGGGCTCCAACTAGACAGTCATACCCCATGGCAGAGTTTAACTTTGTGTCAACAGGAGAACACACACAAATTGTTGAATTTCAGGGTTTTTTTTGGTTTGGGTTTTTTTTTTTTCCCTTCTCCAATGGATTGCTTGTACTTCATGTGCCTGCTGTTACTTAGGGATTATGAAAAACTCTCTTTTTCTTGCAGATCACCCGGTGAATGAATTTTTGGATCTGTTCAATCGCCACGTGCTTCCTCATGCAATAGATGAAACCCACATTGATGCAGAGTCAGCTCAGACTGAACCCTGTACTTCAGACTCTGTGCAGGATTCCTCTGAATTTATAATATTGGATCCTTTCTTTTCAAACTATGCAGAGTTTGAAGAAGACGAAGACTGTGAAAATACTACTGATGTAACAACCCCTCCAGCTCTGCAGTTCATCAATGGGAAGCAACAAGTCACCAGTGCACCCAAGAGCACAAAAGCTGAGGAAGCCAGGAGTGACCAAATTGAAAGCGTTGCACATTCCAAAAATGTAACCTTTTCCCAAATAAACGAGACAAACACATTCATCATTAATGAATCTGAAGCTTCTGGTACTATGCAACCAAGCAAAGCTGGAGAAGTCATAGGGGCGTTTGAGGCCACACAACCAACCTCAGGGGCTGCAATGTTAGAAGCTGTCTATAGCGGGGAGTCTGAAGTTGTGACAACAGATAAATCAATAGCCACCACTTCTTCACACGAGCAGTCTCTGCAAAACAGCAGAGAGACCATGACCTGGCAGGGAACTGAGGAGAGCTCCACTAAAGATAGCAAAAACCTGCTTTTGGTTCCTAGTGAATTCTCTGGAGATGGCTCCACTGAATCTGATCTGCCCACTTCGGTCTTAGGAGTTGTGACAGGGTCAAGAAAGGAAGATGACGAAAAGAATTCGGGTATAACCTCTTCTCCTGATGCATTTACTGCGGAAAGTTCTGCTGTAACTGTTTCTCTGGAGGCAATTTTTGTTCCTGCTACAGTAGACAATGCTGTAACTGACCTTATTTCAGAAAAGGCAACCCCTGCTCCAGGAGACCATTATAAAACAACTCTTAAACTTAATGCAAATTCCCCTGTTGCAAACATTCTGGACACAAGTCATACAGCAAAGCCTGAGCTGAGTGCTGCTTCTTTTATGGTGCAGGAAGGCTCTGGAGATGTGAAAGATAGTATCACTGTAACTTCAGCCGTGACAGAGGAAATAGCAGTAACAGAAACACTTTCAATGCAAGATATTTCTTTGGGCTCGGGCACAGCACTGCTGACAGAATTTTCTGTAACTGATTCAGGAATCACCTCTGCTTTGCCCAGAGCTATAAGTACTCCTTATCCTGCTTTTGATCAAAGTCCTCAAGTAACTGTTGCCACCAACTCCGTGTCTGAGCTAATAACGGAAAAAGTGTTTGCCAGTTCTCTTGTAACTGAAAAGAGTATTGATGATGAAAAGGAAATACACACCACTGTTTATGCAGGTCACCAAAATTCAGCTACTGCTGCAGAGGAAAATTTGGATTTGAATGAACTTGGGAGCACTACAAGTGAAGTCAGAACTGTAAGTCAGGAGCCCCTCAGAAAAACAGTACCAGGTACCATAAGTTCTGAAATTAAAAAGGTCACCACTGTTCCTCTCTTGAGGGAGAAGGAGCTCTTTGTAAATGAAGGATCAGCAGAAGAGCCTGCAGACATATTTTCAGGGGGTTCTACAAGCAGAGTGGTAAGTATTGGCTCCCCATTTAGTGATCCAGGTTCTGGAGACATAGATTTTGTCATCGAGTCTGCTACTTTGACTTCAGTCCCGTTAAGGACTGTCGCTGAAACACAAACAGAAATGTATGAAGGGAAAATTTACAGCACAGATGATGCTTCACCAAAGGATGCAACAACAGAATACGAAAAACATCCCACAGATGAACCTGCAGTAACAGTTTTGAGTGCTTGGTCAGAGAGCTTCACAGAGGGGTCTGGAGTAGAAAGTCAGACGTCCCTGGATATGATTAGTACCAAAAACCCAGGAGAACTAAACGTGGAAACAAAACCAACCTACACAGCTCCTTCTGACATAAAATCTGGTTCCATAAAAGAGATAACATCTCACATTGCACCAGGAATTGAAACTGGAGATTCAGAAACGGGTGAGGCCACATCATCTCCAGCATCTGTGGTCAGTAACAACCCTCATGAGGGCTTGGTGACACATGGCACTGGCAGTAAAAAAGCAGTAGCTGAATCTACAGAGAGCAAAGATGCAAGAGCTGGTTCTTCAACTGTCTCCTTGGGCAAGATTTTCCTGATTGAGCATGGCTCTGGGGAAGAATTCAAAGATGACAGCAGCACCACAAAACTTATGTCTAATGGACCTACGGAAGAAATACTTGGAGGTCATTTCTCAATTACTGACCAGGGATCTGGAGAACCAGACTCATCCACTGGATCATTTGCAGAAACATCAGTTGCTCCTACCGGGAGACCAGAAACGTGGGAAAAGGATGACAGACAAGCTGTCAGCACATCACCTCCAGGTCCTGCCTTCACTACAGACCCTGATGAGCAGGTCACAAGTTCTGAACATGAGGTAACCTCCATGGGGACTGCAGGGGACATGAGAACTGAGGAGAAAACTGTTGGTGAGCTCACAGCGAGAACTTTTTCTACAAAGATTCCTTTGATGGAAGAGATACATTCTGGGGAAGAGGCACCAAGTGAAATTTCACCAAAAGCTATGGAAACTTCTGAGGAAACAACAACAGACCCGTTCTTTAAAAGTACACAGACTAGCCATGAACATCTGGGATTTTTAAATTTTCCAACTCCCAGTCCTTATCTGGAAGAAATGGAATTAGAAACTGAACCTGTTAAAAAAATACTTTTGCCATTTAATGATGACAGAGTAACTGAGGCTGTAACAACTGAAAGGAAATACATAAGCTCTCCAGTCACAGTTGTAGAGCAAGAGGAAGATCTGTTGCAAAACATTTTCCCTACTAAAGATATTCCCAGAACATTCCTGACACCTGAGGAAGAAAAACTGTCAAATAACGAGCTCATTGGTGATCCCCTGTTTTCAGGACAGGGGTCAGGAGACGACCTTGCTGTTCTTCCTTCTGTAGTGCCGTTTGTTGTCCAAAAAATCAAGAGTACCTCAAGCCCTGAAACTTCTCACCCTGTGACTATGGAGCCTGGACTTTCCACTGACATGACCCAGGACTTTGAACAAGGAAGCACTCCAGCAAATGTTGAAGTCAATGAAGAAGTCACAAGTGCTGTAGCTGAGCTGCTGCCAGAAACTGGAGACCCATTCCCCACCTCCACGTTCCCCAGTTCCTCAGCTTTAGCAGAAGACAGCTCCAAGAGCTTCATCTCTAAAGAGACTGAAGACACCACACATTATTCTGTTGCGAATGAAGAACCACAGGAAAAGGAAACTGACCATGGGAGAGGAGAAAATGAAACAGATAAGACAACACCCACGTCTAAAGCTATTTCTCAAGAGGAAAATTCACATTTTCTGATTAAAGGTGGCACAACTCCTGTATCTGTTATACTGAATGGAACTCCCAGTCCTGAAACAGAGGAATCTCTTGTAACATCAGCAACAAAAGTGATGGGCAGAGTGTTACCTGAGGGCTCTGGGGAAGGATCTGGCTGGGTTGGTGTTTCAGAGTCATCTTCCCCTGATACGTTTTCCCATTTCTCAATACCCACCGTATCCAAAGTGGAACTAAATGTTTCATCCAGTGTTCCTGGACCTGTTTATTCCAAAGTTATGACCACAGAGGCTCCGAGAGATGGATCACAGACTGCAATCACGGGACTAGTCTCCCTTTTTACAGAAGAAACAGAGGTTTTGGTAAATCCATCTGCTGCTCATCCAAAGACGGCTTCATCAGAGGAGCTACCAAGTGACACTGGATTATATGAAAAAATTATTCCTATAATTGATGACAAAAGGAGTGTAATATTGAACGTTTCTGTTTACGGTGATATTACCCTGATTGAAGAACGGCTGCAAACCCCACCAGAAGAAACAACTATTATAGACATGGATCACTCCAAATCAATGCCTGAGGATATAATAAGTGTGCAGACAATGCCAAATCCTGTCACACAGTCAACATATGGCTATGATGATAGCACGACAGCTGAAGGGGAGAAATATTATTCCACTCCCAGATTTTCCATAGCCAAAGAAGAGACACTTGGATCTGGTGATAATCTTCCTCTCACTACTTCCAGTCCACCAACTACAGAGCAGGTGACTTCTGGGCACAGACCAACCTCAGGTGACATGGATTTGGGTTCAGGGAATGACATGAATTTTGCAACAGAAACTCTCACCACCACGGAACTCTCTGAACTGGGCATTTTCCTTCCTACAGTGCCATCTCTGGCAAGCCCTCGGGTGCCTCATGAGTCCAAACCTGTTGTGACCAGCCCCACAGAAGACACCTATGAGCCGAGTACTTCAGCAAACAGCCAAGTAACAGCAGATCAAAGTGAAACAATCTCTGGCTTTTCTGGGATGGGCCAAGAAGAGCTGGCTGATAATCAGCCTGTGGCTCCTTCTCTTACACCAGTTGTAACTGGTGAGCCAGAAGAGGCTTTGACAACTGGTGAGCTTGAGTTAAGTGTTGTCACCACACAGCCAACATCCCAGCTGACAACTGTGTCACCTACCAAGGGTGCAGGGAATCATCCCACGGTGTACACAAACACAAAATCAGCATCAGCAGAGTTCGAGGAGACAGATCCAGTGACTTTTTATTCTGTTCCTCAAACTCCTCAATCCTCAGTAACTGTTCATTTAGTAAACACAGTATCTGAATACCCCGAGGTAATCATTACCAGCACATCATCATCATCATCATCATCATCATCAAGGGATCCACATCAGTCCAATCACTCATCAGGAGGAATCTTCAAAGAGGTTAGTTCTGATATTACAGCAACATATAGACCACCCACCAGTGACCTCCTTGACACAACAGAATCCTCTCTGCTGGAGCTTTCTCCTGAGCCTGTTTCAGACAGCACAAGCACAGACAGCACTCCTCAGTTTGGCAGGCTTCTAACAGGTGGGACAGAGGAGACAGAAACCCCTGCAACTGATTTAGCTGGTGAGGAAGAAGCTGCTGTTTCTGGAGATTCTCCATCAATACATGTCTTGCCTACTGCTTTTCTGAGTTTTGGAGAAAGAGCGAGCACAGATATTCCAAAAGTCAGCACAACGGAAGTGGAAGCTTCCTCAGGGAGAGTCAGTAATGCCCACCAAGAGGAAGACAGGACTGCTGAGAGGCAGAACCCCTGGCTCGTGTCCACAACTGCTTCAGACTCACCCAACAGCATTGAAAGTGAAGGATTTAAACCTGGCCAGGAAGCAGTTACTATGCTAACCTCGCCTTCCCAGCTTTTGGATGGAGGCACAGAAACACAGGCGGCTCTGTTTGGCCAGGGGGAGATCACAACCACCTCTTCTAACATTGCAACCAACAGCATTGCCCCTGGGAACAGCCCCTACCAAAAGGAGCCACCAACACTGGGCTCTGAGGAGCCAAACACTGTGGAAACTGTGACTTCATCATTTTCCCTCCCGGAAGTCACGAACGGATCAGATTTCGTGATTGGCACCAGTGTGGGTTCAGTTGAAGGCACAGCAGTGCAAATTCCAGGTAACTTCCCCAAAATGTGATCCCTTGTGGTGTTATGTGTGTTTGTGGTACTTGTGAAGGCGTTGCCTGGGCTCTGGTGAGGGGTGTGGCAGTCAGAGCTCTGCGTGAAATGGCAACGGCCCTCGTCACCCTCCAGCTGAGAAATCAGCCTGGTTGTGGCCCCCACAAAGTGGAAGAGGATGGGGGGGTGCCAAAAGAAACCCCAAGGCCAGTGACTTTCCACCATGGAGCTCTGGATCACACTGGAGGTAACCGGCCAGCTCTAAAAGGCAGGAAGGTAACATTGGTTGTGGTAGGGAAATCAGCTGGAGTGATTTAATTTGCCGGTTTACAACAGATGATTTTACCTGGTGACTTTTCTTGTGATAGTTCCTGCACAATTGGTTTCTGTGAAGGGTTGTTTTTAACATCTTGCAGTTGACCTAGAAAGCAACGGTGCGCGTTTTAGGATCAGAATTTTCTATAAAATTGAACTTCTCTTGACCTACAAGATAGCTTTCCACACAAGAGAAAACCAAGACCTTCTTCTCAGCCTGTCTGTAGGTTTAAGTCATTGATGCAGTGTCAGTCTCTCAAAAAATTACAGAACTTTTTCTTAGACATAATTTGCCACCGTATTTTGTTTTCCATGATGGTATTGGGAACCATTTCATCAAATACGTGGGGGATGCCAGTAGTATTACTTCAATTCATATTTTCTCCAGATACATCTGAGGAAAGAACTGGACTGGATTGATTTTATAGGTTTACTATTATTTTTTCCTCAAATAATCCAGGTAGCTGGCAATTTGAAAATGTTTACTGTGGAAATATCCAGTCTGTAGAAGGATAAACAGACAGCAAACACACAAAAAAATACCATTAAGGTGCTTAATAGAGCCCTATGTTTGTGACTTTCACTGAAGCAGTCCTAAAACAAGCACCCTATTTAATGGGTGGGATCAGAACCTTTCCAAAACCTCCAAGGTGAAAATCTTACTTACTTAATTACAACCCTAAACTTTTGCACATAGGATTTTCTTCTGGAGGCTTTCAGCTGAACCTTCTGCATTCCCATGCCTAGACAGGGGGCTTGGTACTGTAAGAAGACTTTGCATCTCTAATTTGCAAGAGTAAAATAGATATTATAACTTTTTTTTTTTTTTGGTCATAAATCCTAGTCAGATTGTTTTGGGAAAACACGACCAAAAAAAAAAATCTTAATTTTTCTCATGCCTCTGATTTACAGAACTCTCTTATCTATTATGTAAGTTGTCAAATCCAGGGCTTCATTTTTGTGTATCAGAAAGGGCTGTCTTCAGGATTTCCCTCTCACTGTGAGAAACTAACTCTCAGAAATGGTTTGGTGTGGACTTGACTGTGTGAGTGAGTGCTCCTAGGCATGAAATCAAATGCAAATACCCAGGTATCTAAACTCAGTGGAAATAAACATCACTGGAAGGCATAAAGCTCTTCAAGGAAATGGTATTTAAACGCTAACTCCAGTAACAACCGACGATTTCACAGCAGGTAAGTTTTTATCTTCATGTTCAGTCCAGAGTCGAATGCATTCAGAGCCTTTGTTTGTATTCTTTAAGTGTATTTTTGAGAAAGGCAGGTGGGAAGCACACGTGTGAGAAAAGAAATAAGACTTGGTGGGGGTTGATTGATTCAGTACAAGCAGCCAGTCAGTATGTTCTGTGTACCCTGTCATTCTGCATAAACTAACCCTGTTCAAGAAAAAAGCATTTTCCATTCATTTTGCATATGTTTAACTGTTTTCAGCTATAATTAATTGTCATGTCATGCAAACTAAATCCTCAGCAGAGTATCATGACTGCCAAATACAGTACAAATTGCTGTGAAAAAAAAAAGTAATTACAAGAGTAATTTACATTGTTCGTAGTAAATGCCATATTGTTGCTTAAGTTGAAAGTAGTGATGCCTGAAGACCAGCTTTACTGTTTTATAAATCTTATTTTGAGGGGTACGTTAATAGAGTTTCTGTAACTACAGTAAAGCCTGCACCACCAATGCAGCAATGAAGAAAGATTTATTTCTTTTTTCCTCCTGAAAATCAAAAATTCACCATTTCCTTGAAACTAGGGAGTCAAATTCCTTTTTCTCGTTGTTTAACAGGTCAAGATCCATGCAAGAGCAACCCCTGCCTCAATGGTGGTACCTGCTACCCTCGTGGTTCCTTCTACATCTGTACCTGTCTGCCAGGTTTCAACGGGGAACAGTGTGAATTAGGTAAGCTGGTGCCATCTGGCTGCTGATCAACTCGAGTTTAAAGCTCTTGAACATGAGATCTGGTGTGCTTTAGAGTTGAAGGCTGCATGGACATTTGAGAAATTTTACACCGAGGCCTTACTTTGGGACAATTAAATGGAGAGTTCCCCATTGTTTCTCCCCTTTTCCCTCTCTCTATAAAGTGCACAGATTTGTGCACACACACAGGGGTTAAGGGAACTGCAAATGAACTGCAGGAGCTGGAATTCACAGCATTGAATTCAAAACCACACCAAATAAAAAAAATATACATTAATATTTGGGATACTTCTTTAAGAGCTTACCATAGTTATTTGAAAGGCTGGTAAGATAAAATATTCCCAAATGTGAGTGGGAAGCTGAGAACTAAACACAAACTTGAAAATTTTTGCGGGAAATTTTAGATATTATCACAATCATATGCATCTTTGGTACAAATTAGTATTTTGGTAACAATTTCAGCTGAGGAACTTCTTCCAGTTGCCTGTGACATCTTTGCACCTCCTGTGACTGTAGATTTCAAGAGACTCACCTGTGTGGTTCAGAATAACCAATTTTCCCTCCAGAAAGCCAGCCAAAGTATGATAAGATGACTGGAACAAGTAAGACCAGCATAAAATTTGACCAGAGCATATTTTAAAATAGAAATATATATATTTTTAAGCCTGCTACATGATGCAGCAATTATTCCTAGCTGTTTGTTTGTAGATTATGTCCAGGTTCTCTCTTATATTTTAATGAGTGAACCACAACCAGCAGTTCATTTCTGGATGGAGATGTTTGCAAAATCTGTGTGGAAGTCTACGCTGTGATTGTTTGAGAGGAACAGCACTCATTAGGAAACTTCATATGGTCTTCTTCATGAGGAGCCACACTAGCTTACAACCTGCGCAAAAGCAACCCATGCTGAAAATAATTGTATAAAATGAACTTGTGCTCCAGTTTAAAAGGTGAAGACAAGGTATTTTAGCAGCTAGAAGAGGCAGGGACAGACCTGTTATTTGTTTACTGTGCGAGACCGTGAGTGCTATGATGTTTTGTCCTTATCTCGATAAGATTAGACAAGAAAGAAATGAGAAATGCAAACCAATGAGAATCCAGAGCCTGCTGCTCTGCAGACTGAAATTAGCAGTCTGTTTAATGCTAAATGATAAGTTGGTTCCCAATATTTGAGTTTCATGAAGATATTCGAGGCCCCTGGTGGTTAATGGGAATTTCTGTTGTGCCAGGGTCACGCACACGAGTCAGATTTTCCACCAGGAGAAGGCTGCGTGGCATTCCTCCCTCTCATCCCCACAGCCACCACTGGGATCTTTTGCAATACTTCATTCTTCTGCTCTGAACTGGTCCCAGTCACCAGCCTGACTGAGGCTGCAGAGCATTTCCCTGCTGGCAGCTGGGAGGGTGATGAAACCAGTTTTGTTTTCTGCTGCAGATATCGATGAGTGCCAGTCCAACCCGTGCCGGAACGGAGCCACGTGCATCGACAGCCTCAACACCTTCACCTGCCTGTGCCTGCCCAGCTACGTTGGGGCTCTCTGTGAGCAAGGTAAGGGCTGTTCCCTCACCTGTGCTGCTGCACACTCATTTCCAGCCCAAAATCCTTCTGGAGTAACAGGGCAAGGCCTCCTAAAAATGAGAAGGTGGAAGAATCCGACAAAAATCTGCGGGAAGTCACCAGTGGTGAGGAGAGCTCCTGATTTTTGTTAGACTTCCCTGACTTGTGGTTCAGGGTGTTTTCCCATCTCTCACTTTGCACAAGCCCTGTCCACATGCTAAGCTGAGTGGAAGCCATGTACAAACCATAAACTGATATGTGGGGCAATTTCTGTGTCAAAACAACAGCTCTCAGGTGTTGCTTTTCAGCAACAGTTTTCAGGTGGCTCCAAGCCTCGTTGTTTATGCTGCCTTGCAAACAGCAGGGAAGACACATAATGAGGCTCTCTCATTATTGTAGTGATGCTTAATGAGTGAGAGCAGAGTTACTTTGTGGCTGAGTTTCTCTCTTAAAAAATTACATGTGGTGTGAGAGACATGTCAGAACCCATCACCTCCAAAAAGCATCAGTAGGAATAGGTTAGTGAATAAGACAGATTATATATTCCTCCACTGGGGACCACAGCTTTGACAACTTCATCCTACAATTTTCAAAAATATTTGTGCTGGGATTCTTTTAGGAAAAGTAGGTGCAGGATTATCATCACAAGGAGATTGTAAAAGGCTTTCTATGCTGAACAGCTGAAATAAGATTGAATATCCAAGTGCCTGTAGTTGTTAGAAAATTGCCTGCAAGAAACCTCACAGAATTTACAGGAAACATTTGCAGTGCAAGATGCTTACTCAATATGTGGGAGGAGGAATAGGGTAGCAACATTTGTTCTGTCATTAAAATTAATGAAGGCATTTCCGTGGGAAAAAGAAATAGTGCTTGCTAAACTAATGAAAATATGTTTTTCTTTTTCCTTCAGCTGAATGATTTTTGCCACAGGTGAATGAACTAAACCTTTGGATTTGTTTAATTAATATTGTGTATTTTCATGTTTGTTTCTCAGCTTCAGTGAAGAGTGGTTTGCAAACTCTTCCAGCTCAACCTGTAGAGATCTTTGTTAAAGATGAAAAATCTCAGAGCTGATCAGCTCCAGCATTTTTACTGTTTAACCTTTTCATCAGTCTGGCTAACCTTGTAACTTGAGAAGGCTTTCTGAGCCTTGCCTCCCAAATTAAAAATTGACAGTGTTTTCACACCAAAACAAATAAATGTTCTCACTCCCTTCCTCCTCCCCTTCATTCCAGCAAATCCATAGCAGTGAGTGGTTCTGAGTGCCATGGTAGCTTTAAGCTGCTTTTTATGACCAACCTGAGAGTGCATTTTAGGTGGTTAATGGGAACATTTCCTAGTTTGTCAATCAGAACCAGAGCTGTGCTCTCTCAGCTTTGGAATTTAAATTTCCTCCACTTAAAGTCCTGCAGTGGTTTGGGACTTGGGAAAAGGTTTTAGTGCCAAATTTCCACTCCACCAGACAAAATAAAACTGTGTTGGCAATTCAGACATGGTTGTCTGGCAAGCAGGCTTTATTTCAAGGCATCAGTCCTGACCTCACTAGATTTAAAGACCAGCCAGGACGACAGAATGTGCACCTCGGTGCCACAGGAAAGGTGGAGCTCAGCACACCAAGATTATATTTCATTACTTCTTTTTTTTTTTAAATTTAATTTCAAATATACTATTCATTTTAGAAAGCTTCAAAAAAAAAAAAAAAAAGAATCAGGCTGAAGGGATTTCTTAGGCACAGTGCTGAGCATTCAAAATGCTGTGGGAGGGAATGGGAGCAGGGAGCATGCACTGCCCTTGGAAATGAAGCTCAGAGCAGGTCGCCACATCTGCACCCACTGCACTGGTGCAGAAGGAAATGCAGAGCTCGGAATCTCACCCAAGTGCCCCTGTGGGACTGCTCTGGACTGAGGGATCTTGGACAGGGGTATCATGCTTGTGTCAGCATGTGGAGGGGATGTGACCAGGGGACAGCACAGCTGCACGGCAGGGAGCTCTGGCAGGTGGTGCAGTTGAAGGAACCTTCTGGGTGATCTAATCCAGGCTGAGGCAAATCAGTCCTGAGACTCGGGGAGCTGGAACTGGCTCCCTGACAGCCCTTCCTCTTGCCAGGTGGAAAGAGTTCAGCAATCTGAGCCGGGGAACATCTTCCTGAAGCGAGCTGGATTTGTCAGATGTTAGAAATAGTGCAGCTGAAAGTTCCCTCAAAAGTTTGCCTTTGAACTAGATTGTTAGCTCAGTTAAGCTAATCATCACTTCTGGTGCCAGTGAGATTAAAAGGGACAATACCCTCTTTTGCCCACCACCTTTTCAAAGGAAAGATGGATGTTCTGCTTGTCACTTTTTGACATTTGAACATCGCCCCTTAAAATTCATAAATATCCCCAAAACACTTTCCCAAAGAGTGACAGGAGATTACAGTAAATCTTGGTGTGAGATTTATTCTGGGAGTTTTATTCTGGGAGAGCCAATCAATGATCTTTTCATTGTCATCCCTCTGTGAAAAGCCCCTATCACAACTCTCAGGAAATGGTAGAGACTTGCAACTTGAACCTCGATTTTAAGGGCAAGTTCTCTTTATGAGAACTGGACAGACACATCTGTGGATTTTCCTCTTCCTTCCTCAGCTGGCTAGAGTTTCCTTTTCTTTTTCTCCTTTTTCTGCTGTAGCTGGTGTCTACCTGCTCTCAATGAATGTTTTAAGCCTAAGGTTTGGCTTGCTTGCAGCTGGACATGTGTGCAAAAATGGCACATGTGTGTTTGTAACAGAATGCGCCTCCTTGGGATAATTCAACCAGCTGCTCTCTTCCAGTTTCTGAAAACAAAACAACGGTGGGTTTTTAACCACCCTACCAGGAATCATGTGTTCTTATAACCCAGGTTCATTGTTTCAATGTCTGTGATTACTCCAGTCTCGTTTAATTCACTTTGTTCCCAGGGCTTGGTTGGTTGGGGTTGAAGTAGTTGAGAAGGGCTCAGGGAAAAGGTAATTTCAGAAAACAGATGGTCTCCTACTGATGTCTATCAGCTGAAAAGAGATTATTTTGGATATTTACTAGAGAAATGGGTTTCTCCTTGAGATGTGTGGGCTAAGTGGCCTCCAGCATTTCCTCATTAGCTGAAGGAGAGAGTCACTGATAAAATTCACAGCTGAGTAAGACTCTCATTATGTTCTGGTACCTGTGTCAGTCTTTATTTCCTTTAAGCCCCTTCTGGAATTTCTTTAAAGACAATGGACCTATTGACAGCAGCACTGAAAAAAACCAGTCCCTATTTATGTATCAAACCCACTGAGAACTCTTTTTTAAGTGCAGTGTTAAGGGATGTGGTTACACATGTTCAGCTGCAGTTACAGAGAACAGAAGCTGTGAGACTAACTCCTTGCACACACCACTGAAAACCCCTGTAAATTGTCATAAACCCTGGATGAGTTTTAAAACACCACAAATATGGTGAGCAGTGTTTCAGTCCTTCTGTCAGATGCTGGAGTAAGGTTACACGAGTCTGTGGCTGGGTACACAATGAATGTGAAGTATTGCATTCAATAAGCGCTTGCACCTACTCTGCTCACTGTGGCTGGGTCAGAAAATTTACCTGCAATTGGTGTCTACTAATTCAGTAGACACTAATTCAGTGGTTCAGTAAAGGCACGGAAAATTTATACCCATATGGAACCCTTTTACCTTTCTGTCACCCTTTCAGCTTTCCTTGAGTAAGGGTTGCACACGGAGGACAAAGCTCTGCAGAGATGAAATTGTCCTCACAGTTTTACTTGTCTGGTTTGCATTTTTCATCCTCTATCATCTTGGATCTTTCTTTCCCTTATATGTTTTTTCCCCTCTTCTTGTCAACCTCTCCTCTAAAAAAAAAAAAACAAACCAACCCCCAAAAATGCCAACAAAAGCAAAATGCTTTGAAAAACCCCAGAATCCCCAGCCACTCTCCAACCCCAAACAAAAAAATCCTCTTTTCCAGCATCAAAAAACATCATGTATTTTATAGCCATAGTTCTGGTTTGTTCCATTTTGTTGTTTTGGTTTTTTTTAAGATTTGGGATATACACAGGTGCAGAAAATGACTTAACTTTTTGTCAGTGTTTGGCACCTTTTTTCTTTAGAAGAGAAATTGTGTGATTTTTTGTAAGAGAAATTGTGTTATAATTCATGTTCAGGCCATTATATCTAACTAAGTAAACACAGTCCTCTCAGTTTTGTATTTTCAAGCCCCTTTGCCTCCCCTCAAGTGTGCCTTCTCTCAAATCCTTCACTTCTTCCCTAGCAGAAGCCAGGGAAGGTTTGATTAGAATAGCCTGGAAATCCTCTCTGGCCACGTTTTTCTCAGCTCCTTGTTACTATCTGACTTGTTTCCTGTGGGACAAAGGAGTCCCTGAACAAGATAAATAATAAAATCTTAAGTGCCTTCACAATAGGTCTGTTAGTCAGCTCTCTGTGGTTAAACAAATGTTCTAGAAAGCCCAAGGCAGACTAAACTTTAAAAATTACCTAGATGCCAGAGATTAAAGCTGTGTCTGCAGCCTGCACCTCACACAGAATACAAAGAGGGAAAAGATAAAAAAGCTAACAATTTGGTTATGTAGATTACATTCCTTTTCTTATAGCTGGGATGACTCAAGGCACAAGCAGTTTTCTACAGTTCAGCTTCCTGGAAATAGAAGGGACATAATCAGTGTAAGCTTGATTATGTCTTTGCATTTGGTACATTTATGTCAATACTGATGACTTTTGGGAAACTATTTTGATATCAGACTCCTCAGACAATGACTACATTATTAGTGTCAGAGAAATTCTGATAAGCCTCAGACGTGGCTTTTGCCACATTTTGTTTGCACTTTGTAATCCATTTATGTACATGTAAAATCTAGTTTGTGTCATGGGAGATTTAAACCCTTTTTTTTTTTTTTTGAAAAATAGACAATTTGGTGAATCAGGATGGAAATGGCCTCTTCCTGCTGTGAATTAAAAACCTGTGCTGGGAAAAACTGCTTTTTAGGTGGTAGTAGCAGCTCAAACCTAAGTAATCCCTTAGTTAAGGTACTTGAAGCCATCATCCTTTGGCATGTACTGCAATATTTGGCTGTTTCTGTATTCAGGCAAAAAGAGCCCCTTTGGCCAGAGAATGTTATTGACCCCTGACTGCGTTGACTGACTGAGAATGAGAAATCCACTTTCCAGCCCAGAACATCTCCATAACTCTGCAGAGGCTGGAACACCTCTGGAGAGGCTTCAGACACCGTTTTGCTCAGGGGGCTGATAAAATTTGTTGGGAAGTGGCTGATTCCTGGTGGGGAGGTGGGTGGGTGGGGTGGGGGAGGCCGGGCCTTGTGTTTCTGTTCCTCAGCATCCTGAGGCCCCTCAGGGTGAGCCATCCCGTGCTGAGATAGCTGTGGCTGAAACACGCTGTAACCTCTTGCTGAAATGTCCTTTATGATGCCATTGCATCTGTCATGGCTTCAAACTGCCTGCCTTTCCCCTGTTGTTTCTCCCACTCCTGCCTAAAACTGCCTCTTATCACTGGCAGGTCCTTCCCATCCTCAAGCACAGCTGAGAGGTCACACAATCAGACACTTGTTTTGCCCATCTTATTAATGCTGATTTTTTTCCTGTGATTCATCCCTGCAGAAGCAAACTTGGAACTGAAACTCTTGGGGTTTTTTTGCCATCTATTCTGTTTACAGCTGCCTAACCTTGACAGAATAATTAACGTCAAATCCATTTTGTTCCTGTTCCAAGGCTTGTGTTCATTTCTCTTGTGCATCATGGCTGGTGTGAATCCTCTCTGTGATGCATTCTTATCAGCACCACGCCTCATGCAAGCACAGGCAATGTGCAATTTCATTACTTTTTATTTCAGCTTTGCAAACCTCCTAACAAACTGATGCCTAAAGTTGACTTCATCAAGAAAGATGGGTTTTGGGGGAGGATTTGGAGGCCTGAGCTCAGAAAGATAATATTGCAGCTTTGCTCCTGCAGACTAAACAATTACAATAATTTCCCTTCATATAATTTTGAGTTATCAGTTTCTTCCAAACTTAAGTTAGTACAGTGACTTGAAGAACCATTTGTCCTTGCAAGTAAAAATTCCCATCCACACATACAGGCTCAGAAAACTGGTGAAATGAAGGTTCACTGCAGTCCAACATCCAGGGATTTCATCCATCCAGGGTGACAGATGTGGATGTCTTCTGAAATTGCCCAGATTCAGCTCAATTCAATCAGTGGAAACCCACAAAGTTTCCAATTGCAATTATATGCCTTAGATAAGTAATAGTCTTGCAGTTTGTGCTGGAAGTGGGTAAACAGAACTGCCTGAAAGTGAGGTCTCAAGGATGGGTGTACCGAGACTGGGCAAGCAGAACTACCTGAAAATGAGGTTCAAATGATGAGTGTTTGATTTTGCATGCCTTGACAAAAATGGGTTTTTCTTGAAGCTTTGTCCCACAGAAAATCCCTTGGTGTAGATGAGACGTGCCTGGTTTTGATGCACTGACCAAACGTGCCTGGTTTTGGTCCACTGATCAAATGTGCCTGATTTTGGTTGATTATCAAATATGTCTTGTTTTGATCCATTGACCAAAAGTGCCTGGTTTTGGTTGATTGATCAAACATGCTTGGTTTGGTCCACTGATCAAACATGCCTGGTTTTGGTGTGTTGACCAAATGTGCCTGGTATTGGTCCATTGACCAAACATGCCTCATTTTTGTCCATTGATCAAATGTGCCTGATTTTGGTGCACTGACCAAACATGCCTGATTGTTGTCCATTGATCAAATGTGCCTGATTTTGGTGCACTGACCAAACATGCCTGATTGTTGTCCATTGATGAAACATGTCTGATTTTGGTCCATTGATCAAATATGTCTTGTTTTGGTGCCTTGACCAAACGTGCCTAATTTTGGTTGATTGATCAAATGTGCCTGATTTTGGTCCATTGACCAAACGTGCCTGGTTTTGGTTGATTGATCAAACATGCCTCGTCTTTGTGCATTGGCCAAATGTGCCTCATTTCGGTCCATTCACCAAATGTGCCTGATTTTGCTCCATTGATCAAACACGCCTGGTTTTGATGCACCCACCAAACATGCCTGATTTTGGAGCACTGACAGGAATGTGCTTTGTCTGACTGCTGCAGACACGGAGACCTGTGACTACGGCTGGCACAAGTTCCAGGGTCAGTGCTACAAGTACTTCGCGCACCGGCGCACGTGGGACACGGCGGAGCGGGAGTGCCGCCTGCAGGGAGCACACCTGACCAGCATCCTCTCCCATGAGGAGCAGATCTTCGTCAACCGTGCGTACCCACGGGCCTCCTCTGCCTCACACCGCGGGTGACACCACACCAGGGACAGCTGGGGGTGTCAGGGAGTGTCCAAAGGAGGGGCGTGGAGATGGAGAAGGGTCTGGACGGGAGCTGAGGTCACTTGGGTGGTTCGGATGGAGAAGAGAGATTGAGGTCAGGCCTCAGTGTGGTCCCCAACATCCTCTGAGGGGCATTTCTGATCTCTGCTCCCTGTGGCAGGGTCAGAACCTCAGGGAATGGCCTGAAGGTGTGTCAGGGCAGGTTGAGGTAGGACTTTAGGGAAAAGTTCTTATCCCAGAGTGTGCTGGGCACTGCCCAGGCTCCCCAGGGAATGGGCATGGCCTCAAGGCTCTAGATTTCTGATCAAAACTAAAGGATTTTCCTTTAATTTTGCCCGTGTGGTGTTGGAAAAATTTCTGATGACTGGTGGAATAGGTTCTGCAAAAGAGCTGTTTAAAAAATTTAAAACATGCAGCGCTTTATTCAAGTGCATTTGAGGCAAAGCCTTTGCTCCAGGAAGCAAAGACAAAGCCTTTGCTGCCAGAACTCCAGGAACATTTGAAATACTCTCCCAGGGATGCCCAGGGTGGGATTGTTGGGGTGTCTGTGCAGGCACAGGGGCTGAACTGATGGTCCCTGTGGGTCCCATCCAGCTCAGGATATTCTGTGTCTCTAAACAAGAGAGATCACTGAGGGTGTAGAGATGGTGAGATCTCCTCCTCACCACTCAGCTTTTGCATCTCCAACTTAAAACATACTTTAAAATGTTAAATAAAAGGCACACTTTGTGTTATAAATGCTTACTTCTGCACTTAATACAAGTTTTCCATCACTATTAAGTTATTATTTGTTAAATAGAAAATACTTTTTTGGGGGCGGGATGAGAACAAGAACTTTTGTTTTGGCATTGAGTCTTTTTGAAACATTTTGTTTTCTGGAGACTTTAAGGTATTTTGTGCATATCACACATTTTTGTGCACATGGTGACATCAACACAATGCCTCCATAATTAGGCATAAAGAAATAGCTACTGTGTTGTATTGTAAAATTTAGACAACAATGGCCACAGCCCAACCAAAGCTTGAAAAATGTGGATTAGAATATGTGATTTTAATTTTTTTTTTCTTTTCTTCCTGTCATACCCTCTCAGGTAGGAAATTAACTCTCTTTGCTGTAGTAGACATCCCTGGGAGTGAAGAGACAGGGTCCTTTAAAACTGTTAGATGAGAATCTGCATTTTTATACACATCCCAAATTAAAACCAAGAAGCTGAAAAAGAGCCTCTAAACCAGTCTTTAGCACAAAGAGCAGAAACAATCTTAAGAACAGGATGTCTGATTCACTCCGCATAAAATTATTTTCTTTGGTGAAGCCTCTTCCATTTATGGGAAAATTAATGAAAACACCCTTCTGGTTCCCTAGGTATTGGCCATGACTACCAGTGGATTGGCCTCAATGACAAGATGTTTGAGCGTGACTTCCGCTGGACTGATGGTAGCCCACTGGTAAGATGCCTTTGAGCTGAAATCACTCACTCATTTCTTTTTGTGGTGGCTTATCAAATTCCCACTAGCAATGAGGGAAGCTGCATTAAGGAAAAAAAAAAAAACAAACCAACAAAAAACCCCCCAAAAAAAAACAGCCAAAAAAAACCCCCACTGTCGCTAAATACGGACCCAAGCAAACAGCCAGTAAATTCATTTTGGGATACCTAATATTTTGTGGTTTAGCTCTAAGGTCTTGTTCTCAGTTCCTGTTATTGTATGTGTGGGAGCTCTCTAAGGTTTCACATAGAAATACTCAAAAATCTGAGACTGTGGTAATTTAAGGGTCTCTGCTGGAGCTGGTTTGTGATCTTGCCTTGCGCAAGGCCGTGTGTGGCAAATCTCCTCACGCACCAGGATGCATTTTTGGGTGATGACCTGGCACTCCACTCTTGGCCTTTGCTGGGTCTCTGGGGTGCACAGAGGAGCCTCACAAGTATTTCTGGAGCCTGCTCTGTGGTGCAGCTCTGCAGCAGACATCCTCAGCTGGTTCAGGGGGCCTGTAACCCCTAATTCTGGCATAAAACTTTAAGATGCTGTTGATACCTCCTGACTTTAAACAAAAAGGAAAATCAGCAGAAGGAGAGGGAAAACATCTTCACCCACCATTGAAAAACCTAAATCAAAGAGCTGATGGATGTAGGAAATGATCAAACTTTTCCCCATCCAAAATAATCTCTTCTGTAGGAGGAACAGGTGATTCATTTGCTGTTGAGCACCCAGTGGAGAACATTACATTAAGAAAAAGCCCAAACTGGTTATTATTTTCCCTTCCAGTAGTGAACTTTTAAATCAGAGAGCATCTGGACACACCTGTTGTTGCTGCAGACCATGTGGCTGCAGCTGGTGTGGAAAGACACCTGGGGCAAGGCAGGCTTCACTTATTGCCATTGCATGTAAATAACCACAACCTAAAAGTGCTCTTAAAGGGCTTATAAACCAGACATTTCTTGGGGACATGGCTGTGTGTGGCAGGTGACAGCAAAGAGGGGTGGGAAATGGTGGTGAAGCTTTCTGTTGCCTCACTGGTGGCTCAGGGTGGTACCAAGGCCCCCTTGGTGATTCCAGACATCAGCTGTAAAATAAGGTAAATATATATAATATATAGTGCTTATATATTCCAAAAGCAGAGTTGTTGTGACACTAATTAATCACCCTGGTCTAGTGGAAGGTGTCCCTGCCCATGGTCCTTCTCAATCCAAACCATTCTGAGATTCTATGAATTTGAGGAAATTAAAATTGGAGCTGAGATCATATTTTTTAATTCAGGCTACTGACCGAATGGGCATTATATTTTTACTGTAATTTTCAATGTTAAGAAATTAAGATATTCAAGGAACAGAGTAGTACCATCTGTCCAACAGATTTCTGCTTTGATTGATCTTTTTTTCCACCTTATTTTTCTTTCATTTTTAACCACTTCCCTCTGTCTCTTCCTTCGGAAACAATTTAGGTGTCTCCTGAAATCATTTATGTTCATTGCTTCAATAGATTTTCCTCATAACTTATTCCATATGGTTTTTGGATCCCATGGTTCTGAGCAGCTGCCTCATTTGTTCCTTTTTCTTTGGCTTTTAACTTATTTCTCATACTTTCTAACCACTCTTGTTGTTACAATGATTTATTACTTCTCTAGTAATTAATAAGAATGATAACATAATTAAATACATGCATCCAATCTATTTCCCTGATGTTCTCCTAAAATTGCACTGAATTTAAATACTATGCAGGTGGAAAATCTGCCTCTTTTATGGGTGTGCAGGTGAGCAAGATTTATGATGGCTTTAAATTCATTAGCATAATTTGTGATCATAAAAACCAGCATCATTACACCAACACTCAGGCTCTAAATTGAATTTCTGAGTTTAGAGGTGACTCTTGCCTATAGCCAAAATTTAAATAGCCTTGACTTGTTTTATATATCAGGGTGCATGTGTATTCAGCTGTTTCTAAATTTGTTTCCCAGCTCTATGCACTCTCCAAAAAATATTGTCTATTCACAATTCCATTCAAGACTTCTGGCATGGGGAAAAATTTGTCAAGTGTGCTGGGGATCCCCCTGATATCAGTTTTCTTGGAGATACTATCAGAAGAGTGATTGTGCAGCTACAAGTGGTGCACATTCATCTTTATTTTGATACTTCCTTGAATTTTCTCCAATAACAGCTTGGTCCAATCCAAAAAATCATGTTTGCATGACTTTATGAGGTTTTATGGATTAAAAATAAATCCCTGACAGTTCTTATGCTTTGTGCACTTAAAAGAAAAAGCAAATTAACAACAACAACAACGACGACAACAAGACATGCTGTGGGTGACAAGTTTCTCTTTCACACAAATTTTCCTTCTGAACCAAAGCAAGCCCCTGGAATTGGGAATTGGGAATGCTTGAAGCACAGGCTTCACTACTGGAGACACAGAAAAAGCTTTATATTACTTGGGTACTCATTCCCCACCAACACAAGGAAACCAACAGAAATATGCAGCACACTGACAGCAACTCTTTTGCCAGAGATTTTATTGGCAATTTTGGGAAAAGGGATAAAATACCTTTTTTTTTTTTTCTTTGCACCTAAAACGTTTTCCAACCAATGGGTTCAATGGAAGGAAATCATTAATTTTTTGACATTTTCAGCCCCTGACAAGTTGTGTTTTTCCAGGTTTTTTTTAAACTGAAGCCAAGAGCCAGCCACCATTAAACATGATATTTGGGCAAAGCATGTAAATGAGAATATAGAATTAAGGTTCTTGCTGGGAAACCTACACTGAACTTAAAGTAGCCTTGACAGGGTCTCAGCCCTTCTGGAAAAGACTGTTTAGTTACCTAATAGTGGATGAAGTATAGTCAGCCACTTTTGATACCTTGGAATTATTCCTTTTTCACGCCTATAGAAAATACTCGCTGTTAAGAATTCATCAAAACCAGCAGCACCAGTCAGGAAAAAAAAAACAACAAAAAAAAAAAAACCCAAAACCCAAACCCTCTGTATTCCTGTGCACATTTTTTGTGCTTCAACTGGAATTTATGTTAAACTTGGAAAAATAGTGCCAGTAAGCAAGTTTTGGAAAAGATGAAGAGTGATCTTGGAAATTCACACTCTGGCTCTCAGGGTTCCTGGAGGAAAATGTTAGTGTCTTGAATAATGAAGTGAATACAATCAAATTCAGTGAGAAAGCAAGAAATAGTGTTTAAATCTTCTCAGCCCGTATGACTTTTGTCCATATTTGCATTGAGTCTCCCTGTTTTCCATTAAAAACCCCAGCTTTGAGGACAAGAAAAATTATCCTAATAAATAGAAACAGGCCCACTCCTAAATCACATTATTGGAGGTTCTGGTCCTGAAACGAGACCTTGAGGAAGCTTTTTGATCTGCCTCACTGAAATGTCTGATGCATCATTATCTGTGAGATTTCAGAGGGATTGGGCAAGTTTGTTTCTTAACTGTAGAGTGGTTTTAATTCAACACCAGTTAGCAGTTTCCTGCCTTTCAGGCAAAATGGCACAATCTTGTGCAGATAAAGCCTCACCATCTGCTGGTGAAACACACATTTTCAGCTTGTTGTACCCACTGCAACCCAAACACAGACTGGGCTCGAGAGAACAAAATTAATTGAATAAAGTGGTTGTGTCCCACCTCTCATGCCCTAAAGTTTAATTGTCAGCTCAGGTGGCACTTTGCATAAAGAAAATGGTTTTCAGGTAACTGGTCTATCATTACAGGTTATATTTTTTTGGCAAATGAATTTGCTTATATTTGTCTTTCTTTTTTTAAAATTTTCTTTACAAACAAATTGGGATCTTCTTGGCTAAGACCAGAACATATCTTCAAAGTGCTCCTTGGCTAAGCTTAGGGCACATTTTCCAATGAGCAGAATAAAATAGGCTTTAATTACAGTAAGCTGAGGGATCAATGACTGCTCACATGTATCTGCTTTTTTTTTTTTCCTGATTTGCTGTGCTGTACCTGGATGGTAGGGAGCAATCTTTCCTCATCTACATCATGTCCCTGCCCTCTTTTTTATTTTATTCCTCCTATTTATTTATTTTTCTGTTTTTGAAAGAAATAACTTCTCAGTGGTTCTGTTGGGTGGGAGAGCTGGAATTCATGTTCTCGAGCTGATGGGACACACAGCAGAACAATTTTTTGGGCAAAAACAACAACACCTTTTTTTTTGTATGAAGGGGAAGGAGTTGTTGGCAGCTGTGTTAGTGCAGATCCTCACACGTGGAGCAAATTCAGTGAGAGCTGGGACCACTGACACTGGTCTGGGGCTGGGAGCATCACCTGAGGTTGTGTGGACCAGCAGGAAGCTGCAAGCTTTGGCAAATCTGCCTGGTCCCTGATTTCAGACAATTTGTCCCAAAAGTGAAGGTGGTGAGAGCAGCCCCTGAGGTGCGTTCAGAGAACTTGCAGCACCCCAGCTCTTTTGGAGCTTTGTTAATCATGAATTCCTGAAAATCAAGCCAATTTCTGCTCAAGATGTTTCAGGTATGATTACATTGATGGATTCAAGAGGCAGGGGAGAATAATATAGTGGTTTTTAGAGCAGTTTTGCTAGCTCTGCTTTTCTTCTGTTCAGGGTAGTTATAGGGCTGTTTGTTGGCTTTGGTGTGGGAGAACATTATTTTCCCTCTGATATGCAGTCTACAGTGCAATGAAAATGGCTATATGTAGTCTTTATTTACATTTAGAAAATTACAGAATCTAAATTGTTCTTGCACTTTACTCTAGATTTTTCTCCCAGCATTTCTGCAACAGTGAACAACACTTTCAAGTATGTCTCAAGCACAATCTTCATCCCACAATTATCTATAAGGCTCTAAGCAGTGAAAACAAACACATTTGGCAAAAAACCCACAGTGTTGCAGGAGAAGGAAGCAAACACTCACACAACCGTGTGACCAGAGTAATTTGCCTGCTTGGATCTTTTTATACTTTAAATGTGATGCAACACACAAGTACAGAACAACAGAACTTACATTATCAGCTGGGGCATTTAATAATTGATCAAAGGGAGAGGGGACACTACGGGAAGCTTGAAAATACACCAGCAAAATCGAATTTAAATAATTCACTTAGCTCTGTGAATGGTAACTCTTACAGCTGTAAAGCACACCCATCCAAACAGGGGAAGAGAAAAAAAAAAAAAAAGAGAGAAAAAAAATGTGGTGTTGCTTTTGGCAGCTCCCCCTTTGTGTTTGCTAAGGACCCTTGTGAGCAGGCAGAGCAGACAAGGAGCCCTTTGGAGCTATTCATGTTATGGATTAAGCACATACAGCAACTTGGGGCAGTGCCCAGGGCCCCCTGCCCCACGAGGGGGGTTTTTCACATCCCCTGGAAAACGCTGCTGATAATTAGTGCTTTGTAGGGCGGTGAGCTCACTGCCATTACATAAGATTAGTGCTGTAATAAGGAGCTGGCCAGCGTCTGTGGCCAGATTGTCTGTCACTGGGAGAATGCTGCCAGCCAGGAAAGGGATGGGGAATATTGCCACTTTTAAAGCTGTACAGGGACCCTGGCTTGGGCTTTTTTTCCTCCCCTTCAGCACAGGGGTGTTTATGCTTTGTGTTCTGCAAAGCTGGTTCTTTGGGTTGTCAGTGTTAGGTAGGTACATTAAAAGAAAAAATTAAAAAAAAAAATTAAGAAAAAGAAGGAAAACAACCCAGAAACTTAATTCTGGCAAAAAACAAAGCCCTCTCTTTTCCTTCCTTTATTGGTCGGTGAATCAGAAGGCTTTAACTTGAGCAAATCTGTAACTGCACCCCTCTCAGAAAGAGAAACTTCATTGAACACACACACACACACAAAAAACCCAAAACCTTCAAAAGGCATGGAGTATTGTAGTGAAGGAGCCTGCCTCTGAGGGTTAAGTAAAGCAAACAAACTAAAAAAGTGCTGTAGTCAGCTGCAAACAAAAAGCTCATTGTGCCCATGTCCCGCAGGATCCTTGGAGAAGGAGATTTTAAAGCTACCAAATGTTTTGGTTCTGTGCTGCAGTCAGTCATTACGGCCTCTTTTTAAGATGCTCATTTGACCCACGTTTAAATGGAGGAGAACTATATAATGTTATTAATGACAGGTATATTTTTGGTTCAGGATGTCGTAACGAGGGCCTCCTGGACAAAGTGGAGTTTTGTCTTGTTTTTAGCAGGGGGGGTCAGCAGTTACTTCAGAGACTTGTTACTGCTGGGCTGAAATTACTCGTTACTCTGGGCTAAAATTCTTGGACAGCTTCAAACCTGCAGTAATTCAGTAATTGTTGACAAAGTGCAGGATTTTCCTTCTTTTTTTTTTTTTTTTTTTTTTTTCTCGCTTGGTAGCTGTGCACAAAAAGATTAAGTCACACCCCACACAATTTGCATTGTGCTGCTAATATATATTCGTGTCAGTGTGACTCCAAAACAAACATGAGTTACACCAAACCAGCACTTACCACCCTACTTTCTTTCTTTCTTTCTTTCTTTGCCACTCATTTTAATGTGATTTCTCAGCTGCTAAAGTGACTTCTGAGAGCCCATCACACACAGCATACCCTCAAAATTGAACTGTACAGTGTGTGATGAAAACTATTATTCTGAAAACAACACATGGTAAAGACCAGGTAAAAGTCCACGGCTTCATTTAGCTTTGAAAGAGTTAATGAAAGTTATAATTCTGAGTAATTATAATTTTGGAGCAACTCTGGGCTTTGGAGCAAGCAGACAGCGTCACCTAGTGGGATTTCACTGCCTGTTTTCTGCTCCTCATGGAAAAATCGTCCTTCCATGGTATTGCTTTAAAAACATCCCAGACCTAGCCATCTGCTCCACTATACCATCATTTCTTCCCAAAACTATGGGACTGACGGGGCTTTTATGTTTCAATTTCTTCAGGTAGCCTTCTTTTCCCACTGGTTGAATTTAAACTAATTAGGTTTCTTCCCCAAATTATTTCCTTTTGCAGAGCTCTTCCTGCTTATTCAATCTGCAGTCGCTTTTTGTGGATAGATCCACATGAATGTGTGTTTTCCAGAGTCCCTTTCGTTTTTTTGCAAGCTGCTGCATGGGACCAAAAAAGTTTCCCAATACATTCCATCTCTCTGTAACCAAAAAATCCAACCCCTGCAAGTGAAATCTTTTTGCAGAAGTATTTAGCAAAGCTCCTCCTGGGAGCTTGTCTTGCTCACAGTGTGACTCAGTCATGGGGAGTGTTGGGTTCCTGCCTGGTCCAAACCCTGCCAGTTTCCCAAATCCTATGCAAATAAAACTCAGATTAGGAGCTAAAGGGAAGCCATTCAACCAGAACCTTAAAAAAAAAAAATATCAGGATCACGACATGTGATTTTTGTGTGTACTTGTAGATAGGTTTAAATATAGGAGCTGTCTTCAAATTGATTTGAGTTTCTCCCAGCAATGATTTATGCACACATTTGGTGCCTCCTTCAGGCAATTATTTTAGCATCTGTCTGAATCTGCATGTGAACTTCTCTGTGATCATCCCCCTTAAGGCATAACCCACGCCTTAAATCAAGGTGTGTGCTTAAATTCTCACTGAATGGAGTTTTTAATCTCAAGAACGCTTTTGGTGAGTTCTGTCAGTCTGCTTCCTCTCACAGAATTTAACAGAAAAATCCTTTGCAGGACTGGAGGGAATTTTCCGGGAACGGAGCCTGCACTGTAAGATAGCTTGTTGTCTTTCCCATGCAAAAATGCATTTAAATACTAGGTGACCTTAATGGAAGTATCTCATACATTGCCAAATCTTCACAGAAATCTGGTTGATTTTTTTTTTTTTTCCTACGGAAAAGAAACGCAATCCTGTTTAAACTTCCCAAGTGTCTCCTGTAACAGCATCAGTGCTGATACACAGTCCCAAACGAGGGTTTCCTGGACTGATGCATGTGCTCATTGTAACCTCGTGCTGATCTTGTTGAAGTTCAGCCACCGAGTAATTCCCGAGACTCACTGAAAGTGAGATGTAATTTTTATTTAAGCTGCCCAATTATAACAACTCCCACAGAGAGAGACTCATTCAGGGCCTTTCCTGATAAAGATTTCTAAGACTTTTTCTGCTTTTATGTTGAAAAAAAGAAAAAAAAAATAGTATTCCTGTTCTTATCAGAGCTATGGCAGGAGAAGAAAATGGTGTTAGTAAGGTTTGCAGTGGTGTTTTCAGCTTAGTGATAAATACCAGGCAGGAAATGTTGCTTCACTTTGAGATGAAATGGCACAGAAAGTATCCAATCAGCCAGGCCCTACCTCTTCCATTGTTGATTTTTCTCTAATTTGCCTCATTAGTCTTGCACTAAGGAGGAATCAGATAAGGAAGTAGTCGGAAGGAAAGAAAATAAAAATCACAACTGCAAGCTCCAAAAAGTGCCAAGACAGATTTGTAAAGACAGCTTAGTTTAACATGCTGAAAACATGTTTCCTTTCCCCAGAAGGAAAAGCCTTAACCTGTAAATCTAAATGGATGTATTTCAAGTAAATGATTTCCTAGATTCAGCCCTATACAGAAGATTATTGGCCTTTACACAATACCGAGGTCAAGCAGTAAAGTTTTGTTGGCATCTGTGGTTTTTTTATTGTGCTTCGTTAAACACAATGCTTGTTGGCTGTTTTGGAGTGATTGATCTCAGGCACTTGATGAGCCTTTTGGAGATAAAAGGAGGGCTGAAATTTCCAAAGGAGTGCCTCAAAGCTGAGATACTGCTGGATCCACCTGTGCAGTGCAAGCACCTGAAAGAGCTGAGCGGATTACCCATTAGTGAGGAAATGGGCGCATGAAGAAAGGCTGCTTATCTGAGATTTTAAATAACAAATCTCACGAGGTGGGACCTTGTCCACGATGGGAAGATTATGCCCCTTCTGTTTAATTAGCAGCCATCTGAATGAGAATAGCTAGTGACTGGCTAATAAAGTTTTCTGCTTTACAGCTCTTGCTGCAGTCCTGGCGTTTTTAAGCCCGTTTTATGTGACAAGCCACCCAACACGACTGCGAATTTCCATAAAAGGAAATCCTCCCCAAAAATGTGGAACTTAATAAAACGTCCTCATGGGCTTTTGAAGCCATCATATCCAAACTCCTCCTGTGAGGCAAGAGAATAGATTTTTTCCCTGTTTTATGGGCTGTGGATGGCCAGCCAAGTGCATTATCTAGTGCCACGTAGGAAGCCTGAAGAGCTGAATCCCAACTGGGCTCCAGCTCTAAGTCAGGGACCATCCACACTCTGCAGGAAAATTTTCAGGGCCTTTGAGCAGAGAAAGCCAGAACAAATAAATCCAGTGTGACAGAGAAGGCTTTGATTTCAACAATAAAACCAAACAAGTACAAGTAAGATTGTACAACTAATTATTGCGGTATAATTAAAAGCACAAAGGGTATAAACTCCACTTCTCATCCTGAAATGATGGTCAGGCAGACTCCCCAAGGACCAAAGGGAAGGTACAGGGACCAAACCCCTGTCCCTGGGGCTGGGTCCTGCAGTCACCTGGCTGCACAGAAGCCTCAGGTTTTTGAGGAAAAGTCCCAATCACCCTGCCATTGAGGATTTTGAGAGTTTTTCAGAGTGGGTGGTGCAGTGGTGTCTGCCTGAGCCTGTGGTCTGTGCTTGATCAAGGTTGGGTTGTGGCAAAAAACAGAATAAAAAAAATTTTAGCTGATTTTTGGTTTCAGTTGGACGGGGCTTGGAACAACTTGTTCTAGTGGAAGGTGTCCCTGCCATGGCAGGGGGTGGCACTGGATGATTTTAAAGGTTCCTTTCAACCCAAACCATGCTGAGATTCTGTGATTGCTCTGGACCTCCTTTTCCACAGCTGGAGGAGAAGTGTGGCCAGACAAACCTCCTCTGAGGTACATTTTGTGTCTTGTACATCATTAAGATTATATGTCCAGAAACGTACATTCTGGAAGCACTTTGCATTTTAATACAGAGAAAAAATTAATGTCTTTTGCGGTAATGTTGCTTAAAGAACAGAGTAGTGATGGTTTTCAGGTCACTCTGTGCAATCACCCAGTGTCAATATTTCTGACAAGGGCTAGAAACCTTACAGCAACTTTTCTTCCATGTATTCACCAACTATTTGATTCTATTTAGGTTTTGTCTTATGAATGATGCAGCATTGCCAAAGGTTTTTTTCCCATTAATTTTTTGCTGGTATGGTTTTACTGGAGATGGTGCAGTCACCCAGATCTACACCAGTGGAAACCAGATTCATGCCTATGCTCATGCAAAGATCTATTCCATAAGGGAAATGCAAAATATTAGTTCATTTGTCCAGTAGCCTATTCCACTCAAATTGTGAGAATCTCCTTGTATCATTGTCCCACATTGTCAGTGTCTAAATAAGGAACTGGAAAACTACAGAGGGGCTGGGTGGGGACCTAAGAAAGCAATTCAGCAGTCTGGAACTTCCTCTGCTAAGCAATTCTGGCACCAGACCCAGGCAAAATCAGAGCTCCTCAGCCAAAATAAATCTGTGCAATGACGATATCAGATGTGAGGTAACAGCAAGTCATGCTGGAGGATATCAGACATTCTTGAGCAAACCACAGGGCCTAGATGTAATACTCTGCCACTACGCTGCAGACCTGCCAGCTAAGCAAACACGAATTTTGGAGTCATTTTGGCAAGGCAAGTAAGAGCATATGGAGTCTGTGTGCTGAGGGTGGGAGCTGGCAGGCTGCTGAGCACCTCCAGCTCACACGCCCCCAATAGCCACTAAATATCCTTCATTCCCACACTCTCATCCCTATGGAAGCAAGCGGCTCTGCAGTGTTATTTCCACCAGAAACAGCTGCAAGGCTTGCTGAAATCTTTCCTTGGCTCTCAGGACGTTATTGATGGAACATTCTGACACTAACCTTATAGTTTTCTTTAATTTTTGTACCTATGCGCATGTTCTTGAAAGCAAATGGATCCTAAATTTGAGTAAATTAGTTGGTGTGCACTGTAATTTAAGGCTGTTAAACACTGAAAAGTTGAGATGGAGTTAATTTAGTTCCAGCTGAAAAGGGGTATGTTTTATTAGAGGTAATAAATTCAGTGCAGAACAAATTTATTCAGACTGTGCTGGTTAAATTGCCTGGATAATTAAAACCTATGATGGGTAAGATGACACGTGGTAGGAAAAGGTTAAGTATTTAACTCATTTTCCTTTCATACTTTGATTCATTGTAAGGTAAATACTACTTGTGTGGGGTATGTTAACTTTATTTCTAAAATGTGTTCACCCAGGCAGTGAATAGGGGTTATTTCACGAAGTTAAGAAAATAGAAAACTAAACTTTTATGACATTTGTACGGGCCAGCTTTAGTCAGAAAGATGTAAGCACTGGGGAAAATATAAGCAGTGTAGAAACTGTGTCATTTTGCCCATACAAGGGGCTAGCTGCCTGGGTAGTGTCTGGCATTTATGTGAATTCCAGTTCTTACAGATAGCTATTTTTATCCTTCCCTAAATTCTTCCTGGAGTGACACAACAGAAATCCCAGCAAAAATCGCAAATTTTAGGAGTAGTTTCCAAATTGAAAATTTTAGGAGTAGTTTTCCAAATATTCTCTCACTTTTCTTGACACAACATTATGCAAATCTCAGATTCCTGTGCGTTGTTTGGGAGCAAAATGAGGGATTATCCCACCTCTGCTGGCTGCCAGGACAGGAGGCTGTATGGGCCCTGACAAGAACTGCTGCACAGGTTTCAATCAGCCTGACAAAAGTGTCGCTACTTTTCCTGCTGGTTGATTGTAAAAACGGACTGAATCCTCCCAAATTTTCACCCAAAAATGACATTGTGCTGGTATTTCACAGCCATTCGAAGGTTCTTTTGTCAGTTTTTGTTTGTTTGTTTGTTTTGCACGTACCAAAACTTGTATTTCTACTTCTAAATGTAGTGCATTTTGAAGAAGCACTTTCTGCTGCTATTCATATATTTTCATAGATGTTTGAGGCTGGTTTTTCAACAGAAGGCAGAATTTGAATCAACATTTCTAAAGCTGAGAGGCTGCTCTCTGGGCTCAGACTGCCACCTAGCATTTTTAGTTGAAACACCAATCTCTGTGGTTTTGGGGGCCACATTCTGACTCTTTCACTCATGTTGCACCTAAGTCTGCATGTCATCCCTGTGGAATGACTTCATTAACTGGATGAAATCATCCAATGCCATAAATAATCCAAGTCTGGGAAATTAATCTGTAACTTCTCACTTAGTAGATGTGCTCTAATGAGGGTCATGGGATATTTATTTTCTTGCATTATATTTCATGATATTTATGTAGGAAAGAGTGTTTTTGACACACTTAGGATCCAGTTTTGCTCGTGTCTCTTTGTTTTGTTCACCTGACATCAGTTTACAGCAAATGAGAAGTTAGACCAGAGTATTTTTCCCCTTGAGATATTCTTTAACATAGTGGGAGGATATTATAAATATACCTTTGTTTAGCCCACTCTTAGCAGCCTGAATCAAACAGTTGAGATTGCTTCTCACCACAGGTGATATCATGTGCTCTTTTGTTAATGTAAATATTCTCCAGCACTGGGAATGATGGTTTTGCTTCTCTTTTCTGCAGCAATATGAGAACTGGAGACCAAACCAGCCAGACAGCTTCTTTTCTGCTGGGGAAGACTGTGTTGTTATAATCTGGCATGAGAACGGGCAGTGGAATGATGTCCCATGCAATTACCACCTCACTTACACCTGCAAGAAAGGAACAGGTATAAACTTTGCAGTGACAAAAGCATAATTTGCTAGATTGCCATTCAGTACTTCTGACCAGGTTCTCTGGACCTTGATGGATCCATCAGTTTTCAGTCCTTTTGAACATGTCACTGAGGATGACATGAAGAGCCCTAAAAAAAGGACTTTTCCCTTAAATGCTTGTAGTAACTTCACTGGCTTTCAGGTTTCTTTGTGTGAATATGCCAACTTTTTGGCTTAAATTTACTTTTAGAATTTAAACCAAAAAGGCAATACTGACCACAATATCTGCCATTTTCCAATTTCCAGCACTATTAGTTTTGGTTTACAGGACTGGAGATCTACAGGACAGACTGATCCCTCTGTCCTTTTCTGGATATTCCTTTGGGATTCCAGATGAGGTCCCTCGTCACCTTCCCTTAGCCAGAGCTCAGAGGCTGGTCCCAGCTCAAACTGGGCTCACAAACTGAAGTTTTGGGTGATGCTCTCTCTTCCTTCCAGTGGCTTGTGGCCAGCCTCCCGTGGTGGAAAATGCAAAGACCTTTGGGAAGATGAAGCCTCGTTATGAGATCAACTCCCTCATCAGATACCACTGCAAGGATGGCTTCATCCAGCGCCACATCCCGACCATCCGCTGCCAGGGGAACGGACGATGGGATATGCCCAAAATTACTTGCATGAATCGTGAGTTCTCTGAAAGAAAAACACTGGCACATCAGAAACAGCGGGCTGGTTTGAGATAATTAAGTATTGAATGTGTATTTTAAGAGAGGAGCAAGTCTGGTAGGACAGATCATGGTGAAAAAACACCAAGCATCCGAAAGGAATGGAAATTTTCCTCTTCTGTGTCTACTGATGCCTTGGAGTGGCTGCCTAGAACAGAGGGTAGACAAGATTAAGAGAATAAAGTGGGTATTTATTAAAGGCCTTCAATAGGTACACCTTGGGCTGTCAGAAGCCTCCCATGGGCTGCACCCAAAATGGACAAAGGACATGAGTTTTTCACACAATTATAAGTGTGGTCCATTTGCATTTCAGAGGTTAATCCTCCAATTACAGCTTCAGGTAATGAAGCCATTTACCCCCAGTTTGCTCCCCTCCCAGCCCACTTTTGTTTATACTTTTGGGGCCTGAGGCTGTCCTCAGGCCTAGAGGAGTTGTGTTATCTGACCAAAATGTGAAGACAGTAACTAACACTTTATATGGAGTTTAGAGTCATACCCTAGAGCAGCATAAGATTTGAAAAACACAAAAGGTTAAAATCTTAAGGCATCATTCCAGAAGGCATTAAGATTATTTTAAAGTCAGAAAATCCTGGAATCAACAGGTTCCTAATAATGCTAACGACTCTTTCTGCAGCTGTGTGTATGCCTGTAACACTGCCACAGCTCCAGCTAATCATTTGTTTACCCTCTAATTAACAAGGAATAAACAACAACTGTGTAGCCGGCCCATTCACAGCTTAATTCTAAATGAATTTCCCCCCTTTTTTTTTTTTTTTTTTCCCCTTCTCCCTTCTCTCTGCAGCCTCCACATACCAAAGGACTTACTCTAAGAAATACTACTACAAACACTCCTCATCAGGCAAGGGGACATCCTTAAACTCGTCCAAGCACTACCACCGCTGGATCAGGACGTGGCAGGACTCGAGGCGCTGAGAGCTAAATGGTGAATTGGGGATTTCCACCATTTCAGCCAAAGTCATAACTTTCTGTGCCTTTTTCTATCACTTATAGGAGTATTATCGAATCGTTTTGAAACTACGGACTGCAGTATTCACGGCGCGTTTTTGCAAAAAAAAAAAAAAAAAAAGGAAAAAAATTTTAAAAATTGCGGTGTTTATCAGAAAATTTAAGAAATAAATAAAAAAGAGGAGAAGTGCTTATGGGGATAAAAGGAAACCATTTCCAGCCTATAAAAGATTATTAGTTTTCTATATGCCATCGGTGTGGACCATTTTATGATATGTACCAGCCTTCTGCAATATTTAAACAGCTCAATTTTAGCACCAATGAAAATGTAAATAAGATGATTTTAATGTTGTTCGACTGTGTGTTGTTTTTAAAATCCTGTATATAAAATGAAAAGTCACACTAATTTCAGGCATATTTATGGTTAGAATGGCCTCAGAGGTCTTCAGTCATTTATGACGTTGTTTCTGTGTTGTTTACCTAGGCTGGAAATGGTTGAAATAAAGACTTCACTGACTGAAATTTGCAATTATCAGGTGAAGATAAACACACAAGTGACATGACTTTTTTTTTTTTTTTTTTTTTTTTTTAAATGGGAGCTGTGCCAATTCCCACCCAAGGTACAGTTTTGTGTCCCATGAGATGAAAAGTTTAGGCAGAGCACATAAAAGTGGCACGAAGCATGAACTAGGGACTGCAATACGGAACGTTTTTTCTGCTCTCCATTCCAGCTTCAGCACATGTGAGAAAGGACTGTGTGGAGGAGTTGTGTATGACAAGGAGAGCCTGTAAAATTCCAAGTGCTAATACATTAACTTTATCAACCAGGGCCACTTTTTTTTTCTTTTATTTAGGTTTTTTGTTTGTTTGTTTGTTTGTTTGTTTTGAGAAGAGAAAAAAAGGAAACAAGGAAAAAATTTACTTTCATGATATTAACCACAAGGTCTATATTACAGGTCTCTGCATTCTAAAATGGAGGTAGACCTGGTGTTTGGGGGATTTTTTTTTTGTAGAAAACAAACAAAAATCAAAAAAGTAAATAATTTTGTATATATAACCATTTTTTAATCTTTTTATAAAGTAATGAATGTTTGTGTATGAATGCTGCAGCTGTGAAGCGTACATAAATAAATGAAGTAAGCCATACTGATTTAATTTATTGGATGTTATTTTACCCATACAAAGAAGATTCAAAGAGCTCACCAGTGCAGTATTAGCCCCTGAGCTCCACTTTTGGAACCATCTTTCAGTTCAGCTTGCTCTTTTTCCCAGGAGAACAAAAATTCCTGCTAAACAGGATAATTTGTTGGCGGCTAGATGGGTGGCAGCTGTGTGTGACCCACAGAAAAATCAGGATCTTGGCTTTCTCTAAAGAAGTGTGTGCACAGATTGGTTCTAGGTTGTAGTTTGGTGCAGTGTGTACGTAGGAGTTTTCTGCTATGATTTCTTGCCCTGGTCAGTGCCACCACTGACCTGGATGTGTACAGTGAGGGTAGGAGGTGACGTTTGAAACGGCCTCTACACGGAAAGGACTGTTGTTCCTGCAAAGTGCCTTGCACACCTTTGGGCACAGGACAAAAAAAAAAAAAAAAAAGTAAAAAAAAAAAAAAAGTTTAAAAAAAGGAAAAAAAATAATAACAGTTAAAAAAAAAACCCCGTGAAAATAAAGTAAGTTCCTTAGGATGTACCTTTCAAAGTAACATGAAAAACACAGACAGAGGCGCGAGGTTTACGTCTCTGTGTTAGCGTGGGGTTGTGATGGGGACAAAAAAACTGAGAGGGAAAGGAGAAGAATTGAAACGCAGCCAACAGAGCAGAGCTGCCCATGGAGCGACCTTGCCACAGCTGAAAGCAGAGTTCAGACAACATCTCCTGAGCCTGAGGAATGGCAGGGGCTGCCCCCCACCCTTGTGGCAGGACCCCCTTGCGTTGGCCGGTCCATTCCCCACCCCTCACCCCCAAACAATGCACATAATACTTTTCTCTATTTATATTATTATCTTGTATAGTGTATAATGTGAATGTCTGGGGTTTGGTTTTTTTTTTTTTTTTTTGTGAATGAAAGTCTAAAATCTTTGTAACTTTTATATCTGCTTCTGTTTCACCAAAGAAACAAGGTTTTGCTATACTGTGACTTGTCTTGTTATTGCATGTCTTCCTGTTTAAATCTATGCAATGTGATTTTTTTCATATGAATACAACTACACTGTCAGGTACTTCACAATTACCTTGGGCTTGGTCAAGTGCCCACTGGAGTCAAAGAGTCAGCTGGCTGAACTTTAGTAGGTGCTGGATTTGACTTTATATGAGCAGCTTTAGGGGATATTTTAAGATATACATTGTATGTTTTGAAGTCGATTATTGCTTGTAAAAGTCAAGGCTCTGTTCATTAAATATACACTAATCTACACATCACTTCCTTGTACCAGAAACACACAGAACAGAAAATATATTTTAACACTTTGCAAACTTTCTCACCATATGTATAAAAAACCCTGCATAGATTTGTTGTTTTCTTGTCTACTTGTTGGATTTAACAATGTTGTAAGACATTCAGATAACATTGTGATTGTAGTTTTAATTAGGTTAGATGCAGTGCTTATATTGATTTTTTTTTCACCTCCTTCTATTACGCATAATAAAATAGGTCTGACAACATTCTTTATTAAAAAAAAAAAAAAAAAACAACAAAAAACCACTAAAAAAACCTGTCACCCATGCTTGTTTATTTAGACAGGGAATGACAAGTTATTCAGCTCTGGAGAATTTTTATAATACTGGTGTAAACCCCAAAATGTTTCTATACCAACACCCTGCAAAATGCACACCCCCGTGTCACAGGGGTGGCTCTGCTGTGAAGCCAAGGTGCTACCGTGACAAATGCCATCATTCCTTCACCTGGAGCATCCCTGAACTCCAGTCTGGGCAACAGTGCTGGGGTTGGAGGCATAGAAGATAAAACCAGAGATGTCACAAGGGTCTGGAGTGCCAGGACAAAGGGAGATGGCTTCAAACTGAGAGAGGCCAGGGCTGGCTGGGATCTTGGCAATGAGGAATTGTTCCCTGGCAGGGTGGGCAGGCCCTGGCACAGGGTGCCCAGAGCAGCTGGGGCTGCCCCTGCATCCCTGGCACTGCCCAAGGCCAGGCTGCACACTGGGACACTGGGAGGTGTCCCTGCCATGGCAGGGTGACACTTTAAAGCCCTTTTCAACCCCAGCTGTTCTATGGTTCTATGATCTGAATGCAGATTTTGCATTTTTCGTGCCCATGACAGTCTCTGCAGAGTACCCAGTGCTGCTTCGAACATCCTCCTGTCCCTTCAGAACCAACAGCATTTCAATCCCTGGGGTGAATCCCACAGGGCAGAAATCAGCCAGGACAACTCCTTTGGGAGACCTCAAACAGCAAGAGAAGGAGCTGGTTGGGGCACACATTCCAGTTTTCCAGTTACATTATAACAGATGCACAATTTCATTAAATTAGATAGAGACATCTTTGCGTTGGCAGAACTTTGGTTTTATGGCATCTCCTGCCTCAGACATCCCAACTTGTCAGAGGCTGGGGATGGAGGAGCCCCGTAGGACCTGGAATTGTAGCAGTGGGGCCAGGAGGATGCAGGCAGGCTGGCAGGGGGCTGCCAGTGGAAAGGATTTGCTGCCAAGAGGGCTTTGGCATCAGAAATTGCTTTGCCAGGGCAGTGGCTGGAGGAACACTGAGGATCACCATGTGGGTATGGTTAAAGTCAATGTGATACCCTTTTCTAAGAGAAAATTCTTCATTTCTGTAGGTGACATCTCTGCCCTGAGCACAAGCAGAGACCATCCCTGGGCCATGGGAGTTGAAACAGCTGGTGCAAAAAGAAAAATCCATTATTTTCCAGAGAAAACACACAACTTGTGTTGTTGATTTTAAGCAATGATGTGTGCAGGACTCCATGAGCACATTGTTCTTCCTGGTGAATGGTGAAAAAGATACAAACAATGCTTGGAGGAAACATGGCCAAAAGCTTGAAGGCCACACAAAGCTGTTAGCATGGCAGAGAAAAGAATTAAGGACAGAAACATCACCCAGAAAAAGGTGTATCATTTCAGCCCTCCAGCAGCAGACCTGGAAGGAAGCTTAAGGGCTTGTACAGTGCAGTTTGATGGCAACTTTTGTTTTCCATAGCAAATAAATATTTCCAGGTGGGGAAGCCATCAGCTGTCAGTGCAGCAGAGGCTCAGTCACTGTGTAAATGCTGACAGAACAGAGAAGCAGAACCTTGAGTTCTACGAGCGAGGAATTTATTGCTGGGGCAGGGATGGGTTGGTGACAGTACCAAAATGCCTCCAGATTTCCAAAAGGTGGAACAAATGAAATGAAGCTGAAAGTGGCCCAGCAGCCATTTTTTCACCCAATTTCTGTGGTGGTTGGAGGAGAAAGCAAAAGGAAGACAAACACTGTTGGTGGTCCTGCATGGATGCAGCAGCGTAAGGAGCAAGGCTGCTGGGATTAAGCTCTGGAAGTTACATCATGCAGTGGTGAGCAGTAAAAACCCTTCTGGAGGCAGAAAGGCAATCAGTTTAGGGAAGGGAATAAATGGTGTGGTTGTCTCTGGTAGCAGGAGAATGGCAGGAATTTGGGTCCTGTGTTTCTTCCAGCCTTCGAGGTGATAATTGCACGTAATGTTCCTACTTGGTAGGGAAAAAGAGCAAAGCAGAGGTTTGGCACAGGTCACACAAAAAGATCTGGGGCAGACCTGAGTGTTCACTAAAGGCCCTGTTCTTCCACAGGCTTGAAAAAAATAAAAAGAGGAAAAAGAAAAAAATGACTTTTCTAAGCAGGTGATGGAAAATTTAATTGCAAAAGGCAGTGGGATCCCAGTTTAGTCTTTTCAGAGTCAGAACAAATGTTGGACTCACCCAAGTATCATGATTTTGTCAAAATAAATATTCTTAATAAGCTTGGGAAGAGAGGAAGAAGCACCAGATGTTGCTGATGGTGCTGTTTGCTTGCTGGAAGAAGGATCCCTTTGGTTCTTCCTGAAGGGAACTTCTTCCACCTCTGCTTAAACCAGGGCAGCTTTCAGATGCGCTAAAATCTTTAGCAAAGATCCAAATTCCAGGAATTGAAAGGATCTCGGATTATCAAAGATCAAAAATTCTTACCAAGGACCAAAAATTTCCAAATAGATGGATTTTTTAGTACATGGCAGGGTAACATCCTCTGTGCCTCCCAAAAGTGCATTTCCACAGAAATATGTGCTCTGTAAACAAAACATGTGGATTTTGGTGAATTTCAAACCATGCTGCAACTAGGCTGATATTTGCAGCTTGAAAACAGGTGATGGCAAAAGACTGAAATGCCGGACCATCCCCTTTGCTTTTGAGGGAAATAAAGATGTTTCTTCCTCTCATCAACCTGAACAGGTTGCGCTCGTTTCCTCATCCTCTCCCTTTATAAAGAGAACTCATTTCCCTTATCCCTGCAAGATGATCTGGAGCAAAGTTTTGTCCCCTTGCACTCTGCCATCACCCACCCAGATCAGTGGATGAGGATTTAAGGGAAAAGATTTGGAATACTGATTTTCTCCCCCACATCTTTCCCGTGCCCTCAGCCTGGCTCATTCCCTGTGGAAAACCTTTCCAGGCTGACAGAGGCAGAGTAAGAAAGGTGAAGATCATCAGGAAATAATGTTGTTGTAAAAGGGGAATTCTGATGGCAGAGATGAAAAGGCAGGAAGGGGGATGGGAGGAAAAGTTTGTGGGTATTGATTTGAAAATGGAAAATCAATCTGGGCAAGTTTTGTATTAGGCAGGAACTTGAATTTATGCCAATGATTTTAGACCAAGCAATGACAGTGACATCCCCAGGAAATGCACATCAGTAGAGCACCCGTTATAAATGATCAAATCGGAAACCAAATTTATATGAAAATTTAGCAATGATTTATTGGATCGTTAACATAAATAGAAATTTGACAAACCAGCACAGCCAAGGCAGCGTCAGCCCCGGGTGCTGGCGCTGGGCGAGCCTGGGTCAGGCTGACAAAGCGCCAGCGTCTCCCCGGTGTTGCACCCCGAGTGCTTCACGCTGCCAGCTGACAGACAGTTTATCCTGCCCGGGGCAGGGGTGAGCGACCCTTCCTCTGTGTCCCTGCACACGCAGAACCGGGGCCGTGCATGTGCAGGGATAGGCAAAAGCGAGTCCCGGTGTCCGGATGGGTGCGTGAGCCCTTCCGAAGCGTCCGCGTTCACAGGGAGCAGGGTGGCACCGGTGCTGGAGGGTGGTACATGCAATCTCCCAGGTGCAGGTCCCTGTGAGTGCCCTGACATTCCAGGGAAGTCAGCAATCATGGCTGGGAAGGTTTCATTCCTAAATTAACAGACTTGATGCTATCTCAACATTGTCTGTGAACTAATTGAGTAAAAATAAGACTCTGCTCCCAGCCGGGGTGGTCAAAGACATAGCTTGGATTTTATAATATTTATACATATATACCATGAGTTATCTCTACCATATACACCTATATATGATAAAAAGCATGAGCTATTTTAGTTTTTGATAAACTGGCCTAAATGTGTTTTGTTTGCATTCTATAATGACAGGTGTTTTTTTAAGAAAAAGCTACTTCAATCCTTCAGGACCTTTTTTTAAGGACAAGACCTTTTAGCCCATGCTTGCTCAAGTGGGCAACATTTCCTGTCACTCTCTAGTCCTTGAAAATTGTTAGGAACAGCTGTTTGCACTTATAAATTCAAACTTTTGAGTTTAAAATGACAGGCTGTGTGAACACAGGGATTTGTCAAGTTGAAGTGACATTAACTATCATTAATAAGTGATATTGCTGGAGTGAAATGTCTTCTAAAGATAAAGGCTTTTGACATCCAGCATCACTTAATTCTGCACTTGGGAGATTCTTCCTGAAGAAGAGACCCCAGATCTTAATGAAAGTTAAGGAGAAATTTAGGGTTTAGACTACTTTTGAGATTAGAAATATACTGGATACTGGCTAGCTGGATTGGCCCCAAACCAGGGGACAGATACCCACTTGATTTTGGATGTGAAATGCCCAGTTTCACCCCTCTGAGCTGTTTTATGGCAAGCACAGCCTCAGAGTCTGACATACCTCCACAGCCTGTGGGGTGTTTTGGGGTCACCTTGGGAGCTATTCCTGTGTTCCTTAACCTTGGGGCACAGGAGCACCGAGGTCTAATGCAAATCTCTTCTCCCCCTTTCCCTCAAACCCACAGCCTGACACTTTGTGGTGAGGGAGACCAATTTTTTCTAAATTCTTTGGTTTTTTTCTGCCAAGGTTAGGATTAAATAGTGAGGCAGAGTTTCGTGTTCAGACTCAGATGTTTATTAATTCTTATCCATATCAGAGTCTCACAAGCTGTTGAGCTCTACAGCACTTTAACAAACTAAATTGGAGTCTCCTCTCTTTCTCTCTCTCTCTCTCTCTCTTTCTCTCTCTCTCTCTACAAGACCTTTTAAGGAAAAACTATCTAATTAAGAAATGACACCTAAATTACTTTACTGTTAACCCAATAACCAACCACTCGTGGCTGCAATGAGGACTTTTTTATCTAATTACACAAAACCACACAAACCCATGGAGAAGAAGGAGAAAAAGAAGATGAAGAAGAAGATGAAGGGGAAGGACCACTCTCTGCCCTAAAACCTCCATCTTGCTTTTTATTTATGACTATATTCTGAAACCTTAAACTCTGACTTTTCCACCCTGTGGAAACACACTTATATTAAAACACTTCTATCAAAACTCCACACCCACAATCCCAGTTCTGCCATTCCATTTTGGAAGCTTCTCCATGGCCTCAGGTCAATGCAGTGTTCTCTTGGGGGGGGTCAGTGCCTGTCAGCACAGAAAATCTAAAATTCTCAGCAGCCAGGGTTCCAACACCCTACAACACTCAAAGAAGGTTTACATGGGGTATTAGGAACAATTTCTGCACTGAAAGGATTTTCCAACCCCCTGGAGCACTCCAGGCTGGGGCAGAGGGGCTGGGAAGCTGGGACAGGCCCTGGGGTGCTGTGATGATGAGGCCTGTGGTGTTGAGATGACCCCCAGGGGTCAGAAAACTCTCTTTTTCCCAGGCCTGAGACCGAAGCAGAAGCCAAGATGCGTTGGCTCTGCCTTTCAAAATTGTTTATTTTCTCTTATCTATAACATTCTTTCTCTGACCTGCCCAGGTCTGTCTGGCAGGTTGGGTTGTGGCACACTGACTGCCCTCAGGGCAGTGTTAGCTTTTTATACTAAAAACTACGTGTACTTTATTTACTATAACTTCCCAATACCTATCACCTATGTTCGACAGTGAGTTTCCACTCTAAACCAATCCAAAAGTGCCACCATCACAGCAGAAGATGGAGGCCAAGAAGAAACAGGAGGAAGGACAGGACAGGCCCAGATTCCTCCATCTTGCCTCCTGAACCCCCATTCTAAAAACCCCAAAATTCTCCATTTTCACCCTGTGATAAGTTCACTAACATTTTACTCAAAGCCTTGTGGCTAGTAACAAAGTTGGTAATTGTTGTTTCCATGGGTTACAATGGAAGGCCCAGGTGTCTCTCACTCCGTGCCCAGGTCTCTGAGGCCCCTGCCAGGCTCTGAGGGCAGCCAGAGCAATGTCCTGGCTTCCAGCACTGTGCCAGCAGCCAGGCACAGCCCAGGGGTGCCCAGGGGTGCCCAGGGGTGCCCAGGGGGCCGAGAGGCCGATGGCCCTGGGCTGTGCCAGCCCTGGGGTGGCGGCAGGAGCGGGGCAGGGCCCGTCCCTGTGCCGGCCCTGCTGAGGCCACACCTCGAGGGCTGGGGCACCTCTGGGCCCTCACGCAGGCAATGGAGGGGCTGCAGCGTGGCCAGGGAAGGGAACGGAGCTGGGAAGGGAACGGAGCCCCAGGAGAGGCTGAGGGAGCTGGGCAGGGGCTCAGCCTGGAGCAAAGGAGGCCCAGGGGGCCCTTGTGGCTCTGCACAGCTCCTGCCAGGAGGGCACAGCCGGGGGGGCCGGGCTGTGCTCCAGGGACCAGGGACAGGAGCAGAGGGAACGGCCTCAGGCTGGGCCAGGGCAGGCTCAGGGTGGGCACAGCAGGAATTTCCCCATGGAAAGGGGGCTCAGGAACTGCCTTGGCACTGCCCAGGGGGTTTGGAGTGCCCAGCCCTGCAGGTGTCCCCTGGAGGTGGCACTCAGAGCGCTGGGCTGGGGACAGGATGGGGACTGGGCCCAGCTGGGACTCCATGGGCTGGGAGGGATTTTCCAGCCTCTCTGAATCTGTGAAATCACAGAATTCAAGCACAAGGAGGTGTTTTATGCAGCCTTTCCTTAAAAATTGGGAAAAGCATCCAATTTAGCACAAACTTCAGAAGCAGATTATACACATTTATTAATGTATCGCATATCTGATTCATGAGTAGGTGAGGAGGAGCTGAAGACTAGAGAAATATTATGAAAAGCTCATTTTCTGGGGTTAAATTGTGGTGGATGTTAGCAAGTGTCATTCCCAGATCAGCCTCTCCTCACTTAAGAATGCGATAAACTGCAGGAAGGATTGAACAACATGGATTTTATTCACAATTACAACGTCTTTGACTTCACATATGAGTCAAACTCATATACCTGTGCCCAAGGGCAAAACATCTCTGGGTGAAACAGCCAGTGGGGTGACAGTAGCAGAATGGAAATTTTTGCATTTTAAGGGGCTCTATCTCTCTGTTTTGTACCCTTCCTGCAACTGCCTAACATCCGAGATTCTCTCACTCAAGGAGCTGAATGTGAAAAATCTTTCTTTGCTTCCCTGTATTATTTATTTAAAAAACTACTTACTGAAAATTCAAAAGTGAGACAAAAAACTCAGAAAAAAAAAAAGGAAAATTAATCAGGATTGTTTTTCCCCAAAATCTCAAGATGAAGAAAATACCTGAACAGAAGAAATATTTTATATCTTTACAGAAAATTCACTACCTTAAATATTATTTTTGTTGATGATAGATTACCAAGTGACTAAGAGAATTTTAATTCCTGGGAGGTTATCAAGATGAGGTTGAATTTTGAGATGTGTGGCAAACATGTAGCATATATTGTTGTTCAGTGATAATTAATATTGCTGTTCAATATTAATACTATTGAAAGGAATGCTTTGGCTGCCTACAATGCCAGTTTTATATCATTACCAATTTTATGCAATCTGATCTGACATGGATCAGGGCCAGGAAGGAAAAAATACAATAGATTAAAGAATGACTGTACTAATTGCTAATCAGTGTACAAGCAAAGGCAAAAAGCCATATTTTCTAAAGCATCATCCTGTAGGTAAATACCTACACCCAAGCATCCTGAGGAAATGCATTAATATAAAGAACTTGGTCTTACAAGGTTTTAAACCTCCACACCCCTTGTTCTTCATTTAGATCTGGGCTTGTGCAAACAACTTTCCAACACAAAATGCTTCAGCACACCTGAGATTTCAGGCTTTGCTCCAGAATTCCCTGTTGCCACACAGTATGTGATTTTGCAGTGTGATTAACATGAGGCCCAGAGGCAATATTTACCAATATGAAGTCAAAAACAAATTATGGGACTTCCATGGTTTTCCTCACTGTGTGCTCAGCAGCAAGTTCAGAGTGGCAGGTTTGACGCTCTCAACAACAATATCAGCAAGATCAAACACTCAGACAGAAAATGTGTCGTGAGGAAACTCTTTGCCATCAGCACAGCCCAGTTTTTAGTTTTTAAATCTTCCCTATAAGTCTGTGGATGTGGCCTTGGGGGCTCTTGTGCCCATCCTTGTCTTTCAGCCCCCACCAGGAGCATCTTGAAATTCTCCCTCCCCTCATTGGCTGCAGGTCAGGCTTTTCCCAATTCTCCTCCCATGGTAGCAACAATCCCTTTAATCTGTTAACACAAGGAAATGCTGGAATGTTACTGATTTTTAATTTTTTTTAAGGTTTTGCTAGGAAACCTAAAAAAAAAAAAAAAAAGGTTTCTTAAAGTTTTTTTCAAGTCTGTTTTTCCTCCTATGAAACTACTAGGCTGGACATTTCTGCTTTTTAACAAAGTCTGCATAGCTGAGTGTCTTGGAAAATCAATATACCCCCCCCAAATATTACAGGGCCTGTAAGAGTTGATTCTGATGTCTTCATAGTGCACTGGAAAAAAACAGATTCTCTGGTGATAGGCAGACACAGGCACATTCAAAAGCCAAATCTGAGGCATAAAGGTTTGCACCAACAATTATGGTGTGCATTTTTTAAATAACTTATAATAATAAGAATAGTAGTAATTATTATTATTAGTAGTATTAGTATTAGTATCATTAACAAAACAACAACAATAATAACAACAGCACCAAAACAACAACAACAACAACAACAGCAACAACAACAACAACACCAACAATAATAATAATTCATTTTTAGTAATAATTTTATCATCAACTGACTTGGGAAACTCCAGTGCCGCTAAATACATTTTTTTCATTGTGACCCCTGTTAAAGTTTCTTGAACTGAAAGGAAAAGAAATTATATTATTTGCCTGCACTATTTGAGTCTTCATGGTGGCACTGTGTATCCTTTATTAAAGCAGAGGACACTGATGAGAGTGTTAAAAAGTGTATTTTCAGAGAAGATGCTGCTTGAGTTTTTACTGTCTTCGTACATATGTTCCCTCAAGAGAAATTTGGACTTTCTGACCAGAGCAGCACCAGTTTTGATATTTAACCTCAAAGCAGGAGGGTAGAATGTTTTTCTCCTGTTCATCAGCCACATGAAAAACTCTCAGCTCCCAGCCTGTCCTCACACAACAATAATCCTGGAATATCAGGTTATTTTCCCTTCCTCTCTGTGTATTTTGTGACACAAGGCCCATTTAAGGATAAATTAGTCAAGCCCAAGCACACAGAGGGAACACACAAAACTGCTCCCCTTCAGCATAAGAATGTGGGTGTGGTCATGGATTTGTGCAGGTGAATTTAGGGAGAAGAAGGAAAACCAAATTAAATTACAAGGGTTTGTAATTTAACAGATTCGACTTAAAGATTAGTGCCCACAGACTTTGAGGTAATTATGTTAGCTTTTTTTTTTTTTTAATCCTATGCCACCAACTAAGGTCTGTGATAGGGGTTTTGATAGGGGTTTTAAATATCAGTGTTTTATAAGCCAAGACTTTCTAAATTGGTTTCCCAGGCATCTGATTCCCTGCTGCTCCTCTGGAGTTTTATTTCCTGTAAGTAGCTGGGTGTAGGCAGAGTTATTTTTATTAGCTCTGTGATTAGTTACAGCCCCCCTGCAATATGAGGTGTCTCTCTCAGATTCTGATTTGGTTTCTGGCAGAGACAGGCCAAACCAAAAGTCTCAAAATCTCCATCTGTTGATGTTTCCAGCTCGTGAGAAAAAGTGACCTCATGTGGCCTGTGAATTCATATTTTCTGCCTTTTTTAACAAGGAAAATGTGCCACGTGTGTTGTCGTGCATGGAGGAGGAATATCCTTGGATCTTACCACAATGATCTGCAGCCACAGTGGACAGCCAGTTACTCTTTGTGTATGGATGGGGCACAAAAATTTGGTTTTATGCAGATTCAGGTCACAGCTCTGCAGTTTGACCTAAATATCTTCTGTATTGAGAGGGAAAAGAAAGCACTGCACTCCCAGAAGCTCTTAGTTTTGCGTTGAAACAGAGGATTGAAAGGGTTTAATTTCCCCCTGCCCTGTAAAAATGTCTTTTTCTAAATCAGATCAGTTAAAGGAATGAAAAATCCTCTACCTTCCTATAACCTTTCCCTTTTTTTTTTTAATATATCCCTAGATAGCCTTGACTAAAATAGCAAATTTAATCTTAAGCCAGAAACACCATTTCAAATGGAAACTAAAAACCACGTGTTTGAAACCATGCTTCTTCTTCCTATCAGCTAGTCAACAAGAAAGGATTTTGTGTATATATATACATATATATATATATTTTTTTTTTTTTTTCTTTTTCCATTTTCCATTCTGTGAATTCTTTGAATTTCCCCCTGTCAATAACTGATAGAGGTGAGATTCCAAAGAAGGTGCAGAGCTGAGGGTGGGCTCACAGCAGTATCCGGAGGATGGAGGGACACAAGAATTGTTTGCTTTCTGTTCAGCTTTTTTTTTTTTTTTTTTGACTTACAATACTGAAAAATCTCTCCTCTGCACTTTATTTATTGGGCCTGTCCACTGACAAGGGCTGCAGTTGCAAATGTCAACGACTCTTGGTGGCAGCGGTCATTACATTCCCATCCAATTAAGGACCTGAAACACAACTCAGGCATTCCTGGCAATTTGTATGGAAATTAGAGCACTAAAGCTCTCTTGGAGAAGGGAGAAGTCCCTTTCCTTAACTGATTTCTGGTTATGAACTGACCTGGTCTGTACTGCCCAGAGAGCACCTCTGAACCGCCCTTTTATTCACTCTTTAAATGAAAAAAACTCGGTTAATTAATTAATCGGGTACATTACGAGTAACAGCCTTGCTAGACTGGATCAAGGCAATTTCATGCCTGTTATCAAATAATTGCATCACAATAATGCACTTACTGGCATGGCTGGGATGACCTGGATGAGCCCTGAAATCCAGGTTTTTTCCCCTTTTTTTTCCTTTAGGGAGCATGGCAGGGCCAATGCCCTCTGCGCCCAGGGGGTGACAGTGGTGGGGGACAGCAGTGCCATCACCTGCTCTCCCCAAATGTCCCCTCCTGCCTCCTCTTTCCTGCAGAGCAGCACGCTCAGGGCTCTCGGAGCCTTGTCCTTTGAGCAAGCCAACGCTAGATGTCACACACAGGAGGGTTTTTGCAAGGGGAAACAGCCTGCCAGGAGAAATTTTATATTTTTTTTTTTTTTTTTCCTCTTTTACTTTATTTTCGCTTCTTTCAGCCTCACCCATCGGTTAACTTGTGATACTCCCGCAGATCCATGAAGGTTGGTTGCTGCAAAAAATAAAAATTATGCATTCCATGAGTTATCCAAAGGGGAAAATAATCCCTTACTCCTGTCACAGGACCGACAGCTGAGGTCTGGGCACTTTGTCTCAAGACCTCCAGACTTCAGCATGACTGTGTTCTAATTTAGGCTTGCTTAATTTCTCTTGAAGATGGTAGGTGCCATTTGAAGGTGAATATTACTTAAAATTGTGGGGTTTTATTACTTAAAACTGTGTTTTCAGATATTGGAGATTGCTGGTGGAAGTTGCAGCCCTTGCTGCAATTACGATGACAAGGTGGGAAATTCAAATGAAGCCAAATCTGCAATAGATGCTTCAGATAAACCTTAAATATCCTTTGCACACGGAGTGTTTCCCTGACTAACTTTGGATAGTTCATCTTTTCATTAATATCCTCAGTTTTTAGTCTTATTCAATGAGTAGAAGAGTCATAAAAGCCAATATTTCATGGCTTTATAAATAACTTTTGATAAGGTTTTTTTTTTTCCTGATTGTAAAGTTCAGTAGTTTTATTAGTTAAAGTCTGAGCTTTAAAGTATGACCCTCAAATAATGCAGAATTCCACAAATCATATTTGCAATCCTTTAATTACTTCATCTTGGAGACTCTGGGGCAGGGGGACAGTTATGTCTTATTATATATATCAACAGATATAATACATACAGATAATATCTCTAGATTTATACAATATATACAGATATGTCTCTTATTTCTATTAAAATCACCACCTTTGCCCAGTGCCCACTACAGTTCCTTTTGCAGTCTGGTTGCTTTCATTGCTGAGTGATCATTTTAAGTGATTAATGATTGATTAATGTCTAAAGTGATTAGTGATTGATGCCTGGAACACAGAACCTCTTAACTTGAATTTTGTGTACTTTGTTACCTGAATCATCAACTTGTGATGTGGAAGAATCTGATTTAAAAATGGAAATTTGCTGTTAAAAGTGTGCTAACTTGAAAATGCAAGGGGAAATATCCTGTGGTGTAAAATCAGCAAGTCCTCTCCATTTTCAGGTTTCTGAAATCTCTGTGGTTTCCTCCAGGGAGTTAAAGCTTCTTTATTTTGTTTCTCTGACCTCTGCAGCAGCCAATGTGTTTCTTTCCCTGTCACTCTCCCAAGCCCAGGATCACCACGTGAAAAATGCAAGTTTACAGTAGTTTTGGAAATGGTGAAAAAGCCAGGAATGGGGAAAAAGGCTCCAGTTATTCTGGTTGGTCACTGTGAGCAGGAATGGGCAGCAATCAGTACTGGAGTAAGACGAAGGATAAAGAAAGCATGATTTCCATTGTCTCTACAAGTGCCACTGGGAACTTTTGGTCTTTCTCTGGCTTGTTATTCCCAAGATAAAACTGGACACCCTTCTGGAAGGGAAATACCGGGCAGGAGTGTGGGGCACCTGGTGAAGCTTGGATGTCTCAGGGTAGCAGAATGTCAGTTTCCACATTCATCTCCCAGATAATGTCTCAGGGTCATGAATTATGTAGAAAACATAAAGGAATAGCTCAAACCTTAAATTTTTGAGACTTTTTACAATTAGTTTGTTGCTGGGGGAAGAAGGAGGTGTTGACTTAGAGGCAGTGTGGTTTAATTGCTCCAAGAAAAACAGGTGAGGATAAAAAGCAAACCAGACGAGTTTGTATTCAAACTTCATGTGACATGATTGCAATGTCTCATTGAAAATGTGGCACTGTTACACCTTCATTTAGTTGGAATTACAACATCTGGGGATGGAAGGCATCTCTGGAGTCACCCTGTGCAAACCATCTTGCTTGAGGATGGGTCAGCCAGACCAAGCTGACTGGGAGTTTTGATTATTTCCATTTATGGAGACTTTATAACCTCTCTGAACATCGTTTCCCAGTGTTTGACCACCCTCACAATTAAATAATTTTTTCTCTTGTGCTGAGCTTGTGCCCTTTGCTTCCTCTCCTGTTTCTGAGCATCACTGAGAGGAGCTGGGCTCTGCTTCCTTTGCTCCAGAACTCAGTGGCTGGGCTTTACAAAGGTCATTCTTAAGTTATGATGTCTTGTGGAAGGGCCAGGCAGTAATGCCTTTTGCCTGAGTGCCCTGCTGATGTATTTATCTGCCAAGTAATGTCAGCCTTTTAATCAAATAAATAATTCATGGCCGGCGTGTGATGATACCAGCGCCTGGGAATTGTGCACTGGATGGAGTGAAATAAAGCTGTCAGTGGGAAAGGGCAGTGTTGGAGCCCGAGATGGATCAATGGAAGCAGAAGAACATTTCTATTTGGTTTATAACTAAGTGATCTTTTTTGGAAGGTCTCATTTTACAGAGCTGTACTCTGGTGATTGCCTTCTTCCATCATCACCTAAGATCCGAGGCGTTTTGAGTAACCTGAACATCTTTATTGTATTTTAAACCTTATCGTTATTTTAGTTAAATGACAAATTCAGTTTTTTAGTAAATTCAGTGACATTTTCAATGGATTTGATTTGGGTAGACATAACAGCAATGAAACAACTCATATTTAACCAATGCTCCACAATTGTCAGAAAACACCCTTGGGGCAAATGGCCCATTTGGCCGCTCATGACTTTCTGCAGGATTTGCCAGTTACTCCTCACCCAAATACTGGGTTTAAATCTGGTTGAGACTTGAGTTGCTCCTCCTGAGGCAGCTGGGGATGAGCAGCTTCCCTCCTGGAGCAGGACATCCCGCAGAGCCACTGTTGTATTTGCAGGATTCCCAGACAAAGGGAGGAATGATGAATCTGACTCCATGTTCTCAGAAGGCTGATATATTATTTTATGATACTATATTATATTAAAGAATACTATACTAAATTATACTAAAGAATACAGAAAGGATGCTTACAAAAGGCTAAAAAGATAATAATGAAAACTTGTGACTCTTTCCAGAGCCCTGACACAGCTTGGCACTGATTGGCCATTAAGTCAAAATGAAACCAATGAAACAATCACCTGCTGGTAAACAATCTCCAAACACATTCCACAGCAGCAAAACACAGGAGAAGCAAATGAGATAATATTGTTTTTCTTTTTCTCTGAGGCTTCTCAGCTTCCCAGGGGCAAAGAAATCCTGGGCAAAGAGATTTTTCAGAAAATACGACGGTGACAAACCACGGCCAGCGGCACCATAACGTGATGGCCCAGGGCAAACACCAGCCAGGGAATTTCTTCTTGTGGTCCCAACAAAAATCCAAGCACACTCAGAGAATGAGGAGATATTGCTGAGCGAGGAGAGAAACAACCTTTACATGAGCTGCTGACATCTGGCCAGAGCTCTGATTAATTTTGGATTAAGTTTGTGTGTTGCCCCCACTTGGGGCGTGGCGTCCCGGGTCGAGGACGGCTTGGTGGCAGCACCTTTGCCACATGGACCAAGCACACGCACACACCAATGTGGTGGACGGTGAAATGACATTTATTAATGGTTTCACGGGGTCATTTATAACAGGGGTTAACGGTAAGGTAACGGTAAAAGGGGAGGGGTTCCGCCTGAGCGTAACATCGCGATACCTTGAGCGTAACATCGCAATATCTTCCCACATTTCCCTCCCCTTTTATGACCAGCTAAAAACATAGAAAATGCTACGGTCAAAACTGACAAGTGGGAAATATGTGTAACTGGCAAAATGCACCGAACTTGAACAATGTAACACAACCACAACAAACTTGTAACTGTAAATGTTTAACAAACGAAAAGCTAACTATCTCTAACTGGTTTTTCTAAAAACCAACATGAACTTGTTTAAAATATAAGGCGATCAGTCGTGGGGGCTGACTGAACCATGACTTTGGATATCTTCGCAGGACCTCCTCAATTTTTTGGTTGACACCACAGCACCGAATTATCCTCCCAGAGTCTGTGACCTGTTTGACCTTAAAACTAGAGAGAGTTGGAGAGCTCATGTCTGGACTTATGTTCCCTCCAAAACGCCCTTTGAACCTTTGATGCAGGAAAAACTCCAGGTTGATTGGCATTCCATTCAAGTAGAGCCAGAACCTGGCCAGAGTTTGAACCCTACTTGATGGATACCACTTAAAACCAGACTTTCAAAAACAACATTTATGTGAACCATGACTGATAACATTTTTGTTGAGCTTTTTCCCCCAGTCCTTCTCTGTGCCGGCCTCTCCTTTAGTTCGGTCACTGATTTCTTTCACGACCCCGGTATGGTCTGCCATCGGGCTGCTTGATGATTCGTCACAGCCTTTAGGAAGATACGGGCCACGGGGGCCTCCGAGGATTCAGTCCTGTGAAACAAACTTTACAAATTTCTTTGATTTTGGCCCTGAAGGTCCGGTTTTATCGACTTAAGCGGGCACCATTTAATTTTACTATTTTTCCTAATGGCTGAGTACCCTCACCCTGTGAGTACTAGCCTCCAACCCATTTCTTATTCTCCTAATTCATTTTTAATCATGACTTGTGGGCCTTCCTCTAGTGCCTGGGTGGCCCAGTGCCTCTGGGCAGGACTTTTTGTTTCATCTCCCCTGGGGAACTGATTTAAAGCCAGCAGGGAAGTTGCTAGGATGCGCGCTTGGTCTTTTGGCAGGATGGAATTGGTAAAACCTTCTGTTTTCGCCAGCACCTCCAGTTTAGTTTTTAGGGTCTGGTTAGCTCGTTCAACAATGGCCTGTCCGGTGCTATTATATGGGATGCTGTGGGCTAAAGTTACACCCCATCTTGATGCAAACGTTTGGACTGATTTTGAAATGAAACTCGGACCATTATCTGTCTTGATTTGCCTCGGGATACCAAGCCATGCCATGGCCATTAACCAATGCTGGATAGTTACTTTGGAGTCAGTCCTTTGGTGTTGCGTGGCCACGATTACTCCACTGTAGGTGTCCACTGTTACCCCAAGCCATGCTCAGGGTTTCAGCAGCTGGCATAATGTAAAATCTGTTTGCCATATTTTGGCAGCCTTGAGGCCCCTGGGGTTGACGCTGCTGGACCACAGTGGTGATTTTTGGCAGTAGGGGCATGAGGCAACGACGTGCTTTGCATCAGCGGCTGAGATCCCGCATTTCTGAGTGCTTTGGCCCTGATATGTAGGGATTCGTGTAGTTGATGAGCTTCTCTTAGGGTCCACAGCCCTTTTGTGACGGCATCTGCCTTGTTGTTGCCGATCTGAAAGAATCCCTTAACTGGACTGTGGCTGTTGATATGGATGATAGACACGGTGCCCTTTCGCTAATAAAGTGTTTCTTCCAGCATCGTCGCCACTGCGGACACTGCCACGCCAGGTCCAGCCATGGCTAGACAGAGCTTGGCCATGAATATAGAGTCTGTCACGATGTTAAGGTGTTCCTCTGGGAACAGTCCACATGCTAGTGCCACAGCGGCTGCTTTGAGTTGCTGGACCGAAAGCACAGGATCTGTTGTTTTAATACAACGCCACCGCTCTCCTGACTAACGTACCACCGCTGCAGTGGAGGTTAATGAAGACGCGTCGATGAAGACTGTGGGTCCTTCTTGTGGCCGGTCAATCACCTTAGGTGGTAGGTCAACGTTGATGACCACGAGCAGCTGCATCCAAGGGGGTTTTGCTGCATAATGAATTTCTCCCCCGAATCCAGAGAGGGCTATGGCTGGATACTCTGATGTTATTGATGACTGTGCGGAAAGCTGTTTGCGGAAGGACAGATATATCCTGGTGGGTTCAGTGCCCAGATGTCTCAGGGAAAGTTTTCTGCCTTTCATAATGAGGCTACCAAGGCACTCAACTCCTGGGGAAAAGGCGCGCGATGGTTTTCCTAAGACCAGCTATTGTATTGGTTGGGCTTTATCAGGGGGTCCTTGGGCTAGTGCTTCTACTCCCCCTCTCTTTGTAAGGTGGACATATAAATTGACTGGTGCGTTCGAGTCCATCTGGTGAGCGTGCTCTTTGACATCTGACGTTCGATAAAGTCAAGTGAGCTCGCTGCCTCTGGAGTCAGTACCTTTTGCTCCCATGGGTTCTTCCCTTTTAGGAGGTCATTTAGGGGATCTATGACCTCGGGAGGGTTCAGAATGATGTCACGGAGCCATTGTAGGGATCCCACCATCTGCTGCATGTCGTGGAGCGTCCTGATGTTTCGGTGGATTTTTATTTAGGGAGGGTTTATATTGGAGTCTGAGATTCCCACCCCTAAAAAAGTCACGCATGGTCCCCTTTTTATCTTTGCACTGACAATTTCAAGCCCATTTGCTTTTAAGGTCTCTGAGATCACAGACACTAGCCGGTCTACCTGGCCCGTCGATGGTGCGGCGATCAGGATGTCATCCATGTACTGGATAATGGTCACGGTGGGATTGTTCTGCCGGACTGGCGCTAGTGCTCAGTCCACCGTGATTTGGCAAATGGCAGGGAAGTTCACCATTCCCTGAGGCAACACTTGCCACTGGAAGCGCAGGCTGGGCCGCTGGCTGTTCGGGAAGGTCACTGAAAAGGCAAACTGTTCTTTGTCCTCATCATGCAGGGGGATGGAAAAGCAGTCTTTGATGTCGAGCACTGCACAGGGTTGTCCTCTTGGCACCATAGAATTCATTGGCAACGAAGTTTGCACAGGGCCCATTGGCTGGATTTTTTTTGTTCACTTCCCGCAGGTCATGTAGGAGACGGAAGCCTTCACCAGATCATTTGGGTATGACAAACATGGGAGTATTGCATGGGCTTGTGGAGGGTTCAATGTGGTTTTGCTGTAGCTCCCGGGTAATTAATTCGAGCAGGGCAGTCATTCGAGGCTTTGACAAGGGCCACTGCTCAACCCACACTGGGTCTAGTGATTTCCATCTCAGTTTGATGGGCAGTTGCGGGTGTGTAGCAGTGGCCCTTAGAATAAATTTGTCATTCTAACCTCCAGCAAGGTCAGGGCATCCCTCCCTAGCAAGGGTGGACATTCGGACATCACATATGGGGAGAGGGTGATGGTTCTCCCTGGTCCCCTCTCCGTGCAAAGCATTAGTGTGACAAGCTGGGTGCTTTTTTGGGCGCGAGACAGCCCTCCAACCCCGCCCACCATGGGGGCTTCTTCCAACTTCCACTGTGAAGGCCAGTGTATGTCTGGAATGACAGTGACATCTGATCCTGTGTCAACCCAAAAAGGGATACAGATAGCAGGGCCATCAGGGTTGTTATAGAGACGGCAGACAGCCCTCACTATTAGCGGGTGTCTGCCCACCTTCACAGCGAAGGCCACCCATGGGTCTTGCTCCCACACCTTCATGGCCAGGGCACCCAGGGGCCTCCTCCCCAGGGAGCCGTTCTTGGTATTCCTGGAGTGTGGATGGGTTTGACTGGGCCATTGGCTGGGCTGTGAAGTTGACAGTGGGAGGGGGCAGTGGGTGCGGGAATTCTGTGCCCCATTGACAATTGGCACAACCGGGCCGCTTCATGTTCTGGGTGGGAGGGGGCTGTGTGCAGCCCGGGCACCCCCTCCCCGTCCCGTTTCCCTGATCCTTGGGTTTGCGCTCCCTAGCAAAGTGCCCCCTCCTTCCACATATCCAGCATGGCCCCCTAAGCCCCATCTGGCGTGGGGGAACAGCTGTTGGTGAGTATCCTGATCGAGGGCAGTTTACTGCAATATGCCCTGCCTGGCCACACTTAAAACATGCCATCATGTTGGTTATAGCAGTGTGGACAGCTGCCTGAATTGGGGCTAGCTGCTCCTCTTTAACAACATGCCTAATCATGTCTGCTGTGGTAGCCCCTGGTGGCAGAGACCGCAAGATGTCCTTTGTAGCAGTATTACACTGCTGGCGCAAGCACTCCGCTAGCACAGGGCCCTTTGCTTCTGATGGTAGAGCGGAGGAATCAATTGCTGCCTGGAGGCAGTCCATAAACTGCGTGAAGCCTTCGCTCTCGCTCTGCTTTATGGTAGACCATGGCGATGGGCGATGGTGTGGCGATAACCTTAGATGCAGAGCGAATCGCCTCTCTGGCAGCACGGGTTGTTGTCATTACCTTATGGGCTCGAAGGCCCTCAGCCTGCACCTGAGGGGTGATCATAGCTGGGTCTGTGTCCATCAAGTGTTGCAAGCTGGAACCATGCAGTGGATGGTCTGCCCCGGTCACCAAGGCCAGCTGCCTTGCACAGTTGTCCTCCCACTCTTGTTTGAATACAATCATTCCCACCCCATCAAAAATTAATCTGCACGTCTGTTTGATATCAAATGGGAGCATGTCATCCCCTCCAAAAACACGGTCGATGAGAGTAGAGAGCATCGCCGAATTAATCCCCCTGTCCGCAATCACTTTGACAATTGCCTGTATGTCCTTGGGGTTCACAGGAGTGTAGGTTCTTTGGTTTCCGCCTGGCCCCCCCACCCAGACGGGAAACGCTAACTTGGCTGAAGGGGCCCACTCGGCACATGCTATTTTTATTCTCCTCCAGTCCGTAAGAGGAGCTTGTTCTTTTCCTAGTTTTCCCTTGACCCAAGCAGGGGGATTGCGACGGCTACCCTTACATGCTCCCACTCCCTTTTTGTCTGAATCAGAATCATCAGAATAAGAGTTGGGGTCAGCAATGGTCACTTGCGGAACCACTCATCCCAGCTCGAGTCCGACTCGGTCCCGGAATTCGACTGGCTGGAGACTTCTGGGCTCTGAGACCTTTTTGTCAGGCTCTGACCCTGCCCCTTTGTCTTAGCCCTGTGCCCTCCCTCCCTCTAGGCTCGCCCTGCCTCCTGCTGGGGGAGGCCAGTGCCCTGTGATGAGATTTCCAACACGTATCCCGAGCAGTGTCAGCTCCCCCTCCGTGTCCTTTCCTTCTGTTATGCCCACACGTGTCTGTGCTGTCCTGCAACCCTTCTCCATCTCTGCCGATCGCACTCACGTCCTCATCTCCCCACTTCAGGGGCGCACCACCCCGTGGTGTGTAAGGCGGAGGCCTTGCCCAAACTCCCTTGGAGACCGAATCAATGGCGGCGCCCCCCGCCTCCAAGCTAACAGCGGGGCCCCGCGGCTCCAAGCTAACGGCGGGGCTCTGCGCCTCTGAGCTAACGACTGCGCCCTGCACCTCCAAGCTAACGGTGGAGCTCCACGCCTCTGAGCTAACGGTGGAGCTCCACACCTCCGAGCTAACGACTGCACCCTGCGCCTCCAAGCTAACGGTGGGGCTCCACGCCTCTGAGCTAATGGAAGGGCTCCACGCCTCTGAGCTAATGACTGCACCCCTCACCTCCGAGCTAACGGCTGCGCCCTGCGCCTCCTCTAGCAGCCCATCCCAAAATGGCTGCTTTTTCCCCATAGTCGGGGTGCCTGGGCTCGGGAGCTGCAAAGAGCGCTCCCGCGGCTGCGAATCCCCACACTCAGCGGATCCACAATTGTCCACACCCTGCCGGGGCCCCTCCTGCCAGCAGTTCTGAGTGGCCTCCCACTTTTCCCACTCCTGCTGAACCTGCTGAACCTTTTTCAGAGCCTGCATGACCCTCCCCCATGATTTTAGATTCCGCCCTGAGCCTGAGGACACAACCTCCTCCACTAGGGCCCCGGTACAACCATCCCACACTACCCTCCAGCTGCCCGATTACCCCAATGCACAGGAGCCTCGACACCGCGAAGATAAAGTCTCCCGGCTCACATCTATGCCCCACTGTTCTGTGAATTTTAAAAATGACCTTGGCAAGGGGCTCCATCCTCTCCTTCACTGGTTATGAACGCGAGACCTCCTCTTTCACTGGCTGCGGCGTGAGACTTCCTCTTTTGCCGATTCTCAGCACGAGACTTTCCCCTCTCGCTGGTCCTCTGGGAGCGTCCTCCCCGCTGGAGACAGTCCCGCTGCTCCGGCTGCTGTTCACTCGCCCAGGCGGTTCCCGCTTCCCGGATCGTTCCCGGGTTTCGGCACCACTTGTTAAAGCCGCTTTAACAAGTCGCCAAGCCCAGGGCATGGTGTCCTGGGTCGAGGACGGCTCGGTGGCAGCACCTTTGCCACAGGGACCAAGCACACGCACACACCAATGTGGTGGACATTGAAATGGTGTTTATTAACGGTTTCACGGGGTCATTTATAGCAGGGGGTAACAGTCAGGTAACGGTAAAAGGGGAGGGGTTCCGCCTGAGTGCAACATCGCGATATCTTGAGCGTAACATCGCGATATCTTGAGCGTAACATCGCGATATCGTCTTCCCACACTGGTGTTTGTGCTCAAGTGGCCGAGTTCATGGGGCACCACCTGAGGATCAGTTGGGAAATCCGCTGCTCAGCAAATCTAATTCTCAGTGATAATCACGGCTTGGCTGTGCTTTGTTTTTTTCCTATTTGTAGTGGTTTTGGTTTGTTAATTTGAGGTTTTGTTAATGTTGAGATTTTTTTGGTTAGTGTGGTGATGAACGTGGTGTGCTTAATGTTGGTTAATTATTAGTGTATTTATTTTTGGTTGTGAGGTAGGATTAGGAGAAAGGTAAAGTAGGTTTAAAATTTTAGAAGGGTATAAAGACAAATTTATTAATAGCAATTAAAAGCAAGAGTAACAAGAATTAGAATGAAACTTTTAGAACACTTCTCCTCTCCTCACAACCTTTTTTTTCCCTTATTGATAATGTAAAGAAATAAAACTTCAAATTTTAGTTAGTTTACTATTTTTAGAATAGTCTTTTTTTAGTTTATTTTGGGAGAGAAGTTTTTTTTTTGTTAATGTTATGGAGACTTTTTTATATAAAAAAATTAATTTTTGTGGGTTTTTTTTCAATTAATAGTAGTTGTTTTATTTGTTCTTAAGCTGAAGAAATAAAATGAATCTTTTTATAAATTTATTTTTGTAAAATCTCTCCCTGTATCTGGAATTTACAAAAAAAAAGTACTGCTGAATGCTCTCATTGGTTTGGTGAATTGCCTGGTCACATGATTGAAACCCCATTGCAGCTTGAATGCAACCTACTATTAATGAGTAACAAAAAATTGCCCAACATTAGGAAAAATAGCAATTATTTTCTCTTCTTCTTCTGCTTCTTCTTTTCTTCTTCTTTCTTCTTCTTCTTCTTCTCCTTTCTTCTTCTTCTTCCTCTTCTTTTTTTCTTCTTTTTCTTCTCCTTCTTCTTCTTCTTCTTCTTCTTTTCTTCTTCTTCGTCTTCTTCTTCTTCTTTGTCTTCTTCTTCTTCTTCTTCTTCCTCTTCCTCTTCTCCTTCTCCTTCTCCTTCTCCTTCTGCATTATGTTTCAATTCTTTTTCTTTGCTTTGATTTATACTTTTGTTTTAAAGATGTATTTTTCTTTTCCTGTTCTCCTCATGTTGTCTTTGCACACTTATCCCCCACCTTTGCCCCAGACTTTGTTAAAACCTTGATATTGACTTTTTTTGTTAGCATGGCACCGAACCAGCCAAGCCGGACACAAACCCTAATTTTAGAAATATTGCAATGTTTTACCCAAGTAAAGTGGCATGCAGGCAGCTTGGAGCAGAAATTATCAGCAATGGCATCTGCACAGTTTCTTCTGTCAGTGACGCAGACCTCTGCAACTTTCACATGGGTTCTTATTTCTTCTAAAAACAGGTCTCCAAAAAAACCTCCAAAGGCACCACTTTGTGTAGAGCAAAGGATTTCTGTGGAAGGTGATTCAGTGTTCTTCCCTTAGTAATGGGGCTGCTGGTATAACTGGCTTTTAAAAAGGAATTTTAACTTGAAAGAGAAATAAAATTGTGCTGCATTTCCACAGTGCAGCACCCTCGCAATCTCCACTCAAAACTTGTCAAAGAGACAAAGAGTGGGAAATGTACAATTATTTGCACATTGCCTGCAAGAGGAATGTCTTCAGTGCAAACCAAGTCAGCTTTGCATTTACTTTTCATTGAGTGAAGGGTTGGAATTGAGCTGAGGATCGAACCCAACATCTGGGTGTGCCAAACACATCAGTCTCTCCCAGAGACCAAGGTTACTTCTGCTAGCTAAAATCTCCTCCAGAGTGAAACTTGTTTATCTAAACTTTGTTTACTGTGAAATGCCTGGAAGCTATTTTAATTAGATTTGTGCCTTTTTTTTTTTTTTTATGTGTGTGTGTGTGTCCATTGCTGGTTGTTTTTTGTTTTCTTTTGCAACTTGATTAATATGATCTCAATTTCTTAGTCATGGAACTGGTGGGTGGAACAGGCAAACTTCAGGAGGGCTCAAATAGCAAAGAGGTGCATTTATGATTGTCCAAAATGGGTATTACTGTGCAGGTACATGCAAAAGAAAACCAAAGTAATGAGGAATACTGGATATTTCTGATGAAAAGCTGGGGGAGGGCAGCGCTGAGGGGTGGGATTCTCTCCCTGAGCAGAGTCCTGAGCCTCACAGACATTTTTTTTCTCTGTTGGAAACAGCAGCTCTCACCATCAATTAGGAGAGCTCTGGTCACAACACAGGCTCTCAGACCATTTCCGAGACCTCTTAGGGAAAAATCCAGCTGCCCCTGAAGGTCAGTGGTGTTTCCCCAGACCCTGAGGAGTAGATCTCAGCATCCTGCTGTGCCCACAGCTGCTTCCAGTCCCATCAGGCAGCAAAGCACAATTTGAAGCGTTGAACAAGCACAGAATTTTCTGGAAGACATCCCTGGACACTGCATGGCAATGGTGTGAGGCAGAGGAGCTGAAGCTGCAGAGGCCTGGCGGCAAAGGGGACCATCAAGCCCTGCACAACGTGCTAAACTATGAGACAAAAATTCGGGTAAGAATGTTTCTATGACTCCTGTGACCACAGCTGTGAGCTCCAGCTGAGATGAAGACAAAACTTGCTGATTTCTTGGCAAGAAGCAGTAAGCAGCAGGACTGTCTCTTCAAAAGAGGCCTGGCAGTTTATCTTGAGGTGTCCAGTCAGTGAGGCTAAGTCAACATTTAAGATGAAGGGATTAGTGATCCCTCTTTTCTCCCCTCTGCGGGCCCAAAGCCCTCTCCTGTCTGATTTATGAGTTCCTGCTGGTTTCCAAATGGCCCCTGATCCTCCCTCTGAAATCTGAGATCCAAAGGGCCCTCCAGAATTTCTCCCTCACACTCAAGTGAAAAATAAGAAAAAAAAAAAAAATCAGTCTCCAAGATTCCTAGGGGGGATATTTTGTGCCCACCACCCTTCCATCCCCTCCCCACCCGTGTCAGCAGAGGAGAGTGGATGTGGATTATGAATGTCTGACAGCAGCCCACGTGGAGCAAGGCAAAGTTATCTCCGTTTAGAGTGACACACAGCAAAGTCACAGAAGTGAGCTGTGCACAGCAAAATCCAGCCTGAATCCAGCCTGCACAGAATCCAGCCAGCACCAATCCCTCCCCTGCCTCCTCACTGCAAGGAGGAGGAAGATTTGCTGGTCAAGTGAGAGGCAATCACAAAAGAAATCAATCCAAAAAGTGAAGTTCTCATTCAGTGGCTTCCAGTGAAATTTATTGCTTGTCATCTTCCTGACAGGTTCCTTCAGAATGCCCAGACCTTGAGGGAAATTGGTGGTGTTTGAAGTTTGGCAGCGGGAAGTGTGATCTGTTTTGGGGGTATTTGCTGTGTTTTCATTACACATTGGATCTTTATTATTTCTTCCACTATCTTTGTGCAGATTGGAGCAGGATGCTGTGAGCTAACATGTAAATATTTGGCAGCTGAGCAATGGAGCCTGATGTTTTTGGCAGGGGAGAAATGGATGCCATAGCAGTGCTAGAGTAAGTGCCATGTTGGAGACATCCCTCAGCTTCTTAAAGAGGTCTTTTCCCTGGGTTTTAAATGCAGTTTTCAGGTCTTGTTCTGTGTTTTAAATGCATGTGTCTTCCCCATGGGTCAGGTGAGGTGTCTGACTAAGGCAGGACCTAGGGTCCTCTAAAATCCATGGCCATAAAATGAAAAAAAAATCCCAAAAAAACAACCCAGGACTGAGTGGCTTTCAGAAAGTGCGTGGCCAAACGCCATTGAATCTTGGGGATATTTGTAATTAACACAGCAACCTTGCTGGAAACTCTGAGTTGTGACTCCTAAAGAGTTTAAAGGACTTAGGCAAAAAACATCTTGTTTTTGTCCATCAGGAAACAAACTTAGGGGATGTGTCAGGAACTTGGTGTCCCCTGTCCCCTGTGCTGCACATCAGTGCCTGGACCAGCTGGATGTGCCCATTTTGGGGCTGTTACTGTGGAAAAAGAGCAGGTGACACCAGGAGGTGTGACTGGCTGGAGATTTGTTCAAACAAATGCCCCATTCTACCCCAGATGCCTTTAGTTTGCTGAAGTGAATTTATCTAGTGCTAATATAATGTCACTGTAGGACATGAAACAACTCGAGTGCACACACTGCTGTTCTCCAGGTGAAAAAAAGAGAGTTTCTTTTCTGACTCCAACATTTATAGATTTCCAAAAGTGACAGTGGATTGGAGGGTGACAGTGCCACCTCTCCAATGAAACTGGACAAACCAACAGTCCATCAAACTTCACTTCCTCCATGAAAGAATGCAAAACAATGAGTCATCTACATAAAGTGTGTGAGAAAGTTCGTTACAAGATTGAAAACATCAGAAGGCTTAAAAAAAATCTTAAAAAATCAAAACGACAGTATAAAGCAGTAATGTTTAATAAAACAGATTCCACCCTTGCCATGGTGTGGTTGCTTTATCTCCCAAACCCTTGGCGCTGTGTTGATCAGGAGGAGAACACTGATTTCTTTATTTTGTTCTGCAGTCGCTTGATAAATGATAAGATATCTGCAGCCTCCAGAGTTGATGGTGTGAGTAATAGGAATTTGCTGTCTTTCCAAATTTTCTTCCACCAATGGGTGGCCCTTGCTATCTCCCTTGGATGGGTGCCCCATTCCTGAACGCTGCCACACTTTTGTGGGTGGCACCTCACCAGCTGCTCCTTCAGAATGAAGATCTCCGTGGCTTTCAGCAAAAAGATGGGAAAAGTGCTGCACTCCTTGGCTTTCCTTCCTCACTTTCTTCATCCCAATCAGTCTGAGAGGGGATTTGCCACTGTTCTTTTTCATGGAATAATCCACGGAGCCAGAACATTATGGAGCCAGGCAGAGGTGCCAACGAAAACTGAGTCACACACACAGAGCAATGAATCATTTGGGGCTCAGCTGAGACCTTGGCACACGTGTGGCTGTCCCACACAGGGACATGTTTTTTGCTGCTGATTGTGCTCAGAGGGGTCCTCACACTCTGTGTCAGACACCTGACAGTGAGACTCCCCTAAATATTTTTATTTAGATGTCGAGTGGGGCGTGTATATGCGGACACATGTCCCACTCGACATCTAAATAAAAATATTTAGACGAGTCTCGCTGCTCTGCAGGAGATAAACCCAGACTAAGACAGGTTTTGGTGCTGGTTTTGAGTCTGCTGTGTGCAGCTGGAGCATTCACAAGTCTGCCCTGGGAATACAGACAGGTTAAAATACAAGTGAGGGCTGCCTGTGGGGCTTTGGAGGAGCAGAACAAGGGGTGCTGTGCAGGAATGTGGTTTTTGTTGATAGAGTGACAGAACTATTTTTTGTTTTCTTGAAAAGGAAAGAAGCTTAGAAGTTTTTTTTTTTTTGGATTAGGTGAAAAAGACACTTCATAGGACGTTGGAGACTTCAAATTTAAGGACAGCTAATTGGACAGAAGCTAGTTTTTCTCTGGTTGTTATTTTGCCTTTTATTAAAACCTTTTTGTTTCCAGCACTGCAACAGAAGCCATCCTGCTGATTTTTGTACCTCCAAGGGTAGCTGAGCTATCTTAGGTGTGTTATAGACCTCCAAGAGCTCATGAGACCTGGCTCAAGGAGGCTCCTGTAACACTGGTGCAGACAGCCACTGGACTTGGAGTGTTCAAGGGAGCTGGGCTGGAGGGTCCAGGCACCCAGGAAGGGATGTGGGATGCAGGATCCCCATCCAAACCACAGCATCCCGAGATCCCAACCAACCAAGGCCAGAAACTGGGAAGAACTCCCATTGTTTCAAAAGGAAAGTGAAGTTTGTGGGGTGGATGCATTGGGAAACTCTGCTTGGCTCTGCTGAATTTGCCTTTAAGGATGTTGTCATTCTGCAAACTGCTGAAAAGTGTTTGGTTTAAGGTTTTTTGTTTGTTTTTTTTCACTGTGCCTGGAAAAAAAGGAGAGGCCCAGACAGGCTGATGCACATCAGCAGAGATGCCGTAGCCTGGCTGTATCCTTCAGCACTTTTCTTCGTGCAAAGCACCAAAAAAAGTGAGTGAGAGTAGAGTGGTGGGCCCTTAGAGCCAGGGGCACAGCTCGTTTTGGGATCTGCTTAATGAGCAGCATGCTTCATTAGGGCTTCATTAAAGCCCTCCCTTTCTCTCTCCAGGACCAGCCTGCTTAGCAGGAGGGTTTGCTGCTTCACAAGGCTATTTCTTCACCAAAATGTGCAGCAAAATTCACCCCACAAGAGCCACGTGGAAATATTTGTCTGCATTTGCTTCTGACTCCTGACAAATTCAGACCTAAGTGTTGGGAAGGATGAAAGTTTGACAAGAAAGTCTCACAGATATGGGTGCTTAGCAGAAAGATTTTTGAATGTAGAATCTGATGAAGGAATAGAGATGGAAGCAAGTTTTGATATAGAAGAAAAGAATTGCTGAGCCAGTCTCACTGGATAACCAAGGAGGCAAAGGGTGTGTTAGTTAGAAGGGGTTTTTATGGCTTAGAGCAAAGGATAAACCCACCCCAAACAAGAAGATGTCTTTTCCAAGCAGGAAGATAGCACAGGCAAACAAGGCAGCAAATGGGGCAAGTAGAAAAAAGGTCTCAGAATTTTCCACTGCAAGAAAACTGAAAAACAACTTCTGGCTTAAACTGTGATGTACTGACTGTTAGTGACTGGAGAACAGTAACATGAATATGGTAATTACAGTAGTTATGATGGGCTGTAGATAATAGTTAAGGTACAGATTGGTTCTGCTGTATGAAGATGCTCAGCAAAGAAAAGTATAGAATGCATTGTGACCAAAAGAAAAGTCTAGAATGCATTGTGACCAAAACCAAAGGGTCTCCAGGCCTGCCTGCAGCTGGAGCTGACAGCTGTGGGCACAGCTCTGTCCCCACGACCCTGGGCTGCTGTGACCTCTTGGATGGAACAAACTGCATTTTGGAGAGCCCCTGGAATCCCACATCCCTCATTCAGGCTCTTACACCTAAGGACCAGTCTGTGAGAGATGGCCCCTGAAATGTGATGTAAACGCTGTAAAATGGGATGCGAAATGCTGCCCCTTCCCTGCTCCCTCCTCTCCTTTGGCACGGGGCTGGGGATTGCTCAACCCCTTGGAGCTGTCTGGAGCACAAACCTCTGCAGGAGCACGCAGCGAAGGAAATCATCTGCAGCCCAGGAGAGATAAGGACGTGCACAAGCCCTGGGACTGTGTGAGAGCCAGCACAACAAATCTGTAGACAACATCACACAGATGACTTTGTAGTAAACATGTGCCCTTCCAAATGGACTGGAAAAAAAATTATGGGCAGCCTTTCCCCCCCTCCCTCAGGATGAATTCCCTAAATGGGAAGGAAGGGAGTGAGAAAGTTGGAGTTTGAAAAGTTCAATTGTTCCTGGAAACAAGAATAGCTTTGTGTTTTTTTCCTTTAAAAAAAAATAAAACAAGCTGATTCATGAACGTTCATCCCCGTCCCTACCTGGTCCCTTTTTATTTCCATTTTGGACTGTGCCAGCTCAGGTTTTCTCTGTGCTGCAAGATGCATGCAGCACATTGGAAAAAATAAAAGTAATTTCAGAGAAATAGCTATTCTCCAATTGCCTGTACCAGATATGGCAACATGGATCCAGATTGAGTGAATTAAGCTTTTATTTTGGAACTTTTAGGGCAGGAAAGCAGCTACATTGTCTGTTCTAATGAGGCCAATGCTCCCTGCAGACTCTACTTGTCATTGAGGCCCTTTCCTTTGTCCCAGCCCTCCCAGATTTCCAGTGTATTTTTCACTTAGTCCCTGTGAATACATGATAGGGCTGGAGAACCCCAGAGCTGGTCAGAAAAATGCCAGCTGAGAAATGTCTGGGGCCTTCATAAATTCCATTAGGGCTAGAGGGCTCTCTGCAATTCAGAATGGACAATTTCCATTACCTTTCATGCAGAATTTGGGCTCCACAGAACTGTAAATTTCACTCAGTGGCTTTCAGCTCTATCCCAATTATTTGCTAAGTGCTGTTTGTTAAGAAGTCATCTGGTCTTTATTTAAAGGCTAGGAAATTAATTGAAACTGATGGAGGACTTCCACAAATGACAAACCCCATCAAACTCGTCGGTTTCAACCTGATTGAAACAATACTTCGGAATTTTTTTGGCCTGATGTTTGTTTTTACGGAAAAGTTGGGGAAGAATGAATGGCCTCTTTTGTGAAGTCCTGCCTTCAGACTGTGGTGCTGCACGGCCAGGTTTTCATTATAATCACTTTTTATGCTGCGAGTCGGTCACTAATTCAATATAAACTCAGCATAACAGGAGTTTCAAATGTGTCCAAAGCGAGTTCTTAAATACTGATCTAAACTCATTATGAGCATGAGCTCGCCTAGAATTTTAGCCACGTGAGTTCAAAAATAAATTAAGCCAACAAATGAAGTGTAGGAATTAAATGGCACACACTGACTCAGTTTTCATTCATTCTTTTGCTCACTAGCCTCAGTGCATGTGTTTTTCCCTCTCTCTTTGAGGGGAAAAAATGTTGGACAGGCCTGGTGGGAGAAATCAGAGCAGCAATTGTGACTCTGCTGTCCTTCAGGAAGGTCACAGGACTAAATCATGGCTCTGCTCAGTCAGAATCTGTGTCTCACCCAATTTATTATTTCAGCCACAGATTCTGAACATCAGTAACTCAAACTCAAACTGTGCAGGGTAAATGTGGTGACAGAAAACACAGGGCTTCAAAGCCACCTGCGTGTTGTCATCTGACAACCACAATTATCCCTTTTATTCCCAAATTCCCCTCCTATAAATTAAAAAAAGCCATTTCAAGGCCACTTTGAAGGGTGCCCAGAGCAGCTGGGGCTGCCCCTGGATCCATGGAAATGTCCAAGGCCAGGCTGGACAGGGCTTGGAGCAGCCTGGGACAGTGGGAGGTGTCCCTGCCATGGCAGGGGTGGGACAAAATGAGATTTATTGTCCCCTGAAACCCAAACCATTCTGTGGTTCCATGGTTTGTGTTTGTCCAGTGAGAGCTCCTGCGACCCAAATCTTTTGGCTGGTTGGGTGAAGAAGGTGAAATCAACAAAATTATTGTGTTGATGTTTCCAACCTAAAGAAAATAGGAGGTAAAACAGGTTAAGAGTCAAGCATGGAGACAGAAATGAAAGGATCTTGGACTTTCCAGACCTCAAAAATGTGCAAAGCTGGCCTCTGGTTTCTCCTTCCCTACCAGAAAATATATCTGCTTGGCCCTTTGGACTCTAAGGGTAAGTCCTTCCTCCCTTGTGTTCTGAGAAATCAGAGAGAAACGGGCAAAAAAGGAATCTCTGACTGCTAAAGCACATTACAGAATCAGCCTGTTGTATTTTTCCAGTGTGGAAACATCATTGAAAGGCATTTTTCTTTCAATTGATTGGGGTAGTGTTTTCCTCATGTCTAGATGTGACCTCCTGAGCAGAAGACATACTTTTACAGAATGCTGTTCATTTAAACTTAGGAAAAAAAAAAAAAAAGGGGATGGGGGAGGTGGTCAGAGAAAATATTTTCTCCCTTAGCTTCTAAAAAATATAGTATTTTCTGTATTTTTTGATTTTGGCAAAGACTGCAGTGTATGCCAGCCAGAAAGTAAGTAAAATACAGTCAAAGGCTGCCCTTGTCCACATGTTTGAAATGTCCACTACCAAAAATGCATCATTTTTTCCAACATTTTTGTTGGGTGGAGCGCGGAAGGTGATTCCCCCTTCACACCCTAACATAAATATTTATACAGATCAGCTCTAGCCTAACCTGAAAGGAAAATTCTGAGAGTGCTTCAGAAGGCCTGTGGCAGGAAATAAAACCCTGAAACAATTTCCATTAAATTTTCTGGCTCCTGGACACGGTGCCGTGGGCTTGGCACACGCCGTGGGTTTGGAGTCAAACAAACGGCCCCACAGAAAACCCCTGAGGTTCCTTTTGACTACATCCTCACAAACTGTCTCTGTTACTCACCAGCCACTGGAAAAGGAGAGGAGGAAACGCTGCACTGCCCTGGGAGAGCACTTTAAATAAGCCTGCTGTCCTCGTCCACCTCCTCGCCGAAAAGCAGAAGAATAGTGAAAGGACACCCTATCCAAGGGGGAAAAAATTGCACAGCGCCACGGACACAAAGGGGATGTATGAGGGAATCACAGGACAGGCACTTGCTTCAAAAATAAAAGGGCCTTTTGTACCAGGGGTGAAGGTTTGGGTTTGCTGCAGATTGCCCAGCTCTTGCTGTGCCATCCCCTCCTAACGCAGCAAAGGGGGAAAAAAACAAACCAGGAGTGTGCCCCCCAAGTGTTCACCTTACACTAATTAATTCTTGCATTAAGCCAAATTTTAGAACACCTTCTTTCCAGTATAATACTGCTGATGTGGAGGAAGTATTCAGGAAGACCACATTATCAGCAGGCATAATTTTCTGTACTTTTTACACGATGGTCCTTGCGTTGAGGGATCTCCAAGCACTCCATAATTGTTCACCTAAGGTGGGAAGTGTCCCCACCACTGGGATGAAGCATGATGTCTGGATGACCACCAACGGTGCACATCTCACTCTTCATGTTTTGTATCTTTAGCAACCTTCAGTTTGGGGAGATGCAAATAAATGAATAAATGCATTTATAGTGTGTTATAAATAAAAATTTCCTCAGCTGAGCTGAGCACTGGAGTTAGACCTGTCCCTGGTTTGGGTTAAGCCTCACAATTGTCCTGTGGCCACTTTGCCAGTGCCTCAGCCTGGAGGCTTCACTGCTGTGGGAGGACAGAGCTGAGGCTGGAGGACAATCCCTGCCCTGGCTTTACCCTCTTGCACATTCTTGCCCTTCTTTTTACCCTTCTTGCCCTGGGACCAGCCCTGCAGGTGTCCTGGTATAAAACTAAGGACACAAATCTAATGCATCATTTACCTGGAAGTGGACAGAAAAATCCTTTAAAACCAGTAAATTTTGGCTTTGATCTGCAAGGGAACTCTTGTTTTTCACTGTATTCCCATCATGCATGCTCACTGACTTAACCACTCCTGGTTTAGCAGCTGAGAAAGTGAGGAGTGAAGGAATGAAGGTCTCACTGCTCATCCTGACATCCCAGCTAAGGTCACTATTTTGATAGTGGCCCTGTAAGGTGGACACAAGTCACAGAATATTTTGGCAAAAAAAATCTGTAATTCTAGGCAAAATTGTATATATGTATATATATAAATATATATTTATATATATATTTATTTAATATATATATATAATATAAACATAATATATAATATATAAAATACAAATATATTCTATATTATATTTATATAAAATATAAATATAATATACATTTATGTAATATATAATATTATATAAATATAATATTCTTATATAAAATATAATATGTAAATATATATTATATTATATTTATATAAATATAAATATCTTAATATATAAAAATTTATATATTTATATATTATTACTATATTTATATATATTATATTATATATAAATATAATAATATTTATATATTATTACTATATTTATTTCTAATTATATATTATATAATATACATCATATATAAATTATATACATTATGTATATAATATAATAGAATAAATATAAATATAAAATATATTTATATATTTAAATACATTATTTATATAGAATTATATATAAATAATATACAATATAAAATACATATTTAAATAAATTGTTTTATCTATATTATATTATATATAAAATATATTACATATATTATATATATAAATATAGTATATATTATATATATAATTATAGTAAATATTATATATATTTAATGTATTATTATTTTATAAGATTCGATTCAACTGAATTTCAAAATAATTCTGTATATTTAGCACAATCCCAAGGATTTTAATGCCAAATACAATTACAGCAGCACTGTAGGAAAATGCCTTAACACACACAGCTTAGTGGGCAGTAATAATGAGATGAGAGGTGTTTCCAGCATTCTGGGACATTTCTTCCACGTGGGCTGGTTTGGGGTGAGTGGGGAGGATGGGGCTGCACCAATCCCTCTCTGAATTCCCTGCCTGTGCTGAAGCCCCACTCTGCAGTTATCTCAGAAGCCCAGAGTCCAGCCTATCTGCTTCAATCAGCCCTAAATTGCTCGGTGTAATTAGCCAATTAGCAGATGTCAGCGAGCCCTAAATCATCTCTCCCTATCTGGGGTCTCTGTAAGCTGCAACAGTTCTTGGGTGTTCATATCCCAAAAGGAGGAAATGCCTTTTGTTTCATTTGGAGGTTTGTGTTCAGATTGTGAATCTGCACTGCCATTACCGAGGGAAATGAAGAAAAATCCCTCCTCAGGACTCCTGGAAATACGATGAAATGCAATGTTAGCCTGGAAGAGGTGTAAAGAGGCTACTTCAGTTCACCATAGCTCATTAAAATTGCTTTTTGAGCACTTAAACCTTGAATACTTCATTTTCTGGCTGAAAATCTCAATGGTCCATCCAGGACCTGGAGAAGCCTCCAGTGGGAGTGATTTGGGATAAAAGTGTGGCTCTGGGGGTCTTGCTGAACAAGTGGGCTGTGAAAATGTGGCCCTTGCAGTGTCTCTTAGGTTTTATCTGATGGCTTTCTCCAGCTGGGTGGGCACTGCCTCGGCTGCATCCGTGCTAAAGGCGTGAATAATTTCTGGTGGAGCAGAAATACCTCGGAGTCCTTGGTTTTCTTTCACTCAATGAGTTAGGTCACAGCTTCGGAGAAAAAAAATAAATTTAAAATTAAATGTACAAGCTGCTTTGCATTTTTAATGCCTATAAATAGGCATTTACCAAATGGATGGGGAATCCTTGAGCAGCAGAGCAAATGTCACAACTTTAAGGCAAATAGTTGCAGCAGGTTTTTTTACTGAAGAGTTCTGATTAATAAAGCTTTGCTTTGCATCTGGGAAATGTGGTGGATTTATTAATGTGGACTTTTAATCCCTGCCACGCTGGAAATATTGCACAGTGCTGTTCAGATATTTGATCTCATAGTTCTCCTTCATAAATCTAAGTCACATTTCCTGGATATAATTTTTAGCCTGCTAAATAAGGTTCAGGCAAAGGCTTTGATAAAAGTGTTTATGTTTCAGGATACGGCTCTAGATGGACTTCTGTGTGAAAGCTGGACTGGAATGATTTCTTAATTTGTAATGGAAAGGAAGTTTAGAAAGCTGTGCAAGAGCAGATGTGAATTGCTGATTGGTCAGGGCCTCCTCTTCCCACTGACATGCATAAATCTTGTCACAAGGGTGACTCAGGTGTGTGGCATTCACATCCTCTGGATAAATCCCTTCACCCACGATTTTTCCTCCTGGGAAGCTGAGAAGCCTCAGAGAAAAGGAAAACAATCTTATCTCATTTGCTTCTCCTGTGTTGTGCTGATGTGGAATGTGTTGGGAGATTGTTTACCCACAGGTGATTGTTCCATTGGATTCTGCTGTGAATTATTTTGACTTTTTGGCCAATCAGTGCCAAGCTATGTCGGGACTCTGAGAGAGAGTCATGAGTTTTCATTATTATTTCATTATTATTTTAGCCTTCTGTAAGTATCCTTTCTGTATTTGATAGTAGAAGGTTTTAAAATCATAAAATTCGGGCTAGACTTAGTGGGGCCCTGGAAAAATGTCAAAAATAGACTCTGAAGATGTTAGGCTCTGTGTTTGCCAGATCATGTGAAATTGCACCTGCATAAGCAGTATGATAAATGATATGATTGTTAGATGTGATGATTGTTTAGTAATTAATTATAATTATTGTTTAATCATAAGAAGAATCATGAGAAACTATGTTAGAAGTTTGAGGAGGACCACGGGGAGCCTATGCTTGAATGAAATCTATGTATACAACAGAACAATACAAGTTTAATAATTAACATGAAAGTTATATAACGATAGAACATAAAACATGTTCATCCTGAACCCATGTCGCAGTGTTCTTGATTTCCTGAGGGTTTGGGTGAAAATCTTCACATTTCTGGTTTTCAGGCAGCTCCATCCAGTCTTAAAGAAGGCATTTTGGGCAGGTCCAGTGTCTGGGCAGAGAGCCCTGGCACTACCAATATGTTCATGCAGGATTGTGTTCAGCCACCTCCATCCTCACCCTCTCAGCAAGGAGCGACTGCCCCTGACTCTTTGCTCCCATTTTCCATGGGATCTTTAGGAAAAAAGACAGAAAATTAGGTTATTTCTTAGCAGCAAATCAGGTGATGGAGCTGTGGGCTGGGCTGACTGCCTTGATGGATCTTCCTCACGCACAAGGTTTTTACAATTTAATCTCCAGTGGCCATCAGAGATTGAAAAAACTATGAAATGGGGAAATACTTCATCCACACTGCTCATTGCAACTCCTCCTGCCTAAGTTTTATTTTAAGCAAAATCTTCCTCTATCTGCATCCAAATCTAACAATGAGGGTTGTATATTTTTATATATTTTATCTTTTTTTTGTTTCTGCCCCACCTGGGGCAGCAGAAATGCTCCAGTTCCTGTGTGACTCTCCCTGACAAGTTCCTCAGCTCTTAATTTTTTTGATCTCTAATTGTGTTTTAAAAGTGAGGACAATCGAAATGAAAATTCACATTAGTAATTATATTGATCCCCTTGTTGCTGAAATTTCAAAATGAAATGCAGTATAGATAAAATGAAAAATCTTCTAGTCAGTGAGAAATAAAAAATTCCCCTTGAAATCCTGCTGAATTCCACGTACAGTTAACCTTGCTTGAACAATTACTGCATTGCTGCTGCAGCTTAAACATACCCAAGAAAAGCCTTTTTAAAGAATTTGTCACAAGATTGGCTGAAAATTATCAAATTCATCTCTATTGTGGATCAGTGCTGAAACTTTAGCCTTGAAAAATGCATTGGAAAGATGAACATCTCTATAAATAATGTTAATTGTGATTAAGAATTATTACAAAGAAGTTCTAGGAGTGTGCTTATTTTGCAGGGGGTTTTCTTTCTGCTTTGTTTTTTTTTGTTTGTTTGGGGTTGGGTTTTTTAGGTGGGTTTTTTTTTTTTCTTCTTCTTCTAGTTATTTATTTACAATTTATTTCCCTTTCTGCAGAGAAGACTGAGACTTACATGCTATCTTTAGAAATCTGTAAGGGTAGGTATCAACTTTTCTGTAAGTGTTTAGCCTTGAAGGTCATGTTTTAAAGATGGGAAAGTCAGTTTTTCCTGGCGCCATCCTTGGCACAGCCCTTTTTTGATAACTGTCCCTGAGATAACTTGAGAAGTGTTTGTAGAAGCCGTGAGAATTGAAAACCTTTGTTGCAGCTCTGTATTTTGGGGATATTCTTGTGCTTTTGTGTGCCACCTCTTGGGGTGAAAATGGTGAAGGTGTTACTGCGGAGCTGAGATGCAGAGAAATGGGAAAAAAAAAAGGGTTAAAAATACCCCAAATGTTAGTTTTGTGCTGAGCACTCTATTTTCCAGAACTAAATATCCCAAGAAACTCCCCTGAGACAAGCTGATGCAGTAAAGCTGAGCTACACTTGATTGCAGTCAGTAACAGCATAAAATCTTATTTTAACTGGCTGTGCACAAAAGCGACGCTGGGTGCATGCTAATCACACTGTACTGCGCTGATCTCTAAACAAAGAAATGTTTTGTTGGTTTCCCATAAAGAATGGACAGAAACCAGATTACCTGGATCTTCTGGAGCTGATTAGGGTGTGGAGGCTTGATGAAAGTGGGATGACTGCAGTTTAGTGCTGCCAGCTTGCGACACAATCATTGAGCCCAAAAGCAGCCCTAAAACCTTGTGGGGTTTTTTTTGTTGTTTGTTTGTTTGTTTTTCTTCTTTGTATCATTGTTTTCGTAGGCCGCAGAAGACCCCACAATTTAAAATGTAAATTGTTTTGGGTCCCCTGGTTATTGGCTAAGTGTTTTTAGGTGCACTCAGTGTCCAAGCACTGCCATCAAATCCCAAACCCAACACGTCTCAATGGGAGGGCTTGGGAAGGAGAGCAGCCTCTTTGGATTGCCCTCCAAACTGGAGCAACTGGATCTTCATCACTGACCACAGCCAGACACAACTGCATCTGCACAGTGCTGAGTTTTAGGGCTTTTTTTTTCATCAGGTTGCATCTTAGTTCAGTCCCTGAAACAAAAATCCACGCTATGGATGAAAATGTCCCAGGGCTCAAGGATTGGATCAGGCTGCTCTATTCCCCTTACAGATGGGATGCATTTATGTCCCATCTCATCCTGAGCTTCAAATTTAGTTTCTTCCACAGAAAACCCAAATCCCATGCACAAAACCTGTCTTAAATAAGGCCAAGGGCAGAAAGGTGGAGTTAATTGGGAGCTGCACTTCAAAACCACAGAGCTGCCCTCAATTAATTGCATTGATTTTTTTTTTAAATGCACATATGTAGCTGACTTTAACCTGTGTGCACAGCATTTAAATTGTCAGCCAACTAGGGAGATCACTGTTATTTTTGTTATAACCAAACATTTAGGAACACTTAGCTAGCAGATGTTTCAGTCCAAGGAAGGGCTAAGCAGGGTCAAGTGATCACTTTAAGTACTTCTGCCACTAGAGCACATTAATGACATAAATGTGAATTTCAACTTGACAGAAATGCTGTTGGTGGTTCCTGTCTTCCTGTTGTGGTTCCCTCTGCTTTTTGAGGTGTGGTTTTTTGAGGTGTGGTTTTTTTTTGAGGTGTGCTTTTTTTAGGTGTGGCTTTTTGAGGTGTGGTTTTCTTGTTCCTGGTGAAAATCAAAGATTCCAAACCAAGGGTGCTAACAAAGAGCTAAAACCTCATGAAAAACATCCTTGAAAGTGAGGGAAGTGCAGCATCACTGATGGCTCGTGTTTGCTAACACGGAATGCAAATTCATTTCATGCTGTGCTTTTTTCCTAATTAATTGTAAGAGGCAGGCCCAGTTCTGCTGCAAAGAAGGTTTCTCAGTCTGTCTCTCTTGTGTTTCAGCTGGAACGCCAAAGTTTTTAAATGTGACCTTTTTCTGCTTAAAAGGAAACAAGGAACTTAAATTTCTTCCAGCTATTAAAAAAAAAAAAAAACCAAAAAAAAAAACCCAAAAAACAGGATGAAATTAAGTGGCAGGCAAACAGCATCATGTATATAAGTACAGTGAATATCTGTGTAGGAAGCAAGGAGCTGAAATGCCTTACAATGTATCTTTTAAGCAAAGAACAAACCCCAAACTGTCCTTATTCAGTACCAAGAAATACCATTTTGGGTTTGTTTTGCTGGCATTTCAAAAAAATTAATCCATTAAATACCCACTGGGTATGCACTGGAATATATACCAGTGAATAATTCATTAGCTGAGGCCTCTGTTAGGGCAGTTGTCTTTTGTTAAACAAGTGCTTGCCTCTGGCAAAATATTGAAGAAATAGATGGGCTTTACAGTTTACACTGCTGTAGCTTTATGGGTTGAGACATTCTTGGATCCCTACCCCAAAAAAATTCCTCCAGATCAAGGCTTGGCAAAGAAAAAGAAGAAATCCCTTCCAAACTCTTGATTTACTATTGATCTGGTTGGGTTTTTTTAAAAATTATATCATTAAATATGTAACCCAATAATTATTATCCGACAAAATATAACATACTCTGTGTGAAAGATGGAGAACTAAATTATTACTTTCTGTTGTCTTTCCTTCTTCTTCAAGAGCCTTCCAGAAGCCTGCATGTTTTAAAGGGAAAATCACTGTTCATGGCACAGGAAGAACAGAGATTATTTTTCAGTTGTTATCATTAAATAATTTTAAGTTAGCAGTGGTGGGTGTGTTTTTTTGTTTTTTTTTTTTTTGTTTTGTTTTTTTGTTTGTTTGTTTGTTTTGTTTTGTTTTTTTTTTAAATTCCTTTTGGTTTTAAAAAGGTATTTTTTTTCCTTTTTTTCTCTTTTTTAATTTGAGGGCCAGAGAAATCTTGTCTCTTTATATAAGAAACTACCTGGCACTGAGATTTTTCTGCTTCATGATCTATTTGTTAATGTGTTGTAACTGCTTCTGAAAAAGGGAAAAAATGGCTGAAAATGTGTAAAATTCATCTTCTTGAAACCTTCAAGAAGGGCGACTGGCTGCTGCTATAACTCCTTATTAAATGAGAGAAAGGCTAAGCACCATGGCAGTCTTCTCCTTCATTTCCTGAGAGTTTGGGTGAAAATCTTCACATTTCTGGTTTTGAGGTAGTTCCAGCAAGTCTTAAATCCAGCCACTTCCAAGCAGAAAGACAGTGACTCTATTTTGAACAGCAAAATATCACTGCAGGGAGTCTGCTGCTATTAATTAAAATCCTAATTACTGAGTGACTGTTTATTCAAAAGACAGTTTTAATAGTGTTGTGAAGTGGAAATGTGGCAAGTTTTAAATTGTTTTTAAGCTAAATTTTTAGAAAGTAAAGGATATTAATCTCAACCATATATAAATGATAACACAGATTTCCCTTGTTCTGAGTGAGGAATTTTCCAAAGCTCTTTTTGTCCTGTTTCTAAACATGACCAAAGTACCAAAACTTTATGGAATATTAATGTTTCCCAGCAAAATGGTGCAGTGCAGGCAAGTTTCAGGGTTAACTTTCTGGCACAGATCAATAAGGGAATGCAGAAATGGTGTGATTACAGAAGCTGAAAAGCTGGCCAACTGCTTTGAATAATTAATTCTTGCTTGACGCTGGAAATTTTTCTTGTTTCACTTTACAAAGAGAGATTTTTGTTGGGTTTTAATTTCTAAGGCTGGAGGACTATATAAATAATTTAATGAATTTTCTCATACACGAAACACTGCTCTGCATCCAATTTCTAGAGACAGATGTGCAGTGTCATATCAAACATAATTATGAAAATAATTTAAAAAGCACCTTTTTTACTTATAGTTTATTTTATTTTAGAAGATGGCAGAAAACACAAAGAAGAAACTGGTGCTTGCACTTCTACTTTAAAAAATGCTTCAAAGAAGCATAAACAAAAGGATTTGGAATACAGTTCTCTTGATTTTCTTTGTGAATCATATTCACAGAGTAGTCTTTCCCCTCCCGCTCCTTAGTTTCATAATCATGTTGTTTAATATGACAAAGTAAGTATTTTCATATTTTGATTTTCCCTATTTGTGTTTTCTGAGGCAGAAGTAGAAGAATGGTCAGTCAATAAGGAGAAATCATGATATTGGAAAGAACAATGTGATTTTATTGTTGTTAATTCATGGGCATTAAAATTTTGGTACATTGTGAAATAGAAGATAATGACAGAGAACACGACGCTAACAATATTCTCTCATGAACAGAAAATAGCACAGGCTTTAATCCAGTTATTAAGCTGCTTTTCAAAGTTTTTATTCAAGCACCTAGCTAGCTCAGTTGAAAATAAGAAAACATCCTGACATTTGACATTACAAAAGGAAATGGAGTCATTAGCTGTAAAAATAAATACAATTCGTGTCTTTTTGTCTATTTGTGCCCACTTCTCAGGTAATCATACACATTTCATACGGTTTTTACACCTGCTTACATTAGAACTAATTTTTTTTTTTTTTACAGACTTTATCTTTTTTTCCGCACAAACGCATTTTCACCAGACTGTCCGATTAGCTGTTAAAATAGCATTGTATGTTGGCACACAGACCTAAATCTAGCCTGATCCCAAATATAGACTACTGAGCTCCTGGTGGGCAACACGGCGGGTGTGAGCCCACACCCTGTGACTCCACACGTGGAATTTACCACCCCGAGCAAGCGGCGTTTCCCGCCTGCGCTTACAGGCGGCAAAAAACCAGCGGTTTTGGTAAAATTTTGCCATTGTGGTGTCCCCAGAGGACACCCTGACCCCTCATTGCCCTCCTCGTGCTGCCAAGACAGGGGGAGTCCCCTGGGTGGGTGGTGCAGAGCCTGCTCAGCCACCCTCCTGGGGTTGTGCTGGGGTTTGGGGGGTGCTGGAAGCGGGGCAGGGTCAGGGGATGCTACGCCCGGACTGTGGCCGGCCCGGGGAAGGTGTGGACACAGAAGGCAAAAACACGAGCAAGCCTGAGATTGCTGTGATTTAGGACCTGACCAGCCATCTCCAGAGCGTTGCAAAGTTGGTGAAAGGCTGAGCTTGGCCTTTCCAGCAGTGCCTTTGGTCTAGCAGTGAGGGCACTTCAGCCAGCCCCACGAGTGGGGTGGATGTGTACATTGTTTATTTTTTTTTTAATGCAGGCAAAATATAATCCCCATTCCTGCAAAAAAAAAAAAAAAATTAAAAAAAGGTGATGTGTCTGGATGAAACCCTGTAGGGAGTTTCTTTGGAGAGGTACAAAACAAAAAAAATTTCATGAGGGTCTCTTCACCTCTGTGCAATAAGAAAACCATGCAGCCTCCTCCAGATGTAGCAGATCTTTGGGGAGGGTAGAGCCAGCTACGTAAGGCTCCCCTCTTTACAGCAACTCTGGATCTAGCTGTGGCAATTACTTGGATATTCTCTACAGCTTTTCGCACCCCACAACCTTCCTATCCAAACTTCAGAAGAAAAACTGTGGAACAGTTTGCATTTTTTCAAATTTTCTGAAGGTTGGATGGAGGAATGACATGTATTCCTCTTGATCATGGTCCACTCTTGTGTACCCCACTCCTTTTCCTGTTTGAGTACTTAACATTTCTATTTCCATTTCCATTTTTTTTTTCTCCAAAGGTTTCAGAGAAGGCTCTGAATGGCCTGAGAAAATGTGTGAAATGGGCATGGATTTAAGAAATAGCTGTTCAAGAAAGGTTGCGTGGCTGTAGGGACTTGACCTCTAGTAAGTCTCTATTTATAGCTAAAGGATACCGTTTTGAGAAAATCCAATTCCTGGTGGATTAAAAAAAAAGGAGGGGGTTTGGCACTGAGATTTCTCCATCAGAAAAGTATGAACAGATATCCACAGAGGATGCAAATATCCCCAGAAGGATGGAAATTTGCTTCTGAGTTCAGTGGGAATGAGCTCCAATAAAATACACCTTACACTACAGCCCCTTTCAATATCTTGTCCCTGGCTTGCTCACAGAGTTAAAAATGGACCACAACCACTCTGGGAAAGAGATTTATTTACTCACTTCCATGGGAAAATAGCTACACCAAACCATCCATGAAAGGATACAGGTTGTGTCCTAGTTGGATAAACACCACTATACCTCGTTTAAATTATGGAAAACAGTGGGCAGCTATAAAACTTGGTGTAAATACAAATGTTGGTCCTCTGAGTTCTTCATAGTCAGCAAGCGTAGAGTAGGAAAAAGAGTTCTCCCTTTTAAGTGGTAGAACCAATACTGGATAGAGAACATCAAAAAACACTGAAGAGATTACCCGAGACCAAGATATTTTCAATCAGTGGCCTCTCTGCCTTTTTCTTTTTATTATTATTTTTTTGGATATCCAGCTTGAGACACCATAAGTGGAGTAAATTTTCAGAGAGCCTCGAGCACCTGCTCTCTGAAAAACTGGTTGCATTAAGGTAGCTGAAGATGAGCACCAAGAATTGCTGCATCCAAAGTGAGTTTGCATTAGAAATCCCAAATTCCCTCAAACTGGTACTTAGGGAGGACCTAGTGCTTTAGGCAGCTCTGAAAATCCTAGGCACCACGCACAGTGTGTGTTTTTCTCTGACACTGGCAGATTTAGGTAAACATCTTCCACCTAGACCACTGCAGATTTAGTGAAAAGAAGTATTTCAATAGCTTTATTTTCTCTTAACTCTAAGGAGGACTAACTAAATAATTCAGGGCTAGCGATACTATATTATCTCACTGATAGTTTAAAAAACAGATGTATTTTTTAGATACAAATAAGATGTAAGGAAATGAAGTGTTTTTTCCTTTTTCTCTTCTAAAACTTAATGGCTGGTTTCAGATTTTTTCTAATAGTCTAATACTTCACCATTTTAAATATTTTTTTTCTAATTTTTGTTTCTTGTGATGTGTAAATAGCTAAGAAATATTAAATACTGTAATGTTCTTTAATTAAGACAATAACATTTCAAAGGCTAATGTAAAATCAAGCTGCTAAAGTTTACAATTTCTCTGTCCAGCAGTTCATTTATACAACTGCCCTGAGTAGATGCTATTATGCTGCTTAGCAAATGGCCTTTAAGAGTTTAAAAATAGCTCAGTAAAGCTACTCAAAGGTAATACAACACTTCTCAGGCATCTTTAATTGGAGAGAAGAAGAAAAGAAGAGTTTTCTCGTCAGTTAATTATTCACTCAATGATTTATACGCAACAAAAACACAATTGAAATGTTCAGGAGAACTAATTGTGCTTCTTCCTATGCATGGGACCATGAGCTTATTTTTCAGAAAGGCAAGGTTTGAAATTGTAAAACTAGTCCTATTTTTGTGGACTGTTTTAGCTGCTTTTGTTAAAGTCTCTGTTGTTCCCATGTGAACCAGTGAAAACAGTTATTTGCTAACATATATTGTTGTGAGATTTCTTTCCGAAACCTCACTGATCCCCTTTAACAAAAAGATTGTTTTATTTTAAAATTCCTGTCATAATCAATTTGCAGTGTTTCTCAAACTGGTACAAATATGTAAAATCTGTGCTTTTAAAAGCTTCTGCTTTGAGTAGCCTTACACTCCATAATTGTGCCCTAGCAATTGTCAAGCTCTATTGCATGCCCCATTCATGAAAATTATAATTTTTTTGGGATGACATAGCTTAAAGAATTTGAATCTAAAAAGTTCCTTACCTAGAGCTCCCATTAAATTATATTAATTTAAAATATCTATGGAAAGATATTTTCACAAAAAAAAAAACCAAAACAAACAAACAAAAAAAAAACTAAAAAAGCAAAACACTAAAACAAAACAAAACCCAAAACCAAACCGACGGGTTTGGGGGAGGGAGTGTCTACGAAAATGACTCTTTACAGTAAGTAAAAGAGGTTTATCACAGTTTTGGCAGCTTGCATGAGTTCATACCAAAAAAAAAACCACCCAAAAACCCAAAAAAGAACCAAAAAAAACCCCAAAAAAAGACATCTTTCACACTTAAAAAAAAAAAACCAAACCAAACCCAGAAAAACTTTCAGGCTCTAGGCGTGCCCTCTCAGTTGTAGGCCCTGAAGCAGTAGACCCCGTAGAGCTTGTGCTTCTTGTCGGGGAAGCCGACGAAGCGCACGGCGGCCTCGCTGGGGCTGCAGCGCTTGCGCGGCCGCGAGATGGGGTAGCGCACGCTGCCGTCCGCCAGCCAGCCCGCGTCGCAGCGGTCGTAGCCCAGCAGCTTCCAGGCCGCGAAGATCTGCCCCACCTTGGCGATCTGGGAGCCGTCCTTCAGGCAGGCCTGCACGGCCTCGTCGTAGGTCAGCTTGGTGGGGTGGATCAGGTAGTAGAAGCGGCCTGGGGAGAAAGGGGGAACACGGAGTTGTTAGTGGTGTGGAGGTTGAGTGTCGGCGGTGCTGGAGGTGTTTTGCGGGCTTAAATCTTGAAAGTCTTAAATCAAAGGATCACGGGGAATCACAGAATTCCAGGTTGGAAGAGGCCTTCGAGATCATTGAATCCAACCACAGAATGACCAGGTTGGAAGAGGCCTTGAAGATCATCGAGTCCAACCACAGAATTCCAGGTTGGAAGAGATCTTCAAGATCACCAAGTCCAACCACAGAATTCCAAATTGGAAGAGACCTTCAACATCATTGAGCCCAACCACAGAATGAGCCAGGTGGGAAGGGACCTTCAAGATCATCAAGTCCAGCCACGGAATGACCAGGTTAGAAGAGACCTTCAAGATCATCGAGTCCAGCCGAGCCTCAACACCTCACCTAAACCCTGGCACCCAGTGCCACATCCAGGCTTTTTTTAAACACACCCAGGGATGGGGACTCCAACACCTCCCTGGGCAGCCATTCCAGAATTTTATCCCCCTTTCTGTAAAAATGTTTCCTATTATCCAACCTATATTTCCATTGGAGAATCTTGAGACTGTCTTCTCTGGTTCTGTCAGTGCTGCCTGGAGAAAGAGACCAACCCCACATGACCACAACTTCCTTTCAGGTGATTCTGTGACCTCAATGGTGTTGCCTAAAGAGTTTTACTTTTTATGCAATTTCATACACTTTTCATACATCCACAGCTCTGTATGCCAGTTATACAGCTCCTTGTATTTTTCCTACCCTTCCTCTAAGATTTTAGAGTAATAAGCTGACCTTTTAGCACATTCCTGAAATACTTCTTGGTCTTATTGTCAAGTAGAGAACCTATAAGAAGACGTAACAGGAATTGGGGCATAGAAGCCCTTGCACCAAAACCCAAGGGGCAACTGAATCTCCTATTGGATGTATCTCTTAGATAATTAATTAACCTTATAAAAACTGTAGAAATTCAATACCATTGTGCCCATAGCACAATGTGACTATGGATACACCTGGAAGCTTCCAATAAGGAACTTCTTTTTTACCTTCTTTTATCTTTTTTATTTTTTTTCCATTTTAATACTGTGGCAAGGCTTTTTTTCTGCTTTGATTTCAGGCAACAATACAATAACGCTGACTTTTGAGGAAAAATGGAGATATTCTGTTGAAGGATCATGTGAACATGTGGTTAATCTGGGTCTGTGCCAGTTGGATGTTTTGTTGTTGAAAATATTGTGATTTTTTTGGGATGAATTGATAAGTATCAGGACAAAAAAAAAAAAAAATCCTTACTCAAAAAACAGCCCAGGTACAGAAAACAGACTGTTTGAACAAGAAAAAAAAAACCCCAAAACCACAGACCCAAAAAACCCCACCAAAAAAAAAAAAGGCAATGCTACATTTATTCATTTATTTCTTCTAATATCAATGTCCTCTCCACCTGAAGTCACATTCAGCATTAAGTGATAGCATTTTAGGGGAGGGCAGCTGCAGGTAACACATGCTCTTTTGCTCTCTGACAAGGTGGTGACCTTGTCTCTGATTAAATACAAGCAAAAAAAAAGATTTTTTTTTAAATTTTTTTTTTTTTTTTTGTGAGAAAGCCAAGGTATCCAACAGCTTCTCAGAAGGATAGCTTGAGCCTGTGGTGGAGCAAAATTATGTCTGTTGTGAGTCTTCACCAGCAGTTCTGCAGCTCTGTTTCTCTTTAGGCATCAAAGGGAATATCCTCACCACAACACGAGACCGAGCTGATAGTGCTGCTGAGAAAAATGTTCCCTGTCTCAAGGTAATGAAAATATACGCCAGAAAATAAAACCCAAAAAGCAAAGTCTACCCGACTAATCCATACGCAGCGATAATATTGGTATTGATTCCATTCATCAAGGCAATAAACATTCGTTGTGAGCGTTTCATTCATTGTACTTGGGGTTATTTATCATCACTGCTCTGACAGCCAAGTGGACTGCAGAAGAATCGTGTTTCTTTGAAGGCATTCAGTAATTTCCAAATAAATTCACAACTTTCCAATCTGCCTGCTCCTGAAGAGGAGAGTTAGGTGAAAAAAAGGAATTTATTCTTCATTCTTCTGGGCACCTTCTAATTCCAGAGCACATTCTTTACTGATTAATTAAGAATGTACTCCAACACAATATCCACTTTCTGCCTCACAAAAATCAGGTAGATACACAGAACTATGCCTAGTATGAGATTGCTTTCTTGGTGAAGAAAAAGTGCTGAGCAAGTTAAGAGTTATATCAGCTTCATATTCCTGCAAAAATCAAACAGGATTTTTTTTTTTCTAAATGAAGGAAAGTCAGGTCAGATCACGATACAAAGGTAATTGAATTAACCCTGTCTAAAGGTTGGAAATTGGATATCAAGACAACAACATTTTAAAAAAAGGAATCTACATTGCAGCTGCGGTGGAAAACAGACTTTTAAAAAAATTCATTGATGTCAGAGACAATACCTACATAATTTCCATAACTCCGAAATTCCAAAATTTCCATAATTTCCAAAACTCTTGAGAACAGGTAATCATCCCTTTGTAGAACACTTTTTAAAACTCTGTTTTGGCAGGCTGAGAGCATTTACAACGTGCTGCTAAAGGGAATGCTTACTAAATGGAATCCTGTTACTGATACACTCTTAAGAGGTTTCCCCAAAGCAAACAGGCTTTCTGATTTAGGGGAACAGGGGTTTGGACTGATACTGGGTAAACTTCACCTAGTTTGTGCGTTCCTCTTCAAGCCATATGTCAATGGAATGTAATTTCCTAGGGATTTGCAGTAAGGTCAGGCATTTGACATATGACATCAATAATAAAAAACTCCTATACTCTGCTCCTCCCTCAAACAAGAGAAATTTAATAGTAAACCCCACAGGGGTGCAATGTGCATCCAAAATGTCTTATTACATAAAATTCCATTAATAAACTCTGTGCAGATTTGCAGTTTTCCCCCCGATATTAGTTGGGAAGGGTTCCTGACTGTTCAGTCTCAGAATTTGTTTAATTGATGTGGAAGGGCAGGGAGGAATTTTCTGTCTCTCTCTCATTAGTGCCGGGTGGTTGGGTCACTTCCACAGAGGATCCTGCCTGATTTGACTCCTCACACCCAAACCGTGGGGCAGAGGGTTTGTGCAAACCTGCCCAAACCCCATCTATAACAACTATTTTAAGATTTTGTGTGTAACAGAAAGCTGAAAGAGGGAAACTCCAGCCACTGACCTACACACCCCACACCCTTGTGACTGTGGAATTTTGAGAGATGACTCACACTTGGAGATTTCTTCAAGCTTAGTGTTCAATTGAGAGGCTTATTAGTAAGTTTCTCTTATTTAAAAATAAAAAAAAAAAGGAGAGAAATATTTAAGACCTGGTAAATATTTTGACATCCAGTGATCCTCTCAAATAACTGATTTTGAATTAAGTATGTGAGGAAAAAATAAATTTAAACACACCAATACCAGTAATGACTCCGGTGAGTCAGAAGCAACCACTGCTAATAAAGGGTGTGTGATTTTATTTTGGGTTCAATTTCTCTCTTTGGAACAGTTGCTACATGTTCCCAGTGATAAAATACTCTGAAATAGTCAAATGAACAGTCAGCATTATTCAGGCAGGACTTTCCACAGCTTTCTCCCATTTAAATGGCAGAGGTGGCTTGCTTGTCTCATGCACTGCTGTGATAAACAGGTGGCTCACAGCTGTGCTTTTAACATGCTCTCAAAAATGTATTCCTCGTGTTCTTAACTCTGTTAAAACAAGATTTTTACTTGATTCTCCTGGAGCTGATGAAAGATCAATTGTGCACTATGGTTCTGTGGAAAAGGTATATAACAAAATGCATGTTATTGAGGGGAAAGTGTGATGCAAGCTGTACTTGTACTTTATTTTCTTTTAAAATGCTTCATTATAGAGGACCTGATAAGTACATGTACATTTAGCTCTTTTAGCACTTTTCGGTGCAAAAGATTCTCAGGGATTTTCCTTAAAAAAAAAAAAGAACTGTTGTCCTTCAGAAGACCTTTGAAAAGAAATAAAGAATAACCACTCAGCTCTTCCATTATACATTCCTTGGTTTATGGCTGTTAGGCTCAGTGGGGAAGATTGTAACAAAAGGATTTATCTGCATTTATTTCCCCAAATTGATCATCTGGAGAGATTGCATAGGGGAGGAGCATCTTCATTCCTTGGGACAAGGGAAGGAGAGAAATTTGGGTGATCTGCAGCCCTGGAAAAACTTTGGATCACCTAACCTTTCTAAAGATGTCATGGACTAAAGTGGTTTCCATTGGGCAGGACAACTGAAAGAGAAATTTGCTCTGAGAGAGCAAAGCTGAGCCCTCAGACACCAGGAAATTTCAATGTGGAATTTTCAAATTTAGGTTAGAACCCTCCCCACTCGTGTACACTCATTTTCAATAGACTTTATCAGCACAAGGAATGTAAAAACAGATTGGGAAACATATTGCCACCCAGTGCAGGCAGAAAATGTTTTGTTATCTCAAAATGTTTTGATGGATTTCTCAGACAGCATCAGGTCTTTGCTTTGTTTTATGAAACACATCGCTATATATATCTTTATAAACTGGTAGATTGCTGGTACAATTAGATATAAAAGGTATGAAATGATTTCATGTTCTTGGGTGCAAAACATGAACAAATCTTGTATGAACCAACAGAAAGATTTGAGTATAAATCAGTAAAAAACAGGCAGAACAAAATGTGTGTTGTATTTGCCTTATTCTATGAAAAGTCATCATGGAGGGTAATTTCATAAAGTAACAAGATTATTTGATATTACTTGAGCTTTGCTCAAGCTATTTCCTTGTGCAGGTAACAGAAAAGCATGTAAATGTTTTTTCTAATGGTATAATGCCTTCATTTTTAGCCATTATTTTTTGTGTATCCAGGTCATCACAGTTGGGATCCAATAATTCCACAGGGAAAACACTGAACCTGGATTTGGATTCACTGCACTGATGATTGCATTTTAATTTTTTTACCCAAATGGCTAAATACCATGGCTTTTACCTTTCTTCTTCAGGTAAAAATCAAGATATTTTTCTTTTACAGCTGAATTATTTGAAATTGAACCTTTTTTTTAATAATCCCTGAGATCATTATATATTTGGGGATTTTTTTCCCCCTACAGAGAAACCATTTAGAAGGTATCTAAACCTGACTTTTTTTTTATAGAAGCTCCCACAACTTTTTTTTTTTTTTGCTTTAAATTCTCCCTATCCTTCCCTGCTCCTGTGGCCCTTGGAATTTTCCCATCTCCATTACATAAAGTTGAAGGCTCCTCTGTTTCCTACTATCAGGAGACTCCAGCAGCCACTGGGAATGCGCCGTGTCCCAACCACCTCTCATTTTCCTTGGCTGTTCCTGAGCTGAGAGAATCAATATTGGGTCTTGCAGTAATAGGGGTTTATTGTTTTTGTTGTTTTTTTTTTCCCTTTTCATGTTTTTTTCTTTTTTTTTCTTTTTTTTTTTTTTCTTCCGAGTTTTGGTGTTTTGTTTTTGGTAGGTTTTTTCTCTTTTGTTTTTTTTTGGTTTTTTGGGATTTTTTTTGTGGATTTTTTTCTTTTCTTTTTGTTTGGTTTGGTTTGGTTTGGTTTTTGTTGGTTTTTTTTTTTTTTGTTTGTTTTGGGGTTTTTTTTATGCCTTAAGCTACTATCTTTGCCAAATGCTCACCCCAGCCTGGTGGCAAATTGTGCAATTTTAACCTTTTCCCTCTGCAGTGAGAGAGCCAACATATGCCATTAAACACACTTTATCCAAAATGCTGTGCCGAAAACAGGAGAGCTGGCAGAGTGCCTGGGTTAATTGTGGTTATGGGGGTGAGCCTGGGACGAGGAGCAGTGGAGAACACGGCAGGGACATGTGAGGAAAATGTAATCTGGTGAGTTAAGGGAGTGGAAGCCGAGAGAAGCAGAAATCTGGATTTTCAGCTGATGTCATGAGTGACATTTGACACTGAATTGTGGGGATATCTGTATCTATATCTATATATCTATATCTATAATCTACATCTATATCTATACCTATATCTACACCATCTATATCTCTCTATATATCTATAATCTATATCTTCTTTATATCATCTGTATCCATACATCTATATATCTATCTATATATCTATATATCTATCTATATACTTATATATCTATGTATCTATATATCATCTATATATCTATATCTATCAATCTACACTTTCTCTTTCTCTCTCTCTCTCTCTCTTTTTCTAATATTTATCTTAGTCAGTACTTATTATTCTTTCTTTTCCCCAGAAATTATGCATTTTCTTCCTTAAAAGATGCTGCTGCTCAGCACCTGGTGTGGAAAAAGGGTGGTGATCACTGAGCAGCAGTCACAAGGTTTTACTCTGCAAGGGTTGGAAAAAAAGTGCAGCTATCACATTTTAATTATTGCTGTTTGATTATTTAATACCCTGGTGATATTTCTACAGCACAGGGTTAAATCTGTATAGAAAAGATGAGTTCATACAGGATTTCAGCTCAGATAAACGAAGCAAGAAAAATTGAGCCAGCTTTTAATGGGATGAAGCAGTATGATAAAGAAATCAGCCAAACTTTTGTTTCCGATCACTTTGAACCAAATGTAATACTGTTGGCTTGAGGATTTGTTTGGGTTTTCCTGTTGTATTTTTTTTTGGTGGGGGTTTTATTCTTGTGTGTATTTTTTTGTTTTCTGGTGGCTTTTTTTGTTTGCTTTTTTTTTTCTGTTTTTTTGTTTTGTTTTGTTTCGTTTTTATTTTTTGATTTTTATTTTGGGAGGGTACTTTTTTTTTGTTTGCTTTTGTTCTTTTTTTTTTTTTTTTTTTTTTTGGATGGGTCTTTTTCTGTGGAGGGTGGTGCAGACTTAGCACTGGAGCATATCTTCTGAAACCAAGCCTTATGTTTATTTTTTGCTCTGCTGTAGGCCAAAACTCCTTCACTGTGGCTGAGCAATCTGTGCATAAGTATAAAAAGGACACACTCCATGGTCTGAGTGGGCTGCAAGCCAAACCTGTGCAGAGTTATGTAGGAATTATCCACAAGCAGGATGCTGTAGAGGATTGGATGCATTCACAGCAATGCTTTCTAAATGTTTTCCTGACACTAGGTAAGCCCTGAAAAACGATAGCAAGCTGAGACTGGGTCCTTTAATTTCATTTCATACCTAAAAAAAATATATCAACTAATAGCAAAAAAAAAAAAAAAAAACAACAAACTTGCAGTTGCTAAAGTAAGGTTTACAGAAGTCCAACCTCAGAGCAAAAGTGATCAGTGACTTGGCAGTGTACTAAGATTAGAAATCTAAATTATGAATAAATCTAGAAATAGGTCTGCTGATAAGGAACTATTAGTCATATTAGACCTGGTACATGAGCAGGAGCTACTGGACATGGCAGAATAGGTGCAGTGATGATCAAAATTTTGTTTTGCTGACAGATTTTAGCAATAGGAGCAGAATTATTGACTTCAACAGGAAACCTTAATTAATGAACTGCAGGTTCGAAGGCTGAACTGAATTAAACTGGTTACACACCAGCATTAAAAGGGTGTGTAGAAATTTTAATGGGGTAGGTATAAAGAGTATGTATAAATTTTCAAGGGGTGAAAGGGGAGACATTAGAAAATCCTGTCAGTACAAGTCCAGAGTTGTAAAAACTATCTATGTGGCCATGTGGCAAACACGACTTTACTCCCCGCTCATACCCTTGGAAATCCCACAATTATTTAATTACCTTGATTATTTCATTCCTAGCATCTTCCAGGTTTAACACGAGCTTTGACAAACCAAGCACCCTTTCCTACCCCCGGAGCACCTTGCCTAAGCACAGCCATTTTACGAGGGAAAGGCCAAGGAAACGCCCTCACCGTTGAAGTTGGACGTGAAGCAGAAGACGTCGTAGTGGCTCTTGTCCTTGTCCCAGAAGCCGTAATTCCTGACCCCGGGCACGGTGTTCCTGCCCCCACAGGGCTCCCTGGGCTTGGTGATGGGGTACTGCACGGAGCCATCGCTGAGCCAGCCGGCGTTGCACCAGTCCAGCCCCGACCTCCAGGCGTCGTAGAGCTGGTCGAAGGAGGCCATCACCGAGTCCTGCTCCGCGCACGCCCGCTGCGCCTCGTGGAAGTTCAGGTTGTACCGCCCCAGCCGCGGGGAGTAGGGGAACACCACACCTGGGGCAGGGGGAGAGGAGAGTTACCAGGCACTGAGACTGAGGCATAAAGTTTAAAGAATTTAGGGATTTTATAGGAGCTGAGGTTTTACTTGGAGATAGGCTTTATTGGACTTAATCAAAAATAAATGGCTAGGCCTTCATGGGTAGTTATTAGTTAACTACTAACTCTTAACTTCATGAAGTTAAGAGTTAGTAGTAAACTAATAATTGATTACTTGTCAACACAATGTTTAGTTAGCTAGGTTTATAATGAAGAATATAGAATCTGATGAATAGCTTTTAGGAACATAAGACAATTGTAGGCCTCCTCTGTTCTGAAACCAATTGAAGATGGCAATGGGAGGTCTACCAAGGGTTCATTTGTCATATTTGCATTGAAAAGGTAGAAAGGTCAGAACGAGGAAGACTTCATTTACTTCCTCATTTTGGGACCCCTCCCAATGAAAGGGACCACCGACCCATTTCAAGGAACAAACTACGCATACTTAATAGCTTTTGAACTAATTACCATACGAAGCGAGGAATGAGATGTACCAAAGTGATGAATATGCATTTGTATTTTGGGTCTTCAATAGTTGTACAGATAAAAGGACTCTGTAATCACCTGTAAATCACAGTGTGTATTTGGGAGCTATCCCGCACCGCTGCCTGGGCATTGCAATAAACATTCACTTTTCTAACTTTAAACTGTTAGAGAGTCTTTGTCCGTCACAGTTGGATATCGGTGCTAGATCAATATCCATATTTTTAATAAATCAAGGTGGCAGGGAGAAGGGGAACAGCTTTGGCAGCCAGCAGGAGGAGGAGTAAAGGGGAGCTAAAGGTTGGATCCGCGGTGTGTGGCAGTGTCGATTTTTTTTTGGTGGAAAAATGCCCCATTGGCAGCACAGCAGCTCTGGTTTTGGGAAGAGGTGTCGCTGTCATATTTTCTGAAAAATCCCTTTGCCCAGGATTTATTCTCCTGGGAAGCTGAGGAGCCTCAGAAAAAAAATGAAAACAATAATTATCTGGATTCGCTTCTCCTGTGTTTTGCTGCTTTGGAATGTGGTCTGGAGATTGTTTATCCAACAGGTGCATGTTTGATTGGTTTCATGTGAATTGTTTTGACTTAATGACCAATCACCAACAGATGTGTCGGGTCTCCGGAAGCAGTCACAAGTTTTCATGATCATTCTTTGTAACCTTCTTGTAACGTTTCTCTATTCTTTAGTATAATTTTAGTATAGTACTCTTATAATATAATATAATATAATTAATATAATTAATATAATTAATATAATTAATATAATTAATATAATATAATATAATATAATATAATATAATATAATATAATATAATATAACAATAAATTAGCCTTCTAAGAACGTGGAGTCAGATTCATCAATTCCTCCTTCATCCTGGGGACCCAGCAAATGCCACAAAGAGGTTAGGGCTGCTGCCTTACCTCTTCAGCTGTGCCAAGGAAAGTTTGGGTCAGATGTTAGAAAGAAATTCTTCACTGAAAGAGGGATTGGGTGCTGGAATAGGCTGCCCAGGGAGGTGGTGGAGTCACCATCCCTGGGTTGGCTTGAAAAAGACTGGATGTGGCACTGGGTTGCCAGGGTTTAGTTGATGAGGAGGTGTTGGGTCATGGGTTAGACTAGATGGTCTTAAAGGTCTTTTCCAATCTGGTTCATCTTGTGATTCTGTGGTTGATTCTGTGATTAATTCTGTGATTCTGTGCTGCCTTACCTAGCAGGATTATCTCCCCATGGCCTCATCCCCTTCCCTGCCAGGTCTGCATGCTGCTCCCACCTGCACCTTGCTGTCACCACGGTGGTCTCAGTGCCCTACTCTCACCATGCTTAAGGAGGAGCAGAGCTAGCTGGAATTATGCAACTACACGTTTTTCATGGAAAATTTCCATTTATTCATTGTAAGGTCAATTTCTCGTTTTAAAAAGAGTCAATTAAACCCTAATATAGCTTTACTTTTTGAATTTTTTTGTTTGTTTGGGGCTGTTTTTCTTTGCTTATTTTAATTTTGTTTGTTTGGGTGATTGTTTCTTTGTTTTGCTTTGTTTTGGGTTTTTTTTAGTTTGGTTAGTTGGTTTTTCTTGGTTGTTTTTTTGTTTTATTTTTTTGGTGTATGTTTTTGTTTGTTGCTTCATTGGTTTGGTGTTTTTTTTTTTTTAGTGTGGAATGGGAATAGGGGAGTTCCTGGCAGCAATTCAGAAAGAAGAAATTGTTGAATTGAATAGTTGAATTTCTATGAATTATTTCTTTTGACTCACAGACATTACGATGAAATGTTTTGATCTACATAAAAGAGTGTTGTGTTCTTTGCATGAGCCCTTGCCAAGATTTCCTGAGATGTTCAAGACAATTGCTTTTTGTTTGCACTTTTTGTGGGGTTTTTTTCGGGTGGCTTTTTTTTTTTTTAATTTTTTAAATTTCACATTATTCCAGGAATAATGTCTGCCTTAACAACAGCGTTTCAAGGCTAATCTGGTAGGAGGCTCAATTTTAGCATCCTGAGGTTTTAAAGCAGGAGCAGCTATGGGGAAATGAAATCAGTGAAGTTGTGTGGGTGACTTTTCTGCTGGTTTCGGGCTCCTCACAGAGGACAGGTTTCCCCTGGCACAGATGGTGGCACTGCCCTGGTGGGAAGCCATGTGTGTCCCCTCTCTGCCCCTGCAGCAGTGATGGCTCACCCTGGGACAGGGTCACTGTGCAGGGAGCATGGCCCTGCCAAATGCTCTGTCCCCACCAGGGGACAAGGACACAGCCTTGTCCCCAAGCCCTGTCTGGTGCTCATCCCTGCCCAGACAGGGTCAGCAGAGAGACCTCATGACAGAGGACATCCAAGAGGGGCTGGGAAACGTGGGGACACCTCCAGGATGGTTTCAAAAGTGACGTCTAATCACAGTCACTGCCCTTACCTGGCACTTTTTTCTTTGAATTTTTCTTCTGCTTGTTTTGTGGAAAATATCAGAAATTAAACATTGTTCCTTGGAGCATGAAAGACATTTCAGAAAGCACTGAAGAATCACCTCCCCATGTGGGTTTGATAAAACAAGAACAGAGAGACTTGAAACAAAAGTTTGGATCAGACCACCCTAATCTTTGGCAGGGCTTGGAAATTTAACCCAGACCTAAATTTTACAGTTGGCTTTAGCCCAATCTCATAATAAGCCGAAATAAAGTGGTATTAGAGAAGATCCAGCTCAGAATGTTTAAACTCAGACATCTCTGCAGAACTAAGTGCTGTAGGACTCAGGGGGACTGAAGACAAGATAACACATGAGCCAATAACTTTGCACTGGTATAAATATCCACCTTCCTTTTTACTTTTTTTCCTGCTGTTGGATCCTCTTGCCTACAACAATTTCTTTGTCCTCAGGGCAGTGCAGAATAGGATAGAGAAATTACCCTGTGGTCAAGCAAGGCAGTCACCATGTGATGAAGCCACTCTTCTTTCAGAACATTCTAAACCATTTCTGTATCTATTCCACCAGTTTCCTAAAGTCCCCTTGCTTCCTCTTCTCTCCCTCACCCTTCTGTCGTCCAAGTGTTATTTTTGTTTAACAAAATCTTTGCTATTACTAAACCTCAGTGACTTGGTCCAAGAAAATAAAGCATAAAAATGTAAACTTGGCAGGGTAATAATAAACGGTGTTTTGCTCTGCTTCATCAATTAGCTGGAAAGTCTGCTTCAGTTCTTTCCTTTTGTAAATCCTTTGTTAAAGGGCTTTTCTGTTATGTGATGTTCTGAACTGCAGTGTATGAATGTAATGTAACACAACGTGTGTTAAATTAAGCTTCATAAACAAGACACAAGAAGATATTTCCTATTTTTCTGGATCTCTGTTTTTCCTTCATCATATATTTGTTAAAAAAAAAATCCATTCCTCGTCAGTGCTAATGGATTGAAATATTACTGGGTATAATAAAAAATTAGCAAATTCAATAGGAATCCAAACCCTTTTACTTTATTAGAAATCTAATACTTATTATGTTTTTCAGAACTGCATTTCCCCAGACAACAGACTCCTTTTCCAGTACATGTGTTTGATTTGCATATACATTAAAAAAACACCCTACAAGTAGGAAAGATCAAGATAATAAACTTACATACTTTAAAAACTGAGCAGCAACTAGTTGATAACTATTTAAATAAACAGATTCGATTCCTTGAGGTTTCCAAAATCACTTTTCAAAAGGGGCTAAACTGTGTATGTAAATGTGTTGCAAATCTGAGTTTGACAGTTTGGGACATAATGTTTTTATAACATAAATATGCACTAAACTGTAATATTATCTTTGGGCTATATTGGAGCAGACTGCATAGAAGCTGATTTTTTGTTGGAGTTCATCTGCAGTACAAGCCTGCAACTGATTAGCATTAATTTCACCCTGCAGCTGGGGGTGGCCAGGGCTGATTTTGCTGAGGAAAATGTACTGGGTTTGTGCTTTGTGCAGCTTTGAATTACCTTGCAATTTTGTTAAAGGTTTTTTGTTTTTTTTTTTTTTTTTCCTTCACTTCCCTATCAAACCTTGCTGAAATTCATAGTGAGAGCTCAATATTCATCTCCCCTTCCTTTTACACTTTAGCAGTGCTCATCTTTAGTTAATGGCAGGGCGTCTTCCTCAGTCCTGGACCTTACAAACCCATCAAAGTATAATCCATCCCATCTGTTCCTGAATGGACAAAAAGCTGTCCTGAGGCTCTTGCTGTTCCCAAAGCACAGGCTGAGCCTCAATTTCTGACTCCGGCCCCGTGCTCTGCCACTAGACAAAACACCCGCTCCCAAACCTTAACAAATTCAGCTTAAAAAAGGGAGGGAGGCAAAAAACTTCCAGCCTCAGAAGGTTAAAATCTGGTTACTTTGTGGGAAGGCAGAGCTGAGGAGCCTTAGCTTGACCTTGGTGATTCCAATCCTTACCCATGTGGAGGCTGGGTGGGGATATTAATTTCCATTATAAGGAATCATGGCGTGGCTGCTCTCCCAAAATCCACGATTCTCTGGAAAAGGTTCTGCCCCAGGGAAAGACCTCCTTGCTCCCAAAAGAGACAGGAAGAGCCTGAGACACATCAGCTCAGCAGAGAATGAGTCTGTCAGTGAGAAACCAGGGGATGCATGCACCTGTGACCAAGCAACTGCAGTTTGGAAAATGAATCCTGTAAAGGAAATTGGGATTCCTACCAAAAATAGATGTGTTATATATCCTCCTCACAGCAACACCAGTATTTCTATGGATTTCTCATTCAAGTGAGCAAATGTACAACTCTTCTCCACTTGCTGTGTTTTTCTGGGACTGTATTTGTCTTATTTGTCTTATTTCAGAGTCTTTTATGTACCCCTTACATGAGCCCCTAAAATTCAGGGCAAGTGAATTCACTTCACACACATTGTCAGGGCAAGGAGCTGGAGCACTTACCCAGGGCAACAAGGTGAGGAAACAACCTCAGAAAGTTCAACCCCTGTCATGATTGATGAGTGTTAATTAAGCCAGCACCACACACAATTAGCTGTTTCAAGAGTATTGACACGTGGAAACAGAATAACACAAATTTCTGTTGATCCACATGGGGAAAAAAAAAAAGGTTTTTTCACAGCCAGTAAAGAAATAGGATTTCTTAAGTTTTAGCCTAAACTGAACAGTAATTTTTCTCACAGCCAGTGCAAACATGGGGCAACAGTAGGGTTTGCTCTTTTCTGTACTGTAGGGCACAGTTTTATACTGGCAGGTTCACACACTCAATGGCAAAATTTTCCTTGCTGGATTCCTAAAATTCCATAAAAACTGGTGACCCCCCTCATTTTCACAGAGTCTCCACCTCCATCTTCCTGCCTGTCAGAACTTTCAGACGTCTGATCATCCAGCCACTGGCTGTCAATGTCAGGTATCAATCTCCCTAAAAATAAAACTCAGCCCTGAAATATTGTCCCTCCAGCATCCCATAACTGTCAGTGGGGTTGCTTACTTCTAACCAATAAAAACATATAAAATACACTGATCTGGCCCAGGGTAGATTATTCCCTTGTATTTCTACAGCCTTTACAAAAAATTTGGGGACCGCTGCCTTTCTCTGCTCTTCTTAGCGTAATTACTCCAAATTTTTTTTGACCCTTTACTTTTGACACTTTACTTTTACAATTTCTGCCAATTTTTTTTAACTTTTTGTTTCACCTGCATCATTCAAGGACCATTTCTTGGAGCATGTGCAACCACAGCTCTGTCTGCAAAGCCCTGCCACAGAAGGAATTACATTGGTCTGCCATGAGTTACTCTTGACAGCTCCTCTTTGGTTTTTGTTCCAGGCACCCACAAAAAGTGTGTCCTACAAAATCAGCTTTTCAGAGAGTAGAACAGATCATCACACAGAGGATATTAGAAATATGTGGGGTTTTTTTGGTTTATGTATGGATGGAACAGCAGCACACAGAGGAAACAAATATGACATTATTAGTTTAAATCTGATTTCTCCTACTCTGGAGAGCACAGAGCTGATTTCCTGTTGGTTTCAACTCTGCATTCCCCATTGCTTACATCCAATCCAGCTGAAGACCAAACGAACAGATTAAAAAATTATTGTTTTGACAGTTTGAAAAAATTTGTTTATATGAAGCTTATGGATCTGCTTGAGCCATTTTGAACTAAAGAGTCTGGTTTTGAAAGGGATGCCTGTTTTTGGTTTTTTTCTTTTCTTTCTTGGACCTAAAGGCCAACATATATCAGAGCAAGAACATGAATACTGGTGGTTTCTGGTTCTTGGGGAGCCACATGAAGAATTAGCTTCTATCTAGAAGCTGCTTTCTACAGAGGCTTTTAATGATTTTACCCAGATCTCCAAATTCCCAGTTGTGTTGGATGTAAAAGTGAATTATTTTATAGCCTTTATAGTGTTGCAAACTTACTGTGCTCAACTCTCACCTCCCTTTGAAGAGAGAAACTATTAAAAAAATTATTTACTTATTAAATATTATTTATTTATTTTTAAAAATATTTAATTATTTAAAAATTATTTAATTATTAAAAAATATCTTAATTTGATAAAACCCTACCTTTGGGCTGTTTAGCATTGTCCCACTGTCTCTGCCACCCCTGCCCTGGCTCTCCTGCAGGGAGGGCACACAAAACCTGTGCCTGAGCAGCACCTGAGGGCTGGAGCCTGGGAGGCCAAACCCACAGACCTGGAGCAGAGAGATTCATCACACTGCCAGGTATTCATGAGGAAATAAACTAGCAAAGCGCAAACATAAAGAAAATTTAGTGCGGGACTGTAAAAAGCTGCCGTAAATAAAATTTAATGTGAGCTGAGAATTCTTTTTTTTTTTTTTTTTGCTCACGACTCGGACAACAATATCTGGCTGCTGTCAGAGACCTTTTAATATATCAGGCTTTTGACTTGAGGGCACTGAACAAAGAGTGTAAAACTCATGATCCATATTTTATGGCAGGAGGAGAGTAAGGCCATTTCAGAGAGAGATGGCTTTGGTGATGAGGTTGGTTCTCCATAAAGAATATTCTGCTTTTCTCAGTACTTGACACTTCTTGCTGAGCCCCGACCAACCCTGACCAGCCCTCAGGCCAGTCCTGGTGCTTCAGGCTGAAAATCAGGACGTGATTTAGGACATGAACAGATCCTAAAGCTGGTGGTTGTGGAAAAACTGCAGTGGGTTCCAGTTCTGAGCTTTAGCTGGCGCTCAGCACAATCTCTCTGGTCTAGAGAAAAAATGCTGTGGTTCCCAATTAATAAAAATGAAGATAACAAATCACAAAAATGTAAGGTATGTAACAAATTCAGACTGACTCTAGCTTCAGTTTTTTTCAAAGATAAAAGTGCCCAGTTATTATGAATGTTTCATTTAATAACACCCCCGGGAGGCCTTTAAGACTGGAAAAAATAAAATGCTATCACAGTGGGAGAATAATAAAGGTCCGTGGAGGTCAAGAATTTTGGTATTGATACAGGCCCATGGGTTTTGCACAGGGAGCCATCAGTTGCTTTGCACTGCTCTTGGGCATTCCTGGGTGTAAATGGCTTTTTCCTGCTGCCAATTAACATCCTCGAGGCCACCAGCTCAGAGGACATCAGGCTGCTGATGCAAATCACTCCCACTGTGAGATTAACTTGATTATTTGCACCAGACTGTAGAATGTTGGAATGGGCTGATATACTTTAATTTTTGTCCAAATATTGTGGGGTTTTTTTCCTTCCCCGGTCTCTTCTGCTTTGCACAAATACATGAAATGGAAATTAATGCCAGAATTACATAAAGCTGCAAGGGTGTTGAAAAAGTAAGCACAGGGCCATGCAAACAGAGGAATGTATTCTATCAGTAATAAATCTCCACTGTAATATTATTATATTTTACTACATATCTTTTTATTAGGAAATTTCAGTGTGCCATAAACACAGAATTACTGGATTTAGGGAACACAGGCAGGGCCGGCACTGAAACTCTCACCACTCTTATCTTACTTGAAATGTTACATTTTACCATGAGGTTTTGCAAAGAAATTGTTCCTTCCAGCTTAAGAAACACCACACAATGTCAGACACGAACATTACACCTGTCCCATGTGAGGCAAAAATCAGTGAAAAACCATTGTTCCTTAGGTTAGCCAGACACTGATTAAAATATATAAACTTTCATTTGAGAGCAGGTTGGAACACACTTGGCTGAGGAAATATGATTCCTCCTCTACTTATGAATTTCCTTATTTTGGAGGAGGGACCCTGACCTTGTATCCAAGGCTGGTGCTGTATTACAAAACAGTAAGAAAGGTAGAAAATCTCCTTTTTTAAAACAAATCCCCCTTGTGTTTACTGCATGCAGCAAAGAAATGATTCCTCACTGCTTTCTCACTGCAGCTTTAATCCAAAAATTAATTTCAGGCACGGATTTCTGCACGTGCACAAGCATTTGTACCAAGCTTCAGGCAAACTTGCTCTGCTTCCACGTCCATCAGCATCTCCCCTTCCCAGGCACAGCAGGAAGCACTCACAGCTTTTCACAGCAGAAAAATAATGAACTTTTGCTGCAGAGGAAACAAGAGCCTGGGCAGGTGGGGAGAGCTGTTTCACTCAGGTAGAGCTGAGCCTGCCAAGAGGAATTTTCTCCCTTCAAGGGCTGAGCAGAGCCTGCCCCAGTTGAAGGGGAGGCTGAACACATGAGAGTTTGGGGCCAGCAGAGAAAACCAAAGATTTTTATCCTCCAGCTGATTTCTGTCTTCACTTATAACTGCTTTAGAGAACTGAAGATAAACATGTAAGCGTCCAGTTCTCTTTATCTCATTAGTTTGAAAAGAACAGGGTCCATTCTTGTTAAAGATGAATTATGTGGGGTGGAACAACCTACACCACTACCCCACTGGCGTGGAAACTGAGCAGGGTTTTCCTGCAATCCAAAAGGGGAAGTTTCTGTGACCTCCAGCCAGAAATGGAAGAATAGATGTAAAGAAGTAAAATAAGTCCATTATGTTTTCTTGGTTCCAAGAACCACTCAGACATTCTTATTGTGCAGGGCAGCTGTATCCTTTTTCCCTTTTTCCCTTTTTTCTTTTTTCTTTTTTCCTTTTCCTTTTCCTTTTCCTTTTCCTTCCCTTTTTCTTTACCTTTCTTTTCTTTCTTTCTTTTTCTTTCTTTCTTTCTTTCTTTCTTTCTTTCTTTCTTTCTTTCTTTCTTTCTTTCTTTCTTTCTTTCTTTCTTTCTTTCTTTCTTTCTTTCTTTCTTTCTTTCTTTCTTTCTTTCTTTCTTTCTTTCTTTCTTTCTTTCTTTCTTTCTTTCTTTCTTTCTTTCTTTCTCTTTCTTTCTTTCTTTCTTTTCTTTCTTTCTTTCTTTCCTTCTGCCACTTCCTTCCTTCCTTCCTTCCTTCCTTCCTTCCTTCCTTCCTTCCTTCCTTCCTTCCTTCCTTCCTTCCTTCCTTCCTTCCTTCCTTCCTTCCTTCCTTCCTTCCTTCCTTCCTTCCTTCCTTCCTTCCTTCCTTCCTTCCTTCCTTCCTTCCTTCCTTCCTTCCTTCCTTCCTTCCTTCCTTCCTTCCTTCCTTCCTTCCTTCCTTCCTTCCTTCCTTCCCCCTTTTATTTTTTGCTTTTCCTTTCCTCCTTCTCCTTTCCTCCTTTCTCCCTTTCTCCATTTTTCCCTTTCCTTTTTTCCTCCTTTTTTTGTTTCCGCCCCTTTCCCCACTTTCTCTTTTCCTCTTTTTCTCTCTTTTTTTTTTCTTTTCCCTCTCTCAGGGTCCCTCTGGCATACACTTGCTGGTGAGTGTTAGAGTATGTGATATGTCCTCATGAAACTTTTTGTTTACCTCTGTGTTCAGTGCAGTACTTTGGGAAAAAAAAAGAAAGGGTCGAACACTATTTTACGTGTATTGAAACTCATAAAATGTATCTGAATTGCATAAGAGGTAAGGAAAGCTGAAATTTTGTCCTCTTTAAACCTGTTTCATTACTTTTTAACTCTACTGTTTTCAAGAATAGTGCTGAAGAAAATGACTAGGCACTACATGTAAGAATGGCAGACAAGGTAAAGAACTAATTTATCTGATTATAAGGCTGGAAAAATGCAAACCCACTGTCTATGGGTAACTACTGTAACTTTTTTTATCCTTAAAAGAAGATTTGCATTTGCTTGATCATCTAAAATATCCCGAAGTTTCGTAAAATTAGCGTTGGGGGGGAATTTGATATAATTTCACCTAGGTAAAAAGATGCAGCTGCTTATGCAAAATGACAAGAGAAAATCAAAAACACATGGAACTCCCAACACTGTGTTTGCTCATCCTTTCTTGGCTCCTCTCACACCAGGACTGGCTGGAATTTGGATACGCCGTAGGCCAGTGTAAGTTATAGTAGCCAGGACGATGTTCCAATTTATGATTGTGGTCAGGCCAAGATTCCCCAGAGCACAATGAATCCTGCTTCCTCAGCTTGCTGTTATCACTGATAACACACAAAACCAGAGGTGACACACTCAGTGGTAACACAAAATGAGAGTGATAAGACAAAATCAGTGATAACATCACCAATAACGCAATGTCAGCGATAATGCATCATCTGGTAACGTAACATCAGCAGGAGGGAAAAAAACCCCCAGGAATTCCCTAACACCACATCAATCCCACTCAAGGCACGTCCCAGGCTGTCACCTACCTTCCAAATTGAGGGTCACCACCGCCGTGTCATCCTCCAGCCCCTCGATCACCTCGCACTTGTACCTGCCGTAGTCCTCCAGCCTGATGTTGGTGATGACGAGCGAGGCGTCGTTCTCGCTGCTCTCCCGCAGGGACACCCTGCCCTGGTAGCCCCCGTAGCTCTTCCTGTGGTGCCCCATGGCCACGAACACGTCCACCTCCTTGAGGTAATCGTAGGTGAGTTTGGTCCACTTGACGCGGATTTTGTGTGTTCCTGAGCCGGCAGCAGTGGAGGAGTGCTCGTGGTAGAATTTGCACGGCAGCGTCACGTTGCCGCCGCGGTGGGAGAAGATCTTGGCTTGCTCTGCTACCACCAGGAGACGGGGCCCGTTTTCTGTGGGATTTAAGGAGGAAAAGGTAAAAAAAAAAAACCAAACAAAAACCAACACCTGCTGTGGTGGTGTTCGCAGGGGTGCCAGGACGAGGGAAGGGATGAGGATCTTGCCTCCGTGTTTCAGAAGGCTGATTTCTTATTTTATGATATATATTGTATTAAAAGAAAATTATATACCAAGACTGTACTAAAAGAAAAGAGAAAAGAAACATCAGAAGGCTAGGAAAAGAAAAGAATAGAATGATAATAAAATCGAGGTGTTCGCAGGGGTCCCAGGATGAGGGAAGGGATGAGGATCTTGTCTCCGTGTTTCAGAAGGTTGATTTATTATTTTATGATATATATGGGTCCAACATGGGTTGGACTCGATGATCTTGAAGATCTCTTCCAACCTAGAAATTCTGTGATTCTGTGATTCTGTGATATTGTACTAAAAGAAAATGATATACTAAGACTATACTAAAGGAAAAGAGACATCAGAAAGCTAGTGAAAGAAAAGAATAGAATGATAACAAAATCTTGTGACTGCTCACAGCCTCGACACAGGTGGTTGTGGTTGGCCATTAATTAAAAACAATTCACATGCTGGGTAAACAATTCTCCAAATCACATTCCAGAGCAGCAAAACATGGAGAAGCTGAAGCTTCCCATCTTCTCAGGAGAAAAGATCCTAACAAAAGGATTTTTTCATAAAATATGTCTGTGACAACCCACTCTCCAGGAATTGGTTTGCAGTCTTCCTTTTACAGAATGGGTCAATCTGTTGGTGTCTTAAGTTTCAGTTCTTATATTTTTCAGATTCTGTGCTGCTTTAGTGTGTAGCTGTGAGCTTCATGTTTAGTGTTAGCAAGTTCTCCTCCCGGGGTAGGGAGGAAAAGGAAAACGATTCCTTGAACTCGTTTTTTCCTTTTCTTCGGCAAAGGAAAACAATTCCTTTTCCAGCTTGACCAAAGACAACAGTTACAAGCTCCTGGCCCAAAAATTATAAACAACTGTAAATCGAAGAGAGAAAAACAAGGGCTAAAAAGGAGAAAAACATGGGCTAAAGCTGGAATGGCACAATGAACTGCAAGATGCAAATGGAGCAGAACTGATCAAAGGGACAGACCCCGTGCCCAGTCGTCCATTTTGGGGCCATTTTGGTTCATTTTGGGTGCAGCCCTGGCTGGGCTCTTGTGCTGCCCAAGGTGCATCCATTGAGGAGATCTTTTTAGTAAATCTCTACTTTATTCTTTAGCTCTGTCCAGCCTCTACTCTAGATCAGCCTTCACCAGCTGCAGCTGCAGGATCACTACCTTGCAATCATTTTGGACCTGTTCAGTATAAGGTTTATAAACCAGTTATAAATAATTATTTGTTATTATTATTTAATTATGATAACAAAATATTAAAAATTATAATATATATTAAATATTCTAATTTATTATTTAATTATTTGTGCACAAAGCATCTCAGTGCCCCTCACACAGGCAGAGACTGTCCTACACTCATGAAGAGTGAGTTGTGTAAATAGATTTACAGAGTTGTATTGCTGATGAATGAATGCCATCACCCATAAAAGGCTCCAACACACATTCCCATATTTTCCTTGTTCAAGAGTTGTATATCAATGCTTTATTTTTTATTTTCATAATTCAGTTTTTCTGGAGGAATTCTGCTTATTCAGGCAGCAGCACACAGAGCTCCTCACAGTCTGGGATGCAGAGAATCCCACTCACAAAGCAGAAAAACCATCAATGCACCAAACGGTATTATTTATACTGACATGAAAAGTGTCAGCAAAATTCTAAAGCAGATATTTTAGGCATCTTTATCTGTATTTTATTCTAACTTTTGAGTGTAAGTTCCTCTTCTGACCAGAGTAAGGAAGTCCAGTAAAATCTGTTCCTCCGCTGCCCACCCTCTTCATCATCCCAATGTGGTTTTTTCCTCCTTAAAACTTGTCACTGCTTTATCTTTTATATTTTGATCACACTTTTCATGCAAACCTGTATGTGACTGCCTGTCTCCTCCCCTCCTCACCCCAGGTTTCCCGCTTTTCTTCCCTCTAGCAGCAGATGTTGCCCCGTGAAATAATTTTGCTTAGGACAGTCGGCTGGGGCAGGTGCTCTCTTCCAGCCCAGTCTCTGGGGATTTTACAGGCTGTGCTGCCTTGGGAAAACCCTGGGAAATGCAGATTTCATGTGCTAGTCAGCAGACGTACCCAAAAGTGAGAGTTTTGCCTCCTTTCAGTACCTCCTGCCTCGTTCCTCATGCGAAGTTTGCAAAACTGGCTGAGCAAGCTCAGCGCTCCCATTGGGTTTGCTGTCCTTGACCCCTGAGACAGTGACCAAAACCCCCAATAAATCACCAACCTCCCTCTGCACTCACAGGCTGTGAAAAGAGACTTTGCAGCCCCCTGTGCATGTCCAGCAGGTCGATGTGGCTGCCCAAAATTGCGATTCTCCACTCCGAACCTTGACCTGTCTCTCTCTGAATCCAGCAAAAGCGGTGGGTGAGCTCCCAAAAAAACACAGAGGCTGCTGAGAGGGTGGCCCTGTGAAGGCTAGCAGCAATTTTCTGGGTTGGTTCAGACAGAACTGATGAAAAAATGTTGTCAGCCAGGGAGATGTGGGTGGCTGGAGGAGGGAAGGACTGGGATGGATGCGGAGTGTCTATCCCACCCCTCCAGCCGTCTGTCCACAGCACTGCAGGAATCTGTGGTGTGCCCACAGCATGAGGGGCCTTCAGGGAGATTCTTTTGGATCCCTCCAGACAGTCCAAGGCTTCTGAGGCCTGGTGACAGGTCTGTGGTTAAAGGAAATATCTGCCCAAACTGCAGCCTCAGCTGGATTTCCCTCTCTGCTCACTGCTGCGCTGAGCTGCACCCCAGGGAATGCAGGATTTTGTGTTTTTGCAAACACTAAGTGAGGGTGGTAATTGCAAAGACAAGCTTGCTGAGTGCAAACGTGCATCTGCTTGGGGAAAACAGGTATCCCAAAGGTGCAGCTCTTTGCTGGGAGGTGCTGTGCCCAAAGCATTGCTGCTCTCTGCACTGGTCAGGGCTCCAGCTTCCTCGAGAATGAGCAAATTGGAGTGCTGCAAGGTGTTTTGCCAGGGTGAGAGACCTTCCTGCCTGGTGAAAAAACAAAGCTGCAGAGGAGGTCGCCTACAGCCCCTTTTAAATGATGTTCTTTTTCACTGCCCTCCTTTCCAGAGGCTCAGGGATCCTCCAATAATCCATTCCCAAGGAGAGCATCCAAGGAGAGAGGTGATCTGAGGCAAGGCACCATGGAAAGCTTTACCAGCAGTTTCCACAGGAGGAGGAGGAGGAGGAGGAGGAGGAGGAAAGTGAAGACAGCCAGCACAGTTAGTCTGCAAATGTTCCTGTTTCCTTTGGGGACAAAGACGTTCCACAGTGCTCTGTCCACCTTGGGAGGAGAAATGTTATGCTTTGGGGTGGTTATTACCAAGAAATCTGACTCAGAGCTCAGCTATGTTGGGCTTTTAATACTGAAATAGGTTAATAAATATTTAGCAGAAAGGGCTGGGAGGCTGTGACTCAGGCTGTTAATGCTCACTCTTTCTAACAACTGTGGCTGTGCCAGCAGGGCCTGGAGGCTTGCCCAGAGCACTGTCACCTCTGACTCCAGCAGCAGCACCCTAATTTGGGGATGTTCCTCCCTGCTGGCTGCCTGCCACCTCCTCTGGCCCTCTGCAGCAGCCACGAGCTGAGTCTGAGCAGATGTATAGAGATAGAGGGGATGGTAGCCTGGGAAAGGAAAAAGGAAAGGGATAAGGAAAGGAAAAAAAAGGAAAGGGAAAAGGAAAAAAATGTAAGGGAAAAGGAAATGGAAAGGAAAGGGAAAAGGAAAGAAAAAAAAGGAAGGGAAAGGGGAAAGGAAACAGGAAAGGGGAAAGGGAAAGGGGAAAGGGGAAGGGAAAGGGAAAAAAGGAAAGGAAAAAGGAAACAGAAAAGAAAAGGGGAAAAAAAGGAAAGGGAAGAGGAAAGGAAAGGAAAGGAAAGGAAAGGAAAGGAAAGGAAAGGAAAGGAAAGGAAAGGAAAGGAAAGGAAAGGAAAGGAAAGGAAAGGAAAGGAAAGGAAAGGAAAGGAAAGGAAAGGAAAGGAAAGGAAAGGAAAGGAAAGGAAAGGAAAGGAAAGGAAAGGAAAGGAAAGGAAAGGAAAGGAAAGGAAAGGAAAGGAAAGGAAAGGAAAGGAAAGGAAAGGAAAGGAAAGGAAAGGAAAAAGGAAAGGAAAGGAAAGGAAGGGAAGGGAAGGGAAGGGAAGGGAAGGGAAGGGAAGGGAAGAAAAGAAAAGAAAAGAAAAGAAAAGAAAAGAAAAGAAAAGAAAAGAAAAGAAAAGAAAAGAAAAGAAAAGAAAAGAAAAGAAAAGAAAAGAAAAGAAAAGAAAAGAAAAGAAAAGAAAAGAAAAGAAAAGAAAAGAAAAGAAAAGAAAAGAAAAGAAAAGAAAAGAAAAGAAAAGAAAAGAAAAGAAAAGAAAGAAAAGAAAAGAGATGGCTTTTCTCATCCTGGAATATCGCCTTTGACCCTGGAGGTTCCAAGAGAGATGTGACACTTGAAATGTGCCTCCACTCCTAAGTTTTCCAAAATCCAGTTCTTTTTTTTTTTTAGAAAATGGGGTGATGTGCCGTTCTCGCTGGAAAGACAGTGAGGCAGAAATGACATTGCTGCTGCTGCTTCTCCCAGATCTGGGAGAGGAGGAAGGATCTCTGCCTTTTGAGGAAAAGCAGATGTCAGGCTGGGGAATGAGGCACAGCTTAGGCAGCAGGGAGACTTGGGACTGAAAATGAGATGACAGGGGTTTGGCAAGAGGCCTAGAGGTCTTCATTATCCAGCAGCCAGTGAGAGCCAGGGCCAAATCTACCTAAACTGAACATTTCTGGGAGTGTGGCACAATGAATTGTCCCACTCTTCCAGGAGCTGACAAATTTAAAAAAACCCCAAGCCCCCAAGAAACCAAACAGAGGGCAAAGCAGAATCCCTTCATTTAAAATATGTGATTGTCTCTGGTTTTACTGCTGAGCTCAAATGAGCAATGCATTCTTCTTCCTGGGTTATCTTAGTGAAACAAGGACTGATCTCTTGTGAAACAGCGATGGGAGATGGAGGAAACACTGGTTTGAAGGGTTTTAGCTCCCTGGCTGCTCCCCTCATGGGCATTCTGACAAGGCTGGTCCTTGTAAATAAAATTATTTCTGTCTCTAAATGGCAGGAATATCTGGAAGGTGATTGCAAGAAGGAGCAAGAACGGGACACCCAGGTGTGGTCATTTGAGGAGGGTAACATTTCCCCAGAACTGCTCCCTTCAGAAATGCCAGCAGAGAACTTGTGAGGTGAGCAGACAAACAGCTGTGAACTCTGAAACCCCTGGATTAGAGAGGGTTTGACCCTCGTTGAGGAGTTGTCCTTGCAAACAGCACAGTTTGCATCGTGGCTGGGGACAAGGCAGCTCAGGTGTGCCACTCCTGAGCCTCAGGTGGTGCAAGAGCAGAGCTGGGCAGCTCCCAGCTGCTCCTTCTGCTGGGGACAGAGGTGGCAACACCCTGGTGGCTGCCTCTGGGTGTGGGAATCCACAAAATCAGAGGGTTTTGGGAAAGCTGCAAAAGGCAGGCCCCAGAGACAGCAGAACTGTGATTGGAGCTGAGCAGCAGCCATGAGATTGGCCAGTAGAAAAATTATGTAAAAAGTAGAAAAGCAAGGACAAATAGAGCAATGGTCTGTGTATTAATGCTTGTCTAGATTAACTCCCTGAGCTACAGAAAGTTTATCTAGCAAGATATTAGGAAGTTAAAGCTTAATAATGGAGCTCTGTGCATTGTGCTTTAAGGCTCACAAGCAGGTATTGTATTTGAAATAAGCAAGCACTGTTTAACCACAGGTACCTGTGCTTATAGTGATTGGACAGAACTACTGTCAATATAGAATAGTTACTGTACAGATATAAACACTGTCAATGTGCTTTTGCTTTGTGGGATTGGGCAAAAACTCCTGGAGTGAGTTGTGACATTGAGTTGTGTGTCTGCTGCCTGGGATGTGAGCTGGTGGCATCTTCCCATTGCCATAGCCATGGAATGGGAGTGATGCTGGGAAATCAAACAGCTCCAGGCACGTTCCCAGCAGCCCTGTCCTGTTTGGGGTTTGTGCAGAGACCCCAGCTGGTGATATCTGGACTCAGCTCCAAGGGCAGAACTGGGAGGAGAAAGATTTCCCAGGTGGGGCTTTCCACCCTTCCAGGCACATTTTGCATGGTCAGGCAGGCAGCAGCCAAGCTGTTAGCACAGAACCAGGCCCCACTGGTGACTAATTTGCAGCATTTTTTTCCCACTCCTGCTTCCCTGCTGTTGATTCTGACAGATTGTGGCCTTTTGCTAATCCTCTTGGAGCAGTTGGAAGGATGGCAAAGGCAGCACAGGGAACAGAGCTTCTCCGGGACAGAACATAACTCTGGGAGCTGCTTTCCCCAGGCTGCAGGGAAGGGCTGCTGAGCAGAAACCAAAACTCACTCAAAAAGTTGATTTTTGGGCTGGCTTTGCTGTATATCAGCGGTGCCAAATCTGGTATGAGCTGCGAGGGAAAGGATATTTTGCTACTTTAAATGAAAAGGCACAGGCTGAGCACCTGTTCTGTCACCCTCCTCATCCTCCTCATCCTCATCCTCCTCTCTGCTTCCCCAGCCTGAGAGCTGCGCAATGAGCACTCCTGCTCTGGTGGTCATTGCTTTGTCCATTCCTAGCCCTGGTGTTGGTCCCATTTCAAGGTGCCCATTTCAAGGACAGCAAGGGGGATTTGCTCTGTTGGAGCTCTCACTTCAGCCTCACCTGCTGCCTTATTGGTTTAGCTCCAAATTTTACTGCTGGGCATTTTAAGGTTTTGGTTGTCATTTTAGTTGTGAGCTGATTGTTGGGTTGTGTTGTGGTACTTTGGGGTTTTTTTGGTGCTTTTTCGTTTTGTTTTCTGTTTGGTTTTTTTATGTTTGTTTTTTGTTTGGTTGGTTGGGTTTTTTGTGTTTTTGGGTTGTTTTTTGGAGTTTGTTTTGTTTTTGTTTTTGTTTTTTGTTTGTTTGGGTTTTTTGTGTTTTGGGTTTTTTTTGAGGTTTTTTTGTTGGTTTTGTTTTCTTTTTTGTTTGTTTGTTTTGGGGTTTTTTTTGGAGCTTTTTTGGGGTTTTTAATGGGGTTTTTTTGTTGTTTTTTTTTGTTTTTTGGGGTTTTTTGGTTTTGGTTTGGTTTTTTTTTTGCTTGGTTTGGTTTTGGTTTTTGTGGTTTTTTGCCTCTCTTTTGGTGTGTTTTAACTAAACTTTTGCTGTGGGGTTTTCTCCTGGCTTCCTTTTCTTATTTTCCTCCCTTAACTGGGTTCTGCACACCAGGATGATGGCAAGCCAGGCTTGGAGGGGGCTAAGAACACAGTGTGGGGCAGAGAGGATGAGTCACTCCACAACCCTTGGCAAACACCTTTGTCTGCTTTATCCACCAGGAGTATCCACAGTCCTATGCTGAGCTGGCCACAAAAATCGATTATTACAGCATTTTCATGGAGTGCCTCGCAAAGTGACAGTGGAGGAAAAGATGTGCATTTTTACAGACAGGAAAAACAAAATCATAAGCCATTATGATGGCTTTATAGAAGTGTTTTTGTCAGATAAATTCATGTATTCCCTAAATGTTCCACACTTTTAGCAAGCTCCTAGCTTAATATTATCCTGTGCCATTATGTTTTAAATAAACAGAGTTTTTTCTGGCTTACCTGTAGTGTTCCCAGGGATTTGAGCTCATGCTAAAATATCCTCACTCTTCCCACAGCAGTGGCAAGTTGTTACACTCATTTTCTTTTAAAATGTAAAATGCTACTTAAAGTTAATAAATATTTTCTGTGACAAAAATGGTTCCAGTTTTCTGTAATATGTAGAGGAGTGCAGTATTGATGAACTCTTATATGGGTGTATCCCTCAATGAATACTGAGGGAAAACATGAGGGAGAATCACACACACGTTTTGCACATAGCGCACATTTTTTCTATTTGTATTTTAACTAATTGCCCTTTCCCTTCTGCTTTTGGGGGGAAAAAAAAATCTAAAGTCTTTTATATATCATCTGCAGGAGTGGTAAAATATGTTTTTTTTTTTTTTTTGGCTCAAGATATAATGCAGTTTTGCTGTGTCATGAGAAAGAAAAGACAAGGATCCACCTCCCTCTGAAGAGACAGGACAGAGCACCCCCAACACACTTTTAAGTTTTGATATAAAACTGGTAAGAGAAATGCTAGATAAATCTTATTTAGAAGCTTCAGATTCCAAATAATAGTACAGCTAAAAAATAGTAAAGCTGGTTTATATATAACAGAGAAGAAATCAGTCTTTGTAAAAAAGACATTACCAGGCTGAGATAAAACATTTTTCAGCTGATTCCATCTCCTCAGCTTGGGGAAGGAATTGTTAAAGAGGACATATTAACTCAGGTTTAGGTTTCTAGGAGACCTGAGAGCACATAAAACCATCAGGGAAATAACAAACTTCATCTCTCCTAAATTATTGCCTCAAATAACTTCTAAGTGTGTTTTGCTTGGGTGTAGATAAATTTCATGGAGATCAGGTGTCGCAGAGCAGAGCAGAACAGAAATCAAGGCAAAGTCTCTGCTCTCCTTCCTCACAGAAGTAAATCTTCATGGGTGGCATGAGGACTGTTTGACAAAACCAAAATATTACACAGAAACTGCATGGAGCCCTTCCAGTCCCTTAATCACCCCCAAATGCTATTTATAAATATGGAATTCCACTGACGTAACCAGCAAAGGCAAATTAATGATTTAAATTCACGTTCCACATCAACCCTTCTGTAATTATATATTTTTTAATAACCCAGATAACCTGGAGCTCATCAGTTAAGGTCTGCTCCAGAAGATGCAGGTCCAGGGTGCCTTCAAGTAAAGAATATTTTTGTTTTCATGTTTGTTTTTGGTTTTTTGTATTTTTTGGGGAGGGGGGTTGGGTTTTTTTGGGTTTTTTTTTTGTGTGGTTATTTTTGGTTGGTTTTTTGTGGTTTTTTTTTTTTTTTTTTTTTTTTTTTTTTTTTTTGTTGTTGTTTTGTTTTTTGTGGATTTTGTTGATTTCTGTGGAATTTCTGGAGGTGGAATTTTTGCTCTCTCCTGACTTTTCTATGCCCTGCAGTTGCAACAGGCCATGATCTGAGCAGGGAAGCAGGTTGTGTGGAAGTCAAAGGAAAAGTTTTGACTTTGTGGAAATCAAGGAAAATTGCAACAAGAGACAGGAAAATGCGTCGTGGCATCATCAAAATTGTCCTGAATGGCAAAAACAAAAGGGCAAGAAAAAAAAAAAACAATAACAACAAAAAAAAGCCAAACATAAAGTGGAAAACACAAAGGCAAGGAAATGGAAAGAAATGTCAGTGTCATGGAAAATGGAAAAATGCAGAAAGGTGGAAAGAAGTCAAAAATAAAGTGGAAAAGCATGAAAAGCATGAAGATAATCAAGATTATCTTGAGCAGATAAGAAATAAATTAAGAGGTCAGATGAGCAGTACATTTAATCTTTTATCAGGTTTTTGACTGGCCCAGAAACTCTGTTAAGATTCTTACTCTCTGTTGGTGCTGACTTGGTTAGAAGGAAAAGAAGTGGACTGCAAATAAAACCCATTATACTGCAGAAAGAGCTGGACAAAGATTTCCCCTGCTTTTGTTATTGGTTAACTGATTTGGCTCATTTGTGTGTGCTTAGGGGTTTTTTGTTGTTTGTTTGTTTGCTCCAATTTTGCAGCATTAAGAAGTTTTCTGTTTGTTCCTTGCCGAAATATTTTTTGGGTATGCATAAATAAATCTGTGCAGGGATCTTGACAGGCAAAGGGGTGCATACTTTCACCTCAAACACACCAAAATGAATCAATATGAATATGAATATGAATTTCTTACGTTCAGAGGAAAGCTAAAATGTTATATTTGATGCTCCACAAACCAAATTTTCTGTTCCCATCTCTGCCTTTTCTTGTGCTTCTACAGCCTGAACAAGGAATAGCTGGAATAGTGTTAAAGGTTTGGCTCTCTTTAGGTAATTAACTCAGGAATTACTGTGGTGGCTTAGTCAACTCTGATTATTTTTCAGAGCAGCTACACCCAGGGGAGAGCCTGTATTTTTTTGGATCATTTATCTCTGAGGGCAGCCCTGTAATTTTTTTGGATAATCGGGGTCAGTGGGCAGCACCACGAGCAGCTCAGGGAGATGGACAAAATGAGCACTGAAAGGAGCCATCCTCTCTCAAAACTCAGGGAGACTTTGCAGGTGTTCAGGAGAAAAATCTGAGTTTCTAATTACATTGCTGTGCTGGGGGAAATGTTGTTTTCTCTTGGGTGTCCATGTGGTGTGGGGATGCTTCAGCCCCATTTTTACACTCGCCAGATTATTTCATTTATGGCTGTGGGTTTTTCTGAAGAGTGAAACTGGTGTCTCCCTGAGGCACACGGGGTTTTTCTGGGATGTGGGGTTTCTGGGTTTTTTATTTTTTTTATCCCCAAAAGTGAGACTGGAATGACAAACTACGACAGGAAGGGGAGAGGGTGAAGCAGCCTGGATAAAAGAGCAAAACCATGAAATCCACCACAGGCTTCAGCAAAGAAAATAAAGCCACAGAATACATAAAATGCAGCTTTTCATATAAAATATAAATTTTATAAATTGATGAATTTTGTGCATAGCGGAATAAAACCCAAGGAGAAAAAAAATGTATTAAAAAAGCAACTGGGACAGAGGAAATAAGCTGAAAACTAGGGAGGTAAAACTGTCTTGCAGTTGTTTAAGTTGTGACTTAAGTCCAAATTAACTGAATTAACCAACAAGGAGAGAAACCAAGAGCTAGAACAGACACTGTCAGCAGAGCTGCTGATGAAACCAGTAAATAATTTCTAGAAAAAGCATGAAATATTTAAAAGTGAACACAGTCACAGAACTATGTATGTTGCAGTGTTAGAGGCTGGGAAAGTCTTTAGTAAAAATAAAGAAAACTCTCTTTTCCAGAGAGTGGACACTTGAAAGGCAGAGCTCTGTGTCCTTGAAAGGAAAGTATAATTGCAGAACAATAACAAATTTATGAAACACTGTTTGTTCTGGTTGACAAGTATTGAGTTTGAGGGGGGTGTCAGGAGATTTCACACTGATGGAGGGGCAGAAAATTGGAGCACCCAGACCTGCTGGCACTGCTGTGGCCTCACCTGTCACTTTAGGACAGTACCTAAAGTGTTTCTGGAAAGCAGCAAAACAACAAATTCATGTAAAGAGAGTAATTAAACCATTACCCAGTTAATCAGTCTGACCTCAGCAGCAAAACAGGACTTTAGAACAAATTTGGAAGGAAAGGTTTTGAACAACAGGAATAGGGTCAGTACTAGAAAGAGGGATGAGGTTAAGCAGATATTTGCCAAAGAAAGTCAGAGTAATCTGATATCAGGTATGTAACAAAAAGAAATGTATAAGGCTGAGGAATGTGAGGTATCATTTGCTTGGAGCTTAGGGAGTTGAATGATGTGGAGAAAAATGTATAAAAAATGCCAGTGAATTGCCTTCAGTACAACTTCTCTAATATTTTCACTAATTTTATCTTATAAAGAATTGTGACTTTTGGATAAATAAAATTTTCACATGGCTTATCAAGCAGCACTGAAGGGAGAAGAGTGGGCATTTAAAACATTTGAAGAAAGAAGGGTGGAAAAGTTAGGATGACACTTAAAGCTGAATGCAAAACTCAGCTTTTTGAGGTCTAGTATGAAAAATTCTTGATACAGAACTTGTAGTTGTTAATTTCAAGTGGCAGGGGGGGAGACAGACTGCTAAATACTGTCTATCACCACAGACTATTGATCAGCACTGCAGCACAGCTGGGAGCAGCAAATTTGATCCAAGGTCTGGAGAACAAAGCATGGACACTGGAAAAGAGAAACACTGCGGCCAAATGAGGATTTTTATCTGGAATAAAATAAATTTTTATCTGGAATAAAGTCCTGGCTGGATGCACTCAGGGAGTGAAAATTCAGATGAGAATCAGTGCAAAGAGGAAACCCTGATATTAACAGGTGGCAATATCCAATTAGGACAGTAATCAGGAGGTGATACACTTGGAGAAGGATTTGAAGAATCACACTCAAATGGTAGCTGTGGGGATATGGTGTTATTGATGCTTTAAAGTGAACCTCAAAGAAGAAAAAAAATATTATTGGAAGCCAAAGATTAGCAGCATTAGAAGAATAAGATCATAAAATGTACTTGGAGGATTAGGAGGGTGTTTTTCATGTCAGAAAAGTAGGGTGCAGAACCCTTTTGCAGTGAGAAGACCTGAAACCCAGTTTTTCAACAAATAAAACTCAGCCTACAGGAGATTACATGATACAAAGAATGGGGAATATAACACAGTTTGCTTCTCTGCCTCAGGAAATCCCTTTCACACCTTCTGTAATTCCAAGGCATTCCCAGGCAGAGTTTAGCCACACATCTCCTGGATTTCAGCTGTGGAGAGGGATGCTGGGTTTTGTTAATGGGATTAAAAACACCTGAACATCTTCTACAGTGTTCCCTGATCTCCACCCCTTCTCCACGTGTAGATTTTTTATAAGTTTAGTTTTATTTTTTTTTTCAGCACTGGGCAGAGAGGGATCCCAGCCCTGGTGGGGCTCCACAATGCAGAGAGGAAAGAGAGGAATGGCAAAAATCAGAAGCAGAAATGCCACATCCCCGGCAGTCTCACTCCCTTTGATTTGTGGCTCTGTGCATTTCAGAGCCTGAACCAGCTTGTGAGGAGAGGGTTTGTGATACAACTCAAATTTACATCTTTATCCAGCTCTCCTTCAAGGAATAAACTCTTTAAGTACAGGTGAGTTTTCACAGGGAGGGAGAAGGGTTCACCTGGGAGCTTCTGTCAGCTTTGAACTGTTTGACATGCATGACTCCTGAATTACACTAAAGTGCAGGATATAGCACACTAATTACATTTTCCAAAAAAGTCAAGCTCAGAGACAAAAAGCTGCATTACACAAGGGGAGGCAAAATATGTGTTTATTACACATCGACATCTGATTTGAAATTTGCCCTGGGAAACAACTAACATGAAGATCTATCGCTCAGGGCAGTGATAGATGCTCATTTTACATTTGATAACACATTCCTCTGACCTTCATCCTCAGAGGGAGAGCAGCTGTCTGCTACTCCCTGCCTGACCTTGACAATCCCTGCTTTAATAGGTACAGGGTGCCTTTAACTTCTCTGCCTCTCCTGTGAACTCCTGAGCATTCAGCCCTTCCTGGTACCCTGCCCTAGCTTGGTAATTTATATTTACACAAACAGCACGATTTTCTGGCTGTTGAGAGAAATAAATCAAACTTTAAAAAGAGAGAGGGGGAGTGAGGGAGAGAGGAGGGGCAGTAATTCTGCGTTCCTTAATTTTGCAAAATTAATTTTAGCCAGGCTCGGGGGAGGCAGGGGTGAAAACAGGAGAATCCCTGTTCATTCTGCCTGTCCTTACTGCATAAACCCCCTGATTTTTTTTTGTGCAGGATAACCCTGAAGGACTGAAGCTGGGACTGGAAAAACAGCTGCATTGTGCTGCAGGCTCAAATCCTGCCACAGCTATAATCTCTGGGACTCAAACAGGATTCTGCAGAAGGCCAGGATAATATTTAGTGTGAATTAAAGGTATGAGGAAAGGCACATTTCTTTCAGGGTAAGTTACATTTTTTATTTTTTTTACCGGTTTATGTTGCCCAGTTATGATCTCTGATGTGCTGAGCCTTTTTAAATGAACCACAGCAATAAATATCTGTGCTGTGGAGAGCTGTGTATGGCAGACCTCTTAAAATCAAATCTATTCTACAATAAACTGAAGTATTTCAACCCACTGCAGTTGTTTATTACTTTAGGATGCATGCCTTTTCTCTTTGTCTTAAATCATGCTGTACTTTACTCACTACCTTTGCAAGGTTGTGACTAAGTGCTATTAAACAGTGCAACTTTCTTTTTTTTTTTTGACTTTTCTTAGGAGAAATAACAATGCAACAGAACCAGAAAAGAAAACATTTGGTCAGCAGCAATACAAGTATTTTAAAAACAGTGTGACAGTGTAAAAATAAAATTTAAAAAAGTTAAATAAGGATCATTAAGCACATTATTCTGTTTCCCTCAGCAATATGAAGATATTGGTATTTTCTCACTTATTTCCTTACCTTGAATGTGAACAATTCTTTCATGCTCCAGACTTGAGTTGCCAGGGTGAGGTTCAGCCCCACAGGCAGAGATCAGCACCAGAAAAAGGAGAGTCTTCATCTTTACAGCCAAAAGAATCTTCTTCACTGTAAGGGCATCACACACAAGAAGAGGATTGTGAATTTTAGGAAACCTTTTACAGTGTTGCACTGTTCAACTTGTTAGAGTAGTGATCTTACGAGGTTTTGTTGTTTTGTTTTTTTTTTTTTAATGTATGGAACCCACTCAGCTGGCAGAAGTTACAACAGCTGCTAATCTTTTTGGCATGAATATTGGACCACTTTACTGTGGACTTTAACTAAGTGAAACTACAAATCCGTATTTAACTCTGCCTATGCAGAAATGCAACAAGGAAAAAAAAAAAAAAAAAGAAAGTGCACAGACCAATACTCCTAAGCCAAACTCCTTGCAAGACCACACGTAAGCAGTACCTGCGCTTCAAAAGAGGTTCTGGTGTACTTTTGATTTTCAAGACCTACTCTATTTCTGGTCTGCAAATACAATTAAAACAATCAAAGCTCTATCACTGTATCTATATCCACTGCATGATGCAATCTGCTGGTGACAGGTTCTCAAGATTAAAACAATCTTCTTGTAGGTTTTGGCATTTCAATCAAGTCTGCAGCTTAACTTAGCAGTCAGGATGGCAAATCTGCTCGAGCTAAGCAGAAAAGATGACAAAACATTTATTAGGCTGACTAAGGAAGATCAATTTTACTTCAGATCCACTTACCATTAAAAAAAAAAAACCAAAAACAACTGAACACACAATGAAATGGTTGAAACCATGCACAAAGTAGGTTAGAGTTGAAAATGCTACCGCTGCAGCTGCCCTGATTGATTTTTCATTCATTTCCACCCAGAATGCTGACGCACTGGCTGAGTGTGCCAGGTAGGGTCTCTGCAGTCAGCAGAGCCCAGCGTTGCAGGGAAAATCTCTGCCAGCCTCTGAGAAGTGATTAGGCAAATGAGGACCTGAAATAGAAAAGGAGGCATAAAATACAAGAGGGTTTTGTGTGGTTTTTTTGGGGGGCTGCTGTTGTGTTTTATGGCTTTAGTTTCTATGAATCTGACTCCTTGAAATAAAAGGTCGCTATTTCCCAACTTTGCCTTTAAAGAGAGTAGGATTTCCCCCTCCCATATCAAATATGTGATTTTTTTTTTCTCAGTTGCACAGAGATAATTCTTTCCTCCTGTTTTTTTTCTCCATCAGAGCTAGAAAAACATAAAATTTGCAAAATACTCAGTCAAAACCAAGGTCTAGGTGTGAGTCCTGAAAGCATTCCCCTATCCCTAAACAGACACAAACCCTGAAGTGCTTCAAGTCCAGATCTAAACGCTGTAACCTGAACCAACCTCTGCTGCAGACTGAAAAAAAAAAAAAAAAAAAAAGCCATTTTTTCCATATCAGAACATGCACGTTTACTTGCCTGCCCTTCCATTTCTTCACAGCCAGCTTTGTGGTGGGGAGCTCAAAACCAGCTCAGCATCCCTTAATCCTTCCTGTGCAGTGCCTAGAGGTGGAGGACAAGTGCTGGCTGCACTCTCTTTCCCAGGTGGTCCAGGCTCAGTAACTCCAGCCTCGGCCACTCCCTCTTTCCTGGAAAGCCTGGGAGGATGGTGACCTCCATCTGGGACAGCAAGGACAGATGTGGCTCCCTCTAGAGCACATCAGCCCCAGCCTGGGCTCAGGGAGGGTCACCCCGGGGCACCTGGGTGCTCCTTCTGATGCTTTAGGATTTAAGCATTTATGTTTTTCAGATTTTGTACTGAATTAGTAGGTAACTCTACTAATTACTCTGAATAGTGTTAGTTGCTCTCTTCACGTTTTGGTCAGAAAAAATCCCTCTAGGCCTGAAATTCAAGGACAGCCTACAGCCTCAGGCTCCAAAAGTATAAACAAAAGTGGGTTTGGGGGGGAGGAAACTGGGAGTAAATGACTTCATTACCTGAACCTGTAATTGGAGGATTAACCCCTGAAATGCAAATAGACCAAACTTATAATTGTGTAAAAAACTCATGACCATTGTCCATCTTGGGTGTAGCCTCTGGGAGGCTTCTGACTGTCCAAGATGCACCTTTTGAGGGTGTATTTAATAAATACCCACTTCATTTTCCTAATTTTGTCCGGCCTCTGTTCTGGGCAGCCACTCCAAGGCCTCACCCTGCCCTGTCCCTCACAAACCCCACACCGTGTGTTCCCTCTCAGACTGCAAAATCCTGTAAGTTTGGGGTCTGGGGTTGGTTGTTTTTTTTTCTTTTCTTTTTGGCTGTTGGCTAACTTCTGACAATTCTTTTTTATTAATGATTTCTATTGATTTAGACGTGGCCTGTTTAACAAAAGAGCTTTGGTTGTGAAGGCGAGGCCTGTGGGAGTTTTCCGGCTCTGGGCTCTGTGAGTGAGGAGAAGCCCACAGGGGCTCTGCAGATCAGCTCATTTTGACTTCTAAACACAAATCTGCCCTTTTCTGTGACAAAAAATAAAACAATCACAGGGATTTTTTTTTTGGGGACAGCAACCCCATCTATTCCAAGCACTGTGTGCACAGGCCCTGCTGAGGAGTGAGGAATATTTCTCCTTCTGGGAACATGGATGGAGAGCCCCACATGTGCTTCCCTCTCCTTGCCTACACTGATGGGAGAAACTCCTCCATGCAGCACCATCTGGGGATGATTTCCAAAGCAAATAATTTCAGGATGAAGGTCACATTTTTTGGGGATATTTACCTGGTACTTACAGGCAGGTATGATCTGATTTTGGAGCATTTATGTGGCAGCATCACACAGGCAGGGTGAGAGTCCAGTGCTGACCTGGAATTCTATTTTTCCTTTTCCTCAGTGTCCAGCTGACCAATCCCACATGTCACAGACATGGCTAGAGATCACCACACCGTTTTTTTCTGGGGGGGATTTACCCAATTTGGTGGCATTTTTAGATTTGTTAAAAGGCAGAATTTGTGAGGAATGACCTGGTACCTCTCTCCTACTGGGATTCCCCATGATGGGAGTGGGGGCACTGAGCCAAGGCAATGTTACCAGGCCAAGAATCTGACCCCTGGTGCTTTGTAGGTTATCCAAAAAGGCAATTAGCCAGAGGAATTCACATCCTCAGCCTCTAGCCAAAGCAATAGAAGTCAGATTCCATTTCTGCAGCAGCCTGGGAGGACCTCAGGGGAGACATGATAGGTGTGGATGTTTTCATATTAAAATTAATAAAGTCTTGGCTGGGATTAGGTGATTTTTTTTTTTTTTGGGGGGTAAGGAATGGTAAAGATTAGTCATACTCAAGAAATTCACGCTGGTTTCAATTACTGCAGGTTATGAATCTGCTATCTCCCTGGACAGGCACACAAAGAAGCTGGAAAGGGAGATTTAAAGGGAGAACCTCAAGGCTCAGGGAAGTGCTCAAGGTCACTCAGTGTTTAAATTCTCCAGAATTGCTCATTCTCAGATACATTTTTAAGTTCTGACATTAAATCACCATTTTTCAATACTTACGTAGCATTAATTAATCTACTACTGGCATATCTAAAAGTCTGTAAAGCACCAATTTTTTGTATTTTAACACAATAATCTGAGAGTTTACAGAATGCTTTCAAGCAGTTTGACTGCTTTAGTGACAAGCATCTCTCTGAAGGGCAGAGCACTGAAAAACAGCATTACCCACCAATGTCTGCTTTGAATAGAATAACATATTTCTTATTTCCTTTTGCAACTGCTGCCTAGCTGCAGAAGATGCAAACATCCACTGTGTGAGGACAAGGGCCACCTACCTCAATATTCTCTCTCTCTGGCAGTAGTTAAAAGCCTTTAAAGTGGAAAGATTTTTTTTTGTTCACAGGAGTTAATTTTCATCTGATGTGAGGAGGTGATGATTTCTTACATCAAATGTTTGGTTCCCTGAGTTCCAAGACCTGTGGAAGCCTGAACTGAAAATGGCACAGGAGAAACCCAGGCTCCTTGGGCAGAAACAGGAGGCTTCCTAATAAAACTTTCTGCCTTTCTGTGGGCTATTCTAAATTTAGTAAAATGAGGCTCAGCAAGTAAAAGAATCAGTGGCACCTAAAACAGGGGACAGAATACATACAATCAGTCCTGATAATTTGGGGTTGAAAAACCCCCAAAATCTGTTATCATTCACACAAACCTACTGTATAATATAAGCCTTTACAGGCTCCTCTCTGTGGAGCTCAGATCCACCTGGGAGCTGGTGTTAAACAGAGAGAAATTATCTATTAACAGAACAAAATATGTGTATTTTGAGGGAGCAGTAATGAAGGGTGTCTCATCTTTAGGCACTTCTGGTGGGTAATGGAATAAGAGGACCAGTCCAGGCAGTACTCACACACTCCCTTCAGCAGCTTTTCTTAAAACTGGTGACTTGGAGCAGAACACTTCAATCCAGCTGATTAAACAGATTTTCTGCTCAGTCCCAAGGCTGCTAGAGATCAAATCTTATCTGTGTGTGTAAGCCCCTGGGCTTTGGCAGCTGAGTCAAGCCATGAAAATGGAATTCAGCTCCAGATTGTGGGCACCTGGGCCATTTTGTCTGGGCACAAAATGTTTACACCCCGCTCAGACCATTGTCACAGTCAGTTTGTACCTGGTCAGCGTGGTCAGTGGAAGGGAGGTGTGTGTTTGACTGGCCCAGGATGACTTTTGTCCATTCATTTTTGGTGTTTTTTTTAATAACCTCCATCTCCTCCAGAAACCTTCCATTCTCCAAAGGCAAAAGTAAAACATTTAGTTCCAGCTATAGACTCGAGACCTCGGTCCCCCAAATCTGATGAAAATCCACTTCTTGCCATGGCTACCTTTACAATGCCACTCTGGATTCTGACTGTCACTCATTTTGCTAAGACAACTGTTTTCTCCTTGTGAAATCCCCCAGAGTGATGGAATCAAGGCAGGGCAGACTCAGCAGAATGATCCCCAAATCGCTAAATTTTTTCTTGCAAAATAAAAATCTGCTGGGTGCCGTGGCGGAACAGAAAGAGCAAGTTGGTGGCGTGGGAATGACAATATTTACATCCTCTATTAGGATGACTTAAAGGTCACATTCCAAGGCATCTTCCTCCCTTGGCACTTCAGTTTTTAAGGCAATTCGTGTGGGATCTGGGGCCATCTGAGGTGGCAGACGGTGGCTGTCTGGAGAACAGGTTGTGCTTTTGGCTCTGCAGCCCTGGGCAGAGCAGCTCAGTGCAAAGAAGCAGCACGACACCCCGAGCACGTCTGGAATCCCCTGCAGCCCAACAATTTCCCAGGAGGAATGCTGATAAATGGCGTGCAGGGAGAAAGAAAATGGCCTTTACGTGCCTTTGAAGTGCCTGCCCTGCACCAGATATGGAATTTATTCCAGAAACCAAGGGTAAAAGCAATTCTGTCATTACTGGTAGGGTAGAGTCAAGGTCATGTGGTGTAGAAAATTTGGTACTGTAGGTTTTAAATGCAATCAGGGATAAAGCAAATGTGCTTTAGGATCTATCCTGGAAGGAATAGTGTTCACTCAGTGACTCCATTAGTTTTATTTTTTGAGTTTCTTGAGTTTTCATGGAGTTTTTATCTTTTATTTTTTGGGTTTTTTTTTTTATTTTGTTTTGGGTTTTTTTGGTTTTTTTGGTTTTTTTTGTGTTTTTTTTTTGTTTGGTTTTAGTTTTTAAAATTTTATCTTAATAACGCTCTGAATAAACATGTTTTCAGTTCAGGAATTTGGATTTTTTTGCTTTCAGTATTGCAGTGGGACGTTCTTTGATAACACAGAAAGGCAAATTTGCTTTTCGTGTTATAAACTGGATATATTTTTTTTTCTGTCCCTTCCTTTAGAGAAAGCTTTTACTTCAATCTCCACTTATCAGTGATCTTCAAAACAATTGAGAGCTGTCTTTCTAGACAGTGTTTGTATTCTGACACCTTCTTCAGGTGCTCAAAAGCTCTTCTTGAACAAAGAAGCATGGAGGTCAGTGAGAATCAGCAGAAAACTTGATCTTTCCCCCTCAATTTCTTTGCCTTTTGGCCATATCTACAAAACTGGCTTTTCCTCAGGGCTTTTTTGCTCCCCAGGCCCTGTACAATTACCCACACTTTTTCCTCAGGGTGATTTCTTGGTGGCAGGAATATTTTCCTGCTGCAAAACTTCTGCAAGGCCTCGGGAATTTCTGCCAGGGGGGTTTTGGGTGGTTCTGGTTCTGCCTGTTCTTTCCTGCATGCTTGGATTTCTACAGGGTCATAAATGTTTTAATTTTCTACTGCTCTATCCCCTGCCAAAGGTGAACATAAGCTGGGTGCCTGTCTTCTTGAGGCAATTAAAAAAAATCTCATCTATCAAATAACATTAGGCAGTTTCCCACAAAATGTTCTTTTAACTTCTTTATAATATGATTATATTATTAACAATAATATTATTCTTATGTTATCATTATAATTGCTGTCTTTGGGAGCTTGAACTGCCTTTCTGTACCTGAACCAGTTGTGCCACATTTCATGCTTTAAATTGAACAATTAGTCCAGTCCACCCACCTTTTCCAATTGGTCAGACAGAATTTTTGAGGCTTTTGTGTGCAGTGAAAAGGCGAATAATTTACTCGAAGCCCATTCAGCCTGGTGGACATTTGGAAATTTAATTAATTAGGATGAGACTGGGATATTTGAGTAGGGAGGCTCCAGGGTTACTTCCCACTATCAATTTTCAGGTAACTGGGCACCAAAGCAGCACCACTCTCTAGAATCTGCCAGGCACAGCACCCAGGATGACAAAAAATGGGGTTTTTCTAAATTGTAATTGCTCATCTCCCCCACAACTCATGCTGTGTCTCCCCTCAGAGTCTCCCCATGCCCTCCCAGCCACTGAAATTATGATGGGGCTTTGAGCCAGACCTAAAAGAGGAATCTACACAATCTAAACCTTCTCCAGTTCCCGCCAAAAAATATGTAAATCTTTGTTGGAAAAACTAATATTTCACGTGGAAAAGACAATGAGCCTCAAACACCAACGAGCCCCACTCCCCCTAAAAGGACAGAGGAAAGATTATTTTCTGGAAATGTGGCACAAATTAATTAATTCAAAAGCAGGCAGGTAAACCACCGACTGATACTCTGTGTATAAATTCTGTGTCTGTGTTCAAGGTCACTCAGTGTTTAAATTCTGTGTTTAAATTCACTGCAGGCCGCTGGTTTCCAAACCCATCTCTGATCATCACTTCAAATTTAATCCTAGATTTTTGGCTTGGGAAATATTTTAAAAGTCATAGGAATGTTGGGGAACTGTCCATGCAATGATATTCATCTGAGATGTGGAAATGGGCCAGGTACTCTCTGCTCCCTCCTTTCTGAGCCACATTTCATGTGGTGGAGTCCCCATTCCTTCCCCCCCAGCCAAGCTGGCTGTACCAGAAATATAAAAATTGAAATTTAAAACATCATCAGTGCCTTCACACCCTTCAAGGATGCCACCCTGTGAGAGAACAGATGCACTGCCAGACTTCCTGAGCAGGGGCTGGTGCCAGCCTGCTGCAAGGAATTACAGGCAGTAAAATATTTTTGTCATGGGTCCTGGTGCAGAGCATAAAACAGGGCTCCTTGTCCAGCCAGCCGTGAGAACTCAGCCCTGTCCTCCCTCTTTATATATATATATATATATATATATATATATATATATATATATATATATTTGTCTTGTGGCCTCAAAACTGCACTGTCTGCACTCTCAATGTCACTGAGAATGACTTTAAGAAGACACTCACTCTCATGAAGAAATAACAGCAATGGTACAGTACCCTGCATCTTTTCACATTGAAAATTTGAAAACATTTCCATGTTGCCAATGCAAGCCCCAGCTGAATCAGTGCTTCTGAGAAGGCAAACGCTTTAACTTCACAACAGAACTGTTTTCATCAAACATCTGCAAATGTACTCGAGTTTTCTTTGGCTGTTTGGTGGTGGGGAATTGGCTGTGGGTGCAGCCAGATCAAAGCCATGTGGGTATCACTTGTGAAAGCACAGCTCTTCCAGCAATTTCCATAATTGAATTAATTGGCAATTGATGGCAAAACATACTTTCTACTGAGATCAGTGGCTTTGCAGACGGGGGAGGTCTCGGGGTCAGGCCATTGGTTCAGGTTTTGGGGGGAATTGAGTTCAACCCTTCACGGGGGGAAGGAGGAAAGAGGATTAATTTTCTTTCCTAAACTCCCTTTTGGTGGCACCATGATGATCTTTTTTGTTGCTTAAAAATCATGGAAGTGATTTTTCGAATATTTTTAGGGTTAGAAGGAGCTGCAACATGGCTGCAATGAGACTTTATCAACACCTATAACAGATTTGGGGTTCTTCACGAGCCTACCACTAAAAAAAACCCCAAATATTTCCACATGCTGAGGCCCTGTGTGATAGCTGACCATGTGTTTACACACAGGAGAACATTTGGATGTCCACTTGTGCCATTTCCCCCCCTTCCCTGCTTTTCTTAAGTATCTTTTCATTGCAGTGTCTTAGGCCTGAGAACACTGGAAAAACACATGAGTCATATGATTGTTTAGTTAAAGCCTTGTTAGCTAAATTCAGTTGAAAACAAATAATAAACAATAGTAAGACTGTGGATGTCTGTTAGAAAATATTTCCAGATAAAGATAAGTCTTTCAAACTTTTAAAGTAAACAGTGTCACCTCAGTATTATGCATACACCTTTTTTGAATCAACAATACCAAGAAAACACCAAATTCAAACTATGGTCTGAAAACCATAGTTTTGTTTCCATTTTTTTTGTTTCTGGTCCAGAAATGCATGCATGACTCATTTATTTAAAAGGAAAAATTAAAAAAAAAAAATTCTTTACTGGTTTACAGCAATGATAACAAGAGATTTACACAGCCATCCTTGGTCAGTCAGATGTGAGAAAGATGACAGAAATTAGTGTTTTTTCAAAGGTCCAGACTCTGTATCTGCAGTTGCAGATGCTGACAAGAAAGACTGCAGTTCTGCACTTTGAAGTAAATAAGTCAACAGCAACACTAGGGAGAAATACGAAAAGGATTTACTGGGCTCCAGAGGAAAGGACAATAATTTGAAAACTGATGCTGCAAACTGACAGTGCTGCAGAAATACCTCTGTGAGGGAATTTAATAATAAATAAACAAATATATTGCTCGTGACACGTGAACAGTCAATGTGCCAGCAGTGGAGAAAAGCTTCACCAGAGGCAGATGGCACCAGAAAAGTTCTGATAAGGTGAAAAAGGTGTCTAGATAAGGACTTGAAAAGGGAAGCATCGGAACATTGGTGGTGACTCAGCATCAGGAATTATCACTTGGGATAGAGGAGGAAGGGACTGGGTTTAAGGAGGCAAAGAATTTTAAAAATAATGGGTGATTTTAGCTATGCCAAACCTCAGAAATTTTCCTCAGAGGAGTCCGGGGGAGGGAATCAGCAATGTGGCACCAGAATAAGTGGGTGGGTGGCTGCCTGGCCTCCAGAGGTGCTGAAAAAGAAGATTTTTGGCAACAGGGAGGAACATCAAAGAGCTGGAGTGGCCAGTGGGTTTCACCACCACCTTGGCAACCTCTCCTCCCTCTCCCAGCCACTGGCAGCACCCTCAGGCAGAATTCCCAAGCTCCTGGTCCCTGGAATGGGGATGGAGTGCCTTAAAACTGGACAGGGCAAAGGGTTTATGGCTGCAACCAGAGGAAAGGAAAACCTGTTTATAAAAAGAGGCCAAAAGAGCTTGACTTGGTTACTCTGGCAAAACACACCTCAGTAAGGTTATAATTGCTCTCTATAAATATATCACAGAGGAAAAGCCTCAGAAGCTAAAGGATATTTCAGCTAAACCTGGGAACAGAACTGGTGGGGCCATAAATAAGTTTAAGCTGGAAATGATATAATTTTAAGCTGTAGGAAAACTTCACAGCCTCCATAAAGACATTTTTAGGGTGGAGGAAAGAAACACAGCTAGTTTTAAATCACAATTTGCCTGCTCTGAGAGAAACTGTCTTGGATGAAGGGGAATGTGGATAGGAGAGGACTAGGTTATGACAGAGGGGATCCCTTTTTTTTTGTTCCTGTATGCCTGATTTTTGGCAAAAACTTCAACATAAGTAGGACAACCGATTCCTAATTCAGGCAGAATTTTTTTCCTTCCCCCTCACGGCAGGTCCAAGCTCTCCTGGCTGATGCTCCTAATGACAGAATCCAACCCATTCAGATGGAATAGCTTCCTATAGATCCTACAAACCTGCTCCCAGTAACTCCCAGCACTGCCAGCAAAGCACCTTTCTCATCTCTGGGCTTTTCTCACAGCGCCTGACTCCAATAATTTCCTAAGTGGACTCTCTGCTTTAAGCAGCAGCAGCAGCTCTGTTCCCCCCTGATAAGGATCGTTAAATATCTGCAAATGAAATGGAGGCACTTGTGGCTGGCTTAAATGGCTTGGCTGCTGAAATGCTTGGTCATGCAGGAGGTTTCTGCCTGCCTGCCTGCCTGCTGCAGTGGTTATGTGCAAAATGTGAATTTTCCACCCTTGCATCCCAGGGATGTGGCAGAAAGAAAGGGAAAATGGCAGCTCTGTTTCCACTCTGGATGTCTAAGAGTGGTTCAGGGTGTTAAGCTGTGAAAATAATGATAATTTCAGCACGTGCTTGTAAATCAAATGTGTAACATGAAAAAAAAAAAAAATGCAGGAACTCCCCTGAACAAACCACCCTGATGAAAATGGAATATTGGAAATAATGTAAAACCACAATGGTCTGGTGAAATCTGAGAAAATGCAAAGCAGAGGATTAACTGGGCAATTTGCAACTGCTTGATAAAATCATGATGCAGAACACACCATGGCAAATAAAAACCTCTGAAGCTGTGTAAGCATAAAGCCTTGCAGAGCAGGCAGTTCAGTGCACCTTGTACAATTACAAAAGTGCATCATATTTTAGGTTCATTCAGATGTAGGAAGGCATGACTGAGGAGTCTGTGCCTTGGAGACCCATTCTGAAGAGAAAAGTGACTTGTATTTGGAGAAGTAATGAGTAGAAATCTAGAAACAGGAGAGAATTTTTTTTAGCATACACAGAGTTTGAGAGAACCAAAGTCCAAGGACAGGGTTTAATTTGTAGAGCTGTGACATGAAACAGAAGACATTTTTAAAAAAACATTGATGTAATTGGTAAATGGACTGGCTTGAGACTTATTTTTGTCTGCCAACAATATCTGCTGGCTTGTGGTCAGTCCTGAAGATAAAGTAAACCTGTGCAGATTTCAGTAAAAAAAAAAAACAAAAACAAAAGCAAGCCAAACCAAAACATTAACCCAACAGCAGGTTCTCTTGACAATCTCTGAACTGGGAAACTCAATTAACAAGGAAATTGTATTGATTTTGTTTAAGCCAGATGAGGTTATATGCTTGCTTAGTCAACAAGAATACCCGCGTTAGCAGGCTGAAAATGAGTTGTGTTTCAAAGATAAATTAATGGCAAATGGATAGGATTCACTTACTTTTTTCTTTTTTTGCACGTTCCTCCAAACTTAGTTAATTACAGGGATCAGCAGTTCTACAATAATCCAGAATAAACCCCAGGCTTTTGTCTGGGCTTTCATGTCCTCAGGACTATGCAGGCTGTTTTTCAGCCTCACAGACATTATTCCAGGTGCTCCAAAAGCACCTTCCAGGGCTTTTGAACACCTCAAATCCACATCCTCACCCTCCTGAGGCAGGGATTGTCACACTCTGGAGGGTGACATCCCTACAACAGACAGGGAGCTCTCACAGAGATACACAGCACAGGAGGTCTGCACTCATCCTACCTATTTTTCTTTGAATTCTATCCTTAAAACAATTACAGGGTATCAGTGGTCAGAGGGCAAGGATGACTTTTGCCTTGATGCATTATGGACATTCTCTATTTTTATTTATTTATTTTTTCAGTTACTAAAGCTTCACTGAGCTTTTGCACCAAATACCTGCACCAGACACAAGGAGAAAATTTCCATTATAAGCTCCACTGACTGCAAGCAGGGCTGTTAAAACTGTGGCCTGGGGTGAAGAACCCAAAAGCAGTAGAAACAATGCATCTCCAAAACTGCCTGACAGGAGAATCCCTGCCCCAAAGTGCTGCTTTTGGGAAAAGAATTGTTTTGGTTTTGGGGTTTTTTTTGTGTTTGGTTTTTTGGTGGGTTTTTTTTTTGTTGTTTTTTGGTGGGCTTTTTTTGGTGTTTTTTTTTTTTTTTGGGTTTTGGTGTTTTTTGTTTTTTTTTTTTGTGTGCTAATGGCAGGAGTTGTAGCCCCAAAGGAAAGAGGGGAAAGAGGGGAGAGCAAGAGGATCTGCTGAGGATTTCCCTGAAAAGCTGATATTTCTGCTCATTTCTTCCCAGATGCTCCACAATCATGGAAAATTGTCAAATTGTCATTTTTCTCCATACCCCATGCAGCATCCCCTACCTCAGGTATTTGTCAGACCATGAGGGATCTGTGCACCATCAAAGCTTAAAATTCCCTTACTGCTTTTAGAAGTTAGGGTTGTGATTTTCTACCAGGACCATAAATTACCAAATAAATCACCTTGAGGTTCTGGCTCCTGCTTAGGCCAGCTTTCATCTCAGTGACACACATAAATTCCCCAAGCCACAAAAAGTGCACGTGGGGCATGGGACCCCTGTTCCAGGATCTCTCACTTGCCAGGAGCTTAAATCTTGTGGGGTCAGCTCAGCTTCATGTCAGGGCAAAGGCACAGATTCCCTTACATCCAAAAGTCAGGTTTTGCACTCTAAATGCTGACTCTCCAGGGTTTTTAAAGAGTCAAATAGCAGGGGTTAAAAAAAAGGGCCCCAAATGCCCAAATCTATCCTGGGCAGGCCTAAATAAACCAAGCCCAGCACAGCTCCACCTCCCAAGCCTGAGGGCTGCCTGACGGAATTGGGAGCTGTGCTAATCCCTAATTAAGTTTAATCTACACTAGAGAGGGTTTGTTGATTTAGATACATGGGTAGGGAGATGCTGACAGGTTAGTCCTGGTGTAGAGGGGGGAAACAACCCTCCAAGAGCTTAATTGGTAGCAGTTGAATTAGTAGCCATTGTTTCATCAGAGCAGATAATAACATATATTGATGCTTCAAGAGTGGAAAAGAGAGGGAAATTATTTTATTATTATATTAATTCAAATATTTATATTTAATGTATTATATTATTATATGTATTATTAGGTTATACTATTACATTTATTATATTATAATCATATTATATTATATTAATTATATCATATTATATCAAAATATCTAATAATATATTAATACATCATAATATAATAATATATAAGAATTTATTACTAGATTTAAATATAATAATATAATACATTTATATTTATTAGATATTATCTTTATTATTTTATCATCAATATAATATTGTATCAATATGATATATTATATAATATATAACATATATTATATTATATATAATATATAACATATTATATATTATATATTATATATTATATATTATTTATATATTATATATTATTTATATATTATATATTATTTATATATTATATGTTATATATTATTATATGTAAAATATATAATAATATAATACATGAATATATTATAATATAATATAAGAATTTATTATTATATTTAAATATAGTGATGATATAATAATAATAATAATAATAATAATAATAATAATAATAATAATAATAATAATAATAATAATAATAATAATAATAATAATAATAACATTAATAATACCTGTCTATTGTAAACTAATAATTAACAAAATGAATGCTCATTGTAGAAAACATGTTTACCTCTATATTACACATGTGTGGATGGCCATCCCAGCTTTGGTTGTTGATAACACCCTGATAAAGGTGTTATCAACACCTTTAAAGGTGTTAAAGATATGTTTTTGATTGACATGACTGCACCAGTGAAAGCTGGTGAGAATAAGCAGTGCTCAGGAATTTGTTCTTCCTCTCTCTAGAGGGAAATTACCCAACATGAAAACTGCAATAAAATAAATTTCCCTCTGTTTTTCACTCTTGAGGCATCAATACATGTTATTATCTGCTCTGGAGAAAGAATGAACTGCTCATGCATCTACTGTGGGTCCCAGGCAGAAAGTGAGCACTTATTTATAAACTTATTTATAAACTTTATATCTATTAACATCCTGTTCTCTGGGACTGGAACCTGGCCTTGAGCAGAGCCTCCTTCAAACCTGGCTGATGGTTAATCTGCTCCTGAAGTGGGTTATTCATGTGGAACAGCCACTTCAACATTCTCACAGGAGCTGCATATCCAAGGGGAGAATATCTGCTCGTTTCAGGGGCCACGGCTGTTAATGCAGCAAAAAAAGTAGTAAAGAAAATGTCACTGACAACAGAAGATTAGAAAATAGGATTCCATTAGCTGATACATCAAGGGAATAATGGAAAATATTCCTGAGTTTCGGTCATTTTGAGGAAATGGATACTTTAAAAGGCAGTTTCCTAGCATCAAAATGAACTAATCTGAGAGGCATAAATATAGTTGATGAGCTTTTTAATGGTCTAGTCTCACTGGAAGGGCTGTAGACAGTACAAATCTCTTCCCCAAAAAAATCAGGTCGTTGCTCTAATTAGATCTGACACAGACATGAGAAAATGCCTACAAACCCTGCAATCAGTGAAGATAAATTTCTCACCTCCAATGCAGCCACCTGAAGATTACACCAGATAGAATCAATGCCCAGCTGTTTTAATCTCAGATTTATACCACACATCTTTTGAGATGCAGCCACGGGGTGTGTTTTGTGCAAACGCAGAGTAAGGGACCATTTCCCTGGTGCTTCCAGGATAACTTGAGGCATTTGGCTTTGATCTTTGCTGGTGCCAGGCTTGGGGCAATCCCTGCCTTGAGGTACCAGAGGCATCCCAGGCTCAGGGAGTCACAGAGTCCCAGATGTGCTGCAGGGAAAATCGATTAAAGAAATGCGACACCTTCCCTGCCATGGGAAGGGGACAGCAATTGTGGCAACAAAAAAAAGGTTTCTGGGGTTTTTTTGTTTTTTTTTTTTTTACTCTTTTTACTCCAAGAATGTGAGTTAGGAGCTTGGTGGGGGGAGAGGAGAAAAACAAATTTTGGGCATCTGATTGGGACCTCAATTCTTTTTGTGGGTTGAGAGCAAAAGAGGGAGCCCAAACCAGAGGAACTGGGGATGTGCTGTGGCTCCTTCCCTCACAGCTCTTGTCTGAGGTACTGGGTGACCTTTATTTCAAAGGCTCTAAAGCCTGATGCTATTTAAAATCCCAGAGATGCCCTTCATTATTACTATAAAAGGACTGGCACACATATTTTATGAAGGATTTCACGTTGGTCATCAGAAAAGGGAGAAAAAAAAAAAAGCTTTTGATGCTAGTCTTTAGTCTTCCACTCTAAGCACCTCTGTTTAAAAGTCTCAAATTAGATTTTGTTGGGAAAAAAAAGGCGCTGGCACACTCATAACCTGACATACTTTCCATTATAAACTCATTTCTACTATAAACTCTGAACATAAAAGCTATAAATAGCGCCTCCACCACAACTCAGATTTTCCCTACGTGCTCTGAATTCAGAAAAAATATTTGGACTTCAGCTGATTTCTTTCTTTATAATTCTTAATAAATAGATTACAGCACTTATTTATTGTTTATTTATTTTTTAACGAAATAAACGTTGTAAGAAAGTATTTTCTGTCTTGTTTTGGGGATAAGAGATTTGTTTGCAGCTCAGGGAGGGACACAGAGCAGTTCCCTGCTGGCCCAGGGTAGAGCAAGCAGCAAATCCCAGGGAAAAAAAAAATAAAAATCCAGGTCCACGGCCCAGGATCCAACCCCTCTGTTCTGTGCTCACTTAAAACTTCTGCAGCTGTTAAGCACCTTTAATTTCTCAGTTAATTTCAATTTTAGCCAAAATGATATTTTTTTTACCTCTCCTCAGGTTTCCTTCCCTTCAAGAGAAGTTGTAAATATTTTGCGCTGTCCTCCCACCCATGTGCTCCCCTCCTTCCAAAAGGACATTTCAGCTGGAAAAGATTCTCAAAAATCTCATTTCTTGTGCTTGGATGTTAAGGATACAAGAGAATGAGATCTAACAACCTGGCATCCAGCAGGACATCTAGAAATGGTTCCTCTAGCTGTCCTAAAACACCTGGGATAATGCTGAAACCTTAAAAAAAACCATGAAAACCTGAAAAAAAAATATTCAAATAACCCTCCAACTGTATGGAAAACAAATCTGCCAAAAAATCACAAACAACAAAAAACAAACCAATAAAAAAACCCCAAATGAATATTTCTGAAGTATGCAAAGTTATTTGAGACTTCTGTGTTTTAATATTTTTAATATTTTAATATTTTAAGGATAAAGCTGTGAAGACCCAGTTTTCCTTTTGCTGGCCATCAGAAAAAAAAAGGAAAAAATGACTTAATTTTGTAGCACTGGCAAAACAGTGCAGTGGGTGCTGCCAAAGATAAATATTGTTTGGTTTTCAGCAGGCAAAATGAGAGGTTAAGCAACACTGTCTATGGTTCTTGGTCACTGGAGAGAAGATATTAATTTCACAAGAGAGATCCACAGCTGCAAATTCAAGAAACACTTTCAGCTGTTGCAAGGTAGCTGGGGGGGGGGAGTATCCTCACCTGGAAATGTTTTCTGGCCCAAGTGTTCCTTGCTGGGCTTTTCCTTGAATCTATAAATGTGTATTTAGGGTTCTCTGCATTGTGGGTATGTACAGGAAAAAAAAAAAAAATCACAAGATTTCTGTTTGATTTGGACTGCTAAAGGTGTTCCAGAACATCAGTTTTAATTTTAAATAAATAAATAAATTTATATTTATATATATTTATAGTTATATGTATATTTATATTTATGTACAATTTTATATTTATATACATTTTATATACATATTTATTTATATATGTATATAAATCTAAATTTATATAAATAAATAAATAAATAAATAAATGTGTGTGTGTGTATATATATATATAAAATCTTATATGAGTCCACTTAGATTACTTGATGCTGGCTGCCATCTCTCTCTTTTGGCATTTAAGATGCAGGGATGAAAATCTATTTGCAAGAACCACATATTATGTTCATGGTTCTGAAGGAATCCTCCTGAGGGTGAGCTATGGCAAGGTTGCTGGAGGACATTGCAGTACTCTGCCATTTCTCAGAGAGTCCCACAGCTCCTATTTGTTTTAAAACCTGAAAATATAATGTCAGAAATGTAGCAATTTGCTGTTAAAATGATGCAACATAATTAATGCCTTCATGGGGAATATCTTTTCCAAGCTGTATGCCAAAGTTCATGTTGGCTTTCCTGAAACCCCAAGGTCAGAAATGTGCCTAAATCCCACGTGCCAAAACCTGGAAAACCCCAAATTATCTAAAATCTGTGGCCTCTCCTCATGCTATAAATAAAAGTGATTTTTACTTTGTGATATCTCTTATCAAGCACATGCCCACAGAAAAATCAGCAGAGCAAGGGGCCAGCACATGAAATAATTTTACCTGCTTTGAATAAAAAGTGCCTAAAATCCTTCAGATGATGCCTACGGATCTATAAATCAGTAATTTCAGAGGCTATCCATAGTTTAACAGGAAAATGAAGTCAGAAAATCAAATGAAATATTATTGGCCTCTGAGTCAATGAGTCAGAAGACATTAGCACACACAGCCCTCACTGTAATTACTCAAGATTTTTCAGGCTGCTGTATTAACCTTTAGAAAAGTAAATAGTGGAAAGCTGCATGACTGTCTTCAACAGAGCTGAAGCCAGAACTGCCTTTTTTGTCTTCTGCAAAAAGAACAACAACCTCATTGCTCAAGGCGTTCTGACCAGATTTTTATTTTCCTTTGACTCATGTAGACATTTATTTATCTTGGTAAAGTAAGTGCGCAGCATTCACATACAATAAATCTTCAGCAAAGTGAATAAGGGAGGGTTTTCCTTGAATTCAAAAAGATGCACTGATTTCCATATATAATTTCTATTATTAGATGCATTTTTAAAGTTTTAATTTTGCTCGCTAAAATGTGTCATTTATAAGTGACAATCTGTATGAATTTTAGGTCGGTTTTCTCTTTGTTTCTACACCTTCCCTGTATAATTTGTATTTTTTTCCTGGAAGCAAGTTGGAAAGTTGAATTAATTGAATTTTTTTTTCTCCTAGATGATTCCGAGTACTTTCAGGCAGTCTAGATTCTTTTATTTCACTCCCATCCACTTTCACTGCAGTCTGCAACACTCAGACATCTCTCCTGAATTTGAAATTACACCTACTTGAAGATGGTAGCCCAAAACTCCATTTTCTAAAGGAATTGCTGCTTTGGGCTCAGGGGCTCAACATGTCACCAAAGCTCACAAACCCTGGTGGAACCATGAGTTTGAATTAAAAAAAAAAAGCGAGTTTGTATAAAAAAAAAAGAGTGCTATGGTACCAGGTGAGCAGAGATTGACGACAGAGATGCACTTCCCATGCAGCTCCTCTGGATTCCTCCCTGATAATCCCTCCCAAAGCCATTGGAGGTGGCCAGGACCAGACTGGCTTGCATGAAGAGGATGGGACAAGGGACAATGCCATGAGAAATAAACATTTCCCTGAGGTGAAAGGCACGACTGCCCTTGCTTGACTGGCTGCACAGACACATTTCACAGGTGACACCGCGCCAGGTAAACCGCTGAGGCTGCCTGCAGGAATTATCTGTACTGTCCCCACACCATCCCTGTGAGCAGGGGAAGTTTTATCATCTCATTTTGGTAGGTGGAGGGATGGAGAACTGAGAGCCTCCAACTTATTCAAAGCCACAGAAGGATTTAGGTCTGAGCAGGGGACTGAAGCAATGCTCCACCAGCAACAGTAAAATATCCTCACAGGAAAGTGTCCTAACTACTCAGCAGTCCTCTCTCTCTCCTATTAAAAGCAATACATAATTAAAAGGCAACAGTTAATATTGGTTTTTCGGGTGCCTGGATCTCAAAATGATGCTGTGCCATGTTCTTTGCTGGCACAGCAAGTTCTCTCCTTGGAACAGGGAGGAGTTAGGATGGCAGAAATCATCCCTGGAAATCCTGTGTGGGCTCTCCACTATGCATTGAGATGCTGTTCTGATTGGCAGTGAGATGTTATTATTATTATTATTATTATTATTATTATTATTATTATTATTATTATTATTATTATTATTATTATTATCATCATCATCACTGTTTTTAATGAAGGGATGGGACTACAGTTGGGTTAAAAATTATTTATTGCTCAGACAAATATCAGTTTTAAAGGGTGGGGGATTTAAGAGGACAAGTAGCTGGCTATAGCTTAAAGTGGTCATAAGTCCTTTGTTACAATATTTGACTTTTTCATCTAATGGACAGTGGCTAAAAAGCTTATTTTGGTTTTCTAACCTATCACTTTTACTTAATTCTACTGCAATTAAGTGTATACTTTCATTCAATAGGCTACAATCACATGTACATATGCTTCTATTATGATCTCTAAACTCTTAGCTTACTCCATATAATTACAGTACTACATTTTAAAAATCTTCTCCATCTTACCTAACAGAGTTTCTTACTGAAGGCATAATCTTACATACAACTATAGAAACATAAGTTTATAATTTTTCTGCTTAATTTCTGTGTCCTTTTATTTTTACATCAATCCAAGCCTCTCCCAAGGCTGCACATCAAACTCTCCTGTGTCTTTGGAAGTTTCCATTTCTTTCCATTTCCCACAAGACTGAAGCAGCAAAGTGCTGGGATTCAGCCCCTCAATGAAACTGCCTGACTTGCAATCACCCCAGAATTCCTTTAGGGATGATAAAACTACATTGGAGGGATGCAGCAGGGATTTATTCACAATTCTGTGCACCTCTGGCTGTCCTCTCTGCGGTTTTATTTCCGGAAAAGGGAAGCAAAGGTCAGCATCACAGCCTGCTGCTGGCTCATCCCTCACTGTCCCAGCAGAGCACTCCCTGGAATTGATCCCAGGTGATTTTGGGATGAGATGCAGCACCACAAGAGGCTCTCCCAGCACTGAATCAAGCTCCCGCAGCTCCCTGAGCCAGTCTGGAGGAGATGTTCGGCTCAGGGCTGGAGAATTGCACCAAAGGTCAAAGCCAGGAGCAATTAAGGGCTGGGTGGCAGGAAATGGAGGACTCTGCAAATGAGCCCTGTGTTTTCTGTATTCTGTCCTGCCTTCCTTCCTTCTCTACATCCAGTTAAACACAGTTCTGATAAGACTTTTAAACGCTTTGCAGCAGTGCCTACCATGTACTGAAGAGCTGAGCTTCCCCCTCACACCCCTCAGTTCCTTGTTGGAGGAAAAAGCAATGCCACAATTTTGATATATTTCATTTTTCCCCCACTATTTTTACCTTCCTTTTTCCTTAAAAGGCTCTCAAAAACACAGCTAAACTGGAGCTTTGGCCTCAATTTGTAACATCTCCTCCTTTTTTAACTCTTCATTCTCTCCAGTTTACTCCTGCAGTTCATATATTTGAGCTTTCCATTGTAAGCACAAAGGTCAGAAGACTTTTCCTACTGGGAGTCAAGGCTCTTATCTGATATTGTGGCTTCAAAACTGATGACTTAATAAAACAAACCCACAAAATGTTATGAGAATTTTTTTTTTAATTTTTTAATGTTTTCTAGGCCACCTGCCATATTTAAGCTTCCATGACAGAGGAACATGAACCAAATTTTCCTTGAGGTAAACCCACATATATTTCCTGTGTGTTCTGCTGTCCTTAACAAAGTCTGGGAAGAGCTTATGTACCTGCAGAGAATCAGAATTGCCTTTTTCATGGCAATATTTATGAGAATAAAAAGAGAATAAAAAGTTATGGCTGTTGATTGGAAGACCGTTTAATTTGTCCTTTTGCTCATTTTTATTTGCGCATTTTAACTGGAAAAAAAAAATTAGTTGGAAAAGAAGAGGAGTGTCCTTCTTCTGGTTTTCCTCCAGATAAAAATTTTTCATCTATAAATTTCCCTGAGGATGGGGCTGTGAGGTCATGGGCAAAAGAGCCATTCCTCACAGGTGGCACAAACAGAAAGCCAAAATAGATAGAGCTTTAGGGAATATTCAAGGCAGAAATAGATAGAGCTCTAGGGATTATTCAAGCCAGATACCAAAAAAAAAAAAAAAAAAAAAAAAAAAAAAAAAAAAAAAAAAAAAGAAAAAAAAGAAAAAAAAAGGAAAAAAAAAGAAGAAGAAGAAAAAAAAAAAAAAGAAGAAGAAAAAAAGAAAACTCAAATTGGCTGTTTGGTGTCAAAGGAATTCAGATATGGTGTGGTTCCACATTAGAGACCTCCACCTCCCTCTCTTTAGGTATTTTTCAGGGTGAGCTCTTGCCCTCCACCATGTGGTCACCATTTTTATACTTAAAATCATAAGATTTTGTATTATTTTGTGTGGTAAACTTGATATAGATGTAAAGTTGCTACATATATATATATGAATACATACATATATATATATACACACATATATACACACACACACAGATATTTTATATATATATATGTATATATAAAAAACACCATAAAACTTGCCAGTCGTCATTCCATTCCATAACTCTGCAGTTATAATAATGAGGAGTTGACGAATATCATTGTGTGTGGAAGGAGGGTCATGGTCTGGCCTTGATTATTTTGCACACTGCAAGTCACAGGGATAAACACAGATTTACAGAAAGGTGTAATCAGCTGGACGTAAAGCCACATTTCCCCAGCACCATGTCAGGGAAAGGCTGAAGTCCAAAAAAACAAAAAAAATTGCAATAATTCAGTAATGGTGCAGAGATCAACCAACGTTCCTGAGAGAAAATAAAAGAATCTCTATCAATCACCAGATGCGCAAAAATAAGTCACTTTTTGAAATATGGCTTGACAGAATCTGTGTCTCCTGGTCTGGAAATAAATGTCTGTGCTTTCTCTTGACACTTACAGAGTTTTCCCTAAGTGTGGCAGTTTGACTTTTTATAGGCAACCATTATTCCTTGGAAAAGTCCGATTCATGGGACATTATGTCATAATTCTCTGCATAATTTGCTGCCTGATAGGTCTTGAAAAAGAGTAAATCTGAAACTTCTATCAACTTGGTATGCAAAACGGATCACTCTGCACAGCAACATTCACAAGTGAGGATGCCTCTTCTGTCTCAGATTTGCAGAATGTGATTGAAAAGAAATAATTTTGAAGTTTTGAGTGCCCAAATGAGTTTTGAAGTCAGATTGGGGTGAACTGTTCCTGTATTTGGATTACTTTGTTCAGGAACAGAGTTTTGATTTGGGCTGCAAAGTGTGAATTGTCATTTGCCTCTTTGGATTTTGTTAAATATTTTCCTAATTTTTTAGGTGCCAAAGTGTCTTTGTAGGTTGTTCTATTGGTGTCTCAGTTTACCCCTTTTTGTTTTGTTGAAAACATTATTTTCCTTTTTTTTTTTTTTAAATTTATTTTATTTCTCCAGTCAGGCAAAACCATTTGAAGGAAAAATAAAAAAAAAAAAACTTCAAAGCAAAAATAATTTAGTCTCTTCCCACTTTGCAATTTCTAAAAACCTTTGCATATTTTCTATTCCCTTTTCCAAGGAATAGAAAATGAAAAAACCTTGAAGGGCACCAATGCTGAGCAGCCCTGGCAAAACCCCATTTGAAACGTGCCTCCATTGTCACAGTGAGCCATTTATTTCCTAACCACTTTTGAAAACATGTCACACTAGTTTTGCCAAGAAAACATCTCCCCAGCTCCCTTATGAAGATGTTAAACTTGCCACTGCTGTTCTTCCATCCTGCTGGGGAAATGCCCTGCTGGGCTGGAAAGTTTTTCTTTTTGTCTGGTTTGATCAGAGCAGAGCTCACATTAAAATGCAGATGGAGCCAGCTATGGGGGTTGCTTTGGGGGGAGAAAAAAAAAAAAAAAAAAAAAGTAATATCTGCATGTTTCTCTTGGTCTGCTCATGGTGGGAAAACAGATGAAATGGCTGGAAATTGGGAGCAACAACCCAAGAATTGTCTATATTTTCTGCATCAGCGACAACAGCTGAATTAGTGGTGTCTCTACCTGCTTTTTCAGCTGGGCAAAATCTAGAAAATGCTCGGGAGATCAACATCTTTGCTGTTTTTCCCTGGATCTTGGCTCACAGAGAGGGCCACCAAGTCCCCACAGCACAACAAAGTGACACAGGATGATAAATGTGACCAGGCACAGCCACTGCATTTACAAGCTCTCAGAATGGTTTAGCTTGGAGAAGAATTTCAGGACCACATCAAGTTTATTTACTTGCGAATGGGTTCTAATGAAAGCAAACAAGGAATAAATACAGCAACAGCTGGAAAAACCCAACCCAACCCAACCCAAAAGGTCTCTCGGCCTGACATGCTGATAAAAGCTGAGTCATATTTTGTGCACGTATTTTAGATCTATAAAATCAAAGCTATCAGAAAAACAAGTCACAAAGACTCAGCAGGACCTCACATTTTGCTGCAGATATTTGAAAATCCAGAAATGTAGCTTTTCTGAAAATAACAGTGTGCGCATAAATCCTCCAGGTTAAGGGTGAAATTAAAATCCCAGACCTTCCCTGCTGTGTGTGCAGCACCTTGGGTGTTAAAAAAGCTGAGCAAATCACCTCAGGCCATGAGCAGCATGATCAGAAAGTGGTGACACCACCATGGTCTGCTGCAGTTGCACCTCATGTGAATCACTGAAATTTCAGTAGGGAAACCACCACACATCCTGTAACATTGTTTTTCTCTGATATGGCTCCTATAAATATTTTGACTGGGCCCAACACTCCAGTGTTTTCACATTTTTCACTGTGCTTTTCCTATTTCTAAGCAGTATTATTTTTATGTGGCTCAGGGGTGGTTTTATTTTTCGCCTGAAAATAAGTTTATGGGAAAAAAAAACCCAACCAAAACCCAACCAGCAATCACATAAATATATTGTGATGCAGCATGTTAATGAATAGGTGGGTAGTTAGTTTTCAATTGGAGAGTTTGGGAGGCTATTTTGGCAATGAAAGTTCTTTTTTCCTACGTTAATCGTGCCCTCCTTCCATAGGTGCAGGCCTTGGTTCCTCTGCTCTTTGCAGATGTGCAGAGTTTTGCTGAACGCTTTACTGACATCACCTCGTAGGTACTCACATCTATAAAATCTGAGCAGATTTGGGGTTTTATGAGCTGCTTCCCGATCAGCCACGTGTGTATGCAAATAGATGAAAAGTTTTATTCACTGAGGGCTGCTTGAGTTTCCGTTGATTCCACCCAGTCTCTGACGTGAGCAATGTTAATTATTTGCGTTTTTTTCTGGACCAGAATCTCCCAGAGCAGAGGATGCGCACGGGCTGCCACTTCTCCCTGCGTGCAGGCAGCGCTGCAGGAAGGGGATTCTGAGCATCTGAAAGTCTTAATCACAGCAGATTTAGGGATTCCTCGCGGCAGGGTTCACTCGCTGACACGATTTAGGCACCAGCCGAATTATCAGGCACCATGGCACAGGCAGTGCGAATTAACATAAGGGCATGCAAAAACCCCTCAATGCACCCAGAGCAAAACTGATCAAACACAAATTTGATCTATCTCTGAGTAACCCCATGGCAGAGGAGCTGAAACCAGGCCACCTTTATCTTCCCCTTCCAACCCAAATAATTCCATGTTTCCTACTTTTCCTTCTTTTTGCGCTGGAGCAGTTTGAAACTTTTTGTTTCTTACCACTTAACATTTCTGTCAAGCCCATTTCCATTCTAACCTGCCTCCACGCCCCACATTTTCCTTGCATTAGATATATTTCCTTGTATTTCCTTGCTTGAGGTAATTACAAGCTGTTATTAATGGAAAGATGTCACAAGATAATGGTCTCCTGCAGTGAGGCAAATGCCAAGATGACATTTTTTGCAGCAAGACACATTTATCCAGGGACATTCTTCTGTCTCACGCCTTATTTTATTTTTTATTTTTTATTTTTTTCTGCTATGCCAAGCCATTAATGATGCAGATTTTGCCCTGATGTGCCCTGCAGTGGCAGTGACTCTGTGTGCCAGTGGAAAACTTGGTCCCAGGAGCCTTTCAGAGCCCCTCATTAATAAAGTTTGTTTTTCTTTCCCCTGTGATTCACAGCACCAGGCTGGGCAGAGCTGAAGGGGAAGGCAAAGCCACCTATGAAGCACAGGGCTGAGCCAATTAACTCACTTGCTGCTGTGATATTTTGCCTTCCTAGTCTGTAATTCATAAACTTTTCCTGATTAATGGGAAAGCAGGCTTTAGCCATTAACTCACGATTTTGTTAACAACCTCCTGTGGCAATATTTCATGTGAGCCTTGGGAAAAGGTTTAAATGTTTGGGGGTTTTTTTAATTTTTTTTTTTTTTTGAGCTATTGATCATGTTTGAGACACCCAGCCTGTTGTCCTAATCTAAATAAAACAAACAAACAAACAAACAAAAAAGTGTTTTCAAAGCTGACAGAAGGAGAAGGGCACAGGAGTTGTCTGTTCTGCTGAGTGTGACGTTGCCATTTGATTTCCTGCTCAGTGATGAAAACCAGGAGAAAGTTAAGCACAGGGAGCTTGAATTTGCCACGTATTTTAACAGCCCTTTTACTCCAGTGGCCACTGTGGCACTTGTTTTAAACTGGTAGGATCAGAACCATGCGTTCCCCTCGCTTGGGTGATGCGCAGTGTTGATGGTGGCATTTTATAAACAAAAAATAAATGAGGAAGAAGAAGCCTGTGAGCTGGCCAGATTCCATAAATCCCATCACAAAGTGCATCCAGATGCATGTTTGCCTGCCTAAAACTGTGTCGTTGATGGGATCATTTTTAGAGCTATGAGAACTGACAGCATCTGAATCCCTACCGCTGAATAGACAATTCTTACAACGGTTAAATAAACAATTTTCCTTTCCAATAAAAAGAAAATTTAAATAAAAAGGACAATTTAATAGTAAGTTAATAAAGACAATTTAAGCTACGGGTGCGTCTGACATCTGAGGAAGGTGGGGATAAACAGCAGAAAAGAAGAAAAGGAAAAAAAAAGGAAAAAAAATTTATGAGCTTTTATCGAATATTAGAAATAATACATTTTCTTCGTCTGTGCTTATCATTGACACAATATTCAGGAAAAAACAAAGGGGGTTAAGAAAAACACATCCTATGTGATCAAGGACTTTTGGAAGGAGCTTTGAAATCCTTGCTGCTGGGCACAGCTTCTCCTGACAAAATATTTGGGCAGAAATTTCCTCACTTGTTCACTAACAGCCAAACTGATTGTTAAATTGTGGCTTTTTTTTTTTTTTTTTTTTTTTTGACAGAGTGGTTTTAAAAGTCTCAGCAAATACACGTTAGTGGCAAATTATAAATAGAAGCCAAACTGATTTTTGTCATATCTAATGGGCACTCAAAACACAGACATAATCTCCCCTTAAAAATACAAAAAAAACCCAACTGATTTTGATTTTTTAATGGTAAACGTGAATAAATCTAACCACTTTCAGCTAAACTGTTCCTGAATTGGTTACAGATGTTGAGAATTCAAGAAAATTCTGCCAAAAGACTCGGCGATATCCACTAGGTGGCAACCAGCGACCGCGTTTGGGCCGCCTTATCTCCACAAAACCTCCCATTCATACGGCAGATAAAGAGCTGCATTATTAATTTATACCACTGCATCCACTCTGCACCTAATATTTGTTTAGCCAGCTGCTTCCTCTAATCCTCCTTAAACACCGTTGATTGAAATCCTAAGTATATTCAGAGTTTTTAAATTTTTTTTTCTTTTTTTTTTTTTTTTAATTTTTTTTTTTTTCTCCTTACCCCAAAGAACATTTTGTTACCTACAAGTTACAAGCTGCCTTTTCAGGCGCAGCACTGTGTGCTACAGTTCCCACCAGAGGAGACAGAATGTCTAATACTTCCTCACCAGCAACAGAAGCAGCTTGTCATGTGAAAATAAATTTATATATTTTTTTTTTTTTTTACTCCCCACAAAAAAATTTTCATTTCCATAGAGTTCGAGCAACGAAATACACCGTCAGGCTCACAACGAAACAGAAATGCTAAATATTTCAATTTCCAGGAATGGTTTAAGCGCTGCTTCAGTGGAAAAAAAAGGCAAATGAAAAGCGGAAAACATTAATTCCAGTTTTCGCACCTTAATCCTTGCAGCGAATTGGAAAACTTTTAATGAATTTAAGTGCAAGCAATTGCAAAGTCTGCCTCCACCTGAGGATCTCAGAACACCTTTTAAGGGGTGGTCCACACCGGTTCCAGATTTCTTACTGAGGGGCAAAAGGATGTTAAGTGACTTCATTAAATATTGATAACAGTCCTTTTGGCTCCAGGCTGTGACAAAAATATTCCTTTTAATCACACATCAGCATAAAAATCATAAATGTTGGGGGCCTATGGTAGAAAACACTCTTCTTACCAATTTTACAAACTCTAATGCAACACAAGCCCTCCATCCTTTCCTGAAACCTTTTCTCCCTCTGCCCCAAGCTTCTGAAGTTCTCTAGGGTTTTCTTTGGTTGGCTTTTTAGTTTTTTTTTTTAAATTTCTTGGGTAGTTTTAACGAGGCTCAGTGGCATGGGAAGGAGCAGAACCGCCCTGGGTTTGGGATGAGAGGATGCTCTGCTGTGGACTGTGCTCTGGCAGGGACAACACTTTTCTCCCTGATGGGCTTTTTTCCCTCTTTCCTATTGGGATCTGCTGATACATCCAGGAATCTTATCACAAAGATTGGCCTTTTGGCAAAATTTCAGTGACGACTGGCAGTGTCTTCATTATTACATTTATTTTTCAGGGGGGTTTAACTTGTAAAAGCTGCTCTCCATCCACATCTTTCCCGCCCTACTTTACTTTAAAGTGCTGAAAACCATCACAAACTGGTCTTTTTTTAATTTTCTTTTTTTTTTTGTTCCCTCCTGCATTCTTCCTCCTTCCCTTTCCCCTTGGCAGGTGTGTAAGGGTTGGGGTTCTCAGGATGATGCACTCAGAACAACTTTGCTGAGCTGCTCTTTACAAGACTGAGCTTTTGGGGCCTCAGCAGACCCAAAACCCCAAGAAAGCTGGAAAAACTCACGCCTGTGCGTGTGGCAGGAGGGCTTTGCCACACCTTGGCACTGCAGATCCCTTCCTCACAGCTGCCAGTGATGATTTTTGCTGACTGTGGTCTGTATTTCCCCACCTGTCCCCAGGAGCTGTGTTACTGAGGGGGTCTGTCCCCACATCCACACCGCCTAAATTCACCTGTGCTGTCAATTTCCACATCACACACACTCCTGACAACAACAGGGCTCTTTCCAGAGCTCCTTCTTCCCACGTTTAGGCACTGAAACAAACATAGATACAAATCCATTGCTGCTCACCACCTACATGACACCAAGCACCAACATACATGGCAGCGCTTTCTGCCCTGAAAGACCCCAGCAGCAATTAAACCCTCTCTAATTATACACAAACAGCAATAAACCTCCTTAATTCAAGCACACAAAGGCTCTCCAGCCCTTGCTATCTAAACCTACCACACAGGGAGTTTTGCCATGCAAAAAAACCAACGTTCTGAATGGCACCTCTCTGTGGGTTTGACCCCAAATGAGCAGGCAGTGAAATGATGCAGCTCTCAGAGCCCTGGACCAGCTCGTGTGCAGCTACATCTGTAAAATGCACATCTGTAAAATGATAAAGCTGAGGCATCCCAGCTTTACCAGGGAGTGGAGATGGTGCAGGAACCTGTGCCAAACCTTGCTCAGGCTTCCCCTTGACAATAAATAGCCAAATATGACATCAGTATGTAACATATCACATCTTATCAAAATCCCTTTGCTTCTGACTGGATGGGCAGAACTTTGTGCACATTCTGCTTCCAGCCCTTGAGACTTTTTTTTTTTCTCAGTCTACCACGCTCTTTTTCCCTGAAAACGTCCTGAAAACTTGTAAAAGCATCTGAATGGACGGAGAAATACTTGAAGAGCAAAACAGAAAACAAACAAACAAACAAAAAAAGTAAAAAAAGAAAGGACAAATGTCTGTGAGGAGAACAATCCCACAGGAGGAAGCCACAGAGCAGAAATTTTTGTCTTTCTGCAGCCTGCAACATGATCCCTCCTTTGGTAACACAGAGCGCTTAAAAGTCAAAGACACTGAAGTTAGCTGCTTGCAATCCGCCTTTCACCCTCCTCAGCTGCCAAATCAGAGCTCCCAAAAACCCCTCCAGAGCAGGCAGCCCCGCAGCTGATGCCACAGGCGCTGCTCGCCGGGTCCCCATCCCACTCGGAGCAGCAAAACAGTAGAAAAAAAAAAACAAAAAAAAAAGAAAAAAAAAGAAAAGAAAAGAAAAGAAAAAACTTTCCCAAAAGTTTGATAATTTTTTTCTTTTTCTTTTTCTTTTTTTTTTTTTATCCCCCCCTCTTTACCTTGCTTGGAGCTCCCTGCGAGTCGAGATGCTCTCAGGACTCTCCAGCGGCTGGGGACGGAGGGCAGAGGAGCGCAGGAGGAAGATTTTGGTGCTCACCTTGAGTCAGAGTTCTGCGCCTGTGTGTGTGTCCGTGTGTGCGTGTCTGCGTCCCGGGTGTCTCTTTGTGGACCCGGTCCAGGCAAGGGAGAGCCACTTTCTCACCGAGAGGAAAAGAAAAGCAACACGTCATGAGTTAAGTACGCCTCCAAGATGTCTTAATTACAGCCCAACGTGCTCCCAGGAATGAGAGGGGGGGAAAATGAACCCGCAGGATCGCGGGTGTTTTTTTTTTTTTTTTCCCTGCGGTTCACACACACACCCAAACCCCCGGAGCAGCAGGATGCCCCTCTCCCCCTCCACGTCCCCGTCCTCGCCCCTCTCGGGTCCGGATCCGCACCTAAAAAAGCCTCTCTCAAACTCCACTGCAAGTCCTGAGCTAAAAACTACTCGCGACTTTAAAAAAATAAAAAAGAAAAAAAAAAAGGGAAAAAAAAAAAAAAAAGAAGGGGAGAGAAAAGAAAGAAGTTAGTTGGTAGTGTGCTCCTCATGAAGAGAGCATTGAGTTTAGGGATTTAGGGTGTGTGACACCCGGGGAAACATGACACTTTTCTGACCACTTGCCTCCCAGCCCCCGCTCCTTTTTTTCCTTTTTTACCCCCCCCCCCGCCCCGCACTCCCATTAACTCCCAGGGAGTGATGCAGGAAAGCAGGAGTGCAAACAGCTGGACCCAACAGGATCCCCTTCTGTTCTCCCTTCACCCCCAACTTCCAGGAGAGTTATAAATCCAGGGAACAAACCCACCTTCTCTTATCACACCCCAAAACGAAAACACACCTTGCTCAGGGCTCTGGCATCCCTAAATCCCAAGACTTTATGCAATTCCCGAATGCCACCCCAGGCCAGAGTGTTCCTCCAGCACCAAAAATTTCAGTGTTGTTGTTCCCCTACACCTCGTAAGACACACAGCCCCGGAGGGATCTGCCAAAATCCACCAAGTGTGTGGTTTTAACCCCTTAAATGCCACGGCATGAAAAGCACAGACGCCAAATCTCACACCTGACAGCTGGAGGCAGAAGGTGTGGATGGTGCTGTATCTCTGAACGTGTCTAAATCTAAAAAAATCTGAATCTAAAAAAGCAACCAACCAAAAGCAAAACCCCGAATCAAACAACAGCAGATGAAAGGAACAGCGGGGGAAAAGGCCAAGCCTTGTTGGTGGACTACATGTTGGCAAGTTTGGGCTCAAATCGTGTCACTTGTGTAAAGCAGGTGTTGGTTTTTACTCCGCTTGAGAAAAACGAGGTTCTTGATGTCTAAATCTCCCAACACCAGCAGGAAATAAATGTGGAGCTCTTAACCCCTTAAACTTGCTAGGTTAGGAAGCGCACGTGGTCCAGCCAACTTGGTCCTGTGGATGGATTTTATCCTTTCCCCTTCCCCTGCTCCTTCTCCGACGCTGAGCAGAAGAATGTGGCCGTGTCACACCCACTGCAAGCCCCCAGCATCGTTTTCCAGCCGAGACCCTGCTCAGCTTTCATCGTGGTGGGTGTCAAAGCCCTCTCATCAAAAGAGGCTGCAGCCCATCAATCCCGCCCGAGCAGGAAATGCCAGAGCCGGACACATCCCGGGGCCCAGGCACATCTGAGGGGACACGGGGCTCCGTCCAGCACAGCCCGCTGGAAGGGAAAAGAAAACAGAAATAAAACAAACCCCGAGCAAATAAACACGGCTCTGTCTGGAATCATGGAGCGTCCTGAGACGCAAAGGAACCATAAGGATCGTCAGAGCCCAGCTTGACAGGACACCCCCAACAATCCCACAAAGTACCAGGGTATCGGTGTGAGGTTATTAATAAACCCCAGGTTTATTAATTGAAGGTTAATTATTAGATTTTGGTGGGGCAAGGGGGTGTGAAAGGCGCACAGTGCAACTTCTGTGCGGTGAAATATCAATGTGCTGGTGGTCTCAGGGAAGGTGTTTAGGGACCAAGGATGCTCGGACACGGCCAGGATTATTGTCCTACATGAAATGCATAGTCCATTTTCTCTGTGCAACTGCTTTTAGCACCTCTTTTACTGCCAGCTGTCTCCAAATTCCACAATTATTCTTCCTGCACACATCTTGCAGACCAGTGGCGGACCTGCTGCTGGTCCCCCAAGGCACCGCAGACATCTCCTCCTTCACCCTTCCCGTGGCCACTCGCCCTGAATTTCATTTTCAGGGAGGTGCTCACTCTGAATCCAGGAAAAGGGAAGGATTCAGGCACGCAATGAAGCACAACTTGATCCCACTGGGGAAGACGTGAGGTAAAACCGGGGGTTGGGTCCCGATCCCGCGGACACCGAGCTGGGGCACCGAGCGGGGTTCGGGCAGGGCTGCCCACGCTCCTGGGGGCCGAGGGGGTGCGGGGAGCCCCGGCTGGGGCGGCACCGGCCCCTCCCGGCCCAACAAAGGGACGTTTCTTCGGGGCGGCGGGAGCGCGGCCCGCCCGTCCGCCCGTCTGCCCGTCCGTCCGCCCGTCCGTCCATCCCCGCCTCCGCCGCGGAGGAAGCGGGCTCGGATTTCAATAACAGAGGGGGCTTTGATGGGGCACGGCGAGAAAACACAGCTCCGGCGGCGGGGCCAGGGCCGGGCGGGCGGGAGGAGCCGCGGGGGCCCCGTGGGCGGGCGGGAGGAGGGCGGGATGCGGGATGGGGAGCGGGGAGTGAGGGATGTGGGATGAGGGGCGGGATGCGGGATGGGGAGCGGGGAGTGAGGGATGTGGGATGAGGGGCGGGATGCGGGATGGGGAGCGGGGAGTGAGGGATGTGGGATGCGGGATGCGGGATGCGGGATGGGGAGCGGGGAGTGAGGGATGTGGGATGCGGGATGCGGGATGGGGAGCGGAGTGCAAGATGGGGAGCGGGATGAGGGATGTATGTGGGATGGGGAGTGGGATGCGGGATGCAGGATGCAGGATGTGGGATGTGGGTGGGATGCGGGTGGGATACGGGACGTAGGATGCGGGGTGGGATGCAGGTGGGATGCGGGATGTGGGATGCAGGTGGGATGCGGGATGTGGGATGCGGGGTGCGGGATGCGGGTGGGATGCGGAATGTGGGATGCGGGTAAGATGCAGGGTGCGGGATGCAGGTGCGATGCGGGATGTGGGATGCGGGTGGGATGTGGGGTGGGATGCGGGATGTGGGATGCGGGATGCGGGATGCGGGATGCAGAGTGGGATGCGGGGTGGGATGCAGAGTGAGGGATGCGGGTGGGATGCGGGTGGGATGCGGGTGGGATGGAGGCAGCGGTGCCTCGGCACAGAGCTCCGGGGACGCCGGGAGCACCCGGGAGAGCGGGGCTGGGACAGCGTCCCCCTCCTCCCGTTCCTACCCTCGGGCTCTTCTCGCCTCGCTGTCCCCACCCTGTCCCTCCCCTCCGAGGCGAGAGCCATGAAAGTGACCAGAAATGGGCGTTTCGCCGAGTTTTTTCGCTGCCCTCACATTTCTTGGTGTTTGTTTCCCCAGCACTCTTCCTTGAGTTGTTTACTTGTTTTATTTGCAGCGGGTTTGGGCTGAGAGACTCCAGGTCATCCACACCCTGTGCTGTGGGGTTTGGGTCAGCAAGGCTTTTAGGAGCCCTATTTTTGGTTTAGAGGCTCTCTTTTTGGTTTATTAGACAGAGTAAACCAAAAGGAACTGCAAAGTGAACCTGTGTGGTTTCTGTTACAAGTCAGGTTCAGGTAACTAAGAGGATGAAACATCACAGAGTCTTAAAATAAAGCCTTCTTGTAAATCTTAAAATTAATTCTAGCACCCTATGGAGGTTTGAAGACAAGCTAATGGAGCTGCTGGATATCAAGAGGATAGATCTCTGGAAAGTTCATTTTTTCCTGGCTTTTCCATAGTCATCCTTCAGGCCCCCACAACTGAACATTGCTGAGCCAGATTCTGGGCACAGGAATGTCATTTTTGGGGCAATATGTGTGTTTCCATGCATTAGGTGCCAGAGAGATGTTATCATTTTGTTGACCAAAGGCACGGGTTCAAAACAAGCAGAATGTTAATTAGGAGCTTCGCTTGAGGAGAGAAATGCAGTTGTGCGTGAGTTTTGGGTTAAACCCAGAAGCTCTGCTCAGCATGACAGGAGCTGCTGCACTGTCTCAAAGGAACCTGCCTGATTAGCACTCGACAGAGGTTAAAAAAAAAAAATAAAACAAAAAAACTCCCCTGATTTCACATAGTTCTGACACTCCCGGGGGCCTAATCTGCATATCTTGATGGGGATGTTTCAGTATCAGCAGAGTTCACTCCAGCTGAAGAGCTGCTCCACATGCAGAGCGCTGCTCCGCGCGCATCCCGAAACATTAAACAACCCAATCTATAATAGTGATCAGGGATGATCATTGCCCTTATTCCAAGCATGGTTTAGGTGTGGTTTTTTTCCTTCCCCCTCCCAGTATCTGCACCATGAAAGGGTGCAGAGTGAAAGCTGTTTGCTTAAACCCAGCTCAGATAAGATGAATAGATATTAGGTTTGCTTTTACCTAGGAGCACTGTCACCACGGGCAGCTTCACAGGCCTGCTGATTATTATTCCTGGCACCTCAGACCACAGCAACAACTCAAAAAAAAAAAAAAGAACATTCAGAACCATTTTGTGAAAGATTTTTGAGTTTTCCTTTTTAATATGGTTGCAAAGATGGTATTCTCTGCCAAAGCAAGTATTGTCATCCGTGTTGCACTGGACTACAATGGAAAAACATTTTGGAAACTCCCACTGTTGCCACTTGAAACTGGCTATTTTTCAGGCTTGGAGGAGAAGAACATTGGGAAAACAGCACCTAAAGCATAATATTCCAAATAAACCTAAAAAGTCAGGGGAGGAAAGATTTCAGGGGTTTGCTTTTAACAGGTTTATCACTCTGAGTTTGCATTGCTCACTTCTTGAGGGACTTGCTTCTAAACTTGTCAAAGTCCTGCCATCCAGAAACCCTTAGAAATTTTCAAATCGCACTAGCTGGTGCTCATCAGGGTTTTTTTTTGTGGGGGTGGCAAGACAAAAAGGAGATAAAGCCATAAACATACACAACAGATATAAAAATTAGGGTTCTTTAGTGCCACGGTGAGGTGCATTTAGGATTTGTCAGAAAAATCAGGTGTTGGCAGGCACGTCTTCCTGCAGGAAGATTATTGTCCTACATGAAATGCATAGTCCATTTTCTCTGTGCAACCGCTCTTAGCACCTCTTTTATTGCCAGATGCCTTCAAATTTCACAATTATTCTTCCTGCACGCGTCTTGCAGACCAGTGGTGGACCTGCTGCTGGTCCCCAAGGCACCCCAGACATCTCCTCCTTCACCCTTCCTTGTGGCCACTCGCCCTGAATTTCATTTTCAGGGAGGCACTCACTCTGAATCCAGGAAAAGGGAAGGATTCAGGCAGCAGAAATGAAGCACAACTTGATCCCACTGAGGAAGATGTGAGGTAAAAGCTAAGAATATGATGAAAAATGTGAGTTATGCCACTTCCTCTGCTTGGAAAATTCAGCAGGGTGGACGCTATGAGTCATTGGTATAAAGCTACTGAAATCTGCAGCAGAAAAAAAAAAAGGCAGTAGAACATACTCTTTTTATTTTTATTTTTTTTTTTTTCTGGAAACAAGCCTACACATTCATGCAAATTTTTTTTACTGAAAAGAAGAGAAAACCGCAGGAAGAGAGATACAAATATGGTGACAAATAAAGTAACACCCATTAAAAATTATTTAGTCAGAAGAAAATGTATGAAAGGACTGGTTTTCCAAACTGACTGAAAATAAAGGAAATTATTTTATGCCAGCTGAACAGTCAGCTTTCCATTTGAGATTATTTATAGATTTTCAGTCTACAGAGTTTTCTCCTTCTTTTTCACAAGTTGGGCTTTTTACATTATGAGGTTGTTTTCTTCAGACTGGTTGTCAGGTTTCAGTGAGATATTTGTAGCTCTTTAATACTCCTTTCAACATAATCTTTTCCTTTTTCACAGTATTCCCATTCCTACAGCTTAAGAAATGGAACGCCAACAAAAAAAAAAAAAAAAAAAAAAAACCATGGAAAAAAATTCGGATTATCTCTCTCCTAACATCACTTTCTCTGGAGATGGATGGATGGGCTCTGCAGAAGGAATTTGCATGGTCTCCATCCCGCCTGATTGCATCAGGAGAATGACTTTCATATAAACACACTTCTGACTCGGGCGCTTCATCGCGCGCGATCTTTACACGGCCCTCCCCAGAATATTCACTGATTTTTGTCTCCTGATCTGCGTTATCTCTGCCTTGCCCTGGCATCTGATTGGACTCATTAGCACGCTGTTGGGCCCGCGTCCAGGGCTTTTCTGAGAACTCTTTTGGTGTTGATTCTGCATCTCACAGGTGTCTGGGCCTCTTCCTCGTGCCAGGCTAGGAGTGCTCCCTCAGCTCCCGCAAGCCCAAAATGTCAATTGGGTTTCTGTTCTCCTGATGGACCCTGGGGGTGAATTGGTGGGGCAGAAATGGAGAGTGATCCTCAAGAAGCCAAGGAGGAAGAAAAGAAGGAAGGCAAGGGAGCAAGGATTTAGAATAAATAGTGTAGGAGCAGGAGCGGGAAGGTTTCTGCCACCAGCGCTCAAGTCAGCAAAATACTTGGCATTTTCACCATACTTTCTGCAGCTCTTACAGGTGTCATGAGCGTTTGTGCTCTGCACACCCCAGAAATGAGAGAGTTTTATTCCATGAGACAGCAGAAATCTGGTTTAGGAAGTGATAAAAGGGAAATATTGAAGGCAATCTTTGAACTGAACAGGTTCAGTAGTGGATAAGATACTTCTAAAGGCAAACTACCAACTTCTGTTGTCTTAAGCGCTGGTTTTTCAGTTCAGTTGAAAGAAAATAATCAGTTCCTGTAAATTACTTGGTTTGCCCTTACTGCTCTCATTTTTAGTTACACCTACGACTTCAACGCCAGCTGAGTCTCAGGAACAGTGAATGCCCACTGTGCCTGCTGGAAAATCAGTGAATTCTCCATGTGTGGGGCCTGCATCGTCCCACAAAGATCACAGGTACCCTCCCACACAGATTAGGTGGCGTTTTCCAGTCTGTAGGAACATGACTGATTTTTGGTGCTTAACACCACAATCCACACGACTTCAGGCAATTGTGGCTCCCTCAAAACTAGAAGTGGGTCCAAGGAGTGACATTTTGACATGGAAAACAGAGCTAGTTTCTACTCAGCGTTGGGCCACCACCAACAAAATGCTGCTAAAACTGACTGTGCTACCATCCTTCAAACCATTCAGACAGAAAAAAAAAACAAACCACTTTTTTATGACTGAACTAAGGCAGCCCAAGCCACTGGAAATGAGAACAGGACGTTGCTGCTGCCTGTCCACCCAGGCAGCACTGAAAACTCTGAAGATTTTGGCCAGCCTTCAAAACATCCACTGAGCCATCTGAGTGCAGCTTCTAACCAGCTGCTTGCCCCAGCACAGAACGAGGCAGCTCAGCTTCCCAGTGGCACATTCCCAAGTGCAGGGAAGAGACGGTGCCAGTGGCCTTGGAAAACTGGTGTCTGCTCCTGGCTAGGATATCTTTTAATAACCATGAGGAGCTCTGATATCAGTTCCTTATTTGAGTACTGCTTTTACTGGTCTCTTATGGGATGTGCCTCAAATGAGAGGTTTTAACACCTGAAAAATATTTTATGAGAGATACCTTGTGAAAGGTTTCTTAGAGGTTTTTGCCATTTGCATAGTTTAAAAGGCATTTCTGATTGTTGTCTTGTATTCTGCTGAGGTTTTTGTGTCCTGGATCTCCAGGAATATTTTCTCTGTGCCTCCTGGGAGGGTCCTGCAGGGCTTGCAGTGCTCTTCTCCTGTGCTGGGTGGTGTTTTCTGAGCCATGTGGAAATGTGGAAATGTGGGGAGTCGTGATTGCACTCACATTGTGGTACCTCCAAGGGTTTCAGCTTTGGAGGAGTTTGGATCAGGGAGGCCACGCAGGAGCCAGCAGCCACTTGGCTGCCAGGAAGGACACCAGGGCACCAAAAACCAGCTGGTATCCAGAGGCAGGGCCCTCAAGGCTCACACTCTGAGGCCAGCTGGCCCAGGGATGGGTGGCACTGACACTGTCACACGCTTTAGGGTCACTTTTTCTTAGTGAGGGGGTGTCGCAGACAACTTTTATGAAAAATCCTTTCCTTAGGACTTTTCCTCCTGAGAAGCTGAGAGGCCTCGGAAACAAAATGTAAACAATGGTTATCTGCTGCTGTGGAATGCAACAGGTGGATCTGGGATTGGTCTCATGTGGTTGTTTCTAATTAACGGCCAATCACAGCCAAGCTGACTCAGACTCTGTCTGAGACACAAGCTTTTGTTGTCATTCTTTGCTTTTCTATTCTTAGCTAAGCCTTCTGATGAAATCCTTTCTTCTATTCTTTTAGTACAGTTTTAATGTAATATATATCATAAAATAACAAATCAAGCCTTCTGAAAGATGGAGTCAGATCCTCATCTCTTCCCCAGTCCAAGAATCCCTGCGAACACCCTCACAATGGGGGTCACTGGATTTGCGGATGCAGCCCGAGGTTTGGATGAGCGAATATTTTTGGCATTCCCACTGCATCCAAAAGGCTCAGACGTCTGCATTTGCAAGCAGGAGCTGATCCAGAGACTTCTTTAAAGGGTCACCGCCTCTCCCTGACTTATTTTACAGCTTCCATGCCCTGTAAGGAGCTCTTGTATTAAACGTGGTGACACACAAAACCCCATTCCTTCTGCATCTGACTCAAACGAGAGACAGGTGTCCCACTCATTTTGGGGAAACTATCAGCACTTTCTCAGGCCCACTGCAGCAGGATTTCCAGCGTGAGTAGAGGAGCTGCCTAGTCCCAATTATCTGCTCTTTCAGCTGGATATTCCGTGCAGGGAGATGAGGAAACGTGAACCGCAGCGCTGTCAGTGTGTGACTGGTGCACCTCTTACATCTCTGAGCAAGGCTCTTCATTATTTCTGCTTCCCAGGGGTTGTGAGCAAAATTTAAATTTCTGTAAGAACACATTCCCTGGAGGCCTAAGGTGACCTCTTTTCTCGTCTTGCATGATAGGGCCTTAAATCAAATGCAACAGTTTTCAGTTAATATATTTCATTTGCTGACAGCGTGACATTGTTGGTATTTAGGCTTAAATTCACATTCTGTCAAATCTCATTAGTTTATTTTAATAAGGATCATCTTGATTGCAGCTCCCTGGCTTCAATTATAGCTAGGATATCTTTTAATAACCATGAGAAGCTCTGATATCAGTTCCTTATTTGAGTACTGCTTTGTGGTTTCTTATGGGATGTGCCTCAAATGAGAGGTCTTAACACCTGAAAAATATTTTATGAGCGATACCTTGTGAAAGGTTTCTTAGAGGTTTTTGCCATTTGCATAGCTTAAAAGGCACTTCTGATTGTTGTCTTGTATTCTGCTTAAGGTTTTTGTGCCCTGGATATCCAGGAATGTTTTCTCCAAGGAGTTTGATGGGTTGTCATGAGCTGTCCTGGCAATTCCATACCTACTGTTGGAATTTATTGTGCTGCTGCTTGGAAGTGATGGATAGCATGGCTCCCTGCAAAGGAAGCAGTCACTTTGTCTTTTGAGCCCATTAACACATTTTCTGTGGGGAGGTTTCTGTGGTAATAGAACGCTCCCTTTTTTTTTTTTTGTTTTTTTTGACAGCAGTATTTCTACCTGCAGGTGTGGCTTTCGTGGTGCTTTTTTGGGATTTGCTAGAATTAAAGCTCATTATTTGAGTAGATGATATAAATATATACAAATATATATATATATATATCTATATATATATATATAGGTCAACACAAATAACTTTGCTTGTCCTCTGTGCAGGGTTTCCACCCCTGTAGCTGAGGGAAAGCTGGATGTAGTTATTCTCATTTCCTGTTTACTTGTTCTTGGAAAAAAAAAAAAAAAACTTGTCAAAAGGGATGAAAACCTCGTCTAACTTGGTGACAAGACCCAGTGAATCACTTGTGATACCATCTCGTGATCCCTATCTGGTGGAGTATTTTGAAGTGGAGTCCCTGTCAGTACAAATATATTAAACATATGCACACACAGGATAGGGCTGCCAAGAGCTTAATGAATTTAAATGTTCAGGAGTGCAGCAGTTGTACACTGGGGTGCGTTCTCACCATGATTTTAAATGCTGTTGGTTTTAATTTATTGAATGATTCAGTGTGGAAAATATTCATCAGGTTGTAAAAATGTGTTGACTTTGATCCTTCTTTGTTTTCTTTTTAGGAAGACTGAAAAATCTTTGCCGTCACAGTAAGTGGAAAATCAATATAATAAGAAAATGATGATTTACCTTTTCATATGGAAATATGTCTTCTGAGCACAGTTTGGAAAAGAGCCTTAAAGAGAGCAGATTCAGAGAATTTCTCCTTTTTAAATGAGGATGGTTATTTAAGAAAAACAATTTAAATGGGAGAAAAAAAATCTTATTCACCAGTGCTGAAATTAACTTCACCTGCATAAATTCTGAGTTGTGATCTATGAAACCATTCATATGAGGAGAACCAAATGCTGCTGGAATGCTGAAGTTTTACAGTTGTGAGCTATGCCACAAAAATCAAGTCCTACATAGTAAAAGCCTTTCTGCTGAGCCCAGCCTTCCTCACACTTTTGCCATAAATGCAAAAGGTATATCCTTAGCAACGTGAGAATTTATCTGCTTTAAAAGGCACATTATTACTCTGCAGAGAACCTAGAAGAAAGGAAAACAGAGTTAAACACATCAAAACTGACAAAATAAAATTTAAAATAATGGTGGTGAAGCCTTGCTGGCCAAATCACAGGATGAATAGAGGGGTTGTGTCACTTGCGGAGGATAAAAACTAAAATAGCAGTTTCAGGATATAACCCCGTGGAGCTCCAGCCACAGGGACCCTCACCCTGATCCAAAAAGAGGATTGGAGTACTTAAAAAAAGGGTTTCCTATCTTCAGAGTCTCTGCTCCTTTCGAGCTGCACCGCGAACCATTCACCACAAGCAGCAAATAACTGGGGATGAACTGCAAAAAAAAAAAACCTGCCTGGATTTAAAAAAAAAAAACAACAACCCACCCAAGCCAAACAAACAAATAAAAAAAAAAGTTGCTCTTATGCTACTTTGTGTCAGTGAATAATCACAGTGATGCTTTCATAGCATCACAAATAAATACCTAAACGCCTTCCTAAAAATACCTAAAAAGCCAACTTTAAGATTTTTGTTTCGTTTGTGCTTTCAGAAGGAGTTGCTGTGTATATGTGTGTGAATGTCTTTTTTTGAACTTGACAGTATTTCTGTCCCCACCAATGAAATATTCAGTGGAAAAATGCCACAATCAATAAAAAACCCTTTCTTCAGTTTTTTCCTGCGTCATATACTAATTTTTGGGTAGATCTAATATTACCTTTTTATGCATTTTACCAATTTTGTGCATATTACCAATTCTTTGTGCATTGTTGGGTAATACCACGAGAGGTTAAACAATTTATTTAACAGTCTTCATTTTCTGAGGGGGCCTTTGTGGCAAGAGAGCACCACCAAAACAATGGGTGAAAAGAATTATCCCTCTTTCCAGCAGTGAAAAAATTTTATGGTCACAGCAAACTCTTAAAATAAGTATGAACAATGAGGGCAGCATTGTTGTATTTTAAAGTATTTAGTGAATAATTTAACTATTACATTATTTTCTTCTTGCCAGGAGATTTTTCAGCCCTGCAGATTAAGGCAGCCGTGCAATGCACTGGGCAGAAACCCAGTCTGAAAGAAGTAGGTTTCTGGATTCTGAATTTTTTATTTCCCACATTCCGTTCATATACAATAACCCAAAATTCTTCTGCCTCTTTTGGTCAGAATACTTTGCTGATCTTGGTTGCAGCTTTCCAGTGTTAGGGACTACAAAGGGAGAGCCTTAATCAAAAAGAAAAATAAAAATCCTTAGGTTACTTAGGAGGTTCTTTATTAATTTCCATTTTGGGGAAGCAGAACATTATGTTGTTCAAAAAAGAAGTGTTTATGAGGCATTGGGTGCAGCAGGATTATTAAATTTTATAGGCAGATCCGACCCGGAGCGGTGAAAGAATTCAGTGTTTTTTGCACACGTAATCTAAAATTTCCATGTTTTCCGTAGATTTGCCTAACTATTTCCTCATTAAAAACCAGGTTTTTACTTCTGAAGCCACTCAGCTCCTTGTACAGTACCCTGAAAGAGTTACAACAACAAACAGATAGGAAAGTACACCTATCTGTGCACAATTTGATTCACAGTGAAGTGAGAGTGCACAACCAGTGAAATGCACCCTGAATAGATTTAGTGGTAAGTTCTGTGATGTGATCCAGACAGGGATAATTCAAATGCTTGAATCAGGCAGCAGAAAGTCAGAATGAGGGCTTGGGCAGGTAGAGAAGGTAGAATTTGCCATCTAATAGGCATCTGAATTTGCATTTAGCTACCTGCATTTAACCCGTATTTTATTTTTGGACCTACAGCGCTGACTTGGGACTTGCTTTATCACATAATCTTATATCAAATATCCCCTGCTCATACAATGCCTTTTTTTTTTCAAGGTGACGAGCAGATTGCTGTTGTCATCTTTAAGTATGGAAAAAAATAAAATGCTGTAATTTTGGTGCCACAATTTCAAGGCAAAAAGAGCAATTGGTGTGGGCTGGCTAAGATTAGGTTGGTGCTCCCATGTTTTTTGTGAGACCTGCATAGATTTACTTCCTGTAAAGGGTATTGATGCAAATTGAACTTATTTCACAGGATAACATAGTGCTTTCACAGAACAGGACAAATTCAGTCTGAATAAAATTTCCAAAGTATGGCCTCATACACTTAAAAAAAAAATCTAACAAATTCACACCTTAGTTAAAAAAACTAACTTAATTAAACACGGTATCTAAAATCTTTGTGTATGAGAAAATATTCATCCTTCCAGAATCAGCCGGTCTTGAGTACGTGCTGTGAGAAATTTATGGTCTACAGGTGAAAAAATCGTGGTCTACAGGTGAGAAATTTATGGTCTATAGGTGAGAAATTAAGGTGAGAAATTAAGAACAGCTTGGTTTGAAAAAGGAAAGGTGAAAGAGCAGCTGAAAGCCAACAGAGGAGTGATATTTTCTTGTTGTAACCCTGGATATTGAGAATTTTGGGCTTTCTGTGCTGACCCCCAAGAGAGCACTGCATTGACCTGAAGCAGTGGAGAAGCTTCCAAAATGGAATGATGGAACTGGGATTGTGAGTGTGGAGCTTGGATAGAAGTGTGTGATATCACATGGTGAGAAACTGAAGAGTTTAAAGGTTTGGAAAACAGTAATATATATAAGGCAAGATGGAGGTTTTAGGGCAGAGTCTGGTCCTTCTTCTTCACTTTCTTCCTCACCTTCTTCTCCATGGGTTTGGGTGGTTTTGTGTAATTGGATAAAAAGTCCTCATTGTGGGCCACAGGTGGTTGGTTATTGGGCTAAAAGTAAAAATAATTTAGGCGTCATGTCTTAATTGGACAGTTTATCCTTAAGAGACCTTGTATAGGAAGATAGTTAGCCATTTTGTAGCTTTTTAGTGAAATGCTGCAAAACTCACAACTTGTAGGACTGTAATATGGATAAGAAATGATAAACATTTGAGTCTGGACACCAAATACCATCTCTAGCACTTCACCCCCGGCCCTGACAGAGGCCGAAGGGAGAAGCCAAGACCCAGCAATGGACAAACAGCCAGAAGGTGATTTCTCCTTAGGCTGGCTGACAGAATTGCTGCTGAGCAGGATTGCCTCTTCCATTTTTCCGTTTCAGAGAGGGACACCGGCAGGGTGAGCTCTCGTGGAGCAGCACACTGCCAAAAAATTCCGGGGGATGCAGGAAGGAAATGTGCACCTCTGGCTGGGAGCTGGAGGTCTGTGCTCGCAGTGAGCCAGAATTTGTGAGCCTGGAAGGGTCTGGAGGTGCAGCCACCCTGCGGTGTGGTGGGGAGGCCACTGAGCCAGCTCCTTCCAAGGATGTGTTGGGGAATTTTTTTTTTTCTTTTTCCTCATGCATGGGACAGGGCTGCTTGGAGATGTTCCTTGAGCTTTTGTTGCAGCATCAGCTTTATTACATGGTTGGGACAATAAAAAGATGGCAAAAGCTCATGTACTGCCAGCAACAGCCAAAGATTTCTTTGCTAGAGAGCGTTTAAAAAACTTTCTAGCCAATAGCACATTGCTAAAGCTTACAGAAAATTGTTCTGGCCAATCACTAAAGACACACATACACTTACTTCACACAATGCTTGTCTTCTTTCTATTAACAATACACAATACTTCATTATTAAACTTAAAACCTTCTACTGTCTTACTAAACATATTTTCCTGCAGTCATAAAACTCAAGCTATGTTTAATATCCTCACTTACTATACTGTTGTAACTTTTTCTACCTTCAGACTTTGCAGCTGCAGCTAGTTCTAATCCCAGCTTTCTAAAAAACTACTTACCTTTACTATTTCCCACTCAAGGACTCATATTTTGCTGAGCTGGGCATGTTAACCAGAAAAAAAAAAGAAAAAACAAACAAACAAACAAAAAAAAAAGTAGAAAAAAAGCTGTGTATGCCATTGTGGAGGGAATTCTGCTTTGGAGAGAACTCTGTAATTAAACTTCTCCCAGCACCTGGAGCATCTCATGTCTGTGCCTAGCTGGGTGGACATCCTTGCCCTGCTACAAGTGCCTGGAAATTCCAAGATGCACTTAAAGATCCTGCTTTATGTCAAACAGCAAACTCCTAGACAGTGAGGTTTGAAGCTTTGCCAAATCTGGGTGCTGACTTAGGTTCACCCAGCAGGGCTTGCTGGAAATTAATAATGAGCAGCATGATGCATCTCAGTATCAGTCAGAGGGATTTTCCCACCCCTGCCTTCCCCCTGCTTTGTTCCTCCGAGCAGTTACTCCCTCTCAGGTCAGATGTTCATTTAAAATATATGTGGGCTTTTCTGGATCACCAATCTTAATCTTTCCCAGTCACTTTCCTGGCTCATTTCTCTTCTGTGCTGATTTCCCTTGAAAACATCAAGTCCTGTTCTGTTCCAGCGCTGAATTTACCCTTTTTCCTCCCTACCTTTCTCTTCCCCCAGGCACTTCACCAATGCTTTGTGTCCCAATTGAACAGAAAACTTCTTGCATACTGCAGTTAAAAAAAAAAAAATGGCTTTTAGTGTTTGCATGCACTGAGGCTTTTCGCAGGCATCATTCACGACCTTTTCTGCCGTTCCTGGGATTGTGCTTTGTAATTATTCAGGATATTTTTCACACCAGGTCCATTTCCCCCCCCATACTTTCACAGCTGAACTTACAACATGCACTGATTGCCCTGTGTTGTTGTTGTTCATCTGCTTCATGGAGATAATAACATGGATTTTACAAAGGATCCTTTTTGGCTACCCTGTATCAGTTAAAAATTATTTTTGATTGCAAATTCCACAGCAGATACTTCAGCAGATCTTAATTTTTGATTAATAGATCTGCAGCTGCTTTTGTTAGTTTAATGGGAGAAGGAGGAAAAAGAATGAGCAGTGGCAGGATTAAATTTGACTTCTGAGGTGGATTATTTGAGCAAAAAATAAGCCATGGTGAATGAAGCCATAATTTGTTACATTTTCCCTGGAGGAAAAGGCTCCACTCCCCCAAAACGACTTTATGAAGATGTGGTGGTTTTAGTTTGAAAACTGGGGTGAAATACTAATTTTGTGTGGTGGTTTTGATTTGTTAATTTAAGATTTTCTTTAATTCTCAACTAATGTGTTGATGAGTGTGGTGGGTTTTATTGTTGGTTACTTATTTATGTACTTACTTTTTGTTGTGAGATAGGAAGATAGGATTAGGAGAAAGGCAAAGTAGGTCTAAAACTTTAAAAAGGTATAAAGAAAATTTTATTAACAGTAACTAAAAGGAAAAAAAGTAGCAAGAATCAAAACAAAGCCTCCAGAACACTTCTCCTCCCTCCACAACTTTTTCTTTCCTACTGACAACGTAAGGAAACAAAATCTAAAATGTTTAGGCAGTAATGCCTAAAATGTAAGCAATGCCTAAATTTGTAAGTAATGCTTGCCACCAGCGCAAAAAAAAAATAAGAAAGAAATTACAAAATAAGAAAGAAATTACAAAATAAGAAAGAAACTACAAAAATAAGGAAGAAATTACAAAAATAAGGAAGAAATGTGGGTTTAAGTCAACAGGTGGAGATGCCAAGTGCTGCTGGGGTAGAGCAAATGCTCAGGTGGAGTTCTCTTATTTCCTGGAGGATGTGAAATTTCCTGCATTTCCCTGACCAATGTCTGTAACCTGCCCCAGAGAGCAAGGGAAGAGGAGGGAGAAGAGCCTGCTCAGATCTCCCATTGAAGCCCCACTGCTTTGAATAAATGATTAATCTTTCACACCTCTCAGGCGAGCGTTCCCAGCACAGCTAACACAATCCCATGTGTGCTCTCACCAACTGTTTCAGTGTTTTTTTGGGGAGGAAAGAGAAGCGTTGCAGTGTCAGAACATTGATGAAAACGGTTGCACCCATGCACAGATGTGGATCTGCCTCCATTTTCCAGTTTTATTGAAAAAGGACAAAATTTTCCTGGCTCTTGGGTGTCTGGGTGAAACCTCTGGGTGCTGGAGTTTGTCCTGGCGGGTGTTTGGTTATTTGTGCAGCTTGGGATGGTTATGAAATGAAGGGCAGAGCTCCAGTTTGGGCACTGTGGTTTGTCCCCACGGTCACAGGAGGAAGGTGACTTGGAAGAGCTCTGCAATTTCCAATATTCCACATAGTAGCTGGACTTCAATACAGCTGGGATTTAACAGAAATTAAATACTTTGATTTTTTTTGTTTGTTTGTTTGAAAAACCTTGAAAGCCAGCTACAGCACTAGAAATGGCTCAGTTTTAGTTTTCCTCTGTAGGTAGGCACTGAAGTGGCATCAGTTTGGTAATAGATTGAACAGATCCTACGGGACAATGACTGACCTTGAAATATTTAAAAAAATCAAAATATAAAGCCTGTGCAATTAGACCAGAAAAGTGGAAGCCAAATGCTCTAGCGAGGGCAAATGGCATATATGAAAATATTAAACAGCTGCTGGCAACGTGGCACTGAAATATCAGATAATGCCAGTTCTGTTCTCAGGTGAATTCCAAAGGCATTTCCTTCTTGGAAGCTTGCTTAACACTGGTTAAGAACCGTCTGAATTTTTCATACGCCTTGATGGGTTATAAATTAGCTGTGATCACTCTGGAGGGAGACCTGTGCCTCACAGGAGGGAAAAACTCAGTGAGAACATCTGCTCAGCTGTGCCGTGGTGGTCAAGGAAGCAAGGAGCTCACTGGGTTATGGCAGGGAAAATGTGTAGAACAAAGCTGAAATTTCAGCACTGCTGCTGCGCGTTACCTTCATTCCTGCGCTTAATGCTCCAGGAATTCCAGAATGTCAGGGAAAATGCTACAGGTGTGCATGCTTGGTGTCTGGCTACCCTTTGTTTGGTTTTTAAGGTGAGAAATGACAGCTCGTTTTATTTTTATTTATAGCCTTGTTTTCATTACGTGAAAATAGTGCTTAAAGCTTGAACAAGTATTAACTCTCGTAGCCCTATCATAAATAAAAGTGAGAGAAAATCTTTATATTAAGGTCATCCCGTCTTAAATAAAGATTCAAGTACAAAGCACATCATTTGAGATGTCAGAGGATTTTTCACATGGAGAGAGCTTGAAACAATGGAAAAAGTCTGAATTATTGAGTGTGTAGAGGAATTGTGGCCATAGTAGGAAAAAAACCCCAGAAGATGGAGCAACAGAGGGAGCTGAGACCCTTTCTTTTTCTCACAAGAGAATTGAAGGATGCTTAGTGAAATGGAAAGATGGCAAAGACCTTTCAGGAAGGCTGAAGGTGTTAATGAACCACTACCCTGGTCAGGACTTTGCAATTGCTCCCTGAATTTCTGGGGTTCTCAGGAGATCTCACTGTCCAAAATGGCATCTGCTCATAAGTCACTCTCCTTTTATTAATGGTTTTTTTTTTTTTTTAATTTATAAGAGGAAAAAAATAAAGACGCAAAGAAAAACACATCAATGCAAACCAAAACAGCTGGTATTTGCCTAAAATCAAACTTTTGGTAAATGGCAAATGTCTTGGTAAATCTCTCCATTTCCTCTGGAGCAGAGAAATCAGGATGATCTGAAACTTGACTGATGACATTGTGGGCTAAAGCTCTCTGCTGTCTCCCATTTCCTGTTAGCTCTCCACACCCTGTTTAGATTTTCATGAAATACAGCTCCCCTCCTACTGTTTTCTTTTTTACAGTGGTGTCCCAGAAAAAACAGGGGACATGCAGCTTAACAAGGCTTTTGCCATTATTAAAAAGTGATGTCATATCTAGAGACAATGAGGAACATTTATTCTGCCTTTCAGAATATTTGTGAGGGTTGTCCATCCCCAGCCATCACAAATCTGTCTTGCAGTATTTTGGTGTGTGGTGCATGATATTTTCCATTAATAAGCCCTGGATTTGGGGCTATTTCTTAGTATATGCTTAAGTTTCTAACTTAATAATGTTTTATTTTCAGCATGTTACCTGGATTTTTGGCAAGGTACTGGAGGGACTGATTTGAGCAAAGAACCTTCTGCTGCTCAAACCTTCCACATCCCACTTCAAGATGTATTTTTAGACACAATCAATTCTTTGGAAAACTCATAGGATAAAATCATACAACCTTTTAGGCTGGGAAAGACCTTTAAGCTCATCCAGTCCTGTCTATGTTATTAAGAATTGGTCACTGAAAGGCAGTAAATATTTCAGTTTGGTGCCTGTGTCAGCAAGGTGGGGAGAATGGTTTTGTAGAGAACGGGTGCGGCAGAATTGTTTCCCTGTATATTGAGGACAAAAGATAAATTTGTAAATCATTGTTATTCAGTAGAGAGACAGAGTTTGAACTGCTCCCTTCTGTATAATTCAGGAGCATCCCGTTATGGTGGGGATGGCTGCCTAAAGCCACATGAATTTTTCACCTGGCACGGGAGAACTTTGTTCTTTCCCTGGAATCCGTGCGTCTTTGCTCTCCCAGGAGATATTGGCAAGGATGAGAGATGGCAGCTGCACATCCCATGGGACCTGAGTGCTCCTCCTCAGCTGGCTGTGGCTTTGGAGCTGTCTCATTGCAGGAGGTGATGCTTTAGGATTTTGGCTTTTACAAGTTTCATGCATTTGTGATCCTGCAGTTCTTCAGTGTGTAGCTCCAAACTCCACATTCAGTGTCAGCTGCTGCTGCCCCATTTTGGGCAGACACAACAATTCCTCGCCAGGCCTGGCAACCAAGGACACCTCACTGCCCCAGGGCCAGAAATGCAAACAAAAGTGAGTAAGGGGCAGCAAACTGGGGGTAAATGACTTCATTAGCTGAAGTTGTGATTGGGAGAATAACCCCCAACATGCAAATGGATCAAATTTGTAAAAGTGTGAAAACCTGTGATCCATGGTCCATTTTTGGGTGAAGCTCCTGGATGGGCTTGTTCTGCCCAAAATGTACCTGAAGGCCCATCAATACATAGAACAGCTTTTTATTCTCTTAATTTTGTCTAGCCTCTGATTTTGGGCAGTCCCAACAGGGCATCAGTGAAATCAAAAGGCCAGACACCCAATTCTGTTCACATTTCTGGGACATCTCACACAATTCCTCTATTTGCACTCATTTTGGTGGGGTGGAGGGGCAGAGCAGGTTTCTTTCTGATCTGTTGGTTTTGGTGGCTTGTCGAGCAGTCAGTGTGTCCCATTTTCTGGAAGAGTTCTGCCTAATGCTCAGCTGGAATCCCTCCAGGGTGTCATTTTCCCCAGTGAAAATGAACGGGAAGCTGGCTGGGGGCTCCCCAGTTTTTGCTGTGTGCCATGGCAATGCACTTGATGCTCCCACAGAGCAGTGGCCCCTGCATCTCCTGCTGCCAGTGCTGTCACAAACCAAAGAGATCCCGAGGGAGATAACAGATAAAAAGGACCTGGGCGCAGAGAGGAGGTCAGCAAGGGACAAGAACACTCACTGCCACTTTTACAGAAACAAATGGCAAAGGCTGGAGGCACAAACGTCCCTTTGATGTTTCTAAGTGACCAAAGAAATCAGCCACCAACCCCGAGACAAGTTCGTTATTGACTTTCTTCTTTCGGGTTTTAGGCAAGCAGTTTTGCACCCTCGACAAAGGAAGGGTGGGGTTAGTATTTATAAATGATTGTACATGTTAAGCAATTGCATCAATAGTGAGAAGGGACTGCTGTAATCTGAAGATCAGAAGCTCTCCTGGGCAGATAAGGTAGAGCTGACACATGTGGTATCATGCTAGCTGCTGCTATTTGTTGCCACAAATTCAGTTATCTTGAATTTGTCGTGTCAGGATGATGTTAAAAGTACTGCCAGGCCCCCGAGTCAGAATAGATTTACAGCATTGAAAAATTCATGTTCAAAAAAGTCAGTCAAGTGACCTAAAATGAAGTAACTACTTCATATACATATGAAGGTTGATTTTCTGTGATTAAAAAAAAAAAAAAAAGTAAGAAGTGTTTTTTTTCTAGTTTATAACAGGGACATTGCAAATTAGTAGAGTTTAAGTGTCAGAGTGGAGGAAACCTATTGAGATTAGAGACAAAAAAGGGAAAGAAACAGAAAAGCCACACATGTAGCTGAGCTGTGCCCAACTACCATGCACTAGAAAATATATGACAATAATATAATCTCTCTTGGGGGTGAAAGTTAAAGCTTGCTCTTGATCCATGAATTACAAAAAAAGGTGAAAGATTGTAAAGAGTGGACTTTCACAGGAAAAAAAAAAAAAGTGAGGAAACTTAAGTAACAATTGATGAACGCTGTTGGGTAGTAGCCCTGGTCCAGCTGTTCTGAAGGCAGACATTAATACAATTATTCCAGGGGTATCTGGAGCAGTACTCAGGCAGGTTTGCTTAGTAAAAGTTGAGGAACAATTCCCAAAATAATGCAAAATACAGCAAATTAAAGATAAAAATTGTTCAGTATTTATTCAGATCTGTCTCCTCCATTTAATGATTTTAGTGGATACGTTTGTACAGTTCTGTACCTCTGTTTCTGAGAAGACTAACACCCTTCCATCCCCAAATCACTGTTCCCTCAATTAAGAAATATTTTAATTATTATTAATCTCTGTTTCTGAGGGAGAAATAAACAGGCTGCGGTCTCATTTGTTCTGTGGCCGAGTTATTGATGCTGTGATTAAGATGTTAATTGATTTTGTGTGACAGCAGGCACAGAAAGCAGGGGTGCTCAATCACAGAGCCACAGAGCCATGGAATGTTGAGGGATTGGAAGGGACCTCAAGGAACATCCAGTCTCAATTCCCTCTGCCATCAGCAGGGATGCTTCCCACTGGAACAGGCTGCTCTGGGTTTGGGTGAGCATCGAGCTGGGGTGGCTGGAGACAACATCTGGCTGGAGACAACATCTGGCTGGAGAAAACAGCTGGCTAGAGACAACATCTGGCTGGAGACAACATCTGGCTGGAGACAAGGTCTGGCTGCAGACAACCTCCTCCAGGTCATTGGGATGGGATGGACAGGATGGATTTCATCCTGCAGTTCCTGTGCAGGGTGAGATATCTGTCACCTCTGGGACAGCCAGGGATTACCCTGGTGGCCAAACGAAGGTGAAGGTTGCACCCATATTCCAATAAATCCCAAAGGGCAGCTGAAGGGGAAGCTCCAGGCTGGCCAGCCTTGCTGGGAAAGCCAGGAGCTCATTCCTGGTGTGGGGTGGAGAAGCCTGGGGCTGTCAGCAGGGCTTAAATCCCACCTGAGCCACCTGGTGTGCTGGGGAGAGGTGGCTGCAGGGTCTGGCAGAGCAGAGGGAGTCGTGTGCCTGGGCTGGGGCCGGGGCTGGGCACTGTTGCAAGAGCCTAAATGAGGGATGTGGGGCTGCAGGGGCTCTCCAAAATGCAGTTTGTTCCATCCAAGAGGTCACAGCAGCCCAGGGTCGTGGGGACAGAGCTGTGCCCACAGCTGTCAGCTCCAGCTGCAGGCAGGCCTGGAGACCCTTTGGTTTTGGTCACAGTGCATTATAGACTTTTCTTTTGGTCACAATGCATTATAGACTTTTCTTTGCTGAGCATCTTCATACAGCAGAACCAATCTGACCCTTAACTATTATCTACAGCCCATCATAACTCCTGTAATTACCATATTCATGTTACTGTTCTCCAGTCACTAACAGTCAGTACATCACAGTTTAAGCCAGAAGTTGTTTTTCAGTTTTCTTGCAGTGGAAAATTCTGAGACCTTTTTTCTGCTTGCAACTTTGCTGCCTTGTTTGCCTGTGCTCTCTTTGTGCTTGGTAAAAACATCTTCTTGTTTGGGGTGGGTTTATCCTTTGCTCTAAGCCATAAAAACCCCTTCTAACTCACACACCCTTTGCCTCCTTGGTTATCCAGTGAGACTGGCTCAGCAATTCTTTTCTTCTAGATCAAAACTTGCTTCCATCTCTATTCCTTCATCAGACTCTACATTCAAAAATCTTTCTGCCAGGCACACTCATATCTGTGAGACTTTCTTGTCAAACTCTCATCCTTCCCAGCACACTGTCACTGCTCCCACATCCCCGTGGACAGAGACGTCTCAGGGATGGACAGGGGGACATTGGACAGATGGACAGGGCTGTGGTCATTCATATTGGCCTGGCAGCAAGAGGGGCATCAATGGGCAGAGTCTGAGACCTCTCTGGTTGAGCATCTGCCCCGGTTTAACCCTGGCCAGGAGCTCAGCCCAGCCCACCTGCTCAGGCACTCCCCACAGTGGGATGGGGAGAGAGTCAGGAGAGTTAAAGTGCTAAAACTGACCATGTGTGATGAAGTGATACAGATTCCCCAAAATAAAAACCAAATTTGCATCTGAGAAGTCTTTTCTCCCCTTTTTTTCCTAACTCTGCTGGTATAACTGGGGTATTTAATACACTGGACTTGATGTGATTTTTCCTGGGAGAAGATACTTCAGTTTATTTACCAGATCATCTACCAATAATTCCAAATGAAAGCAGAGATGGAAAAAAGCCCTCTCTGGGCTGCTCTCCAGAGAAAGTGTAGGAGGAAGCTTAATCCTTATTTGTACTTTGAAATACTTAATTAAAAAAAAAAAAAAAAACAAAAAAAAAAACCCCAAAAACACAGCAAAGCTGTCTTTTGTATTTGATAATTTGTTCTTTCAGCAGTGCTCCAACTTGATGGCAAATGACCCTGTGCCACTACAAATATCATATTTTTCTTATTACCAGGCCAGTTCCTAGAAGAATAGAAATCCTAATTTCATGCATGTGTTGCACTATCCACCTGCACTTTCAAGTACTTTGTTGTGGGCTTCCACAGAGTGTTGACTTGTATTTTTTGATTAAAATGGTGCTTTCTGTTTTGCAAAGATTTCTACCTTGCATACAGGGTGTCACAATTAAGAGACAGGTGACAGAGGCATAATCTGGAGTCTGATCAGCCTGAGAGGAACAGACTTTGTAGACTTAGGTGCACCAGGACCAAAAGTTTAAATCTTAATCCATACTGAAGGTCTAAAATTTTAATAAATTTGTTGGTGTTTGCAGGATCTCATTACTTTTGCATTCTGCCTTTTACTCTGGAATGGTTTCATTGTGCGTAACTTCATCACTGAGAAATTTGTGGGGCTCTGCGTTTTCTCTTTTCTTTCTTCTTCTTTCTGCTTTGAAGATGTGTGCAGATCTCAGTATCTGAAATACCGAAGGCAAACCCGGTTTATTAAAATGCCAGGAAAATCTGATTAAAATGCCTGTAGGTTGCAGAAAGCAACCATAAATGGGGGAATCTCTTGGATGGCATAGCACTGAAAAATCTTGGATGGGCTATTCATCTGTCAAAACCAAAACCCTGCAAATAGATCCTCATTTGGCAAATCATCCAGAGCTGGTACCAGCCCCTGAGTGGGAGCACGGATGTCGTATTTCACCCTGACCTAAACACCTGTCAGGCTGCACTGAGCTGGCCTCTCAGGCACCAGCAAATCATGACCTGGCTACAAGCAGCCTGGGACATTTTAATGCACTTTTTTATAGCTGTAAAACAGATAATGACTTCAGTATATAGCAGATAAGGGTTGATTTTTTTTTTCTGGTTTTTTAGTTGTTTTTTTTTTTTTTAAATCCAGTTGGCAGATTGCCATCTTAACCTTTCCCCTTTGGCTCTGTGATTCTGCACTGGAAGCATGCTGCTTTCAGAACAGATACCCCGTGAAAAAAAAGTGAGTGGGCATCTCGCTGATCACAGCACGAAGGGTCACTGTAACGAGGAGACCGAGATTCATCTCGCATCGCTGTCTGCAAAAAATTTAATTTGACAGTCGCAGCACATAATGAGGAAACTGAGAGGAGCATTTTGAGGCTCACATCAAGGCAGTCTTTCATTTTAATGACAGGGAAGTTCCACTGGTTCCACCGGGGGTTGGGATCTGTGAGGTTAATTTCAAGCCCTCTCTCTAAAACAAGGTGCACACCTGAGCTTAGGCAGTGCACTTAGGTCAGGATTTTCTGAGGGCACGACAGAAAACACTGTGAGCTGAGCTTCAGCATAACTCTGGGGATTTGGATGCAAAGTGACCAAGAGAACAGGGTTTGAATGAAGGCTGAATTATGTCCTGAGAATTATGCTTGAATTAGGTTGTCTTTTGAGAAATTCTCTGCTTGAGAAACATCTCCACCCTTCCCTGGGAGCTTCAGCATGCTCAGCAAGGCAGGAGCCATTAAGGCCAGGCCTTGTGCCACCTGCCCAGGCACACCTTACCCACAGCCACAGCGTCTGTGACCACCTTGGGATGTCCCCAGGTGTCAGCACCCAGACATCCCTCTGGCTGTCCTGAGCAGCCCAGACCCTGCCAGGGGGCTCAGAGACCCTGGCACAGAGCCCAAAATGCCCCTGTGGGTTTGATTATGACCCGTGGAGCAAATTACCAACCTTAGATGAAGACCTGCAAGCCACAACAGTTTAAGTAAAATATTAGTGAAATTATCACGGGGTGGAAAAGTAGATTTTAGGGTTTTGGTATGGGGGTTCAGGGGGCAAGATGGAGGGATCTGGGCATGTCCAGCCTTTCTCCTTCTTCTTCTTGGCCTCCACCTTCTGCTGTGATGCTGGCACTTTGGGATTGGTTTAGAGTAGAAGCTCACTGTCTAACATAGGTGATGGGTATTGGAAAGTAAGTGTAAATATTGCACAGGTAGTTTTTAGCATAAAAAGATAACCCTGCCCTGGGGCAGGCAGAGTGCCTCTGAGTGTCCTGCTGAGCGAACCTCAGCAGGACAGGAGAAAGAATTTTATAGATAAGATACAATAAACATCCTTGAGACTGAGAAATGAAGAGCCCTGATTCCTTCCTCAAGCACCGGGCTGGGAAGAAGAGAATTTTTAACATTTCTCGGGGTCACTGTGAGCAGGTAGAGACCCCCACACCCAGGGTGGCAGGCGGGAAATCTGGCACCAGGCTGCCAGCACCCCCAGCTCCTTGCAAGGACCAGGGACACAGGTCTGAGCTGAAAGGCAGCTCCTGCCCAGGGTGGCAGCCCCAGCTGGGGTGCCCAGAGGGATTTCTGGCAGCACAGCTGTTTTCACAGCAGGCTGGTCCCAGGTTATGCAGCTGTGCCACACCAGAGCTGCTTGAGCACAGCTGAGACCCCAGGGAAGGGTGTGGGAGAAGGGTTTGCTCTCAGACCCTTAATTAAAACACAGGTCTTCATCTTCCTCCACCTGTAAGCCCTGAGTGGAAGATGCTGCACCTGGGTCAGGGCAATCCCCAGTACTGGTTCAGACAGGGGAAAGAATGAATTGAGAGCAGTCCTACAAAGAAGAACCTCTGTGGACACTGGTGAACGAAAAATTTGGCATGACTCATTTTGCCCAGCTGCAATGGGCACAGAACTCCTGTGACCCTGAATCACAGGCTCCATGGTGCTTCCTATGCCAGGCGTGAGCAAAATAATTCTCAACAGAATTGCACTAATGTCTGGGGTATCTCCACAGCAATTCAGAGACATTAGAGTTGAAAAAGACCAATTTGTACATATTTTTTTTTCCTCCTCCTCTATAAAGGCAGGGTTAAACCCTTTGTTCAACCACTCCAGTTTTGTCTCTCCAGCTCTATTTGTCTCAGCCCATAGGTTTTTCATCACACCCGAGGGAGTGCTCCATGGCATGATGCATTCCACTTCTAGGAGCTTATCCAGACACTTGGCTTAGATTATTCCTTGCTTAATTTTCATCTCATTAGTTTTGGTTATTCTCCTTTGTCGTACCTAGATATATCTTTCTTTCTCTGCTTAGTTTTTCATATCCTTCAGCTATTTGTTAATGGTTATCTTGATGCCTTTAAAGCATTCCACAGCCAGACCATGTTTATTTAGATCTTTTCATCTTCCTTCATAAGTCAATGCCTCCAGCCCACTTTAATCATATCAGTGGCTTTGCAGTGACCTCTCTCAAATTTACAACTCTTCTCAATAATGAGAGTCTCAGGGCTAAACACAATTTTCTGAGAACAGCCATACAGTGCAGGGAAATGATTCTACCTGTGATTTCAAGTGTGATGTATTTGCAGCTGCAAACTATATTTTCCCCCTGCAGTTTTGCATTGAAAGGTCTGTTTGCTGTCAAAATTACCTAATTTTCTACAAGATGTCCACTCTTTTTTCTCCTCCTTCAGATCCATACACATCATGAATGAAAAAAAAATGTTTCAGAGGAACGTGGAGATCAAGGGCGCATGGAAATATATGGAGGTTTTTTTTGTATTTTTACTGAAGAAGTCAGAAAAATGGGCATAGTTGCTATATCTAAGCATCAGACTCAACGAATTTTCACTGCATATAGGAGAGCTGAGGAGGTCTAGTTTCTGCATTCGCGGCAGTTTTTGGGTTTTAGAATTTTTACCCAAACTGGTGATCTGCATCAAAGTCCTTGTCCATGCCAGTGGAGATGGAAGAATTTAGTGAACCTTGTAAGCCACCCTTGTGAAAGGCTCCCACAGTGAAAATCAGCAGCTTCAATTCAATGTGACAAAGGAAAAAAGCCAGCAGAGGGTAGCAAACAATAAAAGGATCAGCCACAGAAGGCTCATTTTGAGATTGCTTTTGTTAGGGGCAGATCCTGAGCATGAACTGAGAGGAGTTTTTTCATATGGGAAAAGGTTTGCTGCTGCTGAGAACGCCAGTGATGCACATTTTTTATTTAGAAAGACACCCACACCAGCAGAGGGGTGAATGAAGTGGAGATCTGGTTTGTCACTTAATGAGTGATTTGTTGTTACTGTGAGCTCTACTTTTCTATTATTTCTGCCTTCCCTCGTGGAGCAGTTTTGTTGTCTCAAGGTTCTCTCAAGTTCCTGGATAAACTAGAAGGGACTTTTAATGGGGAAAAATCCTGACTATGGCGAAAGTGGTAAGTGGAGAACAAATCATGCTCTGCAAAACTTCAGGCAGGATTATGAGGAAGAAATATTGTACTTCTTTATGATCCAAGTTAAAACCCACATTCATTGCTAACATGGCTCAGCAAGCATGCCTGTTATTTTTAGCTCATTTTTTCTACAGATTAACTACTGCAATGATCACACTGTATAACTTGTCACAAGAAGTACATGTTTCTCTTGAATACAGAATAGTGTCATAAAATGTAGATGACAGAAGACGTAAATTATGGGTATTCTCACAATGTGATAAAATGTAGACTTTTTTTTTTTGTGAAATATTAGATATTCAGTACTTTATCCAGATTGTCTGAATATTTATCTTGAATTTGTCTTCATTTTGCTGCGTCCTCCAGTGGAATTCATGTGATGAACTAAATGGTAAAAAACACAGGAGTCACCCCAGATTTATTTAGTGTAAAAAAAGGATATGACTGAAGGGAAAAGGGGACTGGATGTTTACTAGGTGAGTACTCGCAGCACAGACTGTCCTTTGATCTAATTTTCATCTCTATTTCTAACAACATGGAGAAACTGGGTGTGACAAAAAAGGCCTTTAGAAATGCCACGTAAACTTGAACATTATAAATAGAAATAGTAACTCATATATTTTGGGTTCTCACCTCTGTTTGACTAATGATTCATATGAATAATCAGCATTCAGTCTAGTGGTTTTTCTGTGGCTCAGTTTTTAGACTAAAAGAGTGTATCCTTTCTCTGTTTAAATATATGTATGTTTATCCACGCTGATTTAGCCATGGCCAGAACTATAATGTGGAAAATGCTATCATAAAACATTAAGTTTTTCTTTTAATGAGCCTGGTTTTCTTGGAGGAAGTCTTCATTTTGTATGTGATTCCACTGCAATTAATAAAGCTTCAGATTCTAACCAGGATATAAATGGATGTCTGATTACTTATGTATTCAGAGCAGTTATTTCTAATTTAAAATACAGAACCTAATCATGCCACTTTCTTCATTTTGGGAGCCCTTACTCTTATGTTTTGCCATTCATCACTTTCTTTCAACTTCCTGCAGATGCACAGAGATAAAGAGATGGTGAATTTTTCTTTTATGTTTCCTTAATGCATTTTGATGGGTAGGAGTAAAAAATTGTCATCCACATCAGTGTATATAATAGCAAAACGATATTTTCAACCTCTGCTAGTTGAAAGAAAAAAAAAAAATCCCTGAAAATCATAAATGAGTGAAACTTACGAGAACAGATATTTAATTGAGACAAAGCCTAAGTACCCAGGACTTTGATAGATGAAAAATTGAAGTCTCTTTGCAGAGTTAAAGAGTCAAGGAGTAACCGCACACAATTCAGGCAGATAAGTTGGTTGGGCACTAAGTTACAACCTTTGATCTCCTGTGGTCCTCACCTGCCTCTCCTGGGGAGCTGCAGCCTCAGCATCGCTTTAGGGCTGTGACCTTTCCTGTAGAAGGTCTCCAGGCTTCTGAAGTTTTATCTCAGTGCCCACTGGAAGCCCTTTAAAGGCAGCTGAACAGCATGCAGCTCTTGTAGACACTCTTATGTCCTGCTCATTGATGTTTTTAGAGATCCCAATAATTTTGAATAAAGGTCCTCCAGAAATAGCCAAAGTCAGAGGAAGACCCTGAAGGCTTTTAATCCAAGCTTTACTGCATTGATAGAACTCTACAGATTTTATGCCAGACAGAGAGTTAATCTGTATTTAACAATTATTGCGAAAAATATCCTTATGTGGTGGTTTTTTTCACCCTTTCCTCTTTTGGTCTGATTTTTGAACAGCCAAGTGTCAGCTCTGATTGCAGGTGACACAATGCCCTTGATGGCCACAAGGCCACTGTTTCACCCTGCCAGCTGTGGGTAGCATCAGCTCAGCATGGGAGGGTCTCTCAGACACAGCAGAATCCCAGATTTTTGTTGTCATTTCAGCTCAGCTCAGCCCGGAAGGAAGTGACACCAATGGGACCCAATGCATCACCAGCACTGCAGAATTACCACCCGAGACAACCACACGCGGCACTCCTTTCAGACAGCCCCAGAATAAAATGTGTAATAAATAAAGGTGGTTATGATTATTCTAGGCTAAGTCATAGCAGCTTTTCACACACAGGCATCTTGAAAAAAAAAAAAAAAATCAGTGAGATATCCACACAGGAGCAAGGATACGCTTGTTATAAGAGAGATTAGTTTGGCTGCGTGTGTTTATGAGACACTAATCAAAGAGAATTGAGCTCTACAGTCTTTCCAGGTAGAAGCCTTCCTCTGACTTCAGCAGGACTTGTCTTGTGCATAAGAACAGCAAGATGTGGCTGTGATCCACAGAGTCTTCTGCCTAAACTGGAGCTGTCATAATCAGGTACTAAATAGGATCACTGAGAGGTGAACCTGAGTCTGCTGCCAGGCCATTACAAGTCAGTGTCTGATTGCTTCAGAAAGCACAAGCTCAACTGACAGAATTGCTTTGTGCTCAGATAATAAAACTGATGTCATTCCGTGACATTTCTCTGGATTTATAGGGGCTCTGTGGGCAACTTAAAGAAATTCAACCTGTTATTTTTAGAGAACATACAAATTGAGTCTCGAGACAAGTCTATATTGTTCCTGTTTAGCAATCACCTCTTCTCTGAATGCAGCACCTTATTTACTAGTTAAATATATTTTCAGTGTCTGCTGCAGCTTTGCTGAAGTAACAGACTTTCTACTGACACTAAAAAAAACTATTTGCGCATTTAATTGCTCCTTTGCTGAAGAATAATGTTTCATGAATGCTTTCCATGCACCTTTCAATGCAGTTGTTTTGCCTTCTTTCTGCTTCTCCCCTTCTTTTCTGACTCTTTCTCAGTGACACTTTAGATGTTCATAAAAGTACGAAAAGTGTGAATTGTCACTGTCATTATTTTGTTCTTCTCTCTCAAGAACTGATGCCTGTGATCTTAGTTTAGCAGCTAAGTAATCACAACAATAATTATCTTAGCAGTGCTCACAACACGAGGAATGATTGGTAAAAATGTGTATGTCCACCGAAACACCTGTATTATCCATTTCCTAAAGGCCTATAATTGCATATAAATCCATATTTTTTTGTAGAAGGAGTGCAAGGAATGGCACTCACACTGCAGTAATTATTTTCACCTGTCAAGAACAAACACTCAAATTTCCAAACTCCACAGGGTTTCAACGCTGGACTCATCCAGAATGAGATTCAGACAGTGAAACTACCACAGTTGTCTTGCTCTTGGTCCCTCCATCAGCAACAGGAGTTTCACTGTGCTTCCCCTGAATCTCTGACATTTTGAGCAGCTGAATGTCCAGGCTCTCAGGGTGAGAAGGGACCTGTGGCACAAACCCTGCGCTATCCAGGACAGGACAACTCCGACCCAGGGGCAGGGAGAGGAGAGAGGAGTGGGGTGGGGCCCAGAAATTTACTAGAAGCTTAAGTGCACTGTGCCCAGCCCCAAGCCAGGGTGGGAAAAGCAGCCTCCCGTAGCCCAGAAGTTAAGCTCTGGTTGCTGCACCAGAGTCGCTGCCTGGCACTTGGAGGAGAAATACTGGAGCCTTGATTCAGTGCTGCCCTGCAGCTTTTAGTCCTCATTTGTTGTTGCAGCGTAGTAAATCTGCACTGTACCATATCCTATCTGCACCAAATTAGGCAAATGCTGGTGCCAATATACCTTCAAGCTCAGAGAAAACAAAATTGAGGTGCTGAAGGGAATGTTGCCCTGAGATATCAGGGAGGCAAATAATAATTACACGCTGAATTCAAGTGACATTTCAGTGCTGTTATGAACAGAAGTGCAAGTGCATTAGGAATTCCTGGATGTGCTCCTTCTTTAACTCCTCATCTCCAGTAATCACTTTTTCCTGTACATGTGTACTCTCTCACACATGCTGTTTTCAGAGAAAATTTTCAGAAAGTCCAAACACGAAACTTGAGTCATCCTTCAGTTTTTGGGCTGAATTTGAACTTTTTACCTAGTAGTCAAAAAAAACTGCCTGAATATACTGTCGCCTTGTTCCATCCATCAGGTTTCCACAAAGGGACCATTTTTGTTACGGGAGCATGAGCACACTGCGGTGGGATTAATCATAAACCTGGGCCTGCGAGTGTCTGTGCGTGTGTGAATGATGCTTTCTGTGAGTTGAGCTGTGACCAAGAACAAAGTTAAGGCCCGAGCCTCAGAAAGCAGCCTCTGTGCTCTCCTTTAAATGCCCTAATTCATCTCTGGGCAGAGGGGACTAGAACATACCAGGCGGGTCCCCTGAGGTACCCGGTGCCGTTTGTGTCGTGACGAACGCACAAGGCCAGGGCTTGTGTCAGGTGTACTGTGCACCCCATTGACAGCTTGGGAAAACTCTTCCAACATTTCCTGCTTTCCTGTGTGGATGAAAAATATTTCACCTCCAAACGGCGTGTGGCTGGGTGTGTGGATGTGTCAAGGAGAGGAAGAAAGAGGGAAAAGCTCAGAAGACGCCCGTCATTCCGCCTCGGTTCAAATCTGAGCACGAGCTGGCGTTTCAAGAGGAAATGTGGCAAAAATTATCATGCCTTGACAGTGTTCCTGAGTTTCCAGTCCATGGGGAAAGGGCCATGGCGAAAGGTGTGCTGTGGAGTGAAACTTCCTACCCTCTGACTGAGCCCTGCTTGCTTTAAGGAGCCACTCAGCCACTGAAAGGCAGCCCCAGGAAAATCAGCTCCAATGGGCTTGGCTAGGGCTAAAATAAAATATTGTGCTGCACACAGAGTAAAATGTTACTAGTATTACTATTAGTATCATTACTATTATAATTATTAATATTTCTGGCTGTACCCTAAAAATGAGTCTGACTCTGGCCTCTTAGACACAGTAAAATACTACTAATTTTTGGCTTGCTGGAACAAATCAGCAAGCTTTCAAAGCAGCTTTTCTGAATAATAAAATTTAGAAAGCATAAGAAGGTAGCACAGCCCAGGGACATCTTTTGACACATTACTTCTGGAAGGTTCCCTAGTGTGTCACCACTTGTTTCTCTTCTTACACGGAACAATTAAGCCAGCAGATTTGAATCTGAATTTTAACCTTATAATTCAGACCAAGTTACATAAAAGTTTCATCTCAACCTCTTGTCTGAGGGGGCTCTTTGTGCCTTTGCTGGCATGGGTTGTGCCCTGCTTGTGCTGAACTGTGTGAGGAAAAAGCATGTTCCTTCACTAAACTGAGCTGTCAAATTTGAGTGCTCTCTCTTGACAGCTCAGGTGTGTTGCCTGCTCTGGGAAGGTAAATGCAAAGTTGCTCCCCTGGTCCACCTAAGGCAGAAAACAGCCAGCCTCTGGCATTCCTTTTCAAGTCAAAATCTTGCTCCAGATGAAAAAGGAGAGATTTGTGTGTTTGTGATAGTTTCTTTAGTGCAGAAAGTATTGACTTCTATCACCTTTGTGGGCTGTTTCCCAGCACCTCAGGTTTCATTATGCTCCAGAAGGTAATGATTATGTGACACTGTTCAGTGAACTTGGCTTCCCTGAGTTCAGTAATACTATCCCAAACATTACGATCTAATTTGATAGTTGATTAAAGCTGATGAGAATAAATTCGTTTAAACTGCACATAGAGGTCATCTGCTTTTCCAGATAGAGTGTGATGTGATTTTTGCAGCAGTTAATGGACATTTGTCATTGTGATTAAAGCTTCTGTAAGAAGATGAGAATAATGGCCTAGAATAACACTCATTCTTGTTGATACTTGAATAGCCAGTCTCTTATTTCAGTTAATGTCATAAGGAAATTAATTGGTAACAATCACATTTCTGGATTAACTTTTCGAGTCTGAGTTTGGCTTTTTTTTTCCCCAAAGTGAGGTCACTTTTCCCTCCATGGCTTGAGCTCTCTTTTTTAATTTTTTTTTAAAAATATGACCTTCATTATCAAAGTGCTTGAAGAATGATGAATTAATTCTCATATTGTACTCCAAGGCTGACCAAATGTCCTTCAAGTTCGGGGGCCTTAAGAATATGCAGCAAAATTAAATTAATGCAGAACACCACCCTGCTTTTAATGTGTGTTTATTCAGATTTTATATAATAAACTGTGCTCCTCAGGAACTCAGCTATACATTCCTAGTGAACAAAATTCCCCCAGCACCAAATAAATGCAGGCTTCAGTCATCACAGTTATAAAAGGCCTCTTCATAGCAGTCAGAAAACTCACACAGTCCCCACTGAAGGCAAGAAAAGTCAATTCACTCCAGGCTTGCACCTACCCCACCCCAGTGAGAGGAAAAATAGAGGAAGCTGGCTTCTTACCTAAAGGCTTAAGGCATCAGAGCTCTCTGACTGTAGTAGGAGACAGCCTGTAGGTATTTTAAATTTACTTTGAACCATCTCCACTGCTATGAATTACAGCTGTGGAGGGTGAGACAAGAGGCAGTCCCTTAGCTTGCCACATCTGAAACCATGTTTTAGAGGTTAAAATTCAACACCACAGGATGCATCTGCCAGAAGTTATCCTGAAACAGTGGAGCCATGGCTAAAATACGGGACATTTTGCTCTACTTTTACTCCTTCTAGATTTAGAATGTGTAATTTTAAATCTATAAAAGGCTGAAAAAGGAGCTCAAGGAGAGATCCAGTCTGTTTCCATGCACTGAGATTAGCTGAAGTTATTTAAACCTCCCAAGACAGGTATTTCCCTGCCACAGTGCAGTGGTTCCCTCTCTGACATGTGTCTAACTCTTCTCTAATGCAGGATACGACAGGCAGCATCCCATCTGAGAGTTTACTAATCACTTTAAAGCAGAGTAATTGGGTTTTACATCCTCTGCAAAAGAATGCAATGTTAGTATAAGACAAAATTTTAAAGCATAGTTTTAAATTTGTGGTCTGCCTATAACCCCAGGGACATTTTCTGCCACTTGACTCATGGTAGTTGCTTTGCCTCGTTTGGTATTTGTGAGTTTGGGGTCCTCTGCCAAGCTGAATTCCTTCCTGGATTTTTAAAAGACTTCTTATTTGATATAATTTTGAATTCTGACTTGGTCTTTCAAAGCACTTTCACCTATTAACTGTAACATGCTCCACCTTTAGGCATATCTTAAAAATAAATAAGTAAATAAATTAGTAAATCACAGGGCAGAGGGGCAAACTCCCCATGACAATGAGGCTCACATTCACACTCAAGAGGAAAGTTTAGAGCAGGTCAGCTGGGTGATTGATTTTATTCTTCTGAAGCCAACATAATATCCCCATGAAAAAACTCTTGTCAAAGGTTTTGAGCAAATTTAAATCTAGAAATAATCAAGGGGATGACACACAGTACATCCTCTATAAATAAGTGCTAATGGGATTCATTACTCAGCGCTACAATTTTAACCCTCCCTGTAGGAGACAAAACTTTAAAATCCTAACTCTTTGGTTCAAAGAGGCATCACAGGCCAGGAATTTCTGTTGTGAGTAGGGTAAGGTTATGGCAGTGATTGCAGTGAGTGGAAATTCACTACAGGCTGCTGCAGGAAGTTCCTTTGGTACAAGTTGCAGAGAACCAATTAAATCAAAGTTCATCAGCCAAAGGTTACATCATAAAGCTCTCTGATCTTCACATACTGCATGGATACAGCTGGAGTGGATTTCCCTGGGCTTTCTGGTATTTTTTTATGATCTGAATTGTATTTTTGCCCTGAACATATTACAAGTTATTTAGTTTTCCTTGCATCATGGTCCATTTTCACTGCCACTGGCATTGTGACAGGTATTGCCACCTGCTGCAAACAGCAGTGCATTTCAGTCATGAATATTTGGTTGCATATGGTGCCAGAATAGGCAGATTGGGAAACTTCCTCATAGCAAGAACAAAATACCAACTCTAAACTGTAGGAAATTGGACACATTCATTTTTAGCAGCTCGGGATATAAGAGTGATCCGCTCCTGCATCCTTGCAAAGGTCTTTGGGGTTACATGACTGTAAGCCTTTGTGATGATAATAGAATCATGTGGGAGCAGTCATATCTCCAGATGTTTGAGAATTTGTCTTTGAATCTTATCCTGGCAGCTTTTGTTGCCTCTTTATTCTCAGGCCTTTCTCATCACTGGTGGATTATCCTTTAAAATTCTGTGGCTTCCATGGAAGGCTCAGTTGAAGGAAATGCCATTTTTTACCTTTCTGAATTTTCTGTAAAGAGGCTCTGACAAAAATAGAAGAATGTGTCGCTGATTTTAAAAGAACAGAGACAATTATTAGTCTTACCTTTCTGTCTCCCTCCTCACCTGTCTCATGAGAGTGGCTGCTCCTGCAAACAGCCCCAGGGCTCCGGAATAATCTCAGTTCCCACCCCAAATCTTCCCGCTGCTTTTATTAAAGGTGGTTACTAATGCTGGTGCACTCAGTCTCCAGCTGTTTCCTCCACACTGGAATTAAATGACAAAAGTATTTATTCTCTCTTAATAAGAGTTCTGCTTCCTCATTCCTTAGGCTCTGATTTGCATCAGTAATATGTGAATAAACCTTAACTATCGATTTTTTTGTTTTTCAGGTTTCTAGTTTCTGCACCTCTCCAGCCTCGTGTACCCTCATGTGGTGAGGTAGAACACAGAATTATCAGTCACCAAATTTTATTGCGGGATGCACAGGAAGAAGGGCTGTTTATTTTAGGTCAGGAAGATTCCATAAGCCAGATTTTCTCAGGTGCAGGAGCAGATGTACAGGTACAGCAGAGGGGACTCAGAAGGTGCAGATGGGAGGCAAAGAGGCACACAAAAAGACTAATGCAGAATTACTGCCATGGCCTTATGGCCACTCAATTAGGTCCTTTCCTTCTGCCCTCCTGCATAAGAGCTTTCAATTAACATTACTACTACACACCTTAATTGATGCATTCCTGGCTTCAGGCTGCTTTCCCCAGTTTGCAGCTTCCTTAAAGTATGAAATTGTAATTTTATATACGCGCAGTTTAGATATTCAGTGTGCAGCCCCTTCTTAAAGTGTAGAAGTTGTAAACTTGTGGCCTTTCCTTGGGAGTCCATTTATGTAACTTGCAAGCACATAAAAATTGCTGATCTGAATACGAAATGACCCTTTGTACTTTATAAGATTTAAGACCCTCAAATTATAGGTGTTGAGCTAGGCAATAGCCCAGGTAATTAGTAGTATTTAAATAACTGATTAGACAAAGGAGGGTTTAACCTATTATCACTTAAAGCTTTCTTTGAAGTGCAGAATTGTTCCCTTGTGCTTATCCCAGCTTCTTGCCAAAACTGGATGCAGTCACATTCCTCTGTGGCTGCCTTTAAATGACTATGCACTTTTCTTTCTGTGAGTGGGACACAAATTCTGATTATCTCTATTTTTTTCACACCCGCGGTGCAACTAACTCTTATTGCATCTTTGTTCTGTGAATAAGTGCAAAGTTATCTTATTTTAATGGAGAAATTTATAAGGTTCTCTTCTTTTTCTATGTCTTTTTATAGGAAAGTAAACTCAACTTACTGAGCATACCAGAATTATTGCTTTCTGTTGATTCCTCTCTAATTTGGGTTTCTTTGCCTTTATCTAGTTCTGTAGTCCAGACTTTGAAAAATTGTACTATGATCCAGGAAATCTATTTCTCTTTTCTTCCTGACACGTTGATCCCTGTGCTTTAGGAAGGTATTAACAATGCATGAAAAAGAAGTCATTACTCATAAGTAAGAGAAATGGTTGTTACAATTGGATTGTCTCAGTTCTAAATCAGTGTTTTGTATTATTGTTTGTAAGTTCCCTTCTTAATCCCCTGCCATCAACAAAGCAACCTAAGGAACAGGTTTAGCATTTGCAAAAACCGCTTCATGGCCAGAAATAGGAAAAATAATCTATGGAGTTTCTATTTACTGATAAGGCTGGAATATGGGTTTGAATCACGAAAAACAGATTGCTGAATATATTAAGCACTGAAAGAGAACTTGCAGCTGGACCAGGTTTGCTAATGGATACTTCTGCAGCCTGTGGGAATAACTGCAGGTCCAAACAAGCATAAACATGAAGAGAAAAAACCACCTTCCAGAAAGGCAGAGAAGGTTAATGAGTTAGCCTTCCATTTTCTGGCTGCAGAGCAAAGTAATTAAAAGGTATCTAAGTGAATGTTATGAGCTGGTGTTCATTTCAAAGATGCAGAGATGATGTCAGCTACTGAATGGTGCATTAGTATAGGTGCGACCTGCTATTCTAATCAATTATCCCTTCCCCACAAACATGGGGAAAACAGATTGATTTAATCTTGTGATTTTGTTTCTGTATACAGCCTAAATTGCTTTTGGCACCTTGAGCATGAGAGTAATTTACTCTGCTAATACTATGCTTCGTGGTCTCGGGTGGATTTGAATACTGCAATTTCCTCTTATTAAGCTTCTGCTCTCCCCTTCAGCCCTCCCCCCTCAAAAAGGTAAAAAAAAATAAATTTATGCTTTTGCAGGTTACTCTTTTGGTCTCTGAATAATCACCTTGTAGATTTTCCATGTAGCAAGTGATTAAGATGTAGAAAGAATCTTTATTCTGCCTCTGGACTCTGTATACTGTAATTTGTGAAGTTTATATTGTAAATCTAATCAGTAATCAGCGTAACAGCATGAGATTTTACATATCTCCTTCTTGAATTATCACACAGCTTTTGTCCTAAAATTTGCTGCTGCATGCAGACCTGCACCATTAGGATTCCTTTAATGGAAAGTATTTCCTTAAGTCTCCATTTACTTTAATTTTCATGTGTGTTTCCTTGTCTTTTTATCAGTCAAACTGAAATGAAAATACCTTTATTCTGACATTCTCTACCACAGTTACATCATAGTACTCCTTTTTGGTTTCAACTTCCTTTTTCTTCCAACCCTCACTTTATGCTGTTTTAACCTCCTTTTGTCTCTCATAATTTTATTTAGGGACCAGAGCAATCATTTTCCTTATCTGTCCATCTCATCCACATACATATATTGTAGTCAGAACTTGAAAAATAAAAAAGTTACTGATGTCAGAGTACTTTTTTAAAGTTCTCCAATGATTTCAGCAGACCTAAATTGGTTTCATTTCAGAAATATCTTCTCTCTTATTGACACTCCACGATTCATGGTCCTCGACCAGAAAACCAAATGAAATGTTAGTGATCATTTATCATCCACAGATGAGAGAGAAGTCAGCATGCAAGGTGAGAACGCTGGGATGCATCCCTCTCCCCTGCACACTTGGAGAGGCTGTCAGAGCTTCAAACTGAGGCAAAATGCACATTCTTATGGTGATGTCTCCTGTGAGGCTTTGGTGGGCTGTACATACTTCCAGGTGCATGGGAACGGGTAGACTTTTCCTTACCCCCCTAGAATCATTAAAAAGGAATGTGATGAGCTTTTTCTTTTCTTTTTTTTCTTTTCTTTTTTCTTTTCTTTTTTTCTTTTCTCCCTTTCCTTTCCTTTCCTTTCCTTTCCTTTCCTTTCCTTTCCTTTCCTTTCCTTTCCTTTCCTTTCCTTTCCTTTCCTTTCCTTTCCTTTCCTTTCCTTTCCTTTCCTTTCCTTTCCTTTCCTTTCCCTCTTTCTCTCTCCCCTTTTCTCTCTGTTATAGATGGATAATGAGATGATTGGCACTCACAATTATAAGTTAATGATTGCGTCAATATTAAGAAAAGCTTTGGTGGTGTGTGCTTATGTTATTGTAGTTCAGATGTCCTCTGTTCTCCCCATAGTTCCCTTTCCCCCCCGTATTGTTGCCATCAGACAGCCTGGGTCGTCTAGGACAGGTAAAAGAAGGCTGCACACATGTCCCTTTGTGACCGTGTTCACAGGGGTCTTAGAGTCGAGGATCTGACTCCATGTTTCAGAAGGCTTGATTTATTATTTTATGATATATATTACATTAAAACTATACTAAAAGAATAGAGGAAAGGATTTCATCAGAAGGCCGGCTAAGAATAGAAAAAGAAGGAATGATAACAAAGGTTTGTGTCTCGGACAGAGAGTCTGAGCCAGCTGATTCTGATTGGCCATTAATTAGAAACAACCACATGAGCCCAATCCCAGATGCACCTGTTGCATTCCACAGCAGCAGATAACCATGGTTTACATTTTGTTCCTGAGGCCTCTCAGCTTCTCAGGAGGAAAAATCCTAAGGAAAGAATTTTTCATAAAATGTGTCTGTGGCATCCCTTGCATGGGGCACTTGGGAATGGAAAAGCTTGGTGCTCAGGGGGTGCGGCATGGCAACACACCTGACCTCCAATCCAGTTACAAGAAAGCAGTTTCCAGTGATAAATGGAAAGAAGAGCTGACTGACGGACTTTGGGAGGGGCCAGGGCTCATGCAACCCCCAGGGGTATAAAACCCTGAGTATCCAGCTTGAAGATGAACTGGCCATGTGGAACACGTGAGGGGCAGTTCTCAGCACTGCACCTTTTTCCTTATGTAGTCCTTTGCTGTATTTTTGTTAAGGTTTAAAAAAACCTCTTTAAATTTTCAAACTGAGCAGTTGTTTCTCACACTCTCTTTTTCTTCCTCTCTCTCTCCCCCCTTGTCTCTGCCCTGCCCATTTCAATCAAACCCACACCACTTCGATTGACCCAAGGTCTCCTTTGCCCCTTCCCTCGGGCACAGCCCCTCCTGACCATTTCCATCAGCGCCTCACAACCAGGAGCTGCCAGCCCCGAAGCCGGAGCTGCTCCAGCCACTCCCAGAGCCCTGGGCTGCTCCAGGGGTGCCGGGGTGGCCTTTGTGACACGGGCACAAGCCACCAGGGACTCTCTGAGCAGAATGCTTGTTGTGTTAAGCAAGAGCTGTCCCAGGAAGAAGCCAGGAGCCAAGCAGAGGTTTCTGACAGGGAAGAAGGCACAGAGCAGGGGCTGTTCAGAGGAGAATCTCCGAGCTCCCCCAGAGTGTTGGACTGTGAAGAGCCCACAGGAGCTGTCCCCCAGAGAGGGCAGCAGCTGCGAAGAGCACTCGGAGTGGGAAGAGTGCATTTGCCAGGAGGTGCCCAAAGGCAAAGGGAGAGAAGACCCTCGGAGCAGTCCAGCAGGGAAGATGACAGCGACCGAGAGCTGTCCCTGCGCAGCTGGGAATCCAGCGGCGCCCTGAGGCCCTGGCTCAAGGCCTGGCTGCGGGAGGACGATGACTGGGATGAAAGCGGCGTCCTGGAGCAGAATGAGGGAGATGAGGAGGCCAAGCAGCAAAGACTGGCAGCGTTAGCCCGAGACGGGCTCCCTGTCCCACAGGAGGCTCGGGTGCAGCGCCAGGCAGCAGCGGAGCCGTGCCCCGGGCAGGGGGTGCCCCGCAGCAAACGCCGCTGGCCCTGGCACGGCCCCGGCATCAGCGCCCGCTGCCAGCAGCACCGCGCCTGCAGATGGCGGCCGGCCCGCGGCCCGCCCGGCGCCCTGAGGGAGCCGCACGGGCCGCCTCGGCCTGCGCCTGGCCCTGGGGCCCGGCCGGCCCCGGCTGCTGCCCGGCACCCCCGGGGCGGCTCCCCGAGGCCAAAGGGCACCCGTGGGGCCGGCCCCGAGCCCCGGCCCCGGGGGACGCTTGTGCCGGGGGCTCGGCGCCGCGCCCCAGCCCCTCCTCCGGCTGCCGAGGGCTCAAAGGCGTCGCTCCCACCGCCGGCCCGGCGCCGCCATCGTCAGCCCTGAACCCTGTCCCCAGGGGCCGCATCCACGCGGCTCCGGTGTTCCAGGGACACTGACTGCAGCTCCTCCCTGCGGGAACCTCTTCCCAGGCCTGGCCACCCTGTCAGGGAACAATTGTTTCTGATATTGCATCTGCACCTCCCCTGCTGGGATCCCAGGCCGTTTCTTGTCCTCCAGAAAGGATTCCATGCTGGTCCTATGGCTTTTTCTCCATGAGGTTCAGGCACACACAGGAGGTGCTGCTCCCAGGACACAACTCAGACTGACAGACTGTGACACATCCAATTCCTACCAAACTAAAGAAAGTTGGGTTTAAAAAATAGTAATAGTAAAGAAAAAAACCCCAAAACCCCAAAATTTCACACCAAAAAAGGCAGAAACCCCCCCTCCCCCCAAAAAGAATAAGAGTAGGAAAAAAACCTAATAAGAGGAAGCTGATGCAGATGAAAAAGTAGTAGTACTACAAAAAATAAGATAAGAATAGGTGTGTGAACAGGAATAAGAGTAAGAATAAGACTAAGAACAGAAATGAGAATAAGAGTAAGAAAAAAATAAGAAAATAATCAGACTAAGAGTAGAAATAAGGAAAAGAATAAGTGTAAGAAAAAGAAATACGATTAAGAACTGAAAGAAGTAGAAGAAGAAAAAGAACACGAAGAAGAACAAAATGTATAAAAAGACCAAATATTACAAGATCAAGAAGAAGAAGAAGAAAAAGAAATATCAGATGAAAACAAGAATGAGAACAAGAACAAAACGTATAAAAGGAGAAAAAGGACAAGAAGAACGAAACAACATGAAAAAGAAAAGCAAGGCAAAAAAACCCCACAAGACCACGAAGTATAAAAAGGAGCAAGAGGAAGAGCAAGGCAAAGAATAAGAAGAACAAGAAGAACAAGATGCAGAAACAGTGAGGACGAGTCACCATCCCTCGGAGAGCCCCAGAGCTCTCCCCAGGCTCATTGCTGAGGCCTTGCAGCACAGCGCTGCACGGGATGCAAAGCCGTGCAACAGGTGCAGAGTCTGCTGCAAGAGACGGCCTCAAACTTCCCCCAGGCAGGGCAGGGACCCGGGTGTTCCCCTGGCCCCAGGGTCTGTCCTTGTGCTGAGCTCCATGTTCTGGGGGACCCTCAGCACCAAGGAGAGCTGATGGAGAGCCTCAACCAGGCATGCTGGCATGCACAGAGGGGAGAAGGTTTTGTCTTAATCTGCCCCCCTTTCCCTTTCCTTTCTCATTATTTCTTTATTCTTTTTTCTTTTCCCCTCTCTTTCATTCTTCCTTTCTTTCCTTTTTTGGTTTCTTTCTCTCTTTCTTCTTCTTTCTTTGTGTTTCTCTCTTCTCTCCTACTTTTTCTCTCTTTTATGCTCTCTTTCTTTCTCAGTCTTTATCTTTCTTCTCTCTTGCTTTTGCTCTCTTTCACACTCTTCTCTCTCTTTCTTGCTTTCTTTCTCTCATTCTCACATTATTTATTTCTTCTTTTATTTTTTCTTTTCCTCTCTCCTTTTTCATCTCTCCTTGCTCTTCCTTTCTGTTTCTCTTTCTTCTCTCTTGCTTTTTCTCTTTATCTCTTTCTCATTCTTTTTCTTCTCTCTTGCTTTTGCTCTTTTTCACTCTCTTCTATCTTTCCTTTTTTCTTTCTCTTTTTCACTTTCATTCTTTCTCATTAATTCTTTCTTCTCTCTTGCTTTTGCTTGCTCTCTTTCACTGTCTCTTGTTCTCTTTTCCCACTTGCTCTTTTCTCTATCTTGCTCTTTCTTTCTTTTTTCTATTCTCTTTTTCTTTCCTTTTTTTCTTTTCTTTTTCTTCTTCCTTCCCTTTTTTCTCTTTTTCTCTCTCATTTCCCTTTCTCCCTCTCTCCCTCCCTCCCTTCTCTTCCTTCCTCTCCCCCTCTCCTTCTCCCTTTCTCCATCTCTCTCCCCCTGTGTCTCTGCCATGCCCATTTCAATCAAACCCCCACCATTGCCTTTGACCCCAGGTTTCCTTTGCCCCTTCCCTCGGGCACAGCCCTTCCTGACCATTTCACTGAGCAGCTCACAACCAGGGGGCTGTGGGAGAAACCACTGCTCACTTTAAACATTTTAACAAGTTTATAAAACCTTAACAAAGACGCAACAAAAGGACTGAATAAGGAGAAACAGGCCCGGGAGCCTCCCTCATGGGTGCCCACCACATGGCTCTCCCCATGAGAAATGCTTCACCTTTTATATCAGTCAACCCTGGCCCCTCCCACTGTCTGTCACTCAACTGTTCTCTGCTGCGATTAGTGGAGAATGCTTCCTTACAACTTGATTGGCAGGTCAGGTGTTGTTATGCTCCACCCCTTTAGCACCAAGCTGCTGTGCCCCTCCTCTTCCTCCCTGCCCTGGATAGCCCAGGATGGCCCCTGAGCAGATGGGAACAGGGAACTGAGGGGAGAGCAGAGGGGAACAGGGAACTGAGGGGAGAGCAGAGGGGAACGGGGAACTGAGGGGAGAGCAGGGGGGAACAGGGAACTGCAATGGGGAGAGCAGAGGGGAACGGGGAACTGAGGGGAAAGCAGAGGGGAACAGGGAACTGTGGGGAAAGCAGAGGGGAACAGGGAACTGAGGGGAGAGCAGAGGGGAACAGGGAACTGAGGGGAGAGCAGAGGGGAACGGGGAACTGCAATGGGGAGAGCAGAGGGGAACAGGGAACTGAGGGGAGAGCAGAGGGGAACAGGGAACTGAGGGGAGAGCAGAGGGGAACAGGGAACTGCAATGGGGAGAGCAGAGGGGAACGGGGAACTGAGGGGAGAGCAGAGGGGAACAGGGAACTGAGGGGAGAGCAGAGGGGAACAGGGAACTGAGGGGAGAGCAGAGGGGAACGGGGAACTGAGGGGAGAGCAGAGGGGAACAGGGAACTGAGGGGAGAGCAGAGGGGAACAGGGAACTGAGGGGAAAGCAGAGGGGAACGGGGAACTGAGGGGAGAGCAGAGGGGAACAGGGAACTGAGGGGAGATCAGAGGGGAACGGGGAACTGAGGGGAAAGCAGAGGGGAACAGGGAACTGAGGGGAGAGCAGAGGGGAACAGGGAACTGAGGGGAGAGCAGGGGGGAACGGGGAACTGAGGGGAGAGCAGAGAGGAACAGGGAACTGAGGGGAGAGCAGAGGGGAACAGGGAACTGAGGGGAGAGCAGAGGGGAACAGGGAACTGAGGGGAGAGCAGATGGGAACAGGGAACTGAGGGGAGAGCAGAGGGGAACAGGGAACTGAGGGGAGAGCAGAGGGGAACGGGGAACTGAGGGGAGAGCAGAGGGGAACGGGGAACTGAGGGGAGAGCAGAGGGGAACAGGGAACTGCAATGGGGAGAGCAGAGGGGAACAGGGAACTGAGGGGAGAGCGGGGGGGAACAGGGAACTGAGGGGAGAGCAGAGGGGAACAGGGAACTGAGGGGAAAGCAGAGGGGAACGGGGAACTGAGGGGAGAGCAGAGAGGAACAGGGAACTGAGGGGAGAGCAGAGGGGAACAGGGAACTGAGGGGAGAGCAGAGGGGAACAGGGAACTGAGGGGAAAGCAGAGGGGAACGGGGAACTGAGGGGAGAGCAGAGGGGAACGGGGAACTGAGGGGAAAGCAGAGGGGAACGGGGAACTGAGGGGAGAGCAGGGGGGAACGGGGAACTGAGGGGAGAGCAGAGGGGAACAGGAACTGAGAGGAGAGCAGAGGGGAACAGGGAACTGAGGGGAGAGCAGAGGGGAACAGGAACTGCAATGGGGAGAGCAGCGGGGAACAGGGAACTGCAATGGGGAGAGCAGAGGGGAACAGGGAACTGCAATGGGGAGAGCAGAGGGGAACAGGGAACTGAGGGGAGAGCAGAGGGGAACGGGGAACTGAGGGGAGAGCAGAGGGGAACGGGGAACTGAGGGGAGAGAATGGGGGAACAGGAACTGCAATGGGGAGAGCAGAGGGGAACAGGGAACTGCAATGGGGAGAGCAGAGGGGAACGGGGAACTGAGGGGAGAGCAGAGGGGAACGGGGAACTGAGGGGAGAGCAGGGGGGAACAGGGAACTGAGGGGAGAGCAGAGGGGAACAGGAACTGAGGGGAGAGCAGAGGGGAACAGGAATTGCAATGGGGAGAGCAGAGGGGAACAGGGAACTGCAATGAGGAGAGCAGAGGGGAACAGGGAACTGAGGGGAGAGCGGGGGGGAACAGGGAACTGAGGGGAGAGCAGGGGGGAACAGGGAACTGAGGGGAGAGCAGAGGGGAACAGGGAACTGCAATGGGGAGAGCAGGGGGGAACAGGGAACTGAGGGGAGAGCGGGGGGGAACAGGGAACTGAGGGGAGAGTAGGGGGGAACAGGAACTGAGGGGAGAGCAGAGAGGAACAGGGAACTGCAATGGGGAGAGCAGGGGGGAACAGGAACCGCAATGGGGAGAGCAGGGGGGAACAGGAACCTCAATGGGGAGAGCAGAGGGGAACAGGGAACTGCAATGGGGAGAGCAGAGGGCACCTGAACTGCAATGGGGAGAGCAGAGGGGAACAGGGAACTGAGGGGAGAGCAGGGGGGAACAGGAACTGCAATGGGGAGAGCAGAGGGGAACAGGGAACTGAGGGGAGAGCAGGGGGGAACAGGGAACTGAGGGGAGAGCAGAGGGGAACAGGGAACTGCAATGGGGAGAGCAGAGGGGAACAGGGAACTGCAATGGGGAGAGCAGGGGGGAACGGGGAACTGCAATGGGGAGAGCAGAGAGGAACAGGGAACTGCAATGGGGAGAGCAGTGGGGGAACAGGGAACTGCAATGGGGAGAGCAGAGGGGAACAGGAACTGCAATGAGGAGAGCAGGGGGGAACAGGGAACTGCAATGGGGAGAGCAGAGAGGAACAGGGAACTGCAATGGGGAGAGCAGTGGGGGAACAGGGAACTGCAATGGGGAGAGCAGAGGGCACCTGAACTGCAATGGCAGAACTGCCCATCAGCACAGCTTCTCTGCACGGTCACACAGCATTGATCCCTGAACTGTGAGCCAGTCCCCTCATCATCCATCCAGAACAGCTGCCAGCCCCAAGGCCGGGGCTGCTCCAGCCACTCCCAGAGCCTTGGGCTGCTCCAGGGGTGCCAGGGTGGCCTTTGTGACACAGGCACCTTGTGTCACAGCCCTGGGGACACTGCGGGACACTGCGGTGCCCAAAGCCCTTTGTGACACAGGCACCTTGTGTCACAGCCCTGGTGACACTGTGGGACACTGCGGTGCCCAAAGCCCTTTGTGACACGGGCACCTTGTGTCACAGCCCTGGGTGACACTGCGGGACACTGCGGTGCCCAAAGCCCTTTGTGACACAGGCACCTTGTGTCACAGCCCTGGTGACACTGCGGGACACTGCGGTGCCCAAATCCCTTTGTGACACGGGCACCTTGTGTCACAGCCCTGGGGACACTGCGGGACACTGCGGTGCCCAAATCCCTTTGTGACACGGGCACCTTGTGTCACAGCCCTGGGGACACTGTGGGACACTGCGGTGCAGAGCCTCCTGGCTGGGGGTATATAAGGGACACTGCGGGCCCTGGGCTGGCCGGTGCCAGCAGTGTGGCTGTGTGTTCCAGGACCCATCTGTGCCAGGGGACATCAGACAGACAGACAGGAGGACAAGGCAAAGCCCAACTCCTATCCCCCTAGCCCCTTTCCCATCTGGCTGCAAGAGCAGGCCCTCAGTGGGCAGTGGCTGGGGGCAGTGGGCTGCTCAGTCCTTCTCCCTGTCAGAGAAGGGGGCATTGTCACCATGGACCAGGAGTGGGAATATGCCATGGATGAAGAGCTTTGCCACTGGGCAGATGACTGTCGCCAAGAGCATTGCCTGTGGGTAGAAGTGACACTGCAAGAGTATCACCGATGGGAAGAAGAAGTGACATTCCAGGAATGCTGGGGAGCTATGACACATCAGGAGCTGTCCTCCTGGCAGGTAGGTGTCACAGGGCAGTGGCCACATGGGACACAGCAAGAGCGGTGCCCGTGGGGAGAATGCCTGACTGTGCAGGTACAGCAGGAGCTGTACCAATGGGACAATGATGAGGACAGATGCCAAGAATTGTTCCTGTGGGAAGAAGAGGTGACAGGCCAAGAGCTGTCCCCATGGGCAGAGAGTGTGACACTGCAGGTACAGGAGGAGCCATACCAACGGGATGACGATGAGGATGACAGATGCCAAGAGTTGTGCCTGTGGGGACAAGAGGTGACAGGTCAAGAGCTGTGTCCATGGGCAGAGAGTGTGACACTGCAGGTACAGCCGGAGCCGCACCAACAGGATGACGATGAGGATGGCAGATGCCAAGCGTTGTGCCTGTGGGAAGCAGTGGTGACAGGCCTAGAGCTGTGTCTGTGGGCAGACATTGTGACACTGCAGGTACAGCCGGAGCTGCACCAACGGGATGACAATGAGGATGGCAGATGCCAAGAGTTGTGCCTGTGGGGACAAGAGGTGACAGGTCAAGAGCTGTGTCCATGGGCAGAGAGTGTGACACTGCAGGTACAGCCGGAGCCGTACCGACAGGATGACGATGAGGATGGCAGATGCCAAGTGTTGTGCCTGTGGGGACAAGAGGTGACAGGCCTAGAGCTGTCCCCTTGGGCAGAGAGTGTGACACTGCAGGTACACGAGGAGCCATACCAGCAGGATGACGATGAGGATGGCAGATGCCAAGCGTTGTGCCTGTGGGGACAAGAGGTGACAGGCCTAGAGCTGTGTCCATGGGCAGAGAGTGTGACACTGCAGGTACAGCAGGAGCCATACCAGTGGGACAACAATGAGGGTGGCAGGTGCCAAGAATTGTCTCTGTGTGGACAAGAGATGACAGGCCAAGAGCTGTCCCCCTTGGAAGAAAGTGTGACAGTGCAGATGAAGCAAGAGCTGTACCAACAGGATGATGATGAGAATGAGAGATGTCAAGAGTTGTCCCCACTGGAAGAAAGTGTGACAGTGCAGGTACAGCAGGAGTTGTACCAATGGGACAACGATGAGGGTGACCAATACCAAGAGCTGTTCCTGTTGGAAGAAGAGCTGACAGGCCTGGAAGAGGAGGCGACAGACCTAGAGCTGTCCCTGTGGGAAGGGCAGGGATACCAGGATCTGTCTCTTTTGGATGAAGATGTGCGAGGCCTTGTGCACATCTACCAATGGGAAGAGGACGAGAGCGACTCCGAGAGCATCCTGGAGCTATGCCAAGGAGCAGACAGCAGTATTGAAGAGCTGCTCCAATGGGAAACAGACGTGAGTAAGGGAACGCTGTCGCGAGAGGAAAAATGTGCTGGCTGCTGCTCTGTCCAGCGGCCAGAGGAGCAGAGGCAGCTGGAGCCCAGCCCAGCTGCACGATGCAAAGCAGCAGCTGCAGGATGCAGGGAAGAGAGCTCAATCTCTGCCCCACGCAGCCCCAGCAGTCCCCCCAGCCCTTTGCCCAGCCTGCAGGGAGGCCAAGCCCAGCAAGGGCAGCCGGTTCCCTGCGATGATGAGCGCCCCTCGCTCTTCATGCAGCTGTGCTGCTGCTGCTGCTGCCTGCAGGCACAGCCCAAGCGTTAGCACCTGCCTCCAGCAGCAGCAGCACGGCTGACCCACGGCCTGCCTGTGCCCCGAGGGAATGTCTGTGCCTGTGCTGAGCTCCATGTTCTGGGGGACCCTCAGCACCAAGGAGAGCTGATGGAGAGCGTCAATGGGATGCGCTGGCATGCACGGAGTGGAAAAGTGTTTGTTGTAATCTGTCCCTTCCCTTCCCTCCCTCCCTTACGCCACTTCCTTTCCTTTCCTTTCCTTTCCTTTCCTTTCCTTTCCTTTCCTTTCCTTTCCTTTCCTTTCCTTTCCTTTCCTTTCCTTTCCTTTCCTTTCCTTTCCTTTCCTTTCCTTTCCTTTCCTTTCCTTTCCTTTCCTTTCCTTTCCTTTCCTTTCCTTTCCTCTCTTTCTCTATCTCTTTCTCTGTTTTTTTTTTTGTTTCTTCCCTGCTTTCTTTTTCCTTGCTTTCTTTCTCTCTTTCTCTTTCTCTTTCTCTTTCTCTTTCTCTTTCTCTTTCTCTTTCTCTTTTTCTTTCTCTCTCCATCCTTTTCCATTTTCTTTCCACCTTTTCTGTCTTTTCTAGTCCTCTCTATTAGGGCAACTTCTTTTTTTTAATTTCCATTACCAATAAATTATTCACAGATACCATACTGTCTCACAGATACAATGTTGTCTCGTTTGACTTAATTTCATCCTAGAACATCTACTTTCAAAAAAGCTCCTCACAGTTCCCCACAATGGATCCCTTCTGTAGTGGGTTTTGTGCTGGCCAAACCCACTATAATATATTTAGTCATTTCTTGCTGTGAGATAGGATTAGGAGGAAGGCAAAGCAGGCTCAAAACTTTAAAAGGGTGTAAAGAAGCTTTATTAACAGTAGCTAAAAGAAAGAATAATAAGAATCAGAATAAAACCTTTAAAACACTTCTCATCCCCCTACAACCTTTTCTTTCCCACTCACAGCGTGGGAAACAATTCACTCAGTTTATCACTTCTAGACTAGTCTTTCTTCAGTTCACTTAGGGAAAGGAGTCTCTCTTGTCATTTTATGGAGACTTCTCCACAAGAAAACAGTTCTCTCATGGCCTTTCATTTCCAGAAATACGAGCCGCCCAGAAAATCTGTAATTGTGAAGTCCCTCTCATTTTCACACCTTTTCCCACAGCTGTGTTTATGAGCCATGCCAGCTTATGGGGTACTGTTTTAAAGATGAGCTATTCAAGAGCAAAGGTTCTGTTTATCCATCTCTGAGACCATCTTCACCTCTGGGAACAGAGGTCTGCTTCTTTCCCTGGGGCAGAGGGTCTTCTTCACTCTTCTTGCCCTCTCTCTTCAAATTTCTCATGGGATCACAGCTACTTCAACATCTCATATCTACAGTTTGAAAAATCCATCCTTCCGTACATTTCAATGGGTTACAGGGAAAAGGAGCCTGATGTATCAATTACATTCTTCTACATAGCTTTACAAGAGGACTTCAGCCCCAAAATCAAAGCATCTCCTCACTCCTCTTACCTGGGCCTTGACGCTTTCTTCACTGACCTTGGTGTTGTTCCTCTGCATGTTCTCTCTCTGTCCAATCTGGCTGAGACAGGGCGGCTGGGCTGGCCTTGTTACCTGCTGTCCGGCTGGAAAAGGAAAAGAGAATTCCCAAGATTTTTCATTTTTAGTGTGTGTTCACAGAGGTCTGTCCAGCTTTCTCATTAGTTAAACAGATTGTCAATTCTCAGAGCTCATTACTGGTTGTTTTTTTTTTGTCAGACAGGAAGGAAACTGCTAGCAGCTTCTCTTAGAAACTTACTTTTGTGGGTGGCCCTAATGCAAAACTAGCACCCCTTCCCTTCCCTTCCCTTCCCTTCCCTTCCCTTCCCTTCCCTTCCCTTCCCTTCCCTTCCCTTCCCTTCCCTTCCCTTCCCTTCCCTTCCCTTCCCTTCCCTTCCCTTCCCTTCCCTTCCCTTCCCTTCCCTTCCCATCCCCTTTCCATGTTTAATTAAAATCACCTGGTTTTTTTTTTGCACTTTGGAAGTGTCCCAGTTTCCCATCTAAGTGCCTTTCTTTGGTGTACTTCTACATATTTTTACCAAATCAATGTTTCGGTAAGCCTGGACAATGATTTAAAAATAAGTGTTTCAAAATTTATCTACATGTGTGTACTAGGAATGATATTTTGGGTTTTTTGTGGGTTTTTTTGTGTTTTTTTTTTTTTTTTTTTTGCTTATTTCTGTCTGCACAATTAGACTTTGTTAACGTACATTTAAATTATCAAATTTCTCCTCAACTCTCATGTGTAAAACATATTAATAGCCATTGGAACAGTGGTTTGTCTATCACATATCCCTTTTCTTGACACTAATCTGTAGCAGCTTTTCAAGTCAGAGAATCCAATAGCAGAAGAAATAGGAGATTATGAATATTCCTCCTTTTGTGCTGGATGTAATCTGAGTTTTAGAAACTCTCCTGGACCATTTTTTATTCTTTTTTTTTATCACTGCATTTATCTTACATTTCACATTTCAGGAAGTCGTTTTGCTCATTTATTTGTTTCATTGCTCTGGGAAATCTACACAGTGACCCTCCTTGACAGAAAGTTTTTCCTGGGATTTCCTTGCTGCACTGGGACTTCATCTAAGAGAACTTTAGAGCTCCTTATCGTTTTTCATTGTCCAGACACAGTTTCATTTCACTCACCCACACACACGGGGACACACATCAATACATTTATGAAGCTTAGGTATTTCTGTGCGTTTTCAAGAAAAATGATGTTCAAAAGCCTCCCATTGATTTTTTGATAAATGGTTCATGCAGAAACTTGCTTGACAGCCAACAGGAATGAATAAGCTTATTCCAATAAAATCACCACCATGTCTGATTACAATATTTTTCAATGGCCAGTTTTGTGCAGAGAAAGAGATCCCTACGGGGAGGTCATTTGTCAGCCTAAGTCAGAGCTTTAATGTTACTCTGAAATAGCTTAGTTGAAGTTGTGTGAGAGTTTCTCTTTCTCCTTTCAGAGGAATTAAAAAAAAAAAAAAGGTGTAAAGAAAGTAGAAGAAAAAAAAAATAGAGAATCACAGCAGTTGTATAAATCAGGACACAGCGGCCAAAGTGATTTCCTGCAAGCTCCTGGTGCCAGTGCATTCATTTTGTGTTCTAATGGGGCACTTATTTGAGAAAAGCTTCTTTTACATTTTTCTACATCTACATTTCCTTTAAATCTATTGCAGCCTATTCTACCAGGGTCTGCTTCAGCACATTTTAATCATAAGATTATCAGATTCATGTTTATCAGTGCAGTGGCTACAATAATATATACTCTGTCTCTAGGTATTAGTTTTGCTCTCAGCTCTTCCCTTAATTATTTTTAACTACACTATTCTGTGTCTGAAACAGTTTCTGCACTAAATAGTTTTTTGGTGGGATATGAAATTTAAATGGCAATAATTCTTGCTTTGCTCCACAGTTGCCAGCCAAATCAGATTTTTTTTTTTCTGTGTAAAGTATGCATTTTTCTGGTCATATTAACTATTTCAACACCAGCTTGAACCTGCTATCCTCAGTTAAGAAGGCCCAATTTTGGTGGAGTGAGTGGATGAAGAGTGAAGGAAAGCTTTTTCTTCAGTGTGCTTAGCAAATTCTAGGTGGGACTGTGAGAAGTGCAAAGAGGAACGGTTGCTGTAGGTTGAGAGTAAAGCTTGGGGGAAGAAGGATTTATCTTAGCTTTTCCTATTTAGTCTGATCTGCAACTGGAACTAAAAAATTTCATTATTCTTTGAGGAAAAGATCAAGCCAGGTTGGATGTGCATAAGTGCTCTGCTACTCTTCCAGTTCTGCTCAGGCAATAATTTTTGTTGTCCCTTTGCTTCCAATGAAAATTTAATTCCTAGCAGTGGCTACCTTTCACCTGTCTGTTCCTGAGAAGGGTAAATATTACACATTAAATTTAATAAAAAAATATTCCAAAAAAACTAATCAGTTGTTGGGTGTTGTCAGGTAATTTTTAGGTGGCTTCTTCCCACAGCAGAGGGGCTGGAATTAGGTGATCTTTGGGGCCCCTTCCAACACAAACTATTCTAGGATTCTATGATTCTGCCCAGAGGGAAATCCCAGGGATTGAGGCACTTCATGGGTGTGGAGTCTTTGCTTCTTTTTGCCAGGGTCGAGATTAAATGTGTGAGACGGAATTTTTTGTTGGGACTCAGATGTTTATTATTTCTTATCTACGTTACAGCCTCGCAAACTGTGAGTTCTACAGCAATTCACTCTACCAAATTAAAAATGGAGCTCCATCTCTCTCTCTATGAGGCCTTTTAAGGATAAACTGTTCAATTAAGAAATGACCCTAAATTATTTTTACTTTTAACCCAATAACCAACCACCTGTGGCTGCAATGTGGACTTTTTTATCCAATTACACAAAACCACCCAAACCCATGGAGAAGAAGAACAACTCTGCTGCTGACTAGATAGTTAAAGAACACAGAGAAAAAAACAAACAAAACCCTAAAATCAATCTATCTGAGCCCAAAATCAACCTAAAAAATATCTTTGTGGAGGCTGGGTAGTAGGCAAGGGGGAGAAAAGGGTGAGGGTAAGAAAGGGCAAAGATGAGAAGGAATAAAGAAATTCCCTTTTTTGAATCACAAAGTTCAGAGCAGATCCCAGGTTAAACTGAGCTCAGGGCTTGAACAACACATTAGGCCTAATGGTTTAACATAATTTAAACTTAACACTACTTAATTGATAAGTGATAATTTTATCACTTATTTATAGGTTATAAAATTGATATTTTTATAGCCTATAAATCTTTTAACTTAACATAGTTTAAGTTGATAACTTAAACTATGTTAAGTTAAAAGATTTATAGGTTTCAGCACAACAGTAACTCCTTTTCAGGCCTAAATTACTTACAAATCCAAGTTACTTAAGGATCTAGGAGAGGGACATTCCTGGTGTATTTGCTGTGGTGTTTTCATACACACCCACACAAAGACCCAAAGGTTTATATATGTGAAAAAGTGTCCTTGAATTCAGTGACTCATGCAGGATGCCTTTGCACCTTCTTAGGGGATGAAGGTTGAGGAGTGAGGGAATCAGCTCAGGATCTACTGTCATTGCCAGTGCTCCAGGCGCATCAAACTGGAGAGCTCACTGGCTCTGAGAGTGCCCCATTCCCAGGAAAATGCTGCTCATATCCAGCCTGCTGCTGTCCAAGAGAGCTCAAAAGTCTCTTGACTGCTGTTTATGGGGTTGCAATAAGGTGGTTTAATCGTGATTTTTCACCCCGGCCATAATTCAGGTCAGTAACTTTCCTTGAATGTTCGATAACAAAAACATTATTTCACTTGGATTCAGGCAATAAAAAGCTCCAAGGCTGTTGGTGAAAAAAGCAGGAGCTCGTTAGACGAAATTCTTGGGAGCAGAAGGTGTTTCTAATGAGCTGGAGAGGGGCTCAGCCCAGGTGCTGCTCATCAAAGCCGAGGTCTAACGAGCAGTTCTGAGTTCATAGTGCAGCTCAAGAGCCTGGGGAGGGGGAGGTGAGTGCACCACCACATCCTCTCCTTAACCAGATGTGCTTGACAAGAAACCATGCCCGTGGCAGGGAGGCTGGGACTATGTCATGGTTTAACCCAGAAGGCAACCAAGCACCTCAGAGCTGCTTGCTCACCTTTGTGGGGTGGTGGAGAGATTTGGAAGGGTAAGACTGATATAACTAGTGGGCTGAGATAGATGTTAGTTGAGTTTAACAGGAAAATCAAAAGCTGTGTTAACAAGCAAGCAAAAGGAGGAATCCATTGTCCATTTCCAATGGCCAGGAAGGTGTTCAGACCCCCCTGGAAATGCAGACTCTGCCATGTGCAGCAGTGACTTGGGAAGACAAGCACCATCACTCGAAACATCCCCCTGCCATTCCTACAACTTGCCCAGCTCTGCAGGCTGAGCAGGGCGCTAGATGGAATGTCCCTGTGGTCAGCTGGGGTCAGCTGTCCTGGCTCTGTCCCCTCCTTGTGCTGGCCTGGGTGAGCAGCAGAGCAGCCCCTGGCTCTGTGTGGGCACTGCCCAGCAGGACCAAAACATCTCTGTGCCATCAACGCCATTTCCACCACAAAACCAAACCAGCCCCAAACCAGCTTTCTTGACAAAAATTAACTCTATCCCAGCCCAAACCCAGCACTACCTGGATGATATTGAAGGTTGCTTCCAACCCAAAGCATTTTGTGATTCTGTGGAACGGGTGACTCTCAGAACAGAGGAGACTGGGCGAGTGCTGTAATCTGATTTTGGGCATAAAAACTCATCCTCCATTGCTGCTGCAGTGCTGCAGAGAACACATTTCACACAGAGAGGGTTTCCTCTGTGCTGTGGGAGAGTCGTGAGCAGCACCTTGTGTCAGCCCTTTGGAGCTGGTAGAGATGCTCTGACCCTGGGTACCAGAGCCTGCTGAAAGCCCTGGGGCTGTGTTGTGCCTTCAGCTCTGTCACCCTGAACTAAACACAAGATTTTTGATGTGAAACAAAATGAGTTTTAAGCTGCTGAAGGGCAAAGTTAACAACGTGGTTGCTAGATTTGGATGGAGAAGGCAAAGAAACAAGGCAATTACAGCCCCTTATTAGCCCGCTGCACTTGGCTGGGGTTCCTGCCTCCACTCTGCTTGCTTGTTTGAGGGCTGGCAGGATGGATTCGAGCTTGTTAGGGCTAGGACCAAGCTCCTGTAATGAGCCACATCCATCTGGCATCATCTGTCCCTCGCTGGAGCCTCCTACTTAGGACAGAGTCTGTCTTTAATGAACTGCTTTGCTCACCAAGGCTTCTGCTAAGTGTAAACACACCACAAAGGGAATTGTCAATAACCTCTGATCTTGTTGGTTAATTTGGTTACTGCTCGAATTTATGAGTTGGCTGCTAAAGTAAATCTGTCTGATGCAGTGTCAGCTGCTGATACACAGACATCTTTCCAAAATAAAACTCCATACTGGGTTGCCCAGTGTCTTTGTTGGAAAAGCCAGGTGTCTGCTAAGCAAGGCAGAAGCATCCCCTAAAATGGAAAACGCAAACCCACTCCCTCTGAGTTTTTATAAATTTGAAGTTAAGGGGCTCTCAGAAAAAGATACGAGAATAGGAATAACAGTTCTTAACTAGGAAAATTAAAAATACAAATAAATAATACAAAACAAAAAAACAAACCAGTGCCAGAGTGAGAGCAGGCCCTGTCCCCTGTGTGTCAGGGGGTGGCACAGCCCCATCCCATGGGGGCTCAGCCCTCCTGCAGTGCCAGCTGTGGCTCTGCTGGAGCAGGGATCCTGCACAAGGGGGGAGTTTTCCTCTGCAGCTCCAGGGCTGCTGGAGATGGGCCTGGGCTCCCTCTGGCCATGCAGGGCAGCAGAAGCTGCTCCTCTGGCAATGCCCTGGGCAAAGGCTGCTGGGCTGTCCCAAAGCTCAGATTGGATCCAGGTAGGAATGCTTGGCTCCTCCCCTGGGCGGAGCATCTCCCCATGGGATGGTGGAATTGGATCAGCCCTGCAGGGATAATCAGTGGCCATGGACAGGAGATAATTAACAATTAATGGCCCATGAACAGAAGATAATTGGTACTTAATGGCCCATGGACAGCAGAGATTTCCTGGAGGGAGGATTGGCTGTGAGAGAGATAAAGAAAACTGCCCAATGAACAGAAAATAACTGCCCACCTCTAACAGGTGGAAATAGAATAAAGTCCCTTATTTCTAACCTAAGACACCCAGGTAGTTTGGTCACTCTCTTCATCAGCAGATGATTCATTAATTCCATATAAATGCCATATAAATGCTGCTCTCGATGCATGGCCGGTGAATGTATGTGAAATCAACTGAGTTTGTAAGGCTTTAAGTAATTAATTCTGCTAGCACAACAGATTTATCCATAATCATATCACTCCAGGGACAGCTAAAATTATAGGCAAAACACTGGTGAACAAAGGGAAACAGCAAGTATAACATGGCTTTTTACTTGGGAAAATCTCAATAAGCAAATGGTAAGTTGTTCAGTTTTTGTGAATGGAGTAAAAATTTTATACAACTTTCATATTGGAAAAGTAGGCATTTTTCAGCTTCTGGTGAAATAAGTAGAAAAAAAAAGAAAAAAAAGTGAGCTGAAATACTTTCTTGAACAGGAAAATATGTGTAGTTTTGGTTTTGGGTTACATAACCTTTGAATTCACCTTTGAATTCAAATTTTTGTCAATTTTTCAGTGAAAATAGTGGTTTCAAAATAAAAAGCCATGAATGGTGAAATTTATTAAAATGTTGACTGCAAAATTTTGGGAAGTTCAAAATATTTTTTTTAATTTCATTGTGATGTTGACCTCTTCCAGGTAACTTTGATATTAAAATTAATCTTGTGTTGGGAAAGTTCTCTTCATTGGGAAGGTTTTAGCCTGCATCAGACCTTGGAGGACACATTGCTCTGAGTGACAGGTGAGACTGAAAAAGGTGCTCCGCATCTGCAACCTAATTAAGGCTAATTGTCTGTTGCTTCTTGATGATGTCCAGTGTGACCAACAATAATTTTCTTTCAGGATGGTTACATATGAGCCGTGTTTTCAGGATTTGGGCTTTAGAGCTCAAATTCTGAACAAATTTTGTTTTGATATCATTTGTGTCCATTTGCCCAGGCAACGGAATCTCTCATTACTGTTCTTAATCTTTCACACTTGCAATAAGTAGGATTTTTCTTTAGCCTTTACTTTTGTAGCAGTACCTGCTGTTATGTGGAGCTTTTTGTACAACAAAGAGCTAAGACCGGGTTTACTGAAACATTCTATTTTTTTTTTTTTGTAAGGAATCCCAAATTTGCCAAGACTCCTGCCTGCAGCGTATTTATGTCTCATGGAAACAGAGAATATCCTGAGCTGGAAGGGACCTAAAAATAACATTGAGTCCAACTCCTGGCCCTGCACAGAACAATCCCTGCAGCTGTCCGGCCAGAGAAAAGCATCCCAGCTGGCTTGCCAGCACAGCTAGCAGCACAGGGCGGCACTTCACCTGATAGCCGGGCTTCGGGTCATCACCTCAGGCACACGCCCAGCGTTACATCTGAAGACGCTGCCAGATGCAGGATGAGGCTGATGAGTGGCTGCGCTCAGCAGGGAAAGAAGAGAGCGCTCTCCGGTCAGGGCAAAGTACAGCTTCATTGGAGATCCTAGGGACGCCAGGAACCGAAGAGAGCAGGGAAGGGATTACATGAGGTTATAAAGGGTGTGGGAGGCAGGGGTGGAACCAGGTCGGAAGCCAATAGGAATCCAGGGGGGAGTGGGGAACATGGAATTGACATACAGAAGAGTCCAATAAAAATAACTTGGGGGAGGGTCCCCGGCCCCTGATCCAATCACTCCGAGCGCTAGACAGAAGTTTCTGGAGAAAAAGGTGGTGGCAGAGAGTGACTGGCAGGGCACCGGGGTGGGGTTGAGGAAAGGATACATTCGGTTACTAGGGAAACTGGGGTGGAGTGTAAAAAAGATACAATGGTCGCTATAACAACTGGGGTGACAGGCAGAAACTGGGAGGGGAGGGAGAGCCAGGGCAGAACCATTTTAACCTAGAGGGGGAATGGAACAAACCAACACAATACAACAAATCCCCCCAATACCACCATGTGTGCGTTGTCCAAATGTTTTTTTTTTTGGCAAGGGAAATTCATTAATTCCTGATTGTGACTGGGTCTTACCCCTTGCTCTACGCCCCCAGCCAAAATGTAGAGGGTGCTTCTTTGCAGGGCAATGAACTATTTTCACCTAGTAAATGTTGCTTCTTTCAGTACATGTTTTCCCTGCAAACAGCAAAAAATTCACAAGACAAGCTGTCCTTATTTACACATTCACAAACCTTGCAGTGGTGTGCTCATTTTGCAGAGGAATTGATGCAGTGCTCGAGGCAGTGCAAGGCTGGCAGCCCTGAAAAATGAAGGGTTTCAACCACTGCAAGGCCTCCAGACTGAGGCTTCTCAGGCTAATTTTGCCTGAACCTCTCCTGGACTGCCTGGAGCTCTGTTTTTCATGGTGTAACCACATCAGTAATTTTTCTAAAGACCAGATGGCTATACCTAATTTATTTTGCATTCGCTCATCTTTGTGTGATACAACCAGGGTTTTTTTTGTGCAGATAAGTGTAACAAGCCATTATTCTTCTGTAAAATGAAATGTTTTTGAGTGAGATGATGGTGTAGAGGAATGGAGTTCTGGAGTGGGAGCAGGGCTCTTGAGAAATGGAGGTGTGGGATGGGAAGAAGAGGAGCAGCCGTGGGGTGTGAAGACAGAGGCAGCACAGGAGACCTTATACCTATAGACAACACATCATTATTCAGTTAAATAAGTGAAAACTGGGCAAAGTCAGCTTTTTGGGGTAAAAACGAGAACAAAAACCAAGTATATAATGTGAGAAAGTCCCTGTGCAAATTATGAATTTGGACAGAAAGTGACTCACGGGGTGATGAAGAAAGACCAAAGTGTAAAGCACATTAATAAACATAAAAAACCCCACAAGCAGGTCCTGGAGTAAGGAAGGAGAAACTCCCACCATCTCAAGCTGCTCCAAATGAAGAACTCGGGGTGCTGACAACCTGCTGTGGTGAAAACATGAACAAACAGCTGGGAAAACTGTTAGAAGTGTGTTTACAGTATTAACTATATTGTGATTATTGAGGGGTTTGAGTTTTGGTTTTTTGGGTATTTGTGGGTGTTTTTTAATTGTTATTTCGGTTTTTTGTTTTTGTTTTTGGCTTTTTCCTTTTTTCCTTTTTTTTTGTAACACTTTTTATTCTTTTCCTTTAAATAACAGCTCTTTGATTAAGCTATTATGGCTTTGCTTATCCTGATACTATATTCTTGATTCTGCATATAACTGAATTCCTGTTCCAGGTCATGATTCATGATTCACACAAAATTTTGAGTGTGACTCAGCTAAATCTGTAGTCAGGGATATAATCTTGATTAGATTCTCACAAAACAATTGGGCTGTTGTCACAGTGAGTGGACGGAATTTACATTCCTATGCATTTATAGTTACCACTTATTTTACAATAATTGAAAGATGAATGGTAATAGAATTAAAATGGTCAATTGATGTTTCATGGAGGTTCTATTCCTGCTGCTCACCTTTTCCTTGTTTTACACAGGAAACACAATCAAGGCTGTTATCCCTGAGAGAGGGAAGGAGGAGCAATTGGGACTGCTCTGAGAAAACAACAGGAATTCTGGGAACGACCTCAACGTTACCCTTCTGTATTTATCACCCCCATTTTACTCAATTAAAGAGATAATGTATGGCATTCTTTGCTTTCTTACCCCTCCCATTTAATCAGCAGCACAAAGAGGGATAATTTCACTTCAAGCCTGGTAGAAGGGATGATAGGGAGTGAAACAGGGGTGTGGTTCAAAGGCAAGGCCCTGCAGATGCAATTTGTTTTAGGGAAAGAAGTCAAAGAGTCAACAGAAATCCATTTTCCTTGGGTTTCCCCGTGACAAAGGTATTAAAATATAACCTGGTGCTTGTAGCTTTAAAATTTGGGACAGCAAGCTCAATGGAAAGGAAAGCTGAGAGCAAACAAGGTGGGGACTGAAGACTGGGAAAAAACATGGAAAATTTTGAGGGACCCACCCTGAAAGCACATCAGAAAATATCCCAACCAACCAAAAAGGAAATGAGGCTGAATTCTATGGCATGGATTCTTATTAACTATAAAGACTTGCAATTTTTGCTTAATAGAATAAAGGAAGAGGGGAAAAAAAGGAGATCTCTTGGAGGTGGTGAAGAAAGGAAAAGATACAGAGGTGGAAGAAATTGAAAAGCTCCCCAGAAGTTAAAAAAAAGTATATAATTCAGCTGTTTGTTGGGGTTTGTTTGTTGTTTTTTGTTTGTTTATTTTTTTAGTAGTTTGCTTTTCACTTGTAATTTATTTAGCCTCTTTGTCCATAAATATTCACTAAAGTAATTAATTAGGGCCTCAGTAAGCAACATCCACTTTGGATTCAGGTTAGTGGGAGAGGGATTATTCTTCCTTCTGCATAAAGAATTCTCTTTACCAAAGATGTGAGGTGTCTGAAAATGACCTGACAACTCTCCACACAGACACGATCTGGACTTTTGCATTTCTCTCTGTGGAAATTTCATTTTGTGGTTTTTTTTTTTTTTTTGGTTTGTTTTTGTTTTTGTTTTTTGAAAGCTCTGCATGCCAAAGAAGAATGCAGTTGTGTTTTGAAGGTGAATTTGTTGAGGGGAAGGGGAATGTTCTCCTACACATGGTGGAGATTTATGGCTGAATGGTATCAAATGGACTGTGACTGTTTTCTTCAAGTTTTTGCTGGTATTCATGGATGAAAAAAAGTAAACGATAAAACATTTTACAGCCTGCTTTTTTTTAATTTTTTTTTTTTAATTTTTTTTATTTGGGGATTTGTTAGCACCACCAGGTCAATTGTGTCTGGTGGGAAGTGGTGTCCTAAGAAGTGAGGGTGGCAGCTGGGAGAGGATGTTGGTGCCATGGAAAAGTTGTATTCAATTATGGCCTTTTCCCAAGAGGAATTTAATGTAAAGGCACCAAGTCACTGCCCTTCATTACTCCATGATATAACTCATTGGTAATAAAGTAAAAAATAAAATTTCAGTGTTTCTAAGGGACATCCTTTCTGCCACAAGCATCCTCAAACCACCATGCTGTATAAACTCAGCGATTTAGGAAGTCTGATGGGCTCAAGAATTCCAAGGCAACACAAGGAGGGAGACGCAGAGGAAGCAAAGTGCAGAACAAGACAAGAAAAAAACCACAAAAACCAACAAAACAAAACATCAAAATGGTTTATTCTAATATCAGGAAATTCTGATGCCATATTGCTGAACAGATAATGCTGACTGCACAGCTGTGAGGGGCAAGAAAAGTTGGCAAAAAATCTAGGTGAGGTCTTGGCAGTGAAAAATACCTGGAATTTGTGAGTGGAAAGGGAAAATTGTTCCACAATCCTAAAGTCAGTTGTCAGAAGCTTGAAAAGCTGAATATTTCATGGTGAATACCTTATGACTAATATTATGATTATGTTTAAATGTGCAGGATGTCTTTGCTGCTGTCACTTCAGCAAATGAATACATTAAACCATTCTGCTAGAATGTAGGTTTCCTGATCTCAAATCCCCCTTTTTGAAATCTGTATCTAACTTTTTACATTTATTTTCTGTTTGCTGTGGCTTAATCCTGGAAGGCGACTCAGCTCCACAAAGCCACTTTCTGGAAAGGCAAAAGTGAGGAAAGTTTAGGGTTGAAATAAAGACAGGTCGATGGAGAAAGCCCAAATCAACAAGGTTTTGGTTAGGATGTTTGTTCTCAGTTCATATCTACATTCTGCAAGTATTCAATGATTGATCATATTCTCTTTAACTGTTATTTTCCAGGTTTCAAATGCATTTTTGTTATCCTCACAGTGATAGTTGCACACACCTGTTGTCCTCCTGGTAGTGCTCTCTACAGGCCCAACTAAATTGACCTTAGTTTTGACTGGAAGTGACCTGAATTTTATTTAAAATTAAAAAATTAAATGAAATGAAACCTGCTCCATAATTTTCAAAGAGAACAACCTCAGTGTGGGCCAGGCATGAAAATACACATTGAACAGCATCATCCCCAGCATTTCCTGGAGTGTTTTGCTTTCATGGAAGCAGTAGCACCTTTGTGAGAGTTTATTAGGTGGACAATTTTGATTCATGAGGACTTTCTCAAGGAGATTTCAAAACTCACTCCTATCAGGCCTGATTTATTTGAGCAGTAGCCAGACAGTTTTGATTTTAAACAAAACAGTTTTTGGTTTTTTTTTTTTTGGTTTTTTTTGGGTGGTTTTTTTTTTTTTTTTGTTGTTTTTTTATTTATTTGTTATGTGCATTTCTCTCCCCACCTTAAGTTCTTCTTGCATTGGTTTAAATATTCCCTGCCAAGAAAAATGGATAAAAAGTGGACTATCACATTCAACAACATTTTTCATCACATAAGGCACCAAAAAGTTACTACATTCAACATGTATTAACACCAAAAGTAAGAGGAAAAGCATTATCACTCAAAAAAGTTATTTTCTCTGGGAATTTTTTCCTCTTTACAAAAATAAGCTGTAATGAGAGTCTGTATTGTGCCATCCAATATTTATTTTAGCACCTTCAGGGTGAGTGCATCCCCTGTGGCACAGTGCCATCCTGTGGGCCCCCAGGTGATCCAGGGCAGCCACAGGGATGTAACAGTGCCAATCCTTTTGTTTAAAAAAAAAAATTAAAAATCAAAAAGTCAGGTCTGACTTGTCTCAAAAGCCCCTTTTTGAGGGACAGCTTCACTTTTGGTGGTATTTTGTTCAAAATTGCTGTGCATGGTTGCATGCCCGTGGTCGGGACCGAGGTCACACGTGTGGGACGGCCAAGGCTCAAGGCTTGGCTGCGATGCATGAGGAGTTTTTTCCTCACAATTCATGATAAACCAAGAAAAGTCACATCCTAAGGCAGATTCAGGATGTTTCCCATCTCCCCGGAACTTTTTCTTCCTTACTCGTTGTGCTTGTGAAATAACTTTGTTGAGATGAAGACTTGTGCTGAAAAAAATTTTGTCTGCCCCTGACAAAATTATTTTGACATTCAGAAAGAACTCATTTCCTGGCAAGGAGCTGCAACCTTCTTTCCCCCCTTGAGGTGGAATCTACATCCTTGCTTTTAATTTTTTGAAGGGTCTTGGGAAACTTTTAAAACAGAAGAGGCAGGAAAAACCCTGAGAGTTCATCCCAGGGTCTGGCTGGTACCAAGCCGAACACTCTGTGACCCCAGGTGGATAAAGGCAATAAATCTGATTTATACACCTGCAAACATAATGCTGCTCCATGCAGGAGTGGTGAGTGAATGCTCTCTGGTGACCATTTATGAAGGCAGAGTGTTAAAAGTGTTAATGTGATCAATAAAAAAGGGAAAGGGCCTGGGAGTGGGACTCAATCTGAGCTGTCGAAGCTTTACAGAACATTGCCACTGAAATAAATATTTGGTAACTCTGCACTAAAGGTGCTGTTCTTCTGACAGGATGAGTTTCATGCCTCACAGCACAAAAGTTATGAGATTTTTTTGGTCTGTAATCAAATAACTGTATTTTTTATTTTATTTTTTTTTTTTGGGATAAAAAGACATTGCTTCTTTTCCCCTGATTTGCTGGTGATTAAAAGACACAGTCCCACCTTTTACCCCCTCTGCCCTCCATGCTTTCTATTTTTGAGAAAAAAAAAAAAAGTACAAGCAGTAGCAGGGGGGAAAAAAAGAGTACAAAGAGAGAAGAGGAATAGGTGAAACAACAGGAGAAAATGTGTGTTAACCACCTGAAATTGGTGTGGGTTTGCAATTGATGCCACTACATGGCACCATGACATGGTTCAAGGTGGAATTGTGGTTGCCTGAACCTTAAAAATGCTCCAGAGCTCATGATTTAGATCACAGGGAATGCACTGAGACTTAGACATGAAAAGTACTTGGATATAATATCAGTTTCAGTTGTGAAATAGAACAATTTTTTCCTCACTACTACGAGATTACTGCATCTCTCATACAACATGATGTCGTTTTGTAGCTACTTTTTGTCATCAACTAATTTCACTAATTTATTTTTAGACTAAATCCAGACCACTTCACATGGAGCTTCCAGCTGCGACAGTGAGGTGGTGCAGAACTGTGTGTAAGTAACACATAAATAATAAAACTGTGGCACGTTTCAGATGAGGGATTGGAGATTTTCAGACAGCTGAGGACTTTGGCAGGGAGGAGAACTCTGGAGAAGGTCCATCCTTGGCAAGGTGTTCCTGCCATGAAATACCTCAATAATGTTGGAGAATAAAATGTTTCCTGTCTGCTGGAATCCTCCAGGTGAATGATGCTGTGCATGGACCTTGAATTCATATTTCCATGAGTGTTTCAGCCTCCAGGGACTACACCCACACCCAACAAAGGGGCACTTTTTCTTTTAAGTCATAAAATCTCATTTTTTTTGCCTATGAAGGGCAAAGCTGCAAGGGCATATTTACTTGACAAGAAGTTACCTGTGTCAGGTGAATGGTTGGGGAAATGCTGCTGGAAACCAGCAGGAGGGAGATGGAGGGGCAGGGAAATACTGTGCTGGTGTGAAATGAATTATTTGACATCGAGCAGCCCAGAACTGGAACGTGCTCTGTGAGACAGAAGGGGTGATAAATTGGCATCTGAGTGTCCTTGAATCCCCAAAGAGTGACTTCCTGGAGAGAGGGAGGGAATGCCTCAGAAAACAGCACAGAAAAGTCTCCACAATGAAGAAAAGTTTTGCAAATAAATAGCAGAACTAATTGTATTTTCAGTAATGTATGGGCTGCAACAATTGGCAAATTAGTTTGTTTCTCATCTAAACTCAGTGTATTTCAGATATTTAAAGTTCATAAATAGCTTAAAATGCCTTGAAATATATTATTCTTGGTGCCTACGACAAGCAGGGAGAACACTAAACACAGGTAGCATTTTGGCAACAAGGAGGTGATTCTTTTCTCTTTTCTCTTTTCTCTTTTCTCTTTTCTCTTTTCTCTTTTCTCTTTTCTCTTTTCTCTTTTCTTTTCTTTTCTTTTCTTTTCTTTTCTTTTCTTTTCTTTTCTTTTCTTTTCTTTTCTTCTTTTCCCTTCCCTTCCCTTCCCTTCCCTTCCCTTCCCTTCCCTTCCCTTCCCTTCCCTTCCCTTCCCTTCCCTTCCCTTCCCTTCCCTTCCCTTCCCTTCCCTTCCCTTCCCTTCCCTTCCCTTCCCTTCCCTTCCCTTCCCTTCCCTTCCCTTCCCTTCCCTTCCCTTCCCTTCCCTTCCCTTCCCTTCCCTTCCCTTTCCACAAAGACAACCACACCACTAATTTTAAAGCAATTTCTGAGAACACTTCCACCACTGTGATTCCAAAGTCACCCCACCAGTGGCAGCCAGAATTGGGTTCTTACAAAATTTTCAGGTGGTTTTGTGCTTTTCAGCAGCACTTTTGACTCTCTCCAGTCAGGGTATTTAGACTGAGGCCAGCCTCAGGTGTCCTGAGGGCTGTAGTCTTTTCCTGTAAGCAAACAGGCCTAGGAAAATGAAAGCCTTGAAATATACCTGTTCTCAAGATGAGGTCTCACATGTATTCTGTGATGCAATAAATCTTCACTGATCTTGTGTTTTGTGGCTTATCTCCCAAAAAACTCCAAGGAAAAATCAAGAAAGCCTTGGTGAGGTTTCATACATTTTTATTTTTTTTCTGTGTATTTTTTTCTCAAACGCTAAGAGAAACCCCTCAATGTTATTTCAATATTTGTTTGCTGGAGATATTGCCTTAGTTCCCAGGAGAAGAATTTCTAGTGAGATATCCCAGTAGTGAAATTGCTTCTTTATATTACGTCTTGGTACTTAATAAAAGTGTTGATTTATTCATTTTTTACTTTTTAGCTTCTTAAATGCTCATGTGAAGCCCTGCTTTTAAGTGTACTGGGCATGCTGGTTTGGGGAGTGGAATCCACACAATCTGTCACCCTCTGTAGTAATTTATAAAATTGTTAGCTCAAGTAATTACAATTATTTTAGTTGTTTAGTTGTTTCGTTTATATGTTGGTTTTTTTTTTTTTTTTTGTGTGTGTTTTGGTTTTTTTTTGGCGGGGGGAGGAGATGGGGATGGTAAGAAGTAAATTCCCCCGTAATAAAATAACACATTATTGCCTTCATGCTGTTCAATTTATTCCCTGCATTTTTAAAAATTATTATTCATGTAGCTGTTGTGAACATGAGGTTTAATTACAAATATAGAGAAATACCCCAATATATTTTATTTACCTAAAATATATCAAAACACCTTGGTTGAATGAATGGTTTATTATAGGATGAGTTATATATTAAGGTTGTTTTCTAGCAGCTAAAACTATTTTTTTCTAGAGTTTATTTATTCCATAAAATTGATAGTTGCAAGGAAAAGGTCTTCTGCTTTCTTGCCTTTTCTTTTTTTGGCTAAGCTTAAAAATCCCAGCTGTCCTACTAAGGTAACCACTACCAAATATATTTTAGAACACAATTTTCTCTGTCCCTTTAGTGTATTGACTTTTGTAGAGGGAAAAAGAAAAACACCAACCTGCACAGGACATGGCTAAATATCTGGTAATTTAAAAACAAACAAACAAAAAAAATAAAAGGAGGAAGACATATGGTCAAGATGGAAGCTTTTGAAAGCAGAGAGTACTGGCCTCAGATTGCTCCCACTGAAAGTGCAATTATTGACTTCAGTGGATGCTGAGTGATGTCAGCACTCATACAGGTCAGATATTTTTATTTCTCAAGCCTGTATGTGTATTTATATACATATATTTTAAGAATTATACTTACCTGCTATGATAAAGAAACATCAAAAATGCCTTTGAAAATCAGGGGGATGAAGTGAACTCTGAGAATGCTGCAGCCAAAACCTGAGGGGCACCTCAGGTCCTGTGGGCTCCAAATTCTGCTGCACATGGTGGGGACACAACCTGGCCTTGTCATGCTGTAGCTCATAAGAAGGAGTTATTTACAAGACAAGCGTGTTTCCTTTGGTTGACTGCACTAAAACCTTTCTGCAAGGACCTCCTCAGCTTTATCACAAAAGTCACGCAGGGCAAATTTCATCCCAGTCACATATTTTTGGTGTTTTTCAACTGTAAAACAAAGCTCAAGTAGAGGGCTTTGGAATAATTTAAGAGCAAGCAGAAACTCCCATTTAAAACCCAAACTCCTGGGTTTTAAAATTATGTTTAAAAAAAAAAGGTTATTTCAAAGGTTAAATCTCATGAAAGTCAGAGGAGCTTCTAACCCGTTCATGGCTACAAAATCTTTCATTCATGGCTACAGAGAACTTTCAGCTGCAGCTCTCTCCAAGGGTTTGAAATGCTGGTTTGTTTTTCAAAAATGGTGCAACAAACTAAAAACCCCACATTTGGAGCCCTTATTCCAGGTTATATTGAGTTATTGCCTTGCCCAATGGCTATCCTTAATGGCTCATGTGTTTCTTTGCAGAGCTAAGAGCAGGTTGGGCATTCCTAATTACACACATTTGTTATTTGCACTCCAGTCAGCACTTCAGAAATATCCTGAATGTACATGTTTGCAAGAGAGTGGTAACATTTCTGTATTTTCTAACAGTTAAATGCTGTAAATTCATCGCTGTCCTTTTCTCCTTCTCATATCTGTGCATTGTTCCCTTTCACCAATATGTACCAGTGAATATATATTTCTGTAATATAACATTCTTCTACAGGAGGTTTCTAGGTGCTTCCCTTTCAAAACAATTCTTGCCACTTGTTTTTATATACAAACCATCACCAAACTTCTTTTAAGCTTCCATTTAAACTTCATTTCACAGCAAACTCATTCCAACTGAGCTTCCCAACTTTGCGTTTCACATTGTAATTATCAGAACCTTTCCCAAACTATTCAATAATTTTTTCCCCCAATCACATTTTTTTTTTTTTTCTTTCAACGAGGCTGGTCTCAACACACAGGGCTAAAAAAATATTATTTTTTTCTTCTTTTTGTTCTTGTTTTTTCCTGAGTCTGGGCACTGCTTGTGGGCTTGGAGGATAAAGGCTGTGGCTGTGCTCTGCAGGTGACACAATCCACAGGTCTGCTGAGGGGTCATTTTGCTGCTGGAGACAGTTTCCTGCCTTTGGATGAGACATAATGCCCATTGTGCAAAACACCAGGTGATCTGAATTCACTGGGATATTATCTGCTGCTTCACAGTGGCTCCTGCTTGTTTTGATGCTGGAGGTTTTTTATTTTCTTTTTTTTTTTTTTAATTCCCCTTCTTTTTTTTCCCTTTAAAAAAAAATAATTATTTATTTTGTTCCTTTCATACCCACTGCTGAAGATGCTGGGTGCATTTTACACTTTCAGGTTTCCTTGGTGTGTCTTTTCATGGCCTTTATTGATGAGACAGCTGGATTTCCTGCTCCAACAGATGGCCAATACACAACTCTGTTAAGCCCCATTTTATTCTTCCAAGGGAGAATAAATAAACAATTCTGTTTTAAAAGTTTGTCCGCCATTAGTCCTTTAAACTGTCCTTATGCTGAACTGCTTTATTTTTTCAGTCATATTATTGTCCCTTGCTATACAGAAAATTCCAAACTGATGTTGAAGGATATTTTGATTTTTTTCATAGAGGAAGCTAGATTTTGCAAAATCTACTCACTAGGAAAGAAAAAAAAAAAGTTGGTTCTCATTATCTTCACTGCTATTTTTTAAGTTTCTACCCATGATTCTATGAGGTGTCAGTCTTCCATGTTTTTTTTTTTTTTCCTCTTGGAATTGTTAGTTCCATGATCTCCTCGGAGCATAATCATACCTTTCCATCAAAAGTGTGGGTTGTTTTTTTTTTTTTTTTGTCTAATGTCACACAGACCTTCATAAAGAAACAAAGTACAGGCCACATAATTCTTAAGATTCATAATATCTGATTTTTTTTTTTAAATCTAAAATTAATGTAACATTAATGCCTGCTTAATGTACTATTCATTAATACAAATGAATTTTCATTATGCATTAATTTAATTATTGCCTCAGGAAGTCGTAGCTGATTCCTCTATGCCTAGAGGGGGCACAATTATATTCAATTCAAACTTCACCTCCCTAGGCTGGACTTGCAGAGTTTCCTGCACAGCTTCTGAGAGATGCAGCTCTGTGTAGGTCACACGTCCTGGGAAGGTTCTGGACACCCAGATCTGCTCAGGCAGCTGCAGAAGCCCACACTTGTGATTCCTAAATTAGGGAAAAAAAAAATGCCACGTCATGCAAATTTGTCTCCTTTATTTCTGTAGAAGAATGGAATTAACTGGGGAAAAAATAAAAAAAAAAAAAAAAAAAGCCTAGCAGCTTTGTGTCTTGTGGAATCACGGAGTCACAGAGTGGTTTGGGTCGGAAAGGGCCTTAAAGAACATTTTTTTCCAATCCCCTTGCTGTTCTTTCTGATTTTCCTTTATTTAAAAAAAAAAAAGAAGTAATTAAAATTCATTTTTGCCTTGATTAGCTGCAAAATGGAAAATACTTATGCCTTCAAGGAACTTTTTAGTGTCATGCTTCCCTGCTTTATTATCAGGTCCTTATAATAATCTTTGTTAACAACTCAAAATTGCCACTGCGAATTTTGATTATTGTAATTTGTACAAAATAACCCACGTATGTTTTTATTCAATCACCCCACTAGAGGGATTTTTCCTCCATATTCTTCCTTGAGGAAAAAGATTAAATATATCTTAAAAGGGGCAGCTTTTCTTCCTAAGGATTTTGAGTGCTCCAATGAGCATCTGAAAAGTGGAATTCATTCCCTTGCCATTGACCACCCAAAAACTGAGGCATTTGTCAGCCCTGACATTTGTTTCCAGAGGATGGATGTTGTGAATACAGCATCGGCTATTCCAGGTGCTTATGAACAATTTCACCTTGTGTTTCTTATTGTGTTTCTGTAGAAAATAGACTTAAATCCAAATCCGCTGGTCTGGGCTTAGGCATTTAAAATTATATCCTTTGTCACTTCAGCCTCAAAAACTTTATATTTCCAGCCAAAGAGAAACAGATAATGCAGAAGGTCGGGGCAGGGGAAAGTAGCAACAGAAAATATCTATTAATATTTAAAATTCCTCGTTACCAGGGATAGGCTTTATTTCCCCCACCCCCTTGTGTTTTATCAGAACCCAAATACAGCAAGACAAATGCTTGTTCTGAAGTGAAATATTCCAACTGAAACATCCACAGCACATTTACTTTTTCATATGCGTGCACACACGCATATTTTATAGTTTAAGATTTCACTAGTGGCCTCTGTTAAGACTTTTTTGGTTGGTTTGTTTTTTTTTTTGGTTTTTTTTTTGCCACAATTGGTGTTAGCAGTTTGGCAGGATTGAACACGGTGTAGCACAAGTGCTGACTGTGTAGGACGCAAAACGTTGCACACAGAGGTGGTAAAACCCAGAATAAGCTTTGGGGTGTTGTCACCATGATATTTTATGAAAAATCCCCTTGCCAGGGTTTGTCCCCCTAAGAAGCTGAGGAGCTTCAGCTTCTCCCTGTTTTGCTGCTCTGGAATGTGATTTGGAGGATTGCTTACCCAGCATGTGAATTGTTTTTAATTAATGGCCAATCACAGCCAACTGTGTAGGACTGAGTCTGTCACGGGATTTTATTATTCATTCTTTTCTAGCTTTCTGATGTCTCCTGTCTCTTTCTTTAGTATAGTTTTAGTATGTCATTTCTTATAATATAATTAATATAATGAAAATATAATTAATACTATATGATATAGTATGACATGATATAATATAATATATTATTAATATAATATGTGTTATAATATGCGATATATGATATATGATATGATGTGATGTGATGTAATATAATATAATACTATAATATAATACAATATAATACAATATAATATAATATGATATGATATAATATAATATAATATAATATAATATAATATAATATAATATAATATAATATAATATAATATAATATAATATAATATAATATAATATAATATAATATAATATAATATAATATAATATAATATAATATAATATAATATAATATAATATAATATAATATAATATAATATAATATATCAGCCTTCTGATAACATGGAGTCAAATTCTCATCTCTCACCTCGTCCTGGGGACCTCACACAGCACAACAAGCTGTCATGGATTGTGTCCCGGGCAACTTTCTGAGGCAGAAAAATTTGCAAAGGACAAAATACCTGTGGGGAAAAAAAATTTGGAAAAATTGCTTAAAAAATTTGTAAAATCACATTTATGCGTGCGAGTGGATCATTGCGCTGTACTTGTGCAAAATCCTGGCGTGTCAAGAAGGGGAAGTCTCAGGGTCAAGGCCAAGTAAGATCTCACAGAGGACCAGTGGAAGAAGAAATGCCTGTATTTCCTCCTCTGGAGGTTTCTTTGTGCTCCTCTTGGGATGTTCTCCCCACGAGCATCACATCGGTGCCCCATCCCTTGTCCCCCATGCAGGTCCTGTCCCACAGGAGCCTCAGCAGCTATCCAGCCAGGAATTATCCTCCAGGAAATAAGGATTCTGTGCCAGCACAGCAGCTCGAGTGACCTGAGTTTGTGAGTTTTCAACTCAAAAACTGTGCAGGTGCTCCATGCCCCCGTGAAGTTGTGTAAAACTCTATTTTATTAACATTTATTATTTCTGCTGGTGTGCCACAGGCTGGGTGAACACGTTAATGATGTCTGCACATAGGAGGCTCCAGGCTGCTGCTATAAACTGTATTTCCATTATGGTTTTCAGCTGTGCACCCTCAGAATTCACCAGGATAACAAAAGCATTGCTTTTCACAACTTCTGTGTTGCTAAAGGAAAAAAAAAGAATAAATCTGAAATTCTGCAATGCTCTGAATTGTCAAGACACTGCAGTTATCTGAGCAATGACCAATAATAATAATAATATCACCTTTCCAGTCCTTTCACTGTTGGGTGTCATGAGAATAAATAGTGATTGTGTTGGTTTTGGTGGAGAATGCAAACAAGGGAAATCATGTTTAAAATGAGATACTACAATTATCTTTCTTTTTCTCTTTCAATTTTCTTTGCACAGGTCTTGGGAGATATTTTTAAAGTCATCTTTTAACTGCTATTATTTTGGTCCATTTCATAATACATTTTGAAGCTCATCATTCCATTCTTCCTATTCTGTCATCCCTTTGAAGCTATGTAGTATAAATCACAGACTAATGTGAAATGAACTAATAAATTGGTACATAATAGGCAATTTCTTTGTGTCTGCTGGAGTATTTCACCCACACTAATAAATACATTATAGTGGATATTTGTAAGTGGCTTTTGAAGAATGCAAATGCAGAAGTCTGTTCTTCTGGAGAAATTTAAATTCTTGACATTCAGTGCTCAGAGAAGACACAGGAATTCGGGCCTGGATCGTTTTTTTTTATTCGTATTTGTTTTCCTGGTAATAGAAACACAGTTACCTGTAGCCATGGAAGTAATTTGGGGAAAGAAACTCCAGCTAAGCACCGCAGAAAATAATCTCTTTATGATGACCTTGTGTCAGTGCCAGTACAAAACTGTCTTCACAGGCGAGTGCTCTAGCCCTGGGGATTACTAATGATGGAAAGTAATAGCTTTTAAACTCCCAGTCACCTGAGCTGCGTGTCACATACATTTATTCCCGTCAGAATTTTAAAAATGCATTTATGCAGTATCTTTGGGGATGTTTTCAGAGCAGCAGGATCACCTTGGTGACAAATTTGCTTGGATTTCGGGCACATTGCAGTGAGACACTGTTAGTGATGAGCTACCTCCAGGGAGCCCAGCAGATCAGCAGCTGCACGTGGCAATCTAGGAAACGTTGGTCACTCTCTGCTGTGTGGGTGTTCAGTAAAACACTCCCTTGAAATGCTCAGGAAAAAGAAAAAAAAAATCTGCAGAATTTCTGCTTTGTTTCTGTTCAGAGATACGGATAAAAACCAATCACTTGGATAATGAGAAGAAAAAACAATATTTAAAAAAACCCCAAGGTTTATCTCTTGTGACCTTCAGTTCATTCCTTTCTTTCTGCACATCTGTTCCCTACTGAGCACTGGCCAGCTCAGGTTTGAGACATCCAGCCCTGAAGATGCCAGATTTTATTTTCTTTGAAAGGTTCTATATCACCTGACTCTGCATGCAGGAAGTCAGTAATAATTTTATGTATATCTCTGGTTTGTTTTGAAATCTTGTCTCGGTGTGAAAACACAGGTGTCTGCTGAGGAAGGCAGAAACCTCCCTTGAAATGGAAAATGCAAACCCCCTCACTCTGAGTTATTGTAATTTTGAAATTAAGGGGCTCTCAGGCAAAGATATGGGAGTAGGAATAACAGTTCTCGACTAGGAAAATTAAAAATACAAATGCAATAGTACAAGAAGAGAAAACTGCCAGAGTCAGACCATGCCCTGTCCCCTGTGTGTCAGGGGGTGGCACAGCCCCATCCCATGGGGGCTCAGCCCTCCTGCAGTGCCAGCTGTGGCTCTGCTGGAGCAGGGATCCTGCACAAGGGGGGAGTTTTCCTCTGCAGCTCCAGGGCTGCTGCAGATGGGCCTGGGCTCCCTCTGGCCATGCAGGGCAGCAGAAGCTGCTCCTCTGGCAATGCCCTGGGCAAAGGCTGCTGGGCTGTCCCAAAGCTCAGATTGGATCCAGGTAGGAATGCTTGGCTCCTGCCCTGGGCGGGGCATCTCCCCATGGGATGGTGGGATTGGATCAGCCCTGCAGGGACACTCAGTGGCCATGGACAGGAGATAATTAATAATGAATGGCCATGAACAGCAGAGATCTCCTGGAGGGAGGGCTGGCTGTGGGAGAGATAAAGAAAAAACTGCCCCATGAACAGCAGAGAACTGCCCCAGCTCTGACAGATGGGAATTGAATATACACCCCCAGGTACATCTTGCATTTCCAACCTAAGACAAATCTGATGCTCAGTATTAATGCCAGACCTGAAAACCTGAATCAGAGCGCAGTGCTTTGCCAGGGGTGCTTATACCAAAGAATGGTTTGGGTTGGAAGGGACCTTAAAAATCATCTCATTCCCCCCCTGCCATGGCAGGGACACCTCCCAGTGTCCCAGTGTCCAGCCTGGCCTTGGGCAGTGCCAGGGATGCAGGGGCAGCCCCAGCTGCTCTGGGCACCCTGTGCCAGGGCCTGCCCACCCTGCCAGGGAACAATTCCTGATTCCCAAAATCCCATCTAAATCTATGACCTTTCAGCTTATGATGTAACTTTGGGTGAGCCTGAGGTGGAGTGTACTGCTAAGTGACTGCACTGCAAGATAACTGTGTGATGTTAAATGAGAATTACTGCATGTATTCAGTCTTTAAGGAAAAGAAATTATCTACTTTCACTTGACTTATTTTGTTCTTTTTAGCTATTTTTGAAATTTATTGGGCCAGTGGGTTTTTTTAATCTCTAGCTGGAAGAGGATGATTAGTCACAGATGAACAATTGGCATGGAATAAAAAAAAAAACCCAACAAAAAATATGTGCATTAGCAAGTACAGAATGCAATAGTGCAAAGAAGTGTATAATATGATTGTATGTAAAGATTTTAGTGAAGCATTTCGTGTAATGGCTCATAAAATTTGGCCTGGAAAGTATAACTCAGGTCAATTGGGAAAAGCATGAAGAGGAAATTACCAGAAGATCATTAAAAAGGGCCATGATAAACAGTAATGTGCTAGGATGTTGGAAGGTTGCTGTTGGGAAATCAAAAGGATTAACACCCACTGTCAAACACTCAACAGCATGAGCTGTGCTCCTTTACAAGCTTCTAGGCAATTTTTTTTCCCCTTCTTTCTTTGTAGGAGAAGTACTTCTGTGATAAAGAGCATTGAAAGCCCTCCCAGTGTCTGGAGGGTGCTGCCCAAACAAGCTAAACCTTTGAGTTTATCAGCAATTTATCAATAAACCTGGCTCCACGCTTATTTTCTTTCTCAAGCCACTTCTGTCTATCAAGAATCAGATTTTGACAGCAATTAGCACAGTGCTATCACTGAACACTACCCCCTCCTTCGAATATTGAAATCTTGTCTTTTGGCTCTGACAATAAAGCTAAAAATAATCATCTGCTTCCAACAAAACCCATCTTGTGGGATTAAATGTGAAAACAGAGCAGGTACACTCTGCTGGTTCCTTGGTGAGCAAAGCAAGGAGCCACCACAGTTGGCAAGTGACAATTTTTTTTTTTTTTTTTTTTTTAATTTTTAAAACATTCCCACGGCTGCTTCTGTCTGAAAGGGCTGATTATTCACTGCTGCAGATTTCATAATTTTTTTTTTTTTCTCAGGCTGAGGCAGTTTAATTTTATCTGTTGGGAAAAGTGGTGAAAAGAAAAACAACCCACCTACTGGAACCATCAGAAAGCGCTCAGAGGATGATGGAACACAAAACAGCTCAGTGTACATGGTCAGGTGGTTTAATGATGCAGTTTTTTTATTTTGTGATAATTAGTGTCACTTGCATGAAAGCTCATCCCTAAAATATATTGATTTACTCAGAAATTATCTGCTCCAATGGTACCCTTAGGGACAGCTGTGAGTAATAACAAAGGGAGGGGAATGTTGGAGCTGGATGGAAATTCAGACAGATGGACAGGCAGGTGATTTACATGAGTGTGGGGTATATAGGTGCAGGCCTTCTCATTACAGAAGAAATTACAAAAAAAATAGCAACAAAATGAATAATTTCTCATGTTGTGTGACTGAAATGGAAACTCTCTCCCCTCTGCACTCATGCTGACACTTGTGAGATCATTACCTTATGACTCAATGTTCACTTCTCTTTCCATCTCAGATTTCTTACGTTACCAGCTTTGTTAATCTCAGTTTTTTCATTCTGCCCTCATTGCCAGGAATTAGAGAGGTATCTGCACCTCCAAGAGTAATTTTAGTGAAGCAGGGTTATTTCTCATCCTCTGAGGAGCTGCCAGCACCTTTCCTTGGATTTGTTGCACCCCGATATTTAAGTTGAAGAAAATTATAATGGGATTTTTATTTCTGTGCTGCAACAAAAGAGGTGACAGAGGAGTTGTACACCAGATTCTGTGCTGACTTGGTACTGAAACCACTGGCAAAGTCTGCAATGGAAAATATTTTCAATTTTAGGCAGCTCTGCAAGGGGCAAAGGGGATGGTTCACTGTCATTACAATTGCTTTGCGCATGCAGGACCCTTTCTCTTATTGCTCTGGTTAAATGCACACTGGAATTTTTGTGTCTTATCCAGAATGCAAGGAAAAAAAAAAAAGTTGAAGGATCCTCCCTTTGATACTGGAAAACAAAAAGCATGTGAAAGAGAATAAAAATATGTAAATGATATGTAAACTAAGGAAATAAATGAACTGGAGAGCTGGGTTTTTTCACTTCTCTTAGACTTTCTGATCCTCTCTATAACAATTTAATAGCAAAACCCTCTATCTAATAAACCCATGTAATTGCTGTCATATCCATATAATTACTATTTTCAAAATCCCCCTTTATTGGAATTCCAGCATTCCCCTCATCCCCTTTGTTTTTCTGTGCCTTTACTTGCCTATAGTTCCAAATTGCATGCTTATCTCCCAAAAAAAGGTTTTAAAAGCACAATATATTCATGTGGAAAGAGATCATGGTGACAATGGAAAGGATCTCTTGAATTGCATCTCTTCTAGGAGCCTTGTTCAAGCTGTGCTACATTATTCCATCGTCAAGGGGTGGGAAATGCATCTTGTGCCCTCTGAGCTCCTTGTCTTCAGGGTAGTGAAAAGCAGAGTGAGCTCTGATACCACAAAGATCTCAAGATAAACATGTTTAGCAATTGTCCTCAGCAAGATGGGGAAAGATCAAGCAAAACCAATCAATTTTTCCAAATCAGAGATTCCATCTCGCTGAAACCAAAAGAAAACCCAAACAAACAGAGGCCTGTTTTTATTCTTCCCAACACCATCCACATGGCCATTTTCCATCTGGATGTTCTTGTCAAGAAAAAGGAAATATCAGAAAGTTTCTCATGTCAGCCCAACATCAGAGCAGCGCAATGGAAGCCAGCCCAGGTGAAAACTTGTTAAACCATCAAAATCAATACTTTGAAAACCCAGTTAAGCTGTCAAAATTAACACTTTGGGAGGAGCTCTGCTCCCCCCTGCCCTGATGGCACTTGGTGACAGGTCCACAGCAGCCTCAGCCTCCCAAAACCCCCCTCAGCAGCTCAGCCACAGCCCCACGCCTGTCCTGAGCCTGCAGAGGCTCCTGCTGATATTTCCAGATATTCTACTGGTATTCCAGCTGATATTTCCAGATATTCTACTGGTATTCCAGCTGATATTTCTGGACCTGCACACATCCAGCCTTGTGGACAAGAGAAATATTGTATTTGTGTTGCCCGCAGAGGAAGGCAGGAATGATGAATCAGACTCCATGCTCTCAGAAGGCTAATCTGGTATTTTATAATACTATATTATATTAAAGAAGACTATACTAAACTATACTAAAGAATACAGAAAGGATACAAACAGAATGCTGCAAAGATAATAATGAAAACTCCTGACTCTCTCCAGAGTCCTGACACAGCTTGGCCCTGATTGGCCAAAGAGTGAGAACAACTCACAGCAGAACCCAATGGAACAATCACCTGTGGGTGAACAATCTCCAAACACATTCCACATGTGAGCACAACACAGGAGAAGCAAATGAGATAAGAATTGTTTTCCTTTTTCTCTGAGGCCTCTCAGCTTCCCAGGAGAAAAAATCTTGGGCAAAGGGATTTTTCCAGAGAATGGGAATGCCACAGAGAAATATGTCAGGACCCTGCATTTTGCATGAAGGTCACTGGTTTTCACCCAGTGCTGGAGGAATTGTGCTGTGCTTTGGTGGGGGTTTGCCCCCAGCTCGAGTGTGACAATTTTGTCAGCAGCCTGACAATTTTTTCCCAAATTTATCCTTTTGAGGGCTCTGTGCTGACCCGAGGTGTGCAGGAGGGCAGAGGGGGAGAATTTAGATGTTGGTATGGATATTTTTGAAGGAAGGTCTTGTGAAGAACAAGCACAGTTTGTTGTTTTTCTGGGCTAACCTTGAGCTGCTTGTTTGTTTGTTTTTTTTTTTTTAACAGCTTGTTTGAGCAAGATTTATGGTCTCACTGTTCATGGGTGGCTATATTTGAACAATATTATGTGTGTAAAGTGCATTTAAAGCTATATATTTCAAAAACTTCCATTGCTTTGGAAAAGTCTGAAGGTGGGAGTACATTGTCTAAAGCAGGTGTGTTGGCCATCAATTAAACCTTTGCTTAATAATTCTTTTATAAAAGGATTTTATGGTTGTGCATCAGAGGTGACAAATATCTATCAGTCCAAACTGCTTCCAAAGTTTAGAATGCACAGATCTCATAAACAGCTGTGAACTGCCGTCTGTTTTGACTGGCCTTTTGACTTCACAACTTATTCATTCCCTTTCCTTGATGAAACTTGATTTTTGTGTTAATTTTTTTTTTTTTAAACCCCCACTTTCATACTGGATTGAGTGTGTTCGAAACAGCCTAGCTCAAGTCTCTATTACATTAGCCAAACCATATCATAAAACCCACTGAACTGAAGGCCTCCTACACATTTGTTTGATTGGGATTTCGAGGAAGCAGCTGCCCATTGTCATGTTTCCTGAATCAGTGCTGCTCTGAAGAGGAGTCACTGAATTAATTTGTGCTGTTAATCCCGTGGTGCTTGCTCAGTCTGGCAGCTGTGGAGAAGGTCAGGGGAGGTAAAGCTGAGCTTCCCAAGCTGGGAAAAGCTGGGGTCACTCTGCCAGCCCAGGGCTCAGCATCACAGCACCCTGGGGACAATGGAACACACTTTTTGTGTCCGGCACTCTCAGGGGTGGAGTGCCTGTCTTGGTTTGGAAAGACAGGAGTCTGCTAAGGAAGGCAGGAGCCTCCCCTGAAATGGAGAATGTGAACCCTCCCCACCCCTCCCAATTGCTATAAATTTTAAATTAAGGGGCTCTCAGGCAAAAATATGGGAGCAGGAAATAACAGTTCTTTAATACGGAAAGGAAAAAAAATTGAAAGGATAAAATAAACAATGCAGTGCACTGGAACAACAGTGCCAGAGTCAGAACCCAGCCTGACACCCTGTGGGTCAGGGTGTTGGCAGCAGAACCATTGGAATTGTGGCTCAGCCCTCCTGCAGTGTCAGGGGTGGCTCTGCTGGAGCAAGGGGGATCTGTAGAGAAGGATGTGTTCTTCCTCTGAAGATCCAGTGGAAGAAGAGGCAGCTGCTGTTCCTCTGGGCAATCCAGTGCAGAAGCCGTGCTGGTGTCTCCAAACCCCTGGATTATATCTGGGTAGGAATGCCTGGCTCCTCCCTCTGGGCTCACATCACCCAGTGGGATGCTGCAGTTCTTATCAGCCATGCAGGGACATTCCATGGCTGTTATCAGCAATGTCCCCTCCCCAGGGAGGAGTGATTGTGGTCACTCAGAGAGAGAGAGATAAGGCAAACTGCCCACTTGACAAAAGATAATCTGCCAAACAGATGGGAAACATCTTGCATGGCAATCTTCACAGTGGCAGTCACCTGGGACGCAGCTGGATTTGCCTTTGGATGGGATCCTCTGAAGTGGAGCAGGTTCACTGCCTGTGCTGTCAATAATTGCACCTGATACATGGATCAGTCACTGAGGAGGCCTGGCCATGCATGGCTCAGCTGGGTTGAAATATTTAGTGCAGCAATAGCAATACAACACAGCTGCCAATGACATATTTTATGGAAATCCTTTCTCCAGGATTTTTCTCCTGAGGGGCTGAGAAGCCTCAGAAAAGAAACTGTAAAGAATAATTATCTGATGGCTGTGGAATGTGGTCTGGAGATGGTTTACCAACAGGTTCATCTTTGATTGGTTGCATGTGAATTGTTTTCAATTAAGGGCCAATAAAAGCCAGCTGTGGTGGGACTCTGAGTCTGTCACGAGATTTTATTATCATTCCTTTTTAGCTTTCTGATGTCGCCTTTCTCTTTCTTTAGTGTAGTTTTATTATATAATTTAATTTTAATATAATAAATATCACAAAATAATAAATCAGCCTTCTGAAACATGGAGTCAAATTCTCATCTCTCACCTTGTCCTGGGGACCCCGGAACACCACCACACACAGCCATGACATTTTCCTTGCCAAAAGGAGCCCTTGGCAGAGCAAAGGAGCTCTGTGCCCTGTGTGGGTCGAGTTCCTGCCTTCCTCTTGCAGTGCCATCCTCGTTCTGCCCAAACCCAACCAAACTGCTGGTAAATTCTTCAGTTTTGGGCACGTGCACTCAGCTCTGCACCTGGAACCTGTGGTGCCCACCAGTCTGGGTGCTGAGAATATTTTCCTAATGATCAGCCCACAGTTTTGTTTCCTTCATAGATTCCTGTTTTTGTGAGTGTCCCACGGGCTTCACAAATTGTCCATTTTATAACATTTGAGTTTCTGTGCCTGCCTCCCCTTGAATTCATTTCTGTATTTGTGAAAGTGCAACTGTGCATGAGAATGTTAAGCAAATGGTGCTAGACATTTTCTACACTTTGAAGGGAAATGTTTCCATCCAGGCATGTGGGAATTCTTCAATATTTAATAAAAAAAAAAAAGTATAGTATTTGAAATAACGAAGATTAACACACGCTGACAGTTTCTGGGTTAAGCTTCTCCTCTGCGTGGGTTTTTTCCTTGTGATTCAGAACAACAAATTGTGTAAAGATGGTAAGTAGTCACTTATAAAATAAAATATAAATAAATAAAATATACATTCCATTATTATTTAGGTAGAGCTTGAATTTACTGAAACAGGGTTGCACTTGGTTATATTAAAAACCAATATCTGAAACAAGGGGAAATGTGTTCATGTTGAACATGCACTTTCTTCAAAAGATTCTTCAACGTTTTTAGATGAAATATCCAGAATCAGATCACTTCTGAAAATGTATGTGATTAAGAATTATGATTAGAAGCAGAAAATAATAATCTGAATTTAATTTACTCCCCAGCCCCACAGCTTCTGTAATTAATGATGTAGAACTTCACCTGCAGAAACAAACCTTGAGGAGTCTCTAGCTTTTAAGTTGCTTTTCATCACATACAGGCTATTTCTTTCTTTCTTTTCTTTTCCAAATAATGAGCATAATTTTATGACACGCGTTTCACGTGCCTTATAAAGAGCAAAATACTGCCTCAATTAGAGAGAGGCTTGAGCTGCAAAAAGACTTAAGTGTTCAGCATTCATTGTCTTCCTTCAGGCTGTGAGGATAAGGCATAGCCTCTCTCCTGATGGTAATTGTTTGCTGCATTTATCACACTCATTTTCCCTCCCTCTCAAAGTATGGCTGAGGAAGGATGGAAGAATAGGAATGGCTTCAGCAAGAGGGACTGAGCAAGCCTTATCTTCAAACATTACATAGCATTCCACAAAACTGCAAGAGCCATCCTCTGCATTAATAGCATTTGCTGTCTGCATAATATTTGACCAGAAAGTGCTACACTTTATGAATTCAAAACTCCACCACTGAAAGTAAAAGGAAGACCTGAATTAGATGCACATTTAAATTTTTTATTAGTACATTTGCATGATGCATCTGTTCTAGGCAATATTCTCAGGAAAAAATATGGTCACAGAATGGTTTGGGTTAAAAGGGACCTTCAAGATTATCCCATTCCATGCCATGGCAGGGACACCTCCCACTCTCCAAATGTCCAGCCTGGCCTTGGGCACTGCCAGGGATCCAGGGGCAGCCACAGCTCCCAGGGCCTTCCCACCCTGCCAGGGGAACCATTTCTCCTAATTCTTAACCCAAATCTACACCTTCCGTTTAAGGCAAATTCACCCTTGTCCAGTCACTTCACGTCCTTGTAAAACATCTCTCTCCAGAACCCCTTTAGGTACAGGAAAGCTACTCTAAGGTGATATCTAATATTTCCACTCCCTTACTTCCAACTTAATTTGGATTAGGATCAACAAACACCTTTCAGGGACCACAAGATATTAAAATCCTGCAGTGCACACTGGCTTTGAGAGGCAAGCTGATGGAATCAGAAGAGAAAGCAAGGGCATGAAACAAACAGCTGTACCCAGCTGAGGGCACTGGAGAGGCTAAAGGAAAAAAAGCCTTTATGTTTCTGGGAGACTCCTAGATCTGGCAAAAAATCCTGACATGAATAATGTACAATTACAGAAAGGCTGAATATTTTTTTCTTGGATTTCGCTGGCGGAGTCCAAGCGTAAGGGAGACACCTACAGATGTGCAAAACACATATTTGGCTACGTTTCAGAATCAGATGGGCTTCAGAGGACGGATTCCACTCCTCACCCATGTAATTGTGTCAGAACCAGGCAGGTGGGACATTGCAGTGGGGGGAATAATCCTGATCTGGTGGGCTGGGGGATGCTCACAGCCTCAGCAGACCCGTCCTGCAGTGCCACTGTGGCTTTCCTTTGGGCCTCCCAAGGAAAAAAGGGGCAGATTCCTGCTCCTCTTGCAGAGAGAAGAGGCAAATTTCCCTCTGCCCCCTGCCTAGGAGGGTTGAGATGGGGGTGGTGAGGGTGCTCCCATCCTCCCACCAGGTCGGTCCCACACCTGCACGTCCTGTGCCACATCTTGTGCCCAGGTGTGGAAAATTGCACCATCAAGAGCTGCAGGCGCAAGGGAGAAAAGCCCCTGCAAAGTTTGTGCCTCGGTTGCTGCCTTCCCCGAGAAGCAGCTGGTGGCACAATCCTCTCTGGTTTGCAGATAAATCTGATGTTTTACCTTCGTGAAAATAAATCTGATGTTTTACCTTCGTGCCTCACGTTTCTCACCTTTTATCTGCTGCCTGTTTTTCAGGCATTCACACAGGCAAAACCAAACGCTGTTTTCTGGGTAAATAAGCAGAGTAACACAGAACATATTAGCAAGCGCTGATTTTTTTTTTTCCCCTCCTTGTACTGAGAATTAACTCTTTGGTCTTTGCTTCATTGTCAGCTGCAAGGAATAATTAACATCGGACAAAGAACGGGTGCCGCTGCGAGGAGCAGCACGGCTGAGATCTCTTGTCTCATTTGCAATTATGCCTGGAGCTAACAGGATCACGTAGCAGGCTGGGATCCTGCATAATTAGTTAAGAGACTTCAATGTAAAAGGAATAGGGAAAAAAAAAAAAAGGTCATTGGTGGTGATGAGGCAGGCAGAGGTGCCAGCCATGCAGCTGTGCCTGCTCCTGCGTTTTGCAGCCTGTGTGGCAGTCCCAGGCAAAGCTGGGAATGACAAAAAATGGCAAAACCCATCACACCTGCCCACACCTGAGGAGGGCAGGGAAAAGGTGCCTCTCACAGCTTTGCCCCTCCCGCTTCTGCAAATGCATCTCAAATTCCAGCTTGCACACTCAGACACTCTTTTCCCTTCCGCCTTTCCCTTCCTCCTTCTCTCACCTACCACACACCACCCCTTAACTCCAGTTTAATAAAGGCTGTGGATTAGTATTCATGGGGATGATCTTCCCTGTTCCCAAAGTAACTAATTCTCCTGCATGCAATTGGGTTGTTTCAAGATGAAAACAGATACAGGAGAGGCCCCTGTGAAATGGTTGAGATGTGCATTAAGGCAACATTGACATTTGAAAATAACTTTAGCCAGAATTGTGTCAAATGAACGAGGCTTTCGAGCAGGTTTGCTATAAAATTAATTTAGACATGGGGAAACTCAGCTGCTCAGAGCAGACCACACTTCTTGGGGACTGGGAGACCTGGAGAGCCACAGGACTGCTGGGGGATTAAGTTCAGATGGAGATTTACCCTTTTTCCCCTCCTGTTCTTCCATAATGACTACTCAGTCCAAATACATTGGATGAAAGGCAATAAACCCAAACCCTGTGCTGCACAGGCTCGGGACAGCCCTTTTGAATGGGAGGTTCTGGCTCTGCCCATGCTGTTTTTGGCAGTGATGCTCACAGAGCCTCGTGGTTGGAGCTGCTGCATTCAGGGCCCAGCCCAGTCCTGCCTCCTTCCACTCTTCCTTCAGTTTCTGTCTGCTCTGGACCATGGAGAGAATGCCAAGACAGCATCACAGGGAGGCTCAGACATTTTGAGGCAGAATGGGAGCTGGAGTCACCTTCAGCATTTCTTATCTGCTCCTAAAATCCCTGCCAGGAGTGGTGCAGAAACTGGGAGCTCAGGAAGGGGAGGATTGCTGGAACCCTCTGCTAAAGTGCAAGCAGCAGGATCTGTGTCGGATCCTCTGGGATCTGGGCTGGTACAATCAATATTTTTACAGCAGAGCTAGAGGAAAAGCCCCTGGGGAAGGTGATGGATAGGAAAAGGGGAGGTTATCAAAGTGCCTCTCCCCAGCACTGCCTGGTGTACACGTTCCCTGGTTTGAAGCGTATTACTCTGGCCAGGGAGAACCAGGCCAGGCTGCCTTGAGACAGTGAAGGAATTCTGATAAGGCTTTGCCTCTTCAATCCAAACACTCCTTTGCTGCAGTTCAGGAGATGGCCTGGGCTGCAGAGCTGTCAGTACATGCAGCTGATTCACTGTGGCATCAGGGCACAGCCAAAGGGATCATCCCTGTGCACAGAGGGCTCAGAATAAGGGGGAAAAGGCAGCTCTGAGAGGGATTTACCAACAAATTGTACCCATGGAGATTTTCACAAGGCAGTGCAAGACGATTTCAGCATCACTTGTGAAAGGCAAGAGGTGAGAACTGTCACTGGCTGGGGTCTCTGCACAAACCCCAAACAGGACAGGGCTGCTGGGAACGTGCCTGGAGCTGTTTGATTTCCCAGCATCACTCCCATTCCATGGCTGTGGCAATGGGAAGATGCCACCAGCTCACATCCCAGGCAGCAGACACAGAACTCAATGTCACAACTCACTCCAGGAGTTTCTTGACCAATCCCACAAAGCAAAAGCACATTGACAGTGTTTATATCTGTACAGTAACTATTCTATATTGACAGTAGTTCTGTCCAATCACTATAAGCACAGGTACCTGTGGTTAAACAGTGCTTGCTTATTTCAAATACAATACCTGCTTGTGAGCCTTAAAGCACAATGCACAGAGCTCCGTTATTAAGCTTCAAACTTCCTGATATCTTGCTAGATAAACTTTCTGTAGCTCAGGGAGTTATTCTAGACAAGCATTAATACACAGACCATTGTTCTATTTGTCCTTGCTTTTCTACTTTTTACATAATTTTTCTGCTGGCCAATCTCATGGCTGCTGCTTAGCTCCAATCACAGTTCTGCTGTCTCTGGGGCCTGCCTTTTGCAGCTTTCCCAAAACCCTCTGATTTTGTGGATTCCCAGAAGAACCAGGGAGTGCTCCTTGGAGCCCTGGGGATGCAGAGCTGTTGGGTGGGTGCCTGGCAGGAGCACAGCACCCATCAGAAATCACACCACCCCTCACACTGGGGCATCAGTGACACACATCCCACTCTCCTTCAACCTCAGCAAGTCCTGAGCTCTGTGAAGTGATGGTTTGCCATGAAGGTGTTGGATCATCTGTTTTCTGGTGGCATCAAGGGGGTCTCAGCAGCCCCTTCCCTTTGGTAGGATGGGGATGCCAGACCTTCCATCCCATTGTGGAGTTTTAGCTCTCCATTAGCTGACTTCAGGAGAATATTCATCCATTCAGGCAGTCTAAATGCCTGACAGGCATGAATCTGAATAGAAAGCCACCCATTGAAGAAGAAATTAACCACAAATGCATTTTTATTTTTATTTTTATTATTTTCTTTTCTTTTCTTTTTTTTTTTTTTTTTTTTGCAGGCCGGAGGAATGCTTGCAGCAGAGGCGAGGGAAAAAGACTGCTGAACGTTTTCAAAAATACCCAAACGTTTCAGGCTGAAGCACAGCCTTTTATGCCACGAAGGGATTGGCTGGGACATGTTTGCTGAGCCATTCCTGCTGCCCACGGTGTGTTTGCAGATGTGAGCTGTGCGTGCCATTCAGGCAGCTCAGCTGCTGCTCTGGGACCCGGGGCGAGTTTTTCCTCCACCACATCACACCCAGCCCCTGGTTTGGAAGCCTGGCTTTGGATTCCCAGAAATATTTGGGGAATGTGACCGTTTGCTGAGTGGAAAAAAAAAAAAAAAAAGCCACTTGTGAATAGCTGGTCTCACTGCCACAGCCGAACAACAATTTTTCTGTCAGGGCTCAGGGGCTGGGAGGTGGAGCAGCCAATGCAGGTGGTGAGTGGCATGTGCTATATATATATGTATATTACATAAATATCGGGTCAGATTCTTCTGGAAGCCACTCTGACTCCAACCTTTGTGAGCCAGAAAACCTCCTCACTCGTTCAGGGAGCCGTGGCTCCTGAAAAAAATATGGAAATGAAGTGCTTGCAAATCCCTCGGTAAAGGGAAAAATGGCTTTAAAATAAAGAAGCACTTCTGGCTTTCAAGTGATGCTGCCCGTTTCCATGCCAGCTCCCAAGGAAAGGTAACTGGGGACAAACCTTTTAGCAGGAGAGTTTGTGACCGGACAAAGGGAAAAAGGTTTTAAACAAAAAGAAGGACAATTTAGATTCTATACAAGGAACAAGTCTTTTACAGGGAGGGCAGTGAAACACTGAAAGAGGCTTCCCAGAGAGGAGGTGGCTGCTCCATGCCTGGAAACCCTCAGGGCCAGGTTGGATGGGGCTCTGGGTGACAGGGTCTGGCTCAGGGTGTCCCTGCCCATGGCACAGGGTTGGGCTGTTTGGGCTTCAAACCCAAACCATTCTGTGGTAGCAAACTGGGGGCATAAATGAAACACCTCCAAAGATGCACTGTGTTCCCCACCCTCATCAATTTGTTTTTTTTAATGGGAGAAAACTGTACAGCACACATCAGGAGAACAGCTAGATTAGGTTGATGAGCTTAATTAACATCTTTGTAATACTGCTTCCACTTTTCTCTCTCTATTCCCAGATGAAGTGTGACATACATGACATGACCTGCAGAAAATGCAGATATATATACACATATATAAATATGTATGTAAATATACACTGCATATTTACTCAAACAACCCGTGCTTTAATTGCTTAATCAGCAATTACCTGTTAGTTCCTTTTCACTCTTACAAAGAAGCTGTGAGCACACACTTTAGAGGAGCTGTGAACCTGCCATGGTGGCATGAGTCACATGCAATAAAGGAATTACTCCTTGCCAAAAATAGTAGAGGCACATCCTTCAAGAGAAAAAAAGGAGGGAAGAACCCCAATTGCTCTTCCCTCATCCCCCAGTGCTGTAGCTGTATCATAGAACCCACCAGACCTCTCAGGCACAACCTGCCCTCAGTGGAGCCACGTGAAGATGTCAGAAATCATCTCCTTATTTTCCATGTGCCTTGGCATAATTTCTATAATTTTGAAAGATCTAAATTTTTTAGATCCTTCTAATTGTTTAATTTTTAATTTTTATTTTTTTAGGAGGATTTAAATTTTTCCATAATTTAGAAGGATCTGCTCCACCTTCTCACAGGCACCGCCCACCCTATGGTTCTGTGGGTGTCCCTTAATTCCCTCTTAAAAATTCCCCTTAATTCCCCCGTTAAAAATTGGGGTAACATTTCCTCTTTTACAGTCAGGGAGACCTCCACCAGACTGCCAAGACTTCTCAAGTGTGACAAAAGAGTGGCTTAGCCCCTTCCCCTGACACTTCCCTCATGACCCAGGGGTGCATCCTGCCGTGGCCTTGGGAAGCCTCAGGTTCCTTGGATGCTCTCCAGCCTCACCTCCTCCTGCTCTGCACAGTTCTTCAGCTCCTTCCTTCCCCTTCTGCACCTTGGGCAGTGTAACCAGAGCATTTCTTGGTGGAACTGAGCCGGGCTGTTGAGTACCTCAGCATTCTCCATGTCCTGGAGAATGGAGAACCTTCTCTCCCAGTGTTGAAGATTGCCATGCAAGATGTTTTCCATTGCCATCTCTAGGGCAGATTACCTTTGTCAAGTGGGCAGTTTGCCTTATCTCTCTCTCTCTGAGTGACCACATTCACACCTCCCTGGGGAGGGGATATTGCTGATAACAGCCATGGAATGTCCCTGCATGGCTGATAAGAACTGCAGCATCCCACTGGGTGATGTGAGCCCAGAGGGAGGAGCCAAGCATTCCTACCCAGATATAATCCAGGGGTTTGGAGACACCAGCACGGCTTCTGCACTGGATTGCCCAGAGGAACAGCAGCTGCCTCTTCTTCCACTGGATCTTCAGAGGAAGAACACATCCTTCTCTACAGATCCCCCTTGCTCCAGCAGAGCCACCCCTGACACTGCAGGAGGGCTGAGCCACAATTCCAATGGTTCTGCTGCCAGCACCCTGACCCACAGGGTGTCAGGCTGGGTTCTGACTCTGGCAGTGTTGTTCCAGTGCACTGCATTGTTTATTTTATCCTTTCAATTTTTTTTCCTTTCCGTATTAAAGAACTGTTATTTCCTGCTCCCATATTTTTTGCCTGAGAGCCCCTTGATTTAAAATTTACAGCAATTGGGAGGGGTGGGGAAGGTTCACATTCTCCATTTCAGGGGAGGCTCCTGCCTTTCTTAGTAGACTCCTGTCTTTCCAAATCAAGACATCCAGATTTTCCTTACTTCTCCTTTTGTTACCAATGCACCTACAGGAACCTTTCCTGCTGCCCTTGATGTCCCTGGATAGATTTAACTCTGTCAGGGCTTTACCTTTTCTAACCTGATCCTGGAAAACTTCTCTGTGTGCCTCTCAGGCTAGCTGTGATTTCTTCCATGCTCTGGAGATTTCCTTTTTGTGTTTTCTATTTCTCCACCCACAGAGGACCCCTGGCATCTTTGTGTGATTTTCTTTTTGCTGGGATCTTTTGCTGCTGGGTTTGGAGGAGGTGACCATTGAATGTTTTATTGGCACTCTGTGGCACATCCCTGCCACTTTGTCACCTGTCCCTGCCCTCCCTGTGAGCTCTTTGACATCTCCTCACATGATGCTGGCCGGGGGCTGTTTGCAGACACAAACGGGACAGGGGTGCTGTGGAAAGCACCTTGAGCTGTTTGATTTCCCAGCATCACTCCCATTCCATGGCTATGGCAATGGGAAGATGCCACCAGCTCACATCCCAGGCAGCAGACACAGAACTCAATGTCACAACTCACTCCAGGAGTTTTTTGCCCAATCCCACAAAGCAAAAGCACATTGACAGTGTTTATATCTGTACAGTAACTATTCTATATTGACAGTAGTTCTGTCCAACCACTATAAGCACAGGTACCTGTGGTTAAACAATGCTTGCTTACTTCAAATACAATACCTGCTTGTGAGCCTTCAAACACAATGCACAGAGCTCCATTATTAAGCTTTAACTTCCTAATATCTTGCTAGATAAATTTTCTGTAGCTTAGGGAGTTATTCTAGACAAGCATTAATACACAGACCATTGCTCTATTTGTCCTTGCTTTTCTACTTTTTACATAATTTTTCTGCTGGCCAATCTCATGGCTGCTGCTCAGCTCCAATCACAGTTCTGCTGTCTCTGGGGCCTGCCTTTTGCAGCTTTCCCAAGCCCCTCTGATTTTGTGGATTCCCACACTCACCCATCCCAGCAGACTTCCATGAACCCCACCTGGTCTTTGCTTAGAGGCACCATCCTCTCCTTGCTTTCCCTGCCTGTCCTTCCTAAAGAAGCCCCTGTGGCTGAGGCTCCCCTGCCCCAGAAACTCCAGAAGGGTAAATCCACCCCAGCCAGGCACCTGCAAACCCATGGTGTGGCTTTAATCCATAGCACCTACCTCACGTTTTCTGACACTTTCATCAGAAAATAGCAGGTATCACTTTTTAGGGGCCCTTTGATCTTGCCTCAGTGCATCCCATTTATATTTTATGCAGTCTGTGCACTCGACTGCATTTATTGTGGCCAAGGCAGCACAATGCACTTCCCCACAGCTCCTGCTGACCTCCCACAGCATCCCAGAAAGCCAATACATCCATTTAGCCTGCTTTTGATTTTCCAGCCTGGTGCAAGTGAGCTTAGTGACCTTTCCTGGTGTATTTTGAGGGTTGGTTTCCTCCATCTAGTGAGATCTGTGCCTGCTGACCTCAGATGATGCGCAACCTCAGATAACACAGCCCATCAGCTGGCAAACCAAATAAATAAATAAATATTATTATTGTGACAAAGAGGCTGTGCTGGCCAACCTCCCCACCTCCTGTGCCCCACCTGTGTTCCACCAGGTTCTTCCTGTACATTCCCACACACGTGGGGCCTAATTCCAAATAAAAACGACATAAAAACCCAATTATTCTTACTCACACACACTGGTAAAATACATTTTGCTGCACTCCTAGCAAGGTAAATTGTGAGAACAAGACAGGTTTCCATGTTGCCCCATTCAGAGGAATTTAAAAATATGTATTTACAATGATACATGTATCACTGAAAGTTATTTTGCAACGAATGGCACCATAAAGCTGCACAATTTATGCAATTCTGCCTTTTATATTTTAGACTCTGAATCTAAAGTTTCTAAAATCTAAGTTCTTAATTCTAAAGTGTATCTCTCTATTAAGAAAATTCTGCAAGTGAAATTAAAAAAAATGAAAATACTTTGGGATCATAAAATTATCTATATTTAGTCCTATTTAAAAAATATTTTTTAATTCTATATGATTTCTAAGACTAAGCGGTCACTTAGTAATCACTAAGTGAACAAATTGGCCTCTTTTTATTAAATCTAAGGTATAAAATAAGTGTTATTGTGTTTACCACAGAAGTATCAGAGACTACTTTTTTTCATGAGGATGTAGAGTGTTGAAGCTCATGTTAATCCCTCACTAGCAACAGATATGGGAGGATGGTCATTGATAAATAATTGCTATTCTGAAGCGATTTACTCATTATTTTCTCTTGTTGTCTTCGCTAGAATTCCTGGGTGTATATGTTATGAAGTATGTGAGAAAAAAACACTTTTCAGTTCTTCAGGAAAAGTCCCCATGTTTCATGAAACAGTTGCAATTTATAACCAAAAGTCAGAAAGCTTCAAGATGCAGAAATTTACGACTGAAGTGCTAATATTCAGCCATCATTCTCCAAAAATACTCTTCTCCTCATGTGCAACACAGTATTCTCATTTTTTGTGACTGCTAGAGATTCATGGTAAGGGAAAATTGCAATTTTGTGACTTTTCTTCTGAAAGACAACATGCTGTAGTGAGTGTTGAGACTACATGTTGGGCAGACATTGTCTCCTGTGAGTGTATGTGGATGGTTTGTGTCTCTAAAAAGATGATTTTTGGAGAAAGGGCACGAGCTGAAACCATTATAAAACAAAAATATGTGTTTCTTTACAAAAAGACTCATTCAAGGTGTAAACCACTGAAGCTTCATCTCTTTTCAGTAAACATAATATTTTTATGTAATTTAATTGTTTAAATGGTTTGGGAGCAAATGGCTTTTCCATGTGCTACTTTAAGCTTCTTCAGATATTGAAGTTGTAGAGTTAACTATTTTGGGGAGCAGGATGTACAGGAAATAAAAGAGAAAAGGGGCAAGGGTGTGAGCAAATTCCAGCTCTGCTGTGGCATCTCATAGCAGGTCTGGCCTGCAGCCACTCCTCACCTTCTCAGAAATTAATTTGCCGATGCAGGAGTGGAGGAGAGAGGATAAGGGCTGATAAATATCCCAGGAAATTTGACTTACAGGAAATGAAATTGTCATTTTACATTTCTGGTGCTCGTTCAGAGAGCAGCGGGATAGGGAGAAAAAAAAAAGGTATTTTTAGACGCGTTCAAAACCTAGAGGTGTTTTTTTTTTTTTTTTAATCTGGAAGAACAAAGAGAACACATTGAGGAGAGCACAGCACCAACTGCTGATTTTTCCAGAATCAAACTTACCTACCACAAACACCCCGTGGATGAATCCAGGAAAATGCCAGCTGCTATCTCTGCTCCACACTTGCCGCCACCGAGATAAGCTGTGTCTCCTCCAAGGTGTTGCAACATAGCAGCTTCAAGAAAACCACCTCATTTTTCAAAAGTTTTTATTGTTAAGTTTGAAGACTAGACAAGGTCGTACTGGTTTTACATCGCTCTACATGATTTAGGTATATACAAAAACCATTTGAATATCACACAGCTTGAAGGGTTGCAAAGGTCGTTTGTGTCCGAGATACTTCTGTACTTACTGACACATCAGAAGCCAGCACTGAATATTATAGTTCACATTGGTTGTATAGCAAAGATACACTCATTTAGTATCCTTAGTCTTCAAAACTGACACTTAATTTGTATGAAGCCATTTCAAAAGAGAAAGTCAACCCCGCATCCAGAGCCAGTTGAGGCAACGGGCCCTGAACGCTGATAAAAAGGAGCCTCGTGCCAGTGCTTTATTTCCCAGGCTATAAATGTAGAAACTTACCTAGCAACACAAAGGTGAGGCCTGCCTACAAATACCTAGCTCGTTCAAGGTGAAATTTAATTAGGGGAACACTTTTGGCCTTGTTCAATGTCATTGTTAACGATCAATTCAGAAGTCAAGGATTATTTCTGAGCTTTTCTCCATCCCCTCTTAAAGGGATGTCTCCGGCCCTGCACTTCTGTTTTTTTTTGGGGCTGGTTGCTTTCACTGGGAGAGAACAGTTGTGTGAATTTATAACTTGCCCCTTATGGCAATGGTATGCACCTAGTCAACAAAATAAAATCAAAGGGATAGAGTTTAATTCTATCCCCTAATCTGATCCCCACCTGTTTTGTTAAATCTGAAGGATTCCACTTAAACCAAGAGCTATTTCAGACTGATACTGCTGACACTGGGAGCAGAATTCGGTGCTGGAAGAGCCATTCCAAGAAAGCTTTTTGGTAGCCAAGGAATAATGTCATTGGAAAAACTCCCAGCATGCAGGTTGAAACTGTAAGGGCGTCAGATATGTGATTTTTTAAAATGAATTGTCATGGAGTATTATCACAAGGTATGGAGCTCTCCTGGTGAAGACTGACAGCTGACACAGAACATGAGGGTGAAAATACTCAACACAAAAATTAATACCAAATTAAAACTTTTGCGTTACATTACATGAAAACTCTCTATGCAGGTGAAGGGATTACAATTCATTTACTAAACCAAGAAATATTAATTCAAAAGCAAAATTGAAGTTGCAAAAGATGAATAACATGAAAAAAACTGCCAACATTAAGAACAGAAACCAAATATTTCAGAAGAGCATTAGCACAAATTTTTAAAATAGGAAGTTTAATTTTCTGAAATGGCCTTCTGTTTTTTTTTTTTTTAATACAGTCAGTTAGTGAAATATCTATATGCTATTCTACATATCTGTAATTAAATTAATTAAATTAATTAATTAAATTCAGGATCAACTGCTCTCCCATAATAGGAAAATGTATTTAAGCCTCTTAAAGTGTTGTGTGTGCACGCCCTAAAGAGATAAATATTACTAGTTTTTTCTTTTTATTTTTTATCTTCTTTTTAACCTAAAGCCTAAATTGCAAAATATAGGCAGTAGATAATGTAGGGATAGACTTGTCCTCCATTATTCAGATTTTTTTTCCTCATTAGAAGTGCCACCAAATTGATTGACTTTCTCTTTAAAATTGCTCCTTTTGCTTGAAGACCACTCCATATATACATCATTAAGGAATGCTGTTAACACAGTTACAGACAAGACAGTAACAGTCTAGTGGCTTTTGTTATGCAGCACAAAGTAAAAAATAAAGAACAAACTTAGCAGTGTTGCACAGGACCTCAACATTTCTTACACATACTTTTACCTTTACAGGACTCTTCTTTAGAAGTCTTTAAATGTCTAAGCCTTATAAAATAAATACTTGTATAAATACAGTTTAAGGATTAAGTCATTTTGTAGAGGCAGGGTGTTCTGTTTGCTAAAATGTGACAGTTTAAGTGACACTATCAGAAAACCGCCACCATTATATCCCCAATTCTTGTATGTAAAATTCCTGGCTGCTATTCTAGAGGCTTTCACAGTTCAATGGATAATATATATTTAGTCTGTGGTGGAGAATGTGTGATTAAATGCAGGTTTTTTCGGAATCCAAACCATTTTTGTTTCCAAGGTAAACTTTGCCCTTTGCAAATTGTGGGCCAGCGAGCTGCTGGCCTGGGAAGCAGTGCCCAAGTTCAGAGTTTTGGTGAGAATGGAACAGTGACAGAAAATATAATAAGTTCAGTGACATTTTCTAAAACATGCAGCTGCATATCTCTCTCTCTCTCTCTCTCACATTCTCTCTTTCTCTCCACATCAGCATGGTATGAAATTAAAAGGTTGGCAGTAATCCCAAGTGCTGTTGTTTCAGGTCCCCTCGCTCCCTGTCCTGGGATCATTTTTAGTCTGAGGTGCTGCTCTAACTCTAAAGAGCTCTTTACTCCAAGGGAACTTGGATTGCTCCTCAAAGATTGGTGATGTCATCTCAATCAGCAGGGGAAACTGAGGCACGGGGGAGAATGTCCCCCCTACTTCTCCACTACTTTTCCTCCTAAAATCTACTTTTTAAACTGGGGTTGCTATCATGCTGTGTGTGAAGCATTCCTGTAGATGGGGCATGACAGGAAACAGCCTCCTCATGGCTCACTGGTGTTGACTAAAAATAGGAGCAGAGGGTGACAAGGGCCAGGCTTTGGTGTGCTCCTAAGTCACCTCTTACCTTCTGGGGAGGAAAGCTGTGACTTTAGGAAGAGCCTAAAGAGGGAGGGTTTCCTGGCAGTAAGGGAGTCATTCCTCCTGTGTGTCTTTTAGCACCTGGTTCCTTCTCCCCACATTTTCCTCCTCGATGGAACTCAGAGCGTGCGTGAAAGCGGTGATGGGGGTGGGCAGGTCACAGTCTGGGGCTGTGTGCTCACCCCCTGGAAAAATCATCCTGGAATGGAATTTCTGATGGAATGTGGACTCAACCCAAGATGAGACACCACAAATACCCTGGTGCCTCACCTTAGTCTCCGTGAAAAAGCACAGAAACTTTGAAAATTCATAAGCTTTGGCAAATTCGTTAACGTCATAATACACTGATTTGGTTACATATGCAAAACAGGTGACATGTCCCAAGGAAAAAAAACACCAGCACAGTGTGATACTAAACGGAAAGGATGGAGGCCATGTCTACAGCATGCAAAATAGAGAAGGAAAATGGGGCAGTCAGGAAAACCCTCCAGGTGCGTGGAATCTGCTGTCTGGATGGAAGTGGTGAAAGGTAGCTTGGAACATTGCAGGTACCGTGTTTGAACAGTACCAGGGAGAATTTCCCAAAATATTATGTCGTAAGAACTGACAGTGTTTGATAGGCACAATTACTATAATGCAGTCATCCCCAAGTAAACTTATTGCTAAAAGCTGCAGTATCACTTTTTGCAAGTAAGATGATGGTATGATTTATGGAGAACTCGTCAGGCCAATGTTCCTGAAGCTGCAAATGAGCTTCGTTTTTCTCTTCCCTTGTAAAAAGGATGCTGCTGGTTTGTTTTTTTTTTTTTCCCTTTTTTTCCCTCAACGCTTTTCAACTGGTGGTGAACATCTCAAAGGAGAACTAGGAGGATAATTCCACAGCAGAAGGGACAACACCAACAGATTTCAAGGGCAAAAAAACCAAAAAAAAAACGGATCGGATCGTTTTTTAAAAGGGCAGGCTTAGACCTCCTGGCGAAAGACAGCTAGCGGCCTACCATAAAAAAAATGAGCGAGCACTGGTTCATGGAGAAACCCCACGCAGCATCCTACAAGCTTCTTCTACAGCAGCAGGAGCGGGGCAGCTCAGTCCTCAGCTGCACAGCCCAGCAGCTCGGAGCGCAGGGTGATGCGGCCGTACCACGACCAGGGCAGGATGCGCACGTGCCGGGCCAGGATCGGCGGCTCGATGACGTTCTTGCGGTGCGTGTCGTTGTCAAAGTTGCCCTGGAACACCTGTGGGGGAAGCAACGGGGGAGGCTTTTAGTGGAAGTTCCCCTGGGAATGCCTGCGGGTGCGGCGGTCACGTTCCCTGAACGTGATTTCTTTCTCGCCCAGGGTTTTTCTGCCGCGAAGATGAAAGGCAGCGAGAGGCCTGGGAGAAAAGGAAAACAATTCCTATCTCATTTGCTTCTCATGTGTTGTGCTCCCATGTGGAATGTGTTTGGAGATTGTTTTACCCACAGGTGATTGCTTGATTGGACTCTGGTGTGAATTGTTTTGACTCTTTGGCCAATTATGGCCAAGCTGTGTTGGGAGTCTGGAAAGAGTCACGAGTTTTAATTATTATCTTTTTAGCACTGAGTAAGTGTCTTTTCTGTATTCTTTAGTACACTATATTATACTAAAGAACACTATACTATACTTTAGTATAGTATTCTTTAATATAATATAGTATTATAAAGTAATAAATTAGCCTTCTGAGAACATGGAGTCAGATGCATTATTCCCTTCCCTTGTCGGGTGTCGAGGTCTCTCGCTTGTCAGAGTGACCCCAAGAAATGTTAAAACTTCTCTTTTTTCCAGCCTGGCAATTGAAGAAGGAGTCAGGGCTCTTCATTTCTCGGTCTCAAGGATGTTTATTGTTCCTTATCTATAAAATTCTTTCTCCTGTCCTGCTGAGGTTCGCTCAGCAGGACACTCAGAGGCACTCTGCCTGCCCCAGGGCAGGGTTATCTTTTTATACTAAAAACTACGTGTACAATATTTACAGTTACTTCCCAATATCCGTCACCTATGTTAGACAGTGAGCTTCTACTCTAAACCAATCTAAAAGTGCCAACATCACAGCAGAAGATGGAGGCCAAGAAGAAGAAGAAGGAGAAAGGCTGGACACGCCCAGATCCCTCCATCTTGCCCCCCAGAACCTCCATTCGAAAAAACCCCAAAATCTACTTTTTCACCTCGTGATAAATTCACTGTCATTCTACTTAATTTGTCGTGGCTTGCAGATCTTCCTCTAAGGTTGGTAACTTGCCCCAGGGGTCACAATCAAACCCACAGGGGCATCCTGGGCTCTGTGCCAGGGTCTCTGAGCCCCCTGGCAGGGTCTGGGCTGCTCAGGACAGACAGAGGGATGTCCTGGGTCCTGACAGTCCGGGTTGCCTGCATTTACAATATGCAGGGAGGTTTTAAGGCTGGCCTATAGGAATGTGTCCCCTGTTGACAGAATGACAAAACCATCCTTTGTCCCCTCAAAAAGGAAAGAAGCCCAGAAGTTTATCTCTTCGATTAGGTGAAAAAGCCACCTCTTAGGCCTAAGGGACTTCACCTCAAACTTAAGGATAGCAAATTGGAAGGAAGCAAAAAAGTCCCGCCTGAGCAATTTACTAGAAAAAGAAGAGAACAAAGAAACCAATGGCTTTTGTGAGGTGTTGTACCAGGAGCAAGAACCTCTTGCACCTGGCTTGGTTTTTCTCTGTAAAGAGTTTCGTTATTTTGCCTTTTATTAAACCTTTTTGTTTCCAGCACTGCAACAGAAGCCATCCTGCTGATTTTTATGCCTCCAAGGGTAGCTGAGCTATCTTGGGTGTGTTATAGGCCTCCAAGAGCTTATTAGACCTGGCTTGAGGAGGCCCAGCCCACGGTGAAACTCCGACTGCCCTGGATCCGCGATGAGTTTTTATTGTCGGTATGCACGACTTTTAGTGCTGTTTAAACTTAAGGTTTAAAGTGGCAAAGAGAAGTTGGGTTTTAGGAAGGAATCCTTTGCTCTGAGGGTGGGGAAGCCTTGCAGAGGGTGTCCAGAGCAGCTGGGGCTGCCCCTGGATCCCTGGCAATGCCCAAGGCCAGGTTGGACATTGGGGCTTGGAGCAACCTGGGACAGTGGAAGGTGTCCCTGCCGTGGCAGGGGTGGCACTGGATGAAATTTAAGGTCCCTTCCAACCCAAAACTGTGATTCCATGATCTCCTGCCTCTGCTAAATCTTGTGATTCATTCACGCTCAGCCCTGGTGCAGGTAGAGGTTTCTACTCAAAGCTTCACCCACCGTTCCGCCAGGGCCACGCTCTGAAAGTTACACAAAAATCATTAACATTTAAAAAATTAAATGTCTTTTTACTTGGCATTTGTACCATCTCAAATGAATCCCAGGAGGGTCCTCTTACTGCTTCTGAGGAAATAACATTAATAATTAAAGGTAAGAATTTTTATTGTATCACTTATGAAAGTTGCTGGGATGCAACTATATAAACCCTTGTAAAATTGGTGATTATCAAGGATATTATCTTCTCATGTCAGAAAAAAGTCAGCAGATGAATTAAGAGCATCAGGCTGTGATAAAAGTAAAACATCCTACAGTACAGTGCATGTTATGATCTTATTTCCACCCTTATTGGTTAATCCACACAAAAGTGAGTTATAAAACTCCTATCTATGACAAATCAATGCCAGATTTTTCCCCTGCCAGCCACTATTTAAATTCAAAGGCCACAGCACCAATTTTTGACAAAATGATCAGATTATCCCCTTGGGTTGTTTTCAGTTTTTATGGGAAATGCTCATTCTCTTAAAATGTCAGCCAATTCACTTCTCATTTATAAAAACTGAACCTGATGGCTTTTCGACTGAAAATGAATGACTGTTGTTTGCATCATGCAGAGAAGAATATAGACCTCCTGGAGAAGTGCTTATGTGACTGAATTAATGCAGAATTACAGGTTTCCTAGAAGTTCTTGGGAAAATATCAGAGTTTGAAGTGCAAGCTGGCCGATCTAGCATTTTAGCCCTGACTCTGGTTCCTTTGTGGCATGGTCACAAAGATTTTGGTCTCCATGCAGAACCTCTTTTGGATGTTGGAAGCTTCTCCCCAGTGCTGTCCTTTCAGGACATCAAACAAAATCCATCCCCTCCCCAGGTGATGAATTCCCTTTCTCCTCTGCCATCAGAGAGGTGGGAGCGTGAGAGGATGTGGGAGTTCTGATAGATGGATAAAGTAGCTGAGAAAATGACCACAGAAACATCAGTTTTGTGAGTCTAAGGAAAAGAAAAAACAACCAAACAACCAAAATAATTTAGCACAGGGAAAATTGTTTGCTGCCCAAGTGAAGGGTTGATACATAAATCAGCAGGAGCTTGGGCTAACAAGGTTTGCTCCTCAATTCCAGTTTCATTTGTAGCAAAAAATTACATTACTAAGATCATAATTGAAATTACAGTGGCACCTCTCAAAACCCAAAATGCAGCTAGGAAAACTTAAAAGGTTTTTTTTTAGGCTTTTTGGCTTTCCGTTTGATTTCTTGCACATGCATGTGAAATATCTGTTGATATTTTTTGCCAAGCTAGACAAAGGAACCTTTCTACAGCCCCAGTGTTCATATCTGAACACAGATATGAAAGATAAATAAAATTATGTGAGGCAAAACCAGCAACAAATACAGCTGAAGGAGGGAGGATTATGTCATTTACTTACAGCATGAGAACAAGATTTAAATTTTATTTTTAACTCATGCATGATTTCATTATCACTTGAACTGTCTCAGAGGTTATTTTATGCAAATATGAAATACACCTTTCCTCAAAATTCAAGATCTAGTTTCAAGAAATTAACTAAATGTGCTAGATGAGAAGAAGGATTTTGGGGAAGTAGATTTATCAGAAAGTAAGGGAAGCATTGTCAACATCCACAAGTATGATCTGCATAAAATACAACATTCTAACAGAAATTTACTTTTCTTTTCCTGTGGCCCCATGGCAAATTTCTTATGGGAAAAACTATATCCTTTCCCACTCTTCATTTACTTTTAGCCTCAATTCACTAATAGAGTCAAGGAATTTGGAAGGAGCAAGGAGGACAAAGAACAAAACATGAGTTATCAGTAGAAAAAAAAAAGCTATTTCTTTAGCTAAAAGTATTTTTTTAATCTACCTGTTGTTTTATGTCCAAGCAGTCAATACTAAATGAGCCACCAAAGTAATTAAAACCCTTGAAAAGCTGATGCCTCTTAATGGCCACTCCTCACATTTGTTTCCGAGCAGTTTTTTTTCAGGATAGCTCTGAAGACTGCCATGACTTTTTAAGATTTCAGAGGCTGATGCTGGAATTACAATATAAAAAAATTGTGAAAAGTGAAATAAAAATTAAAAATAAAATCCTCAATGATGAAATAACTCCAGGATGATTTGTGCTCAAGAAATAAAGACCAGAATGTAAATTATCAATGTGTCAGTGCACACCTTCACTTTGAGCTCTGGGTGAGTGCAGGTCTGCTCCTGCTTCATCCCAAAACAGCAAACACAGAGAAAGAGGCAGCAGGAAAAAGGGGGTTTTTTGGGAGTTATTAAGCAGATAAGTCTCTCCAGGCAGAGAGGAGATACTGTAGGTGTCTATAAAACCATAAGTGGCGTGGGGAAAATCGATAGCAGGCAATATTGCAGCGTCCCCTCAGCAGGGTCATCCAGAGCCATCTAAAGGTCACGGTTCCCCTTTCAACACGTAATTAAACCATGGCACAGCTTCCTCAGCCTTTAACCACTGCTAAAGATCAGATAAATTGAGAGGGGGAAAAACAGCTGGGGCTATTAAGGACACGGACAGAAAAAAAAAAAAATTTCAGAGCTGGGAAAGGGCACTAGGGAGGAATAACAGCCTTACTTTTCCTGATGCCTTTTTGGGACTACCTAAAAACAGAGGCCAGACAAAATGAAGGGAATTAAAAGTGGTTGTGTTTATCGAAGGGCCTTCAGGTGCATTTTGGGCAGACCAAGGCCATCCAGGAGCTACACCCAAAAATGGCCCACAGGTCATGGGCTATCAAACTTTTATAAGTTTGATCCGTTTGTTTATTTGGGATGAATTTTCCAATTACAGCTTCAGGTAATGAAGTCATTTAGCCCAAGTTTGCTGCCCCCAACTCAGTTCTGTTTAACATCTCAGGCCCTGGGGCAGTGAGGTGTCCTTGGTTGCCAGGCCTGGAGAGGAATTGTTGTGTCTGCCCAAAACGGGGCAGCAGCAGCTGACACTGAATGTGGAGTTTGGAGTTACACACTAAAGAACTGCAGGATCACAAATGTATGGAATATATAAAAGCCAAAATCCTGAAGCATCATTCCAGTCCACAGGATGCTCCTGGAAAGAGCTTCACCCTCCCCAAAATCAGTGGCTGCCACGTCACAAGGTGAATTTTCTTTTTGTACAAGTGGATCTAAGAGCTCCTGCTTTTTGCCAACCCTGCTGTGGAACGTTTCAGATTTTACAGTGTCTGTTTATGTCAGTCTGCACACTCAAAAAGGCGTAACTTGCAGGAATATTTACTCAGCAGCTCTAGCAGTTTTACACATACAGACCCTCCACACACTCCTCCGTAGTGTTCAGGCTCTTGCAGCTGCTGTTGGAAAAAAAAAAAAAGACAAACCCAAAAACCAGAAAATGCGTGCTGCTGTAGTTTTAAATATGGTAAATTTAATCGTTGTTACTTTATGGAAAAAGAGTGAAAGACAGGAAAATAGATACTGATATTCCCAGCTGAAAAGTTCTGAAATACAAACAATTCTTGCTTATACTTGTGTCCAGCAAGCAATTTGAATGTCTTGATTTCAAACATTATGTGAGAATTTTCAATGTAAACAAAGCGTTTTTTGGCATTAGCAGAAAATCCAGATAATGACAGTGTAAGTGGATTAGAATTTTAAAAAGAAAACTGTTGTAAGACTGAATAATTTAGGAGAAATACCTGAAGACTAGCAGCTTGGGGAAAGGAGTGTTGTCTGCTGTAGCTTAAAAACATTTTTCATACCTAGCAGAATATTTTAAAAATGCTATTTAACGGAGCAGTTAATCCTGCTCATATTAGAAGAAGAATATTTTATAAAGAATTTCTAGTCATGGCCCCTGTTTGGAGTTTTCTTCAGTGCAGAACATCTCAATATTCAGAAAAATAAAGGTGGCACGTGGATGTGTTTGTGGGCATATGCATTTTTGGAGTGAATAAGAGGAGAAAAAGTAATTTTTTCTCTCAGTTACATCAAGTGCACGCATATCACATCCATTAATATCTGTACACAGCCTTTATTGTTTCTCCATGTTCAGAACAGGTAGAGGGAGATAAAACTTTAAAACTTATGAAACCTTCTAATACTGATTAGAAGGTTTCATAACTTTGAAACTTATGAAACATACTCTAACATTCTCATACTGTCTATCCCATGTGGTCCACATGTTGATGCTACAGAAATGGGCATTTATTCCACTGTACATGGCCTATAGGAGGTTCAAAGCCAAAAAGAGAAACATTTTGAAGACCAACCTGCCTCCAAAGATGCTTACAGAAATGCAAGGTAGATTGTTAAATAAGCATTTTGTCTTTTGCTCATTTTGTCTTCCCCCAGCTGAAATGAGCATAGCTAGATCTTCACCTGACACAAATTAGGATAATTCAGCTCAAAGTAGTGGAAGTCACTCATAATTTAAACCAGTGCAGATAAAATAGTCACTTAGATTAGAAATTACAACTATTATTGCAGATAATGCTATCAAATAGTGATAATTTAAGTAATATTACTAAAAGAAAATTCATTACCCGTGCCAAGTAAGTAGATTATGTGTAGGAATTGAGTGTAAACCAGATATTATAATAATTCAACATCATCCAAAAAAAAAAAAAAAAAACCCAAAACAAAACCATTAACAAATCTAGCAGAAAGTTTTTTAACCTGACATGATCTAACTTTTCTTTAATAAGTAGGTTCCTGTCTCCTCTCACCCTGGCAATGGTCTGTGCACTCAGAAATGTATAAAATTACGACTAGTTCATCGTTTTGTGTACAAACCCAGTGGCCATTTATGCAAATACTGTCTACCTGCAGCTAATTGCACTGCTGATGGCTGGTGGTGACTGGCAGTGCTGCAGACTGCCAGGCTCCTTTAGGCTACTTTCAAATGTTCTCATCTTCCTGTGAGAAAACAGCCTCTGAAATGCCATTTGACACTGCAGCTGGCCTTGGGTTACCTACAGCGGGCTGTGCAATTTATAAATCACATGTGGAATGTGATTAAACAAAAAAAAAAAAAAAAAAAAAGGGGGGGAAAAAAAAAAAGGAAAAGGTCAGATTTGGTTTGGATGTCCTCAGCTCTGGAGGTACAGTGAGCTACTGACCTCTAGTTGAGAAAAACAAGATAGCTATTAGCTCTGGCCCTGTTTCTAAAATATATTTTCTTCCTATGTGACAGCCTGCAATGTAATTTATTTTGCTTCTTGATGGCAACAGGCAAAGTTTTCATGTTTTTTCCAGGCCACTCATTCAAACTATTTAAAAAGAATGAGAAGGGCTCCATTTGCTTTTTTATTTATTTTTCTTTTTTCTTTTTTCTCCCAGCAATTTTTTGTCTGCACTCACAGGAATTGAGCACAGATGTGAAATGAAATGACTGACCATTAAAATAGCAGAAGCCAGGCAGGAGCTGCAGGAGACACTGCTCTTGGAACAGCTTTTCCATGTGAAATAGTGCAAAAATCTGAAGACCCCATTTCCTTCTCCTCTAAACCACTGTTTTGTTAAGGATTAACCAAATTTACAGGCTGCACACAATGTGCAGGAAATAATATCTATTTAGAAAAATATATAAATAAAATACAATATGTTGTATACAACATAAATGCAAGAGACCAGTAATTTTCTCCTTTGTAAAACTTTAAAAAATGAACTTTAAAAAATGATGAGGAGGGATAAGTGAACAGCCCCAGAAATTCAGTGAGATCTGCTGATCTGTTAGGACTCACCCTGTAAACAGATCAGCACTGGGATGCTGAGCACCAGATGGGTTCAAGTTCTCAGCTCTTGTCTAAATTATGAAGTTACAATTTCATTATAAAGTCACAATTTCATTATAAAGTCACCACATTAACCCACAAATCATTATTACCAGCCTACCAATATCTCCGTAATTCTTTTGTCTGTGACTTTAAAAGTTATTTTATTCCTTTCATCCTGTCTTCCTTTCCCTAAAATGTTTTGGAGCCACCTTTCCCCTAAACCTTTTTGATGGTTAAACAAAGCAGGATGAGGGCAGGGTGACTAAATCACCTGCAGGAGAAATAAAAAATCTATGTGTTCTGTCCTTCATAGAATAAATCAGGATGCTCAGTTAATAAATAGGACTAATGAGGGTAAAAAATGAGTATTTATGCTTGCTGCTGTTGATAGTTGTTGAATATCTACCTTTTACCTTCCTTCTGTATCTCCTGAAAACAGATGAAACATTTCACAGAATTTTCACTTTGCTATGAAAACTCGTTTGTTTTTTTGGTTTTCTGGGGTTTTTTTGGTTGTTGTTTTGTTTGTTTGTTTGTTTGTTTGATTTGTTTGGGTTTTTTTTGTTTTTTCAGTTTCCTTGCATTTGGGAGAAAATCTCACCTTACGATAAAGAAATTTTAGTGGATCCTGTTCAAAGGTGGTAATGTCAGACAGGACCAGCGGTGCTGCTCCTCTCCTGTTCCTCATGGATGAGGTACAGCACTGCTTTTTCTCCTCATGGCTTTATTATTATTTATATTTTTATTATTTATTATTATTTATTATTTTATTATTTTATTATTTATTATTATTTAATTATTTTTATTATGTTATTATTTATTAATTTTATTTATATTATATTTCTATTATATTTCTGTCCCAGTACACACAGAGCAGGGTTTCTCTCCAAATCCCATGGGAGCACTGCATCCACCCAGCTGGAGTGGTGAGTGTCAGAAAGGGTTTACTGGCTGGCTCTACATTCCTCTGGCTGAAGGAATTTATGCTTTTTCAGTCAGGAAATGGATGATGGAAACTGAGAAGAAACAGTTTGAAGTACTCCAACCAAAAGAAAAGGGAAAAAATGGAGATAAAATCAGATTTTTGTGTCCTCTGAGGACAGGGTGGGTGTATGGCAGCAAGGGGGATAAGGCACTTTCCACTTTAGAGGATATTTAAACACTGGAGCTGACTGTTTATAGAATTTTCATCACAATCTGTCTCTTGGAACACATTAAATAAAAATCTGAGTGAGGATGGTACAGCCCTGTCTGAGGTGAAGAACAGGTGAATTAATTAAGCCTCAGCTCTGAAATTTACCTGCCAGCACCTACTCCAAGGTGACAGGAAGGGGCTTGGGGGTTCTTGAATCCCATTTTCTGCTGAGGGTGCAGGAGGAGAGGGCCACAGTGCCTTTGGAGGTGAAAAGGTGCATTCCTAAAAGCTGTCTTGAGACCCTTTCCAGCCCTACATCCTATAAAGTTTTGCCAAGTTCAGTGACTTCTGGAAAGTCAGACTCTGTCATCAAACTTTTAACTTTTCCAGATGCTTTTGAAATAGATAAATAAAATCCCAAACCCAGATATTTCAGTTTGATGTTTGTGTGTATTAAAGGCTGAGGTCCAGACTCAGATCAAGTGAGCTTATTTATTTTGTACACATTTAGATTCAGAAATCCTAACTTCTAATTTCCAGTGAAGTGCATTTGATCTTGTCGCGTTGATCTTTTAAATGGTCTTGACTTGTTAAAGAATCATAATAACATGCATCTATTTTATTTTCAGGGATGTTAATTAATACAGGGTGTGATATGTTTAAACGAGACAACGATTAAGAGTTTCCCATTGCTCCTAATGGAATATGTGTGTAGCAATTAACAGTCCATCTGCTGAAGAAGGCAAAAACAATCTAATTGCTTTGGCCAATGGTACAAACAAACTCAGACTGGAACAGTCCTTTAAGTGTGATAACACATTCGCAGCAAAACTAAAAGAAAATGCACTCTGACTTAAAGCTCCAACCTGTGTTCTCCTTTGCAATAAAATGAATGCAGGCACAAGTTTGGCTTGGAGAGAACATTTATTTCACTTTTCCCTCTCTTTTTAAATGGCAGGGATTTAAAATAGGATGTGTACAAAGTACTGAAGCCACCACCTGTCACTTAAATTGAATATATTTGTGATATGCCTGCCTAAGGTGAGCTGTTTGCTTCCAATTTTTATCTGACAGCCACTTATACCAAACACATCCATAATCAAAAAAAAAAAAATTAAAAAAAAATCATTGGTGTAAGAATCGTCTGAGCCAGGTCGCTAAACTAACAGATTTGGTTTTCACTACCTAAAATCCTTTAGGGAAAAAAAGTCTCAGTTTGGGTTAGAGCCAGTGAGGGACGTTTGGGTTTCAGGAATTCAAAGTCTGGATGGGAATGCCTGACAATGCAGACACAGAAGCACAGCCATGCAAATACTCAGTGCTGTAATTTAGGATATATATTACACATAAATACTCAATCCACTAATAACACATTCCCCTAATCAATGACCTTCAATCAATCAGTTAAAATCTGTGAAATGTGGCAGATGCAGGTGTCTAACCCCTCATCACTGGGTCTCCCTGTGCTCACACAGCTCATTTCAATGCATATCAAAAGTTTTCTCACTGTTTGAAAGAAAAGTAATTTAATTGACTTACGTGAGGAATATGTCAGTTTATTTCCCAAAGAATTTTTATTTATACTGAGAAATATAAGTGGGAGCCTGAACATTTATCACCCTGAATACACAGATTTGAGATGTTATCAGACACATCAGCCATCTGGTATTTCAATAAATCCATCTTTTGTTTCAATCAGACAGAACCCTACTAAGACATTTAATAAATAATTCACATTTTGTCATCTTGGTTAACATTTCCCTAGGCGATGCATATGCTGTGATATTTTTCTTAACAGGTGATTATGAAATTCAGGTATTTGCAGTATAAAAGTGTCACACAGTTTAAAGGAAAGGTATAATGAATAACAAGAGAAAAGTTAAATGCTTCCAGGTAAATCAATCAGCAAACCTATACTTTCCCTATGCCTCTCAAACATTTGCAGAGGAAGTCGTGAAACTTTTTTTAATGTTTCTTATTTATTTTATAGCACAATAAAAATAATATTTTCAGTGAGTATTTGAAACCCTAGCTATTAATTTCCAGAAAAAAAAAAACCAAAAAAAAACCCAAAAAACCCCTGTCCAAAATGGCTGGGTAACAAGGATGTGCTTCACAGGAAATCACTGAAAATAGTCCCTACTCACCAAAAAATGCACTGAAACACTTTTTTTTTTTTAAATATACAAATTAACGGCTATTTATACACCTTCTGCTCTAGGGTTAAATGAAGGAATAGCTGTGATTAATGGAGAACTGTAAAGTTTTATGTATTTAACAGCATTAAATCAGGTGCATGGCACTGGTAGGTGTGAATGTCATTGTGATTTGTGACTTTTATCCACCCTGACTCCCCCATGTGCCATCCCCTGGATATGGAACCCAAGGAAATAATCCACAGGCCCTCATCAGTGGCGTCGTCACAACCAAAACACTGATTTTTCTCTTTGCTTTACCTTGTCCTTCTTCTGCTTTTCATCCTGGTATATTTTCCAGTGCTCCCCATCATTGCTGTAAGCAAGCTTGTAGGACCCCACGAACTGGACGTGCCCAAAATCTTTTGCTCCTTGGGTGATTATCCCAGTGATCTTTGTAGGGATGAGCAGGTCAATCTGAACAGAGCAGTTAAAAATTAAAAAAAAAAAAAATCAGAAATGAACAACCAACCAACCAAAAAAAACCCCAAAACCAAAAAACCCCAAGCTCCCCCCCCAAAAAACCCAAACCCCCCCCAAAAAACCCAAAACAAAAAAGAAACCCCAACAAGCACCCAAAAAACCCCAAAAAAGCAAAACAAATTTTTAAAAGCCCATCAAGCTCCCCCCCCAAAATAAATTTAAAAAAAATCCAAAAAAACCAGAGGAGAACATAATTAGAACACTTTCTGTTTCCAGTGTGGTTTTGCAACACACCAAAGCAAAATGGTGCAGCTTTGGTCCCCCCATTGTGTGCTGACACTATGGATAATAATTTACTTCTCCAAGCTCTAATTTCCCTTTTCCCCCCCTTTTTATTTATTTATTATAAAATTTATTTTTTGGTACCACCTAACGGCACAACGTGGAATGATCTCACACCTTTCTCCATTGCGCTGAGTGTCATACATGGCACCCAAAAAAACCTGGTTAATTTACAGTGGGAATGATCTACAGCTAAAAAATATTCCCATGTGCTCCTAATACTCAGAATACATGGCTGATTCCCCAAGTGCCTTTCCATTTCCTTCTCAGTTCTTGAGCCCATGCTTTAGTAAGGCTCTTAAGACATTTTAAGCTATCATGCTCCTTTTCCTCCTGAAATTCCTTCTCACTTTACTCCTTTCTTTCTTTTTCTACCTGAAAAGCTCAAAGTTTCTCATTTCTTGATTTTTTTTTTATTTTTTTTTATTTTATGATCTTAGCACAATGCTTTTTAAAAATGCAAGGCAGGAGTCTTAAAGCCTAATAAAATCTGAGCTTTCAAGTGGTTTCCACGTGAGTCAGCATGCCTGTGCTCAGTTCTTTGTGAACCAGAACCCAACACTGAATGTAACAGATTTGGCCCAGATGCCTTGGATTAAAATGATCAAGAAAGAGAATGCAGTAGCAAAAGTAAATTGACCTAATAATGTAATTTCAGAGGCAGAATGAAGGAGTTGAACTCCCTATCAAAACTGATATTTTCTTGAAATTTGAGAGTATAACTGAGGTTTCGTTCTGTGTCCTCCAGCAATGTGGCGAGCCAGTAAAGAAGAAATAAAAGAAAAGGTGGATTTATTTCAAACAATAAATGGCTGTGAAGCAGCCGGCATTTTTAAAATTGTCCCTTAAATCAGGCAAGAGAGACTCACAGTAAAAATATTACAGTGAAGTGAGAGGAGTGCTGAACTCCAGGAGCGGGTTGATGGACATGTTTTTACAGAAAAAAAAGAAGAAATTAGAAAGTGAAGAAATAAAGAATCTCTGGCTGATGAAATGCTGAAGATCCAGTGCTGGATTTTTAGGAAGCTGAGGACCCCCTGAGCAAACTCATGTTGGATGGAATGTGGGGCTGGGGAGAAGAACAGATGTGCTGTGGAGCATAAGAAATTAATAATGAGGAGAGAAACAGAAACAAACGAGCTTGAGAAGTCAGCTGGTCCTGCTCAGTGCCTTTGAAAGATGGAAATTGGGGTTTGGATTTGTGTCCTCAGGCCGGGCTGGGCAGGGATTGGAGCAGCCTGGGATGGTGAGAGGTGTCCCTGCCATGGCAGGGGTGGCACTGGATGGGATTTAAGGTCCCTCCCAACCCTTCAGACCATCCTGGGATTCTGTGAGCACAGAAGGAAGAAAACAACTGAAAAGTGTAAGAATAGAAGAGGAAAAATTCACTGTTTATTTTTAAGAATGGAATACCGTTTAGAGCAATCAAACAAAGGAAGCCTGGAGATCCCAACATTGGAGAAAAGAGTAGCAAACAACAATAGTAAATCCTCTTAAGGAAAGTAACGACTTAAAAAGTTCAATACTGAGATACCAAAACAGTGAGGGGAAATGTCAGGGTCTGCAGATGGCTCAAGAATTTTGGTTCTGCCGGGGTGAACTAATTTATTGCCATCATTTATTGCCAGTGGCACCCCAGGATGTTCCTGGGAGGCAAAACTGTGTTCTTTTTGTTCAATGGGGAGAGAGAGAGGGACTCAATCAGAGCAGGATCCTGCTTTGGAAGCTTTCATGGATGGCTTGAAGGGACTTTTCTGTTCTGTAAGGAGTGCAGGGGAGCTGGGTTCCACAGCCTAAGTGGGCCCCTGGGAAATGAGCACTGCTAATTAGCGCAAGTCTTTCATGAATTAATAAACACCAGGTCTCCAGACCTTGCTTCCAAATATTTTGGAGTCTAAATGAATAGTCTTAAACAGACTGAACTGGTAAGGAATCACTAATTGGTCCCCACTTTCAGGCAGCTTTTGAACTAAACATTTCAGAGTCAACTTTAGATTCTCTTTATAAATAATTTTGACATTAGCATTTTACAAGTGCAACCTCTTTTTAGCAGAGAATGCTTCTTATACTAAAAATCAATGTCTCTCCTGTTAGCTTGAAAAAATGCATCCACAAAACCAGTTGTTTATTTTTAAAATGTTGAAAGTGAGCTGAGAGGATTTCACAAATATTTAACATGGCCATGACACTCAGAGTACTCCTCATTGAAATTCAGAACAGGGAGAAAAAAAAATTTCTCATTAAGATTCAGGGGATTCCAAAGGTAGAATCACAATAAATCTTTATTATCACATACATCCAGTGTTAATAAAAATGTCCTGGTAATGATTGTTTTGTGCTTATAGGACATATCCAGTGGCCTTGCACTCTTGTTCAGAAAATTATGTGGGAAGCTGGAAGGTAATTTGGCTTTGCTCAGTTTTTTTTTTGTCAATAAGACTTATATAGAACTGTGTAGAATATGTGTGTGTGGGTTTTTTTGGAAAAAAAAATGTGAAAAAAGAAATAATGAATACATAGACTCTCCTTAGGTCTTGACAATACAGACAACACATATTGCTGGAGATGAAGGAGAAGAATACAGGATATAGCACCAGCATTTCTGTCTCGTATTTTAGCATCTAATTTACTTATTTATTCATAAGCAGATGAAAAGTCTTCAGGCAAAAAAGATCATTATTTAAATTAAAGAAATACAGCTTTTATTCTGTAGCCTCATTACCTTCTACCTTGCTTTTCATTTTTTGTATTGAAACTACTTTAGAGCAGAAAGTTGAGGAGAATTTACACCACCTTCTAGGTAAAACATCTGCACTAAAACAGCCTAAATGAAAGTCATAACTTCCCATCAGGACACAGAACACTTTCATTCAGTTAGTGCAGCTTGCAAGTAACAGGCAATCAAACAAATTACCAGGGAGAGAAGTTGAATTAAGACACAACCAGTGTGTACCCTTCAAAGCTGAATGTGATTAACAGGATTAGAATGTGACTCTGGCTTTTTCAGTGCAGCAGAATTTAGAAGGAGGTAGAGGCAATTAGTCTGCAGCTGAGAGGATCATTAGCTGGTTACAAGGAGAACCATGGTCTACAGTTAATGTACATTTCTACAAGCAGCTGATCAAAAGACAGTTTAGCATCTTGCGTCTGAAAGAAGCCTCTTGGGCTGTAGCTATTCCCTTTTCCCACCTTGTTTCAGATGTTACAGACAAATTCAGGGTGGTTTGGAGGAGAATTAATTTAAGGAGAGCACAAAGATGAGCACACCTGAGCGTGGAGCGTTTCTAAGGAAGCACTTGCACGGATGTGCAGCACCAGCTCGTGGTGTTGGTGTGCTCTTCATGGGACGATCACCAGAGATTCCTTGCAACCTCAGCCATTCTCTGGTTCTCCAACACATGGCAAAACCCAACCAGGCTGCCCAAAATCCCAGAAACTGGAAAATAGGCACATTTATTCAGCATTTACACTGACAGCCACCACAGCAGAGCAAGAGCAGACCTGCACCACTGACACCACAGAGCAGGGCGTCTGCACAGCTGTGGCTGCAGGGCCCCCACTTCCAGATACCCTGGGCCACCTTTTCCAGCACATCTTTTGGCTTAATTTAACCTGAAGGGAACCCATGGTTTGTGAGGATAGCCCATCATGTGAAGCAGTGCATGAAAAGTGAAGGTGTCTTCAAAAATAACACACTCCTCATCAACCTGGCAGTGTCAAAGGAGGAGAAAGAACCCCCAGGATGCAGGGAGTGCCAGGCTCTGTTTCACGGTGAAGATGATGGTGAAATGCCTCACTGTGACTTTCAGCTGTTCATCATTTCAGGAGTATTTAAAATGTTCAGTTAAGTCCTGTCTTTATGCAGACATTGTGGTTCTGTTCCCAGTAGAGCCAATCCTATGTTCAGTTTTCTTGTAATTTTAGACATGCCAGTTTTTCTCAAAGGTTTTATTTTATTTGCCTTTGTGATCCTGTACACTGCATTTTATTGTTTTTGTTATTTCAGGTTTTTTGGGGTTTTTTTTGGGTTTTTTTGTTGTGTTTTTGTTGTTGTTGGTTTTTTTGTGGGTTTTTTGTTTTGTTCTGCTTTGGGGTTTTTTTTGTTCATTTTTTTGTTGTTGGTGGTGGGTTTTTGTTTTGTTTTTCTGTGTGTTTTTTTGTTTCTGTTTGTTTGTTTGTTTGGTTTTTTTTTCTTTTTTTTTTTTTTTTTGTGTTTTAATCACTCATCAGATAACACTGATGAATGCTGGGCGACCTCAATCCACTTGGCAAATACAAAATCACTGGGATCAGAAATAAAGAAACCTGGATCCAACGAATATGACAACTGGAGGGAGGCACTGCCAAGGTGGGGACAGTTCTTACCCTTAAGAGAGACTGAAAAAAAAGGCCACAATTGTCTCCAGCTGCTAATTCACCAAAGTTCAGACCTGGCTGTTAAATATCCTGATATCACAGTGAGGCCTCAGGTTATTTTGGGATGCTTAAGATAATGGCTGGAGCTCATGGTTGGACACCAAACCCGACCGATGTGCTTTCCAAGTAAATAAATGAAGAGTAAATAACTTGTCCTGAGCCTGTTATTTACTCTTTATTTCAGACCTCGTGACTGCCTTGATTTTTTCCAGGGTGAGCTGGCACAGACAGAGCTGTTACCTGTACCTTAAGAAAAGGAGGGGCAGGATTGCAGTCCTGGCCACAGCACAAAGGCAGAAACGCAGCTCTCCTCATTTTATTGCATCAGAGGAAGGTGCTTTGCACTCTCCTCCATGCCCAAAATCTGGATGTAAAGGAAAATTAGTGCTGGTACGCTATGCTTGCTGTAGATGTGCAACATCTGAATGTTTCTAAAAACAACTCACCAGAAGCTCTCTGTTTTGAAAACTGAAACTCAGCATTTCAGGATTTTTTTTTTCCTAAAGCCTAAATATTAAACCCACAAAAAACCCAAACCTCAAACCAAACCCAAATTATAATCCATCATGACCAATTGGATCTAAAAACTGTTATGGGGAAAAAAACCAACTGAGCAACTAGATGCTCTTTGTAGAGAAATCTAATTTTCATCACAGCATCTTCCATACCAGAGAAGTTTTATTGTGTAGTCTCTTAAATATGTATTATTAGGGTAAATAACTAATAATGTAACATGAAAAAAAAAAAAAATTATGACAGAAAATGAATTGCTCTAGAAGAAGCCATAATAACTTAATAGAAAGCAGCAGTTTTTAGCATTTTGATCAATATTCCACTATACAGGGTTTTCATGCTTCCTAGGCAAAAAAAAAGAAGAAATAAAATAAAAAGTTTTTCATTTAATTGGGTATGTATTAGCTATTCCAGCTGCCATATGTTTAAAATTAAACTTCTTCTCAAACCTAGCTGGAGATGGGTTGCTTTCAAATAAAATAAGACAGGAGAGTCACTCTTTTTCTCCTTTAAAAATGTGGATTTTTTTTCTTTGCTGTCTTCTTTTTCGCTTGAGCTTACACCTTCAACATGATTTTAACACTGTGTTGCTATATTTTCAATGCCTGTAGTCCTCTGGGCTAAGATAATAAATACTGGTCTTATTTTCTTATTGCTCTTAATTGCTTTTCCCTCTGAATGACTTTATGGCTGCAGTAACTGCAGTGAAGAAACAGGTCAGGAAGAATTCCATGTGCCATCAGCTGTCTCCAGTACAACTTAAAAGTGATAAATTGGAGGATGAGGCCTGTTCTTTGTAATGTCCATGGACCATCAAAAATACCTCTCAGGACATTCTGTTGAAAATTTTGGAGTGAAACCCACAACCAGGCTGAAAACTTACTTTATTTCCACCAGCAACTTCTTAAGTAGCCATTACTTCTTAAAAAGTACAGATTGTGTGAATCCTTCCCAATTTACATACTCAATATTCCCTGTTATATAGCTATTACTGGAAAAGGAGGAAAAAACCCAGCTAAATTACTATAATATTTTTTCAGCATTTCAGTAAAAACTGAGATAAAACAGGTGTATTTGATCAACTATTTGGACATTTTCAGAGCAGTATCTATTTACTGCAGGCCAGCTTTTCATAACTACAATTTAATAGGCTGTGAATAATCTCATTTCACTGGCATTTCAAAAATTAGATATTAAAAAAAAAAAAAAAGGAAGAAAAAAGGAAGAAAAAAAAAGAAGAAGGAAATGTTGGGTCCTTGAAGGCAGATGATGTGCTGTGGTTGTGTCAGCACCTTGGTAAATCCTGTGCCCACAGCATACATGAGGTAATTCTGTTTTCCTCCTGATCCTGCAAACCAGAATGAATTCCACAGATCTGGATTAATCTCACAACTTATCAGGGATCACTCGCAAGGGAAATGTCAGCACCAGGTATTTTAAGGTCTGAAGTAAAAGAAAATGCAGAGTTTTGACTCGATAGCATCAGTGATGATTAAATCCATAACTTTTTCTCCTACCACTGGGTATTTCACATCTGTGCACGGGATATTCTCGCTGTAATCATGATTAGAGGATTTCTGAAGAGATGACACAGTTGGCTGAATTAGTTACCAACAGCCAAGAAAGCACTAATAAAACGTCTGTCTCTCTGCTGTGGGACACTCAGAGCCCATCAGCCCTTGAGGATGCCAGGATATTTAAAAATAGCCCATTAAATTACCAGTGATTAAGCGGGCTTAGACATCTGGTGGAGCTCGGAGAAGCCTTTGAGCTGCTTTAGTGCACTCCAAGAGCTGATAAAATCTGGGGCACTGTCCTTTGTGAGGTCAATCACTTGGAATTCTTGTGGGAAAGCCAAGGGCAGAACAAAAATTAGCCATTAAAATGAAGCAGGGAGAATAAAAATATGAATATGGTCACGACACAGCACACTGACTCTGTGTTATGCTGCTTTTCTGTGAAGCTCCTCGGCTGAGCACTGCTGCCAGCAGTCCCAGCACCTATTTATGGACAGAAATAGACAAGGGAATGAGAAAAGAAATTTAATTTACGTTCAGTTCTTTATACAATAGCCAAGAAGGCAAAAATTGCGAAAAAAAATTGCATAATCCTGTATGATAATGTGAAGTAGCTTTATTTCTGGAAGATATAATCTGGAGTTCTTGCTGGACTTACAATAATGATTGTGAGAACTTTTGATCAAATTTGTTGGGGGTGAAAATATAGCACAGAGAAGAACAATTACACACTTGAAAAAAATTAAAATACTGACTATTTGTATTTCTGCTCGTCTTACTTTTAACTTTAAAATTATGTTGAGATGATAGGGTTGTTCCACTTTCTTCAGATATAGAGAAGAGTAAGACAGAGTGTTGATATAGAGAAGAGTAAGTATGATTGTTGCCTCTTTTTATTTTATTAAAATATATCTCAAGTTGTTGAGGAAATGCATCAGTAAGAATTCCTGCATGCCAGTGTTCTGTCCCAGTGGAGATTCCTCAGTTTTCTGTTAAAGAGCATTACTGGGAATCTCGGGTGCTGGAGTGAGTTAAACAGCAGCAAAATACAGGGAAGAAAATTTGAAATATAAGCAGAGGAAGAAGGAAATTCGTGTATTTAACCATAAATTTCAGAATGGCACTTGATAGAAATGTGAGCTCTAGGGAAGTTTACATCTCATAGCAACATTTGCAAAGGCAGCTAGGAGAAATATGGGTGTCCTTGCTTGCGTTTTTCTTGGGTTTTTGGAACATTATGGGTTTTAAATGGAAATCAAAGGCTGGCATTGCAATGCCTGGGAAGACAAAAACTCTTCCCTGCAAATGAAATATCACAACTTCTGCTTGGCTTTCAGCAGAGAGGATGAGACAACAGCTCTTGCGGCAGGGCTGATAAATACCTTTTTACAAAGTGTTGGGATCATAATCTACACACAAGCAGCTCATTTTGTTTTTAAAATGAAAATTAATGGTGGTAATATGGAAGTCCATTATTTACCTGGTTGCTTCCCCCCGTCCCCCCCCCTCGGGTAATTAATAATGTTGCAAATATTTTCTGGAGCACATAAAAATGTCTCAATAATGTATGAGTATCTGGGCTACAGATCGATGAGCAGAGTGAAGATAAGCTTGCACACCAGATACTGCAAAGTGACTAATAATTAATATAACTACTGAACTGTTGAAACACTAACGAAAACCTGCCTGTAAGCAAAGCTAAGTCTGCCTAGAAGATAAGTGGGGTTAAGGCTGGAAGTTTCTCCTTGTGTTTAAAAGCTCTGACTGCATAATTCTTATTTTTGTAGGAAACGTAGCCAAGACAGCATCACTCAGCCATTGTTTCTAAGAATGACTTTGCCCATCTGTCAGCAGGGATTATTACGCATAACCTTTTCCATACAGCAGTGCTGCTGTAGCTATACACTAAAAATGACAAAAAATGACAAAATTGTGATACTAGATTTTGAAAACAACAGCAGCAAGCCGGGTTGTTTTTGTTTTGTTTTGGTTGTTGTTGGGTTTTTTTTGTTTGTTTGTTTGGTTGGTTGGTTTTTTTTGGGTTTTATTTGTCATTTTTTAAATTTTTTTGTGTATGTGTGTGTGTGCTGTCCTCTGAAATGTTAAGGCAAGCTTTTATTCCCGCCTATGATACACTGTTAATAACCAGCACAAAAATATAAAATGGATGCACTATATTGTAGAAAACAGCTTTGGGTGCTTTAGCCAGAGAAGTATTTTTCCAGGTTTACAGAAGAAATCAGATTTCTCTTCCCTTTTAGGGTGAACGTCTTGTCACTTCAAGGCAATAATCTCATAATATACTTTCCTGAATGCAATTAGGAGGTCTATTAATCTTCATTCTGCAGGACACAGGAAAGATTATCTGCTATTAGTCAAAAGGACACCCTGGAGCCCCTGTTGCAGAGCTTGGTAAATAGACCTCTGGTCAAAACAAGCCTGGGCTCTCTCCTGGCAGGACAGACCCAACCCTGGGACTGAGCTTTGATCTGGCACGGGTTTATTTCCTTGGCTTTGCAAACCCCCGCAAGGCCACGGCTGATTTTGGGGATTAATGCTCTGCTGAAAGCCTTGGCCAGGAAGAAGGGAGTGTTTAACCATGAGTTTCAGAATGGCACATGGTAGAAATTTGGGGTCTGGGGGAGTTAATGTGTCACAGCAGCACTTGCAGAGGCAGCCAAAGACACACGGGTGTCTTTGCTTGCGTTTTTCTTGGGATTTTGGCGCATTGTGGGTTTTAGGTGGAAATCAAAGGCTGGTGATGCAACACCTGGGAAGAGAAAACCTCTTCTGCTTTCCCAGCCTGGCAGTTGAAGAAGGAGTCAGAACTCTTCTATTCTTGTTCTCAAGGTTGCTTATTGTTTCTTATCTATACGATTCTTTCTCCGACCCGCTGAGGTCTGTTCAGCAGGTCGGGCAGAGGCACACTGCCCGTCCTTGGGTGGTGTTATTTTTTTATACTAAAAACTGCGTGTTTGTTATTTACCATAACTTCTCAATACCCATTACCTCTGTTAGACAGTGAGCTTCTACTCTAAACCAATCTAAAAATGCCAACATCACCGCAGAAGATGGAGGCCAAGAAGAAGGAGGAGAAAGGCTGGACACACCCAGATTCCTCCATCTTGCCTCCTGAACCCCCATTCTAAATACCCCAAAAAAATCTATTTTTCACCCCATGATAAATTCACTATCATTTCACTTAAACTCTTTTGACTTGTAATTCTTCATATAAAGGTTGGTAATTGTTTTCCCATGGGTCAAGACCAAGGGCACAGGGGTCTTGGGCTCTGTGCCAAGGTCTCTGAGCCCCCTGGGCAAGGGCTGGAGCCCTCCAGGGCAGCCAGAGGAATTTCCTGGGTTCTGACACTTCCCTACAAGTGAAATATCACAACTGCTTGGCTTTCAGCAGAGAGGATGAGACAACAGCTTTTATGGCAAGACTGATAAATAATTTTGCAAAAAGTGTTGGGATCATAAATGGGCTCATCTAACGCACAAGCAGCTCATTTTGTTTATGAAATTAAAATTAATGGTGGTAATACGGAAGTTCATTATTTACCTGGTTGTTGTTTTTGTTTGTTTAGGCCTTCAGCTAGGTGGGAAAATATTTTCATGTTCCCCAATGTTAAAAAAAGAAATAAACAAATCTCTATCTCCTGTCAGAAGTGAAAAAAACCCTCAAAAATGCAACAAACCAACCAAACCCGCTAGGTCCTCCCAAAACTAGCAAACAAACAAATGCCCCCAGACATAAAAAACCCCATAAATATTCTGAGATAAAAAGTGAAGTATTTTGCTTTTGAAGGAGCTGATCTATATCTTGTCCATTAGGTCTGCTGGGTTCAGGTTCACTTTTAGTTCCCAGGGGTTAAAAAGTAGGGCCATGAGAATGGACTTCAAAATTCCAGAGAAAAGTAACAGCTGAGTAACTTGTACCATTTTTAACATATATGTATTCTATTCTTAAGCCTACATAATGGAGGTTCCACAAAAAATGATTGCCTGGGATGAATCATAAAAATTTTCAACAAGAAACTTGGATTAAATCAACTCTCAAACAGTTTAAAACCAAATTTTAAACTAGAACCCACGGACACAGCAGCAGCCAATTCAAAATGCCTTACATTAAATTAAATATTAACTAAAGCTTGTCTGCAACCAGACGTTTTGTATACAGAAGTGTTAAAAAATTGATTTTTTTAACACTTTTAAAAATTGATTTTTTTCTCTGCAATGTGAATGTCACTTTTCATATAATTAAAAGGTTGATCCTTTTAATAGTGGAATGAATTTCTATAGAAGAGATTTCAAAATTATACATGAAGTTCTTTCATTTTCAGAAGAACAGGCCTGAAAGTTGAAATACGAATGCCAAAAGTAAAAATATGACTGTCAAAATATTTTAAAATTAGAAGCAAATTTGAAAATTCTGGATTTTCACCTAGAATGTTGTCCATGACTTTTCATATAAATAAGAAAGCACCTCAATTGTAACAAGATATTTTAAAAATAAAAATGACAGCTATTCCATCCTTTGTACTGTTAAATAATTTATCAAAAGAGCTCTGATTTTTTACTGCATAAGCAACAGGGCAAATCAATGCAGACAAACTATTTACTAGACTTATTTATAATCTTCTAAGTTTGAAAGAGAAATTTACACAGAAAACTGGAGGTGGGCATGGAGTGTGGTGGTTGAAGTTTTGTCTATTTTGGAATTAATGCCTCTCCCTGTGCCTCAGTAGAGACATCTTCCTTATGGAAGTGACAAAATTTCTGTGAATGACCCCTAAAACTCCTATCAGCACTCAACACTAACTTTTTAAAAAATATTTTTTCTTCATTTTTTTACAATTTATTCACTGTTTGCACCCTAACCCAGGTGGAAGCACGAAAGGAATGCAGAGACATAAATAGATAAATACACCCATCTCAGCCTTCCATTCAACATAGAGCAGAGTCTTTAAATTTTTCTTATAAAGTTGAAAGTTAGGATCTGGCTGACCAAGGCTGAAGTAAAATACCTAAAGTGATGGTTCCCCCAAAAAGAGCACTGGATTAATGACTTTCTGGGTTATAGGGAAAAAAAAGATGAAAAGAAAAAGGAAAGGGAAAGGGAAAGGGAAAGGAAAGGAAAGGAAAGGAAAGGAAAGGAAAGGAAAGGAAAGGAAAGGAAAGGAAAGGAAAGGAAAGGAAAGGAAAGGAAAGGAAAGGAAAGGAAAGGAAAGGAAAGGAAAGGAAAGGAAAGGAAAGGAAAGGAAAGGAAAGGAAAGGAAAGGAAAGGAAAGGAAAGGAAAGGAAAGGAAAGGAAAGGAAAGAAGAAAAAAGAAAAAAGGAGGTTGTGTTTTTCTCAACTCAAACACAACCATGAGTAGGTTCCTGCACATAAAACCTCCATAAGCCCTCCTGGAACACACAGAATGCACTCAATGAGTCTTAAAGGCCTAATCTTTGAGTGGAGATTTAAAATCCTGTTGTGAATAGGTTAAAAGTATTAAATAATACCACTATTTCTAGTATAAATAACTATACATAGGTTTCCAACATCTTGCTTGCTGCTTTCTGCAATTGAATTAATAAAGATTTAGATAGAAACAAATTATAGGCCATTTTCTTGCTGAGCAGGTTAGTGAAAATGTTTCTTATTTAAAGATATATTCCAAACTTCACTAGCAGTACTTAGACCAAAATTAACTGCAACCAATATTTTTGAAAAAGATGAAAATATGAAAATTTTCTTGAATCAAAGATAAAGTAAAAAAGAAATGCACAGCTGTGGCTGGAAAAGTGTAAAACATCCTCTCAGAAACATAACTGTTTCTTACAGTCAGCAGGGCTGGATCCCGAAGAAAGTAATATCTGAAAGAAAAATATTTGCAAATTCTATATATGCATAGACCCACACAACCCCTGCTGACATCTGGTCCAGCTAACAAAGAAGAGCACAGAGAGGGAACTCTGCTTTGCCATGAAACAGCACAGAGATAGGAGGTGATAAATTATTAACAAAGTCGAAATCTTAAAAGTTTTGAACGCCAGCACATGGAGAAGTCTGTGAAATCACAGCATAAGAAACCTGAAAAGAACATATTTTCAGCTCTGGGCAATGTGTTTTCCTTGTAGATCCATCAGATATTTCTTGCCTATTTCTTTGTTTTGCTTTGTTTTTCCCTTGTGCTCCTTTCACAAAGATTAATCTTTTAAAGAGCTCCTGCAGCCCTTGCTCTGTCAGGTGGGTATAAGTCTGGTTTACCAAAACCCAGTGTTTACCATCAGAGTGTCTGCACTGCTTTGGAAAGCAAATTTCACAGTCAAACACAATTTTGAAACCCAGAATTTTTCAGTCAATTTTGAGCACGTGGGAAGTGACATATCCACTGTCTTACTACAAGGGTTAAAAAAATTGCTTTAGGTGTACAAATCAGAGAAATAAGCTAGACTATCTACCAATTGCATGCTGCAGCAGAAATTCTATATAAAACCATGTGTCAATGAAAATTAACTTCCACCAGAAAGCAAGAAACTACATTGTCAGGCAGACAGAAATAAAATATCTTTGGCTTCTTTTTGCAGATGCATTTTCCATCAAGAATTCAAATAAAAAGTTATATTTTCTCCACTGCCTGTAAGTAGGTGTTTGTCACTCATGCATTGCAGTTCCATGGAGTGGACTGTTCCCTGAGGATTTGCTCTGTAGGCAGCTGAAAATAGACCCCTTTTTCTATAACACAAATCAGCAGTAATTTGTGTCTTGCAGTAGATTATTGTGCTTATGTCAGGTGACTCAGTGGAAGTCATATTTTTAAAATTTGCTGCGGTATCTGATGGTGAAAATGTTTGCTTTTCTCACAAAAAACTGCATTAAAAAAAAAAAGCATGGGGGCTAATAGAAAATTTATATATTTTGAGCAACATCATCTTTAATATTTTTCCTCACTGACTGATTCCCAACAAGTCTTTGCAGAAATGCCTTGCCATCAGCCTTGCCTTTAACCACCTGCCCAGGGTACACCTAGGGGGGATAAAACTGCTGTGTTTTCCCCAGATGTCACCTTAAACTAACCAGACTTCAAGGCTTTGTGGAAGTGAGGGAGAATATTCTGCTCAGAGCCAGCCCTGCACTGCATTTCATCTGGGATGAAAGTGCCTTCATTTTAGCCAAAAACACACACAAAAAGGGCTCATTAACCTCCTGAACAAGTACCAGGGTAGTTAATCCCACAACCTCCAAAAAAAAAAAAAAACCCAAAAAAACCAACAAAACCAGAAACCAAACTTGGCTTTCGGCATATGGGTATCAGAGATCCTGACTTCACAAGGAGTTACAAACTCAGTGAACTTGACCTTTTTATATCACAGGTCTCACCCCAAGGCACAGATCATCCCCCAGGACTTCTGGGTGAGATATTCCAGTTTTTTAATTCCATTTCTTAAAGCTGCAAAGACACTCATGAGGCAGAGGAAGCTTTTCCTGCAGATATTTTTGATTTTTATGGCAGGGGAGGTTTACATTGGGTATGCTGACAAATTTCTTCACTGAAAGGGCTGCCCTGGTGGATCCCCCAACCCTGGAGAGATTTAAAAGCCATTTGGATGTGACTCTTGGGGACATGGGCTAGTGGTGGCCTTGGCAGTGCTGGGGGAACAGTTGGACTTAGTGATCCGAGAGCTCTTTTCCAACCTAAGTGATTCCCTGAGTCTTTAAACACTTGATTTAGAAATACCTTGTGCCTCTCCATGGAATATGGTCCATACTATGAAGAGCAACAGGGCAGACTGGGAAAAAAAATTCTACTATAAAAAGCATTGATTTTCTTAGTAGAAAGCAGGTAGCTTGCTCACAGCAGTGGGTGTACTTGTGGCACTGTGGCTTAAGTAAAAATATCCTAAATTCACAACAAACACAAGTATGGCAATATTTTACCTGTATTTCCAGGACTACAAATGCAATCAGGCTGTATGGATGCTGATATTATGTTTTACATTGAGTAGTTTATTGTAGAGGTTGAGATGATGATCACATGATGGCTGCAAATTTTGAACTTTGATTTGAAAGAGATACTTGAAGGGCAGGAAAGGGGCTTTTTGGAAGGATCAGCAGTGCCAGGGGGGAACGATTTTCCACTGTCAGAGGGCTGGCTGGGATCTTGGCAATGAGGAATTGTTCCCTGGCAGGGTGGGCAGGCCCTGGCACAGGGTGCCCAGAGCAGCTGGGGCTGCCCCTGCATCCCTGGCACTGCCCAAGGCCAGGCTGGGCACTGGGACACTGGGAGGTGTCCCTGCCATGGTGGCACTGGGTGGGATTTAGGGTCCCATCCAATCTAAACCATTATATGATTCCATGATTCCATGTCCTGCTGGTGCACAAGAGCATAAATACCAGAGGCTAAAACAGAGACCAGCATTCAGGCTTTTAAATTTATCTCTCCTGCATTCCTTAGTTCCATTTTTTAATTTCACATTCAACTGCCAAAGAGGACCTTCAAGAAAAAGGAGATGCATTTTGCTTGCCTGAGCAACACGAGTTTGAAATGGGCAATGTTCTTTTAGGAATGAAACAACAACAACCACAAAAACAAAACAAAACAAAACAAAACAAAACAAAGCAAAACAACACCAACAAAAAAAACCCCAACAAACCACGTAATCCCTTCCATTTTCCTGGGACACCTCACAGAAAGCCCCCACTGGCTGAGGTGGCAGTGGAATTATCTGCAAGCAGCAGCCTGGATATATTTTGATTGCCTGGGAGCCAACTGGAGTCTCAACACCTGCAGGGTCCTGAAAGAGCTTTTATTTCAGAGAGCTGTGAGCTGGCTCCAGCTCTGGACGGCTCTGGGTGGGAGGGAACCCTGTGGAGATTCCATAAGTGGCTTCAGGGTGAAGAAACATCAGAGGTTTGCATGGTACCAAGGAGCAGAATGCACCCCTGGTGCTACACCAATTACTCATGCAGGGTGGATGGAAAACCCAGGCAGAAATTCTTGCACAAAGTTTTGGAAGAGAAACACAGATTTGAATGAGGGAATCTTTCAGTACATTTGGAGATTTGGAGGGGCCTCATTTGTGTTCTGGAAGTCCTTTGTGGTCAAAAAAAATGTTATTTTGTTATAGAAATAGTCATGTTTATTTCTAATCTGTATCATCTATCTCTGTCTCTCTTTCTATCTCTACTTTTACAGCTATGTCTGTCTCTATTTCTATCATCATCTATTGTTATCTTTTTCTCTCTCTCTCTCTATCATTTATTGTTGGAATCTGAAATACCAGGAATTCTCAAAACTTTGGGCCTGTAAGCCAAAGCTTAGATTTAAACCCAGGATTTGATCTACGACATTGGAAAAGGCTCCCAAACTGAGGTGCTAGAAGTGAGAACGTGGATTTATAGTTTATAGCAGAGACACATTAGGAAGAAGAAAGTTTAGAGTTTTAGAGTTTAAGATCTAGAAAAAATAAAAGTAGTTACAAAGGTAAACAAGAACTTTAGGATACGGTACTGTAAGTTTATGTCATAACGTGATTGGCTAAAAAAGCTTACACTGTAGCATGGGTCCATAAGACAAAATATTTGAGGATTAGGTCAAAAACATAAATATCCTTATTGAAAGTGTTTTATTGGTCAATAAATACTTAAAAAATCTTGTAACTAAAGGTCTTGTGACTTTCTGAGCTATGCAGTGAAGAGGTGAGCTGAACTCACCCTTCCTGACTATACAGAAGATAAGAAAAATAAACCACATAATCTAAAAAACTCAGAGATCCCATCTCTAACCCATTCTAAATTTCTTCAAAAATCCCCATAATTTATATCTATATTATCTATTTCTATATTATCTGAAGATTTCACACACACACAGAGGAATATGTACTTACACATATTCAAACAAACATACTTAAAACACAGGTAATTTTTTCCTAATGGTTGTCCTGATCTGTCAAGTCACTCTTGAGTTTACATGTGCATTCTTCCCCAAATATTTCCTAATTTTATTTTCCTTTAAAATTCTGAGTTCTTTGCATACTGATACCAGCCCTTACCACAGCACTCTGTTCCTCCATGCCAGGAAGAAATATATAGGGATTTGTATGCTCTCTAGAGAGGTGTAAATTTATTTTCAATAAATTCAGCTGCAATTAGGGGGAATTAGAAGCAAATTTCAAAAAGAAAAACATTGCTGCACACAAGCAGGAAAAGTGAATTTCTTGGAGAAGAGGAAATCAAAGACCAGGAGATGCAACGCAGGTGATATAAGTAAAAATTGAAAATAAAAGTATGGGGGATGTTGTGGCTGTTGTATCTGAGCCATCTATAACAAAGAGCTCACACCCACAGCTTGAGAACTTTTATTTTAGTGCCAAGGACATATTCAGTGACATCAATTCCCTAATGATTTTCAAAAAAACCCCATGTGAAATATTAAAACTTTTATTGACATAATTTTAATTTAATCTGAGGTTGATGTTTCCTTCTGTAGGCCTGCACTACCCCACTGGCAACCAGAAATATTTCAGTGTTTCCTGAGAGTAGGGGAAATTAAGGATGTGATCTTCCTGTTGATGGCAGCAAACCTGTCAGCTGGCCCCATACGGAATATCCATTTTCTCTGCAAACCTTGTCTCTCCTCACTGATGCATGCAAGCGATGTGTTATTTGTTATACACATCAATGCTCCCTCAAATATTTTTTTAGAATATTGTAGGAATAGCCCACAATATTCTAAAAAACTTTACCATTGCTTCCTGCACCATTTTTACACGCACTTACCCTTACTAACCAGTATGCCGGCTTTTCTGAAAAATCAACAAAAATATTTTGGGTCAAAAAAAGACAAATGAAGTTTTACTGGGCACTGAAAAAGCCTTTAAGCTGTTCTTTGCTACAAGTTCTTTGCTACACTTAAGTCACGTGTGTCTTAAATTTGCCACTGAGACAGAAAGGAGGGCTCTGCATATGGAACAGTGTGTTTTATTTGTTTATGGTGTCTCAGGCTGCATATCAGAAGAAGTCAGGCTTATTTCTGCACAGCAGATGAAATGTAATGATCCCGGAGAAATATGGGACTAACCTTTCTGAGGAGAAAGCACTGAATTAAAATAAATGAGATGGGACTTGCCAGTATTTTTTATGTACCACTTAATGTAGAGCTCTGCAATATATATTTTTATCTGCACAAACTCCTTCAGGAGCCAAGCCTTTTCTAAACAGAGTATCAAATCGATATGAAGCAATGCCACATATGGTTTTTTTCCCTTCCTAAATGCTGATAATTTTATCTGCACTAAATTGTACCACTCTTGTTTCAAGGGTATATCTGCATGCAAATAATTCATAGCTATGTATGTACACAGCTGATGTGTTGCCAGACCATCCCAAGAAATTGCAATTTAATCCATGGCTAAATAGAAATAGCAACACTAAAAAAAACCAAAAACTATAGGTAGATCACCCATGTTTCAGCTTGACTCTTTCCCACAAACTGATGCAAGGAACCGTGAGACACAGAAGTTCTTCTGCCTTTGATCTTAAATTAGTGTGGCTTTCGTGGGCTCCAGAGGGGAAAGTGTTGTGTCTTGCTCTCTCAGTTCCCACGAGCACACAGATTAGCCTTGCCTGTCTCTCGTTGCACTGCCTGGAACGATGCTGGGAGCTGTTGCAGCAGCTACACCACCAGTGGCAGGCAAAAAATATAAAGGTTAAGCTTCTCACAGCTGCTCAGTTAGGAGTATTCTCATCAGACTATTTGTTTCATAATTTGTTTCCAAAACTGATTTACTACTGGAAGGTAGGTGTGCAGTCACCTAGACTTCTTCATCCATCTTGTAATCTGCTTACTTATCTTAAAAATTAAACTCTGTGATTTTTTTTTTTTACTCCACTGAAGCATAAAACCAGCTCACTACTTCCTAAATGAAAGTATTTAAAAAGTGCTGTTCATTATTTTTGGTTTACTGCTTAAAATGTAACTCATAGCATGTTCACCACCATAAACCATCCCACAGACAGCTGATTACTTCAAGCACCCACCTGAATTTAAATACAGGTTAGGAATGTGTTGACACAGCCAGGGATTAAATACATAAAACTGCATTTGGTCATTACAGTAACAAATACAAAAGAGAGAGCAGTTATCATGCAACACTCTGTAATTGGTTTCCCTGACATTAAATTTGAGTTAATGCTCAAGCTTCTCTAGTCTCATAATTTGGTTCTTTCTTGACATATAAATTCTAAATGCATATGGATGCAGAATATTAGAGTTTTGACAAGTCCTGCACCTCCAAATCTGGTGAAACCATGGGAGGCAGGAGGAGAGGTGGCAAAGATGTGTAAATGCAAACCTCTGCTTGTTTTCAGGGGATGAAATATCCACAAGAAAATTAAATCAGGATGTTGACAACACAACTCAGGCTGCTGCTGTTTTAAGACAGCACAGTTATCTTTATTTGAATTATTTTTCCAGGCAGGTAGGCTATATTGGATATTTCTGTAGTGCGACTGACTGAATTTTTAAGCTAACAGGAGTCTGGTACCAGTGATACTTTTAATTGCAAAAGTGTTTAAAAGATTCTGCCCTTTTTTGTCTTGGAAGTGAGACACTTCTATTATAAAATCAATATGCACCTCAGGATACCCTTATCAGCTCACTAAATCCCACAATTTTGGCACAGTAGACAGCAGTGCAAAGGTGTGGATTACAGCTATTGAGCAAAATCTCCCCATGAATTCGAAAAGAAATACAGACACCATTAGTGACAACATTACCACCCCTGGGTAATTCTGGTTTAATTTTTATTCTGGCAGGGTGACCAGTGCATGACTGCTATAGAACATCCAATCTAACGTGCTGCTTCAGATCAATGGGTTTGAACACCATGTGAGGCTTCAGATGGATCCTGCAAAAACAAGTCACCACTTCACCCCTTGTGATGCAGCTAATCAAGAACAGCTCATTAGGTCTTGCAGCATACTTCATCTTAAGTGTGCATAAAAACTCAGCAAAAATAAAATGCAAATGCAGTGACGGTCTCACTGTGAAAGGTTAAATATTTTGACAAGTATTTTGGCTTTTTTAAAAAAAATATTTGAAGTTATTTGTCAATGTATATATGTAATCTATAATTGACATTATTTTTTTTGCCCAGAGAAGCTGTGGCTGCCCTTGGATCCCTGGCAGTGTTGGAATTTGGGGCTTGGAGAACCCTGGGATAGTGGGAGGTGTCCCTGCCATGGCAGGGGGTGGAAATGGGGTGGACTTTAAGGTCCTTCCCAACCCAAATCAGTCTGGGATTCTGTGAAATCAGTAAAAATGTACCTTTTGGAACATATGTGCTAATTTGGAAACCTGTACAATAATTGGCAAAAAAATAAATACGGCAAAAACATTGAGTTCTAAAATAGGGTATCTAACCATTCCTTCAAGCACTAACTTGCATCACCCACGCAATATCCATTGATCTGCTGTACAAATTAAACCACCACAGGGGGGAAAATAAAAACCAGACCTAGGAAAGTATATCTTACAGGCAAAATTCCTCCTCCTTCAGGTGGTAACAAGAACAGACAACAGAGAAACACCTGCTTGTTCTTTTTTGGGTGGACAGGTTCTCATTTCCATGCCAGTTTCCTGGTGCCTCTTGGGCTCCCTGTAATGTTCCCTCACAGCAACTGCAGCAGTTTTTATTGCTATGATGCAGTGCCAAGCATCCAGGGTTCCCTCACCACTTTTTAGCCTAAATCACTCATTTTTGTTACTTGCTGAAAGCCAACACAAAGTGCTTTCACCTCGACCAGGGTGCAAAATCTTTCACCCTCTGTTACCAGCAAGAGACTCCTGAGAGTTCTTGCAGCAGAAATTGAGGCTCTTGTTGCACTCACATTTTAAATTTTTGTTTTTTCACCCTGCTAACATCTGTAGTGGACAGAGCCAATTATGATCTATGCCTTGGTTACTTACCCATCAATGTGCCAAAACTATGTTTGGATGTTACAGTAAATTAAGTTTTTTGTACATTTTTTGCTACCAGCATTTTGTCTGTTCTCCAATTATGTATTTAAACCAGGCTGAAAACTATTGCCGTTTGTATAAATCAAAGCAGCTGTCAGTACTTTTAAAATCTAATTGATTATTAGATTTTAACTCTCCAAAATCTATTAGATTGTAACTCTCCAAAATTCTTCTGTGAAAAACTATTTTCTGTCTATCTACACAGAAATTTTCAATTCTTTCATGGAGTGTAAGCTCCTCTGTGCAATTTTACTGCATAGCAGAAAGAATATTGTGAGGATCACTTGACACCAAACACACATAATGGTAATTTAAGGGGTTAGAAATACTGATAATGAAGCAATTATTATTAGGTAATAACATAAAATTTGTCATTCTCCTGGCTACGTGCTTAATTGCCATGTAGGTGATTCATTCCATGGTGAAGGTATGTCAGCCATAAAATGGGAAATACTGCAGAGTGCTTGAGATGAAAAATGCAGGAATCAAAAGAGGAATACATGCACACGGAGGATTTATGAGATATAAGGAAGCTCCTTGGCAGACACCAGGTACTTATCACCCTCCTTGTCCACCTGCCAGTGCCTGAGGGAACTTTTCAGCTCAGTGATATGGATGAAACCAGCTGAGCTGCTAAAAGCAAATCCCAAGTGCTCCATGTTATCTGTCCACACAATCAGGCTGCCCTCACTGCCAGGCCCCAGGATTTTCTCATTTTCCTGAGGGCTGACTGGAAAAGGAGTTATGTTAACTTCAGGGCATGCTGGCACAATGACATTTGTAGAATTGAAATTGATGTGGAGGGACGTATTTCAGATTATTAGCCCAATAATATTGGAAAAAAAACCCCAAACATGTTGGATATTTATATTAAAATTACTTCAACTAAAAATACTGCATGACAAATTTGGGTGGACCCTTTATTTTGGTTAAAAGTAGGCCCCTAACAAAAAGTAACCATGTCAGGTCAGCAGATTCAATGGCGACAACAGTGTGCTTATTTTTTGTCTCCCAGAGAGTGGTGATTTTTTTTTTTGGCCTCCTTTAAGTGAGACTTGAGAGGTGGCATGCCAGTGACTTGCTTATATTTGCCTAAAGGGGTTTAGGAAAAGTGCAGACACACCCGTGCACAGTAAAGAATCACATCAAAGTTATCTTTTTCCAGGAAACATCCCATGGTAAACCAGAGCAACAGTTTCTGGACATGATCCTGCTGAAATTAACCTGAAAGCTCTATAAACCTAGAGTAACATCCATAAATCAGTCCTTTTGACTTTATCCCCGAGTAAATGGAGTTATGCGAGCTCAGTGGGGAAAACTATTTTGGTTGCCAGGCTACACACGTGCACAGAAATCAAAAACAGGAACAAAACCAAAAAACACCCAAAACCCAGACAAATCCCCAAAAACAAACAAAAAAAGTCCCCCACATCCGAAAGGCAAAGTATATACATGTGCACACAGAGGCATTTTAGGCATTTTTCATTAATTTTTCACACACACATACATATATATATATATATATATATATATATATATATATATACACATATACATAACATATATATACACACATGCACATACAGAGGCATTTTAGGCATTTTTCATTCATTTTCAGGTAAGGAAATTTCTTGAGCATTGTGTGTTCTCCCCCTTTATTAATTTCCAATGGGTTTCTTCCTGTAATTACTGGATCACATCATGTCCTGTCTCCCCTAGGACACAAACCTTCTTCTCACAGCCACAAAATTGCTTGTCAGAGTTTCTCTGGTCTCTCCTGCTCTGTGTAAAACCAACCCCTAAAAGCTGACTTTTGAAACCCTGTGGTTCCAGTTGCACACCGTTTATCCACAACAGGCAGTTTCTTATTATTCCCTAATGGGGAATATAGAGAAGAAAAGGAGGTGCAGAAAGCATAAAATTTGTAAATTCACAGAGTCTATAGGTGGCTGCTGGTATGGACTATCGCTACCAGAGTGAGCTCTTAGTGTGAATATATTTCTTTAATTTGTATAAGCCTGCCACCTGTGACTCTCCTGTGCCACCATTTAATTCTTATATTGTGACAAATGCTTCATACTGCATACCAAACCCACTATTTCTGTGCTCTTCTTTAATTTTTTTTTTTTATGGTGCCTACAAGAGAACTTAGATTTGACTCAAATTGGAGGGAAAAAGCCATTTGTGAACATTCACTAACTAGCTAGTTTTTTCCTCTGGTTGAAGTCGGCATTGTTTCTCCTGGATACTGACCTTTCTGTAAAAAACCCTCAAAAAATAATAAAAAAACCCCAACATTTTGTATAATGTGTCAGTTAATGGCAGTTCTTGAGATGTAAAAATCCTCCTAAATAGCTCCTACAGCAATGTGGTCCTAAAGTTGGTGTGATGAACTAATTGATGGCTTTTCATTTTAATCCCTGATACAAAACAATTAAAATCAAGTGCAGTTCACTGAGGAGATCTGTGTTTTAACAGCAATGCCTTTTTGAGCCATGGCATTGAGTTTCTTTTTATGTTCTTCCCTTTAGTCTGTGAAATAATGCAATGACACAACACAAAGTGACAGATGATCAAATTGTCCAGAAAGCTCCTCACAGAGTCCCTATTTCAGTTTTAAAGACCACATTGCCTAAATGGCATAAAGTGCCACCCTAAAATGAAATTTACAGGTCTCTGGAAAACTGAGCAGCAGATTAAATTTGAATAATTAATTTTAATGTTTTCATTTATTTTCTTCTGCATTAAAGTTTAAGTTGCTTATATCTTTTATATGCAAGAAATAAAACCTAATTCCCAGGGTTCAGTTCTCGTTTCAGCCAAAATGAAACAGGAAGGCTCGTGCAGTGTGGGAGGCTGCAATGCAAATTGATTAGCCACAATTTCCACCTTCTGAGTGAGATACCATAATAGATGACAGATTCTTTTTATTTTTTTTTTAAATCACAGAAATAGATGCTACTGAACATGACAGCACTTATTTACAATTGCTCCATTTACCCCAGAATGCCATATTCCACTTGAAATTTAACTTTTCAGAAGGTCAGGAAATTACAGTGCCATGGTCTTTCATGACCCGTCCTCTCTTGCTCTAATAGAAGGTGTCATTATTGTTTCATTAGACTTAAAACCAGATAACTTTTTATGACATTTTTCCAGTGGACTGCAATGAAATCAGAAAATTGAAAAAAACTGTAATGGAAAAAAAAGGTGCATCTGCAGAGATAGAAAGTAACTCAGACATACAAAATTCTCAAAAGATCCTCGCTTCGTTCATTTGTATTTTGTCTGTGATGTATATTTTAAATGGAAAATTACGTGATAATTATTAAAAAAATAAAAATCATGTTGCTCCTATTTACAGGGTCATATTCGCTTAGCAACACAAAATTACATATAGTAGGATGGGGAATAAAGAAAATAATGGGAATAATGTTAAGACTCTCTAATAATAACCCCCAAATAGCTTCTAAATTCTCATAAAACAAAGATTTAATTTTTAATATCAAAGGACTTTCTAGGACTATGAATTATTGCTGTGAACCTTGGAAGACAAGACTTCTGAGCTCCTCTCAAATAAAAAAAAAAACCCTCCTGATGTGTTGTGGAAAGCAGAGCAAATCCTATAGTGGTCCTGCAATTTATATATATGTGTGTGTGAGTGGGTGTGTGTGGGTGGGTGTGTGTGTGTGTGTGTATTTGAGGGGAAGTGAAAAGAATAAAAGGCTTGGTGGCAGATGCTGTGAAAAATAAAATGGTTCAGCACTAGTAAGTAAGGAAGAAGGTGTTTTAAGGCAGCTCTCAGGGTTTTTTGAGTCAAGTGGTCATCCCAGTGGAGGCAGGCCTGCATGGAAGGCACAGCCAGGCTTGTCTAAGCAGTAGGATGAATGTGTTATTTTTGTTTTTCTGTCACCACACCACTCTGGCTCCCACCAGCTCCTCTGGACCTGGATCAGGTTCCCCTGATGTGTGACCCAGCTCTGAACTCCTGCTGAGGTGCAGAGTTCCTGTGTTGCTCTCATATTTTCTGAAAAATCCCTTTGCCCAGGGTTCTTCTCCTGGGAAGCTGAGAAGCCTCGGAGAAAAATGAAAACAATAATTATCAGATTTGCTTCTCCTGTGTTTTGCTGCTTTGGAATGTGGTTGGAGATTGTTTATCCAACAGGTGCATGTTTGATTGGTTCCATATGAATTGTTTTGACTTAATGACCAATCACAGCCAGCTGTGTCAGGACTCTGGAAGCAGTCACAAGTTTTCATTATCATTTTGTAACCTTCTGTCTGTATCCTTTCTCTATTCTTTAGTATAGTTTTAGTATAGTATTCTTTAATATAATATAATATAATATAATATAATATAATATAATATAATATAATATAATATAATATAATATAATATAATATAATATAATATAATATAATATAATATAATATCATATCATATCATATCATATCATATCATATCATATCATATCAATCATAATAAATTAGCTTTCTAAGAACATGGAGTCAGATTCTCAATTCCTCCTTCATCCTGGGGACCCAGCAAATACCACACTCCTCACCTGGGGCTGAGGCTCACCCCCCTCGCTGTGCAAATGTCAAGATGCACCTCAGACAGGAGAAAATGGTGGAGTTTCCACAGGGCCTCTTGGGGCGTATGAGGAATCTCAGTGAGAGCTGAAAACAATGAGGCTGTCTTCATTGAAGCATGGAATGGTTTGGGTTGGAAGGGGCCTTAAAGCATTCCACCTCTTCCATGGCAGGGACACCTGGTATGTCCCAGGTCTCCACCATCCCAGGCTGCTCCAGCTCCAGTGTCCAGCCTGGCCTTGGGCAGTGCCAGGGATGCAGGGGCAGCCCCAGCTGCTCTGGGCACCCTGTGCCAGGGCCTGCCCACCCTGCCAGGGAACAATTCCTCATTGCCAAGATCCCAGCCAGCCCTGCCCTCTGGCACTGGCAGCCATTGCCTGGCTGCTGTCCCTGCAGCCCTTGGCAATTGTCTGTGTCCATCTTTGCTGCAGCCCCTTCAGGCCCTGCCAGGCCACCCTGAGCTCAGGCCAAAGCTTCTCCTGCCCAGGTGAGCAATGGCAGCTGTGCCAGCCTTTGCTGCCGGCAGAGCTGCTCCATCCCTCTGCCCGTGCTGGAGCCTCCTCTGGCCTGGCTGCAGCAGCTCCAGCTCCTTGCTGGGCTGGCCCAGGGCTGGGGCAGCTCTGCAGGTGGGCTCTGACTGAGGGGCAGAGGGGCAGAATCCCCCCTGCCCTGCTGCCCACCCTGGGATGGGCCCAGCACGGGGCTCTGGGCTCCGGGCCCAGCACGGGGCTTTGGGGTCCCAGCCCTGCCCCACAGCACCCCCAGGGCTCCTCCAGGGCTGCTCCCCCTACTCAGCACAGCCCAGCCCATGGTGGATCCAGGCTTCTCCTTGGGCCCTCATGAAGGCACCTACACAAACTCAGCTGATCAGTGAGGTTTGGAGTCTCAGTATCATTGTGAAAGGCAGCTAATGAGCCAAGTAAACACCCCCCTAAAAATCTCCCTTTTTTTCTTTTGTTCTGTTAAACTGCATCAGCCAAAGCTGCCTGCTACCTCTCTCTCAAAAAAAGGACAAATCTTAACTTCTCCTCTAATGTGCTATTGAGGCTTCTAAAAGATGAGGATGCTCAGGATTCTGTAGCAAAGTACTAGTAAAACTGTACTCCTAATGATTTTTTTATCTTGTGTTATAGCAGCAGCGTTTGAGGTAGCACAGCCAAAGTATAAGACAAACTGAAGAACACCTCAAAGTCAAGAAAAATAAATTCAGATAAAGAAATATGCAAGGAGGGTCTGTTCCAATATTTATAAATAACATATCAAGCCTTTTGAATTGGTGATGCTGCCAAAGGGAGGTCATTAGCCATCTGCAGTGAGGTCTTTAGGTGATTCTGATAGTTTCCTTCTTAATAATTCTTAGCTGAAAATTTTATTGGTGTGTTGTAACTCATTACCTCTTAACAAAGATAACCCATTAAGGTGGGTCTAAATATTTTTACTACTGTCATTGGAAAAAACAGACCTGTGTCTTCTTTATAGAGGTGCTTTATTTTCACTAGCTATATATAGAATTAATTTCTAATTGTGAAAATACTTTTCTGCTTAATTATACAACAAAGAAAGGATGACTTGAAATAGGATTAATATATCTTGTAGTTAATTAAACATGAAGCTTCTAAGGAGATCACTCCAGCAACAAAAGCAATTAAGGCTTGGTTATGTATAGTACATAATTAAGCAGGAAGTTCTTGTAATCCCAAGGACTAACTTTCAAAGCTCATATTGCTTTAAAATAACCTTTTTTCTGGCTTATTTTAGAGAAAACTATGAAATGTAAGTATGAGCACTGTCAACTCAGGTATCTTCTCAGCTCTGTCCTAATGTTATAAGTGAATTATAACACTAAAAAACACAGCTCTGTTCTGAAAAACAAAAAGTCTATTTCTATCTCTATGCCTGTTGAGTGAGTAGATGTATAGACACGCAAGCAAAAAAAAAAAAAAAAAAACAGTGAGGAAATTCTGATGAATGTCTGTTGTGATACTTTATATTATAAGTCTCAAGGTGCTCTTGAACAAGACCCAGATAATTGGGGAAATGTTTAGTTGCAGTACTTCAGTGTCTACAGTGATTTCCCTTTTAAAGTCGTCTCTGCTGAGATTTTCTCTTTTCTGTTATGTTTTCTGACAGGGAAACTGCTCTTGCTTTACTTGAGGAGCGAGCAGGATGAATGTTATTAAGTAGAGTGCAAAGAGGGTCTTGCACAGCACATTGCTGTAGAGACACACCTGACTTAACATGGAAATCCAAAACAAAACAAAAGAAAAAAAAAGCCAAATATTCTGCTTGGATCAACACTTAACTCTGGGTAGGGTGTTATTAGGGAAAAAAATACATGATGAAACCAATGAATAGGTTAAGATTCAGAGACCAACTGGGAAATGCTCATATCTACTTTGTGATGCTTTAATATGCTGAGATATGACAATTTCATTTTCTGCTTACTGCCTGGTAAATTTCAGCCTGGTTTTAAGCACATTTCCCCCTCTTCTGAAGAAAGATACAAAATGTTCTGCTGCCTTCGAATTTAGATTAATTTCAAGTTCCTTTTCCACCACTCCTTCTTTATGTTTGTGTCTCAATTTCATTATTTACTTAGCTAAAAAGATACCATCTCTGTTCCTCATTTGACAAGACAGGAATCAATCTGTTTCTGTGTTCTTTATGCAGGAAATGGAATACAAAAATGAATAGCAGATTTTGAACAAAAATGTTCTGAAGTCAACCAGAATCTCACAATAAAGCTTCATGCACTGTGTTTTCAAAGTGGCATAAAAAGAATGTAAAATTGAGTCCTATTCAGAAAAGAATAGATTTCCTTGACCCTTGTATATTTTACTCATGAGAAGCTGACAGATACATGAAGGAAATATTAAGTATCTTGCTTATTCAAAAAGTAATATTTGGGAAAAGATATGCAAGGCTAATAAAGATATCATATCCCAGTTAATAAAGCATCAAGTTCTTGGAAAACAGAGCTAGATGGAGTTCCATTCCATTCTTTCACCCTCATCTGGCTCTGGCTTTTTGCCTCATCTGTGTTTATATCAGGTATTTTTTGCTTCTTAAAGATAGTTGACCTTGACAAGGTCATTTTGCTTCTCTCTATCATTTTCAGATGAAACAACTGTGACCAACTCTGCTTGAGTCAAAAACCAATTTTTGAGTCAAAAAACCAATTCAAGGGTAGCTACAAAAACAACAAACGATTTTATTAGTAAAAAGTGGATGCTGTTTTGAAGCACCACCATGGAAGAAGAGGGCATGAATAAGAAACATTCGGACCCTTTTTTCCTGTATTTTTACCTAAACAATTGCTTAGCTATTTTATTTTTTTACGGGAGTGCAAGGGAAATATGCCTCTGCTTCACAAATTGAGACAGAACGTTATTTCAAGACAGTGGAAATGGTAGCTTGGTAAAACAGGCAGGAATTTAAAACAATGAAAAACTAACATCTTTCCATTAAAATTTCATGCACTGTGTTTTCAGAAGGTGCTGCTATTCAACTAACACCAACATCCCCACTGCAAACACACAGCAACAAAAAACTGCCTCAGCCTCAGATCCTGTGTACATCAAAATTCACAACAACCAGGCAGTTATTGCTTACACTCCCAGATTTTCTGAGGCAAGATCAAAACCTGTTATTGTAATAGGAAATGGGTCATTACTCAATTTAACTTTCATCTGCAGGGGAGTGATACTCACAGAAAAGCAGCGAGTCAGTGAGGGAGCTGACAGTTCTCTCTTGCAGGATTCCACTGCTTAGGGAAACTTCCTAAATAATTTCTCTTAGTGATGATGAATTTGTTCTGTGTCAAAGGCAGGCTCTGGAGCACTGATTTAACCCCTTAATTTTTACTGAAGGCTTAACAGAGAGAGCTGGGAATATAATTCAGGGAACAGAGCAGGACTCTGTGAAACACAACATTTTTCTACTATAAACTCTCATCCACAGCTAATTTACAGCTCAGACAGGGTCTTTGCTCCTGTTCATGGTTTAATGGTTTAGGGTTTACAGTGGTGGTGCTGGATTGATGGTTGGTCTGGTTGATCTTAAAAGTCTCTTCCAACCTTGATGATTCTATGATTCTGTGAAGGTGACATCACACAATTTTTTGTCACAGAATATAATCATGGTGTGTCTGTCTGATGCCTATTTTCTGGACAACTTGCAACAGAGAGCTCCTATGCTCTGTCTGTCCTTCTAATAAACCCTCTGTATTTTGCCAGAGTAAAATCAATGATTCTACAGATGCTTCAGACTTTGCTACATAAATGATAGAATACAGCCTGAATAAAGCATTTGAAAGGCAAAATAAACCAAGATTTTATGCTGCCTTATTTAATTTCTAGGCTTAAATTCAATTACTACTATAAACATTTCCATAAAATGAATTGCACAGGAAAGCTTTGCAAAGTCAAAAGCAATTTAGGAAGGGCAATGCTGAAATGCACAATTTAGTAGCATTATTAATGTGAATAATGCACTTAATTTGAAATGATTTAGGGAAAAAAACTGAGTTAGAGTGCGACCCCTGGAAATGCCATCAAGTACTGCTGGAAGACAACTCTGAGTAGGATATCAAGGCATAGCTCCTAATATAATTTCTGGGAGGTATGTGTTTGTTAGTGCAGTTAAAAACAGATTGGCAACATACAAAGATTTAAAAAAAAAAAAAAAACAAAAGAAAAAAAAAAAAGGAAAAAAGTTTTTTGTTCATCTTGTCATCTTGAGTTGCACACTGTCCTAAGAGCAAATAGTGACCATTAGTAGCAAAACCAAGCCTATGGTTTATGGGCAATTGAAGAAGTGAATAAAGTGACCTGTTTAACATTCTAGCCTAGGCAATGCAAAGTCAGTACATTCAGCACTGTGAAAATTAGAAGTGGGCATCAGTCTTCATCTTCTTTTGCCTTTAACTAAAATGTTCAGAGCTCTTTGTCCATTATTACCTTATCCTACCACTGGCTGCTTTTTTTGCAGGAAAATTTATCTGTAGAAGTCTCTGGCGAAGAGTGGGAAAGATCTGTGTTAATAATTTATTCCCAACCTGCCTTGAGATGCGCCCTTGTGAGCTGCCAGGCTGTGTGAACAGAGTGTGACACTGTGAAGCCACTCATCAAGGTAGGCACAAGAGTAAGGAGGTGCCAAAACCCAGTGTCCAAATGAAGTTCTTCAAATAGAAGTGACAGTTGCCAGAAAAAAAGGTGTTTTTGCATTTGGAAAGATAAAATGGTCAATACTAACTGTAAATAGATTTTTTTTTATCCCAATAGAAGGCACAAAAAAAAAAAAAGGCTGATCGCCTCACAATTTTCATTTTGTTATCTGAAATCCAAGAATTCAGGACTGAGAAATTCTAATAAAAAACCAGCACCAGCTTTGCATCTGGAGAAGCAGAGACCAATTTTATTGCTGTTTCTGTAAAGAGCATTGATTTCTTTCATGGTGGCCTAGTGGTTTAATAAAGCTTCAGAGAAATACAGGTGTCTTCTGTTTATAATGTGATATATTTCAATTCACAGCTCCCACAAAACACCCTGTGCCTCCAAGCCCACTCACCATACATGGCTTAGCATACATGGCCTCTTCCAGAAGTCATGCAATTTCCTCATTATGTTAAGTACCAGATTGATCTTACATGAACATTTCATCCTATTCCAATTTTGCGCCTTCCACGCCCTTATTTAATTAAGATGTTGTTAAGCATTTTCTGGGGTGGTTTGTTTTTATTTTTTTCTTTTTTTTTTTGGTTTTGTGTTGTTTTGTTTTGTTTTTCACTCAGTGTGGGTGTTAAAACAATTAAACTATAGGCCACATATACATCTCTTATTTCGTTACTTTAACCAGAACTGGAATTAATAAATGTTGTGCTAATGAAACAAATTGTCAAAAGACAATTAAACAATCTGCACAGTTTTCTCCTTGTGAGTTGTTGAACAGATCTCCAGATGAATTGTTGAATTGCTAGGGTATAGTGATTTTTTTATCTAGAAAGTTTTCTCAGAATTCATTGCAAATGAACAGATTGTTGCATCAAAAAAGGGGGAAAAGAGTCAGGTGGAATAACAGACAAGACAAGAAGAAAATACAACGTGAGAGAATAAAAAAATGTTCCTTATTTTTCAGTGACAGATGAATGCCAGCGTTGAAACCAATTCAGCTAACCAATACTAGATGGAAAATAATGTTCTCTTTGCATATTAAAAAAAAAAAAGGAAAGAGTCAGCTCATGTAACTTTCCCGGTTCAAATATTTTTCTTATAATTTAAGTTAATTGTTCATCTTTCTCTGTGGCTGGCAGAGTAGATACATTCCACTTCTGGAAACTAGTCTATAAAAAAAGAGTAGAAACTGGGTTTGGCTTGGCTTTTTAAAAAAAACAACTCTTTGATTTGATCACTTGGAAGCTTAAACACTGGAAATAAATACAAGAAAATGAATATAAATATAAATGAATATAAGTGATGAATATCATGATGGCATGATGGAGATGCATTTTGTATATGTATAATGAAAAGAGGATAATTATTTGGAATGCAATTTTGCCTTTGTTTTCAAACAAGAGGCATTTTGATGTGAAAAAGATGGCTATGCATTAAACTGAAAGAATAATTTGATTGCAGCTCTGAGACAATCTAATGGTGTTGATAAAGAATCCCAGTAATATTGTCTAATACTGGAGATTAGCTTGGCAGGAAAATACCCAACCCAAATCTATTATACCACTGGCAATCACCACATTTTTAAAGCATGTAGGTATAACAGTTGCTCTGCCAATCTTCCAACAATCTGTTTATCACCAACTGCTTTTTCTCTAATAGTGCTTAGCTGGTTCCACAATCAGCAGGAGAAATATTGTAATTTGACATTGCTTTTGCCTCCAAAAAAAACCCAACATGTCATCAGTTTTAAGATAAAATACTGACAATACCTTGGTCTGGCTGCAAAGTCAGGACTAGGACAAGACACAAAACAATTTATTCAGAAGGGATGGTTGAGTGGGAGGAGAAAGCTCCAGGTGTTTGGAGACACCAAATGAAGTGACACGCCAGAGTTTAACTAACAGTAAATAAAGAAAAGGGAGTTTAAGCTGCTGCCCTGATTTCACAATTTATAACAGCAGGAAATTAGTAGTAGAGTGGGCATGGGTTTTGAGAAAAATGTTAATTATTTTGAGCTATGCCCTCAGCTAGGAAAATGAGATATGGAATGGCGAAAATCTATTTACAAGAGCATTCTCCAAGCATCTGAAACATCAGTTGCACTTTTTAAAATAATCTTTACAGCCTCAGTGCTTCATTTTGGGTATCAGGCAGGGAGTTCTCCGTCATATCTTTTAATGCCAAAGAAGTGAATAAATGGTAAGTGGGGTGACCAAATGGAAGAGTGATCCTGGATTGTGTCCAGAAGGAGCCTGAGCACTCCAAAAACTTGCGACATCCTCTTCAAGGGAATGACAAAGGTAACTTTGAGGAAGCCTGTGGGGAATTCAGCCCCAAGTTTATGACACAGCTAGAAAAGTACACAATTTTAGTCGTGTCATCTATTTATCTTTCCCTTCATGTCAAGAAAATGCATTTTTTTCATTGCTAATGGTGGTGTTTTGTGTAAATAAATGTTATTTGTGCAATCTATGGCTTGTAGAGTCTAAGTCACAGCAGATTTTCAACAACTGCAGCATGATTAAGGTGAGTATTTTGTCCCCAAAAATGCACATTCTGTGCCTGGAGACACAAAATACTTCATATTCCTAAATTATGAATGCAGCAATCCAAAACACTTTGAACCAAAGAGCTTAATTGTTGATGGCTGCATTTTGGAATACATAGGAGATTCAGAGTTATCTTTTCTGAGAGAAAACTGAGTAAAACAGTCCCAGCTCCTGAGAGAGGAGAATTTATTGCTAGAGTTCATCCAAAAGTGCAAGTAGCATTTGATGCATGATTCAAACATCACCTCTCAGCAGACATTATCACAGCAGGCGCTCTGAGATGGATGTCAGCACACCAGATTTTAAAGTGTTGGTAGCCGTGGTGTTTAGGCAAGGATAGCCCAACAATGACATTTACTCAGATCAGATCTGTTCGAGCCGTCCACAAACCCCAGCAATAATCCTAAAAGGCAAACGGCGGGCTTTGCGCCCCAGTTTTTCAGGCTTTCTTGTGAAAATCAGTGCAAAATATAAAGCAAAAAGTGCAAAATATAAAGTATAAAAGGGCAAAATATGAAAAAAACCCTGAAAAATATAAAGCAAGAAAGGCCTGTGGAGAACATTCAAAGGGCATGGAAAGTTGACATGGTAAATATGATATTGGTAAGCCAGCTACTTCAGCAAAATCCAGAAGTCTGGGCTAAATGTCTGTCTTTAAGCCCATTTCAGGGTACCATGGAATCATCTTTTTTGGGCCTAATTCTTTGTGGAATGGCTGAGGGAGCAGGGCGTGCAGGCACATTTTCTTTCACACTCTTTCCCTTACAAATGTGTTTTGACTAAACTCCATGGAAGCAGCAGCAGGATGATAAACCTTTGAGTCAATGTGTTGTAAGGCTTCAATATAATACTCCGCGTTTTGGGGAAAAGAAAAACCACCAAAAACACCCACAGAGAGCTACCAGCAGGGAGAACAAGAATGAACAGATGAATTCAAATGATAGACATATCTCTGTTACAGAATCATTACCTACACTGGAAGCATATGAGACTGTCTCAAGTCATGGCCTGAATTCAGAATAACCAGACTGTAGCAGAAGGTAATGACCACCTTAAGCACTGAAGAAACAAGTGGATTTAATGCCTTTTGGGGTTTAGTTTTGGTGGTTTTTTTTTATTTTTTTTCTTTTCCTTTTTTTCCCCCAAACATGAAATGCTAGGATCCTTTTTTTGAGGAAATATCATTATGTATAATGATTTTCAGGAAAGGGTAGATTGTGTAATATTCCTGTGGAATTGTTGAACTCAATACATAGCCATATGAAAAGCTAACTAAAAGATGAATATTTCTTCACAACTTTCTTTTTGACTGGACAATAAAAATTGTTCCTTATAGTTCAAAGACTTGAAGAGACAGTGCAAGTGATAAGATTAAATTTGCAGGTTCAGGTAAATTCAAATATAGAAAGACTGCAACAGCCTGAAAACTTTGAAAATATAAGGATTAACTATGCAGCCCCTTGCCATCTGTAGTTAATTAAAAATACGCTGTCATCCACAGGAGCAAGAACACACAACATGAGATTTCTGTGGAGCCTCTGCACACCCTTGGTTTGACTGATGGGGCTAAAATTTGATGCAACCACCTCTCTTTCCTGTGGAAAAAACATTTTCATCTGCTTCTTCACCATAAAAGACAGCAATAAAGTGTTCATCCTCTCCACAAGTTACTAACTGCTCTTCCAACATGCTGCTCTAAAAGAATTTCAGCAGATTCTAGGATCTCCAGCTATTCCAAAGTTAAATAGATAGGGCAATTTCTCCTTCTTTTTATGGAAAGTGTATAAACTTGGGAAAAAAAAAACCCCAGTAATCATATTCCTAACTTGCTTAGCAGCTGTAGGCAAAAAAGGCTAATATGTCATAATTTGTATGTGGAGAGATTGCAGGGGGTTAGTAGCCATGTCTGGTGCTATTGAGGCTGCCCACTGAGAGCTGCACTGCAAAGTGGCAGCTGACTGAAAACACTGCTATTTTCAACAGTTCAAAAAATGTAAATGTGTCAGTGGCTGGTCAAACAAGCTCCCACACTGGTGATTTATTGAAATCCCTCACATTAGTGAGTTGTACGAATCACTCCTGGGCTGAAAACAACCCCTGTGCACAGGTTTATAATGGATTCAGGGGCTGAATCAATCTTGCTGCCTCCAGAAGGTAATTTTGGGCAGCCTCAATTAGACAAAGATAATTTCTACGCACGGGATTCGCTAAGGTGCACAGAGCTGGCAGTAAATATGCTTTTCCAGGGAGCCTTGGAAGGATAGAGGGGAGGAAAATAAACTCATCTCTCCCAACAAATGAGGGGATTTCAGTGAATCACATCTGCAACCACCATTTTTGTTCATTAACAAAGGAAAACTGGGGCTTGTAGAGGCATCCCCTAGTATATTCTCCTGCATCTGTGACAACAAAAACATGAAGATATGTTGGGCTTTCAGAGCTCGTGGCAGAGTAAGGAGGGCTAAGCCAGAAACAGAAGAATTTGGATATAAAACTGAACCAGAGGAGCATCTCCATGCCTGAAACACAAAGAAGACAAACAACTGGGAAAATCCACATGAAAATTTACCTGCAACCACTGTGACTGGTCATTGTGTCCAGAGGTCCAGGCATTAACTTTGCCTTGCTTGTCCAGCCGGGCTTTCCTGGGCTCCCAGGCGAACATGTCCATGTTGAGGGTACGGAAAACGCTGGAGGCAGTGATCTGGAAATCCTGGATGTGTCCCGATTTCATCCCCAGGGGCTCAGAGCAACCTGGAAGAGCAGGGCAAGATCAGTGGCGCTACCTGCTTATCTCTGTCAGGGGTTTAGGTTTTTTTGTTATGGCAGAGGAAACCTGCAATACTTGAAGAAAAAGATGTAATCAAGGCTATTGTTGAAGACACTCGAAAACAAATAAATGAAAAATAGTCAATTTCAGGCACTTTGTTTCAACAATTTCTTGGGTGAGTCAAAATCAAGATAGAGAATTCAACATATTTTATCCTGGCATAAATTTATGAAGCGAAACAAAATGAAAAGATGACTTTTGTCTGTGCTTATCTTATTTTTATTTTCCTCTCCCACAGGAAAATACTGTTTTCCCTGTTCTGTTTGATTTTCCTTATGCTTTTATGCCACCTCACAACCACCATGTGTTTGCTTACTGAACAAACATTTTTTTCTTAAAAACCAGTGCTGCAGTAAAATGTTAAAAAGCACTGAGCTCTTTTACACTTCTGAATTATTTGACATCTAGGTAAAAATCCAGAAAGCCCAAAATCCCACTGAAGGAGGGAGAGCCCACAGAAAAACGATTGTGGAGGGAGGATAGTAGGAGGATATCACTTAGGAGAAATCAATAGTTAATGCCTTATTTGTTTGTGGACATCCCACACCATTGAGTTATTTTGCTGTAGAAAAGATAGACCTTGGGCTTCTCCCTTCTCTGTTCTGTGTGAAAAAAAAGATAAAAATAAAAATTGATAAGTGGCTTTGTGTTCCTCTGTCTTGCTGCTGTGTGCTAAGAATGTGGAAGGTGCATTTGGATGCAGAGGAGGGAGGAAACAAGATGAGGCAGCACTGAAACAGCAGGACTGGAAACCAGAGAAGGCAGATGAGCTGCATGGTTCTAAGATTTAAACAAAGAAATCAGAAAAAGAAAGGCAAATGGCTGAGAGAGAGAAGGCTGCTAAGAGGACAGGAAAGGTGGATGCATGGCTGCAGGAGTGGAGTGACAGTTGATAATTGGGGCAAAGTGAAAGATGGAAAAGATGGAGATGGGAACATAAAAAAATAAGGTGTTTTCTCATTTCCTTCCTGTCTCAGCAGTCAAAAACCCGCATATGTGCAGTTATATTATTAACAACATGAACTTTAATGCAGCATCTCCTGTATTTAAAATTTGAATATTGACATACTTCATGTTAAATTAAGAAAAAAACAAAAAATAAAAAACAAAACCCAAACAAACAAATGGAAAGCCAAAAGAAAATAGAGCTAACTTTTGAAAAAAAAACAAAACCCAATCTTACATAACTGATTCTCAGTGCACAAATGGAAATGGCACACCCTTGTCTGTGGAATGGACTCATTCAAAAACACAACAAAACAATTTTCCTGGGAGTGGGAGGAAGCAATTGGTAATAGAAATAAGAGAGACTAATCTGCTGCTTTGGAGAGGGACTTTGCTTATTATTAAATTCTGAAGTATCACTCCAGGATCACAAGGACTGTCAGCAAGAATGTTTCATCCGAGGAATGCTAAGGAGGCTCCTGTCACAAAACCATGGGTTGTCAAAGCTGTGACTCAGTGCTGGCCCAATCCATCAAAACCAGTTCTATCTTTTCTGGGTATTATTATTGATTTATGAAGCAACAGCTGTGCCTGCCTGTGTGCCTGTGCATGCGTGCATGAATTAATGGGATTTTACACTCGCCTGCCTTCTCTGTGGCCCCAAAGGGGGTGGGAAGGCAGTTGTTAAAGGCAACGGGAGAAAGTGAGAAGAACAGTGAGAATCTGAAGAGGCAAACGTGGTGCACACAGGTGTCAGGATGTCTTGGTGCTGTGTCACAGAGAGCAGCAGCTTCCCAGCCCCTGCCACAGGAGATTGTGGCTGTTTGGATGACAGAGACATAACCCACAGCACAAAGGACGGGGTCATCAAACCAGCACAGGGCTTTGTGTCATCCCTCACAGGTGTGCGTTTATAACAATGCTTCCGTCTCCCTGAAACATCTCCTCTTCACTGCACTGTACCTTTAAACTTGCTTTTCAATGTCCCTATGAGAGGATTCAATTCCCATTTTTCTTTTTTGAAATCTGTTGAAGTTGGAGATAGCTGATGCAGAAACATGGCTACATCCAGTGGAGCATCTTAGGCTGGAGTGTTTGAGATGCTTTGGATGCCTCCATCTGTGATAAATTATACCTGATACCTCTGTATGTTTAAATCTAACCAGGTATAAGTTTGCAGGTCCTATTTGGTCTAGGATGGAATGGGAGAAAGGAAATAATGAGAAAGAGTGGGAATTAGCACCTGAAAATTGGAGGCATAAACACAAAGGCTTTTCTCTGTTGACTCTTCAGAGGGCAGAATCTTTTACTTTTCAGTCTGCATCCATGCTATGCCCCTCATCTACCTCTTCATTTGAAAAAGCTCAAACCCTCAAAGGAAATATTCAATATCCAATGTAGCAAAGGCAAACCCACAAATGGATCTGCATGCAACAGTCTGCATGAATCTTGTTCTTGGAAAAAGATTTGTGCAGTGTTGGCAAAAGCAATGTATGTCAATTATTTGAGGGCAAAGGTAATTTTGTTTTGATTTATACTGTGATATTTTTTGTTTTTAATAATTGAGATATTTAAAAATTTTTCATCATATTTTTGAATCATAGAATGGTTTGGGTTGATAGGGACCTTAAGATCATCTAGCTGCAAATCTAATTCCAACTCCTTTCCATGGGCAGGGACACATTTCATTAAACCTTAATGCTTTAAAGCCCTGTCCAACCTGGCCTATAAATAACAAATATAGAATTCCTTTCCAGATTATAGAGTTCTGAGGACAAATGAGGAAAGGGTAACCTATCTTTAACTGTAGCTTTGATAAAGTCCCCCTGTGTGTCACTTTTGTGTGAATAGTGCCTACAGGGACTGCTAGTGATGCCTCAGGTTTTAGCTTTGATATTTTTTGGATTCTGTGCTGCTTTATTGGGTAGGTCTGAGCTTCATATGAGGGGATGCTGAGCTCTGTGCACAGGGCAGGGAGACAAAACAATTCCTGCTCCAGCTGGGCACCAAGGACAAATGATCCAAATCTCAGCCCCAGAGCACAAACACTGTGGGCTGGAGAGAGAAAAACAAGCAGGGTGGGACTGCAGGGGCTAAAGCTGGAATGGGACAATGAACTGCAAGATGCAAATGGAGCAGAACTGATCCCAGGGACAGAGCCCGTGCCCGGCCGTGCATTTTGGGGCCATTTTGGTTCATCTTGGGTGCAGCCCTGGCTGGGCTCTTGTGCTGCCCAAGGTGCATCCATGGAGGAGACCCTTTGAATAAATCCCTGCTTTATTCTTTAGCTCTGTCCAGCCTCTGTTCCAGCTCAGCCTGCACAGGGCATCATTAGGATAAAGAAATAGCTACCAGGGAACAGCATGCCTGAAGGAGATGAAAATTACCCACTCAGGAGCTTTCTCTGAGGGGGTCCCATGGGGATGTTTAGGTTCTGGGGGCCAACATCCCTCGGCAAGAGCTGAGAAACCCCAAACACCAAGAGCTGGCTGAACTGGTGCACAGAGGAACCAGCAAATGTGACTGTGAGCAGGGGCTGCCTGCAGGAAGGCAGATGCTGGAGTGCTAGAGTGAGTTCCATGAGTGAGTGACACTGTTGTGTGAGCACTGATCTGCTGTTAAAAACAACAGCTTGATGCTGCTATTAATAACAGCCTAATGAATAGAGGCATTCTAACAAGCAGTAGCTGTGATCTGCTTCTCCCCTCACATCAATACTCTGTGGAGGGAAGGCAGGGCAGGACACAGAGTTGTGCAAAACACAAGCAAGGCAGGAACACAGGGCCATGAAAATTAATGCCTAATTTATTGAGGGTTGGCTCCACTAGCATTGATGCTGACTGTGGGTCCTGGTAAGTAAAGCTATTTATGAGACTAAAGCAGATTGCATTGAACATTTTGCTGGAGTTTGTCCTAAGAGGTCAGCTTTTATGATGATCCAATGCTGCAAGTCTCCCTCTGTTTATCACTCACTCTCTTCTTTCTCACCAGGCAATGTTAGAGAAGGCAGACCCCTCAAATTGCCTTTCCACCCAAGGCAGACCACCTGGAATTAAGAGTGAATTAGTCTGTGTAATTACACCTTTCCTTCAGTAAGGTTGAAATTGCTCTGCTGAGCCTCAGCTGTCCACAGTTTTAAGAGATGATGACCTTGACACTGTTAGGAGACCACTGAAATTAATTCACTTCACTAGCTTTTGCAGTTCTTTGAGCAAAACAATTCCTAGTTGTTCTGGCAAGGACTTACTCTAAATTGTGGTTCCAGAAGTGGAAGACATAAAAAAAAAAATCTAATAGAACAAAGAAGCTAGACAGGATTTTCTATTTACTCTTAAACCTATCTATATTGGAAAAGGGCTACACCAAGATTAATGCATTAACTTTTCATTTCTGAATCTGGTTTTGACTGAGAATTGTTTAACTCCAGCTGTTTTGATGTATCACTCATGAGCTGAATGACTATTGTTAGTAGAGTAAAGAGGCAGCCACATAAAAATCACTCCTAAATGAATCAGTGGGGTGCTCCCACCAGTAAAAAGGTTTATCTCTTGGAAAAGGATAAAACATTACATGCTTTTTTGAATTTGTAAGGGAACACAGTTCTTGCAGAAGGTGGCTAGAGGTCAGGCTTTACATTTCAGAGCTTTAATAAGAATCTGAGGGAAGGTTTATATTGGGTCCACTTTTTCATTTACTTTTTGCTACAAGATGCTATCTCTGCTTCTGCTAAACCCAGAAAACAAATCCAAACTGAAATCTTGATTAAAGCAGCCCAACCAAGCTGTGTCTTATTGGACTGGTCCTCAAAAGCAGGGGAAGCAGGCTTATCCCCCTGAGGATGTCACACAGCACAGGGGTGGTGTCACCTCACAGCCACAGGAGAAATTTCCCACATCAGGTGTGACAATTGTTGCTGCCAAGGGTCCCTAGCAGCTCTGGGGCTCAGGAACAATTTTCAGGCCTTGGGTGAGGCTCCCTGCCTTGTAGTCTGCTCAGGGTGGTACATTACGAGTCCACATAGCCATCAATGCATGTTAAAACTGCTAAATGACCATCCCTGGAGGTGTCCAAGGACTGGATGTGGCACTCAGTGCTTTTGGGCTGGGTGACAAGGTGGGGATCTCTCACAGGCTGGACCTGATGATCTCAGAGCTCTTCTCCAGCCTCATTGCTTCTGTGATTCCTGTGACCAACTGGAGATTAACCCACACAGGAAAAAAATTATGAAGTGTTAATGGGTTAATACCACACAGCCTTGTTGGGACACATTCCTGTCCCACTGCAAGTGGCCATCATCACTCAGCTGAGCCAAGTGCAGCGCTGCTGAGGGCACACCCTGAGTGCTGTCTCCAGTTCTGGGCCCCCAAATTTAGGAAGGACATTGAGACACTGGAGCATGTCCAGAGGAGGCAATGAGGCCTCCTCTGGTGGGGCTGGGAACACAAACCCTGTGAGGAACCACTGAAGGAGCTGGGGGTGCTCAGCCTGGGGAAAAGGAGACTCAGAGGTGACCTTATCACTCTCTACAACCCCCTGAAAGGTGCCTGTGCTCAGCTGGGGCTGGGCTCTTTCTCCAGCAGCACTGACACAACCAGAGCACACAGCCTCAAGCTACACCAAGGGAAATACAGGTTGGATATCAAGGAAAAGTGTTTTCCAGAAAGGCTGATAAAATTCTGGAATGTTCTGCCCGGGCAGGTGGTGGAGTCCCCATCCCTGGGTGTGTTTAACAAAGCCTGGATGTGGCACTGGGGGCCAGGGTTTGATTGAGGTGTTGGGGCTGGGTTGGACTCAATGGTCCTGAAGGTCTCTTCCAAGCTGGTCATTCTGTGATTTTACAAGTTAGCTGAAGAGGATAAAAGCAACTGGACAAACTCAGGCTGGCCAAGCGCATCTGGCGGCGGGGACAAAGCGCGCGCGGTGGGGAGCGGCTGGAGGGGATGGAGGGGATGGAGGGCTGTGGAGATCCCACCTGTGAGCTCGCAGCCAAGCAGCTCCATCCTGAGGGTGCAGTGCCTCCTGCACACCTGGGGGTACAGCCGGACGTACTGGGCCTTGATGGGCGGCGTGAAGGAGTTGGCGTACGGGGTGTTGTTGTCCACGTTCCCACGGAACACCTGCGGGGAGGCAACGTTTGCAGCAGCAAAAAAAAAAAAAAATGTGTCAGGAGGAGGGTCCCTGGAGTGCCAGTGAGTTCCCTTGTCTCAAAAGCACCTGAATTGTTCTGTCTGTGAGAGGTTTTCCCCAAACTGCAGCTGGTTCAGCGCAGCCAGTGCCTGACACAAGTTTTCCCGGCAGAATGTCCTGCTGTGCCGCATTGTGATGGGTTTGCCACGTGGGCCAAACCAGGGTCTCTGTCTTGTCCCTCTCAGAAATTGAAGCTCCTAATGCAACTAAATTATGCCTTCTTTTCTTGATTAATATATGAAATAGTTGCAGTTCAATTAAGCCTGCAATTATTTTCTCTGATTGACGTTTATTTTTTTCCCCCCTGGTTCCAGAATTCCCACTGAAGTGCGCTGTAACCCTCCCGTTGATCACAGAGGGGACAAATTAAACCCATCAGCATTTTTCTATTCACCCCTGCCTCTAGCCAGACATCCCTGTGCTGCGTTTCTCCCCTTCATTATGCCCCTCTTCACACAAAATCCTTATTTCCTAACAGAGAAACTGCATCTAATGCAAGACATTTTGCCTTCTATGCAAACTTACACAGCAAAAGGTTTTTTTCCCTGCTCTGTGTGCACAGCTCCATCAAAAATAAGTGGTAACTATAAACTGTAAACACACACACCCCGCTGGATGATACTGTTTGTGCAGTACAGAGATTAGCATTGATGAATGGGCTCTGTGTTTCCAAGGGTTAAAGCTAATCTGCCAATGCAATAAAACGAAATTGAAAACAGAGCAATGAGTAATTACTGGTAAACTAATTAATATGAAAATCAGTTAAGTGTAATAAACAGGATTATTCTAGCTTGGGGAAATAGTATTTATGCAACCATCAATTAAAGTATAAGAAATTCTTAGCAGAGAGAGATGCAAATTTGTTGATTTTTTTTTTCTCCCACAGAAAAATGATAACAGTGAAACCTATATCATACTGCCAGGCAATTAGGCTTAAATACCCAAGACATCTCATACTTCTGAAGGCTGCTAAACCATGAGATGCTTTCAGTAACAGATGACTTTATCTTACCATGTCTTCCTTTGTGCCTTTTACTTTGTACATTGTCCATGACTTCCCATCATTACTGTAGGCAATTTTGTAAGATTTTACGTATTCTGGACTTCCAATCCTCTTGGCACCTTGGGTTATAACTCCAGTGACTCGCATCTTCTTCTGCAGGTTTATCTGAAATAACAGCACACTGTTAATCTGACGGACACAATCCTTGATTCCTTTAATTCCCTCTTTTTTTTTTTCCTAAATGAAAGGAAAAGAAACATAGCTGTAGCATTTAAATGACTGTTTTTATATTTGCATTAATTCTTTTGATCTTTCATGGATTTCATGTGCAAATGTATAAAGCAAATGAATGAAAAAATTGAACCAAAAGCTTGAACTATGCTTATTTCCTGTATGTGTGCACATTTATTATGGATATACAGAATATTACTGGGATATTGCTTGGCATATAGGGTTACTCCTACATATTTCATGCCTAAAAGGGAAATGAAACAGGGTGATAATTTACCAAAAGCTATATCTTCTGTTCTGTTAGAAGCCAATTTGCAATACCATACAACAGGCCCTCAGTTAGCACCAAGTAAAACTTCCATGTGAAACTAAAACTACATGGAAGTTCTGACAGCAAAGAAATTAGGCTTTTTCTTGACTCTCATTGAAAATTCATATTCCTAGTGATCAAGGCTGAAATGCTAATGGTAAAGCAGTCAATACCAAAATATCAATCAGTGGATGTGAACACTCCTTGTGTGCTTGTCTGAGCTGAACACAACTCCTTGAAGTACAAAATGAAGATTTGTTCGGAGTGGACAAATTCAGCATCACTCCAGCAGCCTTAATTCTGCCTGCTTTACTCACCTGTGGCACGGGAGCAACTAACTCAGGGTGAGATACTCAAACCCAAGGGTGTCAGACTCAGTCTGCGGCAGCTCCGCCGCCTCCCTCTCAGCTGAAATCTGTGACTTTTGCACCAAATGAAGCTCAGCAAAGAGCTGCCACACCGTGAGGGCTGTGTGAAGGTGCAGGCAGTGCAAAGAGAGGCGTGGAGGTACTGGAGAGCGAGCAACTGGGACAGGGCGAGTAATACATTGCACTGCATTAGCGCTTGTCCCCTCAAAAATGAGTTTTGTCTTTGCTCCCCAGCGGCTGGAGCTGACCCAGGGCAGTCCCCACTGTTTGGAGCAGCAGTCCCAGCACAGGTGTGGGAGGACTCAGAGGCAGATCTGCTGTCCAAATACCTTAATTGCTTTATTGTTTGCATTGTGGCCTCAAGACTTTCTCCCCCTTGGTAATAAAATCTAACCTCTGTGAAGGATGTAGGATGATCAGGCTTTGGTGTTTTAAGATCTCTCTGTGTGCACAATAGGAAACCTCTGGTTTCTTTGTCCAAACTGTAGAATTTTGTGGTTTCTTCTGGGATTTTTTTTTTTTTTTAATGAGTCTAGCTATTTTTGTGCTACTTTTTTGGAATAGTTGGCTTTTGGTGTAGTTTTACCATAGTTCTCCCTATGGAGAAAGAAATTATTAAACACCCACAAACTTTGGATTAACAATGTGTGTTTTTGAGGTTTAGACCCATTGAGAGAGGAGAAGCCTCTACAAAATCACCAGATTTTCTACAGGATCTTCCCCACAAATACCAGGAAAACTCAGGAATATGTGCAATTCCAGTGGGGAGAATGGACTCACAAGAGGAATTCAGACAGGTAAAAATTAGAAAAGATTCATTACTTTTTTCAACCTTGGAAAACTTATTTTCCCCAATTCCTGGTCCCCCAGAGGGGAAAACAAAATAAAATAAATAAATGCAACATAAGAAATAAAACCAGGCTGCCCTGTTATATTTGTAAAAGGACAGCTCTAGAGACTACCATTAGTCCAATAACTACATTAAAAATGTAGGTAACATGGAATAGTATCCAGTTAAAGATTTATGTAAGTCTCTTATGAGTAGTTCATTCTCTATGTGGAATTTCAGAATATTAATTAACAGGCAAGTAAACCAATTTTCCATGTATTTACAAAATTGCTAATAATGAAGTGAATACCATCTGCAAAACTAAATTAGAAAGCACAGGGAAACAGAAACCAGACATTGATTATTTGCTGACTGGTAGCATCTTCACATTTCACTTCATGGGAAGAGGAAGGTATAATGCAACACTAAACAAATTTTGTTTGATCCAGTGATGCAGATAACTAGTATTTTTTAAGCTTAATCACCAATTTTTCAATTTCCAGGTAATAATCTTTGGGGTTTTGGATGAGAATTTATGGGGATTTTATTTCCCTGTTTACTCTCAAAGAATAATTTCTAATGAAACCATGGCATTAAACACTGGATGTCCTATTCCTATTTGCAGAATCTTTCCTTTTAGAGGATTTCTTGATCACTGTCCATCATTCGAGTCACAAACTGAGCTTTATTTTTAAGCAGTATTGAACTTGATGCAACATAAGAAATAAAACCAGGCTGCCTTATTTCCCAAGCTCTACACATCCTGTCAATGTTTGCAGAAAAATCCCAATGAAGTGGGGAAAAAAATTCTTTCAAATGCCCATGGCTTGTTTATATAGAAATCCCTCCTGGGCTAATGCCATGCTTTTCAGTGAATATGGATACATCAGGAATTAATTTTCTCTTTAGTCTCTTTGGGTTCTTTAATGTGTTTTAAATTTTTCAAGTTCAAACTCAGCAAAAATTGAAAATACTGCAACTTAGCAATGGCTGTAACAAAGCAGGGTCCAAACTTTTTCCTATTTAATATACTTCAGTAGGAAGCTCTGAAGAAATGGGAACTACATCCTCTATCACTAAAAGCTTTTTCAAATGTGTTTTTCTGTGGCAACTGTGAGGGAAAAACAGCTCAGGAAGCTCTGTTTTTTGGATTAAAATCCACAAAGGACAGAAAATTATACATTTTAATTACACGTGTGATGATGTTCTAAAACAAAGAGGTGAAAGTCACCAGGATAGGAGCAAAAGAATTATATATCTTTTTTATAAAGGTAATGGATTTACTTCTTAAGGATCCCTTATCATTACCCAGATGAACTGGAAGAAAGCAAGGATGAAAGAAGATCAATAGTGTTTTGAGAGATTTATCTCAGTAATTTAAGTAATAAGGCACGGTAAAGGCCTTGCAAGAAGAAGATGCAGGCATAGACATTTGAGAAATCTACTTACAGAAAGAAAGAAAGAAAGAAAGAAAAGAAAAGAAAAGAAAGAAAGAAAGAAAGAAAGAAAGAAAGAAAGAAAGAAAGAAAGAAAGAAAGAAAGAAAGAAAGAAAGAAAGAAAGAAAGAAAGAAAGAAAGAAAGAAAGAGAAAGAAAGAAAGAAAGAAAGAAAGAGAAAGAAAGAAAGAAAGAAAGAAAGAAAGAAAGAAAGAAAGAAAGAAAGAAAGAAAGAAAGAAAGAAAGAAAGAGAAAGAAAGAAAGAAAGAAAGAAAGAAAGAAAGAAAGAAAGAAAGAAAGACAGAAAGAAAGAAAGAAAGAAAGAAAGAAAGAGAAAGAAAGAAAGAAAGAAAGAAAGAAAGAAAGAAAGAAAGAAAGAAAGAAAGAAAGAAAGAAAGAAAGAGAAAGAAAGAAAGAAAGAAAGAAAGAAAGAAAGAGAAAGAAAGAAAGAAAGAAAGAAAGAAAGAAAGAAAGAAAGAAAGAAAGAAAGAAAGAAGAAAGAAAGAAAGAAAGAAAGAAAGAAAGAAAGAAAGAAAGAAAGAAAGACAGAAAGAAAGAAAGAAAGAAAGAAAGAAAGAAAGAAAGAAAGAAAGAAAGAAAGAAAGAAAGAAAGAAAGAAAGAAAGAAAGAAAGAAAGAAAGAAAGAAAGAAAGAAAGAAAGAATCAGTTTTACCATTTTAACATTTACCATTTAAATTTATTTTAGGAGCAATGGATTCAGACTTGACACTTGACCTCTGCTCAAGGGCCTGCATTCAGCAGCCCCTCAGAGGGGTCTCCTGCATCCAGTGACTTCCATGGGATTTGACTCACCCCGGATATGCTAGGGATTTGGCTGCAGTCCAAGCACACCCTGTGCCCTAAAACCTTATGGCACAAAGAACTTTATGAAACTCAGATAAGGTTCTGCTTGACACCTGCAAGCTGTGGAATCTGCTCTGATGGCCTTTGCATGTCAATGAGGAGGATTTCTGGGACTGGAATGAGTGATGAACACGGAGTTGTTCAGGTAAAACTGTGTGTAAAACGAAGCCAGTAGTCAGATTCCAATGTACTTAAATCTGACTCTACAAGAAGTGGATTATGCCACCACATGGGGTGCAAAGTCACTGTGCTGGCGTGGAGGAAAGCACAGGGAGAGCGCAGGCATGGAGCCAGCTCAATTTATGTGAGTTCAGGGACTGTGGCAAGAAACACCACCTCAGGTCCTCTGCTGGGTACACAATTGCATGTTGAATTCATCCATGTAGCCAAAACAAATCAAATAAAAGCACTTGAGGCAGATACCCTCTAGAGCAGTGTATGACCGAGAGCTGGGGAATAAAATCAACTCCTTTAGTGTAAGAAGTCCCTGAAATTCCTTTTAATCTTATTTGTTTCAACCACTGAAGTCCTGCCAACTGCATGATTACACAGAGCACGCTGATGGTCACAGCAGGTTACAGAGTCATGGCCTTTCTCCACAGGAGGGGAAAAAGGGACCAGGCTGCCGTGCTCACTGCTCTCAGCACTGGTCCTGCAGGAGTGATTATCCAGTAAACAATTTTCACTAATGCTCTGGACTCCAGTGATTCATTCCAATCTGTTTGGAGATGCTAAATTGTTGTCTACACCGAGGAAGACATACCCAATCAAGATTTAACTGGCACCTGGAAAAAATCCATATTGCAAAGGAAATAAACAAGGAGGACTTTTTCTATAAGAGAAAGTGGTAATATGAACAAGGTAAGTTTAGGAGCTCCTGTTGATTGTACAGTGCACCATTTTCAGAGGCAATTCAGAACCAGTCCTGCAAATCTGCATGGTGTGTGTGCTGTTCCACTGGTAGCTGTGAGTTAATGCAGGAGCTTGTTTTTCATGAGCAAGTCCAAAGGGCTCCACAAAACAAAGGCCATCAGTAACTTCTCAGCATGGTTTACAAACCTTAGAACCGTAGGAAAAAAAAGAAAATTACATTCAGAATCGTAATGTGTAAATGTAACAGAACAGCAGGAACTGGGACAGCTCCAGTGGAAGGTGCTCCTCTTACAATTTATGATCAAATGCTAGCATATTCACTTTGCAGAAGCTATAAAATGGGCAAAAAGATTAAAAAAACCACCCAGCTGCATCCATCTTATCTACATTATTGCAGGCAGGAAAGGAGAAGAGGGATGAGAAGACAGAGTGACTTTAGGAAGACCCCTGCGTGATGCTCCTGGACAGAATCCATAGCCATATTCCCCTCATTTGTTATCTCACTGCTAGCAAGAACACTACTAACATTTCCTGCAGAACAGCCTTGTCTGAAGTGTTCCTCCAGAGCAAGCTTTCCAGAAATGCTCACATTAAAGCCTACATGAAACCTTGGGTCTTTGAGACCTTAAATGCAGTTTTAGATTCATAAACAGAAGTGCGTTTTATGGAGAACAAAGGTGTTTACCTGTTTCAGTTATGAGATGGAATAGTGTTGTCATAAATAATTCTTCATCTTTTCTAGCACAAAGTAAATATATCTTTACAGCTACTCACCATTACTCACATAAAAACAGGGTTGAATAAGAGATCAAGGTTATACTGGCATTAAAAGATTTATTACAGCAACCCTTCCCTGCTGATCTCATCAGGTTTTGAAGGATTGAAATTTAATTTTTTTTGTCTCTTCTCTCTTTTTTTTTTTCCCCAAAGTCGTAATTCTGACAAAGCTAGATAGAAAGCACCCAGACAAACATTTTCTGATGAAAAATAGGGATACTAGCCAACAGAAGTGTTTTTTAATAAACCCACGAAACAAACAACCTGACACAATCCCCTCAATACTGGGAAAGTCACCGAGTCTGAAAGCTCCTTCCAGTGCTTCCTTTTCAGTCCCCAAGGTTGTTCCCTCCAGTCTGAACAGGACAAACTGCTGTTTCACCCTGGTGCCAGAGCAGCTGCAGAGCTGGGCTGGTGATGAGGAGCAGGAAGGGCACAGCAGGTCAGTCACTATTAACTTCCCCTTGCAAAGCCTCGCTGGCACCTGCACACGAGGTGCTCATCTGTCTTGCCTGTCTGTGGCTTTTTGATACTCTCCTAATCAGCACTGTCAGCAGAGCTCCCCTGGATTTAGTTCAGGGCATTACTGCAGTCAGCACAGTGGCAGTGATGTGTGTTTTAAGCAGCACGCAGCGAGGATAGGCAGTGATTTATCCGCAGCAGCACCCTTGCTGACACGCTGGAAGGGGGTCTGCCCCACGAAGAAAAAACATGTTTTATTGCAAAATATTCATGTGATAGTGTAAATCGTTGTCCTGCAATAGGCTAGGAGAACAAATGTTTGTTACAGGTTGCTTTGAAAATTGCAATTCCCAGCGTTGTTGTGGGATTGCACTTTGAGGACAGACCAGTTAAACACTCAGGTTGTTTCTGATCCCAGCCTATTTTGCTTCACTTATGTGGATGCAGGTCCAGCAAAGCACCCTCATAACTTTGCTATTACATCCTCTGAAAACTCACCCTCCTGCTGCTTCCAGTCTATCACACCTCCGGGTAAGAACAAACACCTCTCAGGACTTCCCTCTACCCACCTGCATCTCAGCCTCAGCTAACCCTCTAAAAACAAACTCCATCCTCAGTGAGACTTATTCATGTACCTGCTTTAAATTAGACACGCAGAATCAGAGATGCAAATTGGACCAATAATTTAATTTGCCTGTGTGTGAAGAGATCAGAATATAGGTTAGACCCTACTTGTGTGGAAAACATAAATACAAGGATTGTTTGGCCCATGTAATGCTAATGTGGAGGAACATATGTTATGAGAATTATCAAAAAGCATCTACTTCATTTGGCTTTTGTTGAGAACTTTCAGTTTATGCCTCAGAGAGTTTACATAATTAGACAGACTAAAAAACTTGCTTAGTCTGTTCCTTTTTATTATTAAGTCATTATTTTAGTCCCAAAGGTAGGTGTTATGAATGCCATTAACAGGGTTATATGAATTATTCAAACACTGGCATGTTTAGACTGCCATTTCAAGAAGGGGCCAATAATCAATCTCACGTTGTTCAGAGGTTTGCAGCCCTGAAAAATATAATTTTATTTGCAAAGTATTGATCAAATGAGTATTAACTACCTGAAACTCAATGTTACCTAAGAAACACCAAGGTCATTTATTGCTGTTATTAATTTCTTCATATGCTTTGAACTTGTGAAAACTCTTCCTGCCTTTGGAATGTTAATGGCTCTCAGAAAGAACTTCCCCACAATGTCTGGAAGACATCCTGAAGAATCAGCCTAAGCCTATGTAAATAAAAATGTCAGTGAAAATATCTGCATGTATTTCCCCTTGTAAAAGAGCTTTGATCAACAGCTTGTAGATCTGGAAGTTGTGATGTCAGACTCAGGTCAAAACCACACACTTTTCATCCCACGTGAAAACTGTCTTCCTTAGGGAAAAGAAGTGAATTCAAAAAGGTGCAATATTAAAAGCACCGTAAAAAAAAAGAAAAAAACACTCAGGGAAATTTCTGGTTGTGAAATAACTTCAGATATTGAGAGGTATTTTCTCTCACACACTTTCCATCTCTTTTTATGGCACTTTGGCAGATGCAGTCTGGTAAAAACTTTGAAGAAAATTATGATCTTATCTCAAGCCCCCAAAAGGAGAACTGGGAAAAATTCCCACTCTGGCTTCAGTGGGCTTTGTTGAGGTCCTATGCATGTTCCCAGACCAAGAAGTCATGGAATTATAGAGTTTCAAGGTTTGAAAAGACGTCCAATGTACCGATTAAAGGAGTGTTAACCATCTGAAATCTGAGAGCTCTCAGGAGATCACACTTTTCTGAACCTATGAGATCCCTACTGTGAGATCCCATTGCACATTCCCAGAATAAACTTATCTAGTGATAACAGTGCTATCAAATGGTGCACAAGGCGTATTAAGGTATGTATCTTTATCCCCTTGCTTCATGGTCAAGGTAATCCTAATCAATCTTTGGGGATAACCTGTTAGCTGCTGAGACACTGGTTTTGTGGAAAGAGAGAGGGGATGGACACAAGGGGAGTGAAGGGCTAGTGAAGCACACAGGGGGCAGCGGCTGTGTGACTGATGAAAAAAATGCACCACTCAAATGATTTTTGGCCCACAGAGGCTGTTACAGAACACAGAAAGTTGGCTCAAACTATTATTTTTAATTTCTCCTGAACCCTAAGAAATTGGCTATTTGTTGAATCCCAACACCACCCATAAAATATTTTTTATTATTAATTGAAATATTTTTATTATAAGTGAATATTTTTATTATTAATTGAAATTAGGACTCAAAAGTAAAGAAAAAGTTCATATAGAAATGTTAAAAGCTACCCTTTGGTGAGATTTTCCCTATTCTTATGCACATTTTTCCTCAAAATATTTTTCCTTCTACAGAAATATGCAGGCAAAAGATTAGGTTAAAAAAATAAACATTGTTTGGTTTTGTGATAGACAATCTTTGAAAAGTTTCATTGAAACAATCAAGGCTTGAACTATGTCTTTTTATCTTAGCCAGTCATTGAAGAAGAAGGTTCTAAGAGTTCAAGAGTAAAATATGCTCCCATTTTTCAGTTCACAGATTTCGTGTGTGGCTTAAATTGGAAGGTCTTTGAGATGACAAACACATGCCACCTTTCCCAGAGGAGATCAAGGAGGGTGAGTTGACTTCAGCCCTGGTTGTCTGTGGCAGTTCTCATGGTGCTGGTGACTTTCTGTGCTTCCAACAGCCATGGAAGCTGAGGTGAGATAAGCTTGGATTGAGAAATGGGTGAGCAGCAGGTCCATAGGGCTGTAATCAGTGTCATGGGATGTGGCTGGAGATGTGCCACTGCTGGTGTCCCTGAAGGTTCAATACTGGGGCAAATACTTGTTTAACTTGTTCCTCAGTGGCTGGATGAGGTGTCCTCACCAGGTCACTAACCACATATGGCTGGGATGAGAGGCAAAAACCCCTGAGAGGCTTCAGATGCTTTGAAATTGTGAAGCCCTCGAAAGGGACCCTGACAGCTTGCAGAATCAGGCAGGGAATAAATGTCTGTAGTGAATAAGGGAAATGCAGGTCCTGCACCTGGGCAGGAACAGCTCCAGGCAGCAGCACAGGCTGGAGGGGACCTGCTGGGGTGGCTCTGTGAGGAAGGACCTGGGGGTTCTTGTGGGCAATGAGCTGTCCCTGACCATCAGAGCGTCCTGGGGGCAAGGAAGGTCCATGGGATTTGGGGGGACATTGGGAAGAGCATTGCCAGCAGGTCAGGGAGGGGATCCTGCCCCTCAGCTTGGCCCTGTGAGGGCACATCTGCAGTGCAGTGTCCATCTGCTCCTCAGGACAGGAGGACAAGGAGCTCCTGGAGCAGCCCCAGAGGAGGGAAGGGGACAGAGGGGATTCAGGGAAGGCTGAGGGAGCTGGGGCTGCTCAGCCCGGAAAGGAGCCCCAGCTGAGAGGGGCCTCAGCCCTGGCTGTGCCTGGCTGTCCCTGTCTGTCTGTCTTTGTCTATGCCTGGCTGTTCCTTGCTGTCCCTGCGTATGCCTGTGTGTCCCTGTGTCACTGTGTCCCCCTGTCTGTCCCTGTGTGTCCCTGTCTGTGTGTCCCTGTCTGTGTCCTTGTCCATCTCTGTGTGTCCCTGTCTGTCTGTCCCTATGTGTCCCTGGCTGTTCCTGTGTGTCCCTGTCTGTCCTGTCCATCCCTGTCCACCTCTGTTTGTCCATGTATCTGTCTGTTCCTGTGTGTCCCTGGTATCCCTGTCTGTCTGTCCCTGTGTGCAGAGGTCAGAGCAGGCCCAGGCCCTGTCCCAGGCCCAGCCATAGCCCCAGAGCCCCGGGCAGGGCTGATCCCAGCCCAGTCTGTCCCTGTCTGTCTGTCCCTGTGTGTCCCTGTCTGTCCTGTCCATCCCTGTCCATCTCTGTTTGTCCATGTATCTGTCTGTTCCTATGTGTCCCTGGTGTCCCTGTCTGTCCGTCCCTGTGTGCAGAGGTCAGACCAGGCCCAGGCCCAGCCATAGCCCCAGAGCCCTGGCAGGGCTGATCCCAGCCCAGTCTGTCCCTGTCTGTCTGTCCCTGTCCATCCCTGTCTGTCTGTCCCTGAGCATCCCTGTGTGCCCCAGGCCCAGCCATGGCCCCAGAGCCCCGGGCAGGGCCTGAGCTCGGCCCAGTCTGTCCCTGTCTGTCTGTCCCAGTCTGTCTGTCCCTGTCTGTCTGTCCCTGTCTGTTCCTGTCTGTCTGTCCCTGTCTGTCCCAGTCTGTTCCTGTCTGTGTGTCCCTGTCTGTCTGTCCCTGTCCATCCCTGTGTGCCCCAGGCCCAGCCATGGCCCCAGAGCCCCGGGCAGGGCTGATCCCAGCAATTCCCCTCACAGGAGGCAGAGCCAGCCCTGAGCAGAGCCCAGAGGAGCTCTGGGGCTCCTCCCTGGGAACATTCCAGAATTCCCTGGGCACAATGCCCTGGGCTCTGGGCTGGCCCTGCTGGAGCAGGGAGGTGCCACCAGCTGAGCCACTCTGGGCCCTTCCAAGCTGGCCCATCCTGGGATTGTGCACATATGCCTGCATACCACAAAAAAAAATCTTAATATCCTGGCATGTAGTCTTACTTTATCTTAAACTTTGTTCCCTGAACCTTAACTTCATTGAAATAACTTGAAACAACACTTTCCCAGAAGTCAAGTCTAGCAGGACAGTAACAATGAGAGAGGATCATTTGGTTTTCCAGTTTTCAAGCTAATGTTTAGAAGGTAAAAATTATTCATTTGACTATCACACATTAGCATGACATCATCTCACAGATTCGGATGCTGTCATCCCCACAAGGTGACTAGGAGACCCACACACCATTCCATTATGGACCACCACACAGGTGCTGGGACACCTTTTATTTGCTTCTTCCTGATGCAATAAATGATGTGGACACACCTTTGTTCCTTTTGGTGTCACCACTTTCCAAGACTTGACTGCTTTTACTATCAGAGTGGCAAATGGGAAAAAAAAAAAATCTAGTTGGAATGCACAGTGTTGCAGATGCAGGGGATAAATGTGTTTAAAGGTCCTGTTCCTTTAGTCCTTCAGCCACATTAGGTAGAGTAATTAAGGAATTCTGGCATGGGGGCTGACAGAGCATATTATGGATGGTGTTCATAACAGCATCAAACCTCAGTTGCCATGGGGATGCTGACTCTGAATTGGCTGTTTTGTGCACCCAGAACCTCATCCCAAAGTTGTTGGAATGTGTCCGTGCCTGGGATGAAAGCAGGAGGTGTGATGTGGGATCTCAGCACATCGTTCCCGATGTCCAGAGATGCCAGGAGAACCCTTGGGGGGGTCTCGAAAATCCTGGAATGTTGCCAGAAGTGTTTGGTGGCTTGATTTTATCCATCCACAGAAATAACAAGAGTTTGAGGACATGAGAATCACTTTAGAGTGAAGGGTGTAAAAGGGACACATTTAGAGGGTGAAATATAGACGTTAAGGTTTTTGGTACAGGGGGGTTATGGAGACAAGATGGAGGGATCAGGGCGTGTCTCGTCCTTCTTCTTTCTTCTTCTTGTCCTCCATCTCCTGTGGTGATGTTGGCACTTGGGGATTGGTTTATGGTGAAGGTGCACTTGCTAACATGGGTGAAAAGCATTGGGAAATAAAGGTAAATATTATGTACGTAGACTTTAGTATAAAAAGACATGACTGCCCCGTGGGTGGGCAGAGAGTGCCTGTGGTTGCCTTGCAGACCAGACCTCTGTTGGGCAGACAGAAAATTTTGTAGATAAGAAACAATAAACAATCTGAAGATCGAAAAGCTGAAGAGTCCAGACTTGTCCTTTGAATCGCGTGCCACCCAAGAACCACCCTACCCGTGTCGGGGCAGAGACAGACAGCCGGACCCGACAGTGTGACACAAAATGGATACCAAGACATGGGGCAGCAGGGAGTCTGTGGATGATTACACTAAGAAATAGGCTCCCATCCTCCTTGTTTTCTGCTCTGAGTACATAAATTACATTTTTGGCCTGTAAGCTAAATGTTTAGATGCTGAGGGAGGTCTGCAGAGAGCAGACACAGGTATTGAGTTCACTGAAGTCAGTGAATTTATGGCAGGCTTTGGCTAGCAGACAACCTCTTCTAATTCCTGCAGACCAAAGGTCCTGTGTGGCATTGTTTTAATTCAACTGCACTTTCCTTATTAGCTTCTGTTCTCCACAGCCAAGGGCTTTCAGGTACTTACTGCCTCTCACCAATATCCTCCAAGGAAATCCTGCTATGATATTGAGCCAAATTTTGAAATATTGACAATAAAAAGAAGAACTTTAACAACTTTTTAACATTTAACTTAGTGAGTTAAATCTTCCTATGTGGTGCACATCACCTTGCAGGATGACTCTGAGACTGCACTTCATAAAGTTCACCTGACACTGAGATGAGAGCTACATTAAGTGACATAAAACATTTAGTGACAGGTATTTTTGGAAGCCTGTACACCAGTGCTCATGAATGAGGAAATGAACTTTGACAAAATGAATGGTTTCACAGATGGCAGTTTGCTTGGAGCTCTCACCAACAGATGTTTGAGTGAATGTTCTGCAAGGCCTCTGTGTATTTTGGGTTTTATCATTTCATTAGCAAATAGCTATCACCTGGTGTGTACTTGCTCTTTGGAAGCTCTTGATGAGGAAGATGTTAACTTTTTTTTCCCCTTGCCTTTTTTTTTGGAGGAAAAAAATCCCACACAATACTTTTTGGTTTTCTGCTTGCATATAAGAATGATGGAAAGGTTTTTTATACAAATTTTTTTTTTGTATGTCATAGTTGTTATGATTAGCTTTGTGAGATTCATAGTCACAGATTTAATTATGCCAAGGAACTGAAAGTCCCAGAAAGGTGAGGCTGAGCACCAGAGGTGGGATTGAAACCAAAAGTGGTGTGGAGACACTTGTGTAAAAAACAAATTAAGACTCAATTAAAATATAAATTCTACTTATCAGCAATAATATTGGAATATGTTTAGACTTTTATTTTTAAAAGCATTTTCTGTGCTTTTCAAGGAAAAAAAGGACTAAGCAAATTAATTCTAAATAAGACAGGGATCAGGGAAATTTTTTGCCCTGATTCTGTTGGGCTAAGTCCCTTTCCATCACAGGTGATCTTTTTTATTAAAAATATCTGCACTAAAAATGTTTACTCATAGCTTCAAGAAATATAGTGAAGAAATTTTCTTAAAGCTGAGCATAGTTATTAAGGAAGCTAAATTAAAAAGACAAAAAAGTATTATTTACAACAGACATGCTGAAATGGTAAATAAACCGAATGTATTTTACTTTGGACTGGAGTACTAATATATTTAAATTGCCAATCAGAGGTTGGGCACATTTTCCATCAGACTGTTGAATTTCTCATTATTGTGTTTCATCTGAATTTTAGCACATAATTTCAGAAAAGCCATTTGGGGAACAAATTAGAAAAAATTATAGAGTTATAGTTCTCTTTCCATATATTCTAAGTAAGACTTGTAGCTTTTCCATTTTGAAATTATAACTTGACTCTCAAAAATTTATTCCAAACAGAGAAACACATGAAATATACATGGAAAGGGATGAATTCTTTGACGAAGAAACCCCAGATTAATTATTTGTGATCATCTTGTATGCAATAAAAACTAGAAGAAAAAAGCTGAATAATCAGCCTGAACTACCTTTACTTCCCACTCTTTATTCTGCAACCAAAGTGAGCAGTCTACCTGTTTTGTAAATTAATCCTTCAAACCTCCAACTACTCACAATATTAAAATAAATATTTGAATATTTTATTTTAAAAATTTGCAAGCATACCGGTGTCTCTGGAGAAACAGTTTATGCCATTTCAGTGAGAGATAACAAAAATATGGGTTTTATCATTCTGTTGAGTACTTTACACTTATACACAACAGCCCCCAGCAACAGGTCAGATGTTCAAACACATCTCCCATGTAGTGGCATGATGCTCAGAAATTCGTGCATTTTCTCAAAATTCTCCAGGTATAAGCTATGCTGGAATCTGCTCTTGGTGCCTGTGGGTTTTACACTCTGTAAAAACAATTTCCATGTTCAAAAGACCACGAAAGACTTAAAAGTTGTGAATAGGGGAAAAATGAATTAAGAAATATGACGATGGTTTAAACTGAGAGAGGAGAAGGAGTGTAAGGGCACAGGCATGGATTCCTAGGCTGGAATTCACCGGAGAGAAGTAACATTCAGAAACTCCTGCTGGCAGTTTATGTTTTTTGTTAGATAGTAATCCATAGGCAGGATCATATCCATGATTTTGGATTTGGTGGAGGGATAACAGAAACCATAACCCTGCCCATGAGCATACCTATTCTGATTCATACTGCCCTAAAAAGAATAACTAATATAGGAATAGAAAAATACAGGTGCAAGAGATGAGCAGAAATGAAGTGAAATCAGAATGAAACAAACCAATATTTTTTAAAACTGTAAATGCGAAGGGACAGAAGGGAAAAGAGAAGCCACTGTTAAAAAAAAAAAAAAGACTTTACAAAAAAGACTCATTACTGGAACAGTCACTGTGAGCATTTTGGTTATACTTCAGGACCAATTAATGAAAAATAGATGTATGTGATTTTTTTTTGTCATTGTATTTCCAAACCATAAAAGTTAATATCACTAATAAAGTGCTAAGCAGTACACAGGTGCTATTTTATCACAGCCAACCTGTGAGGAGAAACAGAGGTCAGGAGAACTTTAAAAGGCAGATATGACTTACTCAGGCTTTAATTTGCTTCCAAAAACATGGTCAGTGACCCTTTAAATCACAAGCCAATTACAAGCATTGTAGAGCCATTACTAATTACATGCTGAGAGTGTAAATTTAAAATGGCAATTTCAATTTTCAGTTCATTGGGAGAATACAGGAAAATGAAATTGCATACTAATTAGTTCATGTGTATCAGACACCTGAAAGATTAGACAAAAAAAAACTTCTGCACTCATTACAAGTGAGTTACAAGCAGAACACTCAAACCTTTTATTTGCCAGGCTGCATATAAATAAAGAAATTAAATGACAAAGAAAATTGATAATGATGGAACAAGGCAAAAAATAGCTACAGGCTTGTACATAATCATACTTTGAGGGACTTTGCCCATTATACATGGCTTCCTTTAGAATTTATCTAGCATTAGAAGCTCCAAGAGGGGAACAGGAGATTGCTTCAGGTTCAACTGCGCTAAATGTTAATTTGTGTGCCCTAAAAATGGATTTTCTGGCTTTGTAACTTTCCAGTTAATCTCTGCCAAACACTCACACCCTTTTTCAGTGCCTTCTTCTGGACCAGGTGCTTTGTCACTCAGAGCAGCATGGAAAAGGTTCCATGTGCAGGTTGCTCCCATTAGGGTGTGGGGAGAGGCTGACACAACAGAGTAAAAACCCAGGTAGAGGGTTTGACATCTTTTCTCCCATGAGCCAGAAATTTAGCCCAAATCTGACTTTTTGTACCACTCCAGAAACATTTATGGAGCGTCTCCCTGGGCGTTACAGAACCTGTGCAGGAATAAAATGTGGGATTTCTGCTTCTCCTCTCCTCTAACAGTTCCCCCCTACGAGGGTCAGACAGTGTTTGTTTCTTAAAGCTTATTTCATGGCTTAAGAACAAGAAAGTGCTCTGATGTAAAGATCTACTGTGCATAAAGTTTGTGGGTGTCTCCACCTTGCCAGATCTAAAAAGATTTTCTGCAGAATGCCTTCCTCCTACCTCTCATCTCCCTAAAAATGTTTCAGATTTGGTTCCAGGTGTTTTGAAGAGAGAGAAAAGGAAAGAAAGGCCTCTCAAGTCCTCTGCTCTGAAATTACAAATAATATTTTAATTTTGCCCTGAACTGAAAAAAATAGGATTAAAAATAGCACTTGGCAATTTTTGTGAAAACAACAGCCTAAAGTTCGTTTTGCAAGAAAAATGAGAAGAATATAAGAGAATGTTTAAAACACATTAATGTTTAAAACACATTAATTGTATGATGTAAGCTTATCAAAAGTCCTTATACCCTATGGTTGCCAAAGTTACAGAATAACCTGTAAGGGATTGGAATAACCTCCAAAACTCCAAAAAAAAAAAAAAAACCAAATTCTTCAGACCTGTTGCAATGGGCTGAGATTTTTGACATATTTTGTCCACTGGCCCAAGGATGTTCCTTGCATGTAAGAGCAGAGGGAAGATTTCCCAGGGAGCAAAGTCCAAGGGAGTCTGGCAGCTGCCCCCACGGTGCCAAGAACAAATGTGAAAGCATCAGACCATTAAATATCCCCATCCAGTTCTTCTCCTCAAAAAGACATGTCTAGGGGGCCAGTGCTGAATGATTTTGAAATCTTTCTCCAGCTCATTTAATAAAGCCTACACTCTTAACACAGCCCAAAAGCTGACTTTTTCATTATGCATTAAAATTACATTAGCTTTCTACTCCCATGGAAATAATTCTGCTCAGGTCCCTCTGCATGATCCTTTCCAGTTCTTTTCAATGTATAAGTTTTACAGACTTCCTAACACCTCTGATCTTTATGGAGGGAAACTGACTTACAACACATTCAAGGGCCTTTTGTGTTTTCATTCTGCAATAAAAAACAAGCAGTAACACCAGTTTTTTTTTTCAGAGGTGACAAAATCCAGCACTCCCACTGTACCAGTTTCAGAAAACTTCATCAAACAGTGTTTTGTGTCTGCTGCCCATACAAGAAAAATGAGCAGGTAATTAGGAATGCTTCCCCCCCAGATATGTAGGAGCCTCTCAATGACATTAAAGATGGTAGTCAGGGCATAAACATTGATTGTGAACAAATATTAATTCCATGAACACCAAGGTAGCCTCAAGAAGAGTGTGTCTGACACAGCTGAAGGCATTATGGACAGTTCAACTTAATGCTGGCAGATAAAATGCTCAAATATCACAGTTTTGCTAAATCCTGCAGTGGGTTCACTGGAAGGGAAGCATCCTCCTCACACATTGACCATGAGGATCAGTGCAGAAAGTTTTCACAGAAGTATCAAACTCACTAACCCTTATTAACCAACAGCTGAAATTGCCAAAGCTCTTCCCAATTCACATGTCATGAAAACACAACCCAAGCAAAGAGCTACAACAACCCCTAGATAATTTTCTTCATTACAACACTGCTACAGGACTTCATACTCACTGCTTTCACTGAAGTCATTTTTGGGCAGAGAGAAATCCAGTACACAGTGAGGGCGCTGCCATTTGAATAACTCAAGCAATACCATGCTTGAGTGGGATGAGAAAATGTGTATTCTCAGCCCCATGGATGTGTCTGAACTAACAGCTGTTTCAACCTTAATTAAAACAGTTCTTATTACTTCCAGTAGTCCTTAACCTGTGTGCCCAGAGCAGCTCAGCAAAGAGCACCAGCTCTTCCAGCATGCTCTGGCAGTGCCAAAACCACACGTCAAGCCCCTTTAGCACGTGTTAGGATATCTCCAGCAAGAGATAAAGCTGTGGTATGCTTCTAAGGAGCTGACCCCCAAATACAACATATGTGGAAAGCAGCTTTTTTGAAAGGATCCTGCATAAATCTGCTTCCACAGTTTAGAAGCCACAATGGAACATATGCACAGGGTTTTTTTTAATTAAAAAAAAAATAAAAAAGGGGAGCTTGTGCATTTGTAAAGTCAAGATTATCACTGTATTGCAACTAAATAGTCCCTTTTAGCCTGGGCTTATGTCTATGACAGTGAATAAGAATCTAGCTGTTCGTTAACCACTTGTCTTCATCAGTTTCTTAAGTGACACTGGCAATTGAATCAAGGATGGTTTTTTCCCTCCTCAGCTCCATCTGTTACCTGAATCCACGGCCATCTGTCATTTTCTGCAGCAGTCCAGGCATTCACAAGACCCTTCTTGTTAAGCCGTGCATAGTAGGGGTACCACTTCTGGAGTCCAAAAAGAGCCCGGTGAGTGGAGGATGCAGTGATTTGTTGGTTTGACACAATCCCTCCTTCTATCCCTAGCGGCCCAGAGCACCCTGCAAATGGAAAAAGGAAAAAAAACATTTCAACTGAAATGATCAACTGTTCTGAGTCCCAAGTTGCTGTAATTGCAATAGCATACAAATAGATCCAGATTATCATGCCAAATCCAGTTTAGAAGAAATTCAAAGTTCTTGAATCACCTGTTTGTAGAAAATTAAAAAAAAAAAAACAAATACAAAATTGTCGCTTGCAAATAACTATTCTCATTATACAAGTAATGAAATGGATTAAACTTTCAATTTCTTTTAGCTTGTTCTAGCTGAAGACTGGTGAGTTTGGGTTTTATGGACACAACGAAGGGAAAAATTCCTGAGATTCAAATATTGAAATGATTGTTAAAAAGTAAATTTAAAATCCTGTAATTACTGCAAAGTTCCATATTGCTGCTCTTCCCTCAAAGTTCAGCATTTAACCAAAGTGCTGCAAATTGTTATTGCAGTTATCTCTAGAAATATGAAAATAGACATAAGTTATCATTCAGTCACATTAAAAATATTTAAAGGTTTATCCATTTAATCAGCAAGCCTCAAAGCATATATTTAACTGAAGTGCTCCACTGTTCATAATTTTATGTATGGTATTCATCATTATTTTATTCACAAGAATACTTGTAGACCTAATCTTTTTTTAAAATCAAGATATATCTGCATACATTGCTTTTTGAAGCCACTCCATTTGGGCACAGGAACCAAAGCATTCAGCTATTGTGAACAATCCATAAATGTAAATTGAGAAAATTATGAAAATTCATTACATACAAACAATTGGCAGTTTATCTACTATTCAACAGCCAACTGAGTATCTGAGATTTTCCTTTCCTCAGTTCTGATGCAGAATCTGGAGAGAAGGTAATCACAGGAATTATTCTGGCAGCCAGTGTTACTCAGTGGCCCAAAAGACTTTCTGCTTTGCAGGTCAGCTGCACTTTGGCAATTTTGAGCACCACAGGGCAGATGTTTACTTACATTTCAGGTTTTCTCAGAAACCTGGCAGAATTTCACCTCGAGCAGTACCCAAAAAATGAACTCTGAAATTGCACTGTTACGAAATCCTCACACCACACAGGCAGGAAGTCACAAATAATTTAATTCCTCATTAATTTAAAGGTGCAGAGAAGAAAAAGTGACCAGTGCAATTTGCTCCTCTCAGCCAGGAGATGGTGCAGGGCAGCGCAGCCCCCAGGTGTGGGGTGATGGTGGAGACAAAGATAAACAGAACTGAAGTTTTAAGTTGATGATGGTGATGGACAAGCACATGCTTGTGCTCTGAAAAGGTAAAGCAAAGCTTCAGGGAGCGCTCCTCCTTAAAAACCTTACAAGCTTCCAGGAGATGCTCACATGAAATCCTTGGCCACAACCAAATTAGTGAGTGTGACCGATTTGCACCCCCTCATGGCTCCACACAGGTTTTTAACAGCCCATGGGTTTCTGGCTCCTCACTGGGCCCCCCTGGGCCTCCTGGAGCAGTTCTGTACCAGGAAAGAGAGATGCACCAGGCTTTTTTGGTCTTTGGTTTGTTGTTTATTGTTATCTTAGCAAAACTTCAGCACGCTGCCTGCACCAGACTTTGCGCACAGGAAAAGCACCACAAAAATGGCCACAGATGTTCACTTTCAAGGTCTTTTAAAGTTGTTTCATCCAATTAACTCTCAAAACACACCTTATTTCCACTTATCTACCAGTAACTCATCCCTTGTCTGTCCATGTAACCTAAAACTGCAGCTTTCCTTCACCAATCACCCTGTGCCACCAACACTGCAGAAAATGGAGTAGATGAAGAAGAAGAAGCTTGGGACAATGCCTGGTGTCCTTCATCTTGCCTCCATACTAAAATCCCTCAAAAAATCTTTCACCCTGGGATAGACTAGACTCTTCTCTATTATCTATTTCACAATCTTGTAGACTCTAGTCTATCTCTAAGTCTTGGGAGTTTTCTCCATGGACAAGGGTCAAAGTCAGTGCTTCTCTCGGGGTCAGGACCCCTCAGAGCAAGACGGAGAAATATTCCCTGTGCCCTGGGTTTCCACCCCAGCCCACAAAGCTCAGCTAGAACCTGAACTCCTCATGTACTTCTCTTTATCAGCCAAAAATAAAACCTTTTCCTCCAGCACTGGAGTAATAACTGCACAAAACAGGACGAAATGCAGATCTCTCCCGTTGCTGTGCCAGGCGTGATGCAGCACCAGAAGAAAACAAAAGCTTTGTCACCAGCATGGGCAGGCACAATGCAGAACACACTCAGAAAACCCACGTAAGGTGGGAAGGTGTCATTCCTCGTTTTGTTTTCATCAAGCATTACTTGGGGATTGAAAGGCCTATTCAAATCTTAGCTGTTTTCTGAAGTATTCTCATCGAAGCAGAATGGAATCTTTTGGTGTGAGAACTGCTGCATCTGCTTGGAAGACAGAGGTAAATGACTCTTCTCGCCTCAGAAAAGTGCAGGTTTTCAAAAGTTTCTTAGAGCTAATTATTAAAGAAAATCTGTGCTGTTTCAAAATGGAAAAGTTCACACAGGTGTATCTATGTGCACATGTAACTCACCAGCACACCCATGCCCACAGGACACATGAATGAAATAAATTAACCATCTTTAACAGCTGCAATCATGGACTGAAAATTATTTAAAAATAGAGTGTGAGAAAAGAGAAGAGAAGTTTTCTGAGAGGACCTTAAAGACGAGGCATGCTGGAGCCATGCTAACATTTGCCATGTCTGTTAATGCATCTCGTGTCTGAGATCCATTAAATTTTATTTGAAATATGTGTGAAATCCTTACAAGACAAAGTTGAATTTTCCTTTCTAACTTGAAGGCAATTTCCATTCTAAGTTTAATTACCAAGCACAGCACTTAACTCTATTTTTTCAGCTATGACCGTACATGCTCAGCAGTGTTTATCTTCTTTAGCTTTAGGAGGATTATTCCTGAAATCCAAAGACAATCTCTACCTTCAGGGAACATGTACTTTATTGTACAAGCTCCTTATTTTCTTTGTAGTTCCAGTCATGGTTTTGTTATGTTTGTCCATTTTTCAATCTGAGCTAAAGAAAAATACCACTCCTAAAATTTAAAATTACCACATTAGAGATACTTTCTGCTTTGGTGTTTAGTTCAGACTTTACAAAATGAGATGTGTGGAAAGCATGATACTAGATAATGGTTTCTAAACAATACTATAATTATATTTCTTAAATTATCAGAACATGCTCCTGTATTTTTTTTAAATTTATTGAACAGCCAGGATTTCAGCAGAAGTTTCATTAGGATACTGTCAGTGAGGTCCTCCCACTGTTAATTTTGCCCTTTTACTCACCCTTTAGGTATTTATTTTAATGAGAATAATTTTCTATAACAAAACCTTTCAATTCAATTTCTTTTATCAATTAAAATCAAATATTGAACATATTTGTGGATAGTCAAATACCACAGCAAATGGACTTCCCTTAGCCATATGCTCATTAATTTCTTCCAAAAACTCCACTAGATTATCAAGTCACTCTTCCTTCTTCTAAAAACTCTAATGGGGCTGTTACTCTCTAAACTCACAAGAAATCAGTTTTTCCTGAAACCTCTCAGCTGAATGGCCCATATCTGGTTCCATTAAATGTGGTTTATCACTAAAAGATTGGTTACAGACCAGTTCCTGTACACGATAATAAATTTCAGACATAAACCTCACTTTTCTTCAAGTTATCAATTATTTCTTTAGGTGTTTAAGAGCTGTGATAGACCACTAACCACTAACAATGAAAACAGGCAACAAAAGCATTTTCAGTTCTTTTATATATTTTTTTTTAACTGAGAGGCATATTTTGCAGAAGTGCAAGACGTATTATATTTTATAGCTATGCTTCTGTTTCTATTAAATCCATGGTTCTTTTAACAGCAATCATGACAGCTTGGGAAATAATAATATCACTACAGTGATAAATTGTGTACAATTCAGACTGGTCAATGTTAGTCATTAAATAAAAGAAAAGGGATATTTTTATTAGTTAAGGCAGAGGCATTGGGGTATGACAACACTCTTGATGCAAAGAAATAAAGAAAAGTTAAACAGCAATTAAGCTGCCTGACATGATACAGATTCTCCAGGCAGATTTTGTCATCTGGAGCTGTTATTTCAGTGTCATTAAAAAGCAAGATAGTAAGGCAAGTTATATTGGTTTTAATCCTACAGAGACAATTATGGGTGTGCACTAAATAAAATCCATTTAATGCTTCTCTTTCTCTCACCAAACACAGACCTGTGCCCATAAAATCTCACTGTCCATGGAGATAACAATGCCAAGGTGTACCAAGAGCTACATAATGGATCCAGAGAAGGATGGGAAAAATTAAGAGGAAAAGTGAATTTTTCAGTTCTCCTGAGAATCCCCATCATGTGAAGACAGCAGAGTTATAAATCTGCCTTGGAGTCTTCTTTTACAACCTTAATTAGATCCAGAAACATTATGCACCATTTTGCACCACAAACCAATTGGTTTTTAGTCCAGATTTCCCTTGTGGATCAAGGGTATGGGGATCAAACAGCTCCCCAGAAAGGAGATGAGTTCTGTGCTTCCATCCTGATCTCTGGCAACAGCAAGTCCCTCCAGCTGAACAATAATATTTGAGCAAAACAAAGTAAATGACATTGACATCTCCTCAGAAGAACACTATAATAGGGAAATAAGTAGCTGATTCCTGTTCTTTATAGAAAAAAGACAAAGACATTTGTCTTTTACTTTTAATTCTAATTTGTCTATTTTAAGATAAAGAGTTACTACAGCAAGAGACAATAAGAAGAAATAACTGGGTAAATATGTTACTGGAGTATATTTAATTTGAATTTTTTGCATTTATGTCAGTCCACAAATTAAGCAAAATGTCCAAATGGTTTAAAAACGGCTTGAAAATGTGATGATTATGCCTCTGCAACTAGAATGAAAAGGTTTCTTGTTATTGATGATGAAACATGCCTGATTTTGCAGCATGAACATATAACCCCTATTTCCTCTGTTGGTCCGCCTCTAGCTAACGTCATCAAAAAAAACAGATGCAAAATTTGAGGCAGGGAGAAAACAAATCCGCTTCAGACATCTGCAATCCTTTCTTCCTCCACGCAGCTCGTTTTCTGGAATGAGATTACCCTGGCTGTGCTTAGCAGGGCCTGGCAGTGGTGCTGAAGACAAACCCTGACAGTGGGATTACAGACGACCTCTGGTCCTGCTCGTGCCGCTCCCAGGCTCCAATTTCTTCTTCTCATTCCTCCTGACACACACATATCCTTGCCCACTTTGCTCTGCCAGGGACAGCTCTTAGATAACAGCAAGTCTGATTCTTAGGAGCTTGACAGAGGGGTGTTTGAGAATCTGGTGTCAAAGTGCCCACCCATATGCAAAGTGGTGTTTTTTTCAGGGACTGCTTTGTCACAACCGTCTCATGATAACCCCAAAATATTCCTTATAAGTGCTACCCAAAATATATTTGCAGAGAGGTCGTTGGAGCCATGGCTTCCATTCCTTCTTGAGGTGTCTGTGAACCCCATAATTGTTTCAGTGATGTGACAGTCCCCAAATCCCAACTTTATCACTGGGCAATGGACCACAGATATTGCATTAATGCTGATGTTTGCAAAGATTACACACATGCAATCCAGGCTTCTGCTTTTTTCTTCTTGTTCTTCCACACAGAGATTTCCACTCCCTGCTTATGAGCAATTTTCCACACTGCAGTCCCCAGGCTGGGATTCACATCCCTCTGATGGATATTCAGAGGGATTTCCTACCTTGAGCAAGTGTCCAAAAATAATTTTAGTTCCAGCATACCACAGGAGCATATGGAGAGAGCAATGAAAGCAGATTATGTCTTTTTGTATATAATGTTGTGATTGAAATGTAGGTTGGTTATTCAGGACTGGTTTGCTTAGTTCTAGTCTGGTATTTCCTCCATTCTGCTCCTTGAGTAGGATGGAAAGGATTGCAAATTTCACATCAAAACCCATTTATTCATGGCTTGATGCTGGGGAACTGCAACAGAGAACAAATTTGAAGAAGGGGCCTATTCAAGAGCAGTAAAATTAAAGGAATACACAACTTCTGATTCAGGAAGATCCTTAAACTGAAGACTGGGAAAATACACTGGGACAACCATTTATTGGTGCCTTTCCCTTTTCTTACACTCAATCATCAGTAATTCACTTCTGATCACTGTCAGAAACACCAGACCAAGCATGGTTATTCCTATGCTCAGAAACAAGGGTACATCTAAAGCCTCATATCTAAAAAGGTGTAATCAGATTTTTTTAAAATTTCTAAATTTTTTTTTAGTATCTCTCCATGAGGTGATTATGCTTGTGTTGAACTCCATCAAACTAAAAATACTGACATCATCCCTAGGCATGTTCAAAGTGATTTTAGTGGGGCTGGGCCGGGAAGAATTTCAGAATGAAGATTTGTGTGTCCCTAGCTGAGAAAACCATAGCATCAAACTATCTGGAAAAGTTTCTATCCAAAGAAACACCAACTACATTGCAGCAGCACCATTCCCAATGGGTTTCCTGAACCCAAGAAGGCCAATGGCTCCTGGCCTGGGTCAGGAATGGTGTGGCCAGCAGGAGCAGGGAGGGCATTCTGCCCCTGCACTGGCACTGCTGAGGGCACACCCTGAGTGCTGTCCAGCTCTGGGCCCTCAGTTTGGGAAGGATCTTGGGACGCTGGAGCACATCCAGAGGAGGCAACGAGACTGGAGAGGGGCTTGGAACACAGACCCTGTGAGGAATGACTGAGGGAGCTGGGGGTGCTCAGCCTGGAGAAAAGGAGACTCAGGGCTGCCCTCCTCACTCTGCACAGCTCCTGAAAGGTGCCTGTGCTCAGCTGGCCCTGGGCTCTTTCCCCAGCAGCACTGACACAACCAGAGCACACAGCCTCGAGCTGCACCAAGGGAAATCCAGGCTGGAGAGCAGGGAAAAGTGTTTTCCAGAAAGGGAGATAAAGCTCTGGAATGTTCTGCGCAGGGAGGTGGTGGAGTCCCCATCCCTGGGTGTGTTTAACAAAGCCTGGATGTGGCACTGGGGGCCAGGGTTTGATTGAGGTGTTGGGGCTGGGTTGGACTCAATGGTCCTGAAGGTCTCTTCACACCCAGTGATTCTGTGATTCTGTGTAACTCTAAGTTTATACCACTTATTTAAGCTATGGCATTTAACAATTCACTGGTAAACATTACTTTTATTGTGTTCTCAAGCATCAAATCTGGATTTTGAGGGAAAAAAAATATATTGCAGTAAGGCCTTTAGTCTCTCAAACTCTGTTGAGCTCTCATGTAGAAATAAATTAATCTTTATGTGAAAAATGATTTTTACCTTTCAAACTGACACTGTGAAAAATAACATTTCTACCATGTCTGAATGTTGACATTAACCATCGACATAACTCACAGCCACTTAAATGCCACTAAAATTAATCCAAATAAAATAAATTATGGTGCAACACAAAAAAAAAAAAAAAAAAAAACAAACCCCAAACAACCTACCTCACAAGAATTAAATTGCATTTATATTAGAGGAGGTAAATTCATAGTAACTTTCAAGTAAAATAACTGCCACGCTTACACATCTAAGAGATCACAGAGAAAAAGGCCATAGCCCCTAAATGCCACATAACAGCAATTGATTGTTATTATTTTTAGCTTAGGGTGCAGGGACATGGAAAAATACATGGTTCTGAGTACTTTTTACCAATCCCAAGATTTTATGTTGCACCTGAATTCCGGCAGATGTGGGTGGAGGAGATTTCTGCTGTGGTGGATCTATTAATTACTCACTTCATTTCTAGCTGTTGCAAATGGTTATGGCAAAGGCTTAAAGCCAATTAATAATTTAAACATAACTTAGGCATTCACAAAAAAAAAATTGCAGACCAAGCTGCACTTAATAATATTCTTTATTTGTTGATGCTGGCCCCTGTACAATCCATGCACTTCTCATCTTCTCAGGTAGTGACAGAAGTATTTTTTTTTTTGAACTTATACAAGAAAACTCAACAGCTTTCCTGCTTTTTTAAGGAAATTTACTAATTAGACACTCTTCTGACAACTACAGACAACTTCTTTCACGGTTTCTAGGCTTTATATTTGCATTCATATATCTTTAGATGCATGTAGGTTTCTTTTTTATTTTTGTTTATGGAGTGTGCAGCCAAACAAAACCCTACCTGTGGGCCAATTGAATTATATCACAGTGTATCTTCTATTTTCCTGAAATTCACCCCAAATGATCTTTATTTTTTGGGGGGGGGGGGGGGTCACAGAGCAATATTTCTACTCTAAAAGTTAATAATTTTGATAACCAACTACAAATATTGCCAATTTGAAGGCAGACCATGACATATGCATGTACGCGGCTGACAATCGCACCTTAAATCTGCCTGTTCCAAAAAGAAATTTTGAAAAAAAAAAAAAAAGAGAAAAACCAAACCCCAAACCCAAAGGTTCTCTTGCAAGTGAGACTGCAATGACAAGATAGAGTCACACTGAAAGACAATCTGCATTTTTCTAGCAGGCCTACAATGGGAATCAGTGGGATCCCAGCACCAGGGTAATTAGCATTCCTGCCAGCTGGCTTGACAACGAGCATGTTCATTTGCCAGGAGAGGACTGTGTGCTTTTCAAGAAGCAATTCTTATTTAGCTGCCTGGAGATGTTCTTTCTGCCTTTTGTGGCTCTGGCATTGTTTTTATTCCCCCCTCCAGGAGAACAGCAACTGCTCCGAGAAGTGACAGCGTTGCTTGTTACAAGATGTGTTCATTGAAATTGTTATAAGAGGGATTCACTGGAATAGCTTAAAAAACCACATTTTGGCACTCATGAATTCCGCATTACAATGGTGTACATGTTCTTCAGAAAGAAGTAAAAGGATGGGAATATTCTAGAGTGTACTGCTGAAGTGATATGCTAAACATGAGCTATATTCACTGTACTGGACACAAACTGCATGCAAACGACAGTAATTTAAATCTGGCTAAACAGAAAGAGCCCTTATGGTCTCTAAGCTGTTTCCATCTCCTTCTATAACCCATCCAACATCTTAATAACTGGAAATTCAGATATCTTCATTTAGATCTTGCTCCCAGAAGCCATTTGGTGCAGATATAACCTTATATTCGTGAAAAGCAGCTTTACAGATCAGGGCTTGAAGCCCTGTTAAAAAGATAGAATTTATTTAAGGGTCGTGCACTTTTATTAGGGTGGGGGAAAAAATTCAGAGTGTTGGTTCAGAAAGTTCTGGGTTTATATATATATATATATATGCAGTAGAAGAATTTTTTTATTAGTATAGCAGCGCAGTAAAATGAGATTTTTTATTTGTGACTCCATGGTGTATTTTAAGCATAAATATCTACATCCAGATTTTCTGAATATGCCCTTATTTTTCTTTATATCCCCTTATTTTTCCTTATCAACATCTATTTAGCCATAAAAAGGGCATTATTCTGAATTATTTAGAGAAATATCTAACCAAACAAAGCAAGCCTAAGGAATGCAATTCATGTGACTCAGCTTCAGACATCTGAAAATTCCATATCTACTCCAGAGTAGCTGCTCAGGCTCTGTTTGTCATTTGTGGGAGGAAACAGGCAAGCCTAAAACACAATTTTTATCATTTCATCGTCTATTAAGAAAGCATTCAAGATATATGTAATTAGTTTTTTCTGTGTCTACTGACCAAGAACAAACCTGAGCATTATTTCAACTTAGTGCCCAGGTTTAGGAGGGTAAAATTAGGTGAAATTAACGCAATTAATTTTAAAAACACTAAAAGGACATTGATTTAAAAATATATGTTGATCTATTTTTCTGCAGAGCTAGAGATATCTGGGCAGTAATCATACCTGGGCTTTACAGAAGGAGCTCTTTGAAGAAGGAATGCTGAGGAGATGATGGATGAATAAAATAAAAAAAAAAAAAAACAAACCAAAACCAACATTCTGGACTTTGGTTTTCTTGTTGATAAAGATGATCAAAAAAACAGGTGGATGTGGACTTGGGAACTGGCAGGGATGGGGCATCTGACCTGCAAGGAGACACTGACAGAGCTGGAATTGCTCAGCCTGAAGAAGGGAAGGCTCAGGGGGGATCATATCCATGTGAAAAAATATCTCATGGGAGGGAGTGAACACCGAGGTTTAAAATGTGAAATTTTAACACCAAGTTTTAAAATGGGAAATGCTATTTGAACACAAGAAAATGGGGTTGGTTCTACATTTCAGCGGGTGATTTCAGTTTGTTTGGTGTAGTTTTGTTTGTTTGATTGTTTGGGCTTTGTTGTGGTATTTTTAGTCTTGTGGTTTTGTTGATGTTGTTGGGTGCGTGATTTTTTTTGGGTTTTTTTGGTTTTTTTTGTTTGTTTGTTTGTTTTTTGTTTGTTTTTGGTTTTTTGTTTGTTTGTTTTGTGGGGTTTTTTTGATTTTTGTTTTTGTTTTGGTTTTTTTTTTTTTTTTGTTTTGGTGGGTTTTTCTTGGTAGTGTTGGGGGTTTTTTAACATGGGAATGGTCAAACACTGCACCAGGCTGTACAAGAGGCTGTGGAAATCTGTCTTTGGGGACAATAAAATCCTGAGTGGACACAAGCCTGGACAGCTGCCTCGAGATGTCCCTGCTCAAGGAGGGTGGCTGGAGTAGCTGCCCCTGCCAATCTCATCCTGCCTGAGATGTTCTGGTTCCAAATTGATTCAGCTCCAGTTCTTTTCAAATCAGTGCTGACAGAGAGGAAATTCCTGGCAACAAACCAGCCCAGAGCATTCCTTCCCAAGAAGGAATAATCCGACACTGTTCTCTTGATTTTGGAACAGCATCTTTATTTCTCTTATTTAAAACAGGTGAAGATTTATGCCCTGAAGCAGTTGACTTTATCTAGGGCTATGCAGTTTTGCATGAAATAATAACACATAATTTGTTCATTAGCACTTTATCTCCCTTGGGAGCCAATCATAGGCAGATAGGCAGAACACTATATATTTACATACATACATACATACATATATATACACACACACACACACACACATACATATATATATATATGTGTGTGTATATATATATATATATATAGTATGTGCTTGCAGTTCCAATTTTTAAAAGTAAATTTAGATATGAAAATATTTTGGTTCCAATCAGTCCCAGCCTTTTAGACCGACAGCTGACAAACAAAAATTGTGTTTCCTTTCCTACACCAAATCAATTTTTTCCTGGTAGCTGTACGGGTAATCAACATTAATGTAAAAAGTAGAAGTTCTAATTATAGGAATTACATCTTCATTTCCAGGGGAAGGTAGAGGACCAAGGAGACTTTTCATTTTACCAGGAGCTGCTGCATTTGCAAGTGTGTGCACACCATATGTGTGAGCTCACACCACTACAGACTCAAGAGGAGCTAAAACCTGAAGTTATTTGAAGCACTGGTTTGGCTTTGTAAGTTCAGTTTGACTTCAGTGCTGCTTGCACAGAGCACAAACATTGTGTGAAGGACAGTCATCCATCCCAGCTCATTATCCCATTAATTGTTTCATGGCTGGGCTGCAGTGGTCCAGCAGCACTCATTGCAATGTACCAGTGCAGCTGGAGGTCTTTCTAAGTACTCCTTTTTTGAATTGCATTTCCCTCCTTTTTAAAAATTTAATTTTTTTTTTTTTTTTTTTTTTTTTGCCAGACCCATTCCACATTCTCAGGGTGATCTCATTTGCTCTCAAGTTCATGACACGTTTTTTTTTCTTCCCGCACAAGCAGCTATTGATTCTTATGCTTCCTCTCAAAACATCATTTTAAAATACAAGCAAAGCCTAAGCCCTCCCACACAGAGGAAGGTTTTCACTTGGAATTAATTCCAGGCTGTGCAAGACATGTGCATGGAACACTAACTTTTAAAATTTTAAAACTCTGCAGATCTCTAAAATGAATTTAAAATCACCATTGATCAAAGGAGATGGTATAATACCACAGTAATGTGAGCTATAAATCTGATGTAGCTAATCAGACCATCACTAAAAAACCTGAAAATCTCCAGTTTCAGCATTTTGGTGCTGCTTTGGGGTTGAGTATTCAGTGTCTCATTTTATGGGCTGGTGTTTGGAGAATCCTCGTGACCACAACACAGCTCAGCTCTGCACATTTTAGCCACTGGGTATTTCAATCATTCTGCAGCTGATCAAACTGTTTGCTCAGTCCTGGTTGCTCAAGTGGGGCTCTTTGTTTTTTTTTTTTTTTTTTTTCCGCAATTCAATGTTCTGATCTGAGAGAGATTGAGCAGCTCTGTTGTAATGACTCGTGTTAATTGTTCTGAGGACTCATCCTACGGGCACGACCAAATTGATGTTTTCATTCCCACTGAAGGAATTTAATCAGCATTTCCACTGGGACAAGGCAGCAAGCAGATCATGTGCTCCTCTTTCTAGTCAATCACAGTGAAAATGAAATAGCAAAATATAATTTACAGACGCCCTCTTTTTTTTTTTTTTTTTCAGTTCAGTGGACTTGGAGAACATGCAGTGCCAGTGAGTATGTCAGATTTTTTTTGTCTAGATAAAAAAGAAGTCACAGGCTTTGTAACTTCAAGGTGACTCCTAACTCCACCATGAAACAGCATATTTTCACATTCCTGGATGTGGTAATTCTATAAAGCTATTCCCCTCTGAAATCTGATTAACAGAAGACATTTATCTCCATAAGTTTGCTCCACAGGTTTAAAACAAAACAAAATGGATTTCCTTGACCTATTAACACTGTAATTATTATTGCTCTGATTCCTGAAGTGTGACTCCCAAGGATGTTAGCAGACAGTGTGGTACTGCAGCACTGAGGTGCAGGGTATGATTAATCTTGTTTTATGCCTTCGCATAAAATAATTCACGTCAAAGGCAACATCTTCACCCATTTGCATCAGCAGCAGCTAACGAGCACACAGACACTTTCAGACAAGCAAAACTTTTCAAAGGATGCTGTGTTGAGCTCCTGGTCTGCAGGAAGTGACATGAAAATGAGGTGATTAGTTATGTTCCACGCAGCAGAAGACAGCTTCTCAGGCAGTAATGGGAAGAATTGCCACCTATTTGCTGATATGTCCAAAGAGATTAAAACCCTTTTTATGCTGATGTAGCATCTCCCCCAGAAGCAGTGCATTATTCTGCTACCACAGTGGCCAGCAGAGTCCATGTGTGTAAGCAGTGGCCATCAGGATTAATCAAATAAAAATGAATTGAATGTTACTTTCCACTTCTCAAGAGTGCCATTATTGCTGCATGACTGTCGTGAGCGTCCATTACCAAACCCCCTTTCAAATTTTTATAATAAGGCCATAAAATTAACTTCGGGCCCTTATGTGCTCTACAGGATCCATACTGAGGATTCAGACTGAGAATAAATTTAGGCAACTCTTGGGTTGGGTCTGAGATTAAAAAAAAAAAAAACGTAAGCAGGAAGGATTTTAGGCTTCTTTCAGGATTTTTTTTTACACCAATTTTTCTAATGGTGAAGTGATTTAATGAGATAGTTTTTTTGGGAATTGGGCCAAAAAACAGATTCAGGAACTACAGAGGTGTACTGATAGATAGTTATATAATTAAGATCACAAGGAACTTGAGAAAAGGTGTGGAAAGAGCCAGTATTCCTCCCATAAATGGCAGTTCTGCTTCACTTGTTGCACTCCTTTAATAAAGACGATATGCACAGGGTTAAAGGAAATACAATGGAAACAGCACACTTGGATTTTGAGAAGGCACTTGATGAGGTTCCACATGAAAGGATCTTTCCAGGGAGTGCTGAAATGGCCCTGCTATAGCCAGAAGTCTAATTACAGAAGAGAAAATGTCTTTTTCAGGACAAAGTGTTACCAGTGGCATTCCCTGAGGGTCATTGCTGGAGTCAGCTTTACTCATCAGCGACCTGGAGGAAATTGTGAATGGGGAAATTGTCCAATTTGAAGCTCTCTGGCTCAGATGCTACTCTGATGATGAGCAGCTCCAGAGGGATGTGAAAAACTGGGTGAGTGGCCAAAAGGGTGACAGATGAACCTCAATGTACTCAAAGGGAAGAGACAAAATCCCTAAAATGTGCCTGCGCTGTACTGAACATGTAAATGGCCATTACAGCTGCAAAGAGCACAGGATTGGAGAATGAGGAGGGATACAGCTTTGCATAAACATTGGCAGGATGAGTACGGTGCTGCTCGTCACCTTGACATTACTGAAATCAGGGAGCACTCGCTGAAATTCACAAGAAATCAGCTTAGCCTGTTTAAAAAAAAAAAAAAAAAAGTAATTCTTGGCATGGTGGTTGTGATCTTCTGGAGCCTTCCAGAAGATGCAGCACCCGAGGGCTCAAAAAGGGAACTGGACAAATTCAGGCACTGCAGATCCAAGAATGATACTAGAGACTGACCAGGGGTGTACTTTTAATATTCTTTTTAAATGATTGTCATTACCACAGCCAGAGACACATCCATTGATGAAATACCTGACCTAATATGAAGGATTTTTGTGCTCTTAAGAATTTACCACTAACATGGTAGGGAAACTCAGCTAAGAATCCCTTTTTATTCATATAAATAGTGTATTTAAAAATAAACTCTCCAAGAAAACATTCTGCATACACAATGAATACATCCATTAGAACAGAAACTAAACATTAAAAAGATACTTTTTCAGAAGCATATTCTTTTAATGCTGTTTATGGGCTCTTGGTGTTCTGTAGGAAATCTAATTATCCAATGATTTAATTTTATACAGGAAAAAAAAAGTTTGTTAGGGGATTACCAAGAAGAGGGTTGTATTTCTCAGCTGAAAAACTAAGGAATAATATCCTCTTTCCTGAAATAAAAATAAACGTGGTCAACAAAGCCAGTAGATAACTGTGGTGCTTACATTTCAAGCGTTTAGGCAATATCATGTAGTCACCAAAATCCAAATAATTTGGCATTTTTGTTTTAAGAGTAAAATATGTATAAACATTTGAATATATTGTGGAGAAAATCTTCTCACCTAATCTTACAAAAAGCTTTTTGAAGGCGTTTGAAGAGGCATAGATTGATCTTTTAGCTTTCACTACTATATATGTAAAAACAATTACTCATGAATGTTACAAGAAAAGGCAAATGTGAAGTTACCTGTCAGCAATACATAAATAGGCGTAAATACACCAATTTTCCTTGATTCATTAAACTCTGACATCTGAATGTTAGCCAGGAATCCTTATTGTGCTAATAATATGTGGATTAGGAAATTTCATATAAAGTTGCACAAGGCAAAATTGCAGTGCTACTACCAGGGCCAACTTGTTTGGTTCTTTTGATTCAAAAAAATAAGAATAGTACTAAAGTGAGCTATTAGTTATCCATAATGATTTATCAAAAAACTTTAAGATAAAAAAAAGAAAAAAATTAGTTTTAAATTCCCAATATCCTCTTCACCCCATGTCTTCACTGCCAGTGCAAAATTCTCATATGACCACAGAAACTTCCTAACACTTTTCTTGTCTAAGTTTCACTTTGTAAAATTCCTTGGGACTTCCAATCCCTTTGGGGTTTGCAGGGACCCAAGCATTACAACTCTGGGGGCTGTTTCCCTAATTCAGCTGCAACAGGAATTGACAGAGCAGGGAAATTTGTTTCCCAGGATGCCTTTTGTGAGAGGACCTAATCTCAGCAAAACTCAGCATCAGGGGAGGGGTGTGAGCACTTGGCAGCCACGCCTCTTCAGCATCCCTGTTTGCATCCAAAATTGTGAATGTCAATGAGCTGCAGGGAAATGGGGCAGCTGGGGCTGCAGGTTTATGTCCCTTTCAGGAGTTGTGAAGTTTGAGAGAACAAGACTGGGGTCTGCTTACAAGGGAAGGAAATTCCTTCCCTGTCTGATCAGATCTGGAATAATTTATCCATGCCCCAGCTCCCAGGGTACTGGGAATTCTTGGTTTCTGAAGGTGCTCCAATGTGCATAAAAAAATCCCATTTGCATCAGAGACTGGAATCTGCTTTTCCCTCCTCCAGCTACAGAGGAGGATGGTGGCCTCTCAGCTTTCCCAAAAGGAAACATTGCATTTCTTACGCATGGGTGCACTGCGTAAATACAGTTTTTTTTGCTGTTGACAAAAATTATTCTTCTGCCACCTGTCTTTCCCATTAATTTACCAAATTCCCTACCCAATAATTTGGTGAATCACTGGGCCTGCTTCTTCTTGTACTTTGCAGCTGTGGTCACTGGCCTACTTGGTGGCTAAAAATTAGGCTTTCCATCCACCCTACTTTTTTAAAGTGTGTGAAGTCTCTGAAATTAGCACTCTCCATCACTAAATACCAATAACAAACAACCCCAAAAAAATAGCGTTTCAACATTTAAAACAATGTAAAATCAATTCTAGAGAAATGTAACATAAATAAAGGGGGCAATCATGTTGCACTTCCTTATTAAATGCCATTTTACTTCCAGCTGATTTATATTTATGTCTAAGATTAAGCACAGCTTTCAAAGGACCTGTGCCCCATTTCACCTGCAGAAAACTCAGTGGAAAACCCACCCCACCTTCAGCAGAGATGAGGCTGAACTGATTCCGTTGTGCACTTTGGGAGAGAAATTTAATTCTTGAGGATTTTCCACCTGACCTTTTTTATCATGAAAAAAAAGTCCTCCGATGTCTAAAAATGAGTGAAACAAAACACTCAAATTCACACCTGATGGAAGAGAAAAAGGCATTGTGAAAGATATTGTGGAGGGACAGGAGGTAAGAAAAAGAAGATGAAGAGGTTTCATTAATAATAATAAAATTATTATTCGGCTCCATCTATGGAAGCTCCCATCCAGAAGAACAAGGGAATTCTTCTGAACTACTGAAGAAAAATAATCCACAGTTTGCAGAGAGTGGGCATGAGGATTCAAATTTGCTTTCAATGTTGTACATTTCCCAGCCTTATTTGTTTTTTGCTAACTTTGATGTAATGAATTACAGCACTGTTGCTTTTTGTGCTACATCTACAATGAAAGCTCACATCACAGATGGGTAAAATTGAATTTCGTAAAAAACCAGGAAGAGTGTAATTACAAAATTAGGTTTCAGCAGCAGGAGAATAAATGGGAATTGATATTATTAGAATAACAATAAATATAATATTGCAAACTACACACTGAAACTGATCTTCAGTGAAGGCGTGCAATGCTGCTGTCAAATATACAGATTTGCCAATGGAGGGAAATCATGTTTATGGGTGAGGTATACCAGATTTTGCTGGATCAGCAATGGGTATTAATGTGTTTTAAAAGGTAAAATTTCACATTATATTGTCTGTAAAGAAAATTTCTATCTGCACCACGCTAAGAGATGGCCAAATTACATTCAGCATTAATACAGGAAAACAGTCACAGAAATGAAGGAAAATTGAATTAAGAGTTAATTCTGTCAGCTCTTCTTGGAAGGCATTCTACCACACTTGTGAATATTTAAAGTTCTCACCCTGCTTCATTTCAAAAACTCGCTTGCACCCTTCTGAGCCCCTTTTTACCACCACCGAAAGAAAACAAAATTTCTCTCTCGCCCTGTTGCGCTGCCACCAAACCTTTCAAGTCAGCTCATCCCCTTGCAAGCCCTGGGATCGTGTGATGGAACGAACACATGGAAGTGGTGGCAGCTGGGGCCTGGAGCAGCTGCCAGCCCTCAGCATCCCCGGCCAGGTCCCTGGCACGTGGCTGCACCAGCGCCCGGCGCCGCGGCCGTGCCGGACTGTCCGTCTGTCCGGAGCAGCAGGAGCCGCAAGCCTTCCCTCAGTGGGAAGCTCGGCACTCCACATTTCTCATTTCCTCACCCTCCTGAAAGCTGCAGGTGGGAGAGCTGTGCTGAGAGTGGAGATTTGAGTTCATTTAGGGCTCCTGTAACTGCGTTCTGGTTTTTATTTTTTTTTTATTTTTTTTTCCTCCTGTAGTTCATAAGGATTTTCATGTTTCACAGCTTCGTTCGAGCTCCAAGACTAAATGAAATTCCAAAATGTGAGCCAGCTTTCAAACCTCCAAGTTTTGCAAGGTTTATGCCGTGCTCACTTGTAATTCCACTCTGTGCCTGGCTTGTTAACTACTCCAGAGCTCGAGACAGTTTAATTTTGAGGAGTTTGTACAGCCCTGGAAATAATTTTACTCAAACTGATGATTCCTGTGTCCACCAAAGGGTAGCAGAAAACAAGACCAGGCTAATTCTTATGGCAAGCCACCTTCCCCAGTCAATCTATTTGGAAATAATTACCCAATATCTTATATAATAAGCCTTGAAATAAGGTATTTCAAAATGTTCCCGTGACTTGGCTGCTGGGAACTCTTTTAAACCGACTGCAGCTGTAAATTTTTTATATTTAATATACCCTTATATGTTTATTTTTAATATATACCCCTTTTCACATGTTTATAATCATTAGTGGTTTTTCATTCCATACTTTTAAGAGGCTTTTTTGGGTCATAATAACCCGTGATTTGTTTTGAGCTTCCCTCTACAGTCTACAGTCCAGCTTTTATTTCTTTTATAGTACCAATTTCTTACCTGCAAATTATTTTTCATTTCAGTGAGGACATAAAAAAAGAACGTGCATTATTGACCAGACCAGGAACTTAAGAGCTATAGGGGCTACTTTGAGAATAATGGAGTGCTGTAATTTTTCTTTTAAGGCTTAGAAATACTGAAATATTCATTGTCATAGGCTTTGCCACACATAAAAATGTACATAAAAATTCTTCCAACAAAGGAACAGTGGATCATGTTTATAAGATGAGATTTTTTTTTTTTCTCCTCTACTCTTTTTGTGCGTCTCGGATTCTGTGAAAAGGTAAATTCACAGTGCTCCCTCAGTAGGAAAAGAGGGAGAAGACACAAACCCTTTGGAAAAGCAGATCCACAGGTTAAAGTAAGAAAACGTGGCAGGAAAGTTGCCACAACAAGGTGGTTCAATCTGAAGTCAACAATATAGGGTTGAATGCAGGGTTGAGTTAATATTGTGGGTTTTGACTCCGCACAAAAACCATTATTGCACTTGATGACTCATGGAGTAAGGAAACAATTACACCTTTAAAATATTCCTGCTGGGCCTTCAGGGCTTGCCTGAGTGTTTTACACTGAGTTTCTGGCAGGTAAAGACTGAATCCTCCCCCGCCTAATCAAAACAAGATATTGAGAAATTAGTTTTCAAAGGGAGATGCTCCTGCACGGTGCCAGTGCAGCAAGATGGAAATGTACCCGAAGGCACAGGGCTGAGGACTTTGCTTCAACATCAAACATGGAGAGATCAGTCTCATTTCTCTTTTGTGCTGAACAGAACTGCAGTTCTGATCTGCTGAGCCCAGTTCTGCCAAAACCTCCGTGCCCTGCACAAGATGGCTGGACAGAGAAAGTCCCCAGTGGAAGGGCCAGGGTGGAGCTTTGCTTGAAGGTTTTAGAAATGTTGGAGTTTGATTAATATTTCTCACTGGGTCATTGAAATGCCTGGGAGAACATTTCAATGTTAACAATGTGTTCTGTCGTTTCTATAACATTTTCTGCCTCTTTGCACTTTCGTACCAAATGAAAGCAGAAATGCCTGCCAGACAACATTCACAGAGTGGTGCAGACTCAGCAAAAATCATCATTTTCAGCAAAAGGGCTCAAGAGGGGTTTTGTCCAATGCAAATATAGAAATTGTATTCCATTCAAGATTAGCTGAAATAGTTAAAGATGTACATAAAGCAAAATTCTTATTACTGATGTTAGCCTCTCTTTCAAGGAGAAATTCAACTTTGGAAATACTTTTTGCTTCATATTCTTATGACATGTTCAAAAAAGGACAAATTACTGAGGTTGAGTTGAATTACATGGCCTAAAGTCACATTTGACATGTAAAAATTCTCCCTCCTGCACTTTCAAAGTGTACTTCTGATATGTTTCTGCTCTGAGATATTTCTGTAATCCAGGGAGCTCATACTAGTACTATTAACTTGATATTAAATGGATAAAATTCTTTTAGGCACAATTTTTTTTCATTATTTCTTTTGTATGAGATTAACCCCCCCATAATCCCATAAATCCATAAGGATATCATGTGAATGATAAATTAACTACCCTTAGGACACTGAAAAATTAATTCTCTGTGATTAATAATTTTATATACATATATCTACACCTGTACACACATATATGCATTTCTATAAAACGTCCTTAATCTTTTCATGGAAGTCCTGAATTTGTCATTCAAATAATGACTAGCAAGAATGCACATATTTACCAAATTTTTCTGCAGTCTATCCTCTGCTGACAATAAGCTGACAACACTGGCTTTTAAATTTTATGATCTCTGAAGTGAAACAAAGCAAGAAAAATATTAAAATTTAAATAAACATTTCTCTTGCCTTAAAAATTAATTAAAGTTTCTACTTTCTTGGTTAGACAGTGGTTTGATTAACATTTCTTAGCTGGTGTTAAGCTTTGATTTCATGCCCAGGCTCTTTCCCCTGCCATTCCTTTGTACCAGCCCAATACCTGTGTGGCTGTGAAGTTCACTGGATCAAAGAACTGATCTGCTTTATTAATTACCTTCTATATTCCCCCTTGCCACTCCTTCATTCGTATATTTGTCCAGCTTTGTATTTCAATGACCTCTGACTTTATGTTTAACACCAGTATTTGAGATCATGAAACAGGCACACATTCAAAACAATCAAGAATAAGCTTAAACTCAAACTTCATAATTCATTAATCTCAGAATTAGTCAAACTGGTATTTTGAGCTGTGGGGAAGAGTATGCCCTCCTAAATGTCATTGACAGAGAGTTTCATGATAATCAGTAATTTCGGGAACTTGTGTTGATTCCCGGCAGGGCAATGTGGCTCACTACAAGCTCAAAGTATTTACTTGTCTTAGGTTGGAAATGGAGATGTACATTCCATTTCCATCTGTCAGAGCTGGGGCAGTTCTCTGCTGTTCATGGGGCAGTTTTTTCTTTATCTCTCCCACAGCCAACCCTCCCTCCAGGAGATCTCTGCTGTTCATGGCCATTCATTATTAATTATCTCCTGTCCATGGCCACTGAGTGTCCCTGCAGGGCTGATCCAATTCCACCATCCCATGGGGAGATGCTGCGCCCAGGGGAGGAGCCAAGCATTCCTACCTGGATCCAATCTGAGCTTTGGGACAGCACAGCAGCCTTTGCCCAGTGCATTGCCAGAGGAGCAGCTTCTGCTGCCCTGCATGGCCAGAGGGAGCCCAGGCCCATCTCCAGCAGCCCTGGAGCTGCAGAGGAAAACTCCCCCCTTGTGCAGGATCCCTGCTCCAGCAGAGCCACAGCTGGCACTGCAGGAGGGCTGAGCCCCCATGGGATGGGGCTGTGCCACCCCCTGACACACAGGGGACAGGGACTGCTCTCACTCTGGCAGTGGGTTTTGTACTATTACATTTTTTTGTATTTGTTTATTTCATTTTCTCCCCTAATAAAAACCTGTTATTCCCATATCTTTGCCTGAGAGCCCCTAAATTTCAAAATTGCAATAATTCAGAGGGAGGGGGTTTGCATTTTCCATTTCAGGGGAGGCTCCTGCCTTCCTCAGCAGGCACCTGGCTTTTCAAACCAAGACATTACTGAAGCTGAACAAAGAATCTCAGGCCTTGAAACCAAAGTTCCCCAGCAGGTAATCTGGAAATAAGGCATATATGCAATGGGATCTCCTTTACCATTCAGTTCCTAGCAGCTTAATTTCAACAGGTCAATTCCATGAGCTGAGTTCACCAGAAAGCCCCTAACCACATTCTTTGATTTCAGAAAGTGGTAAAGTTCTGATTCCTATCCATATTTTGAAAACAGAGATTTCCTGGAAGGCAAAATTTTTCCCAGCAAAAAGCCTTCTCCCAGAAATCACAGTTTTTTAATATTTCATAAATTGTTTCATTTTTCGTCTGTGCACTTCTTATGCCCTTATGTCTGTTCTGAGTAGGGTTTTTCTGAACCTAAGCATGGAGGATTCATCAACCCTGGACCCTGCTGGGCCAGGGCTGGTCTGATCTGTAAGACAGAGATATCCAAAATTCACCCAAGACTGTGAGCATCAAGCAGAGGAGTTCAAAGGACAAGCACCTGAAGCCAAAAAAGACCCAACACTCTGCCTTGAGGACACAGAAGTGAAATACAGATGGCATGAAAAGGAATAAGGGTCTGTTAGAAAAGACACTGTAAAATAAGTTATTTATCCCATACTACAAATCATGTGAGCTGCAGGGTCGTGCCCTGGGAATAATCTTGAGAGAAGGAAAATTCTAAAATCATAATGCATTAGTGTGCTTTGGGTGAAGCCATCTAGTCTGGGACTGTAAGGCTGCATGTAAGCAGGAGTCTTGAACATCTTTTTATGCCTAGATCTGTCAGATCTTCAGATAATTTTTTAAGTTAAAAAGACGGGCATTTTCATGTGAATGGAAAGAAAACGCCACTTTGATTTCTACAGAGAGGGAGGCAGGAGGCAACCAAGAGCAAGAGAAGCACAACAGTGTACTAAACCATAAAAGCAGGGGAAATCAATGAAAACAAGGTGGTGGTACACTGCTTGGCAGGATTTCTGACATGCTAGACAAATAAATTGCTGCACTTGCTTTGAATGCAGTTCTCCTACATATGGGCAGGTTGAATCCCCAGAAAAGGAGGTGAACGGACAACAGTATATGTAAAGAAATATTTATAGTGACTATTTTGATCTAGATATTCACATAAAAAAAAACATAGGAAGAATTTCCATATGCTTTAATGGCAGAAACTCTTGGCATTTAGCAAAACACAGCTTCAGGATGCAAAGTGCTGGAATTGTAAGTTGTCCACTGCCTGGTACCATCTGCTAAAATGGAAGGGAAAGTGATCAAAAAAGTCACCTGTGCAACTGCTCACATATTTCTGCAATTCTCCACCCACGCTGGTCATGGGAGATTTTAAAAATACAGATTTGCACTGAGTAATATTAGCAGCCTGACCTTGATGAAAGTGCCTGCAAGAGAATGTTGTGATCCAAAAAAAAAAACCAAAAAAAACAAGAAACCAGAAACCTTCCAACCACAGGAGAAACTGTCTTGGAAACAGTATTTTATTTATGGATACTCCAAGACTAAGGAAAGTTGTAATGAACATGATCATAATTGATTGAATTCAACACAGAAGCAAGGAATTGGTTCAGAGAGTGGGAGAGCAGAAGGAGACGCAGCTGCATCAAGGAAATTCCGAGGCCTTAGAAATCTGGGAAGTAATATGGAATTAAAATAGCTTAAATTTTACATTCAGAAGATGGGGAAAGGTGCTTTCTTCCCATTCAGTGTTTGCTAAACATCTGCAGGCGGATTCTGTAAATACCAGATGTTTGTTGAAGTGTCTCTTAGCAGGCTGATAAGCTCATTCCAGAATGGCTGAATATGTTTTGAGGCTGTCAGTGCTCTCACACTCCACTTTACCCTGATTTTGCCTTGTCCTGTGCTTTCCATAAATGAGAAGCAGATGGTTTAAATACCAGTTATGCCTGAATTGCTAAAATCAGCCATAGCTAATAGGAGAGAAAGAGAAAGAGAGAGAGAGAGAGAGAGAGAGAGAGGAGAAAGAAAGAAAGAAAGAAAGAAAGAAAGAAAGAAAGAAAGAAAGAAAGAAAGAAAGAAAGAAAGAAAGAAAGAAAGAAAGAAAGACAGAAAGAAAGAAAGAAAGAAAAGAAAGAAAGAAAGAAAGAAAGAAAGAAAGAAAGAAAGAAAGAAAGAAAGAAAGAAAGAAAGAAAGAAAGAAAGAAAGAAAGAAAGAAAGAAAGAAAGAAAGAAAGAAAGAACTTAATATAAACCAGTCTGAATCTCATCCATGCCAGAAACAGACTCAGAGGATGGTCAGGGTGGTCTAAATATGGTTAAAAGATCATTTTATTGTAATTTTTGTACTCAGTTTTAACCCTTTCCTTCTCAGGCCAGCTGAGACTCGCTGCACTAGTTATTCCAGAGGCTTTTGGGACTACTCAGAAGGATTTGGGATGGGTGTCACACAAGGATCCCAGGATTTGGGATCAGCAGCACAACAGTTGTCTCACCCCTGAAAAGTGCCACACAAGAGATGAATTGGAAGGGAATTGCTTAGGAGATTAGCTAAGAGGAATTAATTGTGGTGAAATCAAATGGTGGAATTAAAAAAGAGGGAAAACCTAGGTGGAGGTGTAGGAAAAAGTGTCTGACACAAAGTACAGGAGGCATGTGCATGAGTAACATGACAAATCCTTGTTGCAAAGCAGTGGTATTTGGGCTATAACAAACTAGATAAATTATTCTAAATGCATCCTGTAAAGCAGCTTGTATGATGCAATTTTGCAGGGTTTTTTTGATTCTACATCTAGGATATTTTACATATTCTGTGATGTGACTCAGGAATCTTTGAGTGTTGTGAGGTAATTCTGAGACAGCAGTCAGTAATTTACGTAATTAGCATAACAGTATTTAATTATATGATTACTGTAAATATGTGCAAAACTTTGATGGTGTAATTAGAATGTGTAATAACTACTTGTAATTACGTAATTAAGTGTGATGACATAACCAAACTTCTAATGGAAAAAAAAGAAGTATTTTCAAGCCCAGCTATAGAAAATGGTATAGTGCAAGTTATAGAGATGGTAAACTATATATATTTATATTTACTTCACTATATATATTTATATTTACATAAGTATGATTCTTCAAAATAAGACACAGAAAGACAGAGTGGGGATAACATATTTTGCAATAGAGCAGCAGAGTTCTTTCACTATTTCAATAAACTGGAAAGTTTCAATTTTTTTTTACATACATATACTTTCTCTTATATGCTCTCAAAACCAGAAATGTCTGTTTGTGCTTATAGATACACATACATAAAACTTAACTCAGTTTAATATATAAGATATGTAACTTCACACACAAAGTTATTTTTGTATATCACTACATACACATCTATTTAAAAAAAAAAGGAATATAAAATACCAGATGATGGTTCAGGAAATGCAATGAACACTTAAGTAATAGCTCTGACTGCCCCATTTCCAGCAAAACAGGAGATTGGGTTTATGTGATCTATTATCTGAGCAGTGCTCATGATGCAGCCAAAATAGAGAAGGGATAAACTCTGAGGAGATGGATGAGATTCCTGGTAGAATTCCAAATGGCAATTCAATTGCACCTAATAAGGAAATGCATGAATTGCTTCACCAGCAAATTCTGAAAAACACTTTAATAGTTTTGTTTTTTTTTTTTTTTAATAAATTCTTTCAGGCAGCCACAGAGACCTGTGACTTTTTCAAAGCAAAGCTTCATCTTTTATTCCTCTCTAGAACTACATACATATTATGTTGGGTGCCTCAAATATTTTTTCTGCTGTGTATAAATCTGGGAATTCACTGAAACCACTTCAAATAAACATTTGTTGTTATTGGTCCATCCTGTTTTCCTCTCTATTCTCCCCCATACATCCACAATGTGAATTCAGGAAAAAGAATAATATTTTTCAGCTCTGTTATGTTTTCAGCTTTTGTTATGATATTTGATATTTTTCAGCTTTTGTTATGTTTTCATTTATTTATGATTCTTTATTTATGATTCAACTTGTAATGCCTTTTTTCTTTTTTTTTTTTTGCTACATGAAGTAGGATTTTCCTTACACTAGAAGCTCCCTTTCTCCAATGTGGATTAGCCCAGTATTTCAGGTATTCTGAATGTAAAACCCAACACTACTAAAGCCAACTGTTAAATACTTTCCTGTTTCTTTTAATGGTAATATACATTGGAACGCTATTAGCTTTATCCACAATACCATAATTTTAACTTCTTTTGTTTGACTGAAACACACAGGCTCTCATCTTTGCAGTATTAGAAACCCAACAACCTCTAATATCTATATGTTAAGGTATATTGCATTTTATGCCAAAGAAGTCTATTCTATTTTTGTTATTTTTGGCCTTCAGGATTACCTAGTTTATCATACATGAAGAACTTTAGGAATCAGACCTTTATGGTGCATCCATAGTCGATGTTATTGAAAAAAAATCAGGTGAAGCTTTTCCCAGGACAAATCCATTAATGACTGTTAATTCTATTAATGACTTCCCCACAAAGCAGTGGTCCAAATTTCAGAGGCTAGAGACATGTCAGAGCAAATAACAGATATTTTTGCCCTTTTCCTACACTTGTTGATTTCTGCCAATAACATTGCTGATGACAGGATTTTTGATGAGATGAAACCTCTGCCTGAATTAATCTTTTTGGTTTTTTCTACATTACACTATTTTACTTCTTGCTTAAATATAGATACATTTTGCAAATATTTCCATCATATCAGATGCTTTACTTGAATGTGTGACAGATTTGGTCTCTGAAACTCCCTCAGTTTTGAAGGGAATAACATGGCTATTTTGAGGTTTCTTTATGTGTAAAGAAGTATTTCCACAGTACATTAAAGTGTTCTGGTTTTGTTTGTTCTTTCCCTGTAAAAATAGAATCTTATATTTTATATTATTAAAATAAAATTATATATTATATTATATTAATTATATTAATTATATTAATTATATTATATTATATTATATTATTAAAAATAATGGTTTTAAAACATGCTGTACTTACTCTGTTGGCAGTTCCTTCCCATAAATTCACCTGGACATTCACAGGAATAGTTGGCAACAAGATCTGTACAGATTCCACCATTTCTGCAGGGTTCAGCTTCACATTCATTCACATCTGCAGGAATCACAAAAAAAGAATGCCATGATTAGCAGAGAAATGGTAAAAGCAATATGCACATGTTTAAAAGAATTTAAAAAAAAAGAAGAAAACATGAGAGAGTTTTATTATGTCCTGTAGTACAATATAATTCAAAGTCTTGCTCAATGATTTCCACTGTTATTTCCAGATGATATCAGGGCCAAAAGTTTGGCCTGAAAAAAACCCCAAAAAACCAAATTGTAGTAGTTCTAATGGAGCAATCAGTAGAGACTCTTGCAACTTTAAGGAATGTTGCTACTTCTTTATCAGCAGATGCCAGTTAAGGATGTGTCTCAGTTCATCTCAAATTCATTAAACATCTAATTGACAAGGCTGTTTAAACATCTAAAAAAAAATTCCCTTTCTGTGAATGAGTTAGTGGGCAAATTGAAACTCATAACTAATCTAGAAGCCAGCAAATTTCATTAAATTTCATAAAAGACAGAAAAGGTGGGTAATCTCACTTGAGTTCCTCTTTTTCAGTACACTTTGTCAAACTCTGCAAGAATAAAACTCACCAGTGTTTTTCAGTGTAGCAACCTTAAGTGTAATATCAGATTCCTTTTCTCAAGTGTGGCACGGAATTTTTCAGTCAACATTAAACAGGCAGGGGCATTATGTTGATGCATCATAATTGAAGTTCTTAGTTTCCACATTTATATTTATTCTGCATGGGCTAGAAATGAATAGGTTTTATGTGTTGTTTTAAAAGGACTGGACCTCTGAAGTTAAATGTTTTAAAAAGGATAGAGGATGTGGTAAATATGGTAGATAACATGGTAGATAATAGGGGAAATCACTGGGAATTGAAGTCATACTCCTTGCTGTTGTGTTTAATCTGCTCCTGTGCCCAAAATGTTTTTGGGTTTTTTTTGGTTTGTTTTTTTTTTTTTTTTCTGGCACACACAAACCAAAGAAAATGTTACAAAAATGTCTCAATCTTATGCAACGTGGCTATGCTCAGGAAAAGCAGAACTCAGATCTGTCAACAAAGTTTCCTGATATTCGATAGTTTGAGTATGTGACTTCTGTACTTTCAACTTGTTTTTTTTATTTTATTTTATTTTCCAGGAATATGTATTAAAAAAAAAAATCAGCGTTTTATACAGTGAATAGGATTATCTTCCCATTGCTGTGAACAGAAATGCAGAGACAGGTCTTCAGTGAAATAGGAAGGCTAGTTTCACTTGTTTGAAACAGAAAGTTTTCAGATTTTTATGCTAAAATTAATGGTGGCAATGGATCCCTGGGCCTCTTTTTAACCCCTCATGTTTTTCTATTTCTCACTTTTAAAGATATTACATACTGGCATAATAAAACTTTAGAGTTAGCTGAATTTTTTCTATTAAAGATGAACAAGAGGAGTAACAGCTTAGAGTTCGAGAAATAAAACCTGCCAAGGGAAATGACCAAAGAGCAGACCTGCTCAGTTCTAAATTAAATTCTTTATATGTATTTATAAAATTTAACAAGGTTCTTCAGCTCCCCATTTGCCTTTTTAAGCAAAGCCCATTAACCTTACATTTTTATCAGGTTATTCATCATTTTAATACAGGCTAACACATTTGTGGGGGAAAAAAAAATCAAGGTCACTGTGAACTAAAAAACATTAAGTGAACATATGAACTATCTCCCACTATGCTGGTGGTGATTTATCCTCTTAAAAGCTTTTCTGTGTAAAGACAATATCTCCTCAAGATTTTTTTTCCCTATTTTACCATTCTTCTTGAAATAGGAGGAGAAAAAGCATAGCTTTCCAGAATATTCCATATTGACTGCATGGTGATGGAGAAATATAAACTGAGCTTGGAGCACCACATCCTTTTAAAACAATCCTCATATTCCATCCTCATGGAGCAATCAGCAATATCCAGAGCAGAAAGATGGAATTTGTTAATTATTATCTTTGTTACTTGGCTTCTACAGTGATTTTTCCCAGTAATTTCAGAAACTTGAGTCCCATCAGTTCAAACAAATATGTCATATTTGATGAATTTATGAGGAAAGGTTGGTCATTGCATCATGTCTGATGTGTTTAGTTGAAAAGAAAATCAACAAAACCATGTTAAAGAATAAAACAACATTCTTGAACATGGGTTAGATAATAACTTCTACAGAATTACATATTTTCCCGTTATTATTTCATTTGACTGAACATGCAGACGAAGAATATTTAAGTAAGGGTGGCTCCTACGAATTGTGGTGGGTTTGTGTCCAAATTCCCAGATGTGCCAATTCTGATACTGCACTTTACACTAGCTGGTGTGTTCCTTCCTTCTGGAAAACATAAACTTTGTTCTGTCACCATGACAAGGAGTAAATTTCCCTAGAAATTTTAAAATACCAGGGTTTCTTGAGAAGTTGCTCCTACAGGCAATAGAGACTAATGCAGAAAACTCTCTTTCTGTTATCAGATTCTAATTCTTCACCAACCACATAACCTACCTACATAAGAAGGATGAAGGTTTTCTTTTGATCTAAATTAATAATGCACAGTAAAAGCACTGCAGGATGCTCATGAGTTTTCAGGTAAGGTTAAGTCTTAGCTTCAAGGCAGATCCTTTCGCTTTGCACTAAATAAAATACAGAGGCCTGGGTGCTGCCAGAGAAATTTGAGTTCCTCACAGAGGGAGGTGGTGGAAGTGATAAACACTGATGAAAAGGACTCATCAAAAGACAGAGGGAAGGTCTGGATCTCTAGATAGTGTCCAGTTAGAAAAAAAAAGCAACAAACAAACAAGCAACAATAAAGGAAATGAAAGAAAACCGAGAGGAACTGCAATACCCAACAAACAAAAGAGAGCAAAGAAGAACAAAAATACCCCAAACCCCACCCAAACAAAACCAAACAAGAAACCCAAACAAAAACATCCCAAAACCCCCAGCCTCAAAAAGTCCAAATGCCCAATCTCTCATGATATCTCTGCTGAAGAGGGATTCTGAAATTCAGGATGATGCAGGAACAGAGAAACTGAGATTTTCTGAAAACAGATTGTTCCTTGAAAGAAATAGCTTGAAGGGCTGAGAGAGTAGGTTTAGGAAGTAAAGCCTATGCTAAGGTTTCTTTTTATGCTGCAGATTATTAAATTTAAATTTCCTATCTCCTACTCTCAATCCATAATCACAGAGTTATTAAGCAGACTTCTGTTTGAAGCACAGTTGTGTTGCACCCCAGAACAAAACTAGGAAAGTAATAGAGAACTTGGCTATGTCACATAGTGACTTGGAAAACCATCAAGGGGCAGATTTCTGTGCTTTTTTCTTCTTTTGATAGATTTTATATACATATGCTTATTTAATCCTCTAAGTATTTAATAAAACATTAATAAAAACTACTACTTGCAAATGTAACATAATTAAAAATGCCTAGCCTCATTTTGGGTTGTACCAGTTAAATAGAGTCACACATATTTTCTTGAAAAATCACCCCTCATGAAATGGGTATTTAAATTGTGCAGCTGTCATAATTAAAAAATTAACTCTTACATAAAGCCCTTTGAGTCCTTCAGCAAGCTACTTGTTACAAACTGAATTTTTTTCTGAAGGAGCGACCAATAAGCTCAATTTAACTGCATTTTGGTTTTTTTTGGCCAACACACCTTGTGCTTTGCCTGTGAGTTCACACCAGTGTCTTGTTCCTGTCCCCTGCCTGTTTGTTCTTTTCACAGCCCGAATTCCTGGTTCCTGCCACCTGAGCCCTTGTTTCTGGTCCAGGACTGCCTTTTGCCATGCAGACTTCCTGAAGCTCTCTCCTGCTGACCAGAACATTCCTTCCCTTAGATTTTGGTTTTGTTCACATTTTGGCTTCTGGATCACACTCAGGCTGCTCATCTCAACCTTAAGTCATGTTTTAAAATCAGTCTTCTATCATGATAAAGTGGTTGGCCAATCAAAGAAAAAGCATTTATGTTCAAGAGTCTTCTCTGGAAGCCAACATAGCTTTCATTAGGAGAATTGATCCAACAAAATCCAGTTATCCTTTATAAATATTGCAAACATTTTTCTTTCCCATAACAAAGTCAGTTTAGGGTGCCATTTAGTACAATTTAGGAATTAAAAAATCATCTAGCAATATCTGTTTCATAATTGGCTTCTGTGAATACCCACAGCCACACACTGGATAAAGAGCAACTCCCAGTTTGAGTAACTTCTCACTCCTTCCTGCGCCCCAGGTTTCAATATTTTTAAAGAAAACCCAAAATATTTCCCTACACATTTGTGCTTCAAAATAAAACTGTTATATAGCTGACAATGTGCTCAAACATCTTTACTTTTGAAAGCTGGTATGGCATGATGTGGACAAAAAGATAATGTGGAATAATTATCCTAAAGTTTTAACATCTTTAATTGTCTTTGGAGTTTAAGCTAAGCTATTCTTGTAGTTGCTTGATGGTTCTTTATAGATTTCTAAAATGCATTCTAGGTATCTTTTCTTTATTATGTATTGATCCTGAATGATTAAATTACACAGGTCAATACCATATCAATAACTTCACACAAAATGTATGATCTTGCTTGCAGAATTTTGTAGTAGCTTGTAATTGTTTAAGCTTGAGCTTCAGATGGTCAAACTTTTTGTTATGAATTTCCTAGAATCATGAAAATCAGCTTACACACTCTTCTTTTTTATTTGCACCAAGGTGCACAAGCACCAAATATTTTTAAGAAATACAAAATGGCAAAACTCCATTGAAAAGAATTAAATTATACTGGTTTTATTTGGCAAATAATCTGGCTCATGAGAAACTGAAATTTAATAAAATTATCTTAACAGTGAGCTACTCAGTGATATGATAAAATTTGAAGGATTACAGCAATTCACATATTGAAAGACACATCTTCTTTAGGAGTAGAACATTTTTATGAAAATGTTTACCAAAAAAAACCCCAAATCAAAGCATTCTTCCTCATATTCACACCGTTTATAAAAACAAGCCTAAACTGTAAAGGTCTCATAAATTAGATTACCTTGCTGTTTTGGTTTTTTTTTTTTCCCTAGAAAGCTAATAAATAAAGAAGTAAATAAATGTGTTTAAACAGAATGATTTAAACAGAATGAAAACGCATCAGGAAAAGCACAGGTGGATGACCTTCAATTTTTGGCTAAAGATATGGAATAGATAATTTTCACAATAATGATTTATCTTAACAATCTTAATGAGAGGTTTAAGAAGATCTCTAACATCTTCCAAATGAATGTTTGTTTATAATTTATATAAACAGATAAACTGTAGCTTTAGCTATAACTGATCCTTGACTTAATTAGGATTATGCAAAAACAAGCACTAGCACTTGTTTGGCTCAATACTGGTGTGAAACTTTTACAAATAATGTGGCATATTTCCTTGAAATGCAGGAATTTAGAATAAAATATTAAATCTGAATTGGATGCATTAACATTCCACGCAGGACAGGCATCTGTTAGAATTCAGAGGTTTCCTTTGCTTTTTCAAAGCCAGTTTCCTGACCACAGAAGGCTCTGAAAACACTGTGCCAAGAGAACCTGCAGGAAACCTTCAAGTGCTCTGTGCCACCCTGAAGGGATTCACTATTCAGATATCCTTCTTATGTGATCTTCAAAAAGAGAGGAAAACTGCTTTACACTGGAGACAAAAAAAGTGCAGACCTCTTGCTCCTCCATCCTTAGAAGTTAAACACTGTGTTACCCCTGGTCTCATAATTCCATATAAAGTTTTCCTCCTCCTGTATTTTTACAGGAGGAGGAAAATGTAATTATTCTGTAATTATTCCTGTAATTATTCTGTAATTATTCCTGTAATTATTCTTTAATTATTCCTGTAATTATTCCATATTATCTTTTCGTCCACACTATGCCACACCAGCTTCCAAAAGTAAAGATAATTGAACACGTTGCCAGCTATATAACAGTTTTATTTTGAAGCACAGCTGCGTGGGAAAGTATTTTGGGTTTTCTTTAAAAATATTGAAACCTGGGATAATCCACCACAGGGATGTCTGTCAGGATTTTTCCTGAAACATTCACTACAAATATTTTACATTATATTATCCCGGAGCTCTTGCCTAGAATTCCTTCAGAAGCTGCTTCTCCAACCATTCTCGCATTCTTTTTTCAGAGCAAATTTATCTCTTTTGAGGCTTCTTTAAAAATTCTAGTTTACACATTTTTAAATATACTTCTTTAACTAGACTTCTTAAAAAATAAAACAAGAGAAGATATTTCATGCCACCTGGTAACAATCCAGTGTTGTTCCCTTCCCTGTTGGTTCTAAAATATATCTAGGCCAACTTGTTTCAGGAAAATTGGAATATATAGTTAGATCCTCTTTATTTTGATTTGATTTGTAAAAATCCAGGCTCTGAGAAAATGGAAAGACTATTTTTATTTTAATTAATACCTTCTTAAATTTCATATGTGAAGTAAAATCCTTAATTTAGACAAACCAGCATTTTTTATGATGACTAATTTCTTTCTCCACCACTTAACTTTTCATCTTTTCCACCTGCAACTTACACTCCTGTTCAATATTATAGTTACAGTTATTCTGTTATAGTAGCAGTGAAATTAATAGAAGCATGTATTTAGAAATCCAGTTTAAAATCAATTTATTGTCTATAGCATTTTCCTACTGTTCTTTGCATTCCACTGTGGCACTTACCCTATGCTACCTTCACTTAAAAAAATTAAAAGTTAAATTTAAAGTTTTGAAGTGACTTCATTTCCATAAAATAGTAACTATAATCACAGGTTTCAGAATGCTAGGATTAAATGTAAAACTATTGGAAAAAATAATAATTTAAAAAATAATAAAGGGAAAGACACAATTAAGTGCATTCCAGAATACATTTCTACTTTAAATTATCTACTTCAAAGGGTTTAAAATAAGACAGGGCTCTACAAGAATCGTTGCCACAGTAGTGATATATCTTGTGCTGTTAACAAGATTCTTTTTTTTTTTTTTTGGTATTTTTAGATACTTTTTCATCCCTGTTTCAATTTTGAGAACTCTCATAAAATAGGCCATGCAGTGAAATTATACTCTGCATAGGTAGCTACTCTCTATTATGCAAAATACTTATCTTTTCCTTATAGCCACTGAAAAGTTATTACAGTGTTCTCTGTGGAGTCGTACTTCCAACACTGGGCTAGTCAGTATTTCCTGATCTTCTATTTACCTGTTTAAATGCCTATTTAATGGCATTTCATCTGAGGCAATTTTAATCTAATGGAATTTTGCAATAGCCTAGCCTGGATGTTCCTTATTAGTTTTAAAGGAGTTGGTACTTTAAAAGTTTTAATATGTATTGAAGCAGATTTTTCATTTTTAATTACTTTTAATGAATACTGGCATGAAAACCTTCGTCCCATTAAGTAACTTATCATTTAATTTTACACTGTGGAAGTACATCTTCAGGGCAACTATTCCTGGCGTTTCCAATGAACCTTATTAAAATAATTGGCTATTTATATAACAAGCATTTGACAAATCATTTAAGCTGTAGTTCAGGAAAAGAGAGAAAAAAAAATCTTATTAAAAAGTGATTCAACTGGTGAATCATTTTTCATTACAAGCAATGCTCCAAAAATCTCAGCTTCAGGAATAAGTTAAATTATGGAGCATTGGAGCAACTAGATGATTTGCTAGAGGAGTGTGGGTGGTCACGTGGCAATAAATCCAATTATTACCACAATGAGTTTGACCCCAAATCAGTAAATTAGCATTATTTCCCTTCATACATCCCAGAAAAATTTTATCCCTTCAAAATGCAGTTGTTCATGCATTTCAGAATAGAGTGAGGGTAGGGTTGCATTGTTTTTACGTGAACATGGCTATGGCACAGGTTTTTAAAAATATCACTAGACAAACAAGTCCTGGAAGATACAAAGATGGATGCTCTAAAATGACAAAGCCAGATGATTATGGGTTTTTTTTTGACATGTCTTTATTTGATATACACAGGGTGAAGTGTACTCATTTGTGGCCAATGTGTATAAATCTCATTTGAACAATCAGAAATATTTGTTTGAGGCACTTGCATAAGTGCACATACATGTGCTACATAGAGGTAACTTCAACTCTTTGCTGATAGTTTTGAAATTCAGACCCTTAGCTGATCAGAAATATATGTATGTTTTACTGTTAATGGATCTTGTATTTAATCCGGAACTGCAGGTTGGTGAATGTCACCGAGGAAAGAAACGCTCATCACCAATTCTGCCTTTTGGGCTGTGGTGATTTCCTTGCCTCCTCTGCAAAGGTGACAAGGAAAACCCCATCTCCCTCCCCACAAAAGATGCAGCAGCTCCACCACATCAGCAATGATTGCCTGGTTCAGAAAGAAAAATACTGTCTTCCAGTCTGTACATAAAATCTGTACCATAACCCAATGGTGTGGGTGCTAAAATTCCTGTAAAAATCTCTACTTTTGCTGAGAAATGGGAGGAGGTTCTCGCTCTTTTATGAGCATTGACATAAAGAAGTCAGAAATAAGCTTTTTAAACTCCTAATTTTACATTAGGGTAAAGGCTCTCCTCGCCTTGCACTCTTTTCCTAATTTTGGTGTATGTCTCCTGCAGAATTATCCTGAAGCTCCCTTAAATATTTAGTGACAAAGAAATTGGAGAGGGTGAGAAGGGAGCAGATTAATTTCTCTTTAACAGTGACAACTGCTGGTATGGAAAAGAATGTTGCTTTTAAGTAAACTGCAAAAACTGCAGGAGGGTAAAGCATATACAGCTCTGCTAGGTACAATAAAGGATCACACACAATAAATACATTTTCAGAGCCAGATGCCACCTGACTGACTTGTGGGGAGGGCAAAATAATATCTGACAAGATTACAAAGGATACCTATTATTTGGAGGTAAATAACATTTTAAATACTCTTTTATGGTGCAGTGCCTACACATCTGGACCAGGGAACATCAATTCACTGTAAATGTTTTGTTGTAACAAGGGCAATTCCTGAATGTAATTCCTGAATTGAATTTATTGCAAATGTAGATCTGGTGGTTTCTTTTAAAAAAGGCTTTTTAGAAAATCCCAGAATCCCAGAATGGTTTGGTTTGGAAGGGGCCTTAAAGATACATAATTCCAACCACCTTCCACTATTCCAGGTTGCTCCAAGCCCTGTCCAGCCTGGCCTTGGACACTTCCAGGGATCCAGGGACAGCCACAATTAATGCCATTCATGTCCCTCTGCATGTTCCCATCTCCTCACCTCCCTAGGACCTAGCACTGGCCACATTCTGCGACCTGATCCCACTGAAAATCCCTTAGCACAGTTAGCTTGGGCACTTCCAGACAGTCCTGGTGAGCTGATTCAAACACCCGTCTGATGGGGATCAATTTTCAGTGGAGATGGGCGTCATTATTTTTTGGCAGAATCAGACAATCCCACCAGAGGACCAAACAAACCTCCAGCCAAAGCACGGCTGACAGAAAGCCGCACGTGTCTCATTACATCAGACACTTAGCACATGATAAGAAAAGGAAGATAAACAGGATTTATTAATATTTTTTCAGTGTACTTTGAGAAAAGCAAAGTATGCCTGCATTTGTAAGAAGCATGGCCTTACAGAATCTTACGTGCAGTTTCAGATCTGAGAACACACCTGCACTTCCCTACGCAGGTCTCGGGCACGTTTTCTCTGTACAAATTCTAGAATGTCTGGGTGGACTGAATTTCCATTTGCCTACTGGAATGTTTTAAGAAAATTCCCAGTTATGTCAAATCCCAGGAATTTCAGACTGCTGGGCTACTTTCTTTCAGATTATTTTAATCTCACAGGGATCCAGTTCTTGTGCTCTCAGCCTGCTGTCACACAAAGCAAAACATGATGAGTAGAGATGATCAAGAGATTTTCTTAAGAAATACACTCCTGACTCAAACTAAAACTCTTAGCCAGGTGTTCTACAGAAATAATGGTATGTCACTTAAGAGTAAGTGCAGAATAAATGCAAACTACATGAATATCCTGGGTATTCATATGAAAATGTGACAGCACCGTGGGTTTTGCTTGAGATATTTTATGAATACAAAGGGATTAGTTTGTGATGCAGACTGGTTTCTGCCATTACACCAGTTTATCATTACACTGAGCTTCAAGCACAAATACTGATTTTTGAAATTTTTCTTGCACAGGCAATGAGTCTGATGCACTATCCTTCTCTCCCTCTGTACAGTGCTCGTTCTCAGAAGTGTATCCACATGAAAAAATACTGCTTATAATTTCAAAAGAGTAGCTAGACTACTGAATGTACTCCTGGATCTTCCTTCTAAGTTCTTTTACTTCTTCCAACTTCTCACTGGGTTTGTAGTATAAAACAAGCCCCTGATAACTGAATGTGTTTTCCTTCTTTCATTTTTCAGAAAAAATTTCCATGCAAATTGTTCAATTTCCAAACAATAAAGCCGCTCACAAGATTTTCAGGTAGTTCAATGAGCAGTACCAATATTTTATACAGTAATAGGGAGCTGCACAGCCACGTGCCAGCACGAGTTCCAAACACAATACAATATTTTAATTCTGCATCCCTGACACACCTACACATACAGATGGCTGAGCACAGTAGCTCTTACAGGAGCAAAACAATAAAACCAAGAAAAATATCTGAATTACATTTTTTTTTTTTCCCAACAACTGCTCCCAGACCACATCTCTGTGTGACAAAATTCGAAGTGGTAAGTTCTGTCTTGTTAAACAATCAGATTTCATTTCAAGATTTCATTTATTACTTTATCTTCCTCACAAGAATTTGCTGGTGTATCTGTGAGAAAGCTGCTGGTGCAACAAAGACTGACCAGAGTTCTGCTTTTAAAACTTCAGGTGGCTGTGTTGACCCTAAACCATCACAGTGGCTGAAATTGACTTATGGGTTGCTGTGTCTTACCAAATGGGCACAAAAAGTGGGAAAAATAAAAGGAAAAGAGATGTTTTGTCCAGGCAAAGTTATCATGTGTTCCTCCTCTAACCATACACCTCTCTACTGTGGTTTATCAGCTCTTCCCTGGGACTCAGTGCAAGCTCAGATTGTTTATTACAATATTTCTGTTATAAAAATAGGAATGCATGATGTAGACATTACAATGGGATAACTATTCTCAAATTTAGAGTGGACTCCTTTCATTCAGTGCTTTTTATTTTTAATTCAAATATAAAGAGAAACTTGTATGTATAAAACATCTCCATATGTTATATTTTTAATGCAGAATATGAACAAATTTAATCTCTTTTGCAATCAAACAGCAATTCCTGCATTTTTGGAACATTAATTTCTTTTCACCATAAAAAAACACCAGAACAAAAAAACAAACTACTCCTTAAGAAAGACACTAATTAGAGAAAGACAGATTTACCTGCCTACAAAAAAAGTTTACAATGGCTATTGACAGCCTACAAGTGACTTTTACACCATAGAAACACACATCTTCTGAAAAGCACCATTCATTATGTAATTCAGTCAGTGCCTAGGTTGGAAGGAGCCCAGCCCCTCTGTTTAACATTGCCATAAAACCCCAAAGCAATCAGGAAGATCTATTTCCTCCCCCTATGGCACCTCATGAAAGAAACTCAGCAATTACCACGGCCTACTTAAGAAAAGCCTCAGCCCCACACCCAGTTCTGGTTAAAAAAGAAAAAAAAATCAGAAGGAAATTTAACAACAAAATGCTGCATAAAGAATACAGAATGTAAGGAACTTCTGACAAATAAACCTTACAGCTTTCTCTTTACTATAAGTCACTGCTGCTGTAAAATACACCACTGAACAAAGAAGGTTTTGAGAAGGCCACTGAGAGACAATTTGAAAGTGCAAGAAAAACCAACACACTGCACAGAAAAGGCAACAAATTTAACTGGCTGCACAGGAGAAGTAAGAGGGCACATAACAAATGTCTGCAAAATAACAAGTGGTGTACACAAGGCATTCAAAATCTGCTTTTCTCCCAGTATTGTAATAGACAAAGGATGAAACATTTAAAAGGTGCTGAAAGACAGCAGGTTGGAAATTGAAAAGGGACTTTTTATTGAGTATACAGCAAAATTAGACTTTGAAACTCAATGCTATGTATGAGGAAATTGTTAAGATCAGTAACTCAACAAGAATAAAAAAAGCTATTTGAATTGTGTATGGATAGAAAGAATAAACAATGCTATACAAGCAAATTCTAAGAAGAGTGAAACAAAATTGGTGGGGTTATTATACTTCCTACCTGGGACTTTAAAGCAATCTCTGGCTCTTACTGAATCAAATAAAATCTTCAAGGAGGGGGCAAGCATCAGCTCAGTTACCTACTGCTTTAACCACAACATCTATTTGGGCTTCAAGGAAAACAAACACCTTCTTCCAATCGCCCCAAAATTGGTGTCACTGTTGTCCAATCTCACCAGACGTTTGTTGTAAGAGGATCCATCAGCAAAACTTCCTTCACTTTCAGCTGACAAACCTGTCATTTTTCACCTCATTAGAGAATTTCCTTTTTCCAGTCCCCACACAAGCTTCCCTGGACTTCTGTGAATGGGACAAAAGCACCAGGGGCTCCCACACCTGTTGGTTCTGCCATTTCCTTCAGCCCCCTGACACAGCTTCAATTCTGGGAACATTTTACTGACTTTTCTTCCAATAGCCTTCAGTGGCTGTTTGTTTTTATATTCTTTACTGGTGATACCTCTCAGATGTCTTTAAAATTACCCACCTTCTTTCACATTTTGAGTTAAATTCTGGAAGTTTCACAAACTAATAATGATACATGCTTCCTCCTTCCTTTCTTGTCCAAGCTACTGGTCAGACACAGGAATAGTTTCCAAATTTCAGCTCTACAATGCTTAGAGGCACAAGGACATACGTATACATGAAACTGGCTACTGCACTATGGAGTTTATTACTGTACCAGTAAGTATTTTGTTGGCAGTATAATTTTTTAAAGCTATTAATAGAATTAATTTTGATGAATATTAACCCTTCCCTCCACCCCAGAATAAAAAGGAACAATGTGGTAAAGTTTAGAACAGCCCAAACAGATATTTTTCTCCAAAGGAGGGACCATATTTTATGTGTGTTAGGAGGAGCATGGGATGAAAATCTGGTGTGGTGCAACTGCATGCACACTAGTACATTAAATTTGCTCACTTGGCTCTTGGCATGGCTGGCTTGGAACAACCTGCATCTGTGCAAGAAAACAATGGGTTTTAGTCTTCAAAACAGGGCAGCTGCATGGAAACCATCTGTGGGGAATGGTTTCTGGAGTGCCCTTCCACCCAGCTGCAGCCAGGAGTGGTTTAACAAGAGCACTCATTCCTCTTAACATAAAATCTGTGCCACATTCTGCATCCTCATCACAGTAACTTCTTCCTGGTAGCTGGAAAAGTCACTGTGATTCTGCCCCTGGGATGGGGTAACTTTGGATGCGTGGACAGACTGGGGAATGAGATGCTGGGAAGCAGTGCCAGGGAAAGGGTCTGGGCATCCTGGTTGTGGGAAATAGTGAAAGTAAGATGATTTCAAGAAAGCTGTAAAAGCAGGCTTTTTTTAAAAACAGAACAGAAAACTCAGAACTAGCTGCAGCTGCAACATCTGAAAGTAGAAAAAGTTACAATGGTACAGCAAGCAAGGACATTAAACAATAGCTTGAGTTTGAGACTTGGCTAAGATAGACCTTAGGACTGCAGAAAAATAGGAAACAAGATATTCTATGTCTAACAAGATAGTAGAAAGTTTTAAGCTTAATAATGGAGTATTGTGTACTGTTGATAGAAAGCAGACAAGCATTATGTGAAGCAGGTGTACATGTGCTTTCACTGATTGGCTAGAACAATTTTCTGTAAGCTTTAGCAATGTGCTATTGGCTAAAAAGTTTTTAAAATGCTCTGTGGCAAAGAAATCTTTGGCTGTTGCTGGCTGTACATGAGCTTTTCCATCTTCCTATTGTCTCAACCATGTAATGAGGCTGATGCTGCAACAAAAACTCGAAGAATGTACCCCAGCAGTGCTGTCCTGTTTGTGAAAACAACCTCCAAACACAAAGGCCAGTGGCAGTGTCCTGGAGCCAGCAGGGACATCCCTGTCCTGGGGACACCGGGCCCAGCATGGCCAGGGAGGGATTGTCCTGCTCTGCTCTGGGCTGGAGTGGCCTGACCTGGAATATTGGGCTCAGTTCTGGCATCACAACATAAAAAAAAGATATTAACCTGTTAGAATGTGCAGAGGAGGCCATGGGGATGGTGAATGATGTGGAGGGGCCGTGTGAGGAGGGCTGAGGGCACTTGGTGTGCTCACCTGGAGAAGGAAGGCTGAGGGCAGACCCATCACAGCTACAGCTCCCCATGAGAGGAAGAGGAAGGGCAGCTCTGATCTCTGGACTCTGGACTCTGGTCTCTGATCTCTGATCTCTGGTCTCTGGTCTCTGGTCTCTGGTCTCTGGTCTCTGGTCTCTGGTCTCTGGTCTCTGGTCTCTGATTTCTGGTCTCTGATCTCTGATCTCTGATCTCTGGTCTCTGGTCTCTGGTCTCTGATCTCTGGTCTCTGGTCTCTGGTCTCTGGTCTCTGATCTCTGATCTCTGGTCTCTGATCTCTGATCTCTGGTCTCTGGTCTCTGGTCTCTGGTCTCTGGTCTCTGATTTCTGGTCTCTGATCTCTGATCTCTGATCTCTGGTCTCTGGTCTCTGGTCTCTGATCTCTGGTCTCTGGTCTCTGGTCTCTGATCTCTGGTCTCTGATCTCTGATCTCTGATCTCTGGTCTCTGGTCTCTGATTTCTGGTCTCTGATCTCTGATCTCTGATCTCTGGTCTCTGATCTCTGATCTCTGGTCTCTGGTCTCTGGTGTCTGATCTCTGATCTCTGGTCTCTGGTCTCTGGTCTCTGATCTCTGATCTCTGGTCTCTGGTCTCTGATCTCTGATCTCTGGTCTCTGGTCTCTGATCTCTGGTCTCTGATCTCTGGTCTCTGGTCTCTGATCTCTGATCTCTGATCTCTGGTCTCTGGTCTCTGGTCTCTGGTCTCTGGTCTCTGATCTCTGGTCTCTGGTCTCTGATCTCTGATCTCTGATCTCTGATCTCTGGTCTCTGGTCTCTGGTCTCTGGTCTCTGATCTCTGGTCTCTGGTCTCTGATCTCTGATCTCTGATCTCTGATCTCTGGTCTCTGGTCTCTGGTCTCTGGTCTCTGGTCTCTGATCTCTGATCTCTGATCTCTGATCTCTGGTCTCTGATCTCTGGTCTCTGGTCTCTGGTCTCTGATTTCTGGTCTCTGGTCTCAGATCTCTGATCTCTGATCTCTGGTCTCTGGTCTCTGGTCTCTGATCTCTGATCTCTGATCTCTGGTCTCTGGTCTCTGGTCTCGGATCTCTGATCTCTGGTCTCTGGTCTCTGGTCTCTGGTCTCTGATCTCTGGTCTCTGGTCTCTGATCTCTGATCTCTGATCTCTGGTCTCTGATCTCTGGTCTCTGGTCTCTGATCTCTGATCTCTGGTCTCTGGTCTCTGATCTCTGATCTCTGATCTCTGGTCTCTGGTCTCTGGTCTCGGATCTCTGATCTCTGGTCTCTGATCTCTGGTCTCTGGTCTCGGATCTCTGATCTCTGGTCTCTGGTCTCTGATCTCTGATCTCTGATCTCTGATCTCTGGTCTCTGGTCTCGGATCTCTGATCTCTGGTCTCTGATCTCTGATCTCTGGTCTCTGATCTCTGGTCTCTGGTCTCGGATCTCTGATCTCTGGTCTCTGATCTCTGGTCTCTGGTCCTGACAGGGCAGGACCTGAAGGAAGGGGCTGGAGCTGGGCCAGGGATTTGGGATGGAGCTCAGGGCAAGGTTCTCCCCCAGAGGGTGCTGGGCACTGCCCAGGCTCCCCAGGGAATGGCTCCCCAAGGCTGCCAGAGCTCCAGGAGAGTTTGGACAACACTCCAGGGATGCCCAGGCTGGGATTTTGGAGTGTCTGTGCAGGGACAAGCTTTTCAATAGATAATTATCATGGGTCCCTTCCACCTCAGGAGATTCCTTGACTGTATACTGAATTTTGCTGGGAGAGATTATGCATCAGGTCAACTGGCCAGAAATGTGTGGCCACGAGCCTTTCCAGCTGTGGCACCACAGCAGAAAGGCTCTGGCCCATGGATAGCTGGGATAATGGCTCAAGGTAGAATGGAAATCTGCCACAGGGCATGTGCAATTTTCCAACACATTTGTGCAGCACATGTGGATATCACAGGCCACCCATGATGTGGAAGAAGAAAGCAGAAACCTCGGTAAAACCCTGGGAAGGGCTTGCTTACATTATTAAGTGTGTTTGATTAATAACCTTTATTATTGGGCTGCAAGGATTTCAGTTATGTCTGGTGGAGTTAATGATCCTCAGAATACAAACCCACGTGCAAATCAAACCCTTAAATCTGAACCCTTTGTTGCTTCAAACATGAATTTTCCTGGTTGGATCTGTGTCTTTTCAGCTACTTGAGTGGCAGCCAGTAACACATATTGGGTCTAATGTCTCAAATTCCTACTTTTTCCAGTATGATAATCACAATAATGCATACTGTATATATCTTTCAACTGCATTTTTTTGTGTTGTGAGGGATTTTCTGTCCCTTTTTTTCTTTTGTATTTTTTTTGTAAATTTTGGGTTGTGGTTTGGTTTGGGGCTTTTTGGGGGTTTTTTTGTCTTTCTTTTTTTGGTATTTTTGGTTTTTTATTGCCATTTGGTTTGGATTTTTTTTAGCGGGGGATTTTGGGTTTTTTTGTTTTTTGTTTGATTGGTTTGTTTGGTTTTTTGTTTTGTTTTGGTTTTTTTTGGTTGGTTTTTTAGGTTTTGCTTTCCTTTTTTTGGGTGGAAAAGCTGTCCATTTGGGGTATTTCCATGGATTCTGAGTTGTTCTAGGCTTTTTTAATATAGAATCACAAACTGGCTTGGGTTTTAAGGGACTGTAAAGATCACCTGGTTCCAACCCCCCAGGCATGGGGAATTCTCCAGCTCTCCTGGAGCCCCTTTGGGCCCTGGAAGGGGCTCTGAGCTCTCCCTGGAGCCTTCTCTTCATCCCCAGCTCTCCCAGCCTTGCTTCAGAAGAGCCCTTGACTTCAATCTTCATTCCAATCAGGTAAGTAAATGCCCCTTAAATAATGGAAGAATATTTAAAAAATAGATTTGCTGTGGCATCAGCACAAAATCCAGTCCAGGCCTCTACCTGAGGCAGACTTTCCTGGTTTTGGTTACTTTATGAGCTTTGAAATTGGAAACACTTTCTTTTTTTTTTTTTTTTTTTTTTTTTTCTTTTTTGCCATTGGGTAACTAGAATCTTTTCAGGCAACCACAGCCAATTAATATCAGTTTTGCAATAAATCAAGAATATTTACTGACTGTATCAGTAAAATTTCCAACGATCTCTTTTATAGTTTACATATTAATTATTTACATGGGCAAGAAATAATGACAGGGTGTTTGTTGATGTGAATGATAAAATACCAGCTTTGAGAAGGTATCTCGACTGCAAAATCAATCACCTGGCTTAATTGATTTGGCAACAGAATATTAGACATGAAAGAAATCCAAGATAAAAAGCTTTGTACAAGAGAACCACAAAGTGGCTTTTGGAATTCTTGACAGTGCAGAAGAGACGTGCCTTGCAACGAGGTCATTTTAATTTGTCTCTTTATGATAAATTTGACAGACTTCTTACTTGATTTACAGTGTTCAGAATTGAATTGTTAAACTTCATGAAGCAGAGGAGTTTGTATCAAAGGAACAGCGTGAATTGAGCTAAGGTGATATTGTATATAAATGCTAAATTTTAAGTCCACCACTGAAAATCCCACAATTCTCCCTGACTGCAGAGAGCTCTGTGGCTGCCTCTCACAGCTCCCATCCCCAGAGACCCTCTGAGAACACCTGGATAGGGTATCTGATTTATCATCCCATCTTAAATCAGATTATCTGAAAAGGACTGAATCTCATTCTCCCCCAGAGAATAAATCTTCATATAAACTAGTCTTTTCTTAAATCACTTCAGCTGCCTTCTGGGGCTGTGGTGAGTCTGGGTCAGCTGTGGGAAGGCTTTATCTTGTCCTGAAGTTGACACAAACACACTTTGCTGATTATCAGGATCATTAGCTAACATGATATACTTCAATATTTTTAAAAGGATGCTGTGGACCCAGCAAACAACTCTGATGAATCACTCTGTGATGCACCAGCTGTATGTTTCTTACTCATTAATTAGGTGACAAAAGATGGCACTCCATCCAAAACTCGTGCTCAGCAACGTGTTTTGCTTGATGAAACTTGTGGGATTATTTACTTCTTTAACAAAGGTCAGCTCCATTATATTTGATGGAAGAAGTGTTGTGTGCCACGCTGATGCCTCAGGTTTTAGCTTTTCTATTTTTCGGATTCTGTGCTGCTTTATTGGGTGGGTCTGAGCTTCACATGAGGGCATGGTGAGCTCTGTGTACAGAGCAGGGACACAAAACAATTCCTGCTCCAGCTGGGCACCAAGGACAAATGATCCAAATCTCAGCCCAAGAGCACAAACAACGTGGGCTGGAGAGAGAAAAACAAGGAGGGTGGGACTGCAGGGGCTAAAGCTGGAATGGGACAATGAACTGCAAGATGCAAATGGAGCAGAACTGAACACAGTGAGAGACCCTGTGCCTGGTTGTGCATTTTGGGACCATTTTGGTTCATCTTGGATGCAGCCCTGGCTGGGCTCTTGTGCTGCCCAAGGTGGATCCATTAAGGTTTTTTAATAAATCCCTGATGTATTCTTTAGCTCTGTCCAGCCTCTGTTCTAGGTCAGCCTTCACAAGGCATCAGTTTCTGGTGATCCAGATGGAACAAAGTCATCTGGAAAAGCCCCTGGACCAGAGCCAGAGGAACCTCCAGCTCATGCCATCAACGTGACAGGTCCCATGATGGAGCACCCCTGAGCACATGTGTCCATGTGATTGTGTTTTCACATGAGCTCATCCACATGGCTGGACAGCAAACACTCATTTCCATGCTCCCAGTGGAGGAGGTGGGTGTGTATTTTCACTGGATTAAGTCAGTGGAATTCCCCACGTTACCCACACAATTAACTGAGAGTGTGGCCAAAGTTAATGGAATGGAGCATCCATATTCCAGTCTTTGGAGATACTTAGAGTGTTTAAGGGACATAATAAACATGAAGATGTTAGCTGAGCCGGATCGTATTGTTGTATTGTGTTCTGGACACTTCAAATTATAGACAAATATCTAAATGGAGCAATTAATTCAGGTAGGCTGGATTCAGTGCTTAGTCACTGTGAGCTGAATAACTGAACTAATTTTAACATGTGAGTGGAGCTGGATTCCTGACTAATTCCTCGAGTTTTTTTACCTTCTGTAACAGCTGGCTTCCAAATGCATCAACAGCATAAGATTTAAAGAGCCATGCTGCTCCTGGTTTAAGAACCACTCATGCACAAAATGGAAACCCCAAAATTTCTCTTGTGAGCTTCTCCTCAGGCAAGCACTTGTTTCAAATGATATTTGCATGTGAAAAAACCCAGTTTCTATTAAATTAACAGGCAAAACAGACTACATTAATAGGTTAGCACACGACCTGCTCAGTCACTAGCAGATGAATATCCCTCACTAATTGGCTTTGATTGCTGGTGGGGTGGAGTGAGAAGCAGAAAAGCTCCTGACTCTGTGTTAGCACTACCCAGCAGTAACTAAAACATCCCTGAATTTTCAGTGTTGGTTCCAGCACAAATCCAAAACACAAGCCCACACCAGCTACTGTGAAGACATTTAACTCTGCTCCTGCCGGATCCAGCACACCCAAAATTTCTTTCCCCATATGGTTCATTGTAAGTTCTCTACCTACCACTATATGATGAGGCTACTGCCCTGCTGTTCCAAATCTGACCTGAAAATAGGAAATACTCTCCAAATAAATGATAAGGATTAGAAAGAGATCAAGAAACTGTATTTTAAACAGGGTTAAATGATGTAAGTCTGGAGGTTTTGCTCTTGAACTTAGATACTGTGATTCAAAACATTTCTTCATTATTTATAAAGACATACGTAAAGAAAGATGTAGAAGACATTTATTCAGAAATGTCATGGGTTTTTCCTTTTTTTTTTTAGCATTAATCAAAACAAACCCACAAACACTACTGAGATAAGAAGATAGTCCTTCTGTTTCAAATACACTTCTGCATTAAAGCCCTCGAAATACGTTTACCTTGTCCTTGCCATGGTGTAAAACATGTATAGCAAATCATGTCCTGTTGTGTCCAGTGTGTTGGTAGTCAGGTCATTTTCTGAAGGCAGCAGCAGCATTCTGTGGTATTAGCTTGCTCATAATATAAAGGCCAAAGTCTGATATACTCCAGAAAAGCAGATCCGATATTAATCCTTAACTGTGCAGGCAATAAAAAGGCTCCTATCTATAAATACAATAAAATTTACCACGTGGAACTTACTGTGCTGGCAGTGAATCCCATTAAATCCCGGTGGACATTTACAGACATAGCCTATGAATGTGTCGCCTCGGTATGCTTCACTAATTTCACATATCCCACCATTATGGCATGGATTGGGGAGGCAGGGTCCTGTGAGGAGGGAAAAAAAGAAAAAAAAAAAAAGAAAGAGAGAGAAGTATGTACACATCCACAATAACAACCATAATAATTTCAGTCATTTATAAGGATTCATTAAAGAAATAGAATGCCTTACGCAGGCCTTTATATTCCACTAACTCAGTAAAATACACCCTTCACTTACTTCAGATAACTTGCCAGCGAGGATTTTTATGAACAAGAAAAAAAATATGAAGAGTGTCACTACTCATTAATCATGGCATTAGTTTTTAATGTGAGAGAAGACAGGAGACAGTGAGGCTAAATCTTGCTCTTCTGTTAAAGATAACAGGCATTCTAGTTTTTGCACCACTGAGGGAATAGGTATTAATCAAACATGCCTATCATGCACAGAGTGACAGGTACAATGTCCCTGAATGATCACTACATGCCAAGTTAGCAGTCTGAGGAGATCTTTGCTATGGCTCTGGGTGACTTTCTGAAATGAGAGTATCTGGGCCAGTAGTTAGCAGCTACCAAGCCAACTATTCTTTTCCACTCAGTGCCTCTGTAGCCACTTCAAGATGGTTTGAAAAAGATCTTCTGACTAAATTTTCTTTTTCCCCAACACGCCACACATGCTAGGATGCATAAAGTTTTAGCATGGAGATCTGCTATAATTGCAATTACTATAACTTTAAGTACCTTTGAAAAATGGAATTGTTTGACCTGAGGTCTAAAGTTTACTCATTTAACAGCACTGGAAAAGAGCTACTTATATTGTAATGTCTTACTAACTACCCCCAGCATGACTCCTACCAGAAGAAAACATTATTTTGATGATTTTTTTTCCTATCTCATTTTAAAGACGTAGTAAACATTGTTTAGAAAGCCCCACAAGCAAGCTTGTCTTGATTTGCAATTTCAATATAATGTAAGTTATTTGCAACCTATGCCTTGTACCCTGAAAGGTGATAACCACTGTTTGTTGAAACGCAATGTCATAATCCTTCACTCACTTTAAATTGCATTTGGAAAAAAATACCCAAAGCAAACAAAAGAGAAAAGAAATCTAGAGCATAATTTACTGACAATCAGAGTTGGGAATTTCAGAATCCCAGAATCCCAGACGTTGGAAAAGACCACCAAAGCCATCAAGTCCAAGCTCTTCCTGTTGCCCAATTTGTCGCCAGCCCAGAGCACCTCCAGCCCATCCTGGGACACCTGCAGGGCTGGGCACTCCAAACCCCCCTGGGCAGTGCCAAGGCAGTTCCTGAGCCCCCTTTCCATGGGGAAATTCCTGCTGTGCCCGCCCTGAGCCTGCCCTGGCCCAGCCTGAGGCCGTTCCCTCTGCTCCTGTCCCTGGTCCCTGGAGCACAGCCCGGCCCCCCCGGCTGTGCCCTCCTGGCAGGAGCTGTGCAGAGCCACAAGGGCCCCTGAGCCTCCTTTGCTCCAGGCTGAGCCCCTGCCCAGCTCCCTCAGCCTCTCCTGGGGCTCCATTCCCTTCCCAGCTCCGTTCCCTTCCCTGGCCACGCTGCAGCCCCTCCATTGCCTGCGTGAGGGCCCAGAGGTGCCCCAGCCCTCGAGGTGTGGCCTCAGCAGGGCCGGCACAGGGACGGGCCCTGCCCCGCTCCTGCCGCCACCCCAGGGCTGGCACAGCCCAGGGCCATCGGCCTCTCGGCCCCCTGGGCACCCCTGGGCACCCCTGGGCACCCCTGGGCTGTGCCCGGCTGCTGGCACAGTGCTGGAAGCCAGGACATTGCTCTGGCTGCCCTCAGAGCCTGGCAGGGGCCTCAGAGACCTGGGCACGGAGTGAGAGACACCTGGACCTTCGATTGTAACCCATGGAAACAACAATTGCCAACTTTGTTACCAGCCACAAGGCTTTGAGTAAAATGTTAGTGAACTTATCACAAGGTGAAAATGGAGAATTTTGGGGTTTTTAGAATGGGGGTTCAGGAGGCAAGATGGAGGAATCTGGGCCTGTCCTGTCCTTCCTCCTGTTTCTTCTTGGCCTCCATCTTCTGCTGTGATGGTGGCACTTTTGGATTGGTTTAAAGTAGAAACTCACTGTCTAACATAGGTGACAGGTATTGGGGAATTATGGTAATAAAGAACACGTAGTTTTTTAGTATAAAAAGCTAACACTGCCCTGAGGGCAGTCAGTGTGCCACAACCCAACCTGTGAGACAGACCTGGGTGGGTCAGAGAAACAATGCTATAGATAAGAGAAAATAAACAACCTTGGAAAGCAGAGCTAATACATCTCAGCTTCTGCTTCGGTCTTGGGGCTGGGAAAAAGAGAGTTTTCTGACCCCTGGGGGTCATCTCAACCCCAGAGGCCTCATCATCACAGCACCCCAGGGCCTGTCCCAGCTTCCCAGCCCCTCTGCCCCAGCCTGGAGTGCTCCAGGGGGTTGGTGAGACCTGACAAGTCACCTTAGCGAGCCAACAAATGAACAAAAGGAATGATTTAGACTTTAAAGATCTGTAAATTCAATGTTTCTTTATGTCTGCCTGTTCGTGTTTTCAATTACAAGCCAAGGTTTGAATGATTTTCACAGCAGCTCCATTCATCCAGACCTCACGTCAGGGAACACCACGCTCTCCGAGCAAATATTAATTTGCAAAGCATAAAAATTAACTGAATGATGAGGATGTCAGAACATATTCCCCAGTTATTGCTGCCCATGTGGCTATTGCAATTTGAGAAGCCACGCAGGTGCACATTTCTATTACAACTTTTGTCATCAGCCTGTTCCAAGACACAGCCCTGCAGAGGTTTTGCTTGTGTACATCATTAAACATGGGATATGTCTCATTGAGCCAAAAAAAAAAAAATGGACATGAATGTACTGCAGATAATTCCAAATGGTGTTATTAGCAAAAAAAGGGCAAAAATCGTGAAGATGAAAATAAGGAGAATGGTTGCTGCCTGATTTGCCTTTTGCCACGCACACTCTGTATTACAATCTAAAAGTAGTGGTACACTACATTCTTAATTCTGGGAAGATTTGTGTCTTTCAAGTATTACTGCTTCTATTCTTTCAAGTATTACTACTTCATGCTATTTCTTCATAATAATAATTTGGGAAGAAACCTGTCTAATAATTTGCACCTATAGCCTCCTAATAAATATGAATTGTGTGGTTTTTTTCCAAGTCTCTATCGCAGAGCTGCAGTTTGGGGAGCATCATATGTTAATTGTTTCTATGCAAGCAAGATCTCTAATCTTCCAAGAACAATAAATCTCTTAATAATTACTTTCTCATTTTGCTTTCTGCTTTTTCTGTATGGCTTGTTAAGCACACGTTCAGCCTACTTTCATCGATTTTCTTTATATTTTGCATTTTCTCAGATCAGTCCAAACTGCAAAGGCTTAAAAGGTCATCTGAGGTGCATAGTGATAAATATACTGGTGCATGATAATATTTCTAACTAATGTTTTTCTTTTATGAAGCCTTTCTTCTGGGAAAAAAACCAAAACAACAAAACACACACCAACGATATGATTTTTTTTTCTGATTATGGTTGTTATGGACAAATAATACAACTACTTTCAATATAAATGTTTTGTATTTTGCTTTGGGTATTTTTGTTTGCTTTTGTTGTTGTTATTCATAGAAACTGGTAGTTCAAAAATTATTTTTAGAGCAACAAAACATTGTCATTATTTGTGCTCAAATTAAAAAATTACAGTCACGTAGTTTTGACTAGGCAACATTTATTAATTGATAAAGACATGGGTCAGACTAACTCTCTGTTCTAAATGAATGAATGAATGATTGAAAATTAAAAAGCCTGTGCCACCCTACCATTGCTTCTCCTAATTCTTCAAAGGACCAAAATTTAAGTTCATACATCTTGAGCTTATTTACATTGCTTGAACACCCTAATATGATTCCTCAAAATTAATTAATTAGTTAATTAATTAATTTTAACTGAGTCCACAGGATCCCAATGATTCAATTTCTGCAGATTTAAGAGTCTTCAAGGAACTGGGGCCTAATCCTGCCATCAGTCCACTGAAGCACCAAAAATGCAATGTGTAAGATCTGGGCGCAGATGGCACATGAGGAGAGGTCCTAGCCAATTTCCATAGGGATATCTAGTCTTTTAAACAACATGGTGTTAAATTCTGGATAATTAATTCTGTGACAGCCTGATTAATATGGTCTGTTACTCAGATCTATAGCAGCAAGTCCGCAAATATCATTTTTTACCAAAAAAAACAAAAAACAAACCCAAAACCAAAAACACAAACTAAAAAACCTGAAAAACTAACAAAAAAACCCAACAAAACCCCCCAAACAAACGAACAAAATAACAAACCAAATCTGTCAACTCATTTTCAAAAACAGTGGACTTCAGGGATTGATTGGGTTTTTTAAATCAATAGTGTTGTAATACTTTTGCAGGTAATCTTTAAGTGGCTTCCAACACAAAGAGAACAACAACATTTGATCAATATTAATGAGCAGAGGAATTCAATGGTGTGGTTTCCAGGCATTTTTAGCCATGTTCATATAAAATAATGTCAGCAAGATTAATTGTGCACTCAAAGTAATAGATCTGTTCACTTTGCTGCTCTTTTGAGCTCTTCTTTGTTCAGTTCCAGGGGTATCAGCCAACATAATAAGTGTAGTCCAAAATACATCATCCTGTTATTCAATTGAAATCCCATGCTGTTTTTGAAAAAATATTGAAAGTTAACTTAAAGTGCAGCAGGTTTTAAATTTTAGATGTTCTTACTAAAACCTCTGAGACTTCATAGAGATATGAATCAAATAAATGCATCCTCAGCAGAGCTGCAGAGGGGCTCAAGGCAGAACCATGTTATCTGTTTTCTCATTTGACAAGTAGAGTCAACGAAAAATTCAAAATAAAATCTTGTATCATGCCATACTGCAGTGGAAACTGCATATTTGAGAGAAACCATGAGTTTGTCTAGAGAAGATAAAGCCAGGAAAGCAAGGAAACCAGTTTAGTGATAGCCAACTGCCTCTAAAAAACAACATAAGCATTTGTTTTTGCCAAATATAAAATCTGCTGATGCTTTGGTGGGAAGCAAAAATTACAGGGGATGTCATTAAACAAGAAATCAACATCAGGCCATCTTCATCACACAGTTGGATTCCCTGAACTCAAAAGTATGCTAAAACAGATGATCAAAAATCAAAGTCCACTTTTTCTTAGTAAGTCGATCTTAAGTGACAAATACAAAAAATATAAGGAGAAAATAAAGAAAAAAAATGTGTACTCCAATGGAGTGAAATGTGCAAAACAACCACATTTTTCACAAGTAAAATTAAGTAAAATGAAATAAAAAAAAAATCTTAGCACGTTTGATGGTATCAATCCATTTTCTCTTCATGTAGAAATAACATGACTTTAATGAAAAACACTAAATTAGATATTGACTTTAATATACATCAAGGTAAAGATACAAAGCTAATTGCTTCATTTGTTTTGTGGAGTATTACTGAAGTAGGATTAATAGACAATGTTATTCTGATGATATAATAAGCTGCAAATCCCATCAAAACAAATATTGTGAGCTATCATCAAACTAATAAAACATATCAAATAATTTTTCTTTTCATTTTAAAGAAAAGTACTCTCCAGCTGCATGCCTTTGTGGCAACAGCTTTTCTTAAGTTCCTCTTGGCCTTACTTGAATGTCACATAGGGTTTTTCCCCATCTGATAAATTGAAATCTTCACCAGAGATCCCTCACAGAGTTTTAACCTCATCAGTTGGAAGATTTCCTCTGTGTTTGGATGATACATGACACTTTAGGCGCTTCCTCTGCTAGAGCAAAACCTTCAAAATAAGCTGTGACAGAGCCCACTTAGCAGGAGCTCCTGTATTTTGGAATTAGTGTGTGCAAAGGCAGCCAGTGTCGCAAACAACTCATTTCACCTGTATGGGAAGGCAAGAATCAGCCTCCTTGCTGCAGGAGCAGAATGGCACAAGCTGCCCGTGGGGAGGGAAATAAGGATTATCACACTGAATTAGGCTCAATGCCCAGGTAATCCAGCCCTGCACTGCCTCCGCTCAGCAATTCCTGCAGCCTGAGCACAAAGCTGAACCATCCCGCCGTAGAAATGAGCAAAAATCTGCAATAGATATTTTACAAATATTTGTGATGAGCTCAGTTTCCGTGTCTTTATAGTTGACATAATTTTCTAAGTGACACACATGTTTTCTTCACACGGTTAAAAATTTCACCACCACTATGCACACAAATGATAGACTGCCTTTTTTTTTCAGAAGTTCATTGACCTGTTTCTTTCCTCATCGCCCTTTTAAAAACTCAAAATGGATTTTTGAAAGGTCTGCCCCTTCAAATGTGAGATTGCAGACTTCACACTTCAGCAGACACAAATCCAAAGTATAACCTAATCCCATTCAAAAGGGGACCATCTTCCACAGAGACACACAGATGAGCATTCAAATCCATCAGGAATGTCCCTACAGGTTCTGGCAGAAATCTGCTTTATTGCAGAAAAAGGTCAGGAATACAACAAAAGCTTCTGAGGGTCTCCAATCTTCCTCACATTTACTGCTTTGGTTGTTAATTCAATATTATTGTGAAGACTTTGAACGCCCCCAGGTGCCTGCCTTGCAGTGCAGAGTTTGGGAACTTTTGAGGGGCACATTCCCAGCAGATGTGCTGTCGACCTTCTGAAGGCACAGCAATCATGAAAATGTCTTCTAGACAACATGCTCCTTCTGCCACTAAAGTATTAAAAGTATTAAAGTATTAAGCACCAGCAGTAATGAACTAATGCTTTGTAGTCCAGTATTTGCTCCTTCTCACTCAAAGATCTTTTTTTTTTTCCATTTAAAAGTAATTCTATGTTAAAAAGTTACATAAACATCTAAATGTTTTAGGGCCCAACTTCATTTGTACTGGTGCACCATGACAAACTGATCATCATCAGTTAATTATGATGATCATAATAAAGCTGTATTTTGAACTAACTCATCCTGCAAAGCTTCTGAAATGTAACAAGAAATTCTTCCTTGCCCAGCACACAAAATATTTGTAAAGTAAGGAGAAAAGGGAATAACCAATCCACAACAGCTCCTTCTACTCCTTCAAAAAATTCCTTTATGAATTTGCTACTGTTGCTTCTGTTTCACTGCTGGGAGACACATGTACTTTGCATCAACAAATATGCATTGACCTACACCTTGCTTTTTGTTTGGTTATTTCAACCTGAAAAGAACAGGCACTGCAGAACATCATTCACAGTTTATGTGGAATATTGATAGCAAAAACTGATTGCTGCATGTTATTCCAGTTAATGCATGAAAGCAGAGAAATTAGATGACACACACTGTCATCTCATGAACATTCCCAAAATACCAGCTTTGGGGGAAAAAAAAATAGAAAAAAATCTGTTCAGCCTGGCTTGTAAGTGAATTAGTAGTGTATTAGATTCTATCTGCCTATATATTCATTATAAACTAATGGCAGAGATCCAGACTTAATTGCACTGTGATTAAATATTTATCTTGTTTTTAATGCAGCAAATGGAGCGTGTTGATTATAATGATCAAGGTGTCTCCATCTGGATGCAGCAAAAGATAAAGTTCAGCCCCTGAGTGCGAAGTGGATTTTGGGTCATTTCTGCACATTTCCCTGTAATTCTATTCCCTACCATTCTTCTGCAGGGAGGAAATTTAACCTGGATTGTCCAGCCATCTCCCAACGTTTTTTGAGCCAATAGCTAGAATATTTTCTGAAAAGGAGCAATTCATACTTGATGGATATACAATGACTTTCCTTAAGATTCTTAAACGTCACACCCAAGCCTTTGATGGCAAATTATGCCCAAATTTGAAGCATGGTGAGTGTAGCAGGCACTGTAGTGATTTTACAGACGGTGAGACACAAAAATACTCTAAAATCTAGGGAAAGTGTTCAACACACTACAAGGCATTTTCCCCAAATCGTCTTCCATTATTTCTCTTCATATTCCTCAGCTTTCAAGGCTAAGAACTTTCTTTGCCAATTTTCAATGCTTCAATTTTTTTACCTCTTTGTACCCTTTGCCACCTAAATATGTGTTTCTGGATAATGCTCACAGTATTCTTCCCCCACCAGCTCTCCCACAAACCTCCTTAGCAAGTGTTAAAGTGAGACTTGCTCTGCATCCCTGCATCACCTTTCACAGGAGGATTTTATCTTCCCAGGGAACACCTGATCAGCTTACAGAAAATACATTTCCAAGGCCTCTTCCTCCTCCTCCTTTAACTTTCCACTCAGGCAGCATCGTCCCTGCTTTTCTCATAGATGATCCTTTTTCTGTCACTGACTTCTCCCAGTCTTTCTGACCCAGCTGTGCCATCTTGCTTGCTACACTCCTTTTGTGCTTTATTTTGTCTCATTAAAACTAGATTAATTCTCCAACATACATTAGAAATATTTTTCAAATTTATTTTGTAGTTGATTCTGGTTCACATCAAACAGGGAAAAAAAAAAAAAACCAACCAAAAAACCAAACCACCCTCTGCAAACAGAGAGAATAATTTTGTAAAAACTTTGCTGAAGGACTGCAGACTTGAATTTTTAATGCTAAAATATTCAAAGAAATATTAGATTAGATTTCAGTTGGGATGTCTGGAAGATTTAGTTCAAAGGTTCAGTCCTGGAAAGGCTAATGTCTACAGATTCTGCATTAAAACAAACTCTCCAAATCCATTTTTATGTGATTGGAACAAATCCATGTCTCTGTTTACTGCACTGGTAATGGCTTAAGTAAAACAGACCCAGCAATAAAGAAACTATATATTGTTTGGTAGCTAATGCAGAACCTCACTTGCAATTGGGATTTCTGTGCAACAGTGTTATTTTTATCATCATAATTCTTGTCATCATATATGAAGATGTCATTTTTTATTGTTTCACTGCAGTTTAAACTGCCAATGATGAGGACTTCTCATCCTTTTTCGCCTCTATATCTGGAAAATGGAAAAAAAAACCCTGCAAAGATTATGTGAACCTTAATTATAACAGCAAATAGAATAAATCCAGTTAGTCCTCTTGCCGAGGATTCCAGGGGGAACTAAAAAATGCCACAGCCTAAACTTAGGCTGTTCATATTTGTATGAGTCAGATCCTAATTACTAGTGCTGCATTAATGACACAGAAAGAGCAGAAGACAACCTCAGAGGGTGGTTATCCTCAGGACATGAAATATTATTAAAAAGTGATGAAAGAGAATCACTAAATGTGAAATATATATAGTCCAAAGAGGCATAAAGTTGTCCACAGCAGAAACCAAGGGAAATAGACAAGAGTTACACACCAGTCACTTATTTCCCTGAGGATGTAGGACAGAGGAAATAGATCCTTTTCTCTTCCACTTTTTTTCCCAAGCTGCCATCAAACCCTGCTATTTCCATGTAAAAAACCCTAAATCCTATTGAATTCCAGATCCTGTCACTATTCTCCAAATTTTTCTCCTTTCCTAGGTAGACAATCCAGCTAGGACAGCATTTATCTTTTTTCTCCTCCACCTTGGTTTTTTGTCAACCCAGAAACCTACAGTGGTTGAGATTCCCAGCTTAAAATCACGACCCACGTTTGCAGTGATGAGCCTTCAGTTTGGAACATACACAGCAGGATCACTTGAGATCTGCTGCTTCCTTTGCACCAGCCACTTCCACAGCACAAATTCAAGTTAGTTGCTTGTGATTAATGGGGTTCACGTGAAGCCAGTTGCACCTGGATGGGAGCACTGACTCATTTTGGTGGCTAATGGCAGTAAGCCCTGCACAGCAATACTGCAGGTTGGTCTTTTCTGATAAGCTTTAATGCTTTAACTTGAAATTCTTGCTTGTGTTTAATAGTAATGTAAATAGTTTGTGATAAGGAGTTTAAGTACAGCTCTCAGCACAGGTAAATTTTGCCTTCCAGGGCTGGGGCTTGAGTTGCAGCGCTCTCCAGGGAAATAATTTATTCCTTTAGGGAATGGCATGGCAAACTTCTGCTGGAGATTTTGCCTTATAGCCCCTAAAAGAGCCAAACAAGATTGAAGTGATAAAAAGATGTTACTGTTTATTCAAGGTCCTCCAGGTGCACATGTGATAGAGGGCTTTGACGCTTTTATCAGTTTATCAAATTAGCATAATTGATGAGAATCCCCAGTTAGAATAAACCTAATTTAATGTGGTAATCCCCCCCCTTGTTTTGGCCTACCACTGAAGAAACTGTAGAATTATACAATTTTACTTTACAGAGCTACAAATAGGTAAAAGAAATATATAAAAAGCAAAAATCCTTTGGCATCAGAGCCATAGAGCCTTTCCTGGTGTCCACCCTCAGGTGGGTCATAGGTAGCTTGACAGACACATCAAACTGCAGGACTTGAAACAGTTTGAGGCAAAAAACTTATTTTGAATTTCTTAGGATGTTATATTGTATGGCCTGTATTGTTCTACAAAAACTTGAGATGGAAACAAGACCTGGTGAGAAACACATTGCTTTGCACCTTCTCTCCCTGCCCCTGCTCAGAGGAGGTTTGAGCAGAACACACACCTGGCAGGATGTTTGATTTGTGTTTTGTTTAATAAAAGAAAAGACCAGAGTTCCTGTTTTGCAGGAAAAAAAAATAGTAGAATTGTTTTGTCATTTAGGAGGCTGGATTAAAAAAATAAAATTGAAACATTTTTGGTCAGCCTGGAGAGATACTGAAGTACTCTCACTCTTTCCCTTAGTGTATATTAATAAATAAACTGTTCTGCAGTTGGAACAGGATGAAATTCTGTCGAAAAGTTGAAACTAATGAAATTCATGAATAACTGTAACACTGACTTGTAATATTACTGTAGAGTGTTAATTCATGCTTTGTTAAAACACAGTGCTGCAGGAAAATTGAATACATAAATCTCTACCCAGACCTTTTTGTTCTTGGGCTGTGCCTTCTTCCTTGTAGCCATTGCAGCCATTCCAATAAAACTTCAGGAATTCCAAGGCATCTCTCAGGGTATTTGACACAAATAACTTCCAAAGTATATAAAGGTAGATTTCATGCTAGCTTATTTTTAGTAATAGAAAACTGGACATTCATGGGAGCATGTTACAATTAAGATTACAACTGTGTTCATAATTGAGGCATATTGCAATTTCATAATTGTTATTTTTATCCCAACAGTTGCCACACAGCCACAATTCCCATGGAAGCCAGCAGAAGTTGTATCTGGAATAAGAACTGGACTGGGAAATCTTTTGGCCTTTTACTTATCTTCAGTCACTCTGACAATTTTCATTTAGCATTTCATTGCTTTACAGTACTGTGGCTTGTATGTAAATGGTTTTGCCACGATTTTGTTTTGAAGTCACATGTCATTTATTTGTAAGGAAGACTACTGCAGACAATAGAAAAAAATAGAAGAGAAAAATATGCAAAAATAGTTGTTTCCAAAATAATTTTTTTAACTACTACAAAAGCATATTTATGATTACTCAATACACAGGCAGGTGAATGCCACATATCATTCTTTTGTCAAGCCTAAAAAAGGACATTCGTGCTCTCAGTTAAAGCATAGTTTATCTAAAAGATTTCCAGTAGAAAAAAGTAAAGTGCATTTTAATTGCATCAGTAAAACTTCAAAATAATATACAATTAAAAAAGAATCTATTCCGTTTCTAAGACGAAAGAAAACAGGAAGGCCTTGGCTCTTGCAAAGAGTGATTGCCATATGGGAAGTCAATATATGAGTACAAATGATGCCAATGAAGTGGTACATATTTGTTACTGCAAGAAATCATCTAAGAATTTGCTGTACATGTGCAGAAATTCCCATGGTCCTGTCTGAGTGAAGTCATTCAAGCCTTTGTTGATATTTCCATGCATCTAAAGCAATTTATATTCTCTTTATGATAAGAAATGCATCTGAATTTTACCTGTTAGGTTGTTTCAGTGATACAGTTTAAAGAGGACTATTTAGTCTTGCCCAATGTTAGTGACAAGCAACATTTCACTGTTTTTTAAAATAATAAGGCCAAATATTCCTTCAACATTTTTTTTTTCCGTTCAAGCTATGACAGACTTAAAGATCTCAAAATACAAGATCCTGATTATACAATCATCCTCAAAGGAGGCTGAATTTAACAGAAGTACCAAATTCTCTCAGTTCAGCCATGCTCTCTGTACTTTGCCACCTGCCAGAGAGCTTTCCTTGGGACTTCCTCCATGCTTGCTTTAGCAGCCATCTAACCTGCTTGAGCTCGGGTTTTTTTACACTCCGATGTAATAAAATATTAATTAATGAAAAGGTGTGGTTGTAAAAACCAATAATTTTAAATTATATTTATATTTATATTTATATTTAATTAATAATTTTGTTCATTTGAACAGGAACAGCTTTTCTACAAATGGGTCATTATTCAATATGTTTTTTGCCTCCTGAATTGATGTGCCATACACAGCCCTGACGACTAAAAATCATTTAAATTTGCACTGTAAAGGAGTGAAATTCCTTCCTCGGTATTCTTTATGTTTTCACAATCAATCCAATGCTTTCAAGATGGTCGTAAGGCAGTTTAAACCCAAAATAAGCATAAAGTAAGACTCCTTGTGATGCTATTTTTTGATTTGAGTCCTTTTTGTCAGGCTCGTTAACCTGCTACTAAATCCTCAACCAACCACTAATTCTGCATGATTTGCTTTCATTAATATTTGCTAATTTTTATTTCACTTTCCACGTATCTAATGGCAGGATGGGAATCTTTAGTGAAAGGTAATCCAAATATTTGACCAGAGAAAATTTTTTCATCTCCACTCTAACTTTCAATGCGCATTCCCACCAGCGCCAGCACACCATGCCACTGGCATGGCAGGCGAGATCAAGGAGCAGAACCAAGTGAACGCTGGCTCCACCAGGAAAACTGCATTTTGGATGAGGCCCTTCCAGCTGGAGCAGCCCCCTGATGCAGCTGCAAACACACGGAGCTGTGCAGGGCCACAAAGGAGAGCAGGGTGTGCTGGAGGAGGCAGTCAGAAATGCGGGAGGGGAGCAAACCTTGCAACAGCAGCCAACGCCACCGCTGCCTTTCCCTCTGCATCCCTGCATTCAGACACACTTCATCTGTGCCCATTCTCAACTCATTAATCCCTTTTTTTTTTTTTTTTGCCTGTCATCTTCCTTCCCCAGGAATTTCTCCTCTCAGTTTTCAGCACTTCTCGGATGAAAACCCTTCCTGGCAGCAGAGGGTTTTGTCAACTCCTCTCTGTCGTGTTTAGACTTTTCACAGAATCCCAGAGTCACTGGGGTTGGGAAAAACCAACTGCAGGAGCAGGAGTGCCACCTGTGACCAATCCCAGCTTGTCAAACCGACCAGAGCACTCAGTGCCACATCACTGAAGTGGTTCACTTCCAAAACATTGCGTCTCCCCCAAAAAAGGTGTTCTTTTCCTACAATTCTCCTGTGTTTCAACCCTACTTGTCTGGAGTACAGAGGACTCAAGGAGCAACAGGGTCCACTGAGATCCCTGCAGCAACCAGAACAGCACCTCGTTCATCTTCTCTTTCCTTCCTCATCTTCAGAGGATGAAGAAATAAATACCAAATAATAATATCTGGATGTTTATTATTCACTTCTCTTAGCTGTCCAGAGCCAGAGCTGGCCCTACTCTTTTCATCTGTCCTGGCAAGGACTAGATACCTGCAAAATCTCTTTTTGGGGAACACTGCTTCCCAGATGGGAGCAGCTGCACCTGTGTAAAACCACCCTGTTGATACAGACCTCATAGAATCATGGAATTTTGGGCTGGGACTTTATCACCCAGTGCCACCCCCTGCCATGGGCAGGGACATTTTCCACTAAACCAGCTTTCCCAGACCCCCATCCAACCTAGCCTTCATCAGTCTGAGGCAGATGTCAGGAATGAAAAGCTTCATCTTGGAAAACTTCTGCCTCAAAATTCAGGCAAGAAAGGGAAAAGCTGATGGAAGGAAAAGTCCAATGAAGAAATCAGTAGCTGGTTTAGGGGATACTGTGTGATCTCCCACTTTATTTGTACACTGGGATGAATATTGTATAACCACCACAAAGAACACTTTCTGAAACTGCGCAGATTATAGAAAAATGCCCATTTTTGAGTTTCTCAGGCAGCTGCCAGCACTGCAGGCTGATTTCAAACTCCTAGCTCACTTTTCTTGTCAATCTTGGAAAGAAGCAAGCCATTTTGCCAAACGCTGTTATTTTTATGATATGTGGATGGACAGTCACTAAGGGATAGGCTAAAAATACTAATTAATTTTCATTCCTGACCTAAGCAAGATTTCCAGCTTTTAAATGTGACAGGCTGCTCCAATAGCCTTCAGTGCCACCTGGCATCTAGGACTATTTTTACTGCCTAAGCCTCATTTCCATCAGAATGGGGTTCAATATGACCTTTACATAATTTTCTGATTTAGTCTATATTTTGCTTGGAATAGATGGAAAAGTAATTAGCAAGCTAGCTGCAGGCACTGGAAAAAAAAAGAAAATATGCAGTTGGAGAAGAAAAAAGGAAATGGAATTGCTACAAATGCGTAAACCAAGTTCAGCAAGACAGTAAATCTGTGGTACAGTCCCTGGGGGAATGGCAAATCCTTTCCCTCAGAATAATTCTGAACGATGATTTCCCTCTTTGAAATGTGTGAAATGGAAGAGCTTTGCGCACCACAGCAAAATCACTGTGGCCCCAAAGACAGCCTGGGAGCTGTCACAAAACCACAACTCCAGATCCGGCTGTGCAGTGGGCAGGAAACGGAAGTCCTTGAGACTGGACCAGACACATCCTTGATGCTTTGAGGGTGACACAGAAAGCAGATTAAACATGTGTTTGTTTGTTTGTTTTTTTTTTTAATTTTTAAAGTTTCATTTCAATAACTTAAAAAAAAAAAAGAAAAATCTGATTTTGTTTCTCGTTTCAGATTGTCATGAAATCATCGAATGGTTTGGGTCGGAAGGGACCAAAAAGATCACTGAGGTCCAAAACTCATCATAATAACCATTGAAGAAGGCACTTTTCCTCCTTTTTTTTTCTTTTTTTCCTTTTTTCCCCTTTTTTTCCCAATTACTGAAAGCCTCTTAATAATGACTCTGTGGGCATTATTTTCATGGAGAAGAGAGACCCTTCTGTGAAATTGTGAAACCGAATTTAAAACCCACATCAGTCAAGTATTTTAAGGACAAAGACGTGGTGTAGTTATTATATAAGGATATAAGCATAATTTTCATGTAAATATTAATGCCAGTACGGTCTCAAATGTTTTTCACTTCAATTCTTAGCCTCATTCCCTGAGAACCAAGGACACAAAGTGCCCAGAACTTTGACCAAATGGATCTCACCTGCTCTCTGATGAGCAGGGCAACACCCAAATGGCAAAAGAATTTTCTGACATGAAGCCAGAAAAAAAAAAGAAAAAATTGATTACCTGTTCAAGCTAATAAATATTCACCTGTTCAAGAAAAGACCTATCTGATATTTGAATCACAGAATTATAGGCTGATTTTGGTTGGGAGGGACCTTAAATCCCACCCAGCGCCACCCCTGCCATGGCAGGGTCACCTCCCAGTGTCCCAGTGTCCAGCCTGGCCTTGGGCAGTGCCAGGGATGCAGGGGCAGCCCCAGCTGCTCTGGGCACCCTGTGCCAGGGCCTGCCCACCCTGCCAGGGAACAATTCCTCATTGCCAAGATCCCATGTCAATCCGCCTATTTTTAAGCTGTCTAAATTAAAATAATTTTGAACCGTCTAATATAGACCTGGTTAAGATTGGTGGCAAATAGAACCCTCACGCCTTCCACTTTATATTGTTATGAAAAAATCCAAACCATGAAAATTTGATATTCTGAATATCAAAGCAATATTAAACTGCTGCATGGCATTTTAATAATAATACATCTATTATTATTATATATTATATATTATATATTATATATTATATATTATATATTATATATTATATATTATATATTATATATTATAATTATATATAATATATAATATATTATATATTATATATTATATGCTATATGCTATATGCTATATGCTATATGCTATATATTATTTACTATATATGATATGATATATGATATATGATATATATTATATGTTATATGTTACATGTTACATGTTATATATTATATATTATATATTATATATTATATATTATATATTATATATTATATATTATATATTATATATTATATATTATATATTATATATTATATATTATATATTATATATTATTACTATTATTATATAATATGTCTAGTGTTTTAAATCTATAAAAAATGACAGTCCAATAAATTTTTTAATGCAAAGATATTTAGATACAGACAACTAATTATTTTACAACATTTTTATAGCACAAGTTATATTCTGTTGTTTGGTTTGTTTTTTTTTTTAAACTCTACATGTCTCATTAACAATTTTATCTCTGAGGATCCAATAATTGCACAGAAATATTCTCCTAAGAGTCATCACAGCTGTGCCAAGCAAGTCAGCTTTGAAATGTCTACTGACTGAAATAATTTACATTACCTTTAATTTTTAGTTTTTTAAAATCTATTTTCTTTCTGTAAAACTTTTTTTTTTTTTTTTTAATTCTGTGAATAAAAAGACAAAGACCAACACAATATGTTTTGGTATCCCTCTTTAAAAAGTTAAACACATGAGATCCAAGGAAGAAAACAAGCACCAGAGAAACCTGGAGTTCTCCTAGCAGAAGAAAAACAAAGCAGGTAACTTGTGTTTTGATTTTTATTCTGGATTTATATTTCAGGTATTGCTTAACACCATGCTCCTGGAGTGAGGGTAATGGGTAAGCAATTCAGGGTAAACTCTTAATAGTTTTAGATCTCTGTTTCTCATGACTTTTTGATAACTGTATTATGTCTAGTACAACTTTCATCCTGGAACTTGTTCTCTTCCATTGTAACTCTTTTATAAAATGCCATTAATTTCCTTTAATAAAATAAACTTAATTCTATGGATTTTTACAGCTGAAGTCTCTTTCATTTGATTAAACATTTTCAGCTTTTTTTCTTTCTCAAAAGTGAATTTTTCCCATGTTATTTACTTCTTTAGGAAAAACATGCTAAAATAACTTTTATGCAAGTCAAGAAATCTAAATAAAGAGGGAACAGGTTAGATCTCGTGTGTAATTTTGGAAAGGTAAAATAATTTTCCTTAGAGACACAAATATTCAATGCAACTTATGTACTCTGCCACAAGGTTGTTGAAGGGATTATTTTTTAGCAATGTCTTTGAAGAAGGAGGCCCTGTCATGTAGTGAATCTTTAATCTCTACAACACCTAAACTTAAAGCAGATCTCACCCTGTAAAAGAGCTTTTATTACCATGAAACTCCAGATGTGTTTGCATATGTTATATATAGAGACAAGGCAAAGATGAAAATGCCATGTTTCCTAAAGCATTATAATTGAAAATAAATAATGATAATGATAATGATAATGATAATGATAATGATGATAATAATAAGAATGATGATGATGATGATGATGATGATGATGATGATGATGATGATGATGATGATGATGATAATAATAATAATAATAATAATAATAATAATAATAATAATATCAGTGGGAGAGGCAAGGAATGGCTCCAGTTAAGTGATGATGAAGTGTGTAGAGACAAGTGAACAAACTGCTGTGCTCTGACTCATCAGGTGTTGGAAGAATTACTCTTTAATAATTGTAGAAACTACTCCAGGCTCCTTGAGGAATCCATAAAACCACGGGGAAACATTTTTGGGATGAAAAGCTTCAAACAGCAGGACATCCAGCAGGGGTTCCTTGCTGCATTAGGCTTTGAAAAATACTTGTCAACAAAGGAGTCTGCTCCTGGCTCAACAAACAGCTTTCAAAAACTCATGTCACATATGGATGGCATAAAAACGCATGGAAAAGAGAGAATTTTCCTGAGATTTTCCTACTTCTATTAAATAATTATTCAATTGAACAATAACTTAATTAAAGTATTTTACTAGATTTGATTTTAAGTCAAAAAAAATGAAGAAACATGACGAAGTGACTCAAAATAGAGTTTAGATGGTCCACAAGGACATAAAATCATAGGTTTTTAACTGGAAAGAAAAAAAGAGATGTGGACTAATGCTTAACCAGAGGCATTGCTAAGGAAAACTCTGTTGAAACTGTGTGGAAAAACTCCTTGAAAAAACTCCTTTATCTTTCCTGGCGAAGTAACTTGGGTGAAAAACATGGGATTATAATTAAAGTTCATAATTAGTCTGAAGCACTCTGAAACTCAAGGAGCTCCAGTGAAATATAATTTCTATAGGGAGATAACTACAGGACACTTATTATTACAGGGTTATTAATCTTCAATTTACTGGTTACAATGCTCAAAGTAAAAATTTTAAATTTTAAAACTTTGCTTCTACAAGATTCCTCACAGATGGCATTGTCAGAGCAGCTAGGCCCTATCCCAAAAAACAGAGTATGGGAAATAACAGTGCTACATCCCTTTGATTAAACAGGAAAGGAAATTTTAGTTTTGGTCCTGATCACAGGTCAATTAACGGTTTGTAATTTTCATAAAACGTCAAAATAATTTTTAAAGTCTTCATAAAAATATTAGATGCAATTTATCCTACCACATGTTGTTTCACAAGTGAAGGCATTTGTTGGAAAAATGCTGTGTGCATTGATTATGATTAGATAATGATTAGATAAATTTCATTAACTGGAGGGAAACTGCTGCACTTTTTGTGTTGGCAAAGAGGAAAACCTGGTATTGTATAAAACTGTCCCTACCAGGCACATGCCACCGAAAGGCTCTAGGTGAGTGCATGAGGTTTTGAATGCAGTTTCTATTTATTTTTCTGCAGCCCTGCAGCTTCCAAACTGCATGGCTGATTCCCACCCTGAATGCTTTAAGCAGAACCCGCAGTTTTACAAATGCCAATAGAATCTGAGAAATAAGTTGTATTAAAACAATCCTGTAAGAGTGCAGAACTAATCTGTGTACTTTCAAAACAGCAACATCTGGTCATATCTTACAGCAAAATCAATAGGAACCATAAATTATGGAGCATCTGAAGGGCTAGCGTTGCTTCTAAAGTTTTAAAGGTAGAAATTAATGTTAGATTGCACTTTATGCATGCATTTTTCTCTTAGTACAAATCATATCTGTAGTGCAGCCCACGTGGCCGTGTTATAAATTCCACTTCCCTCCTCTTGAACATTTTCAGCTGATGTATCTGGGTAGCTTGGCCAGATCACAGTTAGGGGCTCTCACAAAACCAGCAGTGGTGTTCAAAGAGGGAGGCCAAGTCTTTCAGAGATGCTCTAAAAAAATATGAGCATTTAAACCATTTCCCTAAAGGGAAAAAGGCTGGGGGTTTTGTTCTTTCCTAAGTAAAAAAACCCATCCTTTTCTAATGCTTCTGTTGAATGGCTGCAGTAGGTTTCTGCTAAAACACTTTCCATGAAAGCTCCAAGACTGACAGATCTCTCAAGAAATGGAGAGTTGAAAGTTGATACTTAGTAATTAGAATGCATGGTCCATGGGGCTGCGTGAGTACTCTACATTTCTTTCCCCAAATTCCTCTTTTTTCTCTCTTTTGCAGCGTTATTTCTCATTCCAGTCCTCCTTCCTGCTCATTTTGCTGCTACATTCACGTTTAAAGCTCCCTTCTGCTTCTTTCTGTATTCAGTTCTAGTCTTAACTACTCTCCCTCTCTCACATTCTACTCTTGGCTTTGTTCTCTGTCCTTTCATTTATTATACTCTGCTGTATCCTAATTACTTATATTGCTCCCAAGTTGTAGGTTAGCGTTGTAAACAGTGTTCAATCCTTCCTTGCCATCTTCCTCTCTTCATTCACTCTCCTCACCTTTTCTCTTTTGCTCCTCTGGAGGCCTTTCCTTCTTTTAACAAGCCACTATAAAGTGATTCCCCATTTATTTGATGTTTTAGCTCGCTGAGTTTGTACAACTCAGTGCCATTTCAAATATGTTAGGCTGCTCAGTGGCATTCTTCTCTGGTACACTGTCTTCTTTCTTCTTTAAATACTCCCCAGCTAATGGATTGTCAATTAATTAGAAATAGTTAATCTTCACAATAAAATAAACACGATGCGTTTGTGTCTCTCTGGGAGCTCCTAAACTAATTTTTATGACTGTGATGGTAGCCATTCTCATTGCTTGGCAGCTTGTCAATGGAAATAAAAGTTCTCTGAGCAGATACCCCAGCCATCGTTTGGAGAATGTTTTCTTTGAGCATGATGCTTCTGCATCTGCTGCCTTTCTTTTCCCTTCCTTCACTGCTTGTTCCCAGCTCTTTAAAGGATGTCAGCTTTGGGGCATCATCCAGGTGACGTGAGTTTTGCCAGCATAAAGACAAGAAAAAAAGCTAACTTAGAAAATTTAAAAAATAAGAATTAAAAAAAAATCACTGATTATTTTTTTTTTCTTCAACTCCTGATTGAATCATTCTGTTACCTGAAGCTTGACATGCCAGCTTAAGCATGGAAGAAGGATGGAACAATGCCACTGATATTTTTAAATGCTACAGGAGGATTATGTTTCCTGCTGACTCCGAGTAGAGGAGAAGGAGAAAAAAAAAAAAAGAAAGGGGAACAGAAGAGGACAGATCCCAGCTGTGATATTTGCCAAGTTACACACCAAATGAAACAGGCTAAAATGATTTTGGTAAAGGCAGGTCTCAATAAATGGTTGCCACAATGCAGATGTGATGTAAATAATTCATACCTGCTGAAGTTGGATCCTCTTCAATGGAGGCTGTGCAAAAAGGCGTCAGGAGTGGGGAGGGAGGCAGGGACAGGGAATGGGAAGAGGAAGGAAGGGAAGAGAGAGAGAAAAAGAGAAAAAAAATACAAATGAAGAAATCCATGTAATGCTAATGGTTGTATTATTTACATTTTATTAATATAAAAGCAATTAGATATAGTGAAAAACTTTATTCTCATAACCCTCCACCCCTTCTGCTCCACCCAGCTTCTTCCCAGCCTGGTGGGAATTGCTGATTCTGAAATTGGGCAGTTAGGGAGACAAAGTGGCTGTTTTGGGGTGGGCTGTGTGTGAGTCTGTCTGTCTGTCAGGCACACAATAACTGGGCTCCCCATTCCAGATGTTTATTTTTCTGGGAAAAGCAATGAAAATCCTGTCTTCACCTCTCCCTTTTGTTGACAGATAACCATTAAATTGCCTTAAGTTGCCATCAAAAAAGCACTGATGGCTCTGGACTATCTATTACCCTCACATTCAAAAGAAGGAAACAGACATATTCCCAGCAAAAGTGAACTTTAAAAGTACATCAGTGACCTAATTCTTTCTCTTCTTTTAGTCAGTGTGGTTTATATACACATGCATCACAAAAACGGCCTCTTCACAGCCTTGAAAAACTTTTGGATGACAGTAAAAGCTGAATTCAAGTGTTTCTCACTTGGATACTGTGAAAAGGGCCCAGAAGTGAGAGAACCCTCCATAAATGTGATATAGAGATATTAAACACGTGTATCCATAATTTTTGCTTCTTCCCTTTTAACAACCGCCTGCTGCCAGTTGAAATGGGAGCTCCTCCTGTTTTGATTTCTTGCAGAACCAGCTCAGACAACACTCCTTCATCCATGGCAGGCATTGATCCAGCCTGACAGAGCCTGCACATGGCATGGCTAAAAACTTCAAACATTTCCTCTAAGACCACCACCACCACCACCACGCTTGGTAAATTCGCCTCTTTTTTTTTTTTTTTTTTTTTTACTTTTGGTATCACCCCATGTTTTGCGCAGGGAGAAACTGGGAGAGGAACAGGGAGACCTTCCCTTTTTTTTGGCAAAAAAATTGTCAACAGACACACCAAGTGCAATTGAGAAGGGCCATAAACCCCTTGGTTAATTCAGCACAGTGTTCTGAATGCAACTGTATGTGACAACCAGTGCTGAACACATCAGTTATTGCTAATTGCAGGGTAGCATGGTGTCCTTTTGGGGACTGTCAAATCTAATCGAGGGGAAATAATGAATTACTCTCTCAAGCACCAGCCAACCATCTTGTCTCTAACCACAGTGCTTGGAAGTACACAGGTGATTTTTATTTCTAAAGTTTGGCATTCAGATAAACCCTGAAGAAGGCTACACAGAAAAAAAAAACCCATAACATTGTGTCAGACATAATTTAAAATGTCCTAAACATGGTACTTAGCAGAGCCTTGCCTTCTGTAGCTCCTTATTTAAAGTTTGAAAGTGTGTTTTGAAACTAGATTAATCCGTTATGCAGTGTACATAGGTAAAGATCACGTCAAGCTTCAACATGTTCTTTTGCCACTTAAACTAAATTTAAATAAAATGTGTTTGTGGTAGTGGAGGATTTCAAGGTAATGAAAGAAAAGAGGGAAAATACCACACCACTCTTTTTAACTTGAACTAATCAGCTGAATCATTAATTTAATAATATGTAAGCTGATTATAAGCACGCACAAAAACCCCCAAAAACCAAAGAAAGCAACCAGCAAATCAAAAAAAGGGCCAAAGAACCCCACTCTCCCAAACCCCACAAAAACAACAAAACTAGTCCCCAAACCAGAATATTTAGAATATTTAAATCTTAGAAAAGCAGACTCTGAAGTAAATAACAAACTAAAAATTAAGTCAATAAAGTAGGTTGCAATTTCTCAGGGTACCAGTGGAAGAGACAACTACACAGACAGAAGAGAACATGAAAGCAGAAAGTCAAAATTTTACAAATGCCCCAAATCCATATTAGCTTCCAGCTCTGCTCGTTCTTGAATGAAAAATAATTCAAAGTACTGGAGAGTCTGCTTTAAAACTGGTTAAACAAAATTGTCCAATTATACAAGGAATATTTATTCCAGTAACCGTTTCCTTCAGACTGCTATTTGAATAATATTCTGAGACTTAATTATCAGGATGAATAGCAGCATTAGCAATTCAAAGCTGGGCTCTGTTGCTACTCTGATGGTTGTTTCAGAGGGACCACTCTGCACTTAGGTACACATCTAAATAAAACAGGATGGCTGAATCTCAGCTGAATAAATCACTCAGATGCCAAAATGGCTACGCCAATAATGTTACTTTTCTGTTTATTTAATTAATTTTGGCTGTTTGATTGCTAGTTTAAGCTCATCCAGGAATAGACTGTGTTCTTTTTCTGTCTCAGTTAGAGTTAGTGAGAACTGCTTTTGCAAAAATCCCTAATTCTACTCGTCAATACTGCATTTCTTAATCCTAGACAGAAATTAAAGATGAATACTAAAAATGGAGATGAAAATGCAGTTCTGAACCTGTTCACAATTCATACAGACTTCTGGAAAAAATTAAATTAACCTAATCTCTTTCTTTTTGTGACAGGATATTTTTACCTCCCATTAGATTAATAAACCATGTTTGAAAAAACAGCCTTCAGTAAGATCTTGAGTACTCAAAGAACATACCTACTTTTGCTTTATCATACCAGCTCAAATGCAATATCAGCACTCTGCTTTCCACTTCTTAAGCAAATGTGCCAAATTACCACACCAAAAACTTCCTACACGACACCACCTATTTTTAATTTTTTTTTTTCCCCATCAGCAGTGCTTTAAAACACTCAGTTATTTAAAAAAAAAAAAAAAATCTATTTATATAGTGACTCATCCCCGGGGTGATTATGTGTAATTGACTCTCTGCTGGTTTCAGAGGAGGGGAGAGGGGGTAAGGGGGAGTTGCCTTGCTCAGCTGGGCTGGCAGAAGCTGGTGAGTCACTGCTGTGGGTGGTGGGTCCCCATCAGCCCCGTGTCCTCCTCCTGACTCCCACAGAGGAGCCAGTAACTTAACAACAACAACAAAAAAAAACCCAAAAAAGCACCCAAAAAAAGTCACAGACATCCCCAAGTCATGGTCTTATGACAGCACTGCAAGGCCTTGAGCTGTAAATTGTTCTGCAGCTTTAAAGCATTTTTCACCGTGCATTTCTTTCCCCTTTTAATGCGTCGTTGACAAAATATAATAAGATATGTGGCGGGAAAGATACTGGATTTTATCTTCAGAAAAAATCTGATGTTCACTTGGGGAAAACTTAATTTTGTTTATCTTAGAGGTGAATAATGCTGCATGACATAAGTGGGATAAAAAAATAAAAAAAATCAAGAAGACACGGGCAGGTTTGGAAAGCCTGTACCAGGTGACATGTCATCCAACATTAGCTTAAGAGAGATAATGCAGAAAGGCAATGCTTGGATAGTATCTGAATATCTCTGCTAGACTCCTGATTATCTCTGTTACAATGGCAGAAACCTTGACAGGTTTAGGGAAAAAAAAAAATCTGAATTTTGAAGCATAAATATCTCGGTTTAGGCAGATCCAGTGTAAGAGCCTGCTATGGTATGTTATATCTTATGACACATTACACTAGCTTTGCATTATATTAAAGTTTGTGTTAAGTTTATATTAATGTGAAGTTTTTTTTGTTAACATTTAAATAAAATGTTAGACTCATATACAAAGGAATAAACTTGGATATATATGGCATTATCCCTATGGAGAATCTGTACAAGAGGACCACAAAATTATCCAAAGGAACACTAAGCTCCAAGAGAAAATAATGTTTTTCTGAATGCAGCATCAAAACTAAATTATAGTCTTCTCAGCATCGGATCTCAGGGGTCCCAGAGGACCTGTGTGCAAGGAAGAAGGCTGACTGGCTCCCCAAAATCTCAGCTGTAGTCATTAAGAATGTGATTTTAATGCCACAGATGTTCCACTGGAAACACGTGCCTGAGACTCCTGTCTCTTCCCTCTCTCCACATCTGACGGAATTCAGCATCCACAGGCCCTTGGAGCAGCATTTGCTTCCTTGCCTGCTCCAGCTGGCCAAGCTGCTTTTGCACTCATTCATGGGAAAAAGGGAAAAAACAACCCCAAAAACTAAACCCAAAACAAACACCTGAAAAACCGCAAGAAACGCCCCAAAAAACAGACAAATAAGGGGCAACAGAACAAACAGAAATAAACAAAATCCAAGCCAGAAGGAGCATGCCAGGCCCCTCACCAGTGCATGGCAGAGATAACTCTCCATGAACTAATGAAACTCTGCTGGGGTGACAGATGTTCGATGGAAAACAAATATATTAATTAAGAAACCCCAAAAATGGCCCTTGGCACTTAGTAGAGAAGATGTATCACTTTCCACAGGTTTACATCGATTTAAGCACTTAAAATCTATGGAAAAAAAACTTACTCTTTCTTCGTGGTTTTATTTCAAGAAAAATAAATTCTAACAGAAAAGCGGGTGTCTGAGCAAAATGCCATGTATTATTAAAATCTGGAATACTAGTGTCTTAAAATGACAACAAAGGCATCTAATCCATACTCACTGGTCTTCCTTTTTTACCAATCACCAGCGCCCTCAGTGCTGAATGAGAATGTGTTCAAATATCAAATAAAAAATTTATTTAGGTGAAATGCTACATTTTGTAGAAGACAAGATTAGATAATGACTTTTTTTTTTACACCTCTCTAGAACAAGGAGGGAAGTGCCCTGGTATTTGTCAGGATCATCTTTCTTTTGGAAAACAGCGTAAAGAAATTAAGTTTTTAAGGGAATTCTTGAATTCTTAGTCAGCTCCAATTCTTGTCAGGGATTCCAGTGCTGCCAAAGGCACAACAGTACTGAAGATTGTAATTCTGAAACCAGGAGTAGTCTGCCATGGCCTGAACTATCACAGAGTTTTACACACACACATGATGACATTTGCAGATTTGAGAATATGTGAATATTCCAAAAGAGCGGAAAATGTAATGAGAAGGTACCCCTGGCGCTTCGGTGTCCAAAAAATAAGTGTACTCAAAAAGGTAAAAGTTGATAAGGCTGCAAATCAGTGTGCAGAACTCTTTGCTTCTTTAAGTGTCAAAGAGCGCTCTCCAGGAAACAAATGAATAATCTTAAAATAAAATGCTAAAAAAAGGCTGTAAAATGCAGTTATAGAAGTAGGTACCAGCTAGCATCTCGTATTGTGGATGCAAAAAAGCCTACCTGGGAAATCCCCACAGTCACAGACAGAAAGCTTTGCCTTTCAAGCCAAACAATTTCATCCTTTTATATTTCAGTCACTTGCCTGAAGCTGTTTCACTTGGTTGTTTTGTGTGTTTTAAGGGAAATTTTACTACCTGTTCTTATGTGAATGCGGAATTTTAAAATAACATCACATACCACACCACGAAGTCATAATGGTGATGATACTTTTTATTTTATGGCTATCCTCCCACCTGGGGGAGAAAACAAAAAACGCAATAAAAGCCCACTCAGATGTTCACAGAATTTTTGCTGGCCCTGGGCTGGTACAGGAGGCTGGGTTATGTCTCTTCGTGTGGTATTTTATCTGTACCAAAACACTTGAAAATGTTCAACATACAACATCCAGCAGCATAAAAAAGGATTCAAAAGGCCATAAAAAATGCCCCAAAGAGATGAGGAAATAACAGCTAAGATAAATAAACACCAACTCTATTCAGCCCCGTAATGTCATTTACTGATCTTAATGCATGAGCTTTCTGTCACAGTATTTGCCATTTTTAACCCCAAAATAACTTCCATGAGCTGGCCTGTTGCCAGGCAATTGCAGCCAGACTGTCCACTTTACCTTGTGGAAACACATACTGGGAAGTTAAATAAGTACACAGGAAACCTCAGAGACTTTCCAACCCTAAAATTTCAGGTTAAATATGAATCCTGCAATTTTCAGTGCTTTCCCAAATGCTTTGTGAGTTTTGGCAAATTACCTAATGTGCCAGTTGCAAAGATTGTGCTGTCGTCCTTTCTGGGCAATGATGGTGTAAAAACCAGCAGGCCAACAGCAACTTTATCATAAAACCTTTAAGATTGGGCAGCACCTCTTAAAACACGGAGCCACCAGTGTTAAAAGTCTTTGGTTTGAAATTAGACGAAAAGGACTCAATAGCCACAGTTTCATAGAAAATAAATCTTAATGAATAAAACTGTTTAGGACCAGGGGCATGCAGTTCTTGGTGGGAAGAACTGGCTTCATTATAGGCCCTACAAATGAATTAACGGCTTTTTTTCTTATATTTATTCACAATAAGTCCATGCTACTGTGTCCAGCCTGACTGGCATGCTGCTTTAATAGCACAACACGATCTCCATCACAGGAAACCTGAACTGTAAATTGCATAGGGTGCCAAGAGGAGAATTCAAAGGAGCAGATGGCAGATAAAATGAGAGATGTGGTGTTGGAGGGGTCCCATGCAGGGAGACACGTTGCTTTGGTTCAATCTGTGGGTTTTAATGGTTCTTTGGTAAATTCAGGAATAGAGAAAATGCTCCACCATAAAGCTGCACAGCATGAGTGCAGGTGTGGGGGAAGAATCAAGTCCTGGTGCAAGAAAGGCAAAGAAGGTAATTTTTAAATGAATAAAACACTATTTTCATTGTTCAGGTGGAGTTTGGAGACTGGAACCTACTGCTTAAGGAATAATAGAAACACAAGTATTCTCTTCTAACTTTTCTGGCTGCGCAGAAAGAAAAGAAGATCCTATAAACTTTACTGCCAATATTTGGTTTATATTCAACTTCAGTACAACCAGATTAAATACCTGTCTGAATCCATTATTGTTCAGCATTGAAAAATGTACATTGGAAAATATGTGTGATGTAGGCTATGGCAAAGCAGTGTCAGTAATACCCAGTTTCAATAAAACACTGCTCTAATCTAGATCTCAAAAATTTAATACCACAGATCTGGGGTTAAAAACAGTAATAATAAGCCATATATCAATTTGTCAAAGGGTATCTGCAGAGGCCATGCTGAAGCCAGAGTTCCTCAAAAATAATATAGTGTTCTGCCCTAAAATATGACAGGCAAAGAAGCTTACTTCAAACTTTGGCCAATTTGAACAAATTTCTGTGTCCTACACTGGTTTTACTGAACACACAAACTTCTTTTTTGACACTTGTACTTCAACAAACCAGAATGCCAAATGAGAATCACCCTCAAGTGTAAAAGAAGGTGATTTTTACCCTCTTTCTCATATGAGCATGGCTTTACAGGGTGCAAACTAGGCACAAGGAGCGTGATAGGAAATAGAAAAAATACACCTGGTCTGAGTTTCCTTTGTTCTTCTCAGAAATGCACTTTTCCTCCTAATTTTTCATCCATGTAATTCTTAATTTTTCAGAAAATTACTAGAAATTGAGGCCTTTTCTCACGATAAGGGAAGATCATTTAGACGGATTTTCTCTTATCTTGGTGAATAGAAGAGTTGACTGGGAGCCAACACTTTTCCAGCCTCTCTGAATTCACCCTGAAAGACACATTTTCACAGCAGCCCATCAGTGAGCACTCTGGCGCTCCTCCGTGCCCTTCACTTTTCATTAGTGTAGGAGGTGGGCTATTGATTTTGAGTTCTTCTCTCTTTTTTATTTTTTTTTTTAAAGAGGTTTTTATTTCATCCTGAGCGTATGGATTTTTCCTATGTCTCACCCTCTTCCCCATACATTCCTCAGAGCACATTTATTCATTTTCAATGCAGGTTTTCGGGTTTCCAAGGGGTGCTCAGCACCCCTTTCTTCAAAACCGCTCCCAACCAGCGCCTCCCACTCGGAGAAAGAAAAAAGAGCTGCCAGAGTGCTGTGCTAAAATTCTGCCCTTCATTTTGGATTCTCCCCTCTTCTGTTCTGCAAACAGATGGCAAAACCTCTCCCTGCTGGAAGGAAATGATCCAGCTGATGTTGGATGGAGTCTAGAAGTCTTCCACACATTCCCGTCCCACCGCGCGCCGCCGCGGCCCATCCCGAAAACAGGGAGTGCTGTTCTAATCTGTTCTCCTTGGCACTGGAAATGCTGGAAGTGCTTTTAACTTGGGTCGTTCGAGGCCAGAACAATGAAAATCAATACTTTCTGTCCTTGCTCCTGGGTTCAAGTAATGCCGTGTGCTTGTCAAAAAAAAAATAAAATAAAAAAGGTGTAAGGAAATGGGGCACGCATAGAGACAGCCGGGCCGCCAGGACAAGGGGGAATGGCTTCAAACTGACAGAGAGTAGGTTTGCACCAGATATTAGGAGGAATTTCTCCCCTGGCAGGGTGGGCAGGCCCTGGCACAGGGTGCCCAGAGCAGCTGGGGCTGCCCCTGCATCCCTGGCACTGCCCAAGGCCAGGTTAAATGAGATTTGGAGCAGCCTGGCACAGTGGGAGGTGTCCCTGCCATGGCAGAGGGTGGAATTGATTGGGCTTTAAGGTCCCTTCCAATCCAAACCATTCTGAGATGTTGTGGTTATTGAAATATGCTAAATTTAAAGGACTGATTTCCTTTCTTCTTCCATAGTCTTCATCACAAGTATTCAGGGTAAATACATTAAGTGTGTCATCCTGGAGATCTGGGAATATGACCAGCAGATGCTCCACATGGTAAAGAAAGCCTGGGCTGGAATTTGATTGATTTTCGTTACTGTTAAATGCAATAACAAAAAATAAATTACCAGCTTGTCTTCTCTGTCAGCTGCTCAGTTCAGGACAAAATCTGAAAAATAATCTTTTCTGTTTGTTTTCTTGGTTTTTTAGGTTTTTTTCCCCAACACCTATATATTTTAAAAAGTATATGTTAAGTAGAAGTGGAAAACTTTTTATCTGGGTCAACTAAAAAAAATTCCATACTTGTAGTATATCAACTCAACTTCAGTGTTTTCAAGAGAAAAAAAAGAAAAAACTCAATCATTTTAGAGCACTTTTAAGAAGTTCAAAATTAGGCATCAATAAACACTATCTCAAAAAATTAAAACGAAAGTAACACATTTTCATAAACATTTTCCTATTTTTTTTAGGTTGCACTGCTTTCTGTTAGTTTTCAGGTCAAAGATATGTGTTTGTTTTCAAAGTTAAAAATTCCTTCTGAATTTAACACGCGCTCATGAATAATTTGCATGGCCCCCGTGGCACTTTCCAGTTAATATTCATGCAAGGAAAAGTTCAGGTTCAGAACTGGGTGATCCAAATGCTAACAGATGCAGTTTTACTGCATTGTCAATTGCTCAACTTTATACGGCATTATTAATGCTAACATTAAATACTGACTTAACTAAGTCAGTGGAGTTGCTGAAATCTAACAAGGGCTTAAATTAAAGACGAAGACAAAATGCAAAAGACAGAAATTAATTCCCAACACTTACTTTTCCCTCACCATACTCTTTTTTCACCAGGAATTTTTCGATGATTTCACGAAACAGAAAATATTCCTTTTAATGAAATCCACTGGAACATTAAAATTTACCTCAAACCGCCTATTATAAAGTCTATGTTAATTACTGTATACAGCACTCTGCAAGCACTTTCTACATCAAAGATTGTTGTGACTAAGTTGAAGGTACATTGAAGAAATCAGACATAAAAAATACCAGTCATGAAATATTCATCCGCTGAGCAAATTGCTGCACTTCATAAATATTCCATGTTTTAACCTAGTGAATTTTATCCATGACTCTGCATTAAAAGGACACAATGACACACTACAGATTAAAAAAAAAAAAAAAAAACCACAAAAAACATACATACAAATTTACATGCCCTACTCTACCTAAGCTGACAGAGAAAAGTGTCTGCTTAAAATAAACAGCCAATATTTGGCAGGATTTTCTTCACTTTTCTGTCTTCTTCCTGATTCTCTGAAACACGCAAAGCTCTTCAGGTGAGATGCATTTTGTAAGTATAAAAGGGACTGACTGAATGTATTGTCTCCTGCTGACCTGGAATAAATCAATGAAATACACATTTATATTACTTTTCACTAGCTGTGCTTCTTTTACTCTACTACCTCGCAGCCTGAGAATTATCCTAATGCCCCCTCACGCTTCTTTATGATGCAGGCATCCCCTGAAATCATCAGAGTTTAGTCTAGCCAGGACCAAATCCCAGCTTACAGCTCCAGGATAATTAATTCCTCTGCAATTAGGTCAATCTTTCCCTGTAGAAAGTGAGTGTGTAAATTTTGCTGCCATTTTGCCATCACCAATGCAAACCTCAGTGACTGAAAGGCTTAGTGAGTTTGTTTCCAGATGTTTCCCGAAATATTTGCACCCTCCACTCCACATGCAGCCCCAAAATTCTGGTGGAGGCCAGTAGTTGCTGGAATCTCTACATAAAGGTCATCAATCAGGTCTCAAGATAAGAATTTTTCCCCCCTATTTGTTTTTTTGTTTGTTTGTTTGTTTCATTTTTTTTTTTCTTTATTTTGAGTTTTTTTGTTTGGTTTTTCATTTTGGTCTGTTGTTGTGTTCTTTGGTGGTGGTGATTTTTTGTTGTTGAGTTTTTTGGGTTTTTTTTGTTTGTTGGTTGAGGTCTTGATTGGTTGGTTGGTTGGTCTTGTTTGGGTTTTTGGTGTTGGGCTTTGGGGGTTTTTGTTTATTTGTTTTTTTTAGTTTATTTGGTTTATTTAGTTTTTATTTGTTTGTGTGGATTTTGTTGGGTTTTTGTTTGTTTTTGTTTGTTTGGGGTTTTTCATTTGTATTGTTTGGTTTTTCTTTTAATATTTTGGATTTTGGCTTTTGGGGTTTTTTTGTTGATTTGGTTTGGTTGTTCCTTTTTGCTTTTTGGTTTTAATACTTCCAGAAGCTTCTGTTCTCCCTGGGGCACAGGACTGCTCAATTTGATGAACTTTCCTTTTCTTCTTCAGTCTTATACCTGATTTACCAAGCAACTTAAAACAGACAGCAAATTGAGTAACTTGGTAAAAACTAAGAAATAGCAGATGCTATTTGTTCCCAAAGAACATTAAAGAGGAAAGATGTTAATGGTGTATCCATGTTATCCATAAAAATTGAACAGTAAACTTAAGAGAAAGAAAGTGTTTTCTGTCCATACTCCTTATTCTTCAGGTTCAAAAGTCCTCTGGCCTTTCTCAGACACCTCGAAGCTTTTAAAGGATATTTCTGATCAATTTTTTTGCTCTCCACTGCATAGTGGCGTAGGAGATGCTGTTTTTTCCCCCTAAAAAAAATCTGAATTATTGATCAAAAAACCCCATCTGATCAAAACCTTGAAAATCAGTTAGAATTTCTTACTTCTGCAATAAAATTCCACTTGGAAGTTTCCACGACCTTATACTTTGTTTTCACAGGTTGTTTTCCTCTTTTTCTTTCCAGCAAGAACAAACATCATCACCAGTGCCAGTTACACCTGGTGTTATGATAACCCAAGGATTCATCTGGACCCACAGCAAGCCCATGTTTAAGAACACCTTCTAAACTGTGTTGAACATGCTCAATAGTACCGAAAAATTACAATTTCTCATCCAGTTTTACATTGAATTACAGTCATTGCTAATATTAGTCATTGCTAATATTAGTCATTGCTAATATTTGAATAATATCTGCAGTATCCAGTTGCCTGCGTGACAGTGGTTCTGCTGAGTGTCCGCAGGCCAGGTCAATGCCTTTTCCTGCTTCATGCCTTTCTCACCAGCAATTTATGTTGTAAATACAGTCTTTTATGTTGTAAATATTTCCTATTTGCCCACTGATCAAATAATTGCAGTATCACAAAATCATTTACGGTGGAAAAGGCTTCCAACGTCATGGAGGCCAATCTGTGACCTAACCCTGCTTTTTCACTTCCCTGGTCTTTCTGGCCACACTATTTTTGATACAAATCCTGCTGCTGTTTTATATACCATCCCTTTTCCATCATCTCACCCACTCTTTCTCAATAACAAGAATAAATGTTGCAGTCAATGAGATTCCTGAACATTGAGATATAAAATATCTTAAAAAAAAAAAAAAAGTAAACACATAAAATTAGTTTAGTACCTCCTAATGGTTTTAAAACAGATTTGGGTTAAGTTTTCTGGTTCTTGTGTCTACATTTCAACAAAGGCATGAGAATATCAAAGAAAGAGAAAATTAACTGAGATGTTACCAGAACAAGAAAAATCAGAAATAATCAGAAGTAAGGGTTAGAGCGTTCTGTTACTTGGTCGATGAAAACATAAATAGAAAATCACTGAGCACTATTGATGTACAGAAAATAAATCCAGTGCTGAGAAGGTGCTCTTGTTTGTTATTTGTTTAATTGTTGATGCTCACCTCAAAGCAAGAAGTGACATTTCTACATGAAGTTGTAACTGCAGATTGTACCACATTGGCACTCAGGTAAAGGAACAGGGGAAGAAAAAAAAAAACCAAACCCTGAAATACTCATAATCTAAACAATGACATTTCCCAGCTACTTCTAGAGCAGAGCTTCTCTCACCTTATCAAAATCCCTTCTCTAAATGCCCTCTTCTTCCTGGATTTATCCTGTTTGTAAGCTTCCTGGGGAAGGCAAAGCTTGGGGTGCAGGCAGCAATATTTGGGTGTGATGGCACGCTGTGATTTGCAGGGGTCATCCTGCATCTCCTGATCATGGCTTGCTCTGCTCCTAATGTTGATGAATCCTCACAGACAGCCACAAACCTAACTGTACTCGAGTTATAAGTGGTGAATAATGGGCGCTGAACACATGTTAAAAATGCTAAAGGGCATGCAGGCTATTTTTTAACATTTTTTATTTGTTCTAGTCTCTGTGAATGCACATCACTTGTGTCCTCAGCTTCTCTGCCAAAGGATTTGGTAACCTTTCCCCGATCTGAAGGGATATTTCCTCTGCTCCCAAGCGGTGGAAATGTGTGGTCCTGCAGCTGATATAGCCCTGCAGATCCCATTAAACTGACAAAAAAAACTCAATTTCCCTGAAGTTTCACTTGAACTGGCAGTCACTTCCCTCTCCCTGTCTTGTGATGCTCTGTCACTGTCACATTTTCTGAAAAATCCCATCGCCAGGATTTCTTCTCCTGGGAAGCTGAGGAGCCTCAGAAAGAAAGAAAAAATAATATTTCGTTTGCTTCTCCTGTGTTTGCTGCTTCAGAATGTAGTTTAAGAATTGTTTATCCAACATGTGAATTGTTTTTACTTAATGACCAATCACAGTCCAACTGTGTCAAAACTCTAGAAACTGCCACGAGTTTTTCATTAGTATCTTGTTAAACCTTCTGTAAGCATCCTGTCTCTATTCTTTAGTATAATCTCAATATAACATAAGACAATGTAATATGACATAATATGTAATAAATGTAATAGAATATAATGTAATATAATATAATGCAATATAATATAATATATTATATAAAATGTATAATATATTATATATATAAATATATATAATAGTACATTATATAAAATAAAAATAAATTAAATAAAATAATAAATAAAATAATAATAAATAAAATAATATATTATATATATTATATATAAGTATATATAAATATTATATTATATAAAATGCAATGTAATGTTATATTATATTATATTTATTATATTATATTATATTATATTATATTATATTATATTATATTATATTATATTATATTATATTATATTATATTATATTATATTATATTATATTATATTATATTTATTATATTATATTATATTTATTATATTATATTATATTTATTATATTTATTATATTATATGTTTATATATTTAATGTAATATAATACATAAAATAACAAATTAGCCTTCTAAAAACAAAAAACCAATAACAGCAACAAAAAACAAACAAAAAACAAACAAAAAACCCCAAACAAACAAAAAAAAAACCACCACAAAAAAAAAAAAAACCCAAAAAATACCACAGTGCTGCTCAGCTGCTTTGCTAGGCCGTTTTGATTCTTTTTAATCAGTCTCCCTTCATCACTTTGTTCTCACCAGGCAGGCCATCGCTGCTATGTTTCACTGCGCTGCACTCTGGTTTTCTATTAATCTCATCCTCTCTGCTGCTCCAGTTCTCACCAGACACGATGTTGCCACTGTGATTCGGGTACCACACACTGGCTAACGATGTGAAAAAAATATATTTTTCTGTGTTTACGTTGCTAAATTGTCTCTCTCCTATCCAAATATGGTCGTGAAGGCTGTAAAAATGCAAATAAACCAGATTTCATAGTGTCACCCCCAAGTTCTGTCTCCTCTCCTACTCGACCTGTAGAGTTCTCGGGCTCCAAGCAGAACTGTCACACCAAGCCAAGTGCTTTCAGCACAGAAAATCTAGATTTTAGGGCTGCCAAGTCAAAGCAGAACAGTGCAGCTACTATGGACCGTTTTTGAATGAACACAGTTCATGAGAAATGTAGATGCAACACTCCCTGTTACAGAGCATGGAATTAACTTCGGTGGCAAATGAAATTATATCAAAAAAGACATTTAATTCAAAGCCGATTAGCCAGATTATGGTATTTTTAGTATGTATTTTTCCTAAACAAGTGACAGGTATTTCTGCTAAAGTATTGCCACTGGTTTGATTTCAGCCAGACCAGACAAAACCTGTGTAATTTAATTTTTCCTGTATTTTACTGTAAGATGCATGACAGAAATGCTTGACACATCCCAGTTCTAATCAGCATCAAGATTCACAGCCTGCTAATTTAATATTTACATTCCTTATTTTAGTAAACTTTTTGTTTCATGGTCTTTGGGCATTCATTTATTCAGCTTCAATGCTTGAAACACAATTAATCTATTTTATTTTGAGTTACTGATTCTTTTAAACTGCTTAGCTTTCCTCCCACCTGAAAGGGCAAGTGATGAAGGCACAGGTGTTTCAGAAGCATCCACCACCCTGCATTCAGATTGATATATTTATTTATTTTGTTCATGCTACATTGGTCAGGATCTGTTGTTTTATTATAAGTAAAATTAATATAAGTAAAATCCCAAAGTCACCACCAGTGAGGACAAAGTTAATCCACTGCTCACTTTTGTTGCTGACTTAGGCTAATGTATTGTTCAGCTACAAGCTAATGACTACTGCAGATGTTTCTTATTTCATGCCAGGAAAAGCAGAAGCTGAAATTAAATATTTTCTTTTTATGACTGTCATCGTTCCCCTTATAAATTACAGCCCATTCAGTCATATTTTTGAATAAATCAAATGACACTGACAGTGCAGTTTTCCTATCTGCAAAAATTAATCTTAAAGGACCAAACTCTGGCCTCATTAGGCTGTTCATAATGAATAATATAGCTGATGATTAAAAAGTTGACCTGCCTGAGAAGGAGAGGAAAGTGATAGGAATTTTTAATCAAGACACACTTCTCTTTTCAATTGCAGCAAGATTACATTTGTACTTGAATATGTTGGCATACATCTGCCTTCATGTTATTTCACACCCTTACAGCCCTCATCTTAGTTAACACATGGAGAAAACCAAGGCAGCTTCAAAAAGCTGATTTTTGTTTGATTTAATGTCAGTTCAAATTGAGTTTGACAGAACTGGATACTTGATATGAACTGGATGCTTTATATATCTAGATAATGGTAATATAATACACTGAGATTTAGCTCTTAGAAGTATTTTCCTTACTGGGTTCTCAGGGTTTTAAGTCTTTATCCACAACCAGGGACCCGTTGCCAGCATTGATGTCGCCACTGCCTGTGCAAATGAAGATCTTGTGCTAACACAGGGCTGCAAAAACTTCTCAGAAGCTTTTCTCAGGTGTATCTAAGTAGTTAACAATCTTTAGTAATGATGAAAACTTCTCCTTGCTACAGTAGGAATGTTTTTCGTTTGTACTGTGCCAACAGGAGAAAGGTGGTTAATGTAGGGGGAAAACACACCTGCCACAAGAACATGGTTTTGGTGTGCAGAACTAAACTGAAAAACATGGTTTTCAAAATCTGAAAATGGTGTGGCAGTGTTTCATGATGTCTTTTAATCACCATTAGTACTTAGACAAGTATATTCTGCTGAGTCCCATAATACTCAGTGTGGGTTCTCACTGAGAATATAATTTTCATCTTTGCTAAATGCAAGTTGCTGGAACTGAGCTTCTCACCCTTTCTAAATCTCTAGTCACTGCAACTGCTGAATAAATTAGGAAACAAGAAATGGTTTTTTAATGTAAATATGGATAACATAATAATATGTTATTATCACGTCGGAGAAGAAATGGACATTAAGTATCTCAGTTCTTCAGCACATTTCTAATAACATACTGCCCTTTCTTCAGGTACATAATTTCTTGTCACCTCCCCATTGATGGCTTTTGCTACAGCACATCTGACAGTCTGGGGACTGACATACTATTTATTCTTCTTGCTTTTTTTTTGTTTGTTTGTTTTGTTGTTTGTTTTTTTTTGTTGTTGTTGTTGGTTAGGTTTTATAATGGTTATTAAATGTTCATTCATAACCAATTCATTTGACTTTAAGTGTGCATTTGAAGCTGAAGCTGCCGCCTCCAGTCTGTGTTGGAAATGAGACAAAGGCATCACCAACCAAATGAGAAAAAAAAATTTTCTGCCCTGTTTTTGTCTGCATTGTGAAACACATCAGACTACATGAAAACTCCTAAGTATGTTTAGAAGGAACAGAAACTCTAAGGCAGCTGCCACAGCAGCAGTTGTTTTTTCCTCTCTATTTTTCCCTACACCTGCATTTGGAAGGACCAGTTGAGCAAACAGAGTCAACAGAAGCCAAACAATTATTGCTGTTCAAAGCCATGAGGAGCTACAAAAAAAATACTGGCTGGGATTTAGAGAAAAGACTCTGGAATTTACAGATATCTTGGACTTCCCCTCTGAAACTCTGAATCCACAGGCACATCGCTCCCAACCCTGTCTTCCAGACACCTTATCCTATGCAGGATAAATATCTGCAAGCCTGGAACTCCTTTCTGTGATCTTTTTTTTTCTTTTTTTTTTTTTTTCTGGATAAAAGCATCAAAAAATTGCTTAACCCAGAAGACACACCTTTCTGCAACAACCTGTATTTGTGTGGATACAAAGGGAAAGGGCCACAAAGAAGAATTTTCTGTGAATGGAAATGCATTAGATGAAGCATCTCCATGAGGATTTGGAGTCTGAGCTTCTGTATCCTGCTGTCTATGCAGAAGATGGCAAAGCTAAATGTTCCAGGATATTTTGACCACTTTTGTTAGTCTGTTAGGAGGTAATTTTAGGGCACCAGTAAGGCTAGGAGAATTTGGATTGTTCAGCCTGGAGAGGAGGATTTGGGGTGACCTCAGGGTGGCCTTGCAGGGCCTGAAGGAACCAATGAGAAAGATGGAGAGAGACAATTGACGAGGGCTGGAGGGAAGGCAGCCAGGGAATGGCTTCAAACTGACAGAGAGTAGGTTTGCACCAGATATTGGGAGGAATTTCTCCCCTGGCAGGGTGGGCAGGCCCTGGCACAGGGTGCCCAGAGCAGCTGGGGCTGCCCCTGCATCCCTGGCACTGCCCAAGGCCAGCCTGGACACTGGGACACTGGGAGGTGTCCCTGACATGGCACTGGATGAGGTTTCAGGTCCTTTCCAAACCCCAAGCATTCTGTGGTGCTATGTTCAGAGTGGCTTGGATATGGGCAGGCAAACAAAGCAGATTGTATATGCACGTCTCATACCCGTCCATCTGAAAAAAGAATAAAAATTAAAACCTTGCGTGCGTTCATGCAGATTGGAATTAGATATCTGTCAAAAAGCATAGATCAGAAGAGTAGAGCTACATATATTTGCACCAATTATGCATGAAGTGACACTTAAACTGAACAGAATCATAAATACCAAGGAAGCTGAAGTGTGATTTTTGCCAAATCGTGACGGTCTTGAAATCTACCTCACTCTTTTCCTCCTTTCAGGGACAAAAAATTAAGGTCATCTCCAAGCCAACCTTTTGAATTTTCCAGTCTTCATAATTCCCTGATTTAGAGTGTTGCCATTCCAGTGCATGTTTCAAAGTGAAGATGGTATTGATAACTTGAGAGTTTGTACCTCAAATTAGCATTCTAATATTATAGATATAGCCACGGGGGAGCAGCTGAAACATTAATTTCAATCTCATTGATTAATTTCTTCTAACGTAGGAAATAATATATTGACTCTCCTAACTCATGGTGCAATGTCAGTTTCTCAAGCAGGTGTTCAGCTCAAGTAATGCACATGAAATACTATCTCTGCAACCATAATTCAGCATGATGCCTCATGCCTTAAAAATTCTGGTCATTAATATAACATAAATATAAATTAATTATTATTAATCATTAATTTATAGCATCATCAAGTAGGAGAAAGCTGTACACCTGTGATACAACCCGAAAAAAACCTCTCAAAATCAGTTATCTATAATTTGAATTATTCATATGCTTCAAACAGTCAGGATTTCACTCAAGCCCTCATTATCCTCATCACCCACGAGTGCACAAAAAGATGAGCACGTGGCACGTAGTGCCTTTTCACCCCAAAAGAACCATCCCAGATAATTTACTGGGTAAATGAAGGAGGAAAAGTGGGGGTACTTCAGCCCTGCTATTAACACCTGACAAGAACAGGTACAGCACAGGCACATCTGGCCAAACAGCAATAAATCCAGACCAAAACTAAAACCCTGAAACGGGGTAGGAAAAGTGGACACCCCTCCTGCATTTTTCTTCCTGTGATTTTGACTGATAATTTTCATAGCTAACTATTTTTTATTATATAATTACCCTAGTTTCTTGATTCCTTGCAACAAAATGGGAATTAATTCTGTCGCCGAATAGGAAAAAAAATTCAGCCATAGACTTTTATGAAGTTCCTGTAATTACACTTATATTTGGGGGAAAAAAAATAAAGAAAAAAGAAACAACGACAAACCATTCAAGAACTAAATAATTTAGTTATTCCCCTTAGGAAAATGTGATTTTTGGAGTAAATTAATCCCTTGCTGAAAAGAGTTAAAAGGCCTGATCTTATCCATATCAGTGTAATTCTTCTACATTCATCTAAAATTGTAGAGGTTTTAGGAGAGCAACAGTGAGCTACAGTGCTCAGTATAGTAAAGAATAAGGTTTATTTGCTCAAGACAATACTAGTTTTATCTATTCCAGTTTAAAATCTTCAACAAGTTCATTTATTATTCTGGAACTGGAAAAAAAAAAATTGTAAGAGAGCAGATATATCATTCCACAGTATTTTAAATGCTTAAGGGAATTTTGCATCTGGATGATGAACACCAAAGACCCTTAAGCAAGTGACTTAACAGAGATTTTAAATTAAATAAAAGAGGAATAAGCACAGAAAGGAGTCAGATCAGAGAATTATGCAGTGAAGAGAAATTTCTGAGCTACTAAATAGCAACATTTCCCAGTTAGAAACATTAAATTTGGGTAATCTTGTTCTTCTGCTTCTGAAAGGAAGTTTTTTATTAAAGAAGAAAAGCAAAAGCTGAACTATTGTATCTGCATTTTTTTAGTAGCAAAGATGTATTTCCTTAATTCATTACTTAAAAACAAGCAAACATACATGGAGAGAAAAAAGTAAGAAAAAGTGATGCCAAAACATGATGTACTTTGCTCTGCCTAATGAGCCATTTATATAAATAGTTTTGAAAAAAAAAATTCTGGTAAAAAACTTAAAGAGGGAAAGGAAAAAACAACAATAATGTCCATCTGTCTCTGGATCCAATATTCAGCTTTTAATTTGTGTTTCTTTTACTCTGGAACCAAATTCCATTTAGAGCTTGCATTCAGTTCAACACCACCAGGTTTTCCATCTGATCATTTTTTCCTAAGAAGTATAAAATCTTCTAATCTGAATCTCCTAGGATGCCAGAATTAACATCTCATTAAAGACCAATTTGCTTTTTCAGCTAAAGAATCAGCTTCCTTCTGGCATTTTTATTTTTTAGCAAGTTGTTTCCATACTGTTGAGTCACACATCCTTCTACATAAAAATCCAGGAGAAAGCTATATTACATAAAATGGGAAAACAAACAGAGGCAGTGCTTCAAGAACATTTCTTGAGTCAAAATGTTATCAGAAATTATGTTGTCTGGTCTCTTAAAAACCACCAAAACTGTTTACTTTGCATTAGCCAAGAAGCAAAAGGAACAGGAAAATAAAGCTACTACCCCATTGCTAGCAAAGCCAAATAGTAATTAATCCTAATCATGATGATACTTAGTGATCCCTAATCTGTAAGAATTAGTAATTCCTAATGATTGGTGTATTTCAAAAGTACAAAAAAGTCCTGCAGTAATTAATTTCTCTGTAACTGGATAGGAACCTGAAGACCTCTAGTATTTGTTAATGATGATGGCATGCATTAAAAAAAAAAATCTGGTAATAGAAAATGTAAAATAGAAACTTAAAGGTAGTAACAATTGATTAGGAACAATAAGATAGATATGGTTTCCATGTTTTAATAAAGATAACTATAATAATATTAAAATAGAATAACAATAACAATAACAATAACAAAACAGCAATATTAAAAATAATAAAAATAAAATAATAATGAAAAATATACTAATACTAATACTACTACTAATAATAATTTTTAAAGTGGTGAGAGAACCATTTTAAACACCAGGACAGGGACACCAAAGAACAAAGTCAACATGACATGGAACATCACAAGAAGCAGCCCAGCAGCTGTGTCAGCAGTCCTCTGAACCACTCCAGAGGTACTCATGGATGTGAAAATGTGCAGGATATTGTGTACCAGAATATTTATTTCATTAGATCTTGGTGTGTCGTGTACTCTGCTCTTTCAACCTGATGCAGCTGCTGCCCACCAAAGTTGAATTATTTGAACACCTCTCTTTCCAGGCAATGCTAAGAGCACCTATCCAAAGAGCAATTTTCCCCTCAGCATGAGCTCTACAGATTTTTATGTGCAGCCTATTTCACTGGCAGATCTGACAAAACACAACTGGTTTCTTCTACCTGCTTCTTTTGAAGCTGGTTTAAAAAATATATAAGGCCATAGACATAACACATTTCTGAGGAAAACTTTTTTTTCTTTTTTTTTTTTCTTTCTTCTTTTTTTTTTTTTTTTCCTTTCTCTTCTTGACCCAATAAAACAGGGCAAAACCTCATGGAAATGGACCTGGCTCACCAGAGAGGAGTCCCCTCCAGTACACACAGCCCAGGCAGGTGCAAATTTTGTTTCTGCAGCACCCTGCCTTTAGCAGGCTCTGTGTACTTGGAATTTCCAGTTAAATAACACCTGGATGGAAAGCCCAGAGCTCACAGTTTGTCACAGTTCTCCATGACCTGTATGCATGCTTTTCTGAGTATTTTTACATGAAAATCTTGGCATCAGTGCTGCAGCTTTCAACCAAAACATGATGCACTGCTGAGTCCTTCATCCCTCCAGCTGAAAGCAGGGCCTGGGGATGTGTCTTGGCAAATACACATCCCCCATGCTCACAAACTTTGTTTTTCTTTGCAAGGTCTCATCCTGAGTGGTAGGCCTATCAACAAGGGGCTGGTTGTTTTCCATTTGCCCTTTTAATTAGATGCATAAAATCTCCTTCCGAGTGGACAACTGCTCACCCTCTAGTGTGTGGCCTTGACAGTTTGTACCTCCAGATAACAAAAATGTGCAGGCAGAATAATAAAAAAAAAAGTGATATGAATTCCAGCATGGGGTTCATTCAACAGAGCATTTCTCATTCAGGTTTTAAAGTTTTCACTACCCACAAATATTGCGCATGGTCACATTGACCAGCGGTACCACGTAGGCTTTTAAGGCCTGTCATGTGCTTCAAAATGCTTTATGAAATAAATATTCTGATGAAACCCAACAGAATATTAAGCACCTTTTTTTACAAGTGCCAGCAGCATTGTGGGATGTGTTAGGAAGAGCACTGGCAGCAGGTCAGTGTGGGTGATCCTTCTCTTTGCTTAGCAAAGGGACACATCTGCAGTGGCGTGTCCAGGTCTGGGTCTCCACAGGACGAGAGGCACGAGGACATTGTGGAGCAGAGGCACACCAAGATGGGGAAGGAATTGACTGCAGGATCCTTCACACAAAGAGGCACCAAAAAGGGCAAATTCGAGGTGAAGAAGTCATCACCCCACTCTGCTCAGCTCCTGTTGGGTCCCTCCTGCAGCCCCGTGCCCAGGTGTGGTCCCTGCTGTGCCACACAGAGCTGGGCAGGCTGAGAGGCTGCAGGGAAGGGCCACAAAGAGGATCCAAGGGCTGGGAAATCTGACCTGGGGGGAAGGAAGGCTGAGAGAGCTGGGTGTGCTCAGCCCTGAGGAGAGGAGGATGAGGGGACACCTCAACCTGTGCTCCTCTGGTTAAAGGTGGCCCCAGAGTGTGACCGTGTTCACAGGGATGAGGGACGAGGATGAGGGAAGAGTTGAGGATCTGACTCCATCTTTCAGAAGGCTTGATTTGTTATTTTATGATATATATTAGATTAAAACTATACTAAAAGAATAGAAGAAAGGATTTCATCAGAAGGCTGGCTAAGAATAGAATAGGAAAGAATGATAACAAAGGCTTGTGGCTTGGACTCTCTGTCCGAGCCAGCTGGGCTGTGATTGGCCATTAATTAGAAACAACCACATGAGACCAATCCCAGATGCACCTCTTGCATCCCACAGCAGCAGATAACCATTGGTTACATTTTGTTCCTGAGGCCTCTCAGCTTCTCAGGAGGAAAAATCCTAAGGAAAGGCTTTTCCATAAAATGTGTCTGTGGCAACAGAGGAGGGGGAGACTCCCTTTGTGCACGGAGCCCATGGAGGGGACCAGGGCTGAGGGGTCCAAGGGACTCTGCCTGGGCACAAGAGGAAACGTTTTCCCCATAACAATCAACCACTGGAATCATCTCCCCAGGCAAGGGATGGATTCCCCAGAACTGGATATTTTTAAGATTCAGCTGGACAATGCTCTGGCCCATCTTGCCTGGACTATGATTTTGCCAAGGAAGTTTGACCCAGATGATCCTTGAGGTCCCTCCCAACCTGGGATTCTATGACTCTGTGAACTCCCAGTTTTGCACCCTCTTCACCAAGTGTGACTCAAAACCTTATTCTCACAACGGATATATTGCAATCAGCATCAAAGGCCATTTTTTGGGCAGAAATATTGTGAATTATGACTTACAACATTTTCTGCCCTGCAATCAATGCCATTTATCAAGCTATTCTGCTTGCATGCATTCAGACCATTCAATTTAGATTTTTGTGGATTATGCGCTCTTCAGGCTACCCAAAAACTAAACATTAGGACCTAATTTGTCAAATTATTTTTATTAATATGTATTGATTGCTTTTAACGGAGCTCCATAACCTCTGAGAGCATCTTGATTATGTGATAATTTCTGTTTAAAAAATGTGTTTTGCAGTTAATTCCACATAAAATTAAAACACTGCTGTGCAACAGAAATGTGAAGCCCTGGGGTTTAGGCTTCAGAATAGAGCACTGAGAAATGCCCTCAACATGCTGAATAATTCTTCTGCAAGGAAGAATTGTTTTCAATCCCTCCCCTCACCCTCTCTCTCACTCTTTTCCCAGAAGAAACTACCCTTTAACCATGGAACCTGATTATTCTTGCTGAATTCAAATAAACACAGGCCCACCTCTCCTCTGATGTTAATCTTCTGTTAGCAGCAGAGCCATTGAAATGGTTTTTGAGAGTGAGAAGATCAGCAAGAGGAGAGCAAATGACTTTGCAATTTTTTCTTCAAATAATGAATCACTAACAAGAGAAAAGCACGACAGCTCACTGAAGAAGAATTCACAGTCGTGTGGTAAAGTCTTCCTCTTGACAATAAGAAACGTGGTGAATAAGTCACCTTACATAAATTTTGTTAATATAGGAATAAATATAGCCAGTTTGGGTGGCGCTACGCCCAAAGCAGTGACAACAGGTGGTGAAATCTGGAGTCCAAACTGTATTTCCCAATATCCTGGGCAATCTGCAAAGGACTGTGCTGCACTAAGGAGAGGAGTGCCAGCAGGCCAAGGGGTGTGATTATTCCCCTAAAATCAAACAGTCAGGCCTGGAGAAGAAAATACAAATAAAGACACCAGAGCCAGGGACTTCTCAGTGGCACCCAGTGACAGCACAATGAGAAAAAAAAAAAATTTCATGAAATTACACTTAAATATATTTGGGCTTTTGGGGTTTTTCCATTTGTTTCCTTGCTTTTTTTTTTGGCCTGTGAAGGTGATCAAACACATGGCACAGGTTGCCATGAGAAGCTGTAAAGTCTCTATCTCTGGAAATATTCAAAACTCAGCTGGAAATGACCCTGAGAAACCTGCACCCTGGGTCATCCATGAGAGGTGGGGTTAGGCTACAGACCTCCACAAGTGCCTCATATCTTCAACTATTCTGATTTTGGGAGGGCCAGTGCTATAATTTGCATTATTTCAGGCTACCTTATTTACAGCTGAGGTGAATACTTTCATGTCAATTGCATACAGGGTGCACATGACAGTAAGTAATTGGAATTCTTTGGTAAGGGTGGATTAATTTCACTATTTCTACCTTGAAAAATCCATTAGTACACATGTTTAACGTGTGGTGCAAGCAACCCTCCTTAAAAAAAGGACAAAACACACATTGTAAGGCTATAAAAGCATCTTTGCAATCATTCAGTCATTTCTAATCATGGCATTGAAAAGCATCTGCAAGACTGGCAGGAAGTGAGTGACAGGACTTTCATCTGCACTAATTTTTTTTCCAGAAGCCCTTGTCCTGTCAGTGCAGGGGTCAGGAAAGCAAAAGTGGAGACTTGGGTTGTGCAAATACAGCCACAAAGCAAACAGATCAGAGCACTCTGGGCCTAATCCATTTTACTGAATTTTTATTTAACAGCATGAAAAGGGAAGAACTGCTTTGATTCCTGTGTTTCTGGCTGAGAGACAGCAGCTGTCAAAGAAATAGTTTACTTTGGGTACTGGGAAGGCTGAACTGATTATGGAAAACTGCAATGTGCCAAGCAAGGCACCCCACGATCACTTAATCACTTGGAGGAATAAAGATGCCATGGGAAACTGGCATCTCTGGCTCACCTTCCAACTCTTCTCCCTTCACTCAGCCTCCATGCTGCACTGAAACCCAGCTTCCCTTGATCATTAACCACAAGATCATTAACTTGCCTTTCCACCCTTCCAAAATGCACACAGGCAATTTTTTTCGATAATGTTTTTCAATAATGAGATCCTCTCAGTGAGAGCTGACATAAAAGGTACAGACACTTTCCAAAAGGATGCTGGCAGCCCATTTGACATCTGGTTTGGTTTTTTTTGTTTTTTTTTTTCACTTAAATAAACTAAACATGTTCACCAGTTTATCCTCTCAGACAGTTATTGAATTTCAGACTTGGAAGATCAAAACCGAGGAGTTTTAAGGTGCTCAGATTTCAAATATGAACATGGTCAACCCATGGAACACAGTCTCCTTGCCTTGTGGCATAATAAAGTGAATAAACTCTTTTTCTTGCCATTAAGGTTGTGTTTCTCCCCCTGTTTTCCCTTATGCACACACTAAACCAAACAGGAGCAATTTTTATTTCAAAGAAAACTCCCCCCAGTGCCATTTTATTGATCCCCTCGTGTGCTGTCCATGGCTAATTAGTCACCCAGGTTGACAGGCAGCACATTAAGAGTTTTCCTGAACAGAATTCATTAATTACTCCTATTAATTGTCTGTAACAGTTGTTGTTTATTGCATTTTGATATTTTACATGATTCCTGAGAATGACTTGTGAGTTGTTTAAAAGATGTAAAATCTGCCAACTACTCTGTAACGCATTTCAATGCCAATATCAATTAATTGAAAAATATTTTGTTTCAATTTAGGTTAAAATTACTTTCCATATATGTAGGCGGGAGTCTGCTGAAGAGTTAACTTGGACCATAGTGTTCCTATTATCTTTGGAAAACATCCTGCTATTTGGAATGTTTGATATAATCACCTTTTATCTGTTTAGCCAAATCCTTTTTCACCTCGCTGGAGGATGTGCTGTACTGAAAACAACTAAAACACACATTTTTCCTACCTTTCTCTATCTTATCCTCTGCCAGTTTATCAGATATTTAAAATCTGTTACAGCACTGAAAAACCTCTGCACAAATAGGGTGATATTACAGATCTACCACCTCATCTCAAATCTTTTAGCACAACTAAGTTTGGTATATAAATACACATAGGAAATAAAGTGAGATTGCCACTAACAAAAGAGTAGGGTCAGAATGGGAATAGCAATTTAAAATATGCAAATTACTCTCACAGGAATATTTTATAAATTTTTATAAATTTTTATAAATTTTATAAATTTTTATAAATTTTACGCACACTAAAAGCTACAGGGTCAGAAAAAAAAAGAAGTATGGCAGAAAAGTTATATTTTTCCATGGGTAAATTTATAAAAACACATAATTAGTTAAACTTATTAGCTTGAAATTGGTATTATTATGAATATCAGGTTATTTTAAATTTTATTTCTATTAAGATAATAAAGGAAGTTGCATTCTGGAGAATCCATGCAGCTCCCAAACTGTCTGGAGTATTTGTTGATCTATCTAGGGAAGACTTCTACCTATTTGTTTGATCTTCCTGGGTACTTGTATGCATCTATTTTTTTCCCCCTCTGCATAGTTCATGACTTGCTGTCTGAATGTGACTGCCTTTTATTTACCCACATTAATGCATGATTAAGTAAAATCCCTGTTGTCTTTTACTGTGAAAATCCTCCTGTTTAAGGTATGTCCCTTGAAAAATTTATGACTTCCCAGCAGGTGCCCAGAGTTCAGCAGTGCATCCTGTCACTGCACAAAGTCTCTAATGAGGGGGATGCAGACAACACCAAGATGCTTTTGAATTTTTTTTTTAATTTTCTGTGCAGCCCTTTTGAGGGAGACAGAGTGGCACAGGCCCTTCTCTTTGTTGTTTTTTTTTAATTTTATTTTATTTGTTTTGTTTTGTGGGTTTTTTTTTGTTTGGTTTTTTTGTTTTTGTTTTTGTTTTTTATTGTTGTTGGGGTTTTTTTGTGTGCTTGGTTATTTTTTCCTCACCCTCCTCTTTTCTTCCTACATGGTACCCCCTGACATCCTAAACACTAATTTTTGACTTAGCGTTTTCAACTGCACAGAAAATTGTCAAGAAGGCTTTTTTGAGATACGAGGGATTAAGAGATTAGCTTTTGGGCTGAAACTCATTAAAAAGCCAAAGAGAAGCAACCTTTGCTGGCATTCCGTCTTAATTCATACATCTAATAAACACTCTTAGTAAAAGTGATCAGTCAGGGTCATGCACTCCTGGGCTCCTCTAGACACATCTTACATTATTTTACTTTAGGCACTTCAGTATTTGAATTAATGGAGCTGATTGACTAACAGCTTACACTAATCACCATTATTTTCATAGAAAAAAAATCAAACTATTTTCTTGAAATGCCTTTTTTTTTTCCCAGTGGCTTATATGACTGTGTACAGGGTCACAAAAAGCAGAATGATCTTTTACTAAAAAATAAAAGATTATTTTAAAACCTATTTTTAATAGTTTTTAACAAGGCTAGAACTGAATCCATGCATGTAGAAAACAAGATAAGCACGACCTAAATTAACATTCTGGATTTTAGTTACTGTAGGAATATTAAAGAGATTCTTTGTTTAACCAATGTTGACCAGCAGATAGTCCCCATGGATTGCAAACTAGAAATGCAACATCCTGCTTCTGTAACTGCTGTGATTGCCACACATTGTCAAGTTATTTACTTAAGCTTTAGTCTGTTTACCAAAACGAGTTTTTGTTGAAGTGCTTGAAGATTTTAGTTAAGTATATGTGTATTTTTTAAAGCCCTATTCATGCTCATCTGCTAATTACAGTGACAATTATCGCAATATGATTTTTTTTTCTCCAGATTCAGTCATGTTTGGCATCCTCCCAGTCATGTGCAATGCAATATCTCCTGCCAGCCAACTACACAGTAAATCCAAAATTTTCCTGAAGTGAAGCCATGCCTATGTTGTTTTAGGGTAGTACGACATATATCCGTAGGATAAATTCAAGCACTGATAAAAATTATGGAAAAGGGACGGAAAATAAGATTTGAGGCAGTGTTTCCTGGCTTCTTGTGAGGGCAAAAAGCACCTCCTTCTGCAACTCAAAGTTTTAAGTGGCAACCAAATACAACAACATTTTAAAGTCAGAAAAAATTGCAGTTGGTGTCTGAAGTTGATCATTCTCCCACAGGAACTAGCTCCATTTCTTTGCAGAAAGTTTTTACCTGAAAATGAATCAATTTAAATCCAAATTCCCTTAAAATTGCATGGTGGACACTTGGAATTCCCTCTAAAAAAACAGCAGCAGCACCATTTTCAGGAAAGGAAATTAACAAAAAACCTCATAAAAAGAATAGCCCTTTATTTCTGGACTAAGTTCTGCTCCCTTTACCCCATGGCTGCGACACAATCCACAGAACAGTGAACCCCTGGTTCACTCTGTGTAATTTTTTTAAAGCATATTTATTAAATTAAATAATTATTGTTAAAAAATGAGAACCACACAGATTTAGGACAGTTGCAGTGTTGAGCCCAGCCGTGACAGTTCTATCATTTTTCTCTGTAAACATATTTTTGTGCCTCCTTTGGGATAATACAAGAGCTCAGTTAACTTTCAGTGAGCTGTCTGCCTCCACATTTTCCTTCAGATTCTCATTTTCTCCTTAAGTTTTCTTAACACAGAGGCCTGACCTGCTGGATGTTTTGGATCTACCACTCAAATTTAGGTTTACTTTGAGTCAAGTGCGCATCACAAAATTTCAGTACATTTGACTTGTGCTCTATGGACTCATCTAATGATCAATTAGAGCCTCCAAATGGATAATTATTTTGAAATTCAAACAAGTGACCGCTATGTGTTATTCTGGTTTTGTGCTATGCTGTTCCTGTCTTCATTTGCATGAGAAATTAGTCTTTACTATGGACATTGGAATAAAACTATCAGAAATGAAGATTTGAAGGGCACTTGTTGAAGAAGGATATGTAGAATTGACACAGAATTATGTACAGTTATCTAGAATTGATCTTTGAAAAATGTCGGTGATGTTGAAGTCATCATTGTGGACATTTTTGTTGACCACTGGACTTTTCAGAGTACTTATGTACTGCAGATGCCATTTCAACCTCATTACATACCTTTCAACTGTTTATTATTATTAGAGATGCCTATGGCACAGATATAAGGTTAAAAACTCCAATAATGATCAACATAAGGACCCCACTGATGCCTTGGGATTTTAGCTTTTATAATTTTCATGTATTTGTGATCCTGCAGTTCTTTAGTGTGTAACTCCAAACTCCACATTCAGTGTCAGCTGCTGCTGCTGCCCCATTTTGGGCAGACACAACAATTCCTCTCCAGGCCTGGCAACCAAGGACACCTCACTGCCCCAGGGCCAGAAATGCAAACAAAAGGGAGTTGGGTGGGCAAACTTGGGGTAAATGCCTTCATTACCTGAGGCTGTAATTGTTAGATTAACCCCCAATATGCAAATGGACCAAACTTATAACAGTGTGAAAACTTGTGAGTCCATTTTTGGATATAACCCCTGGATGGGCTTTGCCAGCCCAAAATGTTCCTGAAGGCCCTTCAATAAACAGAAATGCTTTTTATTTTCATTTTTTCTGGCCTCTGTATTAATGTAGCCCCAACAAGGCCTCACCACCACCACCACCACAAAAAACACCACGGACGGGATCACTGCTTGAGCAGCCACAGGCTCACAGGCCACTGGAGACACTTCATCAATTTCATTTAATTTTCACTTACCAACCTCCACAAGGCTGGAGCAGTTGGGATCTGTGAAACCCTGGGGACACTCGCAGGAGTAGAAGTTGTCATTGAGCCCTGACAGGCAGATGCCGCCATTCTGGCAGGGGTTGGAGTTGCACACATCCGCTGTGGGCACAAGGGAAAACAAAGTTTTTGTAGAAAAGATGCCAAAAATTACCCATGGGCTCTAAACACATCAGATTTTTGGTAACTAAGTACAGAAAGAAATTATGAACTCACATGTCCTTTGAATGACTTTTGGCTGATTCAGTTTTGTATTTATTTAACAGCACAGCTCCAGGTAATCATCTATCCCTAATCGTCCATCCCATAAAATGTGGTTGTCTTAAACTCAATCCATTTGCAAAAGACAATGGCAAATGGTAATTTCTTTATTTTTTTCTAACCTGAAGACTCTCAGGATATCTACAGATTTCATTCTGTTACCAATGGGATAACTAGAAACAACCCTAAAGGACACCCCCGAGGCTTTGGCCAACTTTAATTTAGTATTTTTTCCCAGATAGTTTCTCTTACATCTACATATATTTTTATCTATCTCACTCCTCCTCTTTTAAGGCAGGTTTTTGCTCTCTACTGCTCAGCATAGCATTTAAAAATGACAGTATATTGTGCACTAAATGCATCTGAAAGAACGATCTACAGGTAAAAAAATATTAGAGAACAGGTACATGGTTTTCTGTGGGGTTTTTTAATTGAAAATTGCCAGGTTTTTTTCCATGTAATTGAAGAGTTTTACGGAAATTAATTTGGTTTATGTCAGCAATACAATGTCAGCAATTACAGCATGTTTTGGATTATTTTGTTGGCAAACTCAGCTCAGGATTTCAACACTTTTCTTGCACATGGATTTCAGATTAATCCTTGGCGTGAGAATTTACATGTAAACATTGTTTAAGAAATGTAGGTGATGCAACGAAAATGCCTTTATGAATTCTGTGGATCAGTTGCACAGAAAAACTGGAGTTCTGCAGTAGTTTGCTGGGTTATTTGTAGTTTTATTTAATTTTTTGTCAGCTTTAGGGTGCCTTCATGACATAGAGAGCTGTCATGCACTTGATATTGTTTTGTCTTAAAGACTGTCCAGCTGATGGAGAAGCAAAGCTATTTTTGAGAACAGTAAATGGTATATTCTAACTGAATTTAAATAAGCCAAGACTTCTCATTTTCTGCTTTTGTTGCATTATTGGGGTAGAAAAGGATGCTTGTTTATTACTTTATGGGGATTAGGCAATTGGTTTTGAAAGAACAGCTACTATTAAATGAATTCTCTCACAACTGTATTCCCATACCTCTAATTAAATTAATAAACTAAATAGCATCTGCAGCAGGAACGCTTAGTATGCAAATCCGCATGGATATTCTGATTAAAATGAGAGAGGATATTTTTGCCACATATTTCCTGATTTGGTGTGATTCTGATTTCAATAATGCCGTTGGCATAAGAGGCAAAAAGACAAAAATGCATTTTGAATTTGCAAATTCTACATTGAATGACAAGCAGAATTCACACAAAATGTTGCATTATATTTCCAAAAACTGAAATCTCCTGAAATGCCCAAAGTGTGGACAGTCAGCTGCGTGGTTTTAATTTGCCTGAAAATTTGTGTTGGCTTTTTCAGCCTGAAATAAAGTGACCTGACCTGCAGTTTGGGATTAATAAAGCAGATGTTCTCCTCTGTTAACAGCCATTTATTTCCATGTTCAGGAAATAACTGCACTAATTGCTCCTTTGACCCACCACTTTGGCCTGTCACTCATTGGTGTAATTTTTGTAATGTCATTGTACCACAGAAATCTCAGAAATAAAGTGAATAAAGAACACATCTAAAGAGAATGGGTTAAAGAAAACAACAAAATAAAGCAAGCACAGGTAACTAAAAGTTCCCAAAAAAACCCAAAAACCCTCCAAAAAAACCAACCAAAAAAACCAAAAAATCCAAGGCAAAAAAAACCCAAATCACCACAAACAAACAAAATGAAACAAACAAAAACCAACCAACCAAAAATACAAGAAAAAACAAAACAAAACTGAAATGAAACCAAAAACAAACAAACAAAAAAAAGCCAAGCAAAACCCAGCTTATCCTGTCTCATTCACATAATGTTAATGAGGATTAAAGAGGAAAAGTCTTTCTGTAAACAACAGTGGTTAAATAATATCATAGTACAAAATCAAATATGATGGAGTCAGAGAAATGAGAAGCTGCACAATTCTACTTAAGAGGAGGTACCAGGCTGTGCAAACATTGAAACTTAAATTGTCAAAAATCATGTAAAATATTATCTCTGTTATTTTTAGTTTATTGTCTGTGAAATGGTGCTGAACAAAATAAATATCGCCTTTGAATCAACAAAATCTTCCTCAATTTTGATTTTGTGCCTCTTGAGAGGACGTTCATAGTGAAATATTGAAATATAATTTGTTATACATTCCATTGGGTTTGATGAACAGAATTTGATTTTGAAGTCTCTGCTATTAGTAAGAAAAGCTGACATGGGTGCATTTTGTCTTAACACAACTGATAAAGGCATTTGCTCCCATTAAAATGCGACATCCTCTTTTAGCACTACACTGGTTTCATAATTTAACCTGGGAGATTTTGTGAATGGAAGAGTAAAATAAACCCAAGAAAGGAAATATATAGTTTACAATAAATATTGCAGGAGTCTGCTCTGTTGCTGATGGCTTTCCATGGTGATTGGCAAGATGCTGTTTGTGTAACAGACTGTGTAATTTGACAAATTTCTGCAAATTAAACAAACACTCCATGAGAAATTAAATTATTTGAAAAAAAAATCTAAAGACTAATTACTATTGCACTTTTATTAAGATATTCTGAAAGGATTCCAGTAAGATTCAATGTCGAATAAAAACAGTCATTTATGTTTGTCTCTCCTCTGACTAACCTTGTGCTTTTCTTTACATGACCTCTCAAGTGTAAAAGTGTCTGAAGACATTACATAAACCTTTGAGACTCATTTAGTATCAAAGGATCCTAAATTTGTGGGATTTTAAAAATTATTATTATTGTTTTTCTGCTCATATGTCGTTTCTTCATAACATTTTGAAGTCAAATTAGTTCTTGAGCAAATTGTCCATCCTCTGCTTGGGAACTATGGTTGGTTAAGAATTTAAAAAAAAAAAACATGACAAAAAGAATAAAATCAAAGAGATCCATGCAAACTCAAAAATAGAATTTTAATTAAGAACCTTCCCTAATTCTCCAAACTCAGGAAAAATTATGCAGCAAAACTCAAATGAAATGCTGATATATTTGCTCTCTAATAATACCTAGGATATTTTCTTTAAGAAATATGATGTTTTTTAGTACATAATGAATAACTCAACCAATGAACATAAATCTTTTTCATTAAAAGCATCCAGAGAAAAACTATTCTGCAAGTCCATCATGCTCTTTTCCATGTGTTCACATAACTACTTTTAAGCCACATGCTTTTCAATAAAATCCTGAATATACAAGTATTGCCCCTTTCCACAAGCAGGTAGTGGTGGGGAGTTGGGTAGAAGTTGTACACCCACTCTTTGCTGAACTTTATACATTTATATAATGTATTTTTGATCCCATAAAACCCCATAGAAACAAAATATTGTGTGATTCCTGACTCAGGAGTTTAATTCCTTGCTTGACAGCAGAGGACAGCCTGAAAGAAGGAGCCCAACCCTTGTGTGTATAAATAATGCAGCACTCTGTGATGCTAACAGTTAGCCCATCAATCCTTGTCAGGAACAGAAATTCACAGTTTATGAAAACAACTCTTGTGATGTGAAGGCTGAAGGAGATGAGCAGAGGGAGAAGTTCCATCCCTCAACCACCTGCACCTTCATAAAGCACTCACTCTAAAAGCAGAGAGACCAGCCAGCTGCCCTTATTATACTCTAATTAATTTGCAGTGAAAAAAAAAATTAAAAAGATGAAAAAGAATTATTTAATCCTACTGAAAGCTATTCACTATTTAATGTTACAGTTTCTGGGGCAGAAATACCTGCCAAAAGCTAAGGTATCCAGAATTGGGCCTGAGAGAAGCATTCCAGTCCCCATGCACAACATCATTAGCCTGAAATGGAGACAATTTCCCTCAACTATAACACCTAGAATGATAACTATTAGGCTTTCTGGCAGAACTGCTGTTCTGAGAGACATCTGCCTGAGACAATGATATGATGATAAAGAAAGAAACCTGCGTTAAAAAAATCCCGTGGATTCACATTTCAAAACTGTAATGATAGAAGTGATTGAATAAGGACCATTCTGGTGTCTGGGCCACGTTTCCTTCTATAATTTAAAAATAGAGCACATTCTGTGAAACAGCAAGTGTGCATGGAAAAATTCAACCCTCTTTATTCTTTCATGTAATGGGCATTAAATATAAATATGAACACATTGAGTATATATTATATAATGAGGCAGTGAAATTCACAGCAGCTGATACTGAGGTAAATGTGCTGATGCTGTAGCTGCAAAGAGAATGGCATATGAGGTTATGATGTTAGACACACAGATTTTTAGGGAGACATGATGCTCTTTCCTGGTATTCTATACAGTGTGTTCTTTAAAATTCAACTTTTGGTTCCACCATTGATGGGAAGAGGAGGGCCATCATTTCTGCCTAAAACAGCAGCCATAATTGCACTCAATTTCCTATGTGGCTACAAGAAATATGGCTTATTTTACAAGCTCTTTCAAAAGAAATAAAAATAATGGCCATTCGCTTTCACAAGAATAAAACTTGTTCCAAAAGAGAAATCTCCAGGCAGCACCAAAAAATGAACAGCCCAGGAAACAGCCAGTCAACAGAAATCTGGTATAGATATAGCAAAAATAAGCACCAGTTCTGAAGCTAAGAAGAGCACCTAAGCTCCAGAAGAAGACTGAGAAAGTACTTGGCACCTGTAGCATTCTCATTTTAAAATCAGTTTTCAGAAAAAGAGCTTTAATAGTTTCCTGATTTACAGAATCATTTCCACAGTGCCCAACTTCACATCTATTTCTCCACAGCTGAAGCAGAACCATAAATCATGCTGAAGACACACCTGTGCAGAGATGCAAAGTGTGAACAGAGAAATAGATGAGCTCTGCAGTTCTTTTTAAGAAATTTGTAAGCTGTTTCTTCAGATTTTATGGCAAGGCAGCTAATTTGTTTCTCCTAAGGTAAAAAAGACAGTTGGAATAATTAAATTGTCTCACTTATTATTTGAAAAATAAGGTTTCTAGATACCAATAGCTCATCTACCTCCTTCTGCTTCTTTCCTAGGCTGATTTGCTTACTATGTAGGTAGAAAGTTCAGGTAAATTTTTGGCTAGAGCACTCCTAGCAGAGTGTCTAAATGGTTATAGAAAATGCATCAAGCAATAATGTCAACTGTAAATGTCCACTTGCTGGACAACAAAACTAGAGGAGAATGTAAATATCAGAATAAAATTCATTATTTCATCACAGGTCTCATGAAAATCACAGTGGCTACTTCTGAAAGCCTCCACGATCAAGAGATTCCATGCATGTAATCTGTAGCTTGTAGTTGTGGTGGAGAGCTGCAATGAGCTTGTGTAAAACCAGGTGTAAAAATTTTTTCTAATTTTAACTTTTTCTGGTCTCTTAATCTGAAGAGATGCAGCAGCTGATTTCTCGAAACCTGAGATGACATTACAAAAAGAAAATCAGATTATTCTAATCAGAGAATTACTGTTTGAATTCCACTGTGGGACTGGGCTGAAACATTAATCCTGGGTGATGATGAAGAGCTGATTTAAGATTTGGATTTAATCTAATGGTGCAATACTGTAAAAGTGTGTCCCTACTTCAAGAGTTAGAATAAAGCCCTAAACTAATGTCTGCAGAGATTAATTTCTATCATAACAAATCCCCTTCTGCCTTAAAAAAGTATAATCTCTTGCCTTTCTAAAGGTCTACACTATGAGCTACTTTATTAATTTGAATGTGAAAGAGCAGCAGGTCACTTCACTTCAGCCTGCTGTGTTATAGACCTTTCAAGCATCTCATGTTTGACAATATGAAACACAAGTAGAAACAGAGAGCAGCTTAAAAAGTAAACTCTTCTTTCTTCCATAGGTTACAGAGAGTTCATTTCTATGCCAACAGGCTCTGCAGGGAAAAAAAGAATGTGAACTATTCCTGTCATTTCACATCTTCATTAGTAAAAAATGGATCAAAAACGATTAAAGGGGGGACGTGGTTATATAACACGGCTCTGAATATTTTTACAACTTGTGGGAAATCTTTCATGCACAGGCTGCTGTGCAGATTTGAGGAAAGCTGCCATCAGTCGAGACAGTGTTTCATCAAAGGAAAAAAAAAAAGAGAGATATTCCCCTGCCTGCTCAGCTGACAGCACTGGTGACACCACCCCCAGCACCCAACCCCAGCCAGCGATGCTTCCTGTAGAACCAGGGAGAGGGAAGAAAATTGCCTTTAATGAAGATAACCCTGGTCCCCATCAACACAGCTGCCCACATCTCTTCTCTCTGCATGCTCAACAAAGCTGGCAAAAAATCACCCCAGCAGTCAGTCCCTGCACACTTTGCTTCGGTTGTGGTTGTTGCTCACCTCAGTTGTGTTCACACAGTGGATTTTTGTTTTCACACGGGTTTTTTTTGCCACTTGCTAAGACTCAGGTGAATAAACCTGGATTTCTGCACCTGTTCACATTTATGGGGTGAAAGAAGTTTATGAAAAGGGAATAAATAAGACCTTTACATTAGACTTTCTGCACAGGGCAATTAGGCTGTCTTTCCATTTGTTTGTTTTGTTCTATTAAAATTTTCAGAAAATATTCCAAGAAATGCCTTATCATTTCCAGTCATCATTTCCATCATTTTCTTGTCCTTTACTTTTAAAGCTGATCAGGAGATTTTTAGCATTATGTTCACTTGAAATGTCTCAGTTAATAAAATATTCATATTTCTTGCCCATCCCATTTTCCACAGAGGAACAATGAATGCACATAGCTTAATCATTAGCACAGTCCTTCAAAATTAACAGTTCTAAGTGATTATGATCTTCTGTAGAAAGGTGACATCTCCTTTCCTTCTAGTCTTTACAGGTTTAAAAGTTTTCAGATGCACATATTTTTACTGGTCTTGACTGTTTTCACTCCACTTTCAACTTTCACTTCATCAGTGAAGGAGGACAACTTAAAACAAAGCCCAAACACTTGCCGTGGATTTATCACTTTGAAATGAAAATTTCCAAATGTAGTCCACATCTTAGATCTTGGTTTCACCTTTCCATTTCTTTTTTTTTTTTATTATCCACAGCATTTCAGGTTGGCAGTTTGGAAGAACTAGGGTGTATGTCTATATTTTTGCATACACACGTATATTTATTTTCACACTTTTATATTTATACATACTTCATATATATGGAAATGAAAGTGGTTTGTTCTCCCTTTGTTTTCCCTACATTAGATGTATTCATTCTTTGGTTGCTAGGCAATCTTTAATCTCAGCACTGGTGAATTTATCTTTTCCCATCCTAAGCAAATCCAAATTTGAAAGTTGAGCAATTAAAAAAAGTCATCATTAACAGTTTTTAAACTCTGATTATGCTTCATTATACCCTTCTATCTGCACCAAAATGAAATACTGTAGAATATAAGTTCTAAGCATATTCTCATTACACTTTGAAAAGTATTCATTGATTTCTAGTTACTTCTATTTTTGGCTATCCACTCCTTAACACCTTATTTGGCAACATGTTCTTACAAGAGATTCCAATAGTATTGAAATGATGTTGGTTTTCATCTTAACAATATATAATAATTGTGGATTTTGCTTCAGGTTTAATCACTTCCCTCCATGTGATCCCAAGGTGCTCCAATGACCGGGTGTTGGTTGAGAACCAGAACCTCCACCTGAATTTAGCTTTTTTGGGAATGGACCCAGCTCATCCCCACAAAAATCCATCTGCAGGCAGGAGTAAAAGGAGTGTAGGATGTGCAGGCAACCAGGGATCCCCTTGCAAAACCCACCTGCACTCCAGATGATCATTTTAACTCACGTGCCAGCCCTGAACATGCTTTCCTACATGGACAGCATCCACAATGCCATCTTTGATTACACCAAATCCTATGCATAAAGAGAATAAAGCAAAATATTCTGTACCTTTTCATCATTACAGTTAACAAGTCTTACTTCATTAATCTCACACATTTTCTGGTCATGTGGATTTTTAGGAGGTCCTGCCACTGTCAAAAAAGACATGTCACTTAAAGAGATACCAAAAAAGTGCCATTTTTCATAATTTTCTTTCTGATTTTACAGGAAGGTGACGTTACTGACCACATTCAGAATATCAATTAGGCACTGCAGAGATGAGCCTCTTGTGTCAGGGATATGAATTAGTAAGGGCATTACAGCTATCAGCTGCAATAAAGAACTGATTCTGTTTGTTTTGGACAATGCAGCTGGCAGAACCATGTGAGCTCTGTGGATGAGTGATGAAAATCCTCTGGGTCATTTTTGCTAAGAGCCTCTGGAAAGGACAGATGCAATTTTTACCTCGTTTGTTCCAACTTGTTCACAAACAGACTGAAATCTGAAACTTTTACTCTTAGAAAGACCCGTGTATATATTCTATGAAATACTTGCAAATGAGGTTTCTTCCTAGACTTTTCCCAAACATGATATAAAACTTAAATTAAATAATGAATAATGATTAAATAATGAATCTACCAGGTTCATTGCAACTAAAGCCACCAGGCAAGAACCCCAGGATGGGCCAGCTTGGAAGGGCCCAGAGTGGCTCAGCTGGTGGCACCTCCCTGCTCCATCAGGGCCAGCCCAGAGCCCAGGGCATTGTGCCCAGGGAATTCTGGAATGTTCCCAGGGAGGAGCCCCAGAGCTCCTCTGGGCTCTGCTCAGGGCTGGCTCTGCCTCCTGTGAGGGGAATTGCTGGGATCAGCCCTGCCCGGGGCTCTGGGGCCATGGCTGGGCCTGGGGCACACAGGGATGCTCAGGGACAGACAGACAGGGACTCACAGACAGGAACAGACTGGGACAGACAGGGACAGACAGGGACAGACAGACAGGGACAGACTGGGCTGGGATCAGCCCTGCCCGGGGCTCTGGGGCCATGGCTGGGCCTGGGGCCAGAGCCTGGGCCTGCTCTGACCTCTGCACACAGGGATGGAGAGGGGGACACAGGGACAGACAGGGACAGACAGGGGGACATGGGGACAGACAGGGACAGACAAACAGGGACACCAGGGACACACAGGGAAGACTGGAATGGACAGGTATACACAGGGACAGAGAGACACACAGGGACAGACATGGACAGACAGACAGGGACACAGGGACAGACAGGGAGACACAGGGACAGACAGACAGGGACACCAGGGACACACAGGGACACACAAGGGGACACAGGGACAGACTGGGACACCCAGGGACCTACAGGGGACAGACAGAGACACCCAGGAACAGGCAGGGACAGACAGGGACAGACATGGGGACCCAGGCACACACAGAGACACATAGGGACAGACAGACAAGGACCCTCCAGGTACAGACAGGCACACGTAGGGACAGACAGGGACACAGGGGGACACATGGGTTTGCCCAGGGACACCAGGCACAGCCAGGGAAACCCAAGGACACCTAGGGACATTCAGGGACACTCAGGGACACGCAAGGACAGCCAGGCACAGCCAGGGCTGAGGCCCTTCTCAGCTGGGGCTCCTCTCCAGGCTGAGCAGCCCCAGCTCCCTCAGCCTTCCCTGAATCCCCTCTGTCCCCTTCCCTCCTCTGGGGCTGCTCCAGGAGCTCCTTGTCCTGCTGTCCTGAGGAGCAGACGGACACTGCACTGCAAGAGCTGTGAGCCTCCGAGGGCACAGAATCCATGCAGCAGCAGCATGTGACATGAGGACACCTAAGCACAGATTTAGCCGAGGTGTAAACTGGACTTTGATAAATTCATTTGTTGCTCTCACATTGTAGGTGCTGCCTCGTGCTGTTACAGCCACATGGTGGTTTACAAGAATATTAAGTAAGGAAGCAGTTTATATGTGCCAAAACCTCATTTCAGTATGGCCACACTGCACAAACAAACCGTATTCTTGGCAGTGGTTTTTAATTTACTTTTATTACCTGCTCTACATTTAAACCAAGCTTAAAAAAGCTGCTTGGGAATCCTCACTGCTTCTGTGGAGCAACATTTGAAAATGAAGAGCTGAGAACAGTCATTGAGAAAGGATGAAAAAGGAAGAAGCCAGACAGAAAAGAGTAAATTACAGATGTTCACAACTGGAGTGAACAAGAATGCAATGCTTTTACTACATTGTAACAGAGAGCTTAAACGTTATTTTAATAATGGTACATATAGATCCTGGACTACTGAGCCAGACAACTACTCTCTTTCAGCTTCTGAACACAGACAAATATTCCTAAAGCAATCCGTTTGTTCTCTGGCATCACCAGATGACCAAAATGTGGAGGAATGAAGTGCATGATAACTGCTTCTACTCACAAGACCAAGTCATTAACCAGCCCTTCAACATCCCAGACACATTCCTAAAGGCCACAGCAGACCTGGAAACATACTTGGCCTCCCACACTGACTCAGCAGTGGTGAAAAATCACAAGGAGGGTTATCTAACTGGTCTCTATTTTTTTTTGTTTGTTTGTTTTTGTGGGTTTTTTTTTCCTGCAGCATTGCTTTATTAACTGCTTCCAGGTAATGTGGTGTGGTTGTAAAGCAGTGCAATGCAATGTAAACCTTGTTAAGTAGAACAGGATGCCCATATAATTTCATGTTTGACATGCAATTGCTCTTCTTTGACACTTAACACAGTCCTGTATCTGCATACAGAGAATGTATTTTTAAAATACAGGACTAAGCATAAAGAAAATCCCAAAGGGAGGGAAAAACACTAAGTGGGAGGTGAGGATAATGGCAATCATGAATACATATTCACAAATAAATTTAAGCTATTAAAATAAAAATAACACAATTAATTCATTTCTTCATGCAGTGTACAGGAAAAAGGGATGGAAGGTGATTACAGTTTGATGTGTCCAAATAAAGTTATAAATGTACATCAGTGCTTACTGATCCTTTTCAACTTTCCACATCTGTGAATATGGGATATCACAGCAGAGGACTGTAGGTTTTGTTTTCAGATTAAGAACAAGGTCTTTGCTTGGATTTGTATGGGATTAGCACCAGACCAGTGGAATATGTGTGTTCTCTTTATATACTTCTGTGATTAGCACCAGTCTCCTACTTCTTCCTGTTCTTCATCTTATTTTTAAATGTGTTAATAAAATTAACTTAATTCAGTTTTCTTTCTCCCTTCACCCAAAACACACACCAGTTCAGCCCCCACCCTATGCTTATGTGTGTTATTTTTTATCTTTTGCCATTGCTGTACAGCAATTTATGCCAGCAACAAACAACACAGTAGTTACAGCACAACCAGGTGATTAGAGAAGCCTCATTATTCACCAACAGAACATATAAAAGAGTTGTTGTGGGTGCACAAATATGTTGCTGAAGCCTGATCTTGACAAAGACACCACAATTAAAATGACTGATAAATAGGTTATAAAATTCCAGTCTGAATTTCAATGTATTTCTTCTCAAACGATGGCATTAAATACTACCCAGGGGCTCATTAGGGAATTTGTTTTCCCCCTCTATTTGTGACTCTCATTAAAGGAATCACCTGTTATTTTTTTTTTTTGTGTGTGTTGTAGTTATGTTTTTGCCAGTGGAACTTTTTATTTATTGGAGTACAGCAGTACAGGGTTTTATATATATATATATAATATATATATATATATATATATACTGCTGTACTCCAATAAATAAATAAATAAATAAATAAATATATAAATAGGTGCTGATCCCTCCCTTTCCCAAAATCAAATTATTGTCTGTGTATTCCTCTGTATTGCTGGGACCTACAAACATTTTAATTGCTGCCATTTCCATGCTTTGATATCTTGACCTCAAACTAACTCTCTGAATATTCATTTTCCAGTGAACTGTCCCAGACCACGAGGCAGCTACACCCACAATTAGTCACCACTGTGGGGCTAGGACATCACCCTTGCCCTAAATTCAGCTTTTTTGCCCCAAAAGATGTTCTGTTTGGCACCAGGGCACAGCCACTGCTGCGCCAGGTTGAGCTGCCTGAAATTCAAGGAGTGCACAAGACTGAACATCCTGGATGATAAAAGCACTGTTTGCACAACACTTGGCACCCCTGCAGGATTAAGGACCAATAAATCTCCCGGAGCAAAGCTGGAAGCAAAAATGCTCTTCCAGGGAGCTGGATCAGAGCGCTGGTGCTGGGCCATGAGCTGTTACACAACAGCTTCTAACGAGATCAGCAGAATCCATTTAAATCCAAAGGGTACCTGCCCCACGCTGCTGCCAGCCCAAATTAAATCCATTAACTCCATGGTGTTGCTCCAGCTCGATATTGTCAACAGCAGCAGTGTTTGAGTTGTTTTTATCCATTAATTGAACCACAATTTTTTAAGACAATTTCTCAGGCTTTAATGTCCTCATAGTATTCCTTCTACCCTTTCCTCCAATTTCCTGTCTCGTTTTCAATCCAGCAACGTTTAAACCACATTTTCTATTTCTCATATGTTTCTGATTAGTTCTTCACTTTTCAGCCAGACTTTTTGTTTTATTTTTTATTTTTTTATTTATTATTTCAGCCTCGGTTGGTAGTGTCTATCTTTCCATTCGTGTGCAGCCTTTTTATGGTTTTACCCTCATTACTTACCTGCTACAGCTTTCTTGCTATGCAGTTTAAAGCTATTATTTTTAAGAAGCATCCAGAAACACTCGAGCCTTTTAGTGTATTCTAGTGGCATATCAATTATGTCTCAGTGGTGTTTCAGAATGCCAGGTTACTAACCCAGAAATTGCTGTAAATGGCTCCTTCTAGTCCTGCTTGAAACCAAATATGCAAGAGGTATGCAAGACAATTTGGAGAAATCAATAAAAAAACATTTATCCCCTGCTATTGTTGTACAAAAATAAAGCCCAAAAGGAAGCAGACATTTATTACTCTGGACAAAGGTATTTGCTGAATTCTCCTCCTATGTTATTCAGAAATAAAATTATTTCAGTTATGAAAGCTGCATTTGAAGTACCGGTATATTTCATAAAGTTCAAGAAAAGTCAGCTCAAACAACAATTTCTGCATTTTTCAACATGTTTCTTCTTTGTTCACCTACCCTGGTAGGTGACTGAAAGGAAGACAATGTGATATGAATATTTTCCTTTCAACAGCTGCCAAGGAAGGCCGACAGCACTGTCTGAAAAGCTCAACTATTGAAAGCAATCTACGAGGCATCACAATAGAAACCATCTTGAGTCATTACAGATCAAAGGCAGGCACTATTGCCCTCCACTACAGCTCTATTGAAACTTGCTATAGATGAATAAATAAAACTTTAACATGAAGTAAATTTGGTAAGTTTCATTGTCAGGAGTGAACTGAAGACAATGGGTCTTCCCAGATAAAACATATTACCATGAAAATAGATTAAAAACCGGGATCAAAGTGCTTAAAAGTAAACAAAACCATGAAAGGCATTGCATTTATCACTGCTAGAGAACTCTGTATTTATCTTCAGAATCACCGGTTGGAGACTGCAGTTGTAAGCATTTCTGGAAATGCTAATCTATTCAGCAGCATGAGATGTATGTTCCACGAACTTTTGTTTGCTGGGGTCTTGCATCGCTTCTATTTTTAACAGGAAAATTATCAGTGCCTCTTCACACACATCCACTCCCTCATCAGTCCACCTGATACCTGGTCCTATAGAAATCAGATACTTTCTAATAAATCAGGTCCAAAGATTATTGATTTTGGTGTGTTTTTTTTTTTCTTTGTTAGTCTGTTTGTTTGTTGGGTGGATTTTTGTTCGGGTTTCTTGTTTTGTTTTTGTTGTTACTTTGGGGGTTTCGGGGTGGTTTTGGATTTTTTTGGGAGGCGTTGGGGGGGTTCTTTGTTTGTTTTTGGTGTTTTCTTTGTGTTTTGTTTTTTTGTTACAAAGCCCTGCTCCTGCTGCAATTCCAATCCAAGTAAACAGAACCAAGCACAGAATAATAAAAATGGTGCATGGAACCAGCAAACACACCTCTGCTTATGGCCATCCTGAAAACAAGACAAATAAACCCAAAAAACAAACCCAACAACAACAACAACAACAACAACAAAAAACCTAAAACCACAAAAAGCCTGCAAAACTACAAAAAAATCCCACAAAAAATATATGAGGTCCATAAGTGAGTCCTCATAGGTGATTTATCTAATCATTCTACTGCCTAGTCTTTAAACCCTATTGACCACCAGTCTGTATCAAATATTCAAATATTGCCCAATAGTTGATATATTTCTGATACACCAAAGATAAGTGATTTCACCCAGCTCTGCCAAGAAAAAAAAATCAAAAATTTAGCAGTAGAGGCTGTGATTGGACTATGCCTGGCTCTCTGTAATGAACCTTTACAAACAAAAACCAAAACTGAGTGACGTAGATTCTCTAGATATCAAAAATCCCCTTTCTGTGATATTTCTGTCAATAATTGCATGATTCTACCTCCAGTTCTTGTTGCTTTCATAAGGAGTGACTGGCAATGCCTACCTTCCTCTTCTAGTAGCATATGAAGCACTTTCGCTAATGAAAGTGGTTTTTATCTCTCTGAACAGATCTGGCAAGAGCCTGGATGTTTTCTGTTAGCTTGAGTGTTTAGAGTATATTTTTTTGTGTGTATGTGTTTGTTTTGTTTTCTGCCTGCACGTCACTGTTGCCATGTAGGCCAGAGTTCCAGGTGAGCATAAAACAGAAGCAAAAGAATCAAACATTCTTCTTTTCAGAGGCAGACTGCAGCAGAGAATCTGAGCAGAGCATTTCTCAGGGCAGAACAAACCCAAAAGATCTCAGTAGCCATAAAGAAAGGAGATCAACCCTTGTGCATGGTCTCATTTCCTCCTGGAAAAGTGATAATGACTGATTTTTATTATAGTTCTGTGGAAATATCAGGAAGTTCAGTGGATTTGTTTACATTTTGCTTTGTTGTTTATGTTACTTTGTTTTCCTTGGTTGCTTTGTGGGTTTGGGGGGGCGAGGGTGGCTTTTGCTGGTTTCTGTGAATATTTTTGGCTTATTTACTGGTTGGGTTTTTTTCCCCTTTGTTTTTTGTATGGTTTGGTTTGGTTTTGGTGTATTTTTCTGGGTTTTTTTGTTTGTTTGTTTGGGGTTTTTTTGTTTGTTTTTGTTTGGGGGCTTTTGTTGAGTTTGATTTTGGTTGGTTGGTTGGCTTTGGATTTTGGTTTTGTTTGTTTGCATGATTTTTGTTTTGCTTTGATTTTGTTTGGTTTGCTTTTTTGTGTGTATTTTTGTTTGGTTTTTTTTTTTTTTTTGTTTGGTTTGGGTTTTTTGTTGTTTTTGATTTTTTTTCCTAAGGGGAAATACAATATCTGTCAGAATTAAGATCTAAAAACCAGTCTACCATTTCCATTCTCCTGCATGCCAGAGCACTTTGATTTAGATTACTGCCCTGCCAGAATCCAAGCAGGAAAAGAGACATCTTGTCAGTTGCTAAGAATTCACAGAAAATTTTTAAAAATCCCAATGAAAACCCCACCAACACCCAAACATGCATTATTTCAGATGGTTATTTAAAGAATGCTGGTTTTGATGTTGCTCTTAGAAGATCTGCAGTTCAGCATTAGAAAAAGGCCACTCTAACAACTTTAGATGCCTTGGCAGTTGGCTGCAGAGTGGCCACAAAAGTGGTTCCCAAATGTGAAATTCCAATTCTAGATCTGCTGAACGAGAAGCCTCACAATAATCCTAAAATTTCAGACATTTACCTGACTTCAAGTGCAATTTGTTCCATGGACATCCAAAGGGCACTTGAAAAACAAAGCAGTCTCCTGCTCTGAGCATCTTGCAGGTTTTGTGCTCCCAGTCTTGAACATTAAATTAAATAGAAACCAGGCTCATAGGTGCTCCCAAATCAAACCACTTCTATGTACACTAGCTGATTTTAGTTCTGAGATTCATAATCCTTCAGAAATGTGGTGCTTATTATCATTTTGGCATTCAAGATGTTTAGTTAATGCCAATGTGTTCCCCAGCTGTTTGGGCACAGGAATTGTGTCACACTGCTCCTCTCACTTCCCTCCTTCCCCTCACTTCTTATTTTTAAACAAACAAAACTATCAGGATGTGCCAAGATCTCATTTAGATGTCCATGTGGCTAACAGGTTTCACAGAATCATTTAGGCTGGAAAAAACATCCAAGATCTTGGATGTCCCAGCTGTGCCCGATGCCCACCTTGTCCCCAGCCCAGAGCTCTGAGTGCCACCTCCAGCCCTTCCTGGGACACCTCCAGGGATGGGCACTCCAAACCTCTCTGGGCAGCTCCTTCCAATGCCTGACAAGCCCTTCACCAAAGAAATTCCTTCTGCTGTCCTCCCTGAGCCTGCCCTGGGCCAGCCTGAGGCTTTTCCCTCTTTTCCTGTCACTGGATGCTTGCGACACACACCTGGCTGCACCCTCCTGTCAGGTAGAAAGCAGGCTGTCAACCTGAAATGTTTTTGCTTATTTCAAGTTGGACTGTGTTCTGAGCTCCAGCTTGCAAACCCAAAAATAGTGAGCAACGGATTGGTGAGCAATATTATGCGGTTGGTAATTTGTGGGATCACTCAATTTAGAGCATCTCCGCTCCTCTCTGGAGTTGCTCAGAGGGAACGCATCCATTTTCCCATCTTTCTCCTTGTATCCTGCTCTTCTCTTCTATTAGCTCCTTGCAGTCCAGCTGGGAACCACAAGCACAGGCAGGAATTCTGCCTCCTGGAAACAACACACCTCACTCTCTCCCTGCAATATTGTGGAGTGGATTTGGAATGTTCATTATGTGTCTAACCTGATGCAAAAACCTCCCGCTTGAATCAAACACCAACCCTGCTGCCTGGCCATCCTCTTTCACAATGCTGGCACTTCCACAGAGGCTTTCTGCTCTGAATTCCTGGCCTTTTCCCGCTTTTCAGAGAGAATTCCAGGCTACCTTTAATCTACAGTGCTCTGCCCCCACGTAGTAAATGGGCAGCAATATACTCCGCCTAATAACATGATAAATGACACCAAAAAACTGTCCTGTGGAAAACACCAGCAGAGCCGTGGCTGATCCTGTGTCTGCTGCTGTCTGGCCTTCCACAGGCAGAATTTCTGGATCAGGTGAAAAGAAAAAAAAAAAAAAAAATCAGACTAACAAGCCACCAAAGGAACACCCCACGGTGCAAGAAATGCTGCCACCTCTCATTGTCACAGCAAAAAGTATTAGGTGTGAAATCTCCTCCTCCAGGGCTTTCCTGGAATTTTGTGATTAGCAGGATAAAAAAAAAAAAAGGAAGGAATCATAATAATTTTAGTTTCTAAATATGAAATGCATTGGGATGCCAGTGCTTGTGTTTTTATTACTTATTTATGAAGCTAAAAACTGCCTACAAAGTTTGCAAGGCTCTCTTGAAACTTGTTTTTTAGTAGCTATGCTCCTGTGAGACTTTCTTTCAGTAATGTCTTGTAATCCAATGGGACATATTTTTATGTTAAAATGGCAAAAGAAAATTGTCACTACTACCACCACATGCAGGAAGTGTTAATTGTACACAATAGATTTTAAAGTCTTTTATTACTTTCTACTTCGGGACTAAAGGGATTAAAAATATAACAAAAAATATGGGGATGCACCACTGACAGGTTAGTGATTCTTTGCTTACACACCTACAAGCCAAAAGCTTGATTTAATTAAGTTATAAATATGATATTTATTCTATTATGAAAAACTTAAGAACTCCTTTTCTGTGTGCAATACAAATCCTTACTTTTGTTTGTTTCAGAGTGCATAAAGACACACGCACTGTCTACACTCACCCACATTTTGATTTTTTTACCTCTTCTATATTAAAATAGAAAGTTAAAAATCCCATCAAAGTCATCAGAAGATACTTACACAGGAATAAATGTGGTGTGAGGAAAATCATTGAACTCACTCTCTTCAGACTTACAGATAAAATGAGATGTTCAGCAGTGTAACTAAGCACATATTTATTGCAAATAAGCCACCATACTCACACCTGATCTTTTTCTCAATCCATCCAAAAACACTTGCCTGGCAGAACATTAAAGTAGGAAAAGTATTATTTGAATAATCTCTTCATCTATCTCATGTCCTGAGCCAACAGCATCATTTCCACCCATAACACGTGTCTTTCATCCCTAGTCATATCTCAAATTTCAATTTTTCTTCAAGAACACAAAAATTAAAAAGGGGAGAGACAAAAAATAAGCAGAAAGCAGTAAAAGATAACATCAGATAAGCCAAGCCCTGAATACCAATGGATTTTCAGGCACCCAACAGGTTTGCTGTCATTATCACCCTCTCCATGGCAAAAATCAAAAGGGATTATCTGGGCCATAATTAGGGATAGATTCCAAAAGTATTTGCTTTTTGCAATCAGATCTTGTTCTGTTCCTTTAAAAGGTCAATGAGGATTATTAAAAAAAAAAGGCAAAATCAAGCTAGCAGTGTATTATAAAGAAGCAGGTGGGAGAATTCATTATGAGTGAGTGGTAGCTTGTTTTGGGATCTTGTACTGGCAAGGGTATGAACTATGTTGCTACAACACAGCATAAATATAATATTAATTCAGTTTTCAGTCCAGTGTTGCTCAATATACCTCATACACTGTCAGCATAAAGTCCCACATGGGAATGATTTGGAAAAGAGGGTTTCTCCCTTAAATTTTGACATTAAATTACCATTACTTAATTTTGGGGTTGGAAAAAAAACAAAACAAAAAACCACAATGTCTAACTCTAAAACTTGTGTTGGTGTTGTCATTAGTTCAGTCTCACTGTGACAAAAAATTTTAGTTAGAAATTTAGATGACCTTGCTAAGAAATTAATTAAATTAAAAGCACCATTGGTATGTAAAGAATACAAATTCTCATAGCTAGCAAAATTTAATTGCCTTATAAATAGACTGCATTTATACAATGCAAAACTGTATATATTTAATTGTACAAATAAATACATTGCTAGTTAAATTTTCAAGAAATCTACCTGGCTTTCCATTTAATTAATAAAATGTCTGTATTTCACAAGAGACTGCATCCATGTGAGACATAATTAAGTACTTTAATAGTATCTAAATATTTACGTGGCTCCAGAGAATGTAGAAATGTTGGCCTCATGTCTCAGCTACTCAAATAAGATCCTTCAGGATGCCAGCATCTGGCTTTGATTCAGGCTACAGAAACTATCAAGTTCTTAGTTTTCTCCAAATTTTAATTCTGCGAAGAGTAGCCTGTGTAAAAACAAATCACTGCAATGAGTCCAAAACTTCATTTATCATTAATACAATAAGAGGTGACAAGTGACTTTCTGTAAGTAATTGCATCTTCAGTGAAGTCCAAAAAACATATAAGCTACAGCTGAAATAATGAATAATCAGAGTAATTTATGATGAAATACGATTAATATGATGAATTGTGGTCATTTATGATGAAATTCATAACACTCCAGTGTTGCCATGAGAGCCTGATCTGTGAGATGAAAGCACAGCATTAACTACATTTTTAAGCTATTCAAAATGCTGCTTATAAGCTCTTAGTCCATGAAACTCTGCACAGCACACCCAACTGTGTTTAGTGAATACAGGTGGAGAACTTTCTAAACTATTTGGTTTTTTTCACAGGGTCTGGGTTTTTTTATTTTTTGTTTTTTGAAGAGACAAGCTGGGACAGACAAAGAAATAATTGAATGTGTTCTGCATGTGAATGATTCTTGCTGATAATTCATAACAGACAAAGCAGGGGGACTACTAATGCAAAAATCCCAGCCCTTTCAATGATAACCCAGTGCCACCCAGCCTGAGAGAGAGCTTGGAATAAAGTATTTTTTCTTATCAGTACACTTACCCAAGATATACTTCTAGGTGAAAAAATCATCATATATTTACACTGTTGTTTTGTTTTGTTGTTTTGTTTTGTTTTCAGTTTTTGGTTTGTTTTGGGTTTTTCGTGTTGTTTTCCTGGGTTTTCTTTTCACACATCATCCTACCACTAAAAGCATTTGCATTAACATCAATTTAACATAAGTTTTTAGGTCACCCTGTTTTAACTGGCCCTCTCAGACAAACCCCTTAAGACAGTCTTCTTTTAAAGAATTGGAAATTGGTGCAATTGGATGAAAAAAAAAAAAAAAGGAAAGCAATTCCCAAAGTTTGCCAAAAGTAAAATACAGCTATGACTCAGTCCTTTGTCAGGCAGACAATGAAAGTCTGCTGTGGCTATTGACTGTCCTCCCACACAGCATCAACTGAAATGTTTGTCCCAAATTTTAGAGGCTTCAGTGTTTTCTTTAAATACTTCAGCACAAGCAAGGAATTGAGTGTACCTCTCAGGTCTGGAAGTCATCTTTAGAATGTTAAATTTATAGCTCACATGTGAATTTGGAGAAGAGAGATGGTCCTAAACAGAATTAAGACCTTAAAGAAAACCAAGAGCACTTTGTGCTTTTCAAAATGAGAAGAGCACATAGGCTGAGTCACCAGCTGACTCAAGCTTGGGTCATGCTGTGAAACATTTTATGATTTTTCAAAAGCTTTGAGGTAGACGATGCCATTCAATTGCAATTCCAGATTTTGCCAGAAACACTGGTGATGTACAATGTGTTAAGTGGGGACTGAACTTTTCGGGGGCTAATTAAACACAGGGAGAAGCAGCAGTGAGACAGCAGCCATGTACCAAAGGGGCAGGAGAAAACCCAAAAAACCCAACCCATGCAGTCAAAGTTAGAAAAGTTTTACTTTTCTTTCTTTTTTTTTTTTAAAGACAAAAAATAATTCTGAAACTTCCTTGTTATATTTACTAAGTCCCACGGAGTCAAAGAAAGAATAAAGTTCACAAATATAATTTATCTAACAGCTCATCCATCCCCATTAAACAACAGATTGAAGGAATGTTATACAGCATTAGTCATAGTAACCAGCAAGAGTGACAGGCAAAACAGAGACCCCTTCCTGGGTGCCCTCTTCTCATTAATTACTTTGCAAAAAGAAAGCAATTTTTTATTTTTATAATTTTTTTTTTAATTTAGAGGCCCCATGAAATATGCCATACAAATATAATATTGAAACTGCAGTGAGAAGGGAGGAGGAAAGCAAAATATATTTACAAAACGCAACTTCTCTCTTCAGATCCAAGAATGCCTCAACATTATAGTCAATGATCAGGAAAAAAGATGGGGAGGAGAATAAAAATTTAAAAAAAAAGTAAAAAAAAGGTGTTTAACTAAAATGAAATAATTTACAGCTACACTGGTTGTTTACTCAAGTTATCACTTCTAATTTTGAACCAGAGGTTCCAAAATTGGCCCAAACAAAACTCTAAGGAAAAACAGGGAGAATTAAGTTGATCCCATCCAGACTTCTAAGTCTTATAATGATGATCTTTATAGGGCCCATATTTGATTTCACTCTAAATCTACAGAGGATCCCTTGGGATTGATTATGCAGGGTTCATAATTATCCAGCAAATATTACAAGAGTTTCCAAGGGGAAAATTACAATATTACAATTATACCATGTTATTTGAATCTATTCAGGAGCACACAGAATATAATTTGGGCAGACAGACACAGACAAAACACAAGCCCCCAGCAGTTTAATTTGACCCCTAGGCAAAAATATTCCTCCAACTGGGGGAAAAAAAATAAAAAAGAAGAAAGGAAAAATAAAAAGTAAAGTCCCATCTTCTTCATAAAAAACCCTGTCAGAACAGGTTGTGGAAAGATTAATGTTATTAGTAAGTTGCCATGCAACAACTCTGTATTAATTTGAGCCTCAACCCTACAATCTGTCTCCTAGAATGCATATTATAAGTCTCATTAAAGCTAATGAGGTTTTGACGAGGCTTCAAACTTGTGGACAGGATTTTATGATTGTGCACCAGACATTTCAATCAGACTGGTTTAAATCCATTCTAATTTTTGCCAGCTTGCTTTGGGCTTTGCATCTTCCCCCTCACAAAACTATTTTATTGTGGTGAATTTCAGGGATCTGTGTCTTTAATTATGAAGTTATCCTAATCACAAGTAGAGGTACTGTAAATTCATGCTATGATACAGCATTTATTTTGAAATTTCTGCTGTAAATACATTTTCTTGGGTTATTTATGCAAGATGAAGACCTCCACAGGCTGACAGGAATGTAAATGGGGCATGCAGTTGTGCTGGACAAAATACCTACTGAAGAACTCCCCTTACTAATTGGCAATTAATATTAATTCCGTACTAAAATGTCTTCTTCCAAAGCAAACAATAAAAAAACCCTAACAAAATAAACCAAAGGAAACAGAAATCAACATCAACAAGAAGAAAGGACATCCAAAATGCAGAATCCACACAGCTACATCTGTGTGGCAGTACTCCTCCTCAAGGGAATGAAAAAATTTGCCACAGTCAGAATATCAGGACTTTGCAAGCTACAGTGCAGGAGAATCCACAGATTCATCCATTGATTTTTTGCTATTTTTGTCTGGGGCACTCACTATTAAAAACAGAGGAAAAAAAAAAAAGAACTATACAAGTATTTGGATTTTCTCATTAAAATACCTCATCATGGCTTTGAAACTGTCGCCAAAGCACGGATTTTAGCAGTTAAAAAAAACTCGGGAAAAAGCTGTTGAGGATCATTGTTCTGAAATTCAGTGAAGGGAGAACTGAGTTTACTAAAGTTAATACGAAAACTTCCATAATTCTTTCAAGACATTAAACATATTCGTGGAAAATGCAGATGCGATCCTCAGTTCTTGTGTGCTACCACAACACCTAAAAGAACAGTATTTAAAACAGACGTGGATGCTCGAGGATCATGACTGACTTTCTGACCTCACCCTCCTCTTCAGGTGATTCATGAGGTAATTTTAAATGGGATTTACACAGAAGTGAGTACTCACCCAACAAAACTTGACATGTGCAATATTGTTTGTGAGGAATTCTCCACAAATCAGGGCCTCCTAAATTCCAGAATCTGGCACTGTTTCAAATTGTCTCAGCTGAGCCTGAAATATTGCATCCATTTAAGAGGACGGTTTCTGGCTGAGCTCAGAACAATTATCACTCAGTGGAATTGGGAAGACACGTAGGAAAACAAATACAAAATGACACCAAGGGTCCCATCTGCAATAATGACTCTTTAAGCTACAAGATTTTCCTTTAAAGCAGCCTGGATTTCAGGCAGAGATCCTCCATGATGTTGAGGTGTTATCCATCTCACCTGACCTCAAAACTTTTTTTTTTTTCTGTAATGTTTACAGCTAATTGCTTGCCCTCAAATAAATTTTGCAACCAAGAACACCTGCAAAATTCAACTGATTTTTCTACTGTAACTTAGATTTATTTCCTTTTTCTTTTTTTTTTTTGTGTTAGAAATTTCTTCATTTAGTAAAAATTTCTTTCCAGAACTGAGAGTAAATCTGACAACTTGCACAAAACCCCCTGGCAGAAAAACCCATGTTGCAAAGTGCTGCATCCAGCATCCCACCTGTGATAGTCTGGCTTAGAAAAACACCCAAAAGTGCCAAAAAAAGCATAATTTACTCTGAGTAGGTAGGGGCCATGAGATTTTGTGAGCCTTTAAGAATTATCTAGTTCTGAATATACAGAAATGAAGCGTCCAAGGCCAGATTGGATGGGACTTGGAGCAGCCTGGGATAGTGGAAGGTGTCCCTGCCTGTGTCAGGGGGTGGCACTGGAGGGGATTTAAGCTCCTTTCAGCCCAAACCAATCTATAATTCTTTGATTCTATGAATTGCACCAAATCCTGGAATAACTATATTGCCGTATCCACAGTGAAAGATTACACATACATTTCCGTGATTCAATTTTTTTTCTGTTTGTTTTCTTTATTCTGTAATTAGAAAACTCACGTTTATTGAAGTATCTGCACCAAATTCATTTGTGTAACTCACTTCAGGCAGTTGCATACATGCAGGCAAGCACAATGTGAAATTAGGTCCCAGGTGCTCAGCAAATATTGAATATGTGAGTTGTACAAGTTGTTTTGTACTAGAGATTAATTGCTTCTTTTTAGAGTGTGAATGTGCTGCATAAGAAATAAAAACATGTAAAAGGTTAAGTAACTGAAGATCAAAATATTAAATCTGAGATTCGTATGAATTATATAAATATTAATTACCTCCACTTCAAAAAAAAAGTAGATATCTAACAGCATTGAAACAGAGAAAACAAAATGATATCTGTTTTCACAGAAATGTTTTGAACTACCTGATCTTATCTACCTTCTTTAATGGCAAATGAAGCATTTCTTATTATTTTGTGGTCATTAGGTGGAACAAAATATATAACTTGTAAATAAACTAAATTTGCAATGTTTTTCTCTTTTGGCAGGGAGCTCAATTCCACAGAGAATTCTCTGAAAAACAGTGAGAAAGAAGCAATGAAAATTTCAACCCAATCCATCATAAAATCTTGGGTACAACTTTGTGGGTGTTTATGAGAGCAAATGAAAGGAGCATTTAGTCTTGACTTGATACTGAACAGTTTTCTTGTTAGTGTGATGTAAAAACCTGTATTTCAAATAAAATTCAGCCATTATAAGAAATGCTTTTAGAGAAATTATTTTAAAAATCCATACAGCACTTATTCCCAGCTAACATACAAATGTTAGCATATAAAATGTACTGATGTTACATGCTTTAAAATGCTGCATTGCATTTGAAATAACAAACCTGGTAAATTTGTACAGGCTCGGAAATTTCAAGAAGAGGTGCAGCAGCTATGTTCTTTAATCAAAATTCACAAGTTCCACAGAACCAATGACCGTCCTCACCCTAATATGTTAAACATATGAGATTGGACTCACTCCTCTATTTTTAGTTTTCCACAACTTCTAACCAGTTACTCCCTAGGAGCCTTCCAGGCTTGCATAAATCAGCCTAATTAGCAGATACTCAGCTGAATCATATTCTGTGTCCACTTTTCACGTTTAAAAACAGACAAGGACTCGTAAAATGCACACACAATGTCATTTCACCTAGGTGGATAAAACCTCACGTTTTCTAAAATGCAAGTTCTCCTAAGTTCTTATTTGACCTATTCATTTTTGAAGGGTATATCCAAGTTTTGATGGTGGTAACAGCTCTAATTCTGGAAGGACTGAGCCTTGGGATATCCTGCCTTAAGTTACATCAGAGAAATAAATCACAGCCCTACCTCAGTTAAACCAACCTGCTCCCCCTTTTTCATGGCCAAAAATTGCAGGTGAGAAGATCGGGTGGGGACTGGCTCATCAGTACAGTTTTAATTATTGTTATCACTGTCATATTGGAAAGTTTCTGAAATTAATTATTTCCCATTTAAATCTCACATTGGTTTGCCTAGATTTCAGTTTCAGGTCTTTTTTTAAAATAGCTTCTACAGAAGAGTGTGACTGCATAAGCCAAACTCCTTTTACTAACAGAAACTCACAAAGGTCACTGCAATATGAGCAAAACTCTTCGATTCAAAATAAATGCCTGTATTTCTCTCAAAAAAAATTCCTACTTGACAGAATTCTGAGATGTCTGACCTTCTCAAGAGAGCAGATTTAGAGCTGTGTCACTCCACATTGGCAGAATTGCTTTGACTTTTCAGGATATTCTTACCGGCCAAAATAAACCTTCAGGTGCTGCAATCTGAAAAATCTCTACAAAAAATCCATTTATTTGGTGACTACATTGTGTGTCTAACATTTTCCACCTAGTAACAACAACAACAACAGGATACAAATGTCTGACAGTGCACAAAAACCCCAAGCCATACAACCAGGAACAGCACTGAGATGGCAGGGCTTGGTAGAGGAACTATTTACTATAAAACCAAGAAATAAATTATACTTTCTCCACTGAAATGTTATTTTTATCAGTGTTGTCAATAAAATATTTTTTCAGCGTTTCTACTTATCAAAATAATCTTCAGGTGACTGGTCAAAGCATAGATGGACAAAAACCAAGCAGCTTGCTATTTAACTTAAGCAGCTTGCTATTTAACTTCACTCTTTCTCCATTTGCAAGAAAGCACACGGACATGAAGATATGAGCAGAAAGCAGTCTAAATCTGAATGTAGATAAAATTATTGGTGCATTGGTGACATTGATTCAAATTTAATATGCCTTGAATTCAACAGATGTGCAACATTCAAAGGCAAAAAAAAAAAGGCACACGAAATAAGAACACAGTCAGTGGACAGAAAATAAAGTTGCAAAACTATGCTAGGAACATCAGGATATTTGCACAGATAAGCCATTTTTACAAGTAAAAAGTTTCTCTGTCATGGCCCTTTCTTTTGAATCCCACTGATAGCAGAGTCACCTTTCCCTCACCCTTTTCCTCCTAATCATCTTGTTTCACTACAGTTAAGGACATATTTGAAAGAAATGTTTCTCCTGACATGAAAGTAAGCCAATTTTATAGAATTTCTGTCTCCAGGAGAAAAAGCAGCCATCCAGAGTGCACTCCACGTTCCTTTTGGGAGAAAATATTTTAGAGAGGAGAGGGTTAGTCCACATCACACCCCGTAAGCAAGGAGCAAAGTCCAATAATTGATCACAGAATCATTTACTCTTCCTTGGTTTTACTGTCACTTATATCAGCAATATCACTCCCAGGTGTAAAAGGGAAGAAATGTCCACAAACCTTCCCCCACAAAACCCAACATGGCAATGGGATGGGTGGTAAGAAAAAATGAGTAATCAGTGAAAACACTGTAGAAGTGCAAGACATAATTTGCCAAATCAGGACAGAAAGTCTGTAAACCGCAGCAAAGAACATTCCTGAGGGTGTGGAGACATGGAAGGAGATCAAGCCCTTTTCAGAATACACCCAGATATCTTCAGGATTGTCAGACAGCATTCCACGAGGCTGAAAACCTGAATTTACAGATTCCCAGAAACACAGAACGTTTGGGGCTGGCAGGTTCCTCTCGAGCTGCCCCAGCCCAGCCTGCCCAGGCCGGGTGCCCTGGTCCATCCCCCAGGAAGGTCCATCTGGGGCTGGGATGTCTCCAGCCAGGGACACTCCAGGCCCTCCCTGGGCAGCTGTTCCAGGGCTCTGCTGTCCCTCCATGGACACAAGTTCTCCCTCCTGCTGCCCTGCACCTCGCTGCCCTTTATTTGATGGCCACTGCTGCTCATCCTGGCACTGGCAGCACCGAGCAGAGCCCGGCCCGTGCTCTGGCAGCCCCTGGAGATGTTGGGATGCATTGATGGCATCCCCTTGGCACCATCCGCTGGGGCCAGCGGGGTCGTGATGGCTCCTTCCCAGATCCCAAAAGTGCAAAAGACAAAGAGCAGGGGACTGTCAGTTTAGTCACAACAAATGCACCTTTACTGAGGGCCAGCAGCAAACGTGATAGAAAAGGAAATAAAGCATAGGAAGAAAGAGGGAAGGGGGAATATAGCTACCAAGGAGACGGAATCCTCATGGCCCAGCCACACAGATTCGCCGTGTCCGTGGGGGTTCACCAGAGCCATCTCAAAAGTTCCAGTTGATACAGTCTCAATCCAAAGCAGTGGCACCTGGCCCAAAGGTGGGGAAGATTCCTGGGCCATTGTGCTGAGAGCCCTCGGCGTGTGGGGCAGGTGCGAGCGAGCAAGGCCGAGCCGCTGCTTGTCAGACCTTGTGGGGCAGGTGCAGGCGTGTGAGGACAAGGCCCCATCAATCAGAACCCGTTCCCAGCAGGGCTCTGTGAAGGCACAGTGAGCACACTGCAAACGATCCCTTGGGATAACACCCAGAACACGTCCACCTCAGCCAGGCCAGGGCTCCTGACGGGGCCTTCAGGGCCCTTGCGACCATCGTGAGGCCAATGAAGGAAACTTCAGAGCGTCCCTTACACCCCTCTTGGTGTTCCCTTCTGCAGCCTGGCCAGCCCAGCTCCCGCAGGCTCTGGCCAGCCCAGAGGTGCTGCAGAGCCCAAATCCTGTGTGTGCCTGCCCTGGAGCCTCTGCAGCAGCTCCTGGTGTCTCCTGTGCTGAGGAGCCCAGGGCTGGAGCCAGCGCTGCAGAGGAGCCTCAGCTGGGCAGGGCACAGGGGCAGCAGCCCCTCCCTGGCCTGCTCCCACTCTCTTCCTGATGCTCCCAGGTTGTTTTCTTTATTCCATTCTAAAAATATTCCTTAATTGGAAGATCAGCAAAAGGTACTTTAAATTTTTTTTTTTTTTTTTTTTAATTTCCACACGCAACCAACCTGCGTTACCAACTTTTCATTGAAACTTTAAAACTCCTGCCAAGCAACTTAACTTCAAGATACGTAATCCATATGGGCAGGTTATTTAAGTTCCTCTACTTTTTTATTCAGACATAAATTTATAAAAATATTAGCAATGTGGATTCGTTTCGATGGTCATCAAAATATGAATAAGCACAATACCAGTTTTCCAAGTAGCTGCAGTCTACTGAAGGTAAAAATTTGATTACATATTTCAGTAGATTATATTTTGCTATGATTGTGCCTTCTGGGAGATCCAGTTTCCATTTTAAGAGCTGTCTAGCAAACAGCTTAAAGAGTATCACTGTGTACCAACAGATGCTCACGGAAAACCAGTGAGATTTCTACCAGAATGAAGGAGAAAAGGAACTACACAATGCTGAATAGGATTGTGGGATGTAAATCTTATGTCTTCGGGATGTAAATTAAAAACAGCCAAGGATTAGACAATTCTGGGCTCAGGAGCTGATCTTTGTGGTTTTTAGCTACTCCTGGTGACAAATATTTATTGTGGGGAATAGGAGCATTATTTATAATTTTCTCATGTGTTAGTAGCTGAAATTTAGATTGTGTTTAGGAAAATGGAAATGTTCAAATCATAAAAAGGGTCTTGCTGTTAATCACTTAACCTTGTCCAAATAGCTTCTTGACTCTTTCCCATGGTTATCACATCACTTTCCAGCACTGGCAATAACTTGATTGTCTCCCAGATTTTATCTTACAGGACACTTAAGCCTTTATTTTAGTATTAAGATACCTCTTTCAGAAATTTAGGCCCTGTCTTGTGGTGGTCAAAACTGTGTACTTGCACCCACTATAGATAACTCACTACTTGTGGCATGAATATTTCCTCCTAACAACTTACTGTTGTAAGGATAGTTTAATCACTGCTGGTTATTTAAGAGTGCAAACTTACTCTGAAACATCTCCTTTTTAAAAAATGTGTGAATCACATGTTGATATTGATAGAAAATTTTTCTGCATTTAATCCGTATCCTCAGTCCTGTGCGATGAAAAAATTCATTAAGGTGAAAAAAATAAAAAAAAGGAATCTTAAATAAAAATTTCTCTCAGCACTTCTCAGATCTGAGCACTCCTCAGATCTCATCCCTTGTTGTTTTAGAGTCTCAAGATGTGAAATGGAAACAGACTCAGTAGTCAGTTGTGCCTTGCAACACTGCCTGTCCCCAGTCCCACTCGTTCTGCCACATTCCCTAACAAACACTGAAATCTCTACAAAGTGTCCACACAGAAGATTAAACCCTAAACCACCCAGACCTCCCATTTGGGAGAGTAAATCAGTGTTCAAACCCATCCCTGATGATATCCCCAAGCAGATTGCTTCCTCCCTTCCTGCTCTCCCTCCTCATGGGTAAACTGCTACTCAGACAAGAAAAGGCACAGGGAGAAAGAACATAAAATATGGAATAGAGAGGGTGTTTGCAAGGTAACCTGATTTCAAATAAACTGCAACAAGCCACTGTGGTCATTCTAATGTTTCTGTCTGGGCAACTCCTGCCATGAGAGACAAAGTGAAGAGGAAAAAAACCCAAAAATCCCAGCAGGGAAGGCTAAAGAAAATAATATTGAGTGCAGAGTAAGATCTCTCCATCCCCATGACTGAATCTTTACAGAGAGACAGACACTCGTAAAATCCTTGGAGGAAAGAAAAATGCTTTCATAGCTTTTTTCCCTCAGACTACTTGTTCTGCTCTTGCCTGCTAGGTTTTTTTAGAAAGGACTACATTTGTAAAGGAAGACTGGTCCTCTGCCTTAGAGGTTATCACAAAATCTATATCGGACGCTACACCCTCAAGCTTCCAGATATTTACTGGTTTTTCCTCTTTCCTATCTCTCTAAGCAAATGAATTTTTTCCCCTATGTTCTGCACACCTTTTATTTTTTTAGTGCAGCAAACTGGGTTTTTTGGTGGTAGTGGGGGTAAAATATACAAGAATATACAAGAAATCCTTTCAATCCTGACTCTTGCAACAGTCAAAGAGAGTAAATTAATCCTGGTTTCACTCTAAAACTGGCACCTCCTCAGCAGAAATCCTTCTTGGATTGTCATACATATTTCAATTATCATTTCAGAACCTCCCTGCATCCCCTGGAAATTAGTAAGACAGAGGAGTACATGCTACACCTGAGTGGCTGACAGCCATGGCAACACTCTGAATTGCCACCTGAGAGCAGAGCAGGAGATTGATTGGCACTTACTCATGAACCAGCCAGGCTCTCCCATGATTACTTTATCTAAATATCATTTTCCTCTTTCACAGTGCGTCACCTCCCTGAAATTTTCACAGCATTCACTTTCAAGAGGTAACTTATCATACCCACTGCTGCAGCTTGCAGTTTGTCCACACTTGCACATCCATCATGGGTTTAATTGTAACAGATAACTCCATGCATGGGCAATTTCACGCATCCTGGATTAATCTCTAAGCGATATTGCTATACAAGTCCATGTGCAGAGAACTCCTCAGCATGATGAGGCACACAACAGCCTTTCCCTACTCTCTGTGCTCTTCCTCTCATGTTTATCGTGGTGCTAAGATAAATACTTGCCTGTTGTGAGTCTCTGAGAGAACTGTTTTGGGTTTTTTTTTTAGCAGATGAAGCAGAAGTAGATGGTTATGTGAATACAGAAAAAGAAGTTTTGGTAACTGCTTGGTTTTGTTGGTGGTGTTGTAACATCATGAAACATAATAAAATAAAATAAATACAAAATATGCAGTAGAATTTAGCAGATTAGGTTGGAAATAGAAATTTCAAAGTGAATTTACTGTGTTTGTGCTTTCACTGGTGTTTCTACCAGCTTTGCTTGCTGATACTCTCAGTGAAAGGACATGAGAAGTCCTTGTCTGTAAAGAATCTGAGCCCCCAGATTCCAATCTCTCAGCACCCTTTAACCAGCTTGGTTCTTCCAATATCTTCCCCTCTTAGCACTGGATGGAAAAAATGGGTTATTTTCTCTCTGTTGGAAAGCAGGAGTTTATTACTTTCTGGTACTACTTGAGTAGAAGAAATGAGTGTGTATATCTATATGAAAGCAAGCATACTGCAAGATATAAACTCTTATTTCTGGATTTAGATACTAGAACTGCTTGATATGGGCAGAAACACTCTGACAGGAATTTCCAAAATCCTGCTGTAAAGCTTTGTAACATAAAAGAGTGTAAGATTTTAATACCCTTTTACACTTCCTGCTAACTCACCATCGAATAATCCAAATGTCTACTACCTGTTTTCTGGTATCAGGTAACCGTGGGGATCACAGCCTACAAAAAGACAAAACACCCAGAAATTCTGCCAGCTGGGAAAGTGGAAAGGTAAATTAAAATTTTCTCTCTAATTCACTCATTTGGATGAATCAACACTAACTGCCTTCCATGTATGAGACTTGGGTGGAGCTTTGCCATTTGCAGCAGGATTTTTTCGGGGTTTTTTTGTCACATTGTTCGCTATTTTGAAAAGCCTGAAAAGTCAGGAGTTTTCATACTGCCCTTCTGGGGCTGTTGTGTCTGTGTGCTGGAGCACAGCGAGTCTGGAAGCTGGTGGGCAACTGAGGTGTTTCAACATCTCCAAAAAAAGCACCACAACCTGAGAGAGTGTCAGTAATAGAGACAGACAATTCTCTCCTCAGGTGCTGAGATCTCGACAGAGATATCTCAGGGAAACACAAGAAAACACCCTGTAAAAGGTGGGGTAAGCAGCAATGAAGTTATAATAGTAATGGATTTAAAAGTTGTAGATAACAAGCTTCACCAACATTAACCTAAGGGCTGATTCTAGCTGACTGTGGAAACACTTGAAAAAACTATGGGTTTCTGCCAAGAAAGTACTGATAATTAATATTTTAAAAGGAAGTCAGTCCAGATTTTTAATAGGAAAAGTCTCAAATGCACATGGAAGGAAGCAGAAACTGCATCAAGGGCAAAGTTCCTTAAGGTGGCTTTAATGTCCTTGTTTGCAGAAATTTTTATTTCATTACTCTGAAATGCAGAAGCACTTACCAAGAAGTTGTGCCAATTATTCTCCATCTTAAAATAATTTGAATGTCAAAATGAATAGAGGAAACTCCCCCCAGTGTCTGTATCAACAACAGCTCTGCAAAGATACGGGATAAATATGGGTTTATATTTTCCTTCCTGTTGTCTCTGGCCAGGTCAGCCACTCATTCACAACCACAGAACGTTGCTTTCTGTTGGACTGAAGTCTTACAGGTTTTCTACTTCAGACAGTATTTAAATTAAGGAAAATATTGCAATCATCTATGCCAATGAGGTGAGTGAAAATATTTTTGTTAATTCATGGTGAAAACACAGACTGGAGCTCCTGTGAATCATAGCTGAGCAAGCTGAGTTAAACTGTAATAAAAGATTAGCTACTCATGGAAAAACAGAATGGGCTGAAAATTGTCAATTCCAATTGAACTTCAATAAGAGTTTGGACTCCCAGAGGAAAAATCTTAATGTTTTCAAGATGGCATAAGTATTTCCAATTTGTATCCTGAAACAAGATTTCATTTTGAAATGTGATTGCTGTGGTTTCCTTAGCAAAGTGAAAAACACTCCAAAACCACAGAATGTATTATTACAAGAAACAAAACCCAACAATTTCAGTTTGGAGGGAGAACTTTTTTTCTCCATTTAGGTCAGAAAAACAGTTATTCACAAAGCCAGCATCATGAATCAATAATGAAAGATATTGGCGATATCACTGAGTTTATATTTACTGGAAGTGCTACATGATAGAAAATTATTGGAACAGGTAATCACAAGAAAAGGAAAAAAAAAAATCTCATGGTTAAAAAAGTTGATTGGAACCTCAGAGTTACCTTGTCTTTCACCCAGACTGCTTTTTAAGGGCTGCTACCTGTAATGTTCATTTTGTGAACTGCAGACAAAACCGATGAGAATGTGAATCCCCTGCAATAAATGTTAGCTCTGTTAGATGAACTTTTAAAACTCCCCTTAAAGTGGAATGCTGTGACAATATCAGGCAGCCAGGGTGACCTGCCTCAGTTTCCTATTCCAGTAGATGCAATTACCTGCTCTCTTTTCAGGGGGTTGTTATAGAAATATTTTCAGATGCATCCAGGAAGATTGCAAAGAGACTTTTACAAAGATGAACACTGATGAGGCCTGCAAGGAAATTAATCATTCTATTCCATGAGCAGGTTTTGAATAGTGTGCAATAAATAATGCCTAACTCTACTGTGATTAGAAGGTAAATGAGTTTTGGGGCCACAACTCTGAGATAAATAAGAGGGAAAGGAAGCTCAGCTTCATGCAGGTTTGGGCTCTGGACAGGTATTGTCCCAGCCTGCCAACCAGAACTGCACAGACAGAGTGGTCTGAAGGGCAGACTGAGAATCATTTCTTGATGGAGCTGAAAAATTCCACTGCTCAGGTGGAATGGGACTGGGTATTTGGCAGAGAGAAGCTCTCAGCAGAATCAACAGCAGTTTAGAGCAGGGGTTTACAAAATCAGTGAAAAGCAATCCAGGACTTGGAAACTCTGACTTACCACCAATTTACAGTTACAGACTTTTCTTGTGTGATATGTCTGTACTGCTTTTTGAACCTAAGCAAAACCTGCAGCAATAAAACATTGACCACTTTTTTTTTACCAAGACACTGGATTAAGTACTTCTATCTGCTTTAAACTGAGACCATCTTTTCCAGGGGCATGGGGAACTAGATATGTGCCTACAACACAATAATTGAGTTCACTCTTTTATCACACATCTGTCTCTCTTTTCAAGTCCTTTATGTTCTCCCAAAACTTTTATTCAACTTCCATCCAGGGAGAATTATTCAATTTCCAGCCAGGAAGAATTTTGAGTAAGTTTGATCTTTCTTTCTTTTTTTTTTTTTTTAATCACAAAGCTGACAAAAAAAAAAGTTTCACTTCACTTGAGCAACAGGTACACATGCTCACATATTTGAGAGGAAGGGAGGACAAAAATATCTGGTTGTATCTCTAAGTATTTTACACAACTGCTATCTTCTTAATATTCAAAAGAATTCTGCATTGCTGCTGAGATCATTGCATGATCAGTACAACAACAAATGCAAGGAGATGCTGAAGAGTCACCTGTTACTGAATGAGGAGATGCTCTGCTAAGTGAAAAGACATCCACCTCTGCCTTGTGGCATAATGAAAAATGTCCACTTTTAAGTCAGAAAACAGCATGGAATAATTTATTGCATCACAAGCCAAAGTTAAGCTAAGTAAAGGCCATTCAGACAACATCAATTTTGTGCTTCTTTTCTCTGTAGTGTTTGCCTAACTCTAAAAATTTAATATTCCTTTAGGTTTTTTCTAGATACTTTGCAGCTGAACATGAAAGAGGCATCAACTCAGGCTTTATGAAAATATATAAAAGTTGAAGAGCACTGACAAGCAGAAAACATTTTCTTCCAGGGACAGAGCAAGTTAAAATTTTTCCTCAGTTACTAATTTGGTAATTTTGATAAGCTTTTACTTTAGACTGATACTTAAAACCCATTAAAATAACCTGTAAAATTTGCTATTATTGTGTGGCTCATTGGGAATGAAGCATTCAACTGAGAACACATTTCTGAAGGGAAGTAAATTGATGTGGAGATCAGGAACAGCCCAATGCTCAATGATTTTTAACATCCTTCAAGGTGGCATCATCTAACTAATTAAACTGATTACATTTGAGAACTTCAGAGGCCTATAGATAAATTCCTAATCTTGAGTAGTCCTAAAAACCTTGATTATTAATCTGCTAATTGTGTGAAGGCATTTGCTATTAAATTCAGCAGTTCAGGAAGAGAAAATAAAAAAAAAACCTTTGTCTGTGCCTCAAAGCCTTTTAAAATAATAATGTGAATTTTTAGACTCTGATTCCCACTGCAGCCACAGATAGAAAGTAATTGCATTTTTTATCAGAAGGAAAATTTAAAGTTAACAGAAGAATAGTTAAAACTACCCACAGACATCCAAAACCTGTGGGTTGTTTTTCTTAGTTTCCATTCCAATATTATTGGAGATATTGTTCATCATGAGACCTGTGTAGGAAGGAATCTATCCCCAGTGTGGCCACGCTCCTCTTTACTGTAAGAGAGAGCATTTTATGCTTTGTTTTTAATGTTTTATGTTATTAACCATGTTTGTGACAAAGACTAAAGAAGCACCATTACCACTAAGCAAGGAGTATTATCTGAGTTAAATAGAAGTGACAATGAGCAGGAGCAGGGGGAAGAGGAAGAGGAGGAGGAGGGAAGTACCAAGAAGAAGGCAACAGGAGTAAATGATGGCTGTGGATTCCTCACAACTGAAATATTCCATTACTTTCCCCTCCATTCCACTCGAATGTGAGCTCGGGCCCAGCTCTCCCAGTTCCTACTCTTTGAAGGTTTTTTTTTTTACCTCATTGTACAATTTCCCTGCAAGTTTCAAAGGCAGCAATTTCACTCACACAGACCTGCCAAATCTCCCCGCTCATAAGGAGGATTCTCGCTTGGTTCTCCCTGCATCAAGCATGAGAAGGGTAAAAAGAGAGTTTTGACTTTTCTTTTTTACTTTTTTGTTTTGTTTTGTTTCAGAGTACACCACAAAGAGCTGTGCCCTCTCTTCCCACACAGTTCATCTTCACCTTCCACCCCTCTCTTCCACCAGGGCTGACCTGCCAATAAACCTGTATATTAGCTTTATATTCCTTCTGGGTGTAGCCCTCCTTCCTGAAGGATGAAAGAAGGATGGGGGAAATTGGACACATTTTCATCATTATAACAAACCAAAGCTGCCTCTTCCATGAAAGTTTCTAAGTCAGAAGGAGAGGGGAATATGTACAGAATTGGCTCAATTTTTTGTGCAGTGTCCCCTGCCTACACAAACATCTAGATCTTGGATCTACAGCCCCTTTTTGGGTGTTTTCCCTCCCAGGCATAAATAGCACCTTTCCTTGGTATGGTTGGCCAGGCACTCCCACACCTCTCTGATTTCTAAGAACTGCTTTCCTAAACAAAAATATGTATGCATTTTAATTGGATTTATTTTTAAAATGTGCATCAGCTCACTGAGTGGAATATTAAGAAATTCAGAATAGTTGCCTCCTTAGGAGGTGAAAATAGCTGGCTCTGGAAAATTTATTCCACATCGTGTCCCATTCCATGCCAAAATATACAGCCCAATTATCCATCATCAGTTATCAGCCATCCCACTCCATAAATATGCTAAATACCAGTAACAGTTTAAAATCTGTTCTTGCAATCAAAATACATAACTAGAAAAGTTTTCACTGAAGTATTTAAATATTTTAAGAACACTTTCTTGACAAGCTAAATGTGATTTGCAGTGGGGACACAGAAGAACACGCACTATGAGCTGGTTAAAAATAGGGGGAAGAAAAGCTAGAAAATATATTCACATTTGTTACTCACAAAGTGACATCTGAAATGATACAGCTATTTAAATGGAGGAAGATTTGCTCCTGGTACCTAAATGAAGGAACTGAGCCCCGTGCAAGCTGCAAACAAACACCATGGCTAGTTACTAGCTCTCTGTCAAAGGTCTGTGAGGTGCCAGTCAAGGGTTGTACAAGAATTCTTAATATCCTCTCCTCATTTTTATTAAAATGACCAGAAGCAGATTTTCTCACCCTGCCAGTCTTTTCAGAGCTAAATCAAAAGGCTCCTTCTGACATCAAGCCTTGGGAACCTCTCTGATGGAGAACGGTGCCTGCCACATGATTTAAATTTTAAAAATTAGTTACCTCATTAAGAACTAATGTGTGTTCAGCAGGAAGACAATCCTACACAGTGAGGAATGATATGGGCCAGATGATTAAGCTGAACAGACAGCGGAATAAAATGTGTTCCATTCCAGCAGGTAGAATTCCTGAGCTAAATTTTCCAAGTTAATCGTTCTCTTTCTTTTAAATCCCAGTTTTCACTGAGGAATCACTACTTAATAAGGTCAGGTGAAGCTGGAGAGCCTCCAGTGAGAGAATTAAGGAACATCACAACTCCTGAGGCAGCTGAATGTGCAGGGCTAGAGAAGGGAACAGGGAAATAACACACTCCAAGCTCTACTCTGTAGTTGTCCAACATCAGGAGCTCACAGATACAAACTCCAAGAGAGCTGGAGAGGGATTCTGGACAAGGGATGGAGTGACAGGACAAGGGGAAATGCCTCAAACTGAAAAAGGGCAGGGCTGGCTGGGATCTTGGCAATGAGGAATTGTTCCCTGGCAGGGTGGGCAGGCCCTGGCACAGGGTGCCCAGAGCAGCTGGGGCTGCCCCTGCATCCCTGGCACTGCCCAAGGCCAGGCTGGGCACTGGGACACTGGGAGGTGTCCCTGACATGGCAGGGGTGCCACTGGATGGGATTTAAGGTCCCTTCCAGCCCAAACTGTTCTGGGATCCTTTATGCTCAGCAACTTCACATCAATCACATTCACAGCTCAATCTGTTTGTTATGTAAGTGGGGCTCTGAGGCACAGCTGCTACAAAAAAAAAAAAAAAAAACAACAAACACCCAAAACCCACACCAGAAAGCCAGGAACCAAACAAAAAAACCTGTTATCCAGAAAAAAATAAAAAAAAAAAGGAAGTAAAAAAAAAAGTGTGCTCAAGCATAGTCCAACAAATGTGAGTGCAGAAGATAGAAGTCTGCCTTCATGTGCTTCACTTTCTGAATCTGTCCTGACTATGTGCTCAAGCAGCTGAAGGGAAAATAAATGCTGGAAATTTACATCAAAAGTGAAAGCCACAGACACAGGTTCACTGCTGTTCTACCCTTTCTAAAGTAAATTATTTCTTTCTGCAGTTTAAAAAGGGGATGTAGGGAAGCAGAGTCTGTAATACTGCAAAAAAGAGCCCAGAGAACCTTGGAAATATTTTTACCTTTCAAAAACTCAATCCTTGGAAATACCAAAATGCACATAAATAAAACCACGTACAAAAATATGATTTGCACCCATAGGCTCCTTGGGTCCAAAACCCCTCTGGTTTTCCTATATTAAATATAAGCTCCTACACTAATAAGAAATGCTGTGATCTCTTATAGGTCCTTATGCCTGTTACTGTGCATTCTTTAAATATAAGTATATGGTAGATTCCAAAAAATGTCTGGCCAGTCTATTTTCCACACTGTTTATGCAGTTTTAATGTACTAAACCACACGGAACATTACATTTTACTTCCACACATACAAACCCCATGATTGTGCTCCAGAAGCTGCCAAATACCAGTCCTCTGTGGTCCAAGGAAAAAAAAAAAACAACGTTGTGAAGTTCAAGAACACACACAAATGCTAATACAAATGTGTGGTTTTCAGAAAGAATGTGCTACACCTATTATTTTATGGATATTTTTTGGTTTTTTGTTAATATTCCCTCAGCTGTTAAAAAAAATTGGTGTTCTAATTTAAAAGCTGTTAGAGTCTAGTTCAAATATTATTTACACATATGAAACACCCTCACCGCTACTGGTTTGTTGTGGACTTTTTGTAGCCGTGAAGAAATAAAAGGTGCAAGAGATTTTTTTCCCCCAGTACATTATGGGAAGGACTGAAAGCAGTAAATGTTTTCTGACATCTGAAAGCCTTCCTAACATGTCATTGAACCCAGCAAGACCCTTTACAGCACGCTCAGGATTAGGTTTAAAGTGGGAAATCATTCTACAGAGCTCTTTAACACTGTTTGTGGCTGTTTTGTCACCCACGCTCCAAGGGCATTAGAATTGTTTAGTGTTTGTTTGCTGACATAGCCCATGGCTGGATCAGGAAGGCAAGGAACAGAAGAAATGCTATCAAAAGGGGGGGCAAAAACCAGCCTCATGTGAAATTTTGCAATGGTTGGCGGTAATGCCATAGAGGAGTGGGCATGGAAGAAAAAGAAAATTAATCAAATGAGAGAAATATTCCTAATTAGTGATGGAGAATGCTGTGCAGATTCTGGCTGAGAAGATACCTAAGCTTAATAAGTGTCTTTTAAGAGGACAGAGCTGGTGATAAAATACAGTTTAATGTTACAATTTATCACTGCCCCAACATGAGGCTCAAAATGATCTAACTGAGAGTGGGTATCTGCCATTTCCACTGTGTACTTTTTTAAGATGAAGTCTTTTTTTTTTTTTCTACTCAGAACCACTTTCCACCCAGATTTTTTTACTTTTTCACTTGGAGAGGGAACACTATTGTTCTGCCTCCTCCTCCTCCCCACCCATGGCTCTCCTTCACTAAACAACAAATTAATAGACAGAGCTAAAAGTAAAAGACCAGAGAGACATCTTTCTGTATCATGAACACCCCTTCAAAAACACCTCCAAGGAAATCTTTCACTGTGGTAACACATTTTGTGTTGACTCCGTTCCCCACTGAAATGCAGATGACAGTAGCATTTATGAGCACACCTGCACTGCTCTTTAGGATTGTTATTTTTATTTTTCATTTTCCTACCAGCTCTCAGGCTGTGTCCATAATTGCAGTGGGCACCTGGAGGGACAGCCACATGTCACAGATGCTTTCTCTCCCAGAGCCATCAGAACCCTCAGCTTTGCCCCTCACATCCCAGATATCACAGGCATGCCGACACCCATGACAAGAGACACCCTGCCTGTGCCTCCCAGACTAATTAGAAGTGTCACTTTTCTGGTCTCAGACACTCTGCAGTGAAATTCTAATGAGTCTAATGCGTGGTCTGAAACCACCATCCTTTATAGCAGACCCCAAAATACATCATTACCATAGCAGGTCAGCTCCATCCTTGCTCTCCACGTGATTTAATTGCAGCTGCTGCTCTTTGTGCAAGATGCTGGAGGACTTGTATTCACCAGCTCTGTGTTAGCAGGGCCTCCTGTCAGCATCATTAGCACGGGAAACTCAAAGTGAATCCGGACTCCACGTGGATAATGAGAGTGTTGGAAAGAGTGGCTCCAGCAAAGAGCCACTTGCTGCTGATCCATGCCACTAAATTGGTTGTTTAGCATTTCCATTATCAACCTTGCTGCTGATACAAAGCTGGGTGATGCTGTCAATTCGTTGGTACACAAGAGGAATGACTGGATGGACTCAGGGAGCACAGGTGGGACAGCATTTAGAAGAGAAGCGAGCCAGCTCTCATGGTGGAGGTATTTATATGTCTCTCCAAGTTATGGGCTCAAAGATCTAATTGATCATAGGATCCATACTGGTTTTACCCCATGGAAAAGGCAGGTGGCACACTAAGGATGTATCAGATGAGGTATTTCTGATAGAGAAATACCAAAAATCTGATTCTGGAAGATCTCAGTGAGTTCCTGGATTATACACAGTCATGGTCACTGATTAAAAGTGAATTTAGGCACACACAGAGGGCTAGACAGCTTACCACAAACATGGAGTCCTGAGTAAATAGATAAACCAACGACACATTCTGATGAATTTCAACCATTGTTCTTTCCTGATGTTTCTCCTCCATGTTAGAGCATCAGCACTGACATGAGCGCTGCTGCATGTAAATTATTCATACTTAACAGTCTGAAAACTGGAAGTGGTTTTTGCATATTCTTTCAATGATTGCTAATACCCAGCTCAGGAACTACTGGATTACTGCTCAGTACACGCTTTAACCAAAGTGTGTTTGGTTATATTCCTCTCATGTTTATGTGAAACACACTGGCAAAAGTGGCAGGTCTATAAGGGCATTATTTGATTCAGAGCTGGGAAGCTTTGATTTGGAGAAAAATCCTCTAATCTTGCACTTGCTGTGCATCCAAAATTATGTGACTGTGGTTTAGATAAAGCAGCCTGACACCTGGAGTTATATGAACAAAAGCCTTCAAAACTTCTGCTGTTAAGCAGTCTTAATGATGTTGACTTTACAAGGAAAACCCACCCAAAACCAGCAAACCACCAAATAATAATAACAATAAGAAAAAAAAAAATATATTAGCCATGTAATGAGAAATATATCCAGTGCAGTCCCTATTTCACACCACAGACAACTCTGGAGTTACTCTGTTCAAGGTGTCTGCAACTTATCTATGTCACATTCAACTTAATTAAATACATGTGCCTGTTCCACCTTCTCAGTCTTCTCTGAGCCAGTTGATTTTGATCAAGGGCACACATTTACATTTTTTTTTTTTTGGCTCATGAGCAATCCATCTGGGTAAGGACAGCGGGCTCTGATTGTTACCTCTCCAGCTGCAAAGGAGCAGAGAAAAGGGGTGCGTGTGTTAAAATTGTAAGCGTGGCTTTCATGAACCTGTCAATTTAAGGACTGATGGTAAAGCAAACTCAAGGCATTTTGTACTTTTGCTGAAATTATAGCTCTCGGAGTGATTCATCTCTGTCCAAACAGAATGCACAGAAAAGACCTTTAAAAGAAATTTGTCACAAGGCTATTACTGGGTGCAGTGGTCAAATACAGACATTTCCACAACCTCCCTCCATATACACACAAAAAATCCTTAAAAGAGATAAAACTGCCCTGCCAAGCAGTTTTCCACCACCTGGAATACTGTACATAACCTATACAGTAATGCTTAGGGGGTTTGCACTTTCAAAAACTACTTTAACTTGCACTTTGGGTTACTTAGATCATGAAAAATAATGTTTCCCCTTCAGACATGACTAAACAGGAGTAACCAAAATTCACTTAGTGATTGTCATCATTTAAAAAAAAAATCCCAGACCCAGAACCATTCAGAGCAGGTCTGTGCTGCCCAGAGTTTCTCAGGTGAGTCTGGCAGCTGAGAAGAAGCTGGGGATTGCACGATGCAGCAGAATTACCAGGAACAAGGGATGCATAAGGAGACCCAAGAGTTTTATGACTTTGAAAATGAGGCCCCAAGTTACCAGTCCACAAAAGACCTGCACTCACAGCCCCCAAAAAGACCCCAGGGAGGCACAGCATGGCTTGTACACATCTACTGCTCTGGGTATAATGAGCTGTCCAAATGGTTTGCTAGTCCTGAAGTAGGTCTTCATCATGACAAATGATTTGGGAGCACAAAACAAGAGGTATTCCCAACTGCAGAAACACCTGGAGTCCCTGGATAAGGTTCTCATCCGGGAAAAGGACATTTCCATCAATTACCCAGGTCTGAGTGCTTCAGTGTGAATGTGGAATGTCCCAGTAAGATAACCAGTATTTCATTAGAGTCCTGCTTTTTATAAGCTGCCACACTTCACAATTGAGATGACCACAGTCTTCCTAAAAATCTCTAAAAGCTGCACGACCTTGAGCCCCACCTCCTGCTGCTAACAAGGAGAAGGTGTCCACTGCAATACAGGGAAGTGCTGCAGGAGGTCTTATGAAGAGACCTATCAAATTTATTTATTGACTCATTTGCTGGTGTCAGGTTTTTCTCCTAACAGATTAAATTTCACCCTCAAATAGATGTTTCTAATACACAGTTGCAATTTTTTCAGTAGTTAAAGTGAAAAATACGCCAAAACCCAGCTTTTTTGGAGGACTGTGCTTACTTAGGAAGCATTTGAGTTACTCTTTAAACACCTCAAATGATACCATTATTGTCTGTACCTTTTATCCCTTTGACTTCTCTGTCCTAGTCTTATTTTGAAGATTCTGCTGTCCTTAGGTTTTCCTGCTGGAATAGCCCTCGACTGAAATACTGCCAGATGATTTAAATCCTCTCGTGGCAGCACTAGTGAAAGAAAAACACATTATTCCCATTTCAGATAGCCACATCACTGCTGAATACGGAGCACTGTCACATCAAATAAGCTGCTCCTGAAGTGCAGCCAAAGATTTCAGAGCTTCCCTCTGAAAACCAGCAGAGGGAATACTGGAATGACTGGGTGTTTGTTCATTAATCTGAGAGGGAATTTGTCTGTGTACCTTTAGGAATAAATACACTCAGATATTAATAATTTTCAGTGGGTTCGTACTACCTGATGAATATTTGAATTTGAAACCTTGATAACCATTAAGACCTTGGTGAGAGACAATGACATTTTTAATTAGGCACTGTATTCAAGGAATGTCCTAATTCTTATGGCACACCCAATATAAATTCTCTGCCTTTGCTCTCTGCCTTTTATGAAGACCAACAGTTTCACCCTTTGTAAGAAAACACTTACTATATATATATATATATTCGTTTCCTTCTAGAGATAGTTATGAAAGTCTGAAAATTCATTTGCTCCAAGAAATTCTTCTATTATATTACTCAGTCATTTTAATTGCAAATTTTAAGCTGATCCACTATATACATCTAATTATCTTTAAATGAAAAATACTTGTAATTCTAGTGCAGAAAATTACTATTTCTGTTTAATGGAAGCCTGTAATCAGTATGATTTACTTTCTTACTCCTAAAAAGTTCAGTAGCTGCGAAGTGAATAAAAGAAATGGGAAATGGCTTAAAAATAACTCTAACACAGCTGAAATCAATGGAGTGTATTTAAAACCTCTGATTTTGAAGGACAAATATTTGAAAGCTGTAGGTCTTGCTGATGAAGAAACAATCCCTTCAGGTATTAATCCTGGAACTATCCCATGTGTCTATACCAATTTGATGGGTTTTACTTGGGTTTAGTGACTTTGGTGACTTGGGCAGGGAGGAACACCACCAGAATATGAAAAAGAAACAGGAGAAGGCATCATGGAATCCTTATCATGATAGCATTAAGGAACTCAAAAATACAGGTGACCTCAGGGAGAAGTTGCTCCATCTTTCTCCATAGAGTAGTCACGTAATTTGCCTGAAACATAATTTAAAAAATGAAAACAAGTCTGTTGGTATTTTTTGGTTTTGTTTTGTTTGGGTTTTTGTTGTTGTTGTTGTTTTTGTTTGGTTTTTTGTTTTTTTTTTTGTAATTTACTATTAAAAATAAGTATATTATGATTTTAAAAAAATACAGAAGTTTCACGGCAAGCCACATCTCTGCTCTCATTTACTGCTAAATCAAAATTCACACTTGCTGGAATGACACAGAAAAATTTATCCTGGCCCTTGAATTACAGCACCTTCAGTTTTAACCTTCTGGGAAGAGTAAGAAGCAAACATACAGAGATCCATATGAAAAGCACAGGGAAAGCAGCCCCAGCAGGAAACTCCCCAGGCAGGCTGATTCTAGTAAATATCATCTTTAGATGCCTGAAACATTGCTCGTACAGCAAGACTTTGCAGTATCAACATAGTCAAAATCATCTTGGCTTTATTCTACTATTTCTTGATGTTCTACAGCTATTTGACTTATTTCCAGACTCTTCTCTAAAGGTTACATGGAATTATTTGAGCATAGTGGGAGTTTGGGGGTTTTTGTGAAGGTTTTGGGGTTTATTTTTGTTTATTTTGTTTTGTTTTCTTTGTTGTTTTGTTTTGTTTTGTTTTGTTTTTGTCTTGGAGATGGGTTACAGGAGATTTTTTTGTGTGTGGGTTTTGGGTTTTGTGTTTGGGTTTGTTTTTTTTTGTTTTTTTGTTTTGGCACTTTTGGGTTGGTTTTGTTTTTTTGTTTGGGGATTTTGTCTATTTGTTTGGTTTGGGGGGTTGCTTGTTTGTTTGCTTACTTGTTTGTTCGTTTATTTGGTTGCTTGCTTGCTTTGTTACCCAGGTAGACAAATGCTCATGAATGGTACTGCACAAATGTACAGAGGAATCAAACACTGGCAAAAAAAGTGACCTTCCTGCCTGTACCCAAACTTTGCACAGATCATGTCAGTAAAAGAAAGCAGAGGAAAGGAGCAGCAGGTGCTTTAAGGTGCTGCTCTCTGTCAAAAACCTGGGGCAAGACTCAGCTGGTGGAGGACAGTGATGCTCCAAAATTCTGGCTCCCAACCAGAAGCAAGCAGGGCAGCTTTTAAAAACAGCAACTGCTGGCAGCAAGGTATGGAAACAAAAGCATAAATAACCTCAAGTTACTTTTACATCTCTGGCTCATTTCCTCTGAGACTCTGCTATCTCTATTTCCACAAAGATGTTCTGCCATTTTACTTTTTCCTGCAGGACTGAACTAAAGAAGTTAACCTGTGCAAGATCTGTCTTCCATTCTATGTTTACTCTGAGAGTAAGTAGTGTCCACTTAAGGTCTTTTTACAATTTGAGATATAAAATGCTAAGGAGGAGAAAAAGACTGATATGTTCCATCAGCTTTTCCCAAAAAAGACAAGTTAAAAATTACAGATATTTAAATATAGTTTACTTTTATCTAGAGTAAAAGTAAAAAAGACAGGTCATTTTTATCTGAAAGAGGAAAGAGAAATTAATTTCAACTGTTTCAAGAACTGAGTAAATTAATGTGTAGTTTTTTTTGAACACTACCCTTCCTTCAGTTTATGCAGACAGGGAATATAATGCAAGGAGACACTTTCTCAAAGTTCTATTATTTACAAGTCTTAATAGATGCCGCTTTTCAAATACTATTTAAGGACAAGACACTAAAATATCCTGAAAAGGGAAGCTAGAGAAAAAAAAAGGACAGCCCCTCATCTTCCTCTGGCAGCACAGACTCTGCAAATAGAACAAAAATGGAAGTCAGGGTCCCACATCAAATTAACTCACAATTCTTGTTTCCCACTGGACAATTCTGACTCTGAAATATATAAAACTGATTAGAGCTTTCACAAAAATTCTTCTATATGGTCTCAACTGCCAGAAAGTACTTTGATTCTTTCATGTTCCAAAGGACATGTGCTCTTTTTTTTTTCCTTTGTGTGTATGTTTTTCTTCTGTGTTTGCTTGTTTGTTGGTTGGTTTTTAAGTTGCTAAGGATGGAAAAGCAGAGAAAACAAACAAGTTTCACTAATGGGGAGCAACGACCTCTCCCTGTGGCCTAAGTTAGCAGACCAGTGCCTCAAACTACCAAGATGTGCTTTTCATCACAACCCATTCCAGAGATGTGCTTCTCCTCCTGCAGGATAAATTAGAACCTGACTAATGTTGCCTAACATGAAATCACATTCCCTCCTCTCTTTCTTGCATGAAATTTGCTCTAGTGCCCAATGAGCTCACTGGATCTTTACACATGGCCATCTGAAACTTTTGTGGATATTGACTGAAGTAAATAATTTTCTAAGCCAGCTCAATTAAATCACGCACCAGACTGTTTTTTGAAGGCTAATGAGACTGGTGAGATCTGCATGCATTACTGATCCAGCATTCTGTGTAATTTTATAGCATCTAACATATTAATTCACTTGAAAATTATGTTAAAAAATACTTTTTTTCTTCACCTTATTTTTCCCCCCCAAATGACTTAAACTTTGACTTTCATGAACTAAATCTTAAATGATCTCTCAGTTGACTACACGACTGGTTCCAAGATTTACAGTCCCCTAATTTCCCAAATTAGGTTGGAGAAATAATGGAGCAGACCAGGCCAAGGCATCTGGAATTCCTTGGAAATTCCTGTCCTTGGAAATTACTGCAAAGGAGGAGGCCATGGAAGCATGAAGGGTTAAGGGTTTTCAGACCTCAGCCCAACACAGTGCAATACCTGTACACACTCTTGGGTCCGAGAGTGTGGAATTTCCCCAATTTCCCCTCATCTCATTTCAGAGCAGAGTCTCTCCTGCTTACCCTTTTCTTTTGAAGAAATACAGGCCCTGGAACTTGGACTACAATAATTTGGATTCTTCTCCAAGATCTTTATAACAGATTAATCGCCTCTTGCTCAAATTACCATTTTTCACTCTCCATCAGCTCAAGCAGTGTGGTTACAACACAGATTTTTCTCCCACACAGTGAAAACCAGAACCAGCTGGACATGTTCAACTGGTTGGTTCAGAAACTTCATCAGGGAAACATTTTCCCTTTTTCCTACACACTTCAAAGGGTAGACAGAAGAGCTCTTCCTGACACGCACTGGAAATAGTGGATAGACAGATATGGATAAAGGAGAACAAAGAGTTGAGCCCTAACCTTCACTGTCTCCAAAAAGCACATTAAAAAGTGAACTACTCCCCCCAGGTCTTCAGGGACCTTGAATTTCTGCCATTATATGAATTATCCTGAATTATAACAACTTATATGGAACAAAATAACATTGAAATAGTGACCAGTATTACTTTGCTTGCCACTCGATTCTACAAGGCGTGAGAGTGAGGAGGTGGCTGACACTATCCCAGTTTTTTTTTCCTTTATTATTCCCCAGGACACCTCTTTTCCTAGCCACTGGCACAGCTAATCACCCCAAGTTCTCATCTGCTGGAGTTTGTGCTAATTTGCCATCTCTCACTCAGGCTTTCAGAAATGGGATAGTAGCTTTCCAAAATGCTGTTGCAGAGCCCTGCACAGGGCTCTTGCTTCATTTTGGTCATTAATGTCCTTTTGTGACTCCATTTTCTCTCTCCCTCTCCTACCACGTCCCACACATGTCACCCCTCTCTGTTTTCAAAGCTCTTTGAAGCATCTCTTAATGAATCATCAATTACTCAGTAACAAAAAGTCCAGCAGAACCTTCCATGTATTTGAAAATTTGTCACCAAAGCACTCCGTGTTTCATTCTCCCCCACGTTGCCATTTAGCTTTGGAAAGATGGATTTAAGAGGTCCAACAAAGCTGCTTTTCATCTTCTCTGAACCCATTCTTAAAGCTCTCTGTGTCACACCATATCCCTGACCTTTAGTTATATCAGGGGATTGCTGTAGGCACTTTGACCATCACAGTCCCATTTCATCAGAAATGAGAATTTCAGAATTCTCCATTCTGTGCTCAGGCAGCATTTTTTTCTTATCCTGAAACTACAAGGTTTGGGCATTCTTTCTATTTTTTTTTCTATTTTTTTTTGTATGGTTGGCTAATACAATCCATGGTGTCAGCCAATAAATCTCTAGATGCTGTGAGAACAGAATTAGGCAAATTTACTTAACCATGGTCTTCAAAGAACTGCCACGAAAGCTTTTGCCATACCCCTGGCACAAGAATTCAATATACATTCTTATAGAAAGAGAAACAGATGTACTACTCACCCCAATTATTGCTCTTAGTATTTGCAAGGCAATTTCATGCTCAAGATCAGAAATTGTATGAGCAGCAATGGGATGTTTGCAGAACAAGGCTTCAAGCCAATGGATAAAAAAATAAAACACATTCTTGTCCTTCTACCTGCAGCAGCTCCTCACCTCCTGCAGGACTCAGAGGGGCTGCACATGCAGAAACACAGTGGCATGAAAAATCTGTTTTACACTTGAGATGTAAAGGAAGGAAACCTTATGAAAGGAAGTAGAGTATATCAGTTCTTCTCTCTTTCCTTCATTCTCTTTGTTGAGACCATCCACGTGGCAGGACCAGTGTGGGCTCTGAGGACGGGTGATCCTTGTTACCTTTCTCTCCCTGACACCTTTATGTCTCCCCTCTCCTGCTTTGTCTGGGCATGGTTATACTGTACTACTCCTTACTCCATACCAAGGTTTATTTACAGGACTGGGAGCTTGTCATTTATAATTGTAATTGTAAAAGTTGAGATCTTAGTACCTGAAGTTTGTTGCTGGAACTTGTAAAATTTAAGGGCTTGTTAACCAAAGCTTTTGAGAGTTAATAGTGGCTAACTGCTGGAGTTAAGGCAACTAGATAATAAAGCATAAGAATTGGTGTTTATTTTCAGCCTGAGGAGAATTTATAATGAACATCTTGCCCTCTACCAAATGGGTCAAGACTTTTGGGACTCTGTCCCTCTGGGAGGGTGTCCTGGTGTGTAAGCATGTTCAGAAATCTGAGTATTAATCCTGAACACAATGCTCAGCTGAGGATGTGAGTGACAAAGAGTGCAATGTTTACATCTCAGGGTGCACCTTCCAGAAGCACAGCACTGCAAGGATGTGCCTTTTCTTACTTCTAAGTTCTACTGAGTGCTCTCAATCTCCAGCGAAGGCAATCAAAGGCCGTGAAAACTGACTGGCTAATTGGAGAGACACATTTTCACTTTTCGAGCAAAAAGAAACATTTCCTACCAAACACAGCTCATGATCAACGGTCAGTAATCAGGACTTTTTTATTCACACATATTTTTATTTCTCCGCTTATGCAGGTTGCCATATACTGATCAGCTGTGTTTACACACTGCTTCATTAATAAGCCAGGGCAGGGTACATTCATTTTACTAGCTAATTTGCTCAAAACTGATTTCCTGAGGCAGAGCCAGTGAACTGAAGCGCATATAGTTTTTGTGAAAAATATAAAACCACTTTCCATTAGTTTTAAAGATCAGCTGCTTTATTATACAAAATACCTCATTTTTTACCTCAGTCAAGAAATAGGGAGGTTTTAAATTAGATAATTAATTATTAGAAAATGTCTGTTCCTCCCTCAGAGTGTAACCAAAATGAATCACCAATTCAGTTCATTTTAACTTCTTCCCTCAACACTCAGCAGAGTTGTTAAACTCTTTGCATGATCATTGAATCTCAAATCTATAAACCTCATCATCTCAGCAGGAGGTTTTCATCTGAGATCTCTTGTGCCAAATCCAGAATTCATTTTAAAATTCAGGCTCATAACTTCATTCCAATGTGTTTGAAAAAAGCCATGGTTTTCTGTCACAATCTGGAAATTGGACATTTCTATTACCATCTCTAGGAGGAAAATGTGCAAGATGAGTCTTTACATATTGCTACTCATTTCTTTTTCCACTTGGATTTCATAAACAAAAATAAAGGAAAGTTAATAATGCAAGTAAATCTTTGGTTTGGAGTTCTTACTGGCAGCCAACACAACTGCAAGACTATAAAGTGAAAGCTGCAAAATGAAAAAAAACAGAACACTGAAAATCACAACCTGTTTTTTATGTTGCTTAGTCTACTTTATTAATGATAAGTAACAATTACAAAGTAAATGAGCAAACAAAACCAAAAAACACCAGATGTGTCCTGCTTGTACTAGATTTTATTTTGCCAGCATCTACATAAAATACAACCCCTATTCCTTCCATTGAAAGGAGAGTTCTGCAGTATGGAGTTGAACAATGCTTTATCTCACACAGATACTCAAAATGAGGGTGATGAGGGGCACGAGACTTCATCCTCACCCCCAGTTAGGTTCATATTTACAGAGAAAATTACTCTGATCCTCCTGCCATGCCTTGCTGTCTCTGTCTCCTCAGTCTCACCCTTCTACAGGGACTCAGGATTGAGGGTTTCTCCTCAATCTGCCCCTGCAATGATACAGCCACAGTTCCCTCTGTTTGCAGGGCAGGAGATCCAGTCCCCAACTCCACCATGCTCTCCCTGACCTCACACCTATTTAAATAGTCCTTTCCTAAACTGGGGATCAAAAAACCTTAAACTTCCCTGCTCTCACAGGGACTCTCCCTCCCAAAGGCAGGACTTGCCATTTGTTGTTGCTTATGGGTCCTTTTGGTTTATTTCCTCTCTTGGTGGCACCGCTGCCCTTGAGGGCATCCCTGGTCACCGGGGCACCTCACTCAGGGCACCCATGAAGACATGACGCAAAGGAAACCCCAGACAGAACCCACTTGATACAAAACTCCAGAGTGACGTGGGCTGATCATCTACTGCCCTCTGAGTCCCAGCAGTGCGACCAGGATTTGTGTCTGTCCCCCTGTCCATCCCTGAGACGTCTCTGTCCACGGGGATGTGGGAGCAGTGACAGTGTGCTGGGAAGGATGAGAGTTTGACAAGAAAGTCTCACAGATATGAGTGTGCTTGGCAGAAAGATTTTTAAATGTAGAATCTGATGAAGGAATAGAGATGGAAGCAAGTTTTGATCTAGAAGAAAAGAATTGCTGAGCCAGTCTCACTGGATAACCAAGGAGGCAAAGGGTGTGTGAGTTAGAAGGGGTTTTATGGCTTAGAGCAAAGGATAAACCCACCCCAAACAAGAAGATGTTTTTACCAAGCACAAAGAGAGCACAGGCAAACAAGGCAGCAAAGTTGCAAGCAGAAAAAAGGTCTCAGAATTTTCCACTGCAAGAAAACTGAAAAACAACTTCTGGCTTAAACTGTGATGTACTGACTGTTAGTGACTGGAGAACAGTAACATGAATATGGTAATTACAGGAGTTATGATGGGCTGTAGATAATAGTTAAGGTACAGATTGGTTCTGCTGTATGAAGATGCTCAGCAAAGAAAAGTCTAGAATGCATTGTGACCAAAAGAAAAGTCTAGAATGCACTGTGACCAAAACCAAAGGGTCTCCAGGCCTGCCTGCAGCTGGAGCTGACAGCTGTGGGCACAGCTCTGTCCCCACGACCCTGGGCTGCTGTAACCTCTTGGATGGAACAAACTGCATTTTGGAGAGCCCCTGCAGTCCCACATCCCTCATTTCAGCTCTTGCAACAGTGCCCAGCCCCGGCCCCAGCCCAGGCACACGACTCCCTCTGCTCTGCCAGACCCTGCAGCCACCTCTCCCCAGCACACCAGGTGGCTCAGGTGGGATTTAAGCCCTGCTGACAGCCCCAGGCTTCTCCACCCCACACAGGAATGAGCTCCTGGCTTTCCCAGCAAGGCTGGCCAGCCTGGAGCTTCCCCTTCAGCTGCCCTTTGGGATTTATTGGAATATGGGTGCAACCTTCACCTTCGTTTGGCCACCAGGGTAATCCCTGGCTGTCCCAGAGGTGACAGATATCCCACCCTGCACAGGAACTGCCCAGGTCCCATTCCAGGATGAAATCCATCATGTCCATCCTGTCCCACTGACCCGGGGGACATTGTATTCATTGTATTTCCCTTTTTTCCCCCTTTTCTTAGTCTCCTGCAGCTGCAAAAGTAGAGGTGGGGATGAGATGTGACATCAGAAATTATGAATTTCCAAGTTCCTCCATCATGGACATTTCCATCCGCAGCTCATTTGGGGGAGCACCCTTACATTTCCCTCCCGTCTCACAACACAGGACTGGAGCTGTTGGCAAAAGTAAACAGCCACCCGCAACACCTACCCTTGAAAGACAGAGGTGTTCATTTTGGGGACAAATAATGTTACCCAACTGGCACATTGCAAAAGGGTGACCTCGCCATTCTGCATTAAAAAAAAAAAAAAAAAAAGAATTTATCATAATTTTACATAATTGCTGTCAGCAATTCAGATTAAGGGTTCCAGACCAGATCATAAAGAGACTCGCAGTGGTTAAGGCATGACACACCTAATTCAGTGCTGGCAGTTTTCATCTCTGGTTTCAACTGAAAAACAGGAATTCAAACCAAGGAATGTAATTTAACCAGCAAAAACTTCAGAGAGGTTTTAGCCCACTCTCCAGTAGGCTGTAATACAGTTATCTTTTCCCAAAGGTTCTTTGAAACTATAAAATCCTAAACTATGTCTATAATAATAAAAAACTGTACATCTGATCTGAAGATTTAATTATTTAGTTTAGACATAAAGTGACAGCTTGCAATATAGATAATAGTTTTGGCAAAGCTGCAGACATTAATCTAGAGGCAGCTTCAGTGTAAAGCTGTTCTGGCTGTATTCAATAGAAGTGTCATTGCATTTTTAAAATCAAGAGAAGCCACAAAAATCCATATTTCTCAAAAAAGATAAATCTGAAAAGCAACCTACTTTCAACGTCAAGTTTGGATTATCATCTATCAGGGCCCTTGGTCTTTGAACCACCAACTGAAAAATCAAAAATCCTGCAGTTCAATAGAGTTCAAAATGGGAAATGAGAAAAAGAAATAAACCAAAGAAAAAGAAAAAGGACTAAAATAATAAGCCAGAGAAAAGCTGTGGGTTAAGGTACAATATAAATCCAAAACCTGAAAACACTTTCAAATACCATCATGTTTGACACAGTGAAGATTTTTCTCTACATTTCCTGCCCTAAGTGTACTGCAGCTGCACCTGGCTCCAGTTCTTGGCCATTATGATTTGTAACATGGCTAATTATCAGAACTATTAGAAAGCTTTCAATTAATGGAAGAGTTCCATGAAAAGTGAAAAATCCCATGTAAAGCCTTTGTACAAAGGAAGAAATCAGGATTACATTAAAACCTCAGGCCTGAAGAAACAAAAAAATCCAGCCAAACAGAAGACAATTGCACCTCTTTCTACAAAAGTATATTAATAAATAAGTAAATATAGAATTATCTTTTTTTTTTACTCTGCCAGACAACAGTACATGCAGTCAAAAAAGTCAAGGTAGTTAGTGATAAACAATCTAGGTCACTACACAGACACCAAGGATAAATACAGTTATTTTTAATGCAGGGGAATGTTCCCAGACAATTTTTTGACAGCCTGAGACAGCCGTACTGAATGCAGAAACCTGTTTTGTCTACAGACATCGCCACCACTCTTCACTTTTTGGTGAACACTTGCAGAATGTAAATACCGGATGAAGATATGTCCTGTGTTAGTGCTTCCAGATGTGTTAGGAAAAGGCAAAAGCCAAAAAAAAAAAAAAAAAAAAGCGTGGTAGTACAGTAGCCACCTCTTCCTCCCCAGCTAATACATTTCTGTACAATTCCTGCCACTGCCATTTTCAACCAGACTCCCCATGAGGTCTGACAGGACCACGTGGGGACACAGCTGTGCTGCCTCAAGGACAGCACTGTCACCACACCACTAACTCCAGAGAGATGCAGCTTCTTCAAATCCCTCATTTCCAGCAGGAGAATATGGGGTCTGTTATGTCTTAAAGAGCATCAAGACTAAATACTCTCCCTTTTCTCCCAGACTGAAGAAACAGGAATTCCTCAGTCACTGGTGGGAATGATGCCCACCCCTCAGGTTGTTCCCTGAAGCACAAACCCTGGGTGAAGCCAAAGAGCAGGGCTGACTCAGGGAGGGCAGGAGGCAAAAGAAGTTGGTATTTTATTTTTTTAAACTACATCAACTTTGAAGAAGCACCCTCCATAAGGCCAGTTTCAACAGATACGCACTCTAGCCTGTAATCTGCTAGAACAGCAATTTTGTGTCTTTTATGTTGTTCTTTTTCAAAGAACATATGTACTATCTCTAAAATCTTCAGTAATCTTACTTCTCTATCTTAACAGGAAAATGGGCTGAGAAAAAACAGGCTCTTTCCACAGCTGCTTTTCCTACAGAAAATTTGTTCTGAGACCCTACATGAAAGGCTTTTAAAAATTAGCCCAACTGTTGCAAGATACCGAGACCATGTTGCAAACAGGCCAGGCATTTTCAATTTCAATTGTAAAAACTTCTTGCACCTCATTTTGCAAACGAAAAAGAAATGAGAATCTCCTGCATGCATAGTAATAAAGTGAGAATAACACTGAATGACATTAACTGAGAGCTCTCCTGAAGCAGCATTTCCAGATGATTCCCTGGTTTTTTTTGAGATCTCTCAAAATCTTTGGATAAGTATTTCCAGTATACCAACACTTCTTTCACACACACACAGAATGAAATGGATGTTCAAGCAGCTGCTGAGGTTGCAACGCTGGAGCTGGCACTACAGGAGACTCAAAACATGGCTTTTATCAGGCATAAGTCATCAAAACTCATCATTTCTCTTAAAAGCAGATGCCTTTTTCTACTTGATGTATCAACCTTTGTTTTCAGACTTCAGAGATGGAAGGTACAGACATGTCAAGGATAAGAGATGGGTGTGAACGACAGGAAAAATCTTGATGTGACACAGGGGACAAAAGATTGCTATGAAAGATGCTAGCACAAGACTTCAGGATTATTATTAGAGCATTAAAGGAGTGAAAGGGTGGCTTCCTGAAACTCAGAAATCATTAAAAGTAAAGGTTTTTGCTGCAGTTCTTCAGCTCTGCAAATGGTGCTCCTCTAGCTTAAAAAAGATAAAAAATTATAATTACATACCAGTGATTTTTATTCTAGTGAAGTTTGGGTAAGGTTTTGGGATATTTCTCCTTCCCTCCTCTTCCTCAAAATAAAATGTTTAGATAGAATTTAAATTCTGGTCAGATTTTTCTACAAGTATAATGCTCTAACCAGAATTCATCTGGAAAAGAAACCAATGTACCCATTGTTAATTGTTTATAACTCTCCATGGGAAATTTTGAAAAAAAAACCAACACAAATCCTCAAGAATTTGTTTATCAAAAATCCCAAACAATCAAGCAGCAGGCTAATTGGTCAAAATTAGTCAGTCAGGAATCTCAGACATTTTGAATAGTCTTCTCTTTTTCCTCCTGAAGGAACTGAAGCATACAATGCTTTTACCCATTTTGCCTTCTTTCTTTCCTCCTGCTCAGCCTTCAGCTGGTCTGAATGAAGCAGCCAGAACCACATCGACCCCCTGGTAGTTTTAAAACAGATTTCTTGCTTGGAATTAAGCCAGAGCAGGATTTCTAAGGCAGGCAGATCCTCCTGTTTACACTGAGAGCATGTGGGGAGCTCCTGAGCCTCGCCTGCTCTGCGTGGCCCAGGAGCGATCGTTATCCACAAGATAAATATTTGCTACAAAATAATTAGGGAAGAAAAAAACCCACTGTAATTTGTCCTCAACAGAATAAGCTACTGGGATTGTCTAGTTAATCAACACTGGATCTGCCCCAGGATGGTGAGATGGCCACTTTGGACTGGGAGATGGCCAGGAAAATGTGGAATTTGCTCCTCTGCCTTCATCCATGCCAAGGCAAAGCAGACAGGAGCACAAGGGATGCTCATGGGTCTGATTTCTGCACATTTCCACAGGGGGGAATACACAGCTATACTCGAGGAAAGGGGAAATTTGGCAGCCTGTGTCTTGGAGTTGGTCCAGAAATGTATTTCTTGGCAAAAAAAAAAAAAAAGGGTAAAACTGGCGCTGAGAAAACTATCCATAACTCACCCCTGAAGGAATCAGCTGAGGACACATCCAGTCTTCAACTTCCCTGTCCACATCACTTGCTTCTCCCTCCTTGTCCCCATCTCCCTTCCTTGCACCATCACTGGGACTGGCCTGCTCCTGCCTTAAGCCATCCCAAAAAGGCAAACTACCAGAGAAATTTACTGCTCTGTGTAAGAACACCACCAGTGCTGGAATTGGGGAAAAACCAGTGGCAGAGAAACTAGATGGGCTTCGGCCAAACTATCGAATCTCACAGAGTTGCTCATCTCAGCTTTGCCTTGCAGTAAAAAAAAAAAAAAAAAACAGAAAAACAAACAAATTTTGGAGGCTTGGGAAGTTTCCTACAGGCCAGATATTTGTTTCACCCCTCCCTGACCAAACTGCTCTGACCCACAAGCCAGAGCTGCACCTCTTAGTGCTCCACTTTTACTCACACTCAGCATTTTGGCTTCAAGCTGACAGAGAGTAGGTTTATACAAGTTATTAGGAGGAAATTCTTCCCTGGGAAGGTGAGCAAGTCCTGACACTCACCTGGCACTCAAGGTGCCCAGAGCAGCTGTGGCTGCCCCTGGATCCCAGTCACTGTTCCCTGGACACTGGGGCTTGGAGCAGCCTGGGACAGTAAAAAGTGTCCCTGCCATGGCAGGGATTGGGATTGACACTGGATTGGGCTTTAAGGTCCCTCCCCAGGCCAAACCATTCTATTATTCTATAATTCTCTGTTCTTAAATTCACATTTTTATGTAATCATTCATCTATACTGAAAGATATTGAGGCATATTAGAGCAATCACTGCTCTTGCTGTGTGAACCAATATAGATGTGGAACTAACATTAAGTCAATATATATAGTCAATCACACTTTATTCCAGCTGACTTCCAAGCTCTTGTTCAGAATGTTGCTTTGATTTTTTTCTTCCCCGATGGATTTCACAAAAGAAAGGATACATCTGACACTACATTCCCAGCTATGCCTGACATTGCTTCAATTACCTTTTTTTTTTTTTATTTCTTTATGACTTCAGTGACAGGTTGAACCACAAGACCCACATTTGGAGTAAGAGTTTAAGGTTAAGTAAAACCACCCCTAGGAAGGAGCCAGAGCATTTCTGTAACTATGCCACAGTACAAAAATGCAGCATTTCTAAGAGAAATTTCTGAAAGACTTTATATCCCTGAATAAGGACACCAGGTTGAAGAGAAGCCTGGTGAAGAAAGGCAAGGTGTCAGAATAGGATGAGCTTGATCACACCCAAGAAAATGAAAGTCATTATCAAAGAGGTTGATCTTTATCCTGAAGGGCTATCTGTAGGGAGTGCATCATTCTGTACAAGGTCTGAGGGTAAAGCATAAAAAAAGACATTAAAGAAATTACACAAAAGCATCATTAAAGAAACATATATAGCATGCCCCATAGAAGGGAGCTACTAGGTCATTTCAGCTACTTCCCATGACAGCAGCACATCATTTCCCCATCCACACTGTACATTATTCACAGCATCAAGCTAATCTCCCCTTAAAATTGTTCAAATAAATAGAACTGCATGGTTTTAAAATAGTTCTGGAATGGTATCTGAAAGCAATCAGCTAGTGGGTCTTAGTTTTTAACCTAGAAAAGACCTTGCAAAGCAATCCTGTGCAATTCCTCACACAAGCAAGGAATCTGACAAGTTACATTGCATGTTATAGTTTCTCCATCTCTACTTCAGAAGCCTGAGCTGGAAAAGGAGTAAAAAAAACCCGAAGAAAAAAACTCTGGCAAACAAATTAAAGCAGGATGGTGTAAAGAACTATAATACGGAGTAAACAGGAAGGAAACTTGGATTTCCAGGGCTGGTTGTCTGCAATGACACCCAGCAGTGATAGAAGCTCTCCTACATGAGGGGGAGACAGACTGAAAGATGTAAACAAATGCTAAACATAAAATAAATCTAATTTTTTTTTCTATTTTTTTGTGCCTCCGCTTGGCACATGCAAGTCTTATCCGTAAGTATTTCTTGTGTGATCTGTTGTAGCTTCACTGTTGCAGAAACCTAAGACATGGGTAATCAGATGCCAGAAATTACTGTTATTTATGCTCTGCTGTCACAGCTCTCCATAATTATGCAGGTTGACACAGCATCTTGACAATGATAGGGAAAAAAAGCAGCTTTTGCAGAGGATTTTTTTTTCCAGCCTCCCTGCACAGAATCTCAGCAAATAAAATTGCTGCAGCTAAAAATTAGCAATGCAGTCATCTCCTTCACGTTTGGTTTGGGGTATTTTTTTGGCCTGTCAAGAAGTTACTATTGTGAGAGTACTCAAAGACATGAATAAAAAGGTCTCTATGCCTAAATGGTAGCTTTATCCTACAGCAGGACCATAATCTGACTATGAATAAATAAATGCCTTGTGTAGTTCAGAATTGAAAATAATCAAAGAAATATTTTGAAGAAAATCAATGATCAAAATCAAATCAAATTCAAAGAAAAAATTAGTCACAAGGGGTCAGGGGCAAGAATGAGAGAAGATTATTTGCAAAACACTGAGAAAACACCCTGCTTTGCATTAAAATTAAAAATTTGAAACTGTGGGGTTCAAAGCCATAGTGTGAAGCACTTAACAGTCACCTGAGCTCGTGCTGTCCCAGGTGTGCAAGCTACACTCCAGAGTGAGCCTGTTCACTGGTTAAACTGCTGTGTGTACAGAATTGCAATGTTCTGATAGAGCACTTGGGATTAGGAAATTTCTCCATCAGCTTTAATCAAGAGCCACCACTTGATGCAGAAACTGCACCCTGGAGCGGGGCAGGGGGTGGGTTATGCCTCTCTATCTGACCCCACTCTCCCACACACCACCTGGGAGGGGAGGCAGCAGAAAAATCCCACACCACAACCTCCCACCTCCTCTGGGGCAGGCTTTGCTCCCCTCCCTGTCCCCTGTGACCTCCAGAGTCACAAAAACCCCACAGATCTGAGGCACAATTTTCTCTCACATCATGAGATTCCTGCTGGGATGTGCCAAGCTCCTGCCCTGGCTCTGCTGAAGGAGTGCTGATCTTCTTGAGCCTCCTTATCCATCTGCTGCTCCTCCCTGCTGTCATCTGCACGGTTCGGCTTGCTGCTTTAAATACTGAGCCTGAAATCCTGACTCCTAAAACCCAGAACTTGTCGTTCTGCTGCCACAGTTGGGAGAGCTGAGATAATCCAGGATTCTCCGCTTAAGCAGCGTAGGCAGAAGGACGGCTTGGCTGAACAGGAATATTCTCTTGGAAGTAAGGCAATAAAGGAAGGCGTGTGCCCAGTGTGAGCAGGACCAGGTGGCATGGGAAGAACACAGAGATACTGCTGCCAGTGGAGGGAGAAAATTGTATGGCCAAAGCTCAGATGGAGTTGGTGCTGCAAGAGCTGTGGGGGACAATAAAAAGAGATTTTCTGAATAAAATAATGGCAGTAGGCAGTGCAAAAATACCATTGGCCTGTTCCAGGAAGAGGATGGTCACCTCACCGACAGGGACAGGGACAAGGCTGCAGTGTTCAGTAATTCTTTGCCTCCTTCTTTGACACAGATGGACCAAGGGGGTCCTGGTGCCCTGAGCTGGAGGAGCATGACTGTGAGGATGAACAACCCCCAGTTAACCCCAGCCTGCTGCTCCAGATGGATCCCTACAAATCCAAGGTGCCTGATGGGATTAACCCAAGAATCCTCAAACAGCTGCTGATATCATCACAAAACCTCTCCTGATGATTTTTGAGTGATCTTGGGAGTCCAGACAAGTTCCAGATGACTGGAAGCTGGAAAACATTGTCTCAGTTTTGACATTGTCTCAGTTTTCTCCTTCTCGCTCAAGGAGAGCAAGAAGGAGGACACCAGAAACTACAGGTCTGTCAGTCTCACTTCAGAGCCTGGTAAAGGTATGAAGAAGATTATTCTGGGAGCTATTGAAAAACATCTGGAGGACAAATCACTGGTCACAGCCAGCATTGCTTCATGAGGGCAAAGTCCTGCTTGTCAAACCTGACTTCCTTTCAAGGTGACCCACTCAGTGGATCAAGAGAAACCAGCTGATGGAATCTTTCTGGATTTCAGGATAGCTTTCCATACTGTCTTTTACAGGGTTGTTCTGGATAAACTGTCCATCCTACAGCTGGATAAACACATCATGAGATGGGTGAGCAGCTGGGTCAGGGATCAGGCACAAAGGGTGACAGCAACTGGGGTGACATCACACTGGGAACCCATCACTAGTGAGGTTCTGCTGGGCTCCATCCTCGGCCCTGTGCTCCTCAACACCCTCAGGAATTACCTGGATGCAGGACTGGAAGGGGTCTTGAGGAAGTTCACAGATGATACAAAACTCGAGGGAGCTGTCGACTCCCTCAAGGGCAGAGAGGCCCTGCAGAGAGGCTGTGACAAACGAGAGGCCTGGGCCAGCTCCAACTGTGCGAGGTTCAATAAAGGAAAGTTTGGGATTTTGCCACAGACAGACTGGGGAATGAGAGGCTGGGAAGCAGTGCCAGGGAAAGGGACAGGGGTCCTGGTCAGTGGCAGTGTCCTGGAGCCAGCAGGGACATCCCTGTCCTGGGGACACCGGGCCCAGCATGGCAGCTGGGCCAGGCAGGGATTGTCCTGCTCTGTGCTGGGCCGGGGAGGCCTCACCTGGAATATTGGGTGCAGATCTGGCATCACAACACAAAAAAGGCATTGAACTGTCAGGGAGTGTGCAGAGGAGGCCATGGGGATGGTGAATGGTGTGGAGGGGCCGTGTGAGGAGGGTTGAGGGCACTTGGTGTGCTCAGCTGGAGAAGAGAGGCTGAGGGCAGACCCATCACAGCTACAGCTCCCCATGAGAGGAAGAGAAAGGGCAGCTCTGATCTCTGATCTCTGATTTCTGATCTCTGGTCTCTGGTCTCTGGTCTCTGGTCTCTGGTCTCTGATCTCTGGTCTCTGGTCTCTGGTCTCTGGTCTCTGATCTCTGGTCTCTGGTCTCTGATCTCTGGTCTCTGATCTCTGATCTCTGATCTCTGATCTCTGATCTCTGATCTCTGGTCTCTGGTCTCTGATCTCTGGTCTCTGGTCTCTGATCTCTGATCTCTGATCTCTGATCTCTGGTCTCTGGTCTCTGGTCTCTGGTCTCTGATCTCTGGTCTCTGGTCTCTGATCTCTGGTCTCTGGTCTCTGATCTCTGATCTCTGATCTCTGATCTCTGATCTCTGATCTCTGGTCTCTGATCTCTGGTCTCTGGTCTCTGATCTCTGATCTCTGATCTCTGATCTCTGGTCTCTGGTCTCTGGTCTCTGGTCTCTGGTCTCTGATCTCTGATCTCTGATCTCTGATCTCTGGTCTCTGATCTCTGGTCTCTGATCTCTGGTCTCTGGTCTCTGGTCTCTGGTCTCTGATCTCTGATCTCTGGTCTCTGATCTCTGGTCTCTGGTCTCTGATCTCTGATCTCTGATCTCTGGTCTCTGGTCTCTGGTCTCTGGTCTCTGGTCTCTGGTCTCTGGTCTCTGATCTCTGGTCTCTGGTCTCTGGTCTCTGGTCTCTGGTCTCTGGTCTCTGATCTCTGGTCTCTGATCTCTGGTCTCTGCTCCTGACAGTGGCAGGACCTGAGGGAAGGGGCTGGAGCTGGGCCAGGGATTTGGGATGGAGCTCAGGGCAAGGTTCTCCCCCAGAGGGTGCTGGGCACTGCCCAGGCTCCCCAGGGAATGGCTCCCCAAGGCTGCCAGAGCTCCAGGAGAGTTTGGACAACACTCCAGGGATGCCCAGGCTGGGATTTTGGGGTGTCTGTGCAGGGACAGGAGCTGGGCTGGATGGACCTTGTGGGTCCCTTCTAGCTCAGCTTACTCTGTGGTTGTGTCAGTATTTACTTGCCCATTTTCAAACTTCACCAAATCTATCTATCTATCTATCTATCTATCTATCTATCTATCTATCTATCTATCTATCTATAGATTATATATATATATATATCTATATATAGATGATATGTCTATATCTATATCTATATCTATTTCCATATCTATATCTATATCTAATCTATATCTAAATCTATATCATCTATATCTCTCTATCTATTTATCTATCTATCTATCTATCTATCTATCTATCTATCTATCTATATCTATATCTATGTATAAATCATAATATGTAAGCCTTATGGACTTAAGTCTTTTATCTACAAGCCACAAAACCCCTTTTGCCCCTTATTAAAGAAGTATGGACAGTGAGGAATAATATTGATAACCTCAAAAAAGTCCTAGACAGTGCTTTTGTGGCATATAACAAATTCTTACTTCAAATACAGAGCTGTGCTTCAAGAATTCGTAGGATGATTAGGTTTTATCTAACATTTCTTAAACTTCTAAGTATCTGACCAGATGTGAGGCACTAAGTGGCTGCAATTCCTCTGTACAGTCTCTGGAGTGTAGATATACCCAAATTATACCCAAAGTGCAGTATGTTTGCACATAGCTGCTATACACTATGTAAAATTAAGATGTTTTTATGTGTGTTTCATATGAAAACACAATCACACACACACACACACACACCCCACATGTAGTTATTAGCTGGATTAGCTAGAGACTTTATTAGATAATTATGGTCTGCTTCACTTCTCAGCTTTCGGAACTTAAAACAGAAAAACACCCCCAGTGCGATGAAAGGTAACACAGCTTGCTGATTAGAGGGAAGAAAAACCCACACAAACAAATGAATCAAAAACCCCACAAGTACGTTAATATATTCCCTGACCAGCAAGACTGAGATTTGATAAAACCTCAAAGCACGAAGGTGTGGTGCAGGTTTTCTGCCTCCACATTCCTGGGATACAACTGCTCATTCAATCCCTGCCTTCAGAGCAACAGACCCACAGCTGTGGGTCCAAACTGGGTTTGGACAGATCCTTGCTCTGTTCCCACAATATGAATGGCAAAAAAGCTGTTCTACCCTCTACACAGATCATTAGACTATCAGCCATACCCTGCTGTCGCTACACATGGTGAATTGTTCTCCCTCAAACATTATATCCAAGTTTCCTATAAAAAGGGAAACTTAGACCCATTATTCCTCAGACTGACATAACACACTGATTTTAGGCTGAATTTTCCTTTCCCCTAGGTTGTCTCCTGAACTTAAAGTGCAAAATGTGTTTTGGTCTTCCAATATAAAACAGCATTTTCCAGAGGTTTTAATTTTGCAGATGTTAATGTTCTTACAACCCTTCTTTGGACTTGAATCTTTTGACTCATCTTTTATTTTCTAATGCCTCATCTGACTGATTTCACTGTATTTCGACTGTGAAACTTTTCTGAAACTTAAATTAATAGCTGTCTGTTGTTCAACCCATATTTATTAAAATCAAGCTGGGCTTCAGGTATGCTACAACAATGCCCGATGTCATGGAATCACATAAATGGCCTGGGTTGGGAGGGACCTTGAAAGTGTCACAGTGCCACCACCTGCCTTGGCAGGGACACCTCCCACTGTCCCAGGCTGCTCCAAGCCCCAATGTCCAACCTGCTCTTGGACAATTCCAGGGATGCAGGGGCAGCCCCAGCCGCTCTGGGCACCCTGTGCCAGGGTCTCCCCATCCTGCCAGGGAATATTTTTTTTATCACATCTAATCTCATTTGTAATACAGCCCCAACCATCCTTTAGGATTTCAGAAATCTGTGGCTTGACTAATTTTGAGACGTTTCAGAGACTAAGATGAAAACAGTCAACTCCCATGTGACTCACAATAAGGTTGAGAATAACAGAGATTCATCTCTGATTCTTGCAGTTTCTTAAACACAGCTTCCCCAGGTATCTTCACTTAGGCTGAAGGGGTTTCTGGCTGTGAGTTTGTAGTAGGGGCATATGCTGCATAAACAGCTAATTTAAGGCATAAAAATCTTAATTAAAAGTTACTGTCTTTTGAAATAACTTCCAGAGTGGATCATTTCCTTGACTTTCAGCTGGGTGGTAATTGAAAAAATGTGGAGGAGGGAAGATAAGACAGTGAGCCTTTCCCCCTATGGTACCATTGATACACAACCTTCTATGAAGTATATCCTTTGAAAAGAGACATAAAGGATAAAGACATAAAGGGCAGTGAAATAGGAGGCTGGGCACATGCGAAAAACCCAACTAATACTACCAGAACGATTAATTCCAGTTATAATAATGCATGGCTTGACATCAAATTTTGTCCTAGGCTGACCAGGCACGTACAGAATACAACAGTATATCCACTATATGCTTTCTGGAGGCTATACGAGCAGTCATGGAAAATCAATTTGAATACAAATGTAATTTGTTAAAAGAACAGTGAAAATCATTATGCAGGGTCACACTGTCAGCACTTTGTACAGAAGCAGATGCTGTCCAAAGATGCAAAGGCATTCAGTAAAACAGAAGAACCTTGGTCTTTAAAAGCCCCTGTGATCTTTTCAGCCTTTCAGTATAGATACATGAGAACAAAGCTACAGTTTACCTCTCTTGTTTCTCAGCACTTTTGCTCCTTGCAGCTGATTCCAGCTGCAGAAAGGGGCTTTATAGAAACTTCTAAGCCTCAGAGAGAGTGAAGGTTCCCACTGTAATGGAGAAAAAGCAATATCTTTGAAAAACTTCCTTCAAAGTTCCAGATTTTTTCACTCAGGCTGACAGGATACGGTCATAAAATAACGAATTAGACTCGCCTGTTTTCAGCAATGTCAATACCATTTTTAGGCAAACCACACTTAAAAACTCAGCAGACAGCTAAGAGGAGAAGCACGCTGCATCCCAGGGAGCAGCTTCACTGTAAAGACAACTCAAATGGTAATTTTTCAGAAGGTCCTCTTGCAAAAAAATGTTTATCATGCAGGCATGGGATCTAGTTGCACTGATCTGCTGTGCACCTAGAGTCCCATTACTGCTGTTGATCAGCTTAAACCATGGCCAGAACCAAAACAGCCAACACTTTTACATCATGCTTTCCTTTCATCTGATCCCAATCTTCACTGACTGTTCATAAAGCTGTTGGGGATGAAAAAAAAACCCTAAAAAACCCCACACAGTGGTACTCATGAACCTGCATTACTGCAGGTGGGATGCACTGTGTTTCTTCCTCCTGAAATTACCTCTAGTAGTCTCTGTAGTCACTCTGGTAGTTACTGTCTGTCCATGCACAGTAAAGCACCAGAGTGCCTGGCATTCAAATTCCACCAAGGAACAGCAACAGCAGCAAATGTAAAAGCTTACAGCTGTTTTTTAAATATGCATAAAAGGGCATTGCTTATTAAAAATGCACCTGCATCTTTCTTGCAACCTAAGGGCTGGAAGTCACTGCACCCTTGAAGGCTGGTTTCATCATGTGCTTGCATATAAACACAGCAATGAAGATCAGGCTCCTGTTACAGTGCATGAGATTGCAAATTCATCAGACTGGCCAGGAAGAAGAAAATGACAGTCTCCCATTGAGATGGTTTTTTCATCCATTAGTATCTTTCAACCTCTCTCACCCTTCTCTCTCCCTTAAAATCAACAACAGCAGCAAAAGGACAGAAAGAACCTCACCCCAAACTTGCTGACATACTGTGCATTTGTTCCAAACACAAAAAGCAAAAGGTGTTTTTAAGACATCGTGAATAAACAGGATTTTGACCTCCACCATTACTTTGCTGAGCTCCATCAAAAAAAAAAAAAAAACAGTTGGTGTTTTTCTTTAACAGTAGGCTGGAAATGCAGGTCAGTAATGAAGTATATGACTTAACTTTGATCTGCACTTGGAATTTACCCTGAGAGGCAGCTGGGAACCAGCCACTGCACAAATGACACTTCCACTGGTTTTCATTCTACACCATTATGGGAATGGACTCATGGTGAGTAGTTCAAAACTGCACTGTTCAAAACCTGTTTTTTGAAAGAGTTTTGGTTACTTACAGTGCTTGGAGTCATTGCAACTTTGAGAGGATCTATTAAAAGTAAATGTTATGACAGCTACCAAAATTAACCCACTAAATCAGACTTGTCAAGCAGCATTTTGCTCCATTTCAGCTCAAAAAAAAAAAGACTCAGTATAATGTTCTTCTGTTTCTTTTCGAGAGCCAAGGACAAACCTTTAACTGAACAATCACAGCTTAAGCAATCACAGTGCAAATGGATTTTTTTCCTTCCTATCTCACTTCTGCTAGAAAACCTATTAAGTTCCCTCTGTTCCGAAGTTACCTGAAAACATGGCAGGACTGTGGACTTTAATGAGAAAACACCACAGATGTGAGCTATCAGAAGTTCCAAGGAAGCACAGTGCAAAGCACTTGTGACAAGTCCAGACTTCGTGGCAGATACAGTTATCTTCTGCTTAAAAAAAAAGAGACTTTGGGGAATAAGCCGCAGGTACAAGGACATATTGCATAAGCTATCACATGCTCACTGCAACTGTGTGAATGCTACCGGATTTTGAGAAGCCGCCGTGCTGAATAATTTAAGGGCTAATAAAATATTCAGTTTTTACTGATACACTGGTTTCATTTTGAAACCTGAAAAAAAAAGTCAATAATGAGGGGAAGAGGTCTTAAAAAGTCAGCGGGAATATTCTGGTACTCATTAGAACATCAGTTGTTCTACCAAGCCAGGAGGATAGAGGGGTCTCCACGCCGGGTGGGATCACACAGAGACACAGAACATCCGCGGCACAGGACGGGGCTCGGAGCTGGCAGAGGACGGGGAGAGCCCTCGGGGGGAGTGCGGGCAAGAGGAGGGGACCCACGGGGGTCCCGGAGCCGGACCCAGCTCCACCACCGGGAGCGGGACAGCCGGGATGGGCAGGACGGGACGGGACGGGACGGGCAGGGAGTGATCGCCCACCGCCCCCGGCAGCCCCCGAGCCTTCTGCGGAGGGGGCACCGTGCCCACAGCCCCACCACCAGCGCCTCGCACCGCGGGCTCAGACAACTTTTCAATGCCAGCAGGGCAAACCCCTGCAAGAAGTGATTAATATAAATAATAAAGAGAACTCCCAAGAGAGCTAAAGTTGTCTCTCTGGGGTACGGTTGGCGTTTTCTTCTTCAGGAGGGTTTTTAGCTTTTGGTAGGGTTTTGGGTTTGTTTTTTTTTTTTTTTGCTTTGTCTTGGAAGGGGGTGAGACACCGAGAAGGCGCCGCGGGTGTTTTAGAATGGAGAAGACCTAATTAGAGGGAGGCAGCGAAAGGGTCGCCTGGCGAGAACTGCTCGCCGCTGCCGAGATGCTCGAGCTCCCGAACGTGTTTGCAAACTGTTCCGCGGTTTGCTCGGAGCTAGCAGCCTCCAAATTACAATGAAGACCGGTGGCTGGAGAGGGGTGGGGGGAGGAAGGGAAAAGCGGCGCGGACAGCTCTGCGGATATTAAATCTTCCCAGCCGCTCATTCTGGATTACGTTTAATCTCTCACGGCATTTCTTTCCCCTCTAACCAAGCACAGTTTCAAAACAGAACGAGTCTGAGGATGGATCGTCCGCCGGCTTCTATTTGAAACGCAGAGATAAGTATTGTTATTTTTTTTCTTCTTTCCTTATGCACAAAGAGAAAAGGAGAGCCCGGACCAGCGGCACCCTGCCGAGAGCCACCTCCCGGTCCCCCGCGCACTTGGACTCCGACTTTGCGGGAGCTCCGGCGCGACCCCGACCCTTCGTCCCCCGCTCCGTCCCCGGTGCGTCCCCGCCGTCCCCTCACCTCGGGCGGGGCGCGGCGCCGCCAGGCTCCCGCAGAGCGCCAGCCAGGCCAGCACCGCGCGGCTCATCCTCCTCCTCCTCCTCCTCCTGTTCTCGCTCCTGCTCTCCTCCGCCTCAGCCGAGGGATGCGAGCGGCGGGCGCTGGCGGTGCCTCCGCCCGGTGAGGCGATGCGAGGTGCGGCGAGGATGCGCAGGTCCCTCCCGCGGAGCGTCTCCCGGCCGAGCGCAGCCCCCGCCGCTCCGCTGCCACCGCCCTTTACTCGCGGCGCGGAGCCCGTCCCGCCGCCCGCCCGCTCTGCGCGCCCGCCAGGTGCCGCCGCGCCTCCAGCATGGCCCGGCCGCCGCCTCCGAGCCGTGTCCCGCCGCCTCCTCTCCTCCCCCTCTTTCTCCTCTCTGCCTTCCTCCTCCTCCCTCCCTCCTCCTCCTCCTCCTCCTCCTGCTGCCGCTGCCCTGCCCGCCCCGCGCGGATCCCGGGGGCGGCGCCGCTGGACACACCCCGGCCCCGCCCCGCCACAGCCGCGCCCCCGGGATGCGGAGGGTGCGGGATGGAGCTCCCGCACCGAGCCGGGACCCCGCGGTGTGCAGGGTGGGGGATGTGGAGCATCCTCACCCGGCCGGGACCCTGCGGTGTGCAGGGTGCGGGATGGAGCTCCCGCACCGAGCCGGGACCCCGCGGTGTGCAGGGTACGGGATGTGGAGCATCCTCACCCTGCTGGGACCCCGGGATGCGGAGGGTGCGGGATGGAGCTCCCGCATGGGGACGGGACCCCGCGGTGCGGATGCTCCATCCCGCACGATCCGCACCGCGGGGTCCGGGCCCCGTGCGGGAGCTCCATCCGGCTGATCCCGGGGATGCTCCCGCAGCGCTCCGGTGGGCACGGACGGCTGGACCGGGTCTGCGCAGCCGGAGCTCCTCTCCCGCGGCAAATCGCATGTCCTGGGCTAGTTTGGTTTTGGGTGGGTGCCTGCTCTCCTCTCTCAGGGAGAGGACGCTGTTCACGAAGGTGTTTTATCCTCCGCGGAGGAATTTTGCCCTCCACAAAACTTCTTCTGTCTTGTAGGTGCTGTCCAAGCCCTGCGCTCTGCCGAGTGCTGCCTCGGTTTAAAATCCCTCCTGAGCGCATCCACACGGGGAACTCGCACGGGATCACAGGATTATGGCATGGTTTGGGTTGGAAGGGACCTCAGAGCTCACCACATCCCAACAGGATGATGAAGGACACCTTCCACCAGACCAGGAGATGCAAAGGTCCGTTCTTCCACCTCCCTCCCTCCTCAGGTAGGACATCATCCTGCTCAAAACTGGAAGGGAGTCAAAACAAGAATGAAAGATGCGGTGATATTTCAATAGCAGCCCAAGGTAGAGGGTAGATCCCACGTCAGACCACTACACACTTGTTTGTTTTTTTTTTAATTTTCATCTCTTTTCCCTACCTGGGTATACGGAGCCACGAGAGTGAAAAAAAGTACCAATTTCCTATTGGGCGTCAAAAGGCTCTCCAGGTATTTTATATCTGTAATTTGCATCCCGTCTACATGCCTTCATGGTGAAAGACCACATATAAATATTATATTAAGCTTTAATGCACTTGCCGAGTGAGAAGGATGAACTGAACAGCGCTAGGCTGTTGAGGAGCGTTTCTGCAGATACAACCTGAAAGTCCGGGCTGCTTGCATGACAACGAGAAGAGACATCGTGAAATTAGGAGTGGAAACGACCCGTTAAGTCGTCTGATCTCTTGGTTACTTTGGCTGGCACCTCGCAGTAGTTACAGCATTTCATTTTGCAAGCCCTTTTGTCTGCCATTAAATGCCAGTGACAGGGTGACAGCCCTTGCCTAAAGCTCTGGTTTTACATCTGAGCTCGCAATTAATCACATTTTTCTTTGGCACTGGAAGTGTTTTGGTTTCAACACCTTACATTGTCAGCAAAGATTTGAGAGGACGAGGCTTTTTTTGCGCTGGTTAAACTACAAAATTAACAGAAACGACGCTCCTTGATAAAGAGCATTTGACACCCACAATCCCACGGCATTTCCTGCTTGCACACAGCTCAGTGGTGCCCACAACCAGGTGTGCACTTCACCCATCGCATCAGGGCAAGTTTCCTGATGGCACTCAGGGCGGTGCAGAGTTGTCCAGCAGGCTAGGACAGATAAAAAAAAAAAAAAAAAACAAACCAACAACAACAACAACAACAAACTCCCAAAATTAATTAAATTAATTTAGCCCACAGCAGCAGAAAATATGTGTTACCACGAGCTGTAGTCCAGTGTAAAAATGCCCTGGACGTGTGGGAGCTTGGTGGCACCCACCAAAACTTTTTCCTGTCCTCACTGTAAGGTGGACTAGCAGAACTCACCTGGCAGCACTCAGGAGTGCTGCAGCCACACCTTCATTCAGCTGCACAGGGGTCCCTGCGATTGCATCACCACCTCTACAGCAACTTGGATTTCACACATCAGTCTCCATGCCAGAGATCTCCCTGAAGAACCGCTGCCGAGAAAGAAAACACCTCCCTTTCTCCCCAAGGGGTTGCTTTGCTGTCAATAAAGAGACAGTGGAAATTTAGGGAGCCTTAACAAAGCTTCTGATATTAACGCATCGTTTCTCTGCAACGGTGCTAATTTCTACTGATTATCTCTGTTTTACAACCAAGAATCCAGCTGTCACAATTACAAGGCAAGGCTGCACTGTAGCTGCTGTGGCAGCCCTGCATGCCTGCACCCCCAAGTGGCAGTCTTGCCTGCGATTTTTTTTTCTTTTTTTTTTCTTTTTTTTTTTTTTTTTTTTTTTTGTGGTTGTTATTTTATTTTTCTTGAGGGAATAATCCCGTAATGCAGCCCCTTTATTTCCTCAGTTAGGACAAATCTAAAGGGACTAACTACACTCGGTACCGGGAGGCCTTTTTCCACTGAGAGCCTGTGACTAGCAGCTGATTAAAATGACACAGAAATAGCTTATTCAAAGCCAGGCATTGTTTATTCTGCCAAAAGGGACAAAACAGCAAAAGGCTTTTCTGCCTGGTTCTTACCTAAAGAGCGGTGCCTTTTTGTTTCCAGGTTCTCAGTAAGTTTTATTCAACAAAGCCTATCTTCCCACCTCAGAGTAATCAGACTTTTTTTGCTGCTCCTCTCTGCTGGGCTGCTCTTCCTGTGCTGCTTCCTCCTGCTTGTTCCTGGTGTTTTGGGGATGACCCAGGATCAGGGGGATGCTGCAGGCAGTCCCTTCATCCAGCACCTTCCTCCTCCCCCAGTTTCTCCCCTGAGCACAGGGTAAAAAGCCCCAGCTCAGCGCTGTGAGATTGGCTCCGAGGTGCAGACTGCTCCTTCCAACCCACAGGTAGCAATCACCTGCATCCTGGCGTTCTTAAAATGGATTTTCTGAAGGCAGGCTGTGCTATTTACTGCTCCAGCCTGGGTTTTACCCCTGAATTCCTCTGCTGCTGTGCTGTGGGGTCACACCGTTGTCATTGGGGTTGTTGTGGTTGCAGCATCTTGCAGCACCCCCCTCCTACAGTGACCTGTCCCTGACCTCACCTTCTGGATGAAGATCCTAACCTGGTGTCCTTCAATGCCCTCCAAGGTTCAGAAATTATTAATTTTTTACCATTTTTTGTTTTTCTTGAAGCAGCTGCCTCCTGCTGTTGACAGCAGGAAAACCTGCCTTATGACTCTATAAGTACTATAGGTATGCAAATATCAATTTTAGTGGGAAACCCTAGCACCTTCAGGCCATCCTGAAGGTTCTCTTTTCCTTTTTTGGGTCACAAACTTGCAAATCCTTACTGCCATCCCCGTGGTGGAGGCACTTTGCTGAAATATGGGCGGGATGGGACTGGGATGTCACAAGCCATTGCAGCTCAGGCTGACGTTCTACCTTTTATATCAACATTAATATAAATACACAATATATAAAATCACATTTTTATGTTTGTATTTTGATATTTACCCCTAAGGCAAAAACTCTTCCTCCTGTCATGTGGATTCATTATATGCTTTGCGGTTTGGAATTTAAGAGAGAAATGGGCTCAAGAACTGCCAGACATTAGTCCCTAATATTTCTATCTTCCTTTTTCTGTCACACATAGAACTCAAAGACTACTTTTCACTTTCCAGACTGTTCCTACACTTCAGGATAATTCCTTCTTAATTTGACTTAGCTGCACTCTAATACTCAAATACATATTTTATTTGTTTACCAATCACTCAGGATCAAGTACTCTTTTGCATCCAATTTTTCTCATGTTCTTCCATCTAAATGATCAGCTCTGCTTGTCAGAATCTTCTGCCTAATAGGATTGCCAGACAAGGACCGTGGAGACTGTCTAGATCTGCATCATCCCTCCCTTAGGCTGAACATTCCTATAGACCTTCAGGGGGAGAGGAGGTAGAGTGGAGAGACAAATCAACTGCTGCCTTTCCAAGGGGAAAAAAAACCCAAAACTAACTGGGAAAGAGCTAATGAATGTCTGGTAATGTCCTCACTGTTTTGCATCTTACTTTTATTAGTAGCTTAAGTTTTCTACATTATTTCCTTTCTTGCCTCAAATGCTCCAATTAACCCTTTGCAGTCCTTCAGTACATTAAACAGGAAAAAAAAATTAAATTATAGCCTGTAGAAATGTAGGCAGCCGCACCGTCCTTAAATAAAGAGCCATCAGTAAAGGAACAGTGACAGCAAGTCTGAATGTGTAACATGAAGAGGAATTGGGTGTAAGAGAAGAATGATGGCCAGTGTGCTCAGCAGTGACATCAGGTCTAACATTTGTCGCACAAAAGGTGAAACAAGTTACTCCCACCTGGGCTGTGGAAGTAGGACAGCAAGAGCTGATCTTTCCTGCTTGCCAACCTCTTGCCAATTTTAGATGTCATCCAGACAACGTGAGTGTAACCTGCCAATCACCCTGTAACACCTTTAGGGTATCTTGGATACCAGCTTTGTGGAGGAGATTAGCTCCATCACCAGCTCCCATCACAGCACCCGCCAGATCAGAACCTCCTCAGAGCCAGGGATCAGGACGGTCTCAGGCTGCACAGGCACTGATTTTATTGCCACCTCCGTTATAATTAGGGCTATAAAAAGCCTCTGCTGCACGCAGCAGAACTTTCCTTTTATTTTATTTTTTTTTCCCCTCCTAATAATATGTACTTTGTTCTTTGGGGATTTGTCAGACAACTGGCTGCTCTGATTCTGCAAGTCATCTGTGTGTGTTTGACTCAAGAGAAGAAGAGATAATACATCTGTCTGTCACCACCACAGCAACACCACCAGAATTATAGAATTATTCCTGGGGTTGACACTGCCTCTAAAAAAAAAGGGAACAGTTGGTTCTTTTATCTCTTCCCAAGCACAGCCTGATCCCCCACTTCTTGAACATGTGAGGCTTCCCATTAAGCCAACGTGGGTTTTGTGAAAGATCCCCTTTCCCTCAAACACTTCTGGTTCAAAAGCATTGTCATGTAATGCTCCATCACAGGAAAGGGGGAGAAGCAGCTGTGCAACACAGGGAAACAGTCAAACTCCATTAAAAAAAAGAAAAAAAAACCAAACAAAAAAAACTTTTTTCTTTCAGTCTTGTGCAGTACAGAGGGTTTTTTTTTTTCCTTTTTTGACTATTTATAGGAAGGAACCAATAAAATCAGTATCATAGTAGGGTTTGATTACTTTTATTTTTGGAAATAAGCTTTTACTGCCCACAGAGGATAGTATTCAAGAATCCTGTCTAAATGCCTGAGTATGCTTTAAAATGAATCCTTTTCTTCCCAAAATGAGAACACGTGAAGTGCACAAGAACACAGGAGGGGAGAGGAGTGCAAAGGCTAAAGTGTGAGCACAACCCCTGACATGAGGCACTCCTGTGTTTCATCCTGTAAAGCCTTCTGCACAGCCCTGAGGTTGAGAAACTGATTAATCTCAGCTGGGATGATTCCCTGCCTGCTTGTGAAGGGAATTTGGATTCACAGCGTTTCTTTCAGCAGGACTAAGATGTGTAGAAGCTGAGTGCTGGTGCACGTGTGCCTGTTCAGTGCCTCTGCAGACAGCTCAGCACCGGTGCCACGTGGTTCTCTCCCACTCCCCGCAGACAGCAGAAAGTCCTGAGTTAGAGATTAATGTCACAGTTCAGGTAAAAAAGGCAAAGTTCTGCCCTGATGAAGTGACACCTGCAGCAAACTGCAGACAGTGGGTTATAGAATCATAGAAGCATGAAATGTGTTGGAAAGGACCTTTAATGTCACCCAGTGCCACCCCCCTGCCATGGCAGGGACACCTCCCAGTGTCCCAGTGTGCAGCCTGGCCTTGGGCAGTGCCAGGGATGCAGGGGCAGCCCCAGCTGCTCTGGGCACCCTGTGCCAGGGCCTGCCCACCCTGCCAGGGAACAATTCCTCATTGCCAAGATCCCATGTAAACCTACTCTCTGTCACTTTGAGAAAGTCCTCTGGGAGAAGGTTTCTCGTCAGGACCTTGCCCCAGCTGCTGGTGATGCTGTTCCCAGGAAAACCCAGAGGACTGTAGGGTACCTGCATTTCTGAGGGGCTGTTGAGCACCCACAGCACCCATGGGAGGGGTGCTGCTTCACCCCTCTCTTTGCTGTCTGTATACTTTTTTAAGTTAAATCCCGCTCCAGAGTGAGGAGGACCCTGACTGGCACCTCGGATATCACATTCCCATGCCATTGGTGGCCTGTACACCTCTTCCAGCTGCAAAAATGTGTACTTAAAGGAGATCAGTCAGTGGAAGAGAGACTGTCTGACTGAACAGCCTTTCTCCTTACAAAACCAAGCTGACACACACCTCTCTCTCTTTCTCAAGTTTGTCTCTTTCCACTGCTCCATGATCCCTAATATTCCACTTGCACAGTGCTTGCTCTGGGATAGCACCACTCTTTCTGCCCCACTCTGTGTATTGTTTCTGCTCCTTTTTACAAGAAAGCCAAATCACCATTATTAATGGGAGTCTTGGTTCATTCACCCTTCTAAACAACTGCTTAGGGAAAGGAGGCCAACAGCTCTTTGAGATCTCCAGCAAAGCTGGCCTTGGAAACATTTCGAGTATCAGAAAACATTTGCACCCTGAATCCTTGAAGGAACATCTCTGAAGTGGAGCCCAGTGACCCAGGTGCACTGAAGGATTCCCTGAAGGTGCAAGGATTCCTTCTCATGCAGTACATATTTTGCAGCCTCAGAAATCCCTTGGTTTGGCCAACACTCAACTGAATCAAGCTGAATTTCTACAAACCCCACAAGGGCTGTGCTAGAAGCTGCTAAAATTCCAAGCACAGCTCTTCAGGGGCTACGTTAAATTTGTAACAACCAAGGTGCTGTTTGGGTTTTAGTGCTGAAGTTGCTGTTTTGCAAAGTTAAATGTGTTGTGCCAAGGTCTTTATCCTACTGTTATTTATACTGGGTTTTCAAGGAGAGCATCATGAATGAACTTGGTGAAAGAGTTCATTTCAGACACCTACAAAACATATTTTCATGTTAGCAAGAATATGCTTCTAACCACTTAAATTCTAAGGAGTTTTTACAGTGTCTGAGGTTGTGTGCTTTTGCAGATCTTTGCAATAAATAATAACAGGGTTTTTTGGTTTGTTTGTTTTTGGGTTTCGTATGTGTGTGTGTGTGTGTGTGTGTGTGTGTTAATTTATTTTACTCTGAGGGAGAAAATGAGATTTGAAACATAATTTCCTTAATGACTTTGTCTTACTTTCAGTGCTCATATTGCACCATTACTTTTAGTAGCTCATTCACACGGAATTTCAGAACACAGGGGAGGAGCCATTAAATCACTACAAAGTATTTAAGGGCATGGTGCCACCTACATTTCAGGCATTTAACTGCAGACTTTGCCAAAAATCTTGTGATTTCCAAATCAGAGAATATTATTACAGCCAAGAGACTTTTGGCTCTTTGTTTCTCATGGTGGGATGCATTTCAAATCAACATCACATACACATGAAAGATTTCAATTATTAGTTCTGTATCAATCAAGACAACTAACCAACATGGTTTCTTCAATCTTCTATCTGGCAGTCCAATGTGACAGTTTGTAGATAATTCACATCAGAATTTGACAACGTGACAGATTTTAGAAATAATTTTATGCCGCTGCAGTGAGCCATCCTGCCTCAATGCATGACAGAAAATGTTTACCACAGAAAGTTACTCTTAAGTGTTCTTGGGTTGGTTGAGGTTTTTTTAGTTGGTTGGTTGGTTTTATTGTTCTTGTTGTTACCTTCTTCAGGCTAAGAGCTAAAAATGTGTGTTAGAAATTTATATTCATCACATAACCACAAAAGAAAAGAAAAGAAAAAAGGAAAGGGAAACGGAAAGAGGGAAGGGAAAGGGAAAGGGAAAGGGAAAGGGAAAGGGAAGGGAAGGGAAGGGAAGGGAAGGGAAGGGAAGGGAAGGGAAGGGAAGGGAAGGGAAGGGAAGGGAAGGGAAGGGAAGGGAAGGGAAGGGAAGGGAAGGGAAGGGAAGGGAAGGGAAGGGAAGGGAAGGAAAAGGAAAAAAAAGAGAAAAGAAAAGAAAAGAAAAGAAAAGAAAAGAAAAGAAAAGAAAAGAAAAGAAAAGAAAAGAAAAGAAAAGAAAAGAAAAGAAAAGAAAAGAAAAGAAAAGAAAAGAAAAGAAAAGAGAAAAGAAAAGAAAAGAAAAGAAAAGAAAAGAAAAGAAAAGAAAAGAAAAAAGAAAAGAGGAAAAAAAGAAAAGGTTGAGGGAAGGAATGTGCTAGTTCCAGTTACATTTTGGAAAGGTAATATTTTTCATGACTGGCAGAGCTTTTTTTCCCAAGATGGAAAAGGGCACACTCATCAAAAGAAGACACAAGAATTCTCTTTTCTTTTTCAGATTGTTAGTGGTACAGCAGCCAGGAATCTTGTTTGACACAAGATGCTGAGATTTCAACCTGCACTCTGACTCAAGCAATACAGCTGCTTCATCTGCCTCTCTGCTATATCAATTAAATATCCTGACTATTTCCTTCCCCTCAGGGACTCTACTTTTCCAATCAGTGCTCTGGTTCTCGTTATAATTTTGAGAAACCTTCATTTTGTCTCATTTGATTTCATCTCGATTGACAATCGGAGCAGATTTTCCAGGCAGCTGCTGAACAGGCTGGGGTGCAGCAGCGTCAGCCCCTTCCCCAGGGAATTTACAGCTGAAGACCAGAGCCAGAACCACAAAGTGCTGTGGAGGAGCAAAGTGAATGAGAAAAAGTAAAAGTGAACATGATTTTTTATGACAAAGTACGATCTGTGCAGGCAATTGTCTTTGTGTTGTTAATTGGGTAGGATAGGGGTCTGGGGAGATAAAAAATTCGAGGGTGACTTGGGTTGTCTGAGTTAAAATCTCCTTCAGCCTTCAGACTGGCATTTGTGTTCTCACAGGAGGATTGTGCAGGCCCCAGAGAATCAGCAATATAATATCTTCTTTTTTTTTTTTTTTGGGTTCAAAATCAGGACATCTCTCCCTGGAGGAGGAGGAGGAAGGTGCTGCAGTACTGCTGTAGCAGTCAATTTTAATAATAAAACAGTAATAACAACAGTGACAAAAATCACCACCAAAAAGAATAAAACCAAAAAAAACCATTGTTATTATTATTATCATTATTGTAGTATTATTATTCATCTAATGGAAATAGAGAAACTCAGAGAGCCTACATGAATTTAAGTAAAGGAATGTAGAACAGACAATGTTTGTGTCATGGGGCACACTGGCACATAATTCAACAGAATTCACAATGCATTATGACTACTACTACTAATACTATGTTTTTAAGTAATAGCATTGAAATATGTAAGTATACACATAAATGTTTTCCTTTTTTGTTAGCTTTGTACATTTTTCTGTCCATTTATTGCTTTCACGTATCCTGCATTGCTGCCTGATTGGTGGTTCTGTCACATAAAAAAAATTATTGTTTGAAATTGGGAGTTTTGTCTCTTAAGCAAGAACATGTTAAAAGGCCATGTTCATTAGACGTTTCTCTCAATCTGAGAAAGCTTCCCATTTAAATATTTTCTTTATGATAAAGGATGTTTCAGTATATGTTTAATTCATAAATGTACTCAAGAATTATTATTTTCACAAAGGTAGTTTTTTTTTCTTTCAGCTCTTTTGGTTCCAGTCAGCTAAGTAGGAAAGATTAATTACTGCTATAAAATTCAGTTCTAAATTATATATGGATATAATATGGACGTTTATTACTTCTCAAGTTTTTTTTTTTTTTGTTTGTTTGTTTTTTCTTTTTTTTTTTTTTAATGAGCAGTCGAATATCTCAGTATCTTGCAGATTAGGCAAATCTGGTAAATTCATTCACCAGAATTGGAATGGTGCATAAAACCTATTAAGAAGTAAGGATTTGTAGCTTTGGTAATCAAATTGGCAATGTTGGAGCACTGAAGCTGCAAAAGAACAATATTAACTCTCAAAATCATTCCTTTTGTGATGGGGATGGAAGAGGAGAAAAAAAGGCAGAACCTGATAAGAGCCCCCAAAGATACTTTTTGAAACAAAATTCTGATCATTAAACTTTGAAAAGTTGGTGACTGAAATTCAGCTTTTCAACCATACATATGCATGCAACTAAGAATGACCCATTTACACACAGATTTTTCTCTAAGCCAAAACAGCTTCTTCAGCACTGACAAGGTTTCAATTCACTTTTAAATACAAGAATATCGTGTCTGAAACACGAAAAGAAGAAAAAAAAAAAAGAAAAAGAAATTATGGCCTTTGAGCCTGAAAAAAGTCACATTCTATCAAAGAGCTGTACTTCCATGCCAAATGTTATTTGTTGACTCACATATCATTCCTGCTTCTGGCAACTGAAGGCCCTGGAGACAAAATGAGTGCCCCCAACCCACCAGCCCTGTGGGGAGTTTTTACTTGTTCCCTGTTTATCTGATTGTGTCTGGTGATGCAGAGCTGGGGGAGTGTGTGATTCACCTGCAGGCTGAGCTGGTGCTCAGAGGGACCTGGGCAGAGTTTGCTGGGGACAAACCCTGTGAGGTTCTTCCCCCACAGCCTGGGGGGGACCTGGGGGTGCTGCTGGGGACAAGGTGGCCATGAGCTGTCAGAGGCTCCTGGGGCCAGGAGGGCCAGGGGGTGAAAAATGCCAACCACCTGGTTTTAAAATTTTAAATGTTTAGTAGTAAAGTTATTGTAAAAATGATAAAAATTATAAAAATTTAAAATTATAAAAATATTAATACCATTAGAGTAGTAATAATTTGGACAAATTGAATTAGGACAATATGAGAAAATAGAAACAAAGAATTACAGACAGTCTGGGTACCTCTTTCTGGGCAGCATGAGCCTGACAAAGGACTTCCATTAACAGAGGATTAACCCTTAAAAACCTGTTGCATATTCATACACCTCATACATGATGCATAAATTCCATTCAAACACAGGATTCTGTCTGGGCAGTGTCAGCTTCTTCCTCTGCATCCTGACGGCATCGTCCTGAATGAGCGAGGCAGGAAGAAGTTTGTTTCTTCTGATAATGGGGCAATAAATTCTTTTTCTTTGAAAGATTCAGGTGTCCTGTGGCTGCTGTCTCAGTGCACATCCGTTCTTTAGAAAAAAGTGTCCTACATAGCAAAGTTTCTATCTTAACATTTTGTTATAACCTAAAACTACATTTAACATACTACTTAAGAAAATGAATACAGTATAACTTCTAACATAACACATATAATATTCTTTTTAATATTTGTGAAAAACCAATCATAAAATACACGTTTTTCACAAAGATGACCCTGAGGTGCCCTGAGAGTGGGAGCAGGCCAGGGAGGGGCTGCTGCCCCTGTGCCCTGCCCAGCTGAGGCTCCTCTGCAGCGCTGGCTCCAGCCCTGGGCTCCTCAGCACAGGAGACACCAGGAGCTGCTGCAGAGGCTCCAGGGCAGGCACACACAGGATTTGGGCTCTGCAGCACCTCTGGGCTGGCCAGAGCCTGCGGGAGCTGGGCTGGCCAGGCTGCAGAAGGGAACACCAAGAGGGGTGTAAGGGACGCTCTGAAGTTTCCTTCATTGGCCTCACGATGGTCGCAAGGGCCCTGAAGGCCCCGTCAGGAGCCCTGGCCTGGCTGAGGTGGACGTGTTCTGGGTGTTATCCCAAGGGATCGTTTGCAGTGTGCTCACTGTGCCTTCACAGAGCCCTGCTGGGAACAGGTTCTGATTGATGGGGCCTTGTCCTCACACGCCTGCACCTGCCCCACAAGGTCTGACAAGCAGCGGCTCGGCCTTGCTCGCTCGCACCTGCCCCACACGCCGAGGGCTCTCAGCACAATGGCCCAGGAATCTTCCCCACCTTTGGGCCAGGTGCCACTGCTTTGGATTGAGACTGTATCAACTGGAACTTTTGAGATGGCTCTGGTGAACCCCCACGGACACGGCGAATCTGTGTGGCTGGGCCATGAGGATTCCGTCTCCTTGGTAGCTATATTCCCCCTTCCCTCTTTCTTCCTATGCTTTATTTCCTTTTCTGATCCCTCCATCACATTTGCTGCTGGCCCTCAGTAAAGGTGCATTTGTTGTGACTAAACTGACAGTCCCCTGCTCTTTGTCTTTTGCACTTTTGGGATCTGGGAAGGAGCCATCACGACCCCGCTCGCCCCAGCGGATGGTGCCAAGGGGATGCCATCAATGCATCCCAACATCTCCAGGGGCTGCCAGAGCACGGGCCGGGCTCTGCTCGGTGCTGCCAGTGCCAGGATGAGCAGCAGTGGCCATCAAATAAAGGGCAGCGAGGTGCAGGGCAGCAGGAGGGAGAACTTGTGTCCATGGAGGGACAGCAGAGCCCTGGAACAGCTGCCCAGGGAGAGCCTGGAGTGTCCCTGGCTGGAGACATCCCAGCCCCAGCTGCACCTTCCTGGGGGATGGACCAGATCAGACATCCCTTCCTACCCCAAATATTCTCTGGTTCTGTGATTTGGTTCTCTTGTGGATCTTGTTTGGTTCTCTGTTTATAATGTAAAAACAATGCACCCTATACATGGAGATTCAATGAAACTCATCAGAGAGAGTAAAAATTGCGCCTGTGCCTGATCCATCTTAGACTCCCAGAGCTGAGCTGCCCTATGGTGAACTGCAAAAAGAAATTTGCTGCATCTGCCTGCTTCACATGATATTGCAAATACTTTGATATGAATCACATATAAATGATGATCTGAATAAAAAATTCCTTCAAATTTTGAAAAAAAAATCACTTGATTTAACATATTCAGTTTGGATTACAAACACACAATTTCTTTGTTAAGTTTTAGAGAACCTGGAGTTGAATGGCAGCAAGTCCTAAAGTCCTACCTAGAATTCATCCAAAGTTTTGCTCTTTTCCTCCAAAATTCTTCAGTCTTTCAGAGTTTTTGGGTGGGGTTTTTTTTTGTTTGCTTTTTTTTGTTTGTTTGTTTTTTGGTTTTTGGTTTTTGGTTTGGGTTTTTTTTGGTTTTGGTGTTTTTTTTTTTTTTTGAGTTTTTTTGTCCCTTTTTTTTTGTTTTTTTTTTTTCCATGGGTTTCTGTATTTTTTCTTTTAATTTTATTTTGGCTCTGTTTTTTGGTTTTTGTTTTTTTTTTTTTTAGCAAGATGACATTTTTACTATTCCCTTGATGCACGTTTCTTACCCCATTTTCTCATTTGATGTGAGACTTCTGGAAGGCCATACTCCCACAGTAAGTTCAGAATTGTTCTTTTCAACCATTTGAAATAACTTCTAGAGTCTAGATGTTTAGATGTCCTAAAACACTGGGAAGATCAATTACCAAATAAGAGAGTTTTGTCTCTCCATGGACAGGAAAAAAAAACCTAAAGAATTTAGACACCAGGTACTTGCACTGGTGAGAAAGTGCAGAATATCAAAGTACAGGGGTGAGGAAGTCTTTCTCCACAAAAAACCAAACAAATTAACTTAAAAATAAAAAACAAATTAAAATTAAAAGTAAATTAAAAAATTAAAATAATAAATATAAATATAAAAATAAATAAAACCAAAAATGGAGATGCTTTCAAAGGAAGCAGAATCATCTGCGGCTTCTTTTATTTGAAGGGCCACAGAAAATAACCAGAAACATCATCAAACACTGAGGAATGTAAAGGGATGACATAAACTCATTCAAAGGAGACTGAAATATTGTGGTACGCAGCAGAAATAGGATAAATTGTGAGAAGGTGGTGACCTGATGGTACTGCAGTCTGGCTTTATAGTGAAGGACAGATATTTTCATGGTTGGAGTGTCACTGAGACATTGCAGTTAATTTTGTCAGAATAAAAAAAAAAAAAAGCCTCCAGAATACTTATAAAAAACTAGGCATAATTAGTTCTGTTGCTTACAGAGATTTTTTTTTTTAATTGCTTTTTAATACAGATGCTTTGGAAAGGGAAATGTTGCACATTTTGTAAATGGTGTTACTGGCTGTAGAAAAGGCAAAACAAACATTTCCCTCTGCCTTTATCTACAATAATAGAAGAGATGCATCCGTGAACAAATGTTTGCATTAATGCTTTGATGAGTTGCAAGAAACACACATTTAGCCAGTAATTTTAAAAACCAAACAACTACACATAAACTTGGTGGTATCATCTCTAATAAAAATAATAGAGACTATTTAACAGTACAGACAACCGGCATTTGCTAGAGCTCATAATTAGTGTTCTGGCTGAACTTCAAATGTTTTATATATTCAATCTGCAGCCTGTTTTTTTGGTTTATCACCTCTCATTTCCATACACTTAAAAACGTTACCCATTGAGCTCATCCTTATAGGACAAAATTTTCACTTTCTATAATTCTGTTTCATGGAATCTTAGATCTACAAGCCTTTTGGGCTAGGGAGGGACCTTAAATCCCATTTTGTCCCACCCCCAACCATGGCAGGGACACCTCCCCCTGTCCCAGGCTGCTCCCAGCCCCAGTGTCCAGCCTGGCTTTGGACAATTCCAGGGATCCAGGGGCAGCCCCAGCTGCTCTGGGCACCCTGAGCTGGAGGCAGCTCTGCAGGTGGGGTCTCACCTGAGCAGGGACAGAATTCCCCCTCCCTTGATGCTTTTTGTTCAAGGTAAAGAAAGATAGGAAGGTTGGAGTGTGAACTTCTGTCCTTTCCACAAGGAACTCCTCCTGTATCTGGTTCCTGATGTCCCAGCGAGATCAATCCACAAGATCAGGAACTTTATAAACACTAACATGAAGTCATTCCTCAGGAATTCCTCTTACAGCGATCATTGTAACAACAAAAACATCACTGCAAAGAGAAGTGTGATTTGCAGTGCACTTGCAATGCTTTGCAGCGTTAAATGGCAGCACCTGGAGTCAACAATCCAAGGCAAGACTCCACTTTAGCAGCACCTTTTTGGAGCTGGACTAATTTGTACATTCATGACAATGATCATGAAAAAATCCCATATTTTAAACCATTCATTATGATATATAGTGGCAATTATTGCATTTGTTTGCTGTCTGAGAAAACAGTGTCCTCCCAACATTGATATCTTTGATAGCCTGTTCAATTAGGAAATCATAGTGATGTGGTTTTTTTTTTGCTAAACTTAAAGAGTATTTAAAACATCTTTAGTAATTTCTTCCCCAACATTGATATTTAAAAATACTGTTACATTTGATTGCAAGAAATAGATACTTTTTATGGCAAACAATCAAGCAAATCAAACTTCAAAATAATCAAGATATATTCAAGAAACAAAATCTCAAAACACTTCCTTGAAATCTAAGCACAAAAATTTATTTTTTCATTCAACACAAGGGAACTAGATGGAAATATGAAGAAGAAAAAATCTCATTTTACCTAAGTGATATACACTATTTTAAAGACAGAAATCTAAGAAATGTAATGATTAAAGAACGTGCATTTACTAACACCTGCAATTTTCCATGTTTTTATCTCTTCTATTCTTGGAAAGGCACCATGATTGATTGATTGATTGATTGATAATTGACTGATAGCCTTTCTTAACATGCCTGTGTCTTGTCATCTCTTCATCCACACACAAGTGATCCTAACCCATAGTGTTAAAATATGTGTGCTGAGCACTCAATCAAACTCAAACCAACATTACAAGCAAACAATGTAGAGAACCATTCTTTGCTTCCACTGGCCAAATTTGACTACGCTTATGACACAAACACAACATAAATTAATTATTGTCAATATTATATACTATAATAATTTCATATTGTTATAAATAATATAAATTAATTATTTAATTAATTTATATAATTTTTTTTTATTTTATTTTTTACTTATTTAATGAAACAGAAGCACATTTTTCCCCACCTGCTCTGAACCCACATGGCATTGTGGAATCTTTTCCTTTCCTTGTTTTAAAACCTGATTTACACTTCCAAAACAATGCCTATAGGTTCATAGCTATTCTCATTTATTTTGCCTGGTCAATATATCCACTTTTTCCCTGAAAACATGATTTACAGGAAATAACTTTACAGCAAAACAAGATTAAGAAAAATTGCTTAAAAACCTCTGCATTGTTTAGAGCAGGGAGGGGCACTGTGTGAAAAATTGAGGAACAGATAAAGCTTTCACCATCAGATATATTCTTCCTCCCACTGTAACTTGTTACGCTCAATTCTGCTGAATTCCAAGGCATCATTAATTCCCAATCCCTAAACAAGGATTATTTATCCTTTTATACGCTCTGTCTTCAAAAATAATTGTGCAGAAGAGTTCATTCCACAGCAACGTTCAAGGATCCAACAGTGCTCCTTCAGGAATACTTCCAAAATCCAATCATACCTAATTAATGATGCCACAATATTTTTCTTCCTTAGTTCAGCAGCCATTCTTAAAATTCTTTGCAATGTTTATTTAGAACTAATTGGCCCACACTGTAAATTTTTTTTCAATTTTATTTTTTTCAATGCTGAGTTGATTAACTATGGGCAGCCTACATTGGTTATCTTTAGATTGTCTCTGTTTCCTGCACATAAAAGAGGGTATTCACAATGCCATCTCCTGGAGCAAATGGAGACCTTAATTGTTCCCCATTTGTTGTGGTTACTCTACCTGAGACTGAAAACACCAGTGAAGAATACAGGTCTTGCCTCTCAGAAATAGGAACCAGCACAAACAAATTGTAATTTTAAGCTGTATTTTTCTCATTAAAAAAATACTAATTGTTAAAAAAATATATATATATAATTGCTATATTTTAGCTTTGAGATGTGTGAAAAGGTGTCTGGAATAGGAAGAATATAAGCAGCTGAGAAAAACCTGGAAATTATGAGAGCTCTCCACATGCTGTGCCAAACGTTTTTTTGTCCCTGTAGCTGATATTGTGTGTTGGGAATTGTTATACCGGACTGTAACACACTTGCACAGCACCTGGAACACCTGAAGTGGTGAGGCACAGAGGTTCCTGTGCTGGAAGCTGCTGCAGGAGGGATAATAGAGGTTTTTTCCAGCCTGCAGGACCCCTTGGCATGCCTTTGCAGGTGTTCAGGCACATTGCTGAATTCAAGCCAGCAGGAAGGAAAGATAGGTTTTTCTCACAGTATTACCATTCAAGAAAACTTAAATATCTCTTACATGGAAACAATTTAGATAGTGCTAATAAATTAATGTAATAGAGGTGCTTTTTAGGTTACCTAAGTGGGTTTTTATTGAGTATCTGGGGGGCCTTGGGATTGACTGATTGTTTTTTAAGGCTGAATTTCCTCTGCATAGACACCTCAGAGCAGTGAAGGTCTTGGGAACTCAGCTCCCTGTCCCAGACTTTCCCTGTTATGTTTCCAGAGTCCCATCACACAATTTACTCCATTATTAGCCTGATGAGAGACCTATTTTTGAGGGAAACACTACATAATTTTCAGTTCTCTTTTAATTCTTTTTTTTTATATTATTTTTTTTTTTTTGCCTTGCAATATATTGCAATAGATTCCTAGAGATAGCTCCCACCTGATTCACACGTTTTGCTTGTAGCTTCTGATGCCCTGACAGCGCAGCCCAAGGTGACACATCCCACAGGACACGTCTGCTCTGTTAACTTTAGAGTTACAGTTAAGGTCAAAAACACCAGTGTGTTCTCAAACCACCCTGCTCTGGGCAAAATAAATGGATCCTCTCTGTGGCCGCTCTTTTTTTTTTTTTTTTAAATAAATGGGGGTGATATTGATTCCTGACCAGGCAAACAACTTTTCAGTGTAACAGATGCAAGGGAGACTCTCAGAAGTGACATTAAATGAAATGCAGAAATTACCTCCTCGTAGATTTTTATTGCAAAAAATGTTAGGAGGACTGGAACAACGCAGAAAGAGGAACAACTATGGAAATATTGCAAAATACCAAACTGAAACTATAGCAGGCCACATTAAAAGGACACGTGTTTCTATTCAGTGGGAAATTAAGTAATGTGAGTCCTCAGCCAATGGTTTCTTTGACATACCATTAATTTATTAGGTTGAATTTAGGATGAAACTCAAAATCTTTTGCTATTTCTAGCACCTAGGAGCTACTACTCAGAGTGATGCTTGGAAATATGAAGGAAGTTTATTGCTAATGACTTGTTTGTGCCCTTTGAAAGGCTTCTTTATATAAAGAAGGAAATGGTGACAGCTTTGTGTGTTAGTTTGAAAGTCGTTTCCTCTGCCCAAATGTGTTGTTTGTTGGATTAATGGATTTTCACTGAATGATTTCTAAGATTCTCTGCTATATCCTGTCAAACAGCGCACCAACAGCGTGCCAAACACCTCTTTAGAAATGTGTAAAAACTAATTAAGGGTTTTTTGCTTAATTTATTGAACATAAGGCAGAAGAGTGCAAAAAGTCTTTGTTGGCTAAAGTCTATTTATAATATATTGTAAAGTACAAAATCTACAAAATTTTTTATTACTTAAAAAAAAATCAAGGAAGTTATTAAATGGTTTGCATAGAAAAGTGATTCAAAACATAAATTTCTTTGGTTTCTTGTTTGTTTTGAATTTTGCTCATTGGTTTTGGTGGGTTTTGTGTGCTTGGGGTCTTTGGGGATTTTTTGGGTCATTGATTTTTTTTTTTTTTTAATTATTTTGGGCAGCACTCTTCCAAGATTAAAGAATAATAAAGATCAAAAATTTTATACCGAGCTCTACAGTGGATGGCACTGCTGGAACTAAAATTGCTTCTGTGTCAGGTGTGGGCTGTTTATCTGGGAATAGAACTCAGGCTTTTGCTCAGATCCATGGGTTCACCATGGAAGGGAAGAAACGACTTTGATAAACAGGCAATTCATCATGACATTATCTACATTAAATTCAGACTGGTAGTTCTTCACTAGGTTCTCTCATTTTGAAGGTTTGTTTTTGTTTTACTTGTTTTGCCAGAGTTTTGTTACTTCTGAGACAAATAAATGAATGTAGAGAAGATAAAAGATAGAATCTTATATATTTCTTTAATTTGAAAAATTATCCTGGGCTGTGATTATTAAAATTCATCATCAGTCATAAAGTCAAATCACAGAGATTCATAGAAACACATTATTAGCATAGATAAGACAAGTTACTACCTGCACATTTTTCTTTCAGACATTCAGTAATTATCATTTGTTAATCTTCTCTATGAACACAAATGATGAATTCCAACCTTCAACTTTCCTTCTGTGTTTTTCCTGTCATTTTTTTTCTTTTCCTTGGGGAGAAACACAGATAAAACTAAACAAAACCAAACAGAAAACAATTTCACAGATAAGAGACTTTTTTCTTTTCCTTGTGGCCTGAAGCAGAGTTTCTTGGACTTGTATAATCTATTAAAATTTACCAAACTAAAATTTAAGTAGTTGAAGAGAGATTTTGAGTATGTGCAGTCAGGGATATGGAAGTAGCCCATCAAACTTTGTCCCTTCATCTTTTAGATACATAATTCTGCAAAGATTCACCATGTTTTAGCACAAAAAAGCAGAGGAGACCTCAATATCTGTGGATTTATGTTTGGAGTTGCCCCTTCTCCTTTCCCTTTCCCCTTCCATCCTGAGTTGCACATTTTAACCTCCCATGCTCCCATGGACCACATAAACCACTGGAATAGATGGTGTGCAGATTTTTAGCACAGAAATCTGTTTCACACCATTGAATTTCATTAGTTTTATTGCGCCATTTTGGTCCTATTTTGCAGGTTTCCTCTGGATGACAAAGAAATGGATTCCTTGAAGGAAGGTTAAAGCTTTTAACTTGATTTATCTTTTACTGGGCCTATGCTTGCCATAAAAGCAAGGAAAGGGAAACAGTAATTACTTTCTATTAAGGATATTGTTTAATCAAAAATGTATATCTGGAAAATATAAGACTGTCCATGCCACATGACAGATTCAGCCTTTGTAACCCTGCATCCCCAAAAAGTCTCAAAAAGGACATAAAAACACCTCTTCCCCCAGCCCCCACAGCTCCGTAAAGACAGAACTCTAAGTCATTTCAATAAGATTAGAAAAAATGGATTTGCAGGAGAAATTAAAAGATTATGGAAGCTTTTAATAGCAATTAATTAATGCAACCTGAGAGCCATTGATAAGGAAAAAAAAAAACCAAAACCAAAAACCAACCAACTTTTCTTAATATGATCTGTAGAAAAAATTATCTACTTTTTCCTATTGTTGAATAATTCATTGGGAATCACACATATTTTCTAAAATACATATTAAAAAAAAAAAAAAGTTCCATCACCCAAGCCAGAAAACAATTCTCAGGCCTCTAAAAATTTAAAAATTCAGTGAGCTTAGATAAGGAAATATCTTTTCTTCTCTGATGTCACTCTCTAAATGAGGCATTACTTTTGCTGTACAGGAAAATACAGACAGCAATTGGTATTTATACACATAGGAAAAGAGACTAATTTCTAGCTGTAGTCCTAGAAATATTGCTAAGCTAACTTTAAAGGAAATAAAACTTGAGGGTGAGGCTTGTTGAAGGATGCACTCTGTACGTGAAGGACTTGTTATTAATTAATTTAGTCCCAGGTTAGCCGCAAATGGCTAACATTTTGAATCAAAGACGTTAAATTCTGCTCTCATCCGAGCCTGTGAAAGAGCTGCTCATTAATTTGATAGTCCAAAAGGCAATTTGGCATTGTTCCTGATGTTTGGGAGAGGAGCACTGTGTGCAGTAGTGTTTCTAGTGGTAAAACAGAGTGTTTTCTTCCTCCTGTTGCCCTGTGGAGGAGGACTTTGGAACAACAGATGCTCCTTGTTCTTTGAGGCTGAAGTAGTCTCCACGGAGCAGTTTTAGAAGTATTTACTGTTTAAGGTGTTTTCTCCATTCCAGTAGTTTAAGAACACTTAATTGAGTCACTGGGATGGACATTATAAAAGATGTATGTCTGTATTTTCAGTGATGCAGGCTACAGTAGAAAATAATCTTAGTGACAAAACGCTGTTATTACTTACTTTAAATTCTTCACAGAAGCCCTGTAAGTTGGTTTTCAGCTTCTTATTGAACAGAGGGAAAATATGGCAGTCTCTTCCAGCTTTAGGTTGCCATTTTTTCCTATTTGGGTGATAATATTGGGATAATTAGAAGTAAATTATTGAAGCAAGTTGTTTTTAATTAAAAAAAAAAAAGAAAAAGAAAAAATGTCCCTCTTTTTTCCCTCTCAGACAATATTTAGAAATTAAATATCACTCTAGGCTCTTGTGTATCACACAGCTTCTGTCACAGATGATTCCTAAGATTTTGTCACCTCAGGTCTTGCAGAAGTTTCCAGTGTAGGGGTGCTGCCTCTCCAGGCATGTCCTGCATTCTGCCTGTAGGAAGCATTTTAATGACGAGGAACAATTTAATTTTCTGGCACTTAATGGTAATTTCATGGCATTTAATGGTGGTACTATTTAAATTTTAGTGGCAGGTATGATTGCATTTTTTGGGTTTTACACCAGCACTTCCCACTCTGTCCCAGCCAGAAGGAGGAAGTTGCCAAGCTGGAAGCAACACTGCACCCTGCCTAGGTATGGGTTGTACACATCCAAGATAATAATATTGCCATTATTTTGGACTAATGAACACTTCAGAAAGATGAATTTGTTCAAACTCGGTGACACATAGATGTTCTTATACACTGATCCTGGGATCAAAGGGTGTCTTCATAGCAAGGGATAGATTTAAGTGGTAAAAGCCACAAAAGCTGTAATGTAAGGGGTTTTTTTTGAAGTGGAAAACTGGTGTGGGTCAGATATCTTTCTTATCATCATTAGGACTGCTGAAATTATGAACCCTCCCATATCCAGTGAATGGCTTTGGAGAACAGTGAGTATTTTGTTCAAGGATTTCACCTCCCTTCCAGTCCACCTCTTCCTACGCCTGCAGAAATACAAGGTAACCAATAGATGTCAATTACTTTCCCTAGTAAATGGTAATTAACCGAGTAAGTTGATAGCATGCTAAAACACATTAAAAAGAGTAAGAGCTTTTTTTAAAGCAGCTTTTTTTCAAAATGCTCTCTCGTTCCTTTGACACTCAGAACAGAATCCAAACTCTAAATCATCATTATGGATAAACACAAAGAAAACCAATAATCTTTATTATCTAGACTACCAAGCCTATGCTAAACTGCTGACTTGATTCCATAAAAATATATGGAATTTCAAAGTTCCCTTCCCTTCCCTTCCCTTCCCTTCCCTTCCCTTCCCTTCCCTTCCCTTCCCTTCCCTTCCCTTCCCTTCCCTTCCCTTCCCTTCCCTTCCTTTTTCTCTCTTCCCTTTTCCCTTTTTACTCTTCCCTTTTCTCTTCCCCCTTTTCCCTTTTCCCATCTCTTTTTCCTCTGGCAGGTTGCGAGCAGAGTTTTGTAGCTTGCATCTCTCATTTCTCTCCAGTTTCATTTCTCTCTCTTTCAGTTTGTTTTTTTTTTTTTTCTTTTTTTCCTTTTCATTTCAATTTATTAATATTACTTTTACTATTACTTTGTTACCTGATTTTATTTCACTCATTAAAATTATGATCCCAAACCATGAATTTTCTTACTTTTACCCTCCTGATACGCCACAGTCCCTCTTGGATCCCAATGTGGTGCATGAAAGGCTTGAGATAACGACAGCTCTGACCAGAGTACGTTAAAACAATAATGTTATAAACATTTTTTGCATTAGATGATCAGTTACTGATCACAATGTTGATTTGTTTGCTCTCGGGGTTGTTTGTTGCACATCTTCTCACCTTGTGCCATGCAGGGCATGTTTATTGAAATAAATCAGAATTCCTGACATGGTGTTTGTTGTCTCTGAGGGCTGGGTTAGGATGATCATTTTGCTGTATCACTGGCCTGTGATATGAGAAAATTGTTGGTTGTCAGCCTAACCTGGTGTTTGTGCCCAGCACTGCCATCATCTCTGTGCTTTTGGAAGCAACCCTTTAAAAAATATTAATAATTACATCCTTATCCTTTTCTCCACAGAGACCCAATCTGTGGGGACAAGGACGGGCAATTTACCCGTTCTTTACCCATCCTTTTCCCCTTCACCTCCCCTTTCTCCCTCAGATTATTTAAAACAGAGGAGTTTTAATTTCTGTGGCACGTTCAAACCCTCATGTCCCTATTGCAATGCTCTTGGGTGTGTGCCAAACCTCAAGGCAAAAAAAAACTCATTTAAGAATATCACCCAAGATCTGTCTCAAGGATGGATAGGTGTGAGAAGCAGGGAGTGGGGCTTATTGTGAGAGAGATCCTGTAACACTTGGCATCTCCAACGTTTTGGAATTTCCCTCCTGACCTAGTGAGGTCTGGAAAAACTGTTAAAAAAAAATCTGGAAAAAAAAATTGCAGCCACTGGGGCAATTCTACCTCAGGTGAGCACATCATCACCTTGCTGGAATAAGAGCACCAGTGGCCTGGAAGTAGAGGATAAGGAAGTCAAGGAGGTGAGGATAAACCACAACACAGGGAAAGGACAGACATAAAGGGCCTCTATTGGACATAAATCTTGTGGAAAATCAAGTAAAGCTAAGTGCTTAATGGTAGTTTTCAGATTTTTCATTGGGCAGAGGAAAATAACACATTTCCTTCCTTCCTTCCTTCCTTCCTTCCTTCCTTCCTTCCTTCCTTCCTTCCTTCCTTCCTTCCTTCCTTCCTTCCTTCCTTCCTTCCTTCCTTCCTTCCTTCCTTCCGCCACTTCCGCCACTTCCGCCACTTCCGCCACTTCCGCCACTTCCGCCACTTCCTTCCTTCCGCCACTTCCTTCCTTCCGCCACTTCCTTCCTTCCTTCCTTCCTTCCTTCCTTCCTTCCTTCCTTCCTTCCTTCCTTCCTTCCTTCCTTCCTTCCTTCCTTCCTTCCTTCCTTCCTTCCTTCCTTCCTTCCTTCCTTCCTTCCTTCCTTCCTTCCTTCCTTCCTTCCTTCCTTCCTTCCTTCCGCCACTTCCTTCCTTCCGCCACTTCCTTCCTTCCTTCCTTCCACCCTCCCTTCCCTTCCTTCCCTTCCTTTCTCATTACTAATTTACTAATTTACTAATTAGATAATTGATCATGTTGTGTGAAATGACCAAGCCAGATTTGCCCTTTGCTGGCTGTGTAAACCAAACTGGAATATTCCCTCTGTGCCTATCAATGTGACAAGTCAATTTCGTAAACATTTAGTTTTATTTGTGATGGGGAACAACACATGTCCACAGAAAATACCCAAAGACTCAAAAGGACCAGCTGTCAATTGATGTTTAAAGGCCAAGATGCAGGAGAATTTTAAATAAATATATTAAGCCTTTCCTACAGATGCTTCATTTTGGTATTGTCAATCTCAGCTGCTGGGTTTTTCTCCTTAATACTGACTGTTCAAAGGAAAGTTATTTATAAAGTAAATGTAGAACAAATTCAGTTACTTTTGTAGTGTATACTCTGTCATGTTTTCTCAGTCCAATTTCAGTCTTGGAGGGGTAAAACAGATTGTGCTGATATTCCTGGGGGAATACCTATCGATTGCAGAGGTATATTTAAAGTAAAATCTTGAATTTTTTGCAAAAATAGGATATAATTTGAGAAGAAAAAAGATTGAATACCTGTTCAATGAAACTGATTTTTCACATAACCCATGCCTTTCTCAGGGAAGAGGTGAAAAATCTAAAAATCAGCATCATGTCTGGAGAACTTAAGGACAGGCAGAGACTTAGAGATGGATGTGTTTTGAACTTTAAGTCAATCTAAACATACACTCCTGTCTTAGTTTTAATTCCACATTTCAGAGAGCAGCTGTTTTTTAAAATATTTGCAAGTAAACTCAGAATCAATTACTGAAATGTAATACTGTATTTTTTTAGGTGGCCTGAAATTAATTTATGCAATCAGCAAAATCCTACTCCTGAATTTTTTCCCTTGTAACATGCAGTGGAATATAACTGTTATTTCAGCAACCTGAAAATCCTAACACATAATATTTGTGCCTACTTATTATGTTCCATACTTGGAGGGTTTTTTTCATTTGATGAAATTATATCACTAGGAGGAAAAAAAAAAGGGTTTTTACTTTTTATTGCTCTTCTTTTGTGCAGTTTTCATTTTCTAAGGGGAACTGCAAGAATAACCCACATAAATAAAACTCTGCCAATACTGGAAGTTAGTCTCTTGTTTAAGCAGTTATGAAATGAAATAGAAATTCTAAAATACATAATTTTAGCATTATCTACACAATCTTGGAAGTACCTTTTCTCAAGATGAAACATGGCTGTATAATGACAGGGCTCAGAATGTGATTTCAAAGATCATGACAGACTGTGACAGGGATTTAAATACTGCAAGGATATAAACAATTTTTTTGAAAGCATCGCTTCGCTAACATCAAAATTGAATTAAAAACAAATATGAAATTTTCAGATTACATTATATTGCCCTGTTAATTTTAAAAATAATTACTCTCAGAGGATAACTTGAGGCTGAGGAAAACAGAAAAAATGGTGTTTCTTTGGAATACCTCTGACCCTTAAAACTATTTGTGAGATAAATGCCCAAGAAAAAATTTAGTTAAAAGTGTTAAATTTATGAAAGAACTACAGGAATCCACAGTCACTGCTTTTATAACAAAGGAACACTTGGAAAGAAGCATTTATGGCAGCTAAAAAATGTCACTAAAAAATCAAACCCTAATTAAGATCACTGTTTTTTTCTTTCTGCAGTGTATGCTGAAGCTGTAGGGGTAGAGGATCTGATGCCAAATCAGTTAAATTAAGTAACACGAGCAGTTCTGCTCACAGGAATGCAGATCTGCCTATGGTGCTCGTGGTAAACACATCCCCATTTATGCACAGTCAGGAATCTTTATGACAGAAAATCTTTCATGCTTATTTCTCACTGTTCTGTCTACATTCTTCCTCTTAACATTTTTATTGAGTCAATAATCAAGAATACTTTCTGTGTGATATACTTCATAATGTTAAAGAGCTTGCTAGCAGGGTCAAGCATCCTATTCCCTATTAAATTAAACTTGCCTAAGTAAAAGACTTTTTTTTTTTTGGAAGTTTCATTATTTAATTATTGCAAATCAATATCTCCAACACTTTTTCCTCTACAGTATTTATAGAATCCTTAAACTTTTTCTTCTGTGTATTACCCTTTCTATCTTCTTTGAGACTAATCCACTTCAGTGGGCTTTGGTTTAAGATTGTAAAACTGTTTGGTTTATAAAATTTGAGTTAGTGAAAACTTGGTCCTTATGAATCCATGAATTGGCTCAGAAAAGTGAATATAACTCATTACACTTTGGAAAAACCCTTCAATGGCTTACAAAAAATGGAAGTTCTGGTAATTATTAAATGTTATATTGTGTTAAAATTGTTAATTTTATAAAAATTAAAGGACATTATTTTACTACAAGCAGGACTCCCGCTAAGAAAGATTCCCCAGGGAAGAAAATGAAACTAAAATAATCCAAAACAAAATCTACTCTATTTGCCCAGAAAAAAAAAAAAAAAAGATTAATAATTAGCAATTTACCACATGGAAACCACTAAATCAAAACAATACTTGTCTAGGGGGAAATCTTATTCCTGTATTCTCAGAATAAAATAATGGTTATTAAAAAATACAAAATAAAGAAAAAAAAATAGATGCTAGTGGGTTTTGACTTAAATTATTTCATATAGAGTTGAGTCTCTGTGTGCACTCCAATATGTGAATAAGTGCTTAACTTCACAGAAACACAAAAATATATGAAAAATACAAGGTCACTGGTAGAAGAAGTCAATAGGCTACATTGTTTTAATGACTTTTAAGATGTATTAAGAAACGAAATGATTTAGAAAAACCAGATCATTCCAACCGCTTTTCACATCCTTAATGCTGCAGGGTTAGACACCAACATTCCCCTCCTTAGCCATGGGAGAGGGATTTTCATCTAAATTATCTGATCTGCTTTAGGTTGGATGAGATTTCAGATTAAGGGTGACCTCCACAGTAATTACCCTCCACAGTAAAGAAAATCCTTGTGCCCAGCTTGTCAGCAGAACTCCAGCAAAGTCCATGGGACAGGTCTGATCTGTCAGGTGATTTCAGGTCATCAGCTGCTAAATACATGACGAGAGCTGAAGTGAAATAGCTGTGCATAGAGAGACAGAGAGAAGGAGGGGTCTGAAGCTCCTGCAGCACAGGAGGAGCTCCTCTTCTCTGAGGAGATCCGACTGATGGGCGAGGTGACTTTACACTCCAGACAGAAAATCAGGATACCACCCCATCTCTGAGTCCCAGGGAGCAGAATTTTAAGGTAAAGGATCACCCGTTTTAAATGCTTTTGGATGTCATTCCTCTCCATTTGACACACCCGGGAAACCCTGGGATGGAACAGGGGGAGGAAGCTACACCCACCAACACAAATGGCAAGAACAAATACACGGTGGAGATGTCCTTTGGAAGCAATTCAAATCAAAGATGCAACATTATCTCTTCTTCAAAAAACACACTTAATTTGGCTAAAAGCCAGGCAGGCCTTTTGAGGCAACACTTTCAAACTAGAGGATAGTTGGTTAGCTGTGAGCAGCTATTGTTATCACCCTTGGCTTTCTTCTTTAACATCAATTGCTTCAGCGTGACACAGCAAGGCTGATCCTATGCTTTCATGTACCCTTTCCTCATTTATTCTTGAAAGGTCAAAGCAGATCTCTGCTAATTCCCCCGAGCCCTTTTCCAAGGCACCTGTAACTGTGTGGCAGAGTGGATTCTCCTCATTGGCAAAGTGCCTAAATGTTCGCTGCTGTGATCTCTATCTCAGTACTGCCTGCCAAACGCCCTTTGAAAAATCTGTTTTCTCAATCTCAGGCAAAAGGGCTTTCCAAAGCCCATCGCTGGCAGGGAGATTTTGTTATTCACTTTATGGGGCTTTGATGGGATCAAGCCCTGTGCAATAAGCTGTAAAACAAACCAGGGCTTGGCTGTGCAGTCACTGAAAGTCAGGGAAATTTATGTCTTCCTCGGAGATGTTCAGTACCTCAGGAAAAAAAAGCCCAAAAAACTAAAAAAAAAAACCAAAAAAAAAACCCCACCAAAAACAAACAGACAAAAAAAAAGACAAAAAAAAAAAAACCCAAAAAACCCCAAAAAACCAACAACACCAGAAATCTCACAAAATAAATAAATAAATTTAAAAACAAAAAACAAAAAACAAACCCAACCAAAAATAAAACCCAAGTTAAAATGTTCTTCCTTGCTTATGCACCCCTGAAAAACACCCATCACTTATTCTGAACTGATAGGACTCAACAGATGTTTGATGCATTCTCCTTTGAAATCTTTGGTCAGAAACTCAAAGCAGAAACTCCACCCCTTTAAATTTATATGTCTATAAAAATTCATACCTGAACAAGCAAAACGAAATGAGAAGCAAAAATGCACCACAAAACCAACCATTCTGGAGATGGAAAGTGAATCTGAGCGCTGAAAGTTTTTTTTTTTAAGTAAGCCATTACATCTTTGCAAAATTCTTGCTGTTCTTTTAATTAATCAGACAATCAAAACCTTGAAGATAAAATCCAAAAATCCTTCTTAAATAAGCTTTTCTGGGCTCATCTGTAGATCTCACATTCTTTTCTTTGTCACTAAGATGGAATTAATGGTTCCATCAGATTTCACATTTTAGTTTTCTCTAATTGCTTTAGAATATCAAACCTGAACTTTGGAGATATGTCGGAATAATATTTGCTAAATTTAACATCTATCACTTTTACTCCAAAGTTCTGTATTACTTCTTTTTCTGGGTGACTGTTGAATTAAAACCCTTTGGCTTTAGAAACCTTTCTAGCTTTTGATTTTTCCTTTTGAAGAGTATTCCATGAAAAATAGCTTATTTTAAATGAATGTAGGATGGCTTGAAATGAAATTAAAAATTAAGTTCCTAATGTGCTCCAGGCACGATCATCCCACCCTCAGAAATCCTCCCTCTGTTCCCCTCTCACATATAAATATCTGAATGACAACTTTTCCTGCAGTAATTTAAAAAGAGAAAGATTTCACAAGTAGGTCATATACTGGTGAGTTTCAGGTCAGCAAAAATTACTTTTTGTACATCTCATTTTACCTGCAATCACTGGGATATCTTGTCCAGTCAAAGCCAATCAGTTTTGCATCATCTTTTCCTTAATTTCAACTGCCTCTTTTTCCCTCCAGGGTGTCAATTCCCACCCCCTTTACTCAGCTGCCCCATGCCTTCCCCTCAGGTGACACAGTCCCAATGCATTTCCTAGTGGAAAATGGGCTATTTTTGATGAAAGGTCCATTCATTACAGGATACTTTTATTTCCATGGTCTATTATTCTTCCGGAAAATACTGAGAAATGTATATTCAAAAGAAATCTTTTGTTCTGTATTTCTATGGTTTGAATACCCAGCATATACGTTCTTTGCCATTTCTGGTATGGCACTTTTAAAGTTGGGCTTCAAATTTTTTTGCAAGTGCTTAAAACTCTGGAAAGTAGGCAAATTACCAATTTTCTTTGTGCTGTTAAGGAAAGAAGATAAGACAAAAATATTTTAAGTTTTAAACATTACTAATTACATGAATATGCACATGAAGTTTTATAGATCCATTTTGAGGTTTTATCCCAAGACTCAAATTTTACTAAATTTCTTTAGAGTCTGCTAATCTTAAAGAAAATAAATATCTCTGAGTTATTTGACTGGTAAGGGGCTTTTACTTTGGCAGAACAAACCACAGTGATAACTTGGCTTAATTCTTAATAAAAAAGTGTATTATATGCTTTGGATGAATCTTGTACCATATATTACAGGAAAGATTAGTGTGCTAACATTTAAAGTAAATAATCTGAAGTGTAATTTAATTTATTTTTACATTTTTGTAGAAGTGAGCATTCAAACGGACACCAAGATTTCTAATGTGAGCAAGGAATCAGAATTCAGTGCTCACATAACAATGTCTTTCTTCGCTAAGTATTTTGAACTCTGCAAAAAAGGTTTTCAGACTAGATGGTGATGCTGTTTGGATATACTTTTCCTTTTGTTATTTGTGTTTAAAGAACAGTTTATTCCTCAGCTGCAGATAATTTGAGTTTATGCCCCCATTGCCATTCTAAACAGCAAAAACTGATAAGGAAAAAAAAAAAAGGAAAAGAATAAATCTGAAACTTCTTTTTTTTTTTTTTTTTTTCCTCACAACATAAAAAGCTCTTGATCATGTTCCTAGTAGCAGAATTTATTTCTGTTTCTGTTTCAGCAAGAGAACCAACCACCAGTGGAATCCAAGTGTGTGATTCACACGCATGTGTTAAAAGCATACATAGTCCAAAAAAGAAGAAGAAAAAAAGCTTTCAGCTTACTGTATATAATTAAAGTGTAGTGGGATTTTCACAATGATTCAGCTACCAAGCATTTGCTGCTGAAGTGAGCAATGAACTTCCCACTGAATTCAGGATTCTGGGGCACTTTTTAAAGAGCCTTGCAAAACACAACATGAAAGAAGAGGGAAGAAAGTCAAATTTAGGATAAGAAGGAAAAAAAAATTACCTCTTGTATAAAAATCTTTGATAATTTTTTTACTGTTAAGGCAGTGATTACTATAAACTAAATTTTTTGGCTATACATTTTTTCCCCAAATCACATCACAAGGTAAAGGCATATTTCCATTTTGAAGAGTTTTGCCTAGTTTGAACTTATACCTATGAAAATGCTGCTTTTAATTAACTGTTGAACACAGTCCAATTCACTCTTTTTTTCCATTTCTGAGGAAAAAAAATAAAATCTGTGCTTATCAGATTATCTTGAAATTATTTAAGCAGTCAGGAAATCATGAGTTGTAATAGTAGATGGAAAATTAAAATAGTTTCTGAACTATTACATTTATACTTAACATTCCTGTTAAATATATATAATGAATACTAGAATTTATAAACATTACTAACAAAAACATATAATTGTAAATAAATTTTTAATTCAAGTTTTTAATTAATTTTTTCCCCCTAAGTAAGTATCGTGTCTGACCTTGAAACCTTTCCTCCTCACATGTTTCAAAATGTTATTACTTTACTGAGTACCAAATGGGAACTGGATCTCTCATGCTAAACATTTTTTAGCTGGGGGAAAAATTTTAGTTCTGTCTTTCTTAAAGAACTTCCCAATGATCTGCCAAATTTTGACACTGTTATTGTAATTGATAATGAAATAATCCTCCTTAAGGAGATTTATAGCAGCACTACAGCACAGGAGAGCTTCCTCTACGTAACAAGGTCCTTAAATATGCAAGGCTGTCAGAGATGCTCTCATATGTAATTTCCATTCATAATAATTATAAGGAACAGGAGAAAAATGAAACGTGGATGACAAAGGTTCCTTTCTGCTCCTGTAAGATTTGACTTTACAGTAAATCCTTGGAGCCCCTTTTAAGTATTTGGAGGTAGAGAAATGTGAGAAGAACCAACCAGCTGTGTTATTTTAGGGTAACACCCTTCTCAAGTGCTGATAGGCTGGGAAATGTCAAAATTTTGCATTGCATCCTTTAATAGGAATATTTTTCCTCCCCCCTTAAAAAGTCACTCTTGAATCTCTGACCACTTCTCATATTTCCTTAAGAGATCCAAACTGAACAACATAAAAAATAATGCTTTGGTAGGCTATTAAATTAGCGGGGTTATTTAATATTTAAATGACCAGTATTATTGCATTTAGCAGATTATTTGAGGATTGTTTCTGTCATTTGTGCTGGAAAGTCTGTAGTTAATCACATAGTATCATCTCGGGGTACCTGTGGGGAGGGGGTCAATGCTGTGTCATTGCCCAGGGGGAGGCAGGAGTTTGGGATCTCAGCACTGAGGGGTAGATGAACACTGAAAGTTGCTGGAATCTGCTTTTCTGGGCAAGACTGGGATAAATGAGTCCACTGTGCTCTGTTGGATCTCGGTTTATAAAGTGCAGACTTTAACTTCAGTATCACAGGATGGTTTGGTTTGATTTGGTTTGGGAGGGACCCCAAAGCCCATCCAGTGCCACCATGGCAGGGTCACCTCCCAGTGTCCCAGTGTGCAGCCTGGCCTTGGGCAGTGCCAGGGATGCAGGGGCAGCCCCAGCTGCTCTGGGCACCCTGTGCCAGGGCCTGCCCACCCTGCCAGGGAACAATTCCTCATTGCCAAGATCCCAGCCAGCCCTGCCCTCTGGCACTGGCAGCCATTGCCTGGCTGCTGTCCCTGCAGCCCTTGGCAATTGTCTGTGTCCATCTTTGCTGCAGCCCCTTCAGGCCCTGCCAGGCCACCCTGAGCTCAGGCCAAAGCTTCTCCTGCCCAGGTGAGCAATGGCAGCTGTGCCAGCCTTTGCTGCCGGCAGAGCTGCTCCATCCCTCTGCCCGTGCTGGAGCCTCCTCTGGCCTGGCTGCAGCAGCTCCAGCTCCTTGCTGGGCTGGCCCAGGGCTGGGGCAGCTCTGCAGGTGGGCTCTGACTGAGGGCCAGAGGGGCAGAATCCCCCCTGCCCTGCTGCCCACCCTGGGATGGGCCCAGCACGGGGCTCTGGGCTCTGGGCTCTGGGCCCAGCACGGGGCTCTGGGCTCCGGGCCCAGCACGGGGCTCTGGGCTCTGGGCTCTGGGCCCAGCACGGGGCTCTGGGCTCTGGGCTCTGGGCCCAGCACGGGGCTCTGGGCTCCAGGCCCAGCACGGGGCTCTGGGCTCCGGGCCCAGCACGGGGCTCTGGGCTCTGGGCTCCGGGCCCAGCACGGGGCTCTGGGGTCCCAGCCCTGCCCCACAGCACCCCCAGGGCTCCTCCAGGGCTGCTCCCTCTGCCCAGCCTGGATCCAGCCCGGGGCTGCCCTGACCCAGGGGCAGCACCAGCCCTGGCCTGGTTCAACCTCCTGAGATCCCCATGGGATCCCCTGGGGGTGTCCAGGTCCCTCTGGACGGCATTCCATCATTGTGTGCACACTCGGAAACTGAGCTCTTTTTGTGCTGTGCTGCTGCTTTAGGAAATTCAGGGGAAATTCATGGGTGTTAACTTGACAGCCCCTGCATCTCTGTCCTAATAAGAAATTTCAAAATGCTCTTTGTCAGGGGATGATTGATTAAGTAGTAGCCCTGTGCTACAGAGCTGAGAAATGAATTGATTGGCTGGACCAAAACATTCGTTTCTTGATTTAGGTCAAGACTTTGTTGGAGATGGTGATATTTTGATTAAGTTTTTATCATTAATTTTTATTTTCATTAATCCAAGGTTTCCTATGGATCCCAAGGCAAATATTTTAATCACATAAAGACTTTTCAACCCTATAGGGCACCCAAACTGTAATAAAAAGTAGATTTGGGCAAATACCTGTGCTGTAAGCCAGCATGTGTTTGATATTAAATGTGCCACTGTTCCCAACACTGAATGTCCTCTAGGTCTGAAACAAAATTCTTGTTTGCCTTCACTGTAAGATTACAATAAAAATGAACTTAAGCCCACACTTTTGGCAGTCTTGATGTTTTTCTTTGAATCTAGTTCAACTCACCACCCTCCTGCCAACGTTCTAAGAATTTTCTTTCTTTTATTGTATCAAAGTTAAATTGTGTTCACAATGACTGACCAAGCTGGTTTTTGCAGCTACTTCTGAAATCAGCAGGATTGCACACTTTTGTTTGAAGGTGATTTTGGCTCTTTTTAATTCATATGACGCTTTTCTGTTATTGTAGGGAATGAAAGGATTTTGACTATTAAGAATATATAAGTAATGTAAAAAGCCAATTATAGGGAATGTTAAAAGAAAATTCTCTAATGGACAGAGAAAGTGCTAGACAAGTTTTACCCTGACTTTTATTTTACCAGCAAAGCATTATTTTTCTCTCCCCAAACATGTTTCATAATAACCTCAAATTTTAACAGCAGTGACATCATTCCATTATTTTTTTTCCTTGTAAAATCTAAGAAATGTTTACTAATTTCACAGGTTGACATAAAGCAGTGAATTAACAATTTGTAAGAGTTTCACAAAATTAACCAGGTCTTAATGTACCATAATAAAATTAGGTTTTGTAAATGTAGTCTGCAAAGTGTCTTTTCCGGTGAAATGATTAAAATGTATTCAGAGAAGCAGCAACTAAGATATTCTGTACATCTTTTTTAGCAGTTTCCTTCAATTATTTCTGAAACTGACGGTAATGAAAATGGATGACAGTAGTAAAATTCTAATTTTCACTCTAGAGAGCTTTTATCTTGTGGAAAATAGTTCAGAGAAAAAATAATCTAAGAAAGGGGGTTATATAAACATTGACCAGTATGTAAATATAGAATTTAGGTTCTTGGCCAAATATATTTCAAGAATAAACTATTGGTAATGTATAACAGCAGAAAGACCCTACCACCTTGGGTAGATATCTGTCTGCAGTGTCAGCTTCTCCAGAAGGTTATTACAAATTATTTTGAGGTCAAAAAGAAGAAAAGAGAAGGTGTGGAAGTCTGTCATTAGGATACTGGCCTTCAAAACCTGCTTAAAGCAATTTGCATTGATGGGTGACGGGTTAAGGTGGGTTCCAGAGATTCTGACTTGTGTCCACATGTGGTAGCAGAGTCCTGGTTTGATGGTAGTACATTCTCATTTTCCTCAGCTGTGTCTGTGGAAACTACCTGTGCTAGTCGTACCCTCACAATTACAGGAGAAACCAGCACAGAAACATGTGGTATGTCCAGCATATATCTGCAGTTTGGTGTGCTCTGATATGTTATTTACCTCAGAATCCCAGAGGTTGGAAAATCCCTCCCAGCCCATGGAGTCCCAGCTGGGCCCAGTCCCCATCCTGTCCCCAGCCCAGAGCTCTGAGTGCCACCTCCAGGGGACACCTGCAGGGCTGGGCACTCCAAACCCCCTGGGCAGTGCCAAGGCAGTTCCTGAGCCCCCTTTCCATGGGGAAATTCCTGCAGTGCCCGCCCTGAGCCTGCCCTGGCCCAGCCTGAGGCCGTTCCCTCTGCTCCTGTCCCTGGTCCCTGGAGCACAGCCCGGCCCCCCCGGCTGTGCCCTCCTGGCAGGAGCCGTGCAGAGCCACAAGGGCCCCCTGAGCCTCCTTTGCTCCAGGCTGAGCCCCTGCCCAGCTCCCTCAGCCTCTCCTGGGGCTCCGTTCCCTTCCCAGCTCCGTTCCCTTCCCTGGCCACGCTGCAGCCCCTCCATTGCCTGCGTGAGGGCCCAGAGGTGCCCCAGCCCTCGAGGTGTGGCCTCAGCAGGGCCGGCACAGGGTCGGGCCCTGCCCCGCTCCTGCTGCCACCCCAGGGCTGGCACAGCCCAGGGCCATCGGCCTCTCGGCCCCCTGGGCACCCCTGGGCACCCCTGGGCACCCCTGGGCACCCCTGGGCTGTGTCCGGCTGCTGGCACAGCACCCCCAGGGCCTGTCCCAGCCCCTCTGTCCCAGCCTGGAGTGCTCCATGGTGTTGGTGGGACCCAAGGCAGGACCTGGCCCTTGGCCTTACTGACCCTCACACCATCAGCCTCATCCCTCTGATCCAGCCTGCCCAGATCCCTCTGCAGAGCCTCCCTGGCCTTGATTTTTCTGATTCTGTGATCTGATAATCAGAATCTGATTGAAATTTTCACTCATCCAACTTTCCTTTTCTTTACCATTGTCAGGAAAATCCACCCACAAACACCGGAGGTTTATGTCCAGAAAGGAGACAGAGGAGTCCTTTACTTTATTCCAATAAAGGCAGAGGCCATGGGCCATTCCCCTGGGGTCTCTCCCATTTTTGGATCACCCAGCCTCCTTTTTATCCCAATTTCCCAGCCACATTTCCCTTCTCTCTTTCCCCATTGGCTGAGGCACTTGAGAGGTTCAGGCTTCCCAGAACACCTGATCCCAAAGATTTCCCTCTCATGTGCAACCCTCCTTTTTAATTTTTAATTCTTAAAGAATTTAGGGGTTTTTCTTCCCCATTGTTCCTTTCATCTCTCAATGTCTAATTTCATTTCTCAGCAAACCTGAAGTTTATTCGTAAAAGCAAATCTCTTTTTCCATTCATCAATCAGTGGAATCCTCCCTATTGTTTCTTTTATCTCCCAGTGCTGGTTTTATCCACCAGCAGACCCACAGCTTGTCTGGAAAGACAAATCCACTATTCCTCTCACCATGATTGGTTTCTTACCATTTTCTTGTCTCTTCATCATCAGGTAAAAAGACACTATAAATTTTGCCACAAGATCAGATTACCTCAAACTCTCAGGAATTCTTACTCTCAGACATAAAGTTTCCATATACATATATATAATAACTACTGCAACTCTTGTATTAAAAAAAAATACTGAAAAAAAGGATGCAGTCTCAAAGGTAAACAAAAGAGAGACACACATGCCACAAATTCATTATTCTTACATTGCATATATAAAACAAGGGAAATTTTAACAGTTAAGATAAACTAATTAAAATCTGAAATCTCTGAAAATTAGCACAATTATACCACAGATTTTCATATTTAGGGATGTTTGGAAACAACCCAACAAACAAAAAAGATCCAGTGAAACAAAGAAACAAGCACAGCACACACACAAAATCCTTATTGGTTTCTGCAACAGAAATTGAAATTCTCACTTATAGTCACCAGTAGTTTTGCAACTTCAAAATCAAAACCTACAGTCTGGCTGTAATGTGATGTAAAATGTAAAAAACATTTATGCCACCAGCATATTTCTGATTTCAGAAATAAAACTCACACAGACAGAGAGGGTTCCTGCTCTGAGAGAACAATTGAATAAATAGATTGTCACAAAAACCTAAACCATATTTAGATTTGTATTTTGGCTATTGATGTAAATGCTTTATTTTGCTCTCCTTATAACTTTAGTGTTCATTTGCATTTCTTTAAATCTTTTTTGAACCAGGTAATTTAATGAGCCATAGCAGCATCTGGCTCTTAATTCCCTTTGCCGTCCTCAAAGTTGTGCTCCCTCTGTGGAGCAAGATATCAAGATGGAATAAAGGTGATTGGCACTTCAGCAATTTATAGACAAAACTATTCTCCTTTCACCCTTTGCTTTCTGTTTCAGAGCACAACCTCACTCAAGAAATCCAAAAAATCCACCTTGTGTTTGCTTCAATGTCCTTTTGGAAAATTTTTCTCCTCAAAAGGAGAGAATTTCCTCATCTGAATTTGCTATTTTTCTTCAAACAAATAAGTAGAAAAAAAGAGCTCATTGCTTCTATGACTTTCCATAATTAAAGCTAGGAATTTTATTTGGCCATCCTTAGAAGAAATAAAAAGAATCTCCTGTCTAGTCATATATCTACTAAGAAAGCCATAAGGGCATACAGTTCTGTCTCAGAGCAAGAGAATAAACTCAATGACCTCCTGAGGTCTGCACCAAATTTTTTTTTTTTTATTTCTCTGATAAAATTACAATTTTCGATGTTGCACTTGTCTTTGTTCACGTAAGTTTTCTGGCGTACTGATTTTTTAATCAAAATTAGTTCTTTCCATAAGTTACCCTGTTACTATTTTTTCAAGACGATGTTTGAGAATTTAAAGTCATTACTTCATCTCTTAGATTTGCTGGCAAAGGTGGACATTTCCACTGAAATACCAATACCTTTTTTCTTTCAACTTACATTCAAACATTTCATGCAGCTTGAATTATATTTTGCATTGGGAAAAGAAGCAAGGAAAAAAGAGATACAAAAATAAAACAAAAAAATATTCAGAAATATAAAGAACCATTTTTTGCCTTTACTCTGAATTAATCTTATCATAGTACTGCTCAAGCATTGTGGTAGAATTTGGGGCAATTTGTAAAATTGTAAACAGCCCAGTATCAATGATGATATGATCATTAATATGTATTCATGCATGGAAATTTATTTTTTAAAAAACCCGTCAAATTAAAAATATAGTCATAGAAAGAAGGAATAAGCAGAAAATTTTCATCAGCTTAAAACTTAAAAAGCCCAAACAGAATCCAGCCAAACAAATTTAAAGAAAAAGAAAAAACAAAACCATTTAGACTTAAAACTAGAGGCTGGGAAATAATGTTCTTGTCTTTGCAGGTGGGATGACAAGGCTTTAATACTTAGATCAGATGGGAAATTCTCAGAGTCTCAGTGACAAAATATGAACACAAAGGCAAAGCAAGCAAAGGTAAAAACAAATACTAAATTTGTCTGGTCATGTTTTTTAGCTGCACTGTCACAAGCCTGGTCTGGAACACTGATACCTGAGCTTATCAATGACATTTCACAGCCATTGATTACCCCTGATATTTTGTCCTGCATTAATTTTCCTTCAAATAGTACCTACTTAAATCTGGGTATTCCCACTTTCACTTTCCACATTCCAAAATGTTTTGTTTTGGTTGGGTTCTTTTCTTTGTTTATTTGTTTTTTTAGGGATTTGTTTTTTTGGTTTTTGGGGTTTTTTTAACAATTTTTTTAACAAATTCTGTCATCATTATGGTACACAGATCTACTAACAACATACACACTGTGAAATTTTCTTCCTGCCTCAATATTTTGCAAAAAATTAGTCTCACATACTTTTCTGAGAGTTTCAGTCATTTTTATTGGAGCACGAAACAAACTTTCAGAAGTATTAAGTATTAGTAGTATTGAAAAGTATTGAAAAGTGACTTAGAGATCCCTACACTCTTCCAGCAGTATATTTGTGCATTTGCTTAGTTAAAATATTTAAGTTTGTGTGGTAATATGTTAGTGGACCGACCATACAGAATAGGTAGCATCATTAATTGTTGGAAAAACATACAAGAAATTCAAATGCAATTTAAAAATCACTTGTTCAAATATTTCCTCATTCTTTTGTGATACTACCTTTAGAAATATCCTCAGATGATTTGTGATATCAACACATAACACCTTGGTTTTGTTGTTTTTCTTCTTTTGCCACATCTTTCCTTTTACATACTGTGTTACAAGCCAGAGATTTTATTTTCACTGCGAAATTATATAAAGAATACACAGCATATAAAAATATTAATATTCCTGTTCATTGCAGCAATCAGAAATGGGTTTCTGCCCTCACTCTTGGTACTTCTGCACAAATTTCTCAAGAAGTTGTGGGCTGGGCCCTACAGCCTCCTTAGGGAGGAAATAATATACAGATTGCAGATACCTGCCACCTCAAAAATGGAAGATATTCTTAAATAATAATAATAATAATAATAATAATAATAATAATAATAATAATAATAATAATAATAATAATAATAATAATATAGTATAAAACTAATAAGACAAGAAGAAAAGTAAAGCAACACTGGCAGCTATGCAGAAGAGCTAACAGAACCATAACTTCCAAAACTGTCATAATATGTGACATGAAAATGTTTTGGGGGTTTTCTGTTGCTGTTGCTTGCTGTAAGAAGTAGTAATAATCCTGTAAGAGAAATTATCATGAGCTAAAATTTTTGCCAAATCTTACACAATGTGATAAATGGACAAGTCAATATCTGGAAGAATAAAACCAAAGACTTAAGAAGGGTTAAAAAGACAAATTTTTAACTTAAAATGGAGCCAAAATATTTTTAAAAAAAGAATAAAAAATGAGCAAACAAACAAACCAAAAAAACTTAAACCAAAAAAAAAAACTTAAACAAAGATCCAACATCATCACAAAAAAACCAAGCTTTATAGAGTATGACTTTTAAAAGTATGAGAATGAAATCTGATTGGAAGTGCCTCTAGCTAAAAGTTTCTTCTGAGACATTGAAGAGAATGTAAAAAGGTGAATTATTCACCTTCTTTTTACCTGTATCCTCCTGCAGGTTGGTGTCCTTACCTGGGATGGGGAAGACCTGTGCTGTTCTTCTACACCCATATCCATATTTTTATTCTCCTGGCAAATGCTCTCAGCCCTAGCATTTAAAGGAAGCACATGGAGAATCTGAATGGCTCTGCAGGTATCTCCAGGATTTATTAAACAGATTATTTTGTATTTATTTTAGCAGGGTACAGAGAGACCTTTCTGAGGTCCTGTACTGGAGTGTGTTCCCCTCTGCCAGCAACTTCCAGTGCCTGGGAAGGACTGGCCCTGACAGCTAATGGGAAACCACTCTTTGTTAACAAAATCATGGCAGGTTAAGGTTTGAGGATTGCTGGTGGTAGAATCTGAGTGCAAAAATGTGTTCAGAGCAATAGGCAGACAGCTATAATCCCCAAAAGAAGCCACTTTGAGACAAACTTTAATAGGAATACACTGATTTTGTAGTTGTTTTGGTCGATTTGAGATTTTGTCCACTGAACCCAGAAGCTCTGCTGGGACTTCTCTCCATTCTCAAGTTGCTTTTATACTGTTTTTTTCACATTTAAATGGAGCTCAAGTGACTCCAGTCATACATCATGATCAGTGAGGGGTGGTCATACCTTGGACTCAGGTAACTTTGGGGTGGGTGTTCATGTCAGCATTCCATTTGGAGGGATTTTGGCATGGAGATCCACATTAGGATTACATCTGAGGTGATTTTGGGGCAGAGATCCAGGCCAGTATTACATCTGAAGTAACTTTGGGAAGGGTGTCCACGTCAGTGTTACCTCTGAAAAGAGGGTTTTGCCATGGCTGGTGGCTCCTTTTACCTCCCTTGGTTGACAGCTTATATGTGGTTTGTCAGCTAACAAAACCCACCATTTTCCATCTGGAGAATACCCACCTATACCCCAATCATTTCCCTAACGTTGTAACTGTGTCTACAACTTTCCAGTTCTCTTGAATTTTAACCCCAGCCTTTTTTCCAGATGTATTTTTCAGGGGAAAAAATTTAAAAAAAAATCAGAAGCTTGCTTTCAAATTCAGGTGTTATATATCCCCTCCCATAAATATTCAAATTGGTTTTCAAAATCCCATAGGAAACTTAAGACACAGCCCATTGATATTCCTAGAGGTGTACTCCAAATTACATATATGATCTTGAAAATTCTGTTATGTCTTTTTCAATACATGTTTGCAAGAAAAAAGGCTATTTCCCACATGCTATCCCTGAGCTCCACATTTAGTTTTAACATTTGAAATTTGCCAGTCTTCTTGTACTTGCTATTTACATAAATTAACCAGAAGAAAGCAGAAGTAACATAATATGACTTATGCAACCAGTCAACACATCCTGAATGATGAATATTTATAGGAACATCTTTGTGCACTAGACATGAAAGAGAAAATTTCACATAGAAATTAATGAATATTTGTGAGCAGCAACTCTTAGTGGTGAATTTCACAATCCATTTGCAAACAACATGCAGGAGAAGAAGCAGTGAGTGTTAATGAATATTAATTAGTGCTCCTTCTTTTGTCTGACATGCACACTCTCTCCCCTATTCAGTTCAGTAAAGTGGTGTAGCTGCACCAGATGGCAAAATTTGGTTCACAATATGGGCAGCAATGGGTATTCATATTCACATGTAGTCACATTGCAGTGTGCTCTCAAGTGCTGTGTAGACAGGGATTGTATTTTGTGTTCCAGCTACAGCAAGAGATGTCAAACTGCAGCACCACTTCACTCTTTGAACATGCAAGACTTTTGGCTGTGAGATTTTTAGAAAGATCACCCAAAACTGTGGGGGACATAGGGCAGAAGCAGAACTGACCAAACAAGCTTTGAATTATCTTTTAGTTTCACCAAATGCTTTCTGATAAGGTATCATGAAAACTTTTTTAAACTCAGGGGGAAATTTAAAAATCCTTGCTTTTAAAAGCTTGTGCACCCTGACTGGTTTATTCAATCAAAGCTGGATAATCAACTGTCTCAAGTGGGCAAGTAGAGAAAACAATATTTATATCAAAGAATCAAATGAGTGTCTGCAGGCTAAATTTGAAAACAGTTCAAGCAATGGGAATCCCACACCTTCCCATAAGAATATATCATTAGTATTTCCTGCACCACCATCCACAGGTTGCATCTGCCCTGATTTCTTTATTTATAAAGATTAATGGAAGTTATGAGTGCAGTGTGGGGTTTCCTTTTTTTTTTTCTTTAATGTAGATGAGTTTTCTCTCTGTATTCAAACTGAAAAACATCTGTAACCAAAAGCAGCTCAGGTTAGCTTGTGCTTAGTTTCTTGTCTGAGGGTATCCATAAAGTTTTCTGAAATATGTTTCTAAAGGGGACAATAGTTTACACACTGAAATATTCTGGATATTAACCACGAATGGAAAGTTAAAAGACCTCTTTTTGCTGAAAAAAAAAAGAAGGCAATTACAGAAATTACCACTTTGGATTTATGCCAGTTTGATACACACGGAATTCCCTCAAGAAAAACATCCATTAGTCCTGATAAATTCAGCCTTATGCAGACTTTGGTCATATGAAAAAAAAAATTAAAAGTCTTGTGTAGCAGTAGAAAAAATCCATGGATATTAAGGTAGATTTTGACTGACAAGAAGAAAAATTCAGCTTTTGGGTCAGCTTACAAATTATGTCTTTTCCTTTTAAGTGATGCTCTTATTGACCATTGTGGACCCATCTGGTAACCTGGAGAGGGGTAACATCCACGGTGTTCATCTCTAACCATGCCAGTATCCCTGTCCTTCTCCTGATCTTTCTGTTCCCTAAGTGCAAGGTCCCATTCCTCCAAACGCACACAGACACTCTTTTTTCCTGACCCTGGGTCTGACAAAGGGAAAAGAAGCAGCTGATATCTTAAAAAAAAAAATCCCTTTAACAGCACTTGGATGCATAGCTGGGCATGGTGAGAACTTGACCTGCACAGATGATGTTGGCCCCTCAGTTTTTATGCAGCTTCTTAGTGCTGCAGTTCAAATATCCCCACAGATTTAAGGCTCAAGTTATTTCTCAAGAGTGGTAAAAAGTGAAATTCATCCATTTTTAGAGCTGTTTCTGAAGTTAATATATCACATGCATCCTTCCTGAGGTGGAAAACCTCCCCAGTTTCACTCAGATTGTCAGGTTGCTGCCCTTGAAAACCTGTGAGAAGAAAAACAAAACATCCTATTTCAGTACTAGGATAGGTTCAAAAATATTAACCAAAATGTCCTTTTAAACAAGCAATTTCCATGTGCATTTTGGTAGTTTTGTTTGTTTTGTGTTTTTTGCGTTTTGTTTTTTGTTTGTTTGTTTGTTTTGGTTTGGGTTTTTGTTGATATTGTTGTTGTTTCGGGGTTGGGGTTTTTTTGTTTGTTTGTTTTGTTTTGTTTTTGTTTTGGTTTGGTTTGGTTTGGTTTTTTTGGTTGGTGTTTTTGGTCTAATTTTATTGCAGAATCTTAGAAGATTTCCCTATTGAATTATTGAATTACAGGAAAGCTCCTATTTTAAGAAAGCCTTTGATACCTGTGTGGATAATTCTCACATTCCCCCGTGTCTCCCAGTGAGACAATTTTTTATTTTTAGGAAGCCAGCAGTGGGGAGCAAAGGAATCTTACTGTTTACTTAATCAGATCCTGATACATTTCCAAACCAAAGAAATTAATTTCCCCTTCTCACTCTCAGAACCCAGAGGATTAAAAACACTGTTTATCTCTGTGCTTGTGGCTGGCTGCACTCTTTTCTGTCAGAAACCATCTCTCCACCAGCTCTGAACCCTGTGTTCTTGTGTCTCTGCTCAGGTGCGCCTCAGTTTCCCCAAATGTCCCCTGAGGTTCCTTGGCAGAGCTTCTTCAACGCCTTGGAGTGGTCAAATACAGGATTTCCTGAATGAAACCCCTGAGAAATCTGAATTACAGGAAATATCTTAGAGTCTGAATTGGGGACACATGTCAGCATTCACAGTCACACCCCTCACCATAAACAATTAGCCATAATCCCCTAATTAATGGTGTCTGTACTGAAGTCTGTACTGAATGGAAGAGTCTTCATTTCTGACTAGATCCTACAAGTCTGATTCTGATCTTTTAAATTACTTTTTAATGATTATTTTTAAGAGTCTGTGTAACTAAAAGCAGTACGGGATATATCTTTGATATAATCTTTGATTTCCTTATTCAGATTTGGGTTTACATCTGTATTCAGCAAACATAATAATAATAATAATAATAATAATAATAATAATAATAATAATAATAATAATAATAATAATAAATGAACAGAAAAAACCACCTATATCTCCATGATAAAATGCATTTTTTCACTTGACATTAGGAACCCTCTTCAAGTTCAGTTTTCATTAGAACTTCAAGAATTCCTAGAATTTCTCTGCAAATAAAAAAATATTAAAAAATATAAAGCCTTGCAGGCTTTATATTTCTTAAAATATTTGGCACCTACTAAGTCATACAATTGCATTTATTTCGATTCATAGGGTATTTTCTAGCTCATTTTTCAGTATATAATGAAATCAAAGTTTATTTTGATTTCTCTGCAACTAGATATATTGTTGTCACATTAGACAGCTATTGATACTCACAGATTTAAAGTTCTTCTACAGATTACTTTGGGGTTTTTTTATTGAATGACCTCCTAATATATAAATTTTGATGTTGATTCATTGATATCCTCACAGCCACTCTGAATACTAAAAAGAAAAATAAATAAATACAGAAATGCAATATTTGAAAAACTATTTAAGGAACTGTTAGACTTTCAAGGAAGCACCTCAGAGTTTTAATCCAGCCTACACCAAAACAGAGATTTGAACATGAAAATTTCTGCATAATCCCACCTGCTTTGAGAACATGACAGCATGCCCAGCAGGGGAAGCAATGCATTATTTTGGAGCACTCCTTAAGCAAAGGGAGGTGGTTAAAAAGATCAGATTTTTCACTCCCTCACTCTGGTTTCAAACATATCCAAAAGTATTAATTAGACAATATTAACAATATCAATTTTATTGTACAGTTAGCTGGAGGAAAATGTACAGGAGCTCTAAAGTTTTCACAGGGAATAAAAGACAACATAGAATTCCCAGAGAGCTGCTGTCTTTGATTCTACAGAGAGTAAAACACAGAGTAAACACTCCACCAGGCTCACTCCAGAAAATCCCCCCAGCCTGCTGAAGACATTTGTTTTTCCATTTGAGAACAAGAGACAGGAGCGGTTCCAGAACTCTAGCATGGCCAAGGAAGCTCAGGATCACCCAGCACACCCAGAGCTGGGCAGTGTCAGAGTTTAAAGGGTATAATTCACATTAAAAAAAAACACTGATTAGGAGATCATTTAGAGTGGAGAACACTCCAGGTGTAAAATTGCTGTTTTTTCTTACTGATCATCTCTCCATACCAATTTCAGATGCAAAGCACACAGTTCAATTTGCTTATTTAGCAATGTCCTCTGCAGATACTGATTTATTTACAGTGTGAATAAATAAGATTTTTGATGTGTTGTATTAGTTAATCTCAAATATAGATAAAAATGTGGGGTTTTAGAGCACATTTTAAAATGTACTTTAGAAAGGGACACCTCAAGGTGCTGCCATTTGCAAGCCACAGGGAATGCACAGATTATATCTTCCTATGCAATACTTTCATAAAGCTTTTTGGTATTCTTTGTTTCTGTGCACAGAGGGACAATAATTGCAGGAGGCAGCACTGGTGGAAAATGACATTTTGCAGAAGTAGGAGCAAAATGTCCTTTCTTCTTGTAAATGCTGTGGCTCCACATTTAGTCCCATATATTGGGCTTTTTGAAAAGTCTTTCCTCTCCTAGAGTCAATAGAAAGCCAACACAACTAAAATTGAATCAGCTGTACCTTTTTCCCATGTTGTAAAAGATTAAAAAAAAAAAAAATAGATGGGTTCCTTTCTGTTGTGAACCCTGACACAAATCATGCAGCAGAAAATGAAAATACAAAAGAAGTTCAGTGCCCCAATGACTGACCCATGGAACGGGTGTACCTAAACCAGAGATTTATGTAAAAGGAATTTTATTGTTAAATACAATGGTGTGTCTTCAAAAAGAATTTGAGTTTATAGTTCACACTTAGTAAAGGAGAAGAGCAAATTCTAGTCAGATATAAGTTAGACATCTTTTGGATAGGGTGAGGGCTTTGAATTTTTTTCAAGAAATTTAGAGGGGAAAAAAAAATTGCTGCTATTGAAATTCCTTTCTGGTTTGTTTAATCTTAAGAGACCTGTCAGGGCCAGGAGTTGGACTGAATGATCTTTGTGGATCCCTTTCAGTTCAGAATATTCTGTGATTCTGTGATTCTCTATGAAGATATTTACAGAATTTTAGAAAATAATATTTTAGAAAAAAATCAGCAATTTGTATGCATAAGTAATATTTTATAAAATTGCATTTACACTTTGAGAATATAATTTAATCAGGTACCACCCCTGTTATTTGCTCTTGCTTTCCTCATGTTCCTCCCTAAGGTTTTCCAGTTGAGGTCCTCTACAAAGAGAAGAAAAAAAAGTACTATACTGAAAAAGAAATCAGCGTTGGTAGATTATATTACAACTGAATCCTCAGTTTCTACAGGTGATTTTTCAAGATCTTTCAGGTTTGTTCAGGTTATGAGAAATATTATGGGGGGAAGGTTCATGTGAACAATGAGTGCATGCCTGTGTAAAATACAATTCCTGCTGCCTTTGTCTGCACTCATTTTGGAGTCGTTTTAGTATTTCCCCCAAATTCAATCCTCTGGCACTTATGCATTCACAGTCAATAAATTTCTAACATTTATCACATTGACTGGAGATTTCAGAGCACTGAGGTTCCAATTTGTTTTCTGCTGAGCCAAAGCTTTCTATAAAAACAAGAGCTTGCAGAACTCTTCAGTGCAGCGTTAATCTTTCACACGAATAATGACCCAAAACTAAATCAACATCTGAATTTTGAGACAGCTTTAAGAGTCTCCCATCAAAAATGAAAAAAAAAAATAAATTTGGTCCTTGTCAGGAACAACACACATTTTCTTGGGCAGGTATTTATATTGTTTGAAAGTAATCCTGAATGCGAGATTACTTTTATGCCTGCAAACGCCCTGCGGTAGCATTTTCAAAAGGCTATTAAAATTCATAGAAATATCAGATTTATGTATCTTCTAGCTGTTTCATCTTATAGAAAGGATTAGGAGGCTTTTTGTTTTAAAGCTCTTTGGGCTGTTCCTTTGGGTCAGGGTTCTAGAACTCTTTTTTTTTTTGACTCCTGCCACCAGTTCCCAAAACCACCTTTAAAGGTCCTGCAACCCCTCCTCCCTCTCCAACAGTTCTTTCTGGGACTCAGTTTGCTGCAAAAAGCAAAAGAATCCCCAAATCTCCTGTTTCAGGCTCAGAACTGAGCTCTTGTGCTCCCTGATTGTCTCTCTCTCTCTCCCTAGGGGTGGCAGAGGTGTTCTTTATCTCCATCTTTACAGAAAATAGACCTGTCAGCTGCATTCATTTTGTCCCCCAAGGTCACAATTAATTACAGGCTTATTTCTGCAATGAGCCTTTGATACTAGCAAACATTAAAATGGTGTGAGGAGAGGGGAACACAAAGATATCCTTAAGCACAGCAACAGATTTTAATAAAAACTCCATCGCTCCAAGATTCCAGAAATGCTGGAAACTATGCAGGAAAGCGAAGAAAATTCCTAAGTGGCAGGAGATAATTTCAATAAGTCAGAATAACTCTTTTTGGTGTAGGAATCAATAGCGAATATTTACATCTATGCCACAGGGAAACAGCTTTTCAGTTCAAAAGTGATCACAGTTTGCTGTTGTAGGGGATTCCCTTAATCTTTCATTCATTCATAAAATGGAATTCCCACAGCTCTCTTTCCCATAAACTCTGAAGTGGAAAGGGAGGCAAACATTTGCCTAAGGAATGGGGTGTTCAATGTTTGATAAGAATGTAAATTGTTCTCCTTTCATACATTCCCATTACTTGAAGTAATGAAATGATAGAAAGAACTACTATTTACAGAGAGAGAGTCATTAAAATGAAAAATCATGAAAATGTGATTGCACTGAGGTAGTAAATATTTTGATTGCCTCATGCAGTCAATTAACATTGCACTTTTAGCCAGTTTTTTTTGATTATGCTCATATCTCCTGGTGTCTTAGAAGAATAAAGAGATCTGGATAATCTAAGTTGTGGAAAGTACTAGTGGTTTCTGATTAGTCTTGAAACCAGGATAAATTCAAACAGTTCATTTTTTCAGTGTGAAGAAGCAATCATTTCCTAAACAGTACTGTTTATTTCCAAAACCACATCAGAATATGCTGTAAAAATGACAACTGCAGGAGAAATTCAGTTTAAAAACTGGTAGAAAGCATGCAGGGTATATGTGTGTGTGTATATATATTAAAAGAAACTATAAAACAAGAGAGAAAGCTTACCAGTGACATTGATGTTTAACAGCACTAAGGAAGCAAGCACTTTCAGATGTCACCCAGACAGAATACGTTCTAAAATCTATTAATAAGTTTCAAGTGTGAGAAGTTAAATCTCATAGCGTTTTCTACCCATTCTGATGCTTGTTTTGTCAGAAATTTATTTTCTTTCATTTAGGATTATAATTTTCAGACTGTCAAGAAGGAATTACAATATTTAAGTGAATAAAGGGATGTCTGCATTACAACCTGCTCTTCACCTGCTGACATGGTAATAAGCCATCGAGAAATAAACCAGTAAGAAATAAAACACTGAGAAATAAAACATTAGCCCCATTAAGAAGCACTAAGGAATCCAGTGAGTGAGTGTGAAGAACAAATTACCTCAGTGTCACAATTATGCATTGAGGAAAATACTCAGGGTTCTCCACTTGTTGAACTTGACCACCACATATTTCATACCATACGGCAAAGGCAATATAATACTTAAATTTCAGATATCTATAGGGGAAATGGGAAAAAATGAGAGAAAAAAAAAATAAATCCCTGTCCAAGTCTAGTTGTCTGAAAAGCTTCTTTTAGATGTTCCATGCTTGGAAGGTGTAACATTTAAAATCAGAAGGGCTTGTCTAAAGGTAGCTGATGCCACAGGAGGCTCCTTATCTTGCTTTTTGTGCTCTGAGTTAGAAAAGAGCCTTGTGTTCCCTCCTCCCATGCTGGACTGGGTCCTCTTTGTGTTGAAATAAAGTCAGGGTTGCTGGAAAAGCTCTGCTCAGTGATGTCCTACAGTACTCCCTGAGCCTCACAGGTACATTTTCCTGGTCCATCCTGAATCTTCTTCCATTTTAGATTCCACCTCTTGGAGTTTTGAGAGTCACAGGCTAGAAATGGCATTGACAGATTGTTTAAATTTACTTTTTAGTTTTTGTTTGTAAATAGGATCTCCTTGTTTAACTAGAAGAAAACCACGAGCTTTTAATGGTGCCAGATCTTATCAGGAGTCTGGAGACTTTCTGTCACTAGAGTTTTTTGTTTAAACAAAGGTTAGACAGTGTTTCTAAAGAATATTTTCTGGCTTATGATGAGTATCCCAAGTTTTGGTTTTGTCTCTTTAACTGAAGTGTCTTCCAAGCTCAATCAAAACACTTAACAGAGGAAGTTCACTCTTCATTTCCAAGATAGTTGGGACTGATTTCTGCAAGCCACTGCACTTTATTGATGTTTTTTTCTATTTTCTACCATAATTGACCTTTCTTGTACTGATTTAAGAAAAGCATCTTAAGTTGATACAGATAAAATGTTATGAGTAGCAAAAAGAAAAAAAAAAGAAGAAAGGTTGACTATCTCAGCCCAGTAAGTCTTAAAAAAAAAAAATCAAAACCAAACCTGACTGTAGAACAGTTTCTTTCTGTTCATTTCACTCTAATAACACAGGAAGGAAGACAGGGATCAAAGTGTCAGATACAGGATTCTCTTGTTCACCTTCTGATCCTTCTCTTCAAAGCCTGAGACCTCACAGAAGCAGCAATATCTTTTTAGAGAGTGCAGCAGGGAAAGAGGTTTAACACTGCTTTAACAATCTCTCCAGGGATTGAATTGGGTGCTCTGTGTGCCAAACTGCCCCATCAGCCCAGATACACAGCAGATCCTGCTCCATTTCTCTCTGTGATGCTGCCAGCTTGCTGATAGAGATGTGCTTCGTACTTCAGCATTTCCCACAGAAAAATAAAGCCTCTGTTGTAAAGCAAGAGTGGGCATGCACCCTATATTTCAGTTTTCTTCTGCAGGTGAATGATGTTTCTGTTCTATTTTCACAGACTGATTTTGTTCATGTTCTCCACTCATCTTCTGTGCAATCAGATTGTTAGGTTTTCTGGTAATGAGTAGACAGCTATTTTCCTTTCATTTGAGGTGGGGGAAAAAAATTTAAAAAAAGGAAATTTATCTTAGAATCATAAATATCAAGTATCATAATCTCAGTGCTGTCACTCAATAATGTTCACTGTTCATAAATGGCCAATGAGAGTAATTTACAATCACCAGTGCAAAAAATGTTGAAGGCAGGCAGACAGGCAAAGAACTTTAAACATTCAAATTCATTTATGTTGAAGGCAGAAAGGAGAAGAACTTTAAACATTTAAATTCATTTTGGCACCACGCAAAATCAATCAGAATGGTTTGGTTTGGAAGGGACCTTAAAGATCATCTCATTTCATCCCCTGCTGTGGGCAGGGACATTTTCCACTATAAATACTGTGAATACCTATAAATACTGTTCTTCTCAATAAATCCAAAGATGTTAATAAAGAAACCAAACTGAATTGAGACTGACTTTCTCAATCCAACCTGCTTTTGATGCTGTGAAGAGAAACATTTGGCAAAACTAAAAGAATTCCTCTGAAGAATTCACTATGGATAGAAAAAATCCAGACATTCCTGATTCATAATGATAGGTCTACAGAAAAAAAGGGTTTCTGTTTAACCACTGGTAAATATCTTTATAAAAAGGCTTGAAATGAACCAGCAAGCAATCTAGATGTTCCTAACTTATCTACTCTAAAAGCAATTTCTATGAGGAAGAAAGGACAGAGGCCTACAGTTTTCACAGAACTCTATTAAATTTAATATTTCTGCTGCAGCAATGTGTCAGTTTAAAAACAAAAATTTGTTTTCTTCTAATTTCTTTCCTCTGATTTTCTAAGCCTTTAGCTTTATTGATATGTATCAGGGCAAAAATCTTCCTGGCATGCTGGCTGACATCAGCAATACCCCAGGACACAAAATCAAGACCTTGGATTCAAACCCTTGCCAACAAACAGTATGTTCATAAAATATTATTACATTGTCCTGTTGAGGCACCAGAAATTTTAGTTATTTACATATATTTATATTAAAATATAAATTAAATTATATTAAAATTTATATTAAAATTTAGAAATTTTACTCACCTGAATGAAAATATTCATCTGATCAACACTTTTCTCAAGTCTTATTGGGCTGAAGACAACCAGAAACTTGGGGCACAGAGATAATCCACTGGGGGCTCTTCCAAACCTGACCTGTTCTGGGATTCTGTGATTAATTTTGGTTTTTTTAAACTTTTTTTTTAGCAGAAAACTAATATATAAACCAAAATATTAAAATAATAGCTGTGAAACTTTATAGCCTTAATTGGAGTGATGATGAGAGGGAGAACATCAGCACCCCAACGGTACATTGAAATTTTTTCAGTAGTTGTTATTCTATTCTATATTCTATGCACCCTGTACTGCTGTTTGGGACTAGTTTTATTGTTGTAGAGTTACCCATAAATTCTTTCACCAAGTGGTGCCATGGATAAAAATTTAATGTTCTTTAAAAAGAATATTATAGGCATTATGACAAAGTTGACAACTGTTTAGCTGTTTACTTATATTTAAATTCTGACAGGCCAAACACAAAAAAAAAAAAAAATCAAACACTCAAGTTTTCCATTCTTTGGTAGCTGCAGCATAGGAGAAGAGATGACATAGAAAACTTAATCCACTGAGGAACCAAAATCAACTAAAGAGATGTGGGGCAAATTCAGGACAGAAAGAAAGGAAAGCACTTCACAGACAATATCAGAAGTTGTTCTAAATATACGAGTTACAAGCACAAAGTCATGGATGCTGTTTAAAATAAATCTCCTTGAGAAGTAACTGCAGTCCTATACATACATTTTCTATAATGAGAAATGGGAAGTATGCTAATTTTTGCCTCTTTCACTTGTTCTTTTTTGAAAAATAGTAAAGAAACTTTATTTTTTTAGCCAAGTGCCTTTATACACTGCAAACTGGTCTTAACTACTTCTGACAACCCTAATATTAAAAAAACAATTAAATAAAAACCCAAAGAAATTAAAAAAAAAAAGAGGATTAAAAAAATTAGCCAACCACAGCCAACTCTCCTCATGCTTAGAACTCCAGCCCCCAACATTGCAATCAGGACCATTTCCTTTTTCAGTGATGCTGGATTCCAAGAAAACATTGAAAATCTTCTATAAAGTCTTCTACAAGGTCAGAAGTAAAGTCTGTAGTGTGTGAATCAATGATTTTTATATTATATCAAGCAGAGCAGAGCATGACACTTCCTTTTGACAAGTTCTTATGTAATCTACATGTGTGATAGGACTGGTTTTCCACAGAAACAGAAAAGAGTCAAAAAATGAAAAAAGAAACCCAAAAAGATAAAACCAAGCAAACCAGAAATCAAGGATTAGAGTAGATTTAAAGAATTAAGAGGTAATTGTTTGCAATGTGCTAAATGTGCTAAATTGTTAACATTTTCAATAATTTGACAGATGTTTTATCTAATAAAACACTGGAGCCGCAAACATTTTGAGCGACAATTTATTTAATTTTACTTAAAATTCTGCTGCACTCCAATAAATTCTCCCCGAACTGGCATTTTTACATGCTATTAAGATTTAGGCAAGAGAATCTCTGCACACTGTAAACCTCAGTGTTATTTTAGTTATAAAACAGATTGTTCTTGCAGTTGGAAAAAGCACAATATTTCAAACAGGCGAGATGCAACATTTAAAGATCTGTTCATTTGTAGTGGGCACACACACACAGCCTGCAGAATCATAGCTGGTTGGAAATAATTACTTTTAATTGAAAGCATAAATCAATTCTTTTCAAGCATTGAAACAGTGTCCTTTTTGCTATTCAAGAAGGGCTGGTGTATAATTAGATGAAACTTGAGTTCATAGATAAATATATGCTTTGTTGATTGCACATGGCATTTCAGAGTAAAGCAGCTGTAGAATTACTGGGAGAATCAAGATTTAAACAAATTCTCTGGCATCTTTTATCAGGAGTATAAAGTTTTACTTGCTGTCACAGAAATTGATCTATTTCTCTTGCAGTGTAAAATAAAGCAAGAAATATTACACATCCAAGTCAGTTTTGGAGTAGATGATCCTCAACTCAAGAATACTTGGGATTCTTAAAACCTTCAGGTTACTGCTAAGTTAAATAATATTGCCCATGGCACCTGCCCAGATGTGTGTTTTCACAAAGATTAATGTCTTTGACAAATCTAAACCAATTTCTCATTTCTTACCATTTCTATACAGAAACTATAGGTATAAAACTGGCAAACATCCTCATGTGTTTATAATCTGAAGATTAAGGTACTATTTGAACGTACAATTTCTATTCTTTCCTAAAATCTTATATTATTTCCTAATAAGTTCTATTATTTCCTAAAATCCTACATGCATATTCTGTTCAGATTAGCCTGGTTTCACCTCAAAAAAATATTTGTAAACTACCTGAGCACACCATTCAGCACCCTCTCTTTGAGAAGCATTAATTTCATTAATTACTTCCTTCCTAAAGAGACAGATTTGCATGGTTCCACTTGCAGCACAATGGAATTTTCTCCCAGGGGACGAAAAAGTCATTAAAAAATGCACAAAGAATACTGAACCATAGAATATCATGAGCTGGAAGGGACCCACAGGGGTCATCATCCAGTCCTGTGCATCCCTGGGGGCATTTTGAAAAGGATTCTGGAACTGGGGAGCCTGGGCAGTGGCCAGCATCCTCAGGGTGAAGAACCTTTCCCTAAAATCCAGCCTAAACCTGCCCTGACACAACTTCAGGCCATTCCTCAGAGCCCAAGGATCAGAGCTGCTCCTCTATTTTCCTTCAAGACCAAATGACCCCAACTGGATAAATATTTGCTCAAATGTAGCTTCCTATGAATAATTGTTTAGGGCAAAAAAATTCGGAGGGAAAATGTATAAATATTTATATTGATTGTGTGACTGCGATCTCATGGTCCAGTAAAGAGGGTGTTAATGTTTCTTTTAACAGGCCATACCTTGGAATTAACATACACCTAAGGGTGTATTAGGCTGTAGCTGGACAGATCTCAGCTGTTTAGGGAGTTGTTCTAGTTAGTCAGAGCATTTATCCACTGTTATTTTATCTCAAAACTGTTTCAGCTTTTCTTAACCCATCTACACTTGTGTAGTTCAGCACAATGTGTGTCTGAAAATAAAGTGTAGTGAAGTACAAGGTGTAAGGTGCCTTAAAAATGTAGGGGTGCACTGATGTCAGATGACAAAACAATGAATAGTTCTTCTGTGGTCAAATACTGCTCAGGGAGTCATAAAATTATAGAAAGGCCTAGGTTGTAAGGGATGTTAAGGATCCAACTCCTGCCATGGCAGGGACACCTCCCAGTGTCCCAGTGTCCAGCCTGGCCTTGGGCAGTGCCAGGGATGCAGGGGCAGCCCCAGCTGCTCTGGGCACCCTGTGCCAGGGCCTGCCCACCCTGCCAGGGAACAATTCCTCATTGCCAAGATCCCAGCCAGCCCTGCCCTCTGGCACTGGCAGCCATTGCCTGGCTGCTGTCCCTGCAGCCCTTGGCAATTGTCTGTGTCCATCTTTGCTGCAGCCCCTTCAGGCCCTGCCAGGCCACCCTGAGCTCAGGCCAAAGCTTCTCCTGCCCAGGTGAGCAATGGCAGCTGTGCCAGCCTTTGCTGCCGGCAGAGCTGCTCCATCCCTCTGCCCGTGCTGGAGCCTCCTCTGGCCTGGCTGCAGCAGCTCCAGCTCCTTGCTGGGCTGGCCCAGGGCTGGGGCAGCTCTGCAGGTGGGCTCTGACTGAGGGGCAGAGGGGCAGAATCCCCCCTGCCCTGCTGCCCACGCTGGGCTGGGCCCAGCACGGGGCTCTGGGCTCCGGGCCCAGCACGGGGCTCTGGGCTCTGGGGCCCAGCACGGGGCTCTGGGCTCTGGGCTCCGGGCCCAGCACGGGGCTCTGGGCTCCGGGCCCAGCACGGGGCTCTGGGCTCTGGGCTCTGGGCTCTGGGCTCTGGGCCCAGCACGGGGCTTTAGGGTCCCAGCCCTCACCCAGCAGCAGCTTTGGAAGTGGCTGAAAGAATTTTTATAGACAACAAGCACTGAGCAAACAGAAAACATTGAGAAGAGCAAATGTGGATGAAAAGCAGAACAGCAAATAGGGAAGAAAGAGCAAGGTGTGGTCTGGGGCATGAAATGTATAAAAAATTACCTAAAGAAGTGAGAATGGAAGGAAAGACTGTCAGCATCAAGCAATTTTGGCTACAGCCTCAGAGTAGTGGCAATGCACCACACTCCCAAAAATCCTCTGCCTGATACCAGTCAGTGTATGGTATTAGAGTGGAAATGAAGCATCAAAAAACTGGGACAGCAGGAAATAGTGAATGTGGGCATAATAATCCTAGTTGCACATAATCTGGAGCACCAACATAATTGAAACAATAGTCATAATTATTTAATGAGCTTCCTAATCTAATTAAAATCTTAAGTAAAATATTGACTTATTTTAATGCATTTTGCTCCCCCCTCCCGCCAAAAATCAAGCAATTGTGGGCAACAAAAGCATAACCCTTGTAAAACTGTTTAGCCAAATCTTTGTTTTCAAAGTTTGTCTGGTTAGATAGACATCTAATTTATGCTGGTTTATGAAACTTCTTCAATGCACATATTAGGCAAATATAGTGCTGTAAGGAGTATTTTCACCTTAAATTCTGCAAGTCAAATATCTTCTCTGAAAGCACAAATCTGAAGATTCAATCATAGACTTTAAATTTTAAAAAGTTAAAGTTTGGTCATATTTAATTAGCTACAGGTTTGGAGGTTTTTTCCCCATGAACATCTTTGTCTAGAGCACTAAAAAGAGGTGATTCAAATGCACATTTTGTTTTCTTCTATACAGGGGAGTGAACCGTCTCAAGAGGATAACATTAGCATTTATTTTATGCACGTTCCTGTTAGACTTCTTATCTGTTATTTGCAAACACAGGGAGAGGCAGAAAATGAAAGGAAAATAGAGGTGAACCAATTAATGACTAGACATGATTTCCTGTGGTCTCTCAGTCACTCAGTCACAAATTTAGAAGGAAAAAAATCTTTTGACCAAAGTGATGCCTGATTTGTACAGGGAGAAATTCAGTTTCAGGGAAGAGTAGAAATACATCCTGCAAACTTATCTCACTTTAGTAGGAAATCAGAGATTCACAGATTTCACAGAATATTCTGAGTTGGAAGCAGAAGCAATCCAAGTTCTAGGAAGTTAAGTAGTGAAAAACTAACTTCCAAGCATGGCAATCAGAAAAACACTGTAATTTTGCTTTTCTCAGCTTAGCTAAAGGCAGAAGATGGACCTTTTTCTCATCAAGTTCAGGTTTTCTTATAGTATAAGTTAATTCAGTTCCCTTCCAAGCAGAAGAAGCTTTTTCATTACATGGAGCCTTCTGTGCTGCCTCAGAAGAGACATTCTTCCCATGCGTATGGAAAAAAAATGTGTATCCAAATTGTGAAGAAATTACTCAGGTTTTGTTTTCCTCATGGCAACATACTAAAATGCCTCGCTCATAATCAACCAATCCATTTTCAATTGTAAAAAACAGCGTGAGTCTGTTCTTTCAGGACCTGAAGGAGGATAATGTGTTTCATGAGGTCCTTTCCAAGAACCTGAGTGATTCTGTCACTTAAGTGAATGCAGCAGCTCTTGTCAGAGAACTGTAGACACTTTATTACAGCTTAGTTATCACACTTAGAACTCATATTTGGAGGAATTTAACTCCCACAAAAAAAAAAAAAAACCCAAAACAAAACAAAACCAACCCGAAACCAAAAAACCACAAAAAACCAAAAAACCAAGCACCTGAAAACAAACAAACAAAAAAACCCCCACCAACTGATAATACATCCCCCAAACAAAATATTCTTGAGTGCCCCACTTTTAAGGACTTTTTTTTGGGTTGTTTGCTTAACAAAGTCTTCTTGGATTTTGTTTTTCCCTCAATGACACTCTTGTTCAATTGCAATTCTGCTTTTGCAATTTTGACTTATATTTTAATGGCAGCTGGTGCTGAAGCTATCCCATTAATAATTAGAATTTAATTGCAACTGCCATGAACCATTCTGTTATTTGCAGTACGTGGGGCGGGGAGTGGGGTGGGTTGTTAATTTGGAAATTTCATTTTTTTGAGTGGAAAAATCAAGGAATCCATTCTTGTGCCTATATGTAGAGCTGTATAAGTGTGCTAGGTAATTTTTTCTGGTGATATTTATCCTTGTTTGAAAGTAGGCGAAGTCACCTGGTTGCGTGGTGTGCATCTTGTCAATTTGAAAGTCCAACAAAATATCCAGAGCCTCCAGAGCTCCATTTTCTTATAACATGGAAGAACCAAGAACTGTATTTTGTAAATTATTTGGGACAAACTTGCCTCCTAGAGTAGAGTTTTTCCCAAAGTGTTCAGAACACATACCTAAAATACTAAGGAAAAAAAATACATATAATTAAGAGAAGAAATAGTATTTTTATGAAGTTTTAACTGACCATTTTTCAAAAGTAATTTCAAAAAGTTAAAAATATTTTAAAAAAAATATGTATATATTGCTCCATACCCCTGCATGTTCAATATCATCAGCTGAATTATATCCTTCAAGAAGTGCCAAAAAGCCGAATGACCAGGAGGTTTTTCCCAACTAACCACTGTTAAGTTTAATGTCACGCTGGGGGTGCTGGCATGTGTGACTTGGAGGAGGTCCAGGAGAAACTGATGCAGGGCTCGAGGGCTGTGGGAGCCTGGGCAGTGAGGAGTTAAAATTGTTGCTGATCCTCAAGCACTGGTGGCCATGCAAGTGGTCAAGTTAAACTGGGTGTGCCTGGAAAGGTGGGACACCACCTTTCTGGTGCCCTTTTTCCTGTTCAGGCCCATGGTGAGGGGGGCAACACCAAGAGATGGGGATTGAAACCCCCAGGGACCCCAGAATTGCCCCAGACCTCTCAGAATTGCCCCAGAAACTCTCCATGAGAAGAGACCACGTGATCCATACTGTGTTTGATCAAAGACAAAGGATTCCCTCCCTGGGGAGGGATCTAGACATTCCCAACCCAAATTGAATGTATGAAAGACCCTCAAACCCTCTGACCCATTTCCAGAAAGACCCAGAAGAGTGGCCTGCAATCCTAACTCATTTTCACGAGTCACATGAAGTGCAAGAATCCCAGGGAGGGGAAAATTTACCTGTGGGAAGAACCCCAGCACCCTGGACCTGCTGTCAGCTGGACATGCGACTGGTGATCCTCTTTCCTCTCCTATCTCATCTCCCTTTGATTTTTCTCCATCTGTCTCAGGTTAGAAATGGGGGGGTGTATTCCATTCCTATCTGTTAGAGGTGGTGCAATTATCTTCTGTTAATTGGGCCACTTGTTAAAAACAGCTGGGGCACTTTTCTTTATCTCTCCCACAGCCAACCCTCCCTCCAGGAGATCTCTGCTGTTCATGGGCCATTCATTATTAATTACCTTCTGTCCATGCCCACTGAGTGTCCCTGCAGGGCTGATCCAATTCCAGCATCCCATGGGGAGATGCTCCGCCCAGGGGAGGAGCCAAGCATTCCTACCTGGATCCAATCTGAGCTTTGGGACAGCCCAGCAGCCTTTGCCCAGTGCATTGCCAGAGGAGCAGCTTCTGCTGCCCTGCATGGCCAGAGGGAGCCCAGGCCCATCTCCAGCAGCCCTGGAGCTGCAGAGGAAAACTCCCCCCTTGTGCAGGATCCCTGCTCCAGCAGAGCCACAGCTGGCACTGCAGGAGGGCTGAGCCCCCATGGGATGGGGCTGTGCCACCCCCTGACCCACAGGGGACAGGGACTGCTCTCACTCTGGCAGCAGTGTTGTGTATTACTGCATTTTTTTTTATTTTTAATTTTCTTCCCAAATAAAGAACTGTATTCCCATTCCCATATCTTTGCCTGAGAGCCCCTTAATTTAAAATTATAATAACTCAGAGGGAGGGGGTTTGCATTTTCCATTTCAAGTGAGGATCGTGCCTTCCTCAGCAGACACCTGGCTTTTCACACCAAGACACAGCCGTATTTTTTATTCTATTCTAATTTTTATACAGGGGAAATTGTACACCAATCTCCATGCCAAGTGTCTTGTTTTTCTAATAAAGTTTGTGACTTTTGGCAGGTTTGATTGGAGCCTTTTTGGCCTTTGCTGTTCTTTTCTTGTCCATGGCATTTATGAATCTTCTGTGCCCCCCTCCATGTAGGACTGGGATGAAACAAAGACAACCCCATCTTTCAGGAAGGAGGGCAGGGTTCTGGAATTCTTTCCACAAACAGATCCATCTATAAAACAATGGTTTCCTTTCCCAAATACATGCTTCTCTAAAAAGAATTGTTAATTTCAGAACAATAATTACAGTTTTAGTTACATTCCATCATCATTTTTTTCTCCTAGCCAGACTGCATAATTTCCAGACAGCACAAAAAACTGCTTGATGAAAGTGATAAACACTCTGTCATATGAGCATGCAAACTTCTTGATATAGAAATATATTTTGAAAATATGTAAAGAAACTGTACATTGAAATAATGATTTCTTCTTGCCCTGGCCAAAATAAAGATGCTTTTTCTAGGTAAAAAATGCATCTTGTGTAATAAGTTTTTAGGACATTAAAAACAAACAAACAAAAAAAAGAATAAACAATTTTACTCTGCCCATTTCAGGAAAGGGTCTTGAACCAAGTTCTCAGCTGTTCTATAAATCTTTGAAGAGGTTTTGGCTGTACCCTGAATTAAGGTTTGAGGTGCTCTATTGCACACAAAAAGCGGCCATCTGGACTAGAGAAGCAATCCCTCCAGCCTGATCTATTCCTGGTAAAACTCTTTGGGATAACTCTGCAGATCTTTGGGATTATTCGGTAGATAATGCAGGAGAGTTTTGAGAGGAGGCAACGTCAGCATCTTGCAGCAGGACGCACAACACAGTTGACAAGGAACTCATAAGGACAAGGAAAAACTGGATTTCAACACTCAGCAGAGGGAAAAGGAATCAAAATTTCACTGTACAGGCTACATCTGCTTATTTGTAGTTTATAGTGTAGCACCTTTTTTTTATTTAGTACCCTTATTTTTTTACTCCTTTCCTCTCTTCACTTCAAAGCAGAACCTCTGAGAGAGAGTGCAGCAAAGAGATTGCCAAAGAGAACGGTTGTGAACACAAGTTTTGGAGTTGATTAGAACAAACCTGGAGGTTTCTGAGATGCTAAAACATGAGATACAGGAACAAAAAATAACGCATTACACACAAGACATAGGAGATAGCTGAACTAATAAGGCAGAGCAGAAAAGTGAGAATTTTCTCAAACATTCTCCCAGCCACAGAACTCCTCTGTTTTTCTAAAAAACTATTTTTGCCATTTCTCTATTTCTTTAATTGCATCCTTCTGTTAAAAAAGTAAGTTTTTCTAAAACCTACACTCAGGCATTGAAAGCCCTTACAGGCCCTTGAAAGCAGTTTCAGATTTAATGCTTTAAATGTGGGAGGCTTTGTGGGTTTTTGGTGCTGTCGTTCTGGTTTTAGGTAGGTTGGTTTGTTTGCTTGTTTTTCTGGGGTTTTGCTTGGTTAATTTTGCTAATCTGTTTTATTGAAATAGTTTTGTGCGGTAGATTAGTGAGTAGCTTTTCCCCAAAGCCCTGATCATGTAATCAGATCAAGTTCTGGGGCTTTCATGATCAGGGGCACTGCCAAAGGTGCTGGAAAAGTGGAACTCAGTATTTGCCATGCACACACACCAAAGTCTATTTAAAATTAAATAAGTTAAATCCAAATATACCAAGGTTTTCTAAGATTGTAAGCATTTAACAATGAAATCATAGGAAAAATCTACAAGCACCTGGTTTTTTTCACTGTCCATATTACAGCTGCTGACAGCATGGCATCCCATGACTGTATTGCATGTAAAATCACTGGAATCTTCTTTCTAGAAAAAAAAAAAATTCCAGTTTGTCATAAAAATTAAATTTTACTAAGGTCAGTCTGAGAGAAACAGGCAGCAGAGTACCTCAGATACAGGAACAGGGAGCACGTAGAACTCACATTATTATTACAAGAAATTAAATGATCAACATTAAAGGCAATATATTTCTGTTCAGCTGCAGTTCACCATAATCAAAGCAGTCTAATACCACATGCAGAGGAAGAGCTCTCACTCCCAGACTCCTGTCAAATGCCAATAAATTAATTTTGCGATTCTTAAGATTTTCCAAGATATGAAACAGGCAGTATTGGATTGAATATCAGAGTGATTAAGTATTAAATTTATTTTACTCCTGTTCAATCATGCTTAAAAAATATATAAACTTCTTCCATTATAGCAGCTAGGGAGTATGTGAAACTGTTTCTACATATATCAATTCTAATTACCTCTGAGCAATTAATAAAGATAATCTATCATAGCTTAGAGCAACATGGTTTTAGGTGCACTTCGTCAAATGAGTGTCATGAATATTTAGATCATGTTCACTTTAATCAGAAGAAAATAACGATGACAAATAGTGATCGTTTTTCAAAAAGAGAACCTTTATTATTCAGAGGCTGATTAAAACAAAACCAAAACCCAAACCAGACATATCCTTCAGGAATAAGTGAATTGCATGGCCCTTGCAATGCTCCAACTTAGTGACAAGAAACCAAATGTGACACTTTTTGCAAAACACAAAGGAAAGGGTTTATTTTATGCTACTAGTCTGCAGGTCTCATAAAAATGATTTGGGGAAAATACTGTGTATTTTACTAGTAGAATTACCTCACTCTGTCAGCTGCTTTGGTGATCTCTGCTCTGCAGTCCAGGGGAAAGAGGAAGATTAATCACCTGCATGTTCTAAATAAATTTATTTCTCCAGCTGTTTTTAAAATTTTCAACAGAACTGCACCCCTTGAACTTTTACCCTGTAGCCTTATCTACTATCTTCTCTCTATTAACACCAAAAGAACAACAATAAAATAAATATTTCCATACTGAATCAAAGATTTAGATGACTCACTGAATTGATATGGCCATTGAAGCTGTATGTGTATCCTTCAATAAATAAAAATTCTCATAGGAATATGTGGAATAATGAGGAAGAAATGACAAAGGAAAAGTTAGAAATGTGAAGTTAAGTGGACAGTCACTTTCAGGACTTTCTCCTCACCAGTTATGGTCTTTCTCTTGCCTAATATTTGACATGCTCACTCCTCCATGCCACACAGAATTTTTGAATTATTAAATTTTAAGCAGAAGGGACAAACTCAGGTCACCTAACTTTTCTGCAAGTCCACAAGTGGAATTCATGCAGGCTTCCCTTGGTTTAGGCACAGAAGGTGTTTTTGCTTCTGTTGAAGGTCCCAGGGATCTAAAACTCTGCTCAAGGATTTGCTCAGCTTGACATATTTACTTTTTGTAGAAAACTAAAAAATATTCACAAGTTAAAGTCTTCCTTCACATCGCAGTTAATTAAAACTGGTAGGCTTGGAACACCTTCAATCCAAGGAATTTCTTCCAACTGGAAGAACCAAATTCCTCACCAAAGGCACTTGAAACTTTTCTGAAACTGATTCAATTCAACATTATTCAGATTTAACCCTGCTCCTTTATTATATAAAGTTGACCCACTTGAAAAGCTGGTGAAGTTACATAACATTTACCATACACCCAAATCCAAGTGATGGTTGACATTATGCTTTAAATTCTGATTTAATTCAAAATCTAAGTTTTTGTGATTTTATAACATATCCCCTAACATCCAGTTATATGTATGAGTAAATATATTTTTAAAAGCTTATGTTTAATAGCTGAATTATCTCAAGTACTAGTCCTTAAAATACTTGGATAAAGATGTATTATTTAAATAAAAATCTATTATGAATGGGGTTTTTGTATTTGATGTTAATTCAGGTGTATCAGATTCAGTGTTTCCCCTTATTAAGCTCATCACTAGTTATTCAATAATTTATTGATATTTTACAAGTATAAATAGTGTCCTAATCTAATATAAAACTCTCTTTGATTATAAACTGAGCTGTAGCAACACAGCAGGGCAGTACCCTCTGCTCTGTCAACTAAGCTTTATTTGGGCTCCAAATATTATTTAGTTTGGGGCATGTAATATCCCTGTACTAATTTCTAATGCAAGATGTTAAAATAATGATGGCTAACACCTTTACAAAATTGAAGCACGGCAATTTTTCAGGCAGTAGTTGCATAATTAAATACTTTTTTAACAAGAAAGTTATTCCTTCCTCTCTTTTCATCCCTTCTCTCTATGCCCTGCCTATTTAATTTCTAATGCAATAATTCTTCTGTAAAAAAGTGCCACGTGTTTCTTTGGAAAATCTTGCAAGCTGCCAAAATCTGGTTATCCTAGTACTAATAGAAAGAAAATAAATTAGTTTCAGCAATTATGTTTAAAATATATTTTATTGTCTTTTTCATCTTATACACGTAGGGACTTCCAATGAGGGGAATGGTTATTTGCCACAATAGATAATAAATAATCGTTCAGAGCCCTTTTAAATATTAATTACAATATAGATATTGTCAAAATTTGTCGGTGACAGATTTTTCCCCAGGCCAGGACTCAGTTTGAGGTCAGAAAAGGTTGCTTAAGGTGTCACCCAGTTGAATCTTGGAAAACTCCAAGCATGGATGTGATGCAGTCTTCTGGATGACCTCTTCCAGTTCCCCACGGTGATGGAGACATTTTCCTTACCACAGCTGATCCACATAAACGTGCAAAACCTGCCAGCAGAATAACCCAGTAAAATAAAATATATTAAAAAAAGGTTCCCATGAAGTTGCAAGTATTGCTATGTAGAAATATCATTTAAATAAAACAGGGCTCTCTAAGGAAGAACCAGGCAGAACTCCAACCCTAAAGAAACTTGACAAAAAGTTTATGCTAAGAAGAAGCTTTCAGATTTTTAACCTGTTGCGTCTTACACTGTTTGGTTTTTTTAATTAGAACTTTATTTGCCTACTTATAATCAGAGAGCTGCAGAGCTTCTTGATAACGTGGTCTTTAAAGACCTAATTTATTTTCATGAAGACTACTAAGAGGATGGGGAAAAAGTAATTAACTATTATCTCTTTTTCTCCTAATAACCATAAACTTATTAAATGACTAATAGTCAAAGTGTGGGCATGCAACATGCATTTTAGCATCATTTAATCCTGAACACTTAAATAAAAAATGGTAACAAAACCCAAAATTATTTACAGAACTATGGTAATCCACTGATAGCTCAGCATCAGCATATACATGCAGTTTCCCTTTCAAAGGGCCTGGATTTTCAGATTCTTCACAATTTTATGAATAACCTTTTACAAGAAGCTGTCGGTAACTTTGTCCAACTGCTTTTTTTCATGCTGTGTTTAAAACCTCCTGCTTCACTGTGACATTTAACAAAAAAAAAAAAACAACACTCTTTCACTCTTCAGAAAACCTTATTTAATTTGCAGCTTTTTGAGACCAGTTGAATAAGAATTTTGGTCTTGATTTTCCATTAAATTATAACATTTATGAAGAACATGGCTAAGCATTAATCTTGTTCCTACAAGAAAATTTGTCACCTGGAAATAGCTGCAGAGAATAGAGACATATCAAACAAAAAATTAAGGAAGTCTATACAAACATCCTTTTAGATGCTAAATTGCGTTTGATATAAGTAATGTGATTTCAGCAAATGTTGAACACACAGATTCCCATGACAACCTACTTAGGCAATTATTTGTGTAATTATAAATCTGCAATCTGATACTAATGCAAATTTTGAAAAATACCTTTGCTTGCTTGGTTGGTTTTTTAACTGGTTACACACTTCTCTTTAGAAAAATACAATAATAACAATTTTTTAAATAATTTCATCTCCTTTTCATCAGCAAAATTCAATGTGCACAAGTCAGAACGTAGTTTTTGGACAGCTGCTGGTGGTGGTGAGCAAATGATGTAATCAGGAGGAACAATTTCTGAGAAGAAGAGATTTCTCCAAAAGTAACAAAGACTTGAGTAGATTTCCCTGAAGTAAACTAGGAAAGCATTATTCCAAGGGCAGTTTTAAGGGGAAAAAAAACCCCAAGCAGTTAACCTTCTCAAGAAAATAAATATTTATGCCTAAACTCGTATTGAATGAAAAACAAACCAAGTTTCTAAACACACTTAGGGCTTTAATTTAAAGACTGGGTGATCTCCCAAGTGCTTTCCAAGATCATGAATCATTCAAAGGTCATGAAAGTGCACCTGGCCCCAGCCTTCTGAGCATATTTGGCATTTCTTCCAAAGACAGCACCTTTAAGTCAGCCAGCCCTTTCTTGTAATGCTGGGGCACAGCTTTGCAGGCATTTATTTTTCTGTGGTTGGTGGGGAGAGGAAATGCTCAGAGAATATTGCAGTTTTCTTTCAGTGCCCCTGGCACGCAGTGCTGAATTTTCCATCAGAGTTCAAGCTCAGATGAGGCAGCACAGGAAATGTTCTCCTGCCTGGAGCTGCTGTTGTTGCCTCCCTCTGAATTACTGTAATTGTGAAATTAAGGGGCTCCCCGGTAAAGGTATAGGAGTAGTGGTGGTAAAAGATTTTAAAATCGTAGAGAATTCAGGGAGTTAGAAAGAAAGTTAGGCTCTGGGAAAATGTTAAAGGTAGGCCCTGGGAAATGTTAGGCCTTGTGTTTGCTAGATCAGGTGAAACTGCACCTGTGTAGTCAGTATGTGATAAATTATGTGATTGTTAAATGTGATGATTACTTAATAATTAGATGTAATTATTGTTTAGTCATAAGAAGAATCATGAGAAGCTATGTTCGAGGGTCTGAGGGAGATCATGAGAAATCCATGCTTGGATGAAATCAATGTATACAATGGAACAATGTAAGTGTAATAATTAATATATAAGTTATATAATGATGGAATATAAAACATGTTTGGCTCAAAACCATGTCTGATCAGATTTGGGTTTGTACCTCTGATGCTCAGAGCTCTTCAACAGAAGCACCTGCATATGATCATTCTGTGATTTTGCTTTCCTGAACGCTAACAGTAGGAATAACAGTTCTTTACTAGGAAAATTAAAAATACTAAGGCAATAGTACACAACACCGCTGCCAGAGTGAGATCAGTCCCTGTCCCCTGTGTGTCAGGGGGTGGCACAGCCCCATCCCATGGGGGCTCAGCCCTCCTGCAGTGCCAGCTGTGGCTCTGCTGGAGCAGGGATCCTGCACAAGGGGGGAGTTTTCCTCTGCAGCTCCAGGGCTGCTGGAGATGGGCCTGGGCTCCCTCTGGCCATGCAGGGCAGCAGAAGCTGCTCCTCTGGCAATGCACTGGGCAAAGGCTGCTGGGCTGTCCCAAAGCTCAGATTGGATCCAGGTAGGAATGCTTGGCTCCTGCCCTGGGCGCAGCATCTCCCCATGGGATGGTGGAATTGGATCAGCCCCGCAGGGACAATCAGTGGGCATGGACAGAAGATAATTAATAATGAATGGCCCATGAACAGCAGAGATCTCCTGGAGGGAGGGTTGGCTGTGGAAGAGATAAAGAAAAAACTGCCCCATGAACAGCAGAGAACTGCCCCAGCTCTGACAGATGGGAATGGAATCCACATCCTCAGCCGCATCTTGCAAGCCAGGTCTGTGCTTTTGCACAGGCTTTTTCTGAGCAGTCCTTTGGTAACTTCGCTGTGAGGTGCCACCAAAGGATGGAATAAACCCCCTAAACCTCCCCTGGCACCAGAAGTGCATTCACTGAAACACAGTGGTGAGTCCTCACAAAGTATGTCAGTAGTACTGATAAGACATGGCAGGCAATATTCACTTATAATTTGAAATCCGTCCCTTTAAATGTGGTGTAACTCGAAGGGCAGTCATAACAACTTCATTAACTGGCACAGATTTCATAAGTTTCCTATTGAAACTACTTAACCTGGGTCTTTTTAACATGAAATTAAGATTATTCATTTCTATACAATAAAGAAAATGCTTTTAATATCTGAGAGGTCTTTCAAATAGATTAAATCTAACAAGAAATTGTGTTTGAAGTACACTATCAGGAGCATTTCCTCCCAACCACCGTCTGGTACAAGTAATATCACACATTTTAAATGGAGCCCTCATCTGTAGTAATTTAGAAAATATGTACCACGTGTTTTGAAAGAAAGGAAAAATAATTTCTGTAGGCAAAAAACTCCCATTTAAGTTGAGACAGACCAAGATTTTGTTGGGTTTTTATTTTCCCCAAATATTCCATGTACTTTCTTTTAGCTGAAGCCTGAGACCCAGGTACATATTTCAGGTCACCACCCTTCTTCATTACTTTATTGAGTGCTAATAAACCGAAATAGAAATTATTGAAGTTGCAATTTTTTAGGAAACCAACAAAGCTAGGAATGCTTTACTGGCTTGAAATAATAAAAATGGATCTGTTCATTTGGAAAAAATCCTCTCAGGGCTGTTTGCTTCCTACATGTGCTTCGTAACATTACTGATTTAATAATACCCTAAAGATATCTCAGTCATTATCATGAAAGTATTTAAGGATGGTTATAAGATGATAATTTTCCTAATTATTCTGATACCGATTTTCCCTTTAAATTCACCTTCAAGCAAAAAACATGACTTGCCTACTGTTTCCAATATGAAATACAATATTCTTAGGCTGGTAAAAAATGAAAAGGTTAATCCAGGTTCAAAGTGATGTCTTTATTATTTTCCTGGAATTGTGGCACTAACCTGGTCCCTCCATTTCAGCAAACTAAAATAGTCTTTAATTTGAAGTCAGAAGAGTCTTGGATACCTCCTCATGTATCCCTTTCATTCACCAGGATCTCCCAGTCATTTCATTAACAGACAATTCAGATTGCAGACATGATTTTGACCCTGAACTTGCAGGCAGGACTCATAAAATAAATCAATTTATCATTCACAGCAGCAGTATCCTACCACAGGCTATATCCCCTAACACTGACCTGTAGTCATAGGTCTGAAAAAAGCTTCCAGTGCTTCAGAGAAAAAGGAAAATTACAGATTATGAGCAAAAAATGGCTGCTCTATTTTATTATTCTGCTAGAAGTTAGTGTATTTCCAGAACAAAAATGCACATTAATCAAAATTAATGCAATGTCAGCACAAGCAATGAGTGAATTTTCTGTCTTCCTGTTCAAAAGGTTCCATATCATTTTTTCCTAATTGCCACAGCATTACTTTACTGATCCACTGCATTTTATTAATTTAACTGATCCACATGAATTCTGGTGGAACTTTAGCACGCAGTTTGGACATTTTAATGCATTCATTTGGAGGATGAGCTCTGCTCCTCTCCGCTCCCCTGGCCTGATGTGAGGATGGGGTTGTTTCATCGCACCCTCATGGCCAGTGTAAGACTGAGGAGGGACTTTATGGGGTTTTTAATACCCTCCCAGGGTCCCCAGGGAATGGGCACAGCCCTGGGGCTGCCAGAGCTCCGGCAGCATTTAGAAAATTCTCCCAGGGATGCACAGGGTGTATTATTTGTTTTTTTCTATGGGAAAGCGTCCTTCTCGTAATATTATCTGTTGTTGGTTTGTTTGGTTGGGTTTTCTTTTACCTTTCCCCACAATACTGAATACATTATTTAATTATTTTTGAATAATTATTCGAATTGCTTTGTCTTTATCTCTGTCACAATTGCTGATTGGACATGGAATAATATATCTAAAAAAAGATCTATAGGATACTTGAAAACCATTAAAGGAATCTTTATGGTGTCTCACATTAAAGGAATCCTGAATCTTCAGTCCTTCTGGTCTGAATTATTGTACGGCCTACACAAAACCAATTTATCAAAACATACAAAAATGGCCACATCTGCGTAGAACTCCAGCACATATGAATTTTCTTTTAAATTATGAACCTGTTTTATAAAACTTCTCAAAAATGAGCATTCTGGCAATCAACTCTTAGTGTAATGGATGCACCAACATTTAAATCAGATACGCAGGGACGGATAAGAAAAACAACTTTCTTTATAAGAGGGAAAAAAAAAAGTGCAGCTTTAGTTATAAAAAACAACAAAGAGCAGAAGGAGTGTTTTGTGAAGCTGGTGATTTGTAACAATGCTGGAAGCATGTTTACATGCTCCAGCACTCTGTGCCCCATGTAGAGCTCATTTTATTCAGAACTGTCCTCTGTGTTTATGGGGAGTTTTGTGTTCTTTCCTAAAAACTTTCATCTACATTCCACTTCATAACACTTTTACTCAAGGAGGATTTACCAAACAAAACAAAACAAACAAACAAAAAAAAAACCCCAAAACAAAAAAAAAAAATCCCACAAAAGAAACAACCAAAAAAACCCAAAAAACAAAAAACCCCCAAAAACCCCAAAACAAAAACAAAACAAAAATTTTGTTGCCAAAAAAAAAAAATTTTAAAAAGAGGTGCCATTGAAGCTTAAAAAATAATTTTTAGGTTGGTGATCATTAATAATTCTGGACAGCTCCAAGTGACACCAAGTTCTGCTGCAGCAGAATGTTCTGCTGGTGGAGGGTCAGCCCCCTTAACAGAAGCTGGCATTGAATTAAAATCTTCATTCTTTTTAATTAAACTATTGTGAGGGTGGTGGATCCCTCATCTTACTTCAGGGTTAAATAGAGGTATGTAATGATACTGTTCCATAGACCTCACATCAGGACAAAACTGAATGGTTTTAGAGCCATTCTGCAATGGTTTTGAACTATTTTACATGCAATGTACTGTATTTTCCTCTAATTAGTTGTATAGATTGCAATAGCTAAAGTAATTGGTATGATTTATTTAAACCTAGTCACGGACTAGGCAGAATTCAGCAGATAAATTTGAAATCAGTTTAATATCACAATCACATGATTAAATTTAACTCTTTCCCATGCCTCAATTTCCTACTTTCCACCTGTAAATTAGTGAGAATGTTTGCTTCACTGGTCACAGTGTTGAGCTTCAGTTACAGGAGAGGTTTGTGTAATCAGCGCTAATTTAAGCTTTTGAGCTTTGTAATGTTAGAAGTACATTTGAAATAACCCTGCCTTTAGTTTTATAACATGAGAATTTGTCTCAGATTATTTCAACAAAGCTGAAGAGCAAACAACAGGGAGACAATGGCAGGTGTCTCTTTGGTAGTTTCATTAAATACAAATATTTGAATATATGCATACCACTGCAGTGCCCAGATTAAATTAGCTTTGTGGCAAGCCTGAGAAATATTTAATCTTTCTCCTTTTAGCCTTCATGCCTTGGCTCCTTAGAATGCATGGAGGACCAAAAAAAAACCAAGTTGTGTAAGTGACACCAGAAGATCACAGATCTCTCACCTGCTGCTGCTGCTGCTGCCCATAACCACACAGCCATATTTCTTCTCCATGCATATTTTTGTAATCAATTGCACTAAATTGAGACAAAGAGTGGCTTCTGTGGATGACAGGACAGCCCAAAATTTGACACCGTGCTGCAGCCATCATCGCTCCACCCAGCATATCCACAGGACAAGAGGAGCTGCTGATTTATTTCCTTTCCCACCCTCTTTCGTGTCCCCTTCTGTTGACAGCTGAGCTTAAAAGTGAGGCTTTGGGTCAAGAAAAATGGACAGGGAGGTTTTCCCCGACGTTGGCAGTGGGTTTCATTTTTTTAATCAGCGCCACATTTGGCTGTGAATGCACCCCTCAGCAGCAGCACTGCAAAGGCGTTTTTAAAAAGCCATTAAATCTGTTTCTTTTAACCAAAATTCTCTCATCTGAGCCCAGAAAGGGATGTTTGTTGTCAAATACTTCCTTCAGCAGCATCTTCCAGCAGCCATACCCCCATGGAAAACGCAGCTGAAGGGATTCCAGTGGGCATTCACCGCAGCCTCCAGAATTCCCTGGAGTGTGGGATTTCACCCCACAAAACCCTGATGGCAAACCTGATACTGAGTTCATCCTCACAGCATTTCCACCAAATCACAGCAGAATTTCGAAGCAGATGTTTTGCTGCTCCCTTCCCATCCCCTTCCCTTCCTTGCTTCAAAAGTTACCATGATTTCATGGCTTGAAGCAGCGAAATCAGAGGAGCTAAAATTTCTAGGAATTTTGATTTGGTGGGTTTGTACTACATTGATTCAGAGTGCTCAAGAGATCTTCGTGCTGACCAAAGTGAGCTTTTTTAACCAGCTTTTGGTTTGGTTTTTCAATCTTTTGTCAACAGCCACAAACTTTTCAGCTTGTCAATGAGTCCCACAACACAAACGTGTCTTGAAGGTGCTCTATTAAGCTGTCAAATATATACATTTAAAATATTTTCTATCATTTGAGTTTTTCAATTGTAGAGAAATATGAGTTATTTTCCAGTAAAGCAAAAATTACAAACTCATCCTTCTAACTAAAGATTAGGTACCTCTAATTGACATTGAATAATGCTACTTCTTTTATTTCTATTTAGAAATTCTGTCAGCAGTGGTTTTTTTTTTTTTTGGTTTTGTAAAGCAAAACACAGCAAAGCAAAACACAGAATATTTACCATCTTTGGAAGGTCATCAAAAGGCAACTAAGGCATTAAAAAAAAAAACCAATAAAACCAGCTCATGATCACCACCATGATTGACCCAGTAAGAAAAGGATTCTCTCATTCCTGAAGGTTGTTCAAGCAGTGTTCTCTGGAGTAACATGCATCCCCATCACAATTTCTAAAATATTTTAAAGAATTTAAAGTGCTGCTCATGACCCATTAGGGAAGTCAAGACACTGCTGCTCTTAGACAGAGGGATTCTGGGGAACTTTTTATTTTTGAAAAAAACCATTAGGACGAGCCCACCTGGCAGCGTTGTGTTTTTACAAGTGATGTTTGACTGAGAAAAAGCCTTTCTTGGTGCACAATTTGTAAAACCATGTTATGGAAAGATTTTCGTTTGGTGTAATGCTTCTGTACCTGTTGGGCCACTGGAATTTTCACGTGGAACCAGCAGAATGAGATAATTGTTCAGAATTGGTGCCTAAAGAATTCTAAGTCAGAAATGTTACTCTACAACTTAAAAGAATTTCTTATCTTTAACCTGAAAAAGGGAGGATGTTAAGGGCATGGGGGGAAGAAGAGAACTCTGCTGATTTCAAACTGAAAAATAAATACTAAAGTGTTTTAATCTGTGTAATTCGCAGTAGTATTCTTGTCAGATTTGTATATGCTTAAACCTGAGTATACAAATAGACTCAATTAGAACATATTTGAGTATATGTAGATGTTTTCAGCAGGTTTGAGCACACCAAGAGTTTGTTCTTTGCATTAAGTCTCTGGAAAAAAATGCCATTTGTTGTGCATTCTTCAACTCAAGGGATTAAATGTAATAAGAAAATTATTTTCACCCTTTTTTCTGATGACAGCTTTGTACAGAAGAGCAAGTGATGCCAGTGATATCAATCTTCTAATTGATCAGCAAATGTTGAAGGAGTTAACACTGAGTTATTTCCACATTTAAGTTTTGGAAAAATCCCTCTTAAGAAAAAAATTTATACAGAGATAACATAGTGTATCTAAATATCCAGCACAGCTGAGCCTGAGAAAGTATCAAAGTGCAACAGCAGCAAGGAATTCTTTTTTTCTGTGGAGGAAAATGTTTATATTTTCATACTGTCATCCTTGTGCAAGTTTTTGTCTTAGAAAAATGCAATATCCAGATATAAAATTATTATTTTCCTCCAGTCAAATCCTTCCCTTATAAAACAAGAATCCCCCACCTCCTCTGTTTTCCAAGGAGAGCTTTAAGCAGAGGAGTTGGCTCAGTTTATAACTCCTGGCCGGCAGGATTTCCTTGAAGCATATTCTGAAATTCCAGCACTGCTTCAGCAGCCCCAGGTGTTAATTAACCCCACAGAAATTGTTGTGCAGCTCAGCACCCACAGCACTGCACCCTCTGCCAGCCACAGCCACTTTTATCCATCCCCCCAAACAGCTCCTGTGCTGTGGAAGAGGTGAAAAATTAGAAAAAAAAAAAATTAAATTTCAAATTAGAAAAAAAATATTAAAAAATACCACAGCATCCAGATAAATTTAAATGTAGGAAAAAAAATTCAAAATATAAAAAAAAACAAACAAAAAACAAAGAAACAAACAAACAAAAAACCAACCGAAACAAAAAAATAAACCAAAAAACCCCCAAAAAAACCAAACCAAAAAAACCTCACCACAACATATTAGCACTTGCTCACTTAGCAGGATTTTTTTTTAATGCAAATGCATTAATTTAAATAAGATCTGGCATGGTTATTGCCTGCAGATGCAGCATTGTTTCACCTGTGGAGGTGAGAGGCGAGGTTTATCAGGTGTGTCTGGTAGAGCGCGGCCTCTGTTGTGCACAGAGAGTTTTTGGGGTATTTCTGAGTTTATTGATTAGCACTTTTGGAAGACTCCTGTCCAGTGTTAAGAGTGGGCAAGCTGCTCGCCCAGGGGCAGGCTCCTCACTATTACTTTCCAATTTTTAATATATTAATTGAATTCCATTAGTGACGATCTCTGAGGTGTGAAACTGCTGTCTATTCCCCATGACCTGTTTTAAAGTTGTCCTGTTTTAAATCCATTAAATTAAATTATGTGACACAAAGGTTAATTAATCATGCACACGCAGCAGCAGAAAATCAGACATATAAACAGAGTATTGATATTCTGGAACCGTGATGGAATTACCCACAGGTGCCCTTCATGAGTGCTGGTGATATAATTAATGGTAATAAACTCTGGCCCTGGTAACTAATTCCATCAGCTATGGAGAACTTTTCACTAAAGCGATTTCAGAAGCTCATGAATTCTTAAAAACAGCAAGTTGTTCCCTTTTTCACATGGATACAGTTTGGGAGCATCAGCCATTAGCTAATAAAAGCTGAATGATAAGCCATCAGGCTACAGATTCCCTTAATGGTCCAGGGCAGTAAAGCTGGCACCATTAAATCTCACATACTGAAATGATTCCCTGCCACAGGAGCAGTAATATTTTACATTTCCATTCCAAAATGCAGAAGCACCACTCTGTCGTTGACACAATATCCTTGCAGACATAAAGCTCTTCTGCTTCATCCCCCAAAACTTTGAGCCCTCAAAATCCTTTCTGTACAGTGCAATGAAATTTGGAGCTTTCTTTCCTGGTAAAAGACATTCAGGTAGTGCTGTTCTCCTTTTTTAACTTTCCATGCTTAGCTTAATTCTTGGAACCTTGCACTGCAGCTCTCTGCTTTCAATGCTTTACCCTTGTGAAAGAAGGGTTTTAATTTCCATCCCTTACAAGGAATTTCATTGCTGCAGAAATCTTAATCACAATCTGTCTGGAAATAGTAAAACTCTTAATAATTTGTTACTTTTGGAATTGGTGGAGCCAGTATGGAACTACCTCATATGGGCTTTAATGGGGTTTTAGGGTGGCATTAATGGTGTAAAATGCATCACCCATATTGATAGCAACACGTGTCTGTAGGAATATGAAAGCAGGGCTGTGAATGCTGCATTATGGCCAACTTAACTGGGAGGGAAAAAAAAAAAAACCTACAGAGATTTTTTAAGACTCATTTTTAATGTTCCATCTGTCCTGCAGGCAGCTTTGTAGAAAACTGGAAAAGGCCAAGTTTCACAGAAAACTGGCCTTCAGTGGGCAGATGGAGGAAATATTCAGATAACTGAACTTTGAATAGGTGAAGGCATGTGTGTTTATCTAAAACCTATTTTACTTTTGTAAGGCTTGTGTAGGAAAGATAAACCTTCTGGAAAACAGGTGGGGAACTCTGAAAATATTTATTAATAAAACAGGAAGCCCAGTGTTTGAATGACCTTAACCACTGCTGAAGAGGAGAGAAAAATAATTGAAATATTGAATGTATTCCATGATCTGTAGCAGACACAACACCATCCAAACTATAAAAAGAAATACAATATGTGCATTAAAAAATATAAATATATTATACTTACAATTTATTTTTATATATGCTATATATATAGAGAGAGATCAATATATTAAGCAAAAAATAAAGGCATAAGACCAGTCCAGGTTGCACAAAAAATAGCATTGAAACAGCACTTAGAAATTAAGGAGAAGGTACATTTCTCCATAAATCTTGTTTTTCCAGTTCAAGGCTAAGGTCCTATACAAGCACCTAATTGCCCCAGTCCCAAAAAAAAGCTCTTAGGTTTTTAAAAACTTCAGCTCCACCATTCTGGAAGCACATGGAGCTCCCAGGTTGGGCACTGAGGAGCTTGATCTCACACAGCAGCAGCTTTCAGGTAATTTTATCAATAAGGAAAAAAAATAATGCTTTTTGTTGCTTGCTTTCTTTTTACTTTTTTGTTTGTTTGTTCCGGGTTTGGTTTTTTGGTTTGTTTTTTTGGGGTTTTTGTTTGTTTGTTTGTTTGGCTGGTTTTTTTCCTTTTTGTTTGTTTGTTTGTTTGTTTTTTGGGTTTTGGTTGGGGTTTTTTTTTCGGGTTTTTTTTTGGGTTTTTTGTTTGTTTTTTGTTTTTTTTTTTTTTGTTTTAATCAGAGCTGCCTGGCTGCGACCCAGCAGAGGTGCTGTGTTAACCTGTGGGCATTCTGAGCTCCCTGCTGCTCCCTCAGAGCAGGATTCTCACTGAGCTGCAGCCAGCAGAGTTTCCTATGGGCCTGCAGTTTTATGCAGCCTGGAGGAAAACAAAGTAATCGGTTAAAAATACTCAGGTCTGAAGGTGTGGGCTTGGGTCAGGCTCCCTGCTTCCCGCGTTATCAGTTTCCTTTTTTTATCCACAGAGCACCTCAGAAAGCACACACAGTCACAGGAATAAAAGATTTAACAAAAGATTCTTCTGAAAATTCTTCTTTTTGTTTCGTTTGGGGTTTTTTTTTTGGTGGTTTTTGGTTTTCAATTTTTACCTGCCAGGTCCTAAATAAAATGTCCGTAGCCACATGAAATATTCACAGTATATGTAACAAAAAATAAAATTACATCTTTCTACGCAGCAGTCCTGTTTTGTCAGAGGAGAGAAGGTTCATTTCATCAGCTCAGTTTTTCCCTCAGCAGAGGAGAGAGAGGATTAAAACCTCCTTTTTCCTTCCCTGCCTTACAAGGGCTTGTGGATCTGCGGTGAGCAACCCCTTGTTGCTCGTGATCTAGTTAGGAAACTGGAAAGGACCTGGGAGAATAAGAGAAGGTGTTGTGATTTTTGATTTTCAAGTAAAATATTTAAAATTTGTCTTTGTCTTACACTACAAAGTGAGACCCCGTTTGGACCTACCCTCTTTTTCCTTTATTCCTTAAAAAGGAAACTAACCTTTGAAGAAGGAGTGTAAATTCCAAATTAAAAAAAAATTTGGAAGTTAGAGTAGCCAAGGAATTCCAATTTTAGGTTTCATTCACTCAAACTGGGTGACAGAGTTGACATGATTAGCATAAAAAAAATGAGATAAATGGGACTGGACTATTACAAGCAGGTGTTAAAATCTTCACAGCAACAGGCTACTGACAACAAAACTATGAAATATTTACATGCATTTTATAAATATCAAAATACAAACAAATTAAATAAATCTCATATTTTAATAGCATTCCAAGTTAGCGCACAACACACAAGTGCAGGAAAGAAAACAGAAAAAATATTGGATTTTAAAGGTAGCAGTTATGCAAAGACCACTGAAAAGAAGAACTTGCAAAATCTTCTGGGTTTTCTAGGTGTTCCCTGCAGAAAAATCTGAAAGTATTGATCTCCCATCAGTCAGTTTGGAACATAATACTCATAACACTATATCCAGTCACATTTATCACTTTTTAATCATGTTGGCTCTATTTTCCCCCAGAAAAATTCTGGTTTTTTTGACTAAAGGAAACTTAAAATAAATAAGATTAGGACAAAAATAACCTCACCACATCTTTTCAGCATATTAGAGCCAATTCCTCTAATATTCCTCAGTCTTATATTTAACCTTTGAGACTCTGATTTTCTCTGTGTATCCTAATTTCAGAAAGAATAATTTTGTTATTGGTGGAAGCTGATTCCCTAAAATACCACAGGATAGAGCTGAAAACTGCATTGAAATAAAAACCACACTTAAAAACCACATAGGAACAGGAAGCTTTTAACTCACATAAGTCTGGACACCTTCAAGGCTTCCAGATAAAGTTTTCTTCTTCCAGCAGCACAAGGCAGTAGGAGGGGAAGGCCTTTGGGAAACCAAGCCTGGGTAATTTTGTAGTCAAAAAGTTGAGCCTAAGACTCAAAATGGATTGATTTTGACTTAATTGCACCCTCAGAATTATTTGTTGCTCGCTTCATCATCAGCACTTCCAGCTTCCACATCCATAAACAGCCAATGATGAAACAAAACAAAATCAAAGCAAGAAAAAAAACAAACAAATACCAGCCACGCACACACACACACACACACAGAAAAAAAAAAAACCTCATGAAAAATAATGGAGAAGGATTATGCATAGATAATAAATTGTAAATTCAAAGATGATAAATTTTAAATCCAGCCCCTAACTCTCTCAACACGCTTTATCTGTTCCGAGCCCTCTTGGCAAAGGGAGCAGAGCAGCTGCAAATCAAAAAGCAGCAGGGAACAGGTCCTGTCTGCACTGATGCAACCACAGACACCATCAGCAGGAACAGCCTTTCCTGCCACCACTTCAGAGCCAGGGCTGCAGGCAAAAGTGCCAGGTTGGAGGATTACTGGCGCATTTGTCCAAAGTTTCATGAGCACCCCCTGGGAAGCATTCATCTACATAAATGAATATTTTCCACTTTCCTCTTGCCTCAGAATCAACTCAAAGCACAGCGAATAAACTGTCCTGGCAATTGTTATAGTCAAAATATAAATTCAGAGGCAAAAAATCACTGGGATTCAAAAAAAAAAAAAAAAAAAAAATATCCATGGAAAACAAGTGTTGAAAGTCAGAAGAGCAAACTGACCCTACTTCCAAATATTAATGACATCCTTCTATGGGTTATTATAACTCAGTAAAGTCTATTTTGATAAACAGCTGGTGACCGAACTTAATAGTTGCAAAGAAATGGGCAGAACCAGACTAAAAGGGGTGAGATTCTGACCCTTGTCATGGTACAATGACTTGGACAATCAATACTTTTAATTTCGGGGCACATGGAAGCAAATCTCTGAATGCAATGTCTGGAACCATTATTTAATTTTCCTCCTTGAATGAAGTATCTAAAGAACATTCAAATATTTATAGGGTTTATCCTGGTTTAATAGCCTAATTTAATGCTGTGCAAGAAACCTCACATCTGCTTTCATGTGCAAGATTTCAGCTAAAGGAAAAGTTAATGTTTTGAAGCATCTCCCGCGGCCATTATGTTTCCAGAAGCCAAAATTCAATTCTCTTTGCACTATTACTGAGATTGGGAAGTATAGATTAAAGACCTGTGGCTCTGGGGGTCTGTCCACCTCAGGTATTGATGACATCTCTGGGAAAATACATTTCAGATTGAGTAGCAAATAGGGATGGTAAGGACCCTCTCTAATGAGTTGTGTTGTGTATGGCTCAGAGAAGAACCAGCTCAGAAGGGGTTATCACCTACAGATCCTGCATTTAGGTCACCCTCCAAAAACCTTTTGGTGCCTGGGGCAGGGACACAACACACCTGACAGACTTTTTGGGAAAGGAACCTCCCACCCGTCCCACTGTACAAGGACAGTGGGGAAAAGCAAGACCCAAAGCAGGAGGGAAGAACTTCCCTGCAAAGTTCCAGCAGCAAATTAAGTGAGGCTTTAAGGAGAGAGATGAGCTACTTAAATCTGTTCTCATAAAGTGCAAAGCCAAAACTAATTGCCAGTACTCTGCAGGTTTTATGTCTCACTGTGAAAATAGCTGTACAGTGGGTATATATCTATTACCTACTGCAAAACATTCTGCCCTTGTTACAAATCTTTAGTTTTTTTCAACCACAAAACGTGCAGGGGTCGCATATTCCCTTTGGAAGTGGGTGAAGGCTGATGTTTCAGGAGGGATCAAATTCATGGTGGAAATCAGTGGGGTTTTTGTTGGGGAGTTTTTTTATTATTTTTAGTGCTGTGTATTAAAGCCTGAACTCTCATGGTGATCTGAGTCTGATGAATCCCAGCTGCCTTTACAGATGGTCAGAATTCTTCCTTCCATTTTTTCCCTCCAGAAGTGTAGGACAAGTGACAAGGTACCAGGGACCACCACAAAAAAATCAGCATGCTGCCTCAGAAACTTGTGCCTGGTGGGGTAAATATATACCAGGAAAAGCAGTGCATCCTGAAGTTTCTGAAAAGATCAATAAAGAAGAAATTAAGATTTACTTTTATGCTTCTCTCACAATGCATCGGTACGATAAACTTTCCCCAGATCAACATTTATTTTATTCAGTCGGCTTTGTGCCAAGTACCAGTCTCCTTAATCCTGCAGCATTACAGCCTGGCAGGGCTACTTTGGAGCCATCTCCAGAGCAGCTTTGTTCCCAGTTTACGGAAGGATGTTATTAAATGTGTCACTCCGAGGCTTAACACCGCCTTGGACTGAGATGCCTCCTGCCAGGATGTGTACCACTGCACCCAAATAAATTCTAGTTAAACCTTGCAAGTGGTTATTAGGAAAACTGCACTTCTGCAGCCCAGGTTATGTAAGACTGCTTCAGGTACACATCAGTTTTGAGTTTTATTTTTTTCCCTCATGGATTATGGCTTATATTTTTATAACTAGTCAGGAATAGTGTTATAAATGTTTGAGTCACATCATGATAAAGAACTTTGTGAATTTCAGCAGCTCCTGGACAGTCCTGCCTGATTATTTTTTGCCCATTTCATGAGCAGTGTAATAAGAGGCAGGTGGGAACCCTTTTTAAAGAGGTCTGCTGTGTCAGTCAGAGTGAAATGCACTGCAGTGTTCCTTTTCTAATGTAGAAATTCAGCTTATTTAATAATTGTGCCCTTAAAACACTGAAAAATGGAGCACTCAGGAGACACACAGGCATTAAGTGTTTGCAGATAGGAAATAGAATGGGACACAGGTTTTAAACTGCAGGGCACCTGATGAACTGTGTCTTTTAAAGAATCAATAAATTTCCATAATTTAATCAATGGAAGCATTACAGATTGTCAGTCAAATAAGGAAAATAAGTTATTTAGACTGAATTAAGATTTTACACCATTGCAGAGGACATAAGTCAGGGTTTAAAGACATGAGCTGCTTCAGCCTGTGATGTCTCTCAATTGCAAGGAAATTTTTTGACACTTTATTTGAATTAACTTGGGTGCTGTGCATGCTCTTGCTGTTAAAAGACCCCAGGAACTCACTACAACTTCTCCACCCTCAATCTTCTTGTGTAAGGCCAAAGCTCTTCATCCCAGGGGCCCCAAAGAATGCCAGGAAATCAACCACCACACAAAGAAAACTGAGGTATAAACAGAGCAAAATAAATCAATTTATTATCAGTGGGAGTTTCCTGTAGTATTTATGTAATTTGGATTCACTTTGATTGTATTTTAAATATCTGAATATTGAGACAGACACATTTAATGCATGGAGAGTGTAGGTATCTATTGGAATCCTCCACCTCTGGTCTAAGAAAACAGAAACTTTCAAAGCCAGGAAGGTAAAACTTTGTGTTTTATAATAAACTATGAACTTTTAATTTTCAGACTTGCACACCAAGTCTTCCCCAACTGTACTGCTGTTCTAGGTTGATAGCACCTAGCTTTTCAGGGATTTACTAGAATTCTTCATCTGAAGTGAGAAAATATCACTATATATCAGATAAAACCTGAGATAACATATGTCAAAATGTCATGTCAACACAAAAAATTCAAGCTTTATTCTAAAGCAATACAGAAGTGAGCAAATTCTCTGCTCTTCCATTTTGTTGTTCTATTTCACTTGTGTAACTTACTAAAAGGAGCTGTTTTGGGGCTAAAAAAATAAATGGGATAGCATGTGTTTATTTTACTAACACTAACAAACTTCAGAATTAGGAATAACCATTGCACTGAGTTTGTTCCAAGGGTATTCCAGACATTGGTGGGTTGACCCCGGCTGCACCTGTCCTCTCTTCAATTTTTCAAGGGATAACACAACAAAAGGCTTGTGGGTTTAAGTTACAGCAGGAAAAGGTCACTCCCTCAGCAATTATCCTAACAGGCAAAAGAAAAAAAAACAAACTAAAAAAAACCCAAAAACTCAAACAAAAAAAACAAACCAAAAAAACCCAACAACAAAAAAAAAAAAAACAAACAAACCCCTCCCCCCCCATAAAAAAAAAGAAACCACCAGAAATGAAACAAAAAAACCCACAAAACTTTAAATACCTTCTCCCCACTCCTCTCTTCTTCCCAGGCTCAAGAGAAGATACATTAAAATAATGTACATACATTAAAATAATGCCTTTTGTACCTCTACGATTGTGCAAACCAGATTAAATGTTCTAGAGCATGTCATACACAATCAGAAATTTGGAACCTGAGCTTGAATTGTCTAACTTTGCTGTAGTCCTTGATTTGAGGGTAATCCTAAAAAGTTTAGGAAGACATAGAATGTTACAAAGATTCTAAGGTGTTTTCTTTTCAGCCTACATGTTATCCTTAAAAGATAAGGAGGAGACAGAGATTAAAATGTTCATCATTTTGCAACGGGACATCTTTCTGCCGAAATAATGAAAAAGATAATAGGAAAATTGTTGTGTACACATCTACCAATACCTACACTTTTCATAATGGAAGATTAGCGTTATTGTTGAGACCAAAAAAAAAAAAAATCAGTAGGTTTCAATGAATTCTGCCAGCTCTCTTTCATCATTTTCATTTATTCTGTGTTCTTTTTACACATTTTGTTTGTTCCATAATAATTAGGAGCAATCTATTAAGTACCCTTTTTCTTTACCTCTGGGAAATTACCTCGTCCCAGCAGCGAGATGGAAATAAAAATGAGCAGTATAAACCTTCCTGAAAATCATTTAAGGTAGATTCATAAGTGTCCTGCTTATGTGCATATGAAACAAATGAGAAATACGACAAAGACTGCAGGAAAAAATTCATCAGGGTGAAGTGGTACCTCTGTTATTTATAAGCAGTACAAGATCGCTCAGAGGCCTGGAAGTCAGGGAAAAATTAACATCTGGGGAGCTTCTGAAGTCCTAAAATTATAAAACACATGACTTCTACACTTCGGCAGAGCCACTGAACCTCCTGACTGAGAGTAAAACAATTTTCTCCAAGGAAAGCAAAGCAAAAACAGGATAATCTTACCTTTTGATATCTGTGCTATCCAGAGACAATGGTTCTGATAAGCAAAACCTGTCCTAAGACTGACATTGTTTTCCAATTGCATCAAGTGACTTCAAACCCATTCATCAAGGTATATCAAAAAAATTTATTGTTTATTTGTAAAAACAAGCTGCATCTCTCTTGCTCACGGTGCAACAGCCATTTTGGCTCTTGGTGAAGATCCTTGGGTTTTTTTTGGGTTTAATGTTGATGTAACACTAAAAGCAGACAATGCTACAGTCAGGACACAGCTCCACCATCAAGATTAAGAAATACCTGAATGAGCTCTGGTGACAAAGTATTACAGATCCAGAAACTGCTGAAGGTTACTGAGCCAAAATACACTGACAAAAGAGAACAAGATCAAGGCACAGAGAAAAAGGTATATTTTAAGTCTCCTCACTTCCAACTGTCTCATCGAGAAAATATTTTGTTTAAGAGTTGTCTTTTTTAATATTTATTAAACCACACAAGGAAAAAAAAAAAACATCAAATTTTAAGTTCCACAGGGCCAAATTATCACATTAAGTGTAAGACCAAGTACAGCCTCCTCTCAAAATGAAAAAGCACAATATCCCCTTGTTTACAAGGTTGAATTTTAGGTATGATCACAACTTAGGTGGGTTGCACTTTTTCTGTGTTTTGTTCGTTATAAATCACCTTATGGCTGTGAGGTGTGAGCCTATGAATGACACACAGTATAAGCAGCATAAGCATTTCTGCTTTGATCACTGATAAGATGCCATGTCAGGCCTTAAAATGCTAAATAAATGCTCCTTGTGTCATATCAGTGTGTAATTTTGTGGTTGGGATTCACTATGGGAAAGACAAATGTCTTTGGCAAGGTAATTGGAATTTACTGGAACCTTGAGAGTGGATTTTCTTTTCTTCAAGAGCAGGAAGAACAAAAGTTTGTAGGCTACAAATCCATTTTAGGGTAGCTCCCAGTCTTCCTTAGAAAGGGGAGATTGGGGAAATTTTTAAAACTGAACAGACTCCATTAAACAAAGTAGAATCGTGTAAACCTCAGTTAGTCCTTGATGAACACTTGGTGACCACAGCTCTGAACTGCATCACCCTGTGACCTGTCACCTGCTTGTCTGAGAGAGCCAAAAACAGGAACAACTGCAGTGCACAGGTGTAAGAAAATGGAATGGATCTACCCTTAAAAAAAAAAAAAAGGCATAATCTGTGATTTGTGAAACGCTCACTACATTTAACACCTAGCTGGAGCTACAGCTGAATTTCTTAAGTTTATGACTTCATAAAGTACTAAATGTTTAAACTTTAAAATTTCTATTCTGGAGTATTCCGAGAAGTGATTTTAATCAGTGACAAGTTTAGTATTTATGCACAAGGTTAAACATCCACATCTATACAAATGCACACACCTATCTGTGGAGAAAGGATACGCCAGCTGCATGGGAATTGATTGAACCCTTGCCATTGAAAATCCATTTATTTCCATGGATTTCCTCAAGGGCAAGTCCTCATGCTCAGAAGAGATATTCCTCTGAAATGGCTCACCAGTATTTTGGAACCCAGACAAAGAATTTAAGAGTGATGAGGTGAAGGCAGCACAAAAGTAAAACATTACAGACTAAGCAATCATAGGGAAATATTTGTTTAAAATTAAAAGCACAAAAATGTGTCAGAGCAGCTTGATTCTTGACTTTGAACTAAATATGTTTTCTTCTCCCTGTGTCTTCTAGTGCTTGATGAGTATGAATTTTTGGGATTAAAATGTAATGGAAGGATATTTTCAGAGAATGGTAACGTAATTGTAGAAAGCTCTTTACTTATACCAGAAGATCTATCTTTTAGAAGGCTAGAAAACTCAATACATGGTCATTGGTGAAAACAGGCAGCAAAGAGGTTTCTAGAGATTTAGAAGGATTTGGGGATAGAAAATCAAACTAAAACTTAAGATAAACTAAGGGTTGTATCTGGCTAATGATCCTGTTGTACTTGAGTTCAGTTCTGGGCTTGACAGTTCAGGAGAGACCAGAGATGCTGGAGAGGCTCCAGGGGAGGCTCAGAGAGGATTTGGGCTTCAGAGGATCTTCAGAGGTCCCTTTCAATCCTAATAATTCTGTGAATAGCTTAGGAAGAGACCAGCTTTGAAGCTGGTCAAAATAGAGAAACAGAGTAAAATAGAATAAAACGTTCCTCCCTTAAACATGAAGAGACGTGGTGATCAGAGAAAGAGCAGGCAAACTGTAGAAGCAGCATCAATCTCAAGAGAGCTGGGGAAAAAAGTCTATTTCTGCAGTAACTATGAATGAGAATATCAGCAATTTGCCTCACTAAATACTGATGGATGGCCAGGATGTTCCTCAGTAGTAAAATACACAAGAGGATTGCTTTAGGATCCATCTAACTTTTGTGAGCGCTCTTGTAACTCCAAGACTTTGCAGTATTTCAAAAAATGAAAAAGGTGGTCTGCTGCAGGGCAGTCAAAGAAATGCGTGAATATGCATTTGTACAAATAAGCATTTGTACTTTTAAACTGTGAAATCACAGAATCACAGAATGGTTTGGGTTGGAAGGGACCTTGAAACTCGTCTTGTTCCACCCTCTGACCCTGGTTCCTCTGGCTGCTCCAATCCGTGTCCAACTTGCAAAGAATTCCTTACCATTATCTAACCTAAACCCTTCCCTTTTTCAGTTTAAAGCCGTTATGCATCTAATTGTATTGTTAATTACCCAGCAGTAACAAATGATGGGAACTACAGAGAAGCTGTGTTGTACCAAAGCAGGATTTTCTTGGACTCGAGGACGATAAAGATATTTTATTTCTGTTCAGCTTATGGGTCAGACTTTGTAGGTTTTCAGGCATATAGAAAGTGTCAGGAGGTTGATATTTTTCCTCTGTGCCTGGAAGCAGAAAGGATGTAACTTTATGGGATTCCTCTAAATCACTGATAAAATGAATCAAAAAGGCATTAGTGTAAGTGAAAATCTTTTAAAAAGCATAAATGACAAATACTGCATTGGTGTTGAAAGATAAGAGAAGTGCAATAACAGCTCAAGAAAAGCAAGACATGAGGAGGTGGCTGAGGATATTGATGGGAAAAGACTTAATATTAAATTTTGTCAATTTTCTTTTTAGAGAAATGAGTAATAAGGTCCTTGGAGACAGAAGGAGAGAAAGAACTGAACTGTTTGAAGCCTGAAATTAATGATATCACAGAATCTGCTGGGATTGAAGGTGAGGCATTAAGCAAAATTAGAAAAGTTGTTGCTTACAAATAGATAAAGCAGAACCCAAAGACTGAAAGGACATTTTCTACTACTGAAAGTCAGGCTGGTTTTTGGATATTTTTAAGAGAATCATAGCAGGGACCCTGCAGTCAGAGTAAATGGCCTTACAATCAATTAACCTGGTCTAATTAACCTTGAAGAAATGGTTAATTTATTACATTTACTATTCTTAGTTAATTAACATATTATCTGGAAATGAATTTCTTTATCAGTTCTGTTTTATTAGGTCTCAGGGTTTGAATTCAGATTTTAATTTGGTGGCGCAGGTGAAAAATGTGGGCATGCAAATGTGAAATAACATGGTTTGATGTTTAAAACAATTTACTTAAAAGGATTCAGCACAGAAAACATGTGTTTATTATTTCACAATTGTAACTGCAGAAAGCTTCTATCAAGAATTTGAAAAGCAGCTCAGTATTTTAACAGCAGGGAAAAAAACACTGCAGTCTTCAGATAATATTTTCTGGTTAAACTGAGGCATTTTTCCTTTTTGGCATAAAGAAAAGAAAAAAAAAGAATAGAAAAAACTGTTATAAACTTTTACTCAAGGAACAATGCTGACAAATTTGGCTTTAGCACTTATTCTTTATTGCTCTCACCTCAGGCAGCACAATTAAGGTTGTTAGGTGGCTTTCTGCGGCTTGGAAACCAGGCTGAATTGTTCCGTTCAGCAAACAAAAGTATTTTTGTGCATATGTTTAGATGATTGACTGACCCGGCCCTCTTTGACTTCTTTTTTACCCCTCCCTCTGGTGTTAATGAATTAAGGATTTTTTGTTTTCATACAGAGGTAGTCATTTAGCAGAAAGTGTGGCAGATGCCTGCTGTGACGCTCACCCAAGGCTGCACAGGAGGCAAAGCCCGGCTTAACTCTGGGTGAGAGGATGAAGGAGTCCAGCCCAGCAAGGAGCTGGAGCTGCTGCAGCCAGGCCAGAGGAGGCTCCAGCACGGGCAGAGGGATGGAGCAGCTCTGCCGGCAGCAAAGGCTGGCACAGCTGCCATTGCTCACCTGGGCAGGAGAAGCTTTGGCCTGAGCTCAGGGTGGCCTGGCAGGGCCTGAAGGGGCTGCAGCAAAGATGGACACAGACAATTGCCAAGGGCTGCAGGGACAGCAGCCAGGCAATGGCTGCCAGTGCCAGAGGGCAGGGCTGGCTGGGATCTTGGCAATGAGGAATTGTTCCCTGGCAGGGTGGGCAGGCCCTGGCACAGGGTGCCCAGAGCAGCTGGGGCTGCCCCTGCATCCCTGGCACTGCCCAAGGCCAGGCTGGGCACTGGGACACTGGGAGGTGTCCCTGACATGGCAGGGGTGCCACTGGATGGGCTTTAACTCCATCCCAACCCAAACCATTCTGTGATTCCATGATTCCATAAAGAGGAGAATTTTCCATCCTCTTATAACTGCAGTACGAGCTGTAGGGAGGCACCAGGGCGCAGCCCTTGGCTTCTGCATGAGGGAGCAGGAGGTGATGGTCACGGAGAAAACCAGCAGAAAACTGAAACACAGGCACCATGTCTGTGCTGCTGCCATCAAACATGCAAATTATAACACAGAATTCACAGAATTCACAAAATCACTGGGTTGGAAGAGACCTTCAAGATCATCAACTCCAGCCCAGCCCTAACACCTCAGCTAAACCATGGCACTGAGTGCCACATCCAGGCTTTTCTTAAACACACCCTGGGATGGTGACTCCACCATCACACTCCGCTTCCCAAGACCTCCTTGCACTCAGAAATCACAGGAAGTGTTTTTCCATTGGTAAAAATTGGCCACAAAGAAGTATCTGAAACCTTTTATTTTTGAAGAATGGTTGTCCTGAGCCATACTTTAAATCTATGCTAGAAAAAAAATTTAAATCTTTTCTGTGAAAGGACTTCAGATTTCAAAACTGTTTCTTCTACTGTGTGTTTGAATATTTTTGAAATTAAAATTAGTATTCAAGATGGTGTTATTTTATTTTGAAATGTGAATTTAGTTGTATTTAAGGATTTTAAGAAAAATGCTAAAATAAATCAAGGGATTCCTACCCGCAAAAAAACAACCCCAACATATCTTCTAGCTAGGAGATAAAATACATGCCAGAAATTTTGACAGCCCGTGTAGATTTTTTGGCTAAACATAACTCTCTTTACAATTATCTCTACATTGCTGTCAAAAACCATTTTCCCAGCTGTTTATGGTAACAGACCTTACTGTTAAACAATGATAAAAATGCTTTATTACAACTCAGTAGCCTTTCACTGTTCCACACATGCAGATGAATTGACTCTTTTTCCACCGCTCTTTACACGTTTTCCCAGTGCTCACATACATAAATGTATACCTTCCTATTATTTTAGACAATTACTGTTTCTCCAGTTAAGAAAACTGTTTTTGGTGGCCCAACAGTACTTTCCTTGTGTATTTCAGATTTTTTTTTAATTGTGCAGCCATGACATACAGGGATCTGGAGCATGACCTCCTGTGTGTCATTACTCATGAATGTATCTAACTGAGGCTTGGAAACCACCACATTTTCAAAGGTCACAGAAAGTATTCAGATTTTCTGAGTGCAGTGAAACTAGTTATTTTTTAAAGCTATAAATAAAATGTACGTTTACATGGATGACCCACCTCAAGACCTGTTTTGCAGTAGGCATAAAAAGTCTAGTGATGAGAAATGGTCATAACTCTACATTCCTACCCGAAGTCAATAATAATTTTTAATGGGTCATGTGTGAAAGCCTACATGCTTGGATATAGGTTTACAACATTTCTCCAGGGAAAACAAGTTTTGAATAAAGAGGATTTGTTTGTTGTTGTTGTTGTTTTGGGTTTTGTTTGTTTTTTTTTTTTTTCCTTTTTTTAAATGCAATTACTAAGAGTTATAAGAACTATTCTTCTGGGGAAATGTAAAAAACCAAACACACTCTTTATTGGGAATTATTCTCAACCCAAATTTTGCATGCCAAGCACAGAGCTAGAGTGATTTACTGACTTATTTTCCAGTTTTTGTCTCCAAATCCAAACAGAAAAATCTGGGTTTTTTTCCCTATTCTGAGTCCTTTTTTTTACGGAAACATCTTGAGAAAGGGATTTGAAACTAAAAATGTGTTTTCTGCTTATTCAGTCATGGTGTTTGTGTAATGCTTGTGTCACAAGCTCCTGGTAATGTGCACTAATGTTTGCACCCAGACATCATTACTGTTCTGTTTCAGGGAGGGGCAGTGCTGCTGTGTTTTCAAATAGTAGAGAAAATTCTGTTTTCTGCAGGAAAACAATATTCTCAGAAAAAAACCCCATGTTCAGTCTTAATCTTTGAATTACACTGCACATTGATTTTCTAGTATGGCAGCAGAAAAGCTTCAGTTTTTTCTCCAAACTTAAATTTCTCTGAGTAATTTTATTCCAAGAATGATTTACCCATAACTTTAAAGCCTCATTCATTTCAGTTTTCAGTTCGTTATTTGAATGATCTTTAAAGATGGCTGAAACTTCCTCTTTTTTCCCCCAGAAAAGTTGTCCTCTCAAGGTACTCTGAAATTATCTTTTTTTTTTTTCCCATAAAATAGAAGAGTGAAGTTTCACAGCTGATATCCAGTTATGTCACTGTGTGCCACTGTCACATTCAGATTTAAAAATTCGATGTTAGATGGTGCAACAATATGCCTCTAAGCCCCGTTTTAGTGGTTCTGTTCCAAAGGCATTGCCAGGCTTATGTATCCATATGTATGTCTAGGTTTGAAATTATATAACTTTGTTATGTAAGACATTACAACGTCTAAAAAATAATTTTTACTATTGTTGCTTTCTTATCATTCCTACAATGCAATGCCAGCTAAGACCTCAGAGAGTTGGAATTTTAGACAGCATTTTTTGAAGCATCTCAAACAATTCAATCCACATAAACTTTTAAAAAGTTGATTTTTATGTGATAAGCATGAAAAAAAAAGTGACAAGCAAAAAAATCTGAGTGAAGAACTATCTTTCTCATAGTTGTCATTTTTCAGCAAAGATAAGAAGACAACCAGCAGCCTAATAATTCAGAAGGGAAGAAATAATCACTCCTATGAGAAAAAACCCAAAGATCAAGGACAGCTAAAGACATAAAGATGCATTCACAACCCTGAAATCCAAAACTTTCTCCTAAAAAAAAAGATGCATTTGGGACTCAACAACAAACTGATGCCGAGTACTGGCCGACCATACCTTAAAAAAATAGAATGATTCTTTTTTCTGATGTAATAAAAAAGGTGTAAAATGAGGTCATATTGGTATTCCCTGTAGCAATAAATGACTCTTGGAACCAGTGAGGAATTTAGTGGCAATCAGGCAATTTCAAATTAGAACTTATCTCCTAGAGACAACAGAGAAATGGTTTACATCTGTCAGGAGAGATAATAAGGAATGTATCCCATGACTATACATCTGTACATCTAATCTTTCCCATTTTTATCATGAAAACCAGAGGAACACATTTTTCTTTATCCAAATAGTGAGATATTGTATATTGAGCATGAGATGATAATCCAAATCTATGCTTTTCAGAAGGCAATCAAAATTCACCCCCACATTTCAGATGAACTTTCAGATATCCATTTTGAGGTGAATCTCAATTAGTTTTCTCACTCTTCTTCACATACGCAAGAAGAAAACCAGCAAAACCCCAGGAAAAGATCACACATGTATCTATCAGTCACTCATTAAAAATGAAGTCTGACTCTTATAGGATAAAACAAATCTCAGACTAAATGTCCTGGCAATCATTTTTAATATCACTAAATCTCCAAAATCTGAAAGGTATTCGCATAGGTTTTGTCTTTAGACAAATGCAAAATTAATGGGCTAAGTAACATTCAGAAAACAATATCCTTTTCCTATAACACATCTTTACTGGAGGAAAAAAATTGTGAAAGACCATTCTTTTGGAAAAATTTAAGTTGTTCTATTTTTCTGGCTTAATTTAGGAGCTAAAATTTGGCTTTTGAATGAGATGTCAACGGGGTACTTTTTCAACTCTTAGAAATAACATGAAATCCAAAGATTATTTTCTTTTTAATGAGTTTATGTTGCTTTATTTTGTATATCATTGGCCAAGAAAATATTAAGTCACAGCAGATTATCAGAAATGTTACTGCTAATGACTCTGTTAAAGTAATTTTTCAGTCACGTCCTGCTGCACAGACTTTGAGAGCTAAACGTATCTTTTTATAAATAGACTCATTTACAGTGGATCTGGACTCAGTTCAGAAATCCAATGGCAGTCATGTGAGCAAATTATAAATAGGGAGAAATCACACTCTAATGTGTACCGCATATGTCAAATTTAAGACCAAGTAATGAGCAGTAGAGAGTTTCATGCTCTTCAGAAAACTTCTGTATCAAAATTAAAAGCCTTAAAAACCAACAAATCACAAAATCCTGAGGATTTTTTTTTCTTCTGAGTCATTAGACAGTGAAATTTTGAAATCGGTTTCCTTCTTTAAGGTTGATAACAATATAATAGCTGACGTGTAGCTTGCGGTTTGGATTATTTTGGTTTTTTGCTTGTTTTCAATTAATTTTCTTGTTTCTCTCTTTATTAAAACCTTGAAAAATCTCTAATTTAATTTAAAAATTCATTGGAAATGAATAAATGCTTCAAAGTTATAATATTGGAAAAAAAATAATATTGGAAAAATACCAATGATCTCTCTCTTTCATTTGAGTGGAAAACAAAGTAGAATAAGAAAATAAAATCAAATATTGACTCAGAAATTGATATTTAGTAAATTAAAATTTAAAACCCCCTAAACCTAAACATGACATATCTTTAAATTTTGTAATGCGCTTTTTTAAATCAACCTGCATAATTTATGTACCTGCACTCATGATATATCCTTGGCATTTTAACTATGCTTGACTGAATAACCTAATTAAAAAGATGGGGCTAAAGATAACTATCTCTATTTCACATTGACCTGAAACACCATGAAATTCCACTGACAGGAAGTTGGATTTGTAAATCCAGTTATTGGCAAAATGTCTTCATTTACCTTTGATGACCACTTTTGGCAAGATAATTAGCCCTGCTTAAATTATTGCTCCCTCTGTGAGTGAAGCCAGAGTTTAACCTTATGTTGTGGGGCCTGAAGTAAATTTTCTATTAAAATGAAGGAAAAACAACACAAATGTAGTAATAATAATAATAACAACAACAACAACAACAACAACAACAACAATAATAATAATAATAATAATAATAATAATAATAATAATAATAATAATAATAATAATAATAATAATATATCCAACTAGTGAGATATACCTAGTGAAAGCAGCCTCCAAATTGCCACATACCACAACAGCCAGTATTTGTTTAGGTTCCTTAAGTAAATATCTAATTTGTCTACTCTTCTGATAAAAGACCAGATCAGACCAGACCAACTTAAGAGCAAAACCAAAAGTGTCTTTAAACTCAAAAGAGTATTTCTTTACTCTGGAATATAATTATTCTTTAGCATTACCAGAATTTCTTTATTCTGGAAATGTTAAAATATTTTTGTCTTACAAATTAACATGAGAAATTGCAGTGTATTTGCAAAGCCAATTTTTCCACTTCCACTTTTCAACTTTCACATTAAAAAAAAATTACCTTAAGCAAAAAATTATCTTTAAAAGACTATCTTACAAATCATAATTTACCACACTATGAAAATATTTATATAATGGTTTCTTTATATAAAGAGGTTTAGAAAATTAATTTCTTATTTAAACTCTAAGGAGAGCAGAATATTGTCTGTTTAATTATTAAGCAACAATATTAATTATTTTGCAGCAATTTGCAGGAAATATGAGAGAAATTAGGAAATATTGCACTACTTCTAAAGGTTAGGTGTGTCTAAAGGTACCTAAGTTTTCCTCAGTTCTTAGATCATCAGTAGTGACAGTGATTAATTGACTCAAAGATACAGAATTTGGTTAAGAGGAGCAAGAAGTAAAAAAATAATTTTGAGCTACTCTAATAACATTTTTAATTAACCTCTTTTTTTCTTTTGCAAAGAGGTTTTATAGAATTACTTAGAAAGTTCTAATAAAGAGACTACCAAAAAACCTGCTATCTAGTGGTAGTGCTAGAAACTCCCCACATTTCTAGAAGACATAAGTCCACTACACGTGATTTTATCTTTGTTATTAGCTAGATGTGTAATTAAGGGTTGATATTCTCAAGTGGGAAAAGTACTTGAAGAGGATAAAGATTGTAACTTGTCAAGTAAATAAAAATGCAAATCATCTGCTTTTCCTGTAGTCCTTCAGAAACTGCCTCATTAATGTTATAAATTAAACTGAATTAAACAGATGAATTAAATGTCTCATATGGGTAAAAGCAGGAAACCTGCTATTGATTTTTTCATTTTTCAGACCCAGTTCTGGCCTTTTAAAATGTCTGATTGTCAGATTGCAAGAACAAACTGTGAATTCAAGCAAAAGTTAATCTTAAAGAGACTGAGCTATTGCTTATCATAGATTTATTTTTTTCTTGTTGCCATTATAACAAAACTAGATATTTCTTGTTTTACTGGATTTTAACTGCTATGTGTGGTGCTGTGAGGTCCCCAGGATGAGGTGAGAGATGAGAATTTGACACCTTGTTCTCAGAAGGCTGTTTTATTATTTTATGATACTATATTATATTAAAATAAATTATATACTAAAACTATACTAAAGAAAGAGAAAGGAGGCATCAGAAAGCTAGCAAAGAATGAACAATAAAAACCCGTGACAGACTCAGAGTCTGACACAGTTGGCTGTGATTGGTCATTAATTAAAAACAATTCACATGCTGGGTAAACAATTCTCCAAATCACATCCCAGAGCAGCAAAACAGGGAGAAGCTGAAGCTTCCCAGCTTCTCAGGAGAAAAAATCCTGGTGAGGGGATTTTTCATAAAATATCATGGCGGCAGATACGGAAAAATGGTAGGGAAGAGGCCTACACTGTAGCTGGAAAATTTTGCTGTGGGGAGTCAGAGCAAAGATGTGCCTTTCGCTGTGTCCTTGGCAGAAATGAGTACAGGATTCTTACAGAGAAAAGGTGAGAACAGCACTTTTCCGGGCTAAATGATTCTGTGATTCTTTAAACAAAGGATAAATAAAAGCACAGAAACCCAGAGTCACAGAGGTTGAGCTCTCTCAGCCCATGGAGTCCCAGCTAGGCCCAGTCCCCACCTTGTGCCCAGCCCAGAGCTCCGAGTGACATGTCCAGGAATTCCTTGGACACCTGCAGGGCTGGGCACTCCAAACCCCCCTGGGCAGTGCCAAGGCAGTTCCTGAGCCCCCTTTCCATGGGGAAATTCCTGCTGTGCCCACCCTGAGCCTGCCCTGGCCCAGCCTGAGGCCGTTCCCTCTGCTCCTGTCCCTGGTCCCTGGAGCACAGCCCGGCCCCCCCGGCTGTGCCCTCCTGGCAGGAGCCGTGCAGAGCCACAAGGGCCCCCTGAGCCTCCTTTGCTCCAGGCTGAGCCCCTGCCCAGCTCCCTCAGCCTCTCCTGGGGCTCCATTCCCTTCCCAGCTCTGTTCCCTTCTCTGGACACATTCCAGCCCCTCAGTGTCTCCCTGTGTGAGGGCCCAGAACTGGACACTAAATGTGCGCAGCACAGTGGGACAATCATTTCCCTGCTCCTGCTGACCAAATAAGAACAAATAAACTCTGTTTTCCCAGCCTGTGAGGAAGAAGAGCCAACCCTTCTAATCCTTGAAACTGAGCTTGGTCAGTCCTGCCTGAGCACACCCTAAGCCATGACAGGTCGAGATCTTCACCCCGTGGAAGCTTCTCTGTGGTGGTGTTTGAGGGTCCCCAGAATGAGGGAAGAGATGAATCTTGAGACCATGTTTCAGAAGGCTGATTTATTATTTTATGATATTATATTATATTATATTATATTATATAAAAAATGCTATACCAAAACTCTACTAAAAGAATAGAAGAAAGGATTTCACCAGAAGGCTAAAAATGAATGAATAATAAAAACTCATGACTGCTCAGAGCCTCAACACAGCTAGACCATGATTAGTCATCAAGTAAAAACAATCCCTATGAGACCAATTAAAGATGCACCTCTTGGTGAACCATCTCCAGTCCACATTCCACAGCCATCAGATAACTATTGTGTACATTTCTTTTTTGAGGCTTCTCAGGAGAAAAATTCTAGCAAAAGGATTTTCATAAAATATCACATTGACACTTCTCTGAGCAGGGAGGGATGCTCAGGAGGACCTGTTGTTTTGTTGTGCAGAGAAAATTCCCTTTCTCCAGGTGAATAGGAAACCAGACAGCATGTTGGATGCTCTGAGGGAAAAAAATTCTCTAAATGTTGCTTATCTGCTTGATCTAGCTCCACAATGATTCATCTGAAATCTTTCTGAAGGGAAGTGGCATTTTATCTACTTTGGAGATATACTTAAACATTCAGAATTGACCCTAAGTGGTTTTAATATATTTTCTCCTTGAAGGAGAAAAACAAAGTTAGGACTAAATGGATATGATCCATTAAGAGTTCACAAATTGATTGTCTTGTGCATATATATAACTTCTATTAATCATGATTTAAAATGAATCCAAGAGCTTATGATCCTATTAGCTTACATTTTGACCATTGACTCAATCGAGCAAGAAATATTAATCAGCAAATTTTGAGAACTGAAAATAGCAGCATAGCCTTAAAAACAGACCTATATCAAGAAACCAATATCCAAAGAGCTACCATTAAATATTCATTATTCATGCATTACTTTGGTGCATGTATTTTTTATTCATTTCTGCTTTAGAATGTCAGTCTGACTTTGATTTCTTTTCAATAACTTTGTTTTTATAATTGAAGAAAAAATCTAGAGGAAATTTCAAAACAAAAGTCAAAAAAACTCTAAGGGTTGACTTCTAAATCACAAAAAGTATTTTCTACTTCAGAAAAGAAATACTTTGAATTGAGGTCTTCCTTGATAAATGGATTGAAAATCTAAATTAAAAAATGAAGAGCACCTCAAACATATCACAATGTGATGTGTTACATGATTAATGTGAATTTGATTTAAAAAAATTGTCGTAGTACTGCTAATGGACTAGGCTTAATGAGAAGCCATTCACACTCATGCTAGAAATGCAGCTGGTGACTCCAGCTCCATCAAAAGTTACCCAAGTCTATATATTTATATCTGCTTTCCTGAAAATCACATGTTTTGCCTGCCAAGTGGCACAATTTGTCACACTGTAGACATCCACAGGTTTTCACTTTCCATTTCACAAACTTGCTTCCTCCATCATTCATTGGCTGCTGGCACTCCATCCTCCCCTCTCCTGATGCAGGCAGCTCTTCAAGCCCTCCTCGTGGCGTTCCATGAGTAAAACTTCCAGGAACAGCCACAGCCCAGAAGTGTTTGTCAGATCAGAAAGGCTGAATTTACGAGCCAGTGTAATTTAAAGTGCAGAATGCTTAATACTTTCAATGCATGCATCAAGGAGCTTGGCTTGACTCATTTTCAGAACTCATTCTGGTTTTTGATTCTATCCTGAGTCCTCTGACTTAAACTTTCACTTGCAGGTTGGTTTCACATCAAAGTTTCATTTGCTGAAAATATTGTGTCTGCAATATTAAAACTCACGGTGCTAAAAAGTTTTATTTCATGTTTCTTACACTGTGAAACACATTTTTGGGGGATAGTATTATTTAGTAGTGTGCCCTTTTTAGAGAGGATTTTTTTGGTTTGGTTTGGTTGGGTTGAGTTGGGTTTGGTTAGGGTTTTTTGGTCAGATCAAGATAAAACTATTCTAAAGTTTAAGTTCCCAGCTTTTAATTCATCAGCTTTGAATCCATCTTACATTCAAACCCTTCTTTGCCTCTGTTTTTCTGGAAATCTCAGTCCTGTAATGCAGACGAGCTTTTACTCAGGTTATTAACTACAAACCCATAAAACTTTACACAAACCTGCTATCCAACTCTGTAGAGGCAAAACAGCCAAGCTCTTAACATTCCCTACCACCTCAGGGCTAGAAAAAGACCTTTAAAACTTTTTTATAAAGCTTGGGTTGTTCAGGCAAAGCCAGACAGTTCAATGGCTTTCAAGTTGAGCTGATGTCAGACTTGTTCAGTCTGGGGTGGATATCATCCTTCTGCTCCTCCTGCCCTCTAACCCTGCCATGTTTTCCTTCCAAATCATGTTTTCAGATTTGCAGGCCATATAAAACAAGATTTGATGCATTTCTCCTTTGATGCATTTCTCCTTCTCTCTTCTGACGCAGAGGCTGGACAGAGTCACATTTCAGAAGTTGGAATGGGCCTAAAACCACAATTTTTAGGCACAGATATAGGCACCACTCTCATGGTACCTAAAATCATGAATCCCACCAAGATTAGGAGTTATATGTGAGAGTAAGTGAGGACATGAACCTAAGTAAAGCAGAGCTAAGAAGCAATTCCATTTAGCTGTAGGAATAATCCAGCTAAAGGAACCTGAACAACTTTTAAAATAAAGTATTGTCTCATTTGAGTAACAGTTTTGTAATCTGGACCATTTTGATTTCATCTTATTATCTGCTGTAATAGAAACCTAAACAAAATTATGATGGGAAACAAACAAGCAAGTACAAAAGAAGTTCCAAGATTAAAAGAATGTGGTTTTCCTTTTTTATTTTGCATTTTATCTCTTTAGTATTATTAGCAGCACACTGTAGTTACAATGTCAAATTTTCTTGGCTCAGTTCTGATTTATTTTAAGAGCTGCTACTCAAATAAAAGAGTGAGCAAAGTGTGAAATGTAAAAAGCCCTTCTCCCACTACAGGTGAGAGCAACCTTAATGTCATTAATTTGCTTTTCTTTTGGTTGCAATACTGTGTAGAAAGCATGTCATTAAACATTAAAGTTAACCATAATCCTGCAGGACCATTTTATAGTCCTCTCTTTGTCTAGACAGTGTTTTCTTTTAAGGCTTTTGAAAGTGATCCAGTAGCTAAATCATTTTATACAGCATGCATGCCCCATATGCAGTACAACTTTTTGACAGAACTATAAAAAATTAAAGTCAGTTAGTAACCCCAATAATTGTTCAGTGACCTTTAGCATGCCATAAAGCTATATCTCCTTGCCTTGAGATGTGGCCATCCTGTTTTAGAGCTATAATGAATGATTAAATTACTGAAACTATAACATGGAAATAAAAAAGCCACTAAACTACTATGAAGGAGTTGTTTATTATATGAATAAAAAGCATATGTGGGTGTGCAAATAGTTAAACAAAGCAACTAGGGTTTTCTCATGACTTTTGGCGATAATTTGAGTTCTCAACCACTCATATTCAGAAATTTTTGAATAATTATTGGTGCAAGAAAGCTTAATGGTAAGAGTGCAAGGCACAGAGCTTGGTGTCTCATATTTAAGATGTTGTAGAGCTGTGGTGAAAGATTAAAAAATCCTTGCAGTATCACAGCAAATATAGCAACCAGCAGAGATGGAATGGGAGTTCCGTTCTTTTCCTTTCAGTTGTTCAGTTTCACATGTCACCTGTCATGGGTGTTGCCTTGTGAAACCAGCTTTATTTTGGAGCACAGTGGGCATAATGGAGGTAAAAAAGCTCTCCTGGCAGCTCTGGGAGACTCAGGAATTCACCCTGTGTGTGAGTGACGGCGTGAATTCGTCTCTGGTGTGATCTGGGGACAGTGGAAGGAGGTGCTCTGTTGTAAATTTACATCCTTTCCCACTCATGTCACTGTGAGAGCTCTGTGACATTTCACTGGTTTTCAGTTTGCCACTTCCTCTCTTATTAAGAACTGTGTTTTCCCTGAGTGGTCCCTCACATTTTCCCTGACAGAGACACAAAAATATAACTTTACCTGTAATGGCATTGCACATCCCAACTCCACAGCCTGTTTTCATGGTAAGAGGTCACATTTCCCTTCCCATTGAATATTTTGTTTTCCCTCACTCCACCAGGCACCCAATTCACTATACCAGACTACCAAAAAAGCAGATTTCTTCCTAGCAAGGGCACAGGGGAGTTAGACACAGTGACTTTTGCAAAAGGGCAGCAGATTTGGGGAGAGGATCCCAGGGGGTGTCGATGCCTGTGATGGAGACAGAGCAGGGGTTTGCATCACTGGTGTTTTGGGATAGCAGGGAAAGAGAAAAGTGGGAGCTCCAGATGATGAAAAGAAATGTCATAATGTACATGTTATCTTGTCAAATCTGTTTTGTCAACTTCTTCAGGCAGAGGTGAAGATTGCTGTGAAAACAGGGCTGCAGCAAGGCTTTCTTTAAAGTTTGGACTCTTCTTGAAATAGACCTGTTTAAGAAAGACAATGTCAAATAATTTCCTACTCCTCCTCGCCACGTTCAGATCTTTTGTCGACAGATTCCTGACCTGGAACAAGAGAAGTTCATTATCACATGCTGAAAACCAAATGTACCAAAATCACTCCCTAATGATAACATTTTTTTTTTTTCTTTTTGAACAGAATTCCTTTGGCAGCTGCTCACCAGGTGCTAACATACAACCTGGTGATTTTGGTTCCTGTGTACTCTGATAATTTCAAAGCTGTGTTCTCAATCTGATTAATGACTTTTAAATTCTTTTGAGAATTCCCTGATTTTCTTATTTCCCACAAGAGTTCAGAGTCCAGAGATAATCCTCCTCTCCTTAATGTTGTCAGATAAGTATTTACAGGAGTTGGTGAAATACAGCCACAGTTTTGAACATGTTTTTCCTCTTCTAGTCATTCTTCAACCCTTCTTTGGAACAGATAATGTATTCCATTATGTTTTTGGCAGATCAGAAAATGTGCACTGTTTTGGTTTTTTTTTTTCCCCTCTTAATGTAAAGTATTCCAAACCAAGGCAACACTTAAACCCCATTAAAATTAATAAATGCTTATAGATCTTTCCAAAATATAAAGTGAATACACTCTGGCCTGTTTCCTAAACCTTGATTCATCAGTATGAAATGGAAATGGGTGAGCATTTTTCTCTTCACTATTTTATGGAGAGAGTTTTCAATGTAAGTGTAATTGTATTAAAAAAGTATTTCCAATTAGAGTCTGATTTGTGGAGGTGATAAACAGAAATCTCATCATCTCAGAGGTGGGGAAACTATTTTTTCTAATATATTTTGAGAAAATATATTTATGATAGTTATATTACTCTTTTGTTTGGGACAGATTGAGAGGAAAATTCATCAATGAGGATATTTTTACCTATATAGCTCTTGAATTTTCATTTAATTGCTCACTTAGATAATTTATTTTAGCGTTTATTTCATGTATCCTCTCAGATCAAATAAAGAATTCTGACAGCATCAAGTGAAACAAACAACCGCTCAAATAATTAGGCAGTTCTTTGCCACAATCCTGATAATGTGGAAACACTAAAAACTTAAAGTTCCCAAGCCCAGCTCAGAAAGGTACAGTGACCTCCATATCTTCTGTCACCTCCAGAATCTCTGAATCTGACAAATTCACGTTGAATATTCTGATTATTTCAAACTTTTCATTCACCAGAAAGGAATTTTCTTTGAAATACTGTTGATTATTTCCAGCATTTCTTGTCTTGCAAAAAAGAATGTTCAAACTATATTATAATTACTATGGGTTTTTTTTTTTAATAGATTTGTGACTGAATCAAAATAAAAATTGGAAGTATTTTAGCTGAAATGTCAATTAAAAGAAACATTTTCAGGATTTGAGAGGATTCAATACTGAGGGCTGAACATGAAATGTTTCTTTGGTCAGTTCTTAACAAAACAGTGTGAAAAAATGAAAATGAAAAGATTTAAAACTTGGATTCCGTTCAATCATTCCCCAACTATTGACAAAGCCAGAAGCACTGGATGTTCCTCACATTCTTCTATTAAAATGTACAATACTTTCAAAAACAGCAAGACTGGGACTTGATGAAAGGAAAAGACATGCCTAGTGGGAGCTCCCAGTAACTTACTGAATTCTACTGCAAAACAGAAAGAAATTGAAAACATTTTTCATCATATTTTGAGCCAAGGGTAAGCTTCTATCTACTTCAGAGTAGATTAAGACTGCATTTGTCACTTGAGGTTCTGACAAGTCCTCTTAGCAGGGAAGTAAAGTGAATTTTTCCGAGTGTCTTTTAACCGCTAAATCTGAAATTAGCTCAAATAATGCACAATTCTTCCTCTATGTTTTTACCTTGATCTTGTCCATGTATGCACTGAATTGCATGGAGGGGCAATGGTGTCTCATGAATGGTCTCAGAGAGAAAATGAGTTCTGTGCAGCTGACTCTTTTAACTCCTGCAGGGGATGAAAAGCAACATTGCCCAACTTTTAGCCACATTTATAAAGTTCTAGAGAAATAATATAGAAAATGAGACTTCGTGTTTTTTTCTGGAAATATCTCAATGATTTTTTTTTTTCCCCTTCCTGAGTGAAAAACCCAAGAGATCTCTGTGGCTTCAGTAGGGTGAGGTGCCCTTTTCCATCCACTGACAGGATTGCTCAGAAAGTACTTAAGGATTAACATTTTCCCTCCTGTCATGGTTCCATGATCCCCAGCCTCTGTAAGCAATTACCACTCGTGTCAACCAAAGCCTGAATTAGATTCAGTGCATTCAGGAGGCAAGGATCAGGAATTGAGCTCATAATGAAAGGGGACCAGCCACGCTATTTTTCAACCCAGCTTTGTTCAGACTTCTGATGCTCAAACCCCCACAGGAGATGTGCTGGAGCTCAGCTGAGGCATCAGCATAATTATGCTGTATAATGTTGTCTTTCATTTTTCACCCAGAAGTGCAAATCAATGTTGCTGTGGAGCTATAGTGATCTAAAACATGATTTCAGACAGCCAGACTTTCTCTTTAAATAAAGAACAGGTTACAGATAGGACCAGCACAGTCCCTCGACTCTGAAAGTAATATTGAAACATGATAGCAGAACTCTTTAATCTACCCAGTGGAAATACTTCTTTTTATCAGAAACTGAGAAACAGAATCTGCCACATTTACATTAAACAGAAGTCGTACGTGAGATAGAAAGATAATATCATGAACAGCAGTAAGTGGGATTTGTCTTTTGGGAAAAAGTAAAACAGCCTATCTCACAATCCTTCTGTTATAAATAACACCTCAACCTTGCCCATCACAGTTCTCTTATACAGAATCAGATAGAAATTGCCATTTTATGTATATTTCTCTTCCAAAATTTGTTCAGCATCTTTTGGGATTAGGGCAAGAATATTTGCTTCTTTCACTGCCTTGAGCACCTTTTCCCATAATATTAATTCAACAACTTAGAGCATCAAGAAGGATCAGAGACATCATAAATAAAAATATTTTTTTCTTTTTGCCTTTCTTCCCACTTGGCATTTTTAAGGCTTCATAGAATTGAAAAAAAAAAATAAAATGAAAAGGGGGAAAAGGGTCCTATTACCTCACCCCATACCCTGAAAAATTTTATAGACAGTACTAAGGCACCTTTTTTTAGACCATGAATAAAACTGATGGCTAAATACAGGACTGAAAAGTTAGATTGAAACCTACTTTAATATCAGCATAAGAGTGGTAGAGTGGCAAAAATTATCACCAAAATGAAATAATTTTTTTTTATTTATTTGGGGATTTTGCTCTTTCTGGAGTATAAAATGGTAGGGCATAAACATGGTACCTAAGAAGAGCAGCAAATTTTAAACATGCTGCTGAGGAAAAAGAATAAAAAAAGGACATCTCTGGGTAACTTAGAAGGCAGTGAGAGAAGGGATCATTTATTTGTTTGTTTGCTTGTTTGTTTCTTTCTTTCTTTATTTATTTAATTAATTATTTATTATTTTGACCTCCAAGCCATTATTTTGAAAGCATGAAAAAGATATTGATAGAGTAGGGCTTGGAAAAACAGGTATTTCTAAGTGCTAAATTAAGATATTTTGACCAATTACAATGAAAACAGTGAAGTTGTCTAGCTGGTGTTCATTCCTCATCATGTTTCTTATGTATTTTTAAAAATGGCATCAAAGTTTTTGACTGCCTTTGGTTTTCTTTCAGCACTCGAGGATTCCAGCACCACTGGACACAACAATAAAATCATCAAGCATAGTATGACGTAGAAAAACGTCACAATGACATAGAAAACGAATAACGTAGAAAAATCATCAAGAATAGTCAACAACTTGGAAATTCCTCTGTGAAACGCAGGTTGGTGTGGATGTTCTCTGTTACTGCAAACTTTAAAGACTGGTATAGTCCTTTTTTGGGTTTTTTTGGGGGGGGTTGGGGGGTTTTTGTTTTTTTTTTTTTCTTTTTGCTTCTTTGGTTTTTTGTTTGTTTTTTTTTTTCCTTTTTTGATTGCAAGTGACATAATATAAGTTTTTCATTTCCCATTTACCTAGCAACTGAATTGTATTTTACAATTTCTCTCCTTGTAATAGTAATTTTAAGAACAGTACTAGTAGCAAATATAAAAATATTGCATGTCCTTTTTCATTAGCATTATCTTGGAGCCCTTTACTTTTACCTTTTTAAGTTGTAAATGGCAATTAACTTCTGTAGGAAGGCCAGATGCCGAAAATCTTAATGCTGTAAAAAAATTTTAAAAACTTCACTGCTTTTATTCTACAGCATCACTGATGCTGTTATCAATAGATGAGAAGTCAAAGCAGACTGAATCAGTTTAAAGTGGTAGTGTTAAATAAATAAACTAAATAATTAAAAATAAATAAATAAAAATCCTTCAGAAACATTTTACAACACAATATAAAACAGTATCAATTCAAAACAAAATTACATCCAGAAAATAAAATTCCAGAGCAGACTTCCAAAGGTTGTTCAGAGATTAAGAAATTTTGATTTCCAGTGGAGCTGGCTATAACCAAAGAGCTTACATGACAAAAACAGTTTGGATATCCTGGTTTGGATATTTTAATTTTTAAATCCCATGTATTTTGTATTTTTTTATTCTGAATCAGATTTAAGGGATTTAAGACTATGTCAATTACAGCTAACAATGTAAATATTTAAATATGTATGAATATTTCCTGGAAGCTACTGAACATGGCAAGAAAATTTTCACTTTCTGTTGACATTTTGCTGAGATTTCAGAGTGAAAATGACTTTTCATTAGAAATGGGACAAAACTGATGGAACACCTCAGCAAATACAAAGATTACAATTAATTTTCATCTCTTGGGTTGATTTGTCTTGTTATGTACCCAGGCCACAAAAACCAGGCGGACTGTGGGGTTACCATTCACATAATAATAATAGTAATAATAGTAATAATAAACAAAACCAAACAAACAAAACTCTAAATCACACCAAATAAACAAAAGCACTTGTCTTCATTTTTCCAATTTTTCTCTCATTTTGCCAATTTGGGAGGTACAGAATTTGGAGCAGGCAAATAAAATTACAATTAATCTCAGCACAATGAGTGTTATGATGTATAAATACATTTGAGCAGTGACTTCAATGCTGACTTCAGACTGAAAAATGTCCAGAAAGACCTTTGGTTTTACTCCCAGTAAAACAGAAATATTTAGGATTGCTTACTGAGGAGTACGAAAAATAAAAGTTACTTGAGGAATAAGGGTGTATGATGATTTTCTCTAGATTAGAGAAGTCCTCTAGATAAGGAAAACTGAAGGAATAGTTTTAAACAGAATTTTGATTCCTTTATTTTGATTTTTTTTATTCTCTTAAAATGCATGAGCTCTCCACAATCTTTTTGGTGTCAAACATACTTGAAAAAAAAAAAAAGATACATACTTGTGCAGCTTATAATAACCACTGCAGAAAGATAGAAAGATATACTTCCTGCCATCTTAGAAACAAGAGTAATGTGAAATTTCCTAAAACTGAAAAGTGCTGAAATGCAATCAATCAAAGAAACTCTCACAGTAAACATGAAGTAATCTTGGGTAGGATTGCAGCCACACTCCCTGCAAAATCATCTTATTTTCCAACTAATACAATATTTTTCTTTGACAAGGCACTTTACACTGTCTTCTTATATTGTCTTTATCACAAGTCTGCTACAATCTGGAGATAAATCTAACTTTATTTGGTCTGGCAGAGAGGAAAAAAATCACAGCAGGTTTAACTTTGCTCATTTTTTCCAACACAGGCTGCTATTTTGCAAAACTGAGCATAATGTCCTACAAAAAAGTTCCAAAGTGCCTCATAATTACCTCCAGAATGAAGCATGCAGTGAGCATACCTCAATTAATTCGCATCTTAAACAAAAAGTCTGCGAGTGATTGCTATTGAAATAGAGATGGAGGTCATTATAGATCTGCTCTAAGTTGATATTAAAGTATCTGTGATTTTAGTTTTGAGGATCATAATAGAAAAAAAAATAATGAGATGGTATCACACTTTCCCTTACATATTACAGAACCACAGGATATTTGGGATTGGGAGGGATGTCTGGAGATGATCTGGTCCATCCCCCAGGAAGGTCCATCTGGGGCTGGGATGTCTCCAGCCAGGGACACTCCAGGCTCTCCCTGGGCAGCTGTTCCAGGGCTCTGCTGTCCCTCCATGGACACAAGTTCTCCCTCCTGCTGCCCTGCACCTCGCTGCCCTTTATTTGATGGCCACTGCTGCTCATCCTGGCACTGGCAGCACCGAGCAGAGCCCGGCCCGTGCTCTGGCAGCCCCTGGAGATGTTGGGATGCATTGATGGCATCCCCTTGGCACCATCCGCTGGGGCCAGCGGGGTCGTGATGGCTCCTTCCCAGATCCCAAAAGTGCAAAAGACAAAGAGCAGGGGACTGTCAGTTTAGTCACAACAAATGCACCTTTACTGAGGGCCAGCAGCAAATGTGATGGAGGGATCAGAAAAGGAAATAAAGCATAGAAAGAAAGAGGGTGCAGGGAATATAGCTACCAAGGAGACGGAATCCTCGTGGTCCAGCCACACAGATTCGCCCTGTCCGTGGGGGTTCACCAGAGCCATCTCAAAAGTTCCAGTTGATACAGTCTCAATCCAAAGCAGTGGCACCTGGCCCAAAGGTGGGGAAGATTCCTGGGCCATTGTGCTGAGAGCCCTCGGCGTGTGGGGCAGGTGCGAGCGAGCAAGGCCGAGCCGCTGCTTGTCAGACCTTGTGGGGCAGGTGCAGGCGTGTGAGGACAAGGCCCCATCAATCAGAACCCGTTCCCAGCAGGGCTCTGTGAAGGCACAGTGAGCACACTGCAAACGATCCCTTGGGATAACACCCAGAACACGTCCACCTCAGCCAGGCCAGGGCTCCTGACGGGGCCTTCAGGGCCCTTGCGACCATCGTGAGGCCAATGAAGGAAACTTCAGAGCGTCCCTTACACCCCTCTTGGTGTTCCCTCCTGCAGCCTGGACAGCCCAGCTCCCGCAGGCTCTGGCCAGCCCAGAGATGCTGCAGAGCCCAAATCCTGTGTGTGCCTGCCCTGGAGCCGCTGCAGCAGCTTCTGGTGTCTCCTGTGCTGAGGAGCCCAGGGCTGGAGCCAGCGCTGCAGAGGAGCCTCAGCTGGGCAGGGCCCAGGGGCAGCAGCCCCTCCCTGGCCTGCTCCCACTCTCAGGGCACCTCAGGGTCATCCTTGTGAAAAACGCGTATTTTATGATTGGCTTTTCACAAATATTAAAATGAATATTGTATGTGTTATGTTAGAAAGTTATGCTGTATTCATTTTCTCAAGTAGTGTGTTAAATGTAGTTTTAGGTTATAACAAAATGCTAAAATAGAAACTTTGCTATGTAGGACACTTTTTTCTAAAGAAAGGACGTGCACTGAGACAGCAGCCACAGGACACCTGAATCTTTTAGAGAAGAATTTATTGCCCCATTATCAGAAGAAACAAACTTCTTCCTGCCTCGCTCAGTCAGGACGATGCCGTCAGGATTCAGAGGAAGAAGCTGACACTGCCCAGACAGAATCCTGTGTTTGAATGGAATTTATCCATCATGTATGAGGTGTATGAATATGCAACAGGCTGTTGTTTTTAAGGGTTAATCCTCTGTTAACATGGGTCCTTTTTCAGGCTCATGCTGCCCAGAAAGAGGTACCTGGACTGTCTGTAATAAAAACTTTGTTTTTATTGTCTCATATTGTCCTAATCAAAATTGTCCAAGTTTTTATTACTCTATTGGTATTAATATTTTTATAGCCATTTTATTACTATTAAAGTTTTAAAATTTTAAAAACAAGTGATTGGCGTTTTTCACACCCTGGCCCTCCTGGCCCTCTGTCAGCTCATGGCCACCTTGTCCCCAGCAGCACCCCCAGGTCCATCCCAGGCTCTGCTGGCCCTGGGGGTTGTTCTTGCCCTGCTGGGAAGAACCTCACTGGGTTTGTCTCCACCCAACTCTCCAGCTCAGCAGGAATTGTTATTTTAGCAGGGAAATGCCTGAGTCTCACTCATAGAGATACCATTAAACTCTTTTGTACTGAAACTCCCCACCATATGCAAATTTTACAATTAAGTTGTCTTTTATTAACATTTCCTCATCTAAACTTCCTACATGACTCTGCCTAATGCACAAAAGAGAGGAGTCTTAAATTAAGTCCAAAGGCTTAGCACTTCTGAGGCAGAGCAGAGGCAATTTCAGACTGGCTTATCCTTCATATCTGTTCAATTAACCTCTGGGAGCTTTAGAACAGAAGTCAGCCTGATGGGTGTCATTTGAATTGAACAAATGCCATCTCTCCATCAAAGTATTGACTCACATCAGCCATTCCAAGCTAAGATCAGGACTTTAAATGAGATGGACAAACTGAGCTAATTGTTGGTGTTTCAGAAACCTTCCCTCTCAGGCTATGTGAAGCTTGATGTTTGACAAGCTTTACCCACTCATCTGAGCATATAACTCTTAAAACGGTCAATTTTGTGTCTAAAATCAGTGTTTTGACATTTTTTGGGGATGTTTCTTGATGCTGGGGCTTCCCCAGGTTGCCCAGAGAAGGTGTGGTTGCCCCTGGATCCCTGGAAGTGTCCAAGGCCCGGTTGCATGGGGCTTGGGGCAAATTAATTTTATCTCTGTGGCGCTCCATTTCACCTGAAACCAAATGAGGGCTTTTCAGCAAAAATTGGACAAAACCCTTTACATTTTTTTTCAATGCCAGAATCTCATGTTTCTTGCCTACTCCTTAGGGATAGAAGATGATGGAACAAGAACTTTTAGGGTCGCCTTTTTCCAAACAAGTCTTTGATAATCAGCAGTGAACTCGGACAATCTGGAAATCCGTGGTAAGGCTCACATTTAGTCCAAGGTGGACCAGAATTTCAGGTTTTCTATTGTATCCTTTAAGTGATAGATCATTTTATGTGGTGTCTCAAAAATTATTTTTTCTGGCATCTCAGATGAGTGAAAATTCTCAAGATTACCTAATTATTTAGGATCTATATAATAAGTTTTTGGAATATTGAGGGTCTTTTAGTTTTATCGGATTGGCCAACCAATCTGAGGTGAATGGAATTATCTATAACTTTTTTTCTCTTCATTGGTGACCCGTAATATTAAAGTTCTTATAAAACAGAAACTTTTAATTAAAAATCTGTGATTTGCTGACTCAGGCAGAGAATCCACAAGGCTGCCATCGCAGTTGCTGTTCATAATGGTATTTTGTGTATTCACCATCAGCCTCAAGAAGAATTCTGGTGAAGGGTGTTTGAAAAAAGAAAAAGTGAATGTTTGGTTTAGTGTAAAACTCAAGCTGTCTTAAATCACTTCTATTTTCATGTGTCTTTCCAAAAGATGAGAATTGAAAGTCATGTAAAAATGAAGGAAAAAAATATCGATTTCACTTTAAAACTCCAGAAAACTTGGGCTGCATATCCAGAGCTGTTTTATACACCTTTTTAATAAAAATTCAGCAATGAAACACCAAGAAAGTCTCAAAACTAAGGAAAAAAATGACAACACACTTTGATACATCATGGAAGGAGATACTATCCCAAATATTTGGGCTGTGGTCCTGAGAAAAGCAGCAGTTTTTCCAGGGAATTACAGATAGAGCTTAGATATTGCTACTAAATTTTAGAAAGATGTTGATAGGTTGTGTCTTGGCTTTGATTTTCTTAAAATGTCAGATATTTTTGACATTGCAGTTGGTTACAGGTTTCACTGCAATATAACAAGTAAGAAACATTTGAGCCTGTGGACAGTTTTCCATATTCAGACTCACAGATTTTTAGTGTAGGACCGTTTTTTTAGTCCCACTTGGAGAACTCTTCTGAAGCTTCAGTAGGATGACAAAATTTATCCAAAACATGTATAATAACACTGATTGATTTTTATTATTATCTTATAATTGGTATTTTGACTCAAAAGCACATTTGCAATGATTATGCTTTGTAAAGTACATTGGAGCATCCAGATATTCCAAAAAATTTTTTTTTAATTTTATTTATAAACCCTTATCTGTTAAAAAGAAATAAATATGAATTCTGCTTATTAACAGGAAAAGGGCTGAGATTAATTGAGAGTTAATGTTATGAGTAATTCAGAAACTGACCTCAAAATCAATTTGCTTGACTTTATATTACATTATCATCTAGGAGTTTAATTTGCCCTCCTTTCCATTGGAATGAAAAGTGATAATCTCCTTAATTCCCTCTGATTTTGGAAACACCAAGAGTTTGTATGCGTATTTTGAAGAAAGATTTCTTATTGTACAAATATTGGAGATCAAACTGGTAAGGTTTGGTTAGAAAATTTCTTGTTAGAATGTTAGCAAATTATGGATAAAATGCAGAAATATTTGATAGCACAGCACACAATTCACTGAGAACAGGCCAGAAATTCACTTTTGTTTCAGACTGTCATTAATTAATATGCTGGGCAAATGAGTGGTCATTTATAAGGAGAGAGATTAATAAATTCTTTGCCCTGTCTTTACAGAAGAAGCACAAAAATCCCTGAAGAGATTTCTTGTTAACACACAGTGCTCCACCTGTGTAAACAGGCAAATAGAGCCCAAGAGTCTGACATTCAATTACAAAAAAACAAATAAGGAGATCCACACCCAGGGAATGAAAAATAAAAACGCATATTTAAACAGTGAGATCTTGCTTCAAAGTGAAATACAAACCCCAGCGTTGGGAATAGTTTGTTCACAGGAATTATAATCCCTAATATTGGTGATTTCCAGCCTGGTTAGAATTAAGGGACAGGTGCCAGGAGCAAGGATCACTGTCTGGATTTTGTCACGAGTCCCAGTGCTGGGTAAATGTGCCCAGCATGATGAGAGCAGTGCAAACCGATTTGTGACTGCAAACTCTCTTTCCTAATAATCAAAATCCATTGTGATAAAATCACTGGAGTAAGTAAATCAGGCCAGATTTTGGTTTTATCCAGTTATTAGTTAATATGCCTTATTTTTCATTATCCCCTTCTATTGCCTCCTTTTTTTTTTCTTTTCTTTTTTTTTCTTTTTTTTTTGTCCCCCCTTTAAATCTCAGTTTTCAGAAACTTGGCCTTAAAACAGTGATGAGACCACACAGGATCCACTTGGATCCTTGTTATTAATTAAGCAGGATTTCTGACTAAAACCTGAGGCAATAACTACGTTTGGGTGTTTGCAATCATGGTTCTGAAGGAAAAACTGGAATTGAACCAGATAAGCAGATTATTGATAAGGAGAATGGGTGATGGAAGTAAAAGATTGGACCTATATGTAAACACATGCTTAGTTTTATTTAATATTTTGTAGAAAAAAAAAAAAAAGAGATGGGAAAGAGAAGCATTCGAACATGAACAAAAGAGCAAAGAAACCCACATTTTCAACAGTGACTGCTAATTTTATACTTTCTGAAAAGTTATTTTGTACTTGCTTCAGTGTTTCTGTACTTTCACAACTGAGCTACTTTACTTATTTGTTTGCTTGATGGATTCTCCTCCAAAGAGAAGCTATTGCAAAATCAAGAGAAAATTTTTGGCTCTCTGAAAGGTTTGCATAACTATAGAAATCTACAAAATATAGGGTAATGGAAAAACCAAATAGCAGGTTTCTAACAATAAAATTAGATTAATAGTTCCCATATCTGCAGTGCAGCATTTTACAATTCAATAACCATAATTTTATTACAAAAGTAAAGAATAGTAAGGGTATAAAGTTTCCAGGTAAGATTTAAATTAACATCTTTGCATCAAGTGGGAAAGAGGATCACAGTGTGTGGAAACTTCTGACATCACTTTTGTTTTTTATGAGTCCACTGATTTTTCAATGCAGTTTCTCCTTACTTTTACCTCTTGTTGACTTGAAGGTAAAGAGGTGTCTAAAACATTTTTCTTACAATGAACTTTGGTGCCTTTCAAAAAGTGGAGAAGGCAGATCCCATGATATGATATTTTACTTCTCATTAAATTATTTGCTCAAGCCCCCATAATAAACTCCCTGCGCATACCAGAAAGGGGACCATCCAAAAAAACACACTTCTCTAGCTACTTAATACCAAATTTTTATTATCTCATAATTTCTCAATGAGGAACAGTTTTGACTGTTTACTGGTTCTTTAAGGGAGGCAGTTTAGATTTTCAGTAATTTTTATTTAACTAGATGCTTCCTGTTTAAGGACAGTGTGTTGGAGCCTCGAGTTGACAGGCTTTGATGAACCTGAAAAGTTATCCCACGCTCTGAACATTTCATCTCCCAGAAAGGATGAAAATTTCTAAGGAAAATATGAGGGGAAAAAGGATGTCCACAACCAGATGGTATTTTAGGCCAGCATTTGAGCATAGATGAGCAGCTTTGGGAAATAACACATTTCTGTTTGTTTGTTTGTGAAAAACATGAGCCTTTATGGACAATTTCTGAAATCCTTGGAAGGCAAGCTCTCAGCCTAGCTATCTCTCATGGAGCAAAATCTGTTTGTGCAATTTCAGAATGTGTTCAGAACTAATTTTATTGCGCTCTTGTTTTACCCTTCCCTCAGAAAATGAGAGGACAAACTTGCACAACAAGAACTTGCAAAATTCAACTCCTTTTTCCCCTGCAAGAAAAGGAGAAGGCAGAACACAGGGATTGCCAGACATTCCCACAGGCTAAAAAAAAGACATTTCCCAGTCAATTCAATATGATTGTCAATTCAAGTTAATTCCTGACTTGTTTGTAGGGCAAGGATGCAGTGGGGACTGTAGTTAAATTCTTCCTCCAGGTGTGTGCAGCTCCTTTTTAGAGCTGATTCTGCTGGCACAGGAAATCAATCATGGGTTCTGTGTAAACTTTCAGGAAGAAAAAAATTCTGCAATTATGAGTTGAATAAATAAAATCACAAAAATGTACTTGGAGTAAAAAATTAATATTTGAGAACAATCACTTCATTTAATGGTTTCTCATATTGTCTGGGTCCAGGAAGCTAAATAAGTTCATTATTATCTAAGACACATGTTTTTCATAAACATCTGCATAATAACTGAAATATAATGTTGATGTACATTTACCCTTGAACCGTAATATTACACCCTCAAGTGTAACATGTTTTAAATCTCTTTCTTAGCAGTTGTTTAAAATATGACTAATGAAGATACAGGTGAATGTGCTATTATTCCTGCTCATTTTTCTGCACATTTAAACTCAGATGTTGCTGCAGCACTTTGGATATTCCAAGCAGGATAATTTAGAGAAGTGCTGTGCCTTGTTTCACAATGTCACTGTAAAATGGTAAGGTTTGGCTGCAAATGAAGCTTTGTCAAAATCATATTCTCTAATATGCTGTTAAATTGATCTCTTTCTTGCTGTAATTTTAAAGGTAATGTAATCAATGATAATTATCTTTTATTAGATAAGATACACATAGATCCACAAAAATGGTTACAATAACCTTCAGGCTGCTGTTCATTTTTAGAGATTAAACTGCAATTTCTGACCAACCTTGACTTGGATGAAACACTTCTTAGGCAACACCCACTATTCTAACCCCTGTGGTGTAATTATAGCTGAACAACTCTGCAACCACATCTGTAATAAAGAAACTTTTGTCCTTGTCTGGAAAAAAGGAACTGGGAAAATGGAAAACTGTCTTTATCCTTTAGGTCAGATTATTCTATTAAATTCATCCAATAAAAGGTACTCTCTGAGGGGGACTGAAGGAGAATGAGATCTTTTTTGTAATGCTGACATCCTTCAGGTTAAGGGTCTTAGTTAAAACTGAAATTATGACATAATGCATCACCTAATGCACTCTAAAAACTCACATTTTTTGCAACATCTTGAATATTTCTTCTGCATTTCCTTTTTTTCCTTTCTGAATATATAAAAGGGTGATGTGGAGATGACTCTGTGACCTCAGCATGACTGGGTGAAAGACTGGTTTTGGTGGTGCCACAAATTTGGGATAGGTTTGGGTCACAGAGCTTAAACACACTTGCACAGATCATACTTGCATTATTCCTACAATAATTAAATACTGCAATGTTTTAATAAGTCTCTGTATGATTAAGCAACAAACTAGGCACATATAATCTGAAAATTTAAACCCTTCATTTGCTTGCATGTTGGCCAATGTGCTTTATCTTCAAATTTCTCCCCTCGAATCCCAATGCATTGCAATTTCAGAGAGCTGAAAATTTGTATTTCTGTGTTTTTGAACCTATCCCTGAAGACACGGCTGGTTAGCAACCTTTCTATTTTAGTTGCAGTTCCAATATTTTCCTGCTCTGTGCCCAGATGTGATGAGAACTGCAGTGATGAATTGCATGGCAAGAGCTTTCATGGTTTTTAACAGTTGCTGGAGCTGTTCTGATTCTCCATCTTTATCTAAGCAGCACTTCTGGGGCTCACAAGTGATGTTCACCAAAGGTACACAATAACATCTGGAGTCATCATCCAGAAATGGAGCTGTGAATAAAAAGGAAATTGTCTTTTCCAGTTCCTCTGATCTCAGCCTAACAAGACAAGCCTGGGATAAAGCATTTTATTTTACTGTGCTTCAATAAGCCCTGTGTAAATAAAGAACATTTAATAGCATCCAAGCCATATTTAAAGCTAGCACAACTAGCGAAGTCCTAGAAAGATGATTTGCCTCCTAAATGTTTTTAATACATTTTTGTTATCCCAGAAACCTGCAGAAAACTGGCCCCATTTCCTTACCTGAGAATGCTGCTGAGTATATTAAATTCTGCATCCATTCCTGGTCAAACAGGGTTCTTTGGTCTTTCAGGTTTGAGAAGTTTTTGTTGCAGATTAAGAAAAAACAGCATTTTAATTGTGTGCAATTTATCCAGGGGAATGCAATGCACCTCAATCCAGTTTTATGTCCTTTCAACTTCACTTGGGCTTTGTGTCATTTTGTGAATTCCATTGCCTGAGGGTTTTTCAGCCACAAACACACGTGGAGTCATCTCCAAATTTGTACTATTGGGTTGTACTGCACCCAAAAACCCTTGCATGGAAATAGAGACAAAGCTGAACAAAGTTCCCCAGTGGAGTCTGTGATTATCAGCATACCATAGATTATAATATTGCATTTTGTGGTGGTGATCCCACACATGGGATTTGCCTACAGTAATTGCTAAACTTTGTAGCGCAGAAAAATATCTTTGTTTATATCCAAAGATTTCAGATTCTACTCAGAGAAGGCTTCTTATGACACTGAGGGCTTATCCCAAAAGAAAAAAAGAAAAAGAAAAAAAGAAAAACAAAACAAACCACAAAAGCCAACAAACCCCCCCAAAAATCCCCAAAAAACCACCCCAAACCAAACAAAAAAAAAAAAAACCCCAAACCAAAACAAACCAAAACAAACCCCCACCAAACCCAACCCCTCACCAAAATCTCCAAAAAGCCCAAACAAACTCCCCCATGTCAAAAAAAAAAAAAAAACGAAAAAAGAAAAAAAAAGATAAAAGCCCTGTAATACCTCTGTGTGCACAGGAAATCAAACAATGAAACAAAATGGGCATTTCACCTTGTTTTTACCTGTGAATACACAGGTTTCTAGTGGGAATTGCTGCCTCCACTCATGCCGTGGTCATGATAGTGAGAAGAAAGAGAGAAGAGTTTTTTCTCCTTGTTCAAACTCTCTCAAAAAGGCGTGTCAACTTAGTTAATGTATTTTAAAATCAGAATAAGGATTAAAAACTCCAAAGAGTCAGTTCATAGTAATTTTGCAGTTCTGTTTGTTTCCCATCCTGCTCTTAATTCACAGCCTCAAACTAAAAAAGGAGATTGGGTCCTCAAAGTAGGAAGGGAAGAGAACAAAATTTACATCTGAGTGACTGACAGTGACAAATTCAAATTCAATGCCTCTTTTTTTTTTTTCTTTTCTCAAGATTATGAAAATGTGTCTAGGACTTAAAATGATTTCCTAAGTGAGGTAATGAGAAAATGCTTTTAAAACTTTTTCATTCTGTGTACTCACTTCAAACTTTCAAGCATCCATGAGCTGGTGTAATTACAGCTGGAAGAATCTGATATTTCTGAGATCTGATATTTCCTGTTTCATGCTCACTTGTGTAAATAAAATATTTGTGTGTTACTATTGGTGATGAATAGCAACACTGACTGAATTAAAATATTTTATTCTGAAATATTATTAATTAATTTTAATAATTAATTTTCATATTTTTCTGATTTTTTTCTCAGTTATAGTTTAATGAGAAAATGCAATAATGTCAGCTGAAATTTATATAAGTAAGAATTGTTTTGATATTATAGCTGACTAGAAAAATTTGGAATCAGAAACTAAGGCAGTTCTTTGGGGAGGCAGCTTTGATACCTTTTTTCCTTAGGAAAGGTGTTTTCTAATGCAACTGCTCTACATTTTATTCTAATGCTGATTTACACCAATTTTGAAGTTTCTACAAGGCTTCCCTTGCCTGAAAGTTATTTTTAAGTGTCTAAATTGTTAAAGCAATACCATACAATGCTAGAGTTTCATGTTTCTTCATTGAGGCCCGAGAACAAAAGGTGTTGTAGCGAGTGGTGAAGGGGAAAAGGAACTTGAGGAACAAGGGACAGGAAGTTTTCCATCGTCACAAAATAAAAAACAATAACTCCCTACACCTTTAAAGCCTTGGGCTAAGGTTTTTATCTACGCATTTTATTAAAGATGCTTGTGAATTTCATGATGCTGCTCCCCAGAATAATGGAGTAATATAACACTGCTGTTATTAAATATTATTATTCCCAAGGACTTTGTGTAATAAATTCCAGTTTATTTGAAAATTCACTGTGTATAAAATATTCCCCAAACCCTTTTAACAAGAATTCCATCTGCATGGGCTTTAAGGTTTGTCAACATTAAATTCCTCCATCAGACCATCAAAGCACATGAGGCTTTTTTTCACACTGAACTTTCTTTTCACTAGAATAATTTAGGCTTTTGAATAAACTTTATCTTCTGTTAAAGTAAAAAATGTGTAATCACTAGAAAAATCTTACAACCTCAGGAAACAATTCAAGGAAAGAAATATTTAATTGCTACTTAAATTTTTCAGATTTTCAGATCGATAAATATCAAACTTGTCATATTTATATATTTATTCAAAGACAATCATTCATAGCATCAGAAAATTAGTCTTCAGAGTTCAGCAGTGGAAAGATTGTGTTGATTTGAGCACAAGGTCTGAGGATTTTTCCTTTGAGTCCAGGTGTCCTATTCAGGTCTCCTTCTCAGGGTTTGAGCCTTTAGTTTTTTTAATGCAAATAGGGAAAACACTTTGTACAAAACCAATAATTTGTGGTCAGGAAAGACATTCAGGAAGCAATGGATCCAGGCAATTTATTTTGGTTCCTTTGTGTTTTTTGTTTGTTTGTTTGTTTGTTTGCTTGTTTGGGGTTTTTTTCTTGTTTTTTTTTTTTTTTTGTTTGGTTTGGTTTGGTTTTGGGTTTTTTTTGTGTTTTTTTTGGTTTTATTTTCTTTTTCTACTTCTCAATCACTTCAGAATAAGAAGAGACAATAAAATTGCCAGCAACAGTGTAAAAAAAATTCAGCCAATCAGTTCATGATTCCCTGTAACACACATAAGGCATCTTCAAACTTCTACGAGACCATCATGAGCATATTTATAATTCTACTAGAACATGTTTCAGAAGGGAAGGGCTGTGTCAAAACCACAGATTTTTTGCAAGACTTTCCACCAAGTTCTAAACTGAAAATTCTGGAGATAAGGACTTAAATGTGTCGTTTCATAGTAAATTGTTTAAGTTTTCTAAGCCTAAATTCACATTTTCTAATGTTAAATCACCAACTATCAATAAAATAGGCAGTCTGTCAATAAGATTTTATCACTTTTCAGTGCGCTACTTTTCTTAACACCTCCTGCATGAGAGGCTTTTTGCTTCTATTTGTTCATTTCTGTTTGCTATTTACTTACAGAAATGGGAAGAGTGCTTGGAAAATTGAAGATCAGCATTAGGAAGGGAACAATCTTGTTATCATGTCCTCTCATATACCTTATGAAAGCATTAAAACATATCCTTTGCTCGGCTGGTTTTAAAATTGCTTTCTCCCAACCCTTTTATTCAAGTAAATATCTCCACTAGTGCATGTTGCTAACATCTTTAAATCTCAATTATGTTTCTTAATGTGTACTGACATATTTCTAAATGTCCTTGCTCATGTTTCAAGAAACCATCACAGCATTTCTGACATTATTTCCACTTCTTGTTCGAGCCATTTCCTGAAATTTTCCAGGCCTTCCATCTTAGATGTCCCTGGAACTAAAATAATTTTTGAATGAGCCCAAACTAAGTTAATTCAATATCAAAACCAGTGTATTTATTTGGAATTGGCTCTTTAGATAGTAAAGAATCACCTCTTTATATATTTACCTCTCCCTGCTTCAAGCTGGTGCTGCACTGAGCAGTACCAGGCGTGTAACTGAGGGGAACAGCAGTGGTGAAGCAATAATTTTGTGTATCTCTTTAAGCATTCCAGCCTGTGCTCTGCCTTTATGGCTCTGTTTCACATATGTGTAATGAAAAGGCTGTTATTCCTAGACATGAGCAGAACACATCTCTAATGAATGGTTTTAATATGCTGCTTTTTTTCCTTCAGGAAATCTGTTATTCTCTGAGTAACTGCTCAGCCTGCTGAAGCAACTGGGTGCAGGCATCAGCATGGATGATGAAATAAAAGAGCAAATAAAGCCCTTGCTGCTTAAAAGCAGCCTCTCAAACTAACATTCCTCCTCTCCTGCTTGCTTGGAGTGTGCTGATTATAACTCCAAACAATTTCAGCATTTAGGATGCCTTCAAGCCTTAGTTTGGTGCTGAATATTTGGCCGAGTGCTGCGAGAGCCTGGTTCCAACTCGGTGTACAAAACAGATGCATCAACGCAATTAATCTTAAAGTAATTGAAAGGGCAGAGCAGAGCCACAAACAGCAACAGAGCATCACTTTCCTAACTGCATAATAATGAAGCAATTCCGTGTGTGTGCTGTTTTTGGGTCCTGATGAGACTGGTAATTCCTGATTTTCCATGGGCAGTGAGTGATTCTCTGCAAATGGAAGCCCATGCTGACAATGTCTACAGTTCAGGATTGTTTATGTTGCATTAAGCAGCACTGTGCTTTTGTGCCTTATTAATTATGGGGCCTCTCACGGATCCTGTGATAGTTTTTTTTCCCCCCTCACTTTGTGAAAGCACAGCGTCTTTCTAAGGCGCCCATCACGCTGAAGCAGCTCATTAACTCCAGTCTTCCTCTCTGTTTGAAATGACAGGCTTTGCTAACTAACTTTAGATGTAAGGTAATAAAGTTTTATCTCTTTTCACAGTAATCCAAGACATTTCATCACGCACTTCACTTGCAGACAAAAAGCTAAACAGACTCGAGCACATCAGGAATCCTCTGCACATCACATGCCCACAAAAATCTAATTTGAATGAGGGAAATTGCTCAGATCAAAACTCGCAGAAGCTCGTGTGCCACGGAGATAACAGAGCTTTTCTCCCCCATCTCTCCAATCTTCTCAATTTAGAAGGCTTGAAATTTCATCTCCTAGATTTTTTTTTTTTAATTATTATTTTTTTAACTTCCTTGCACACTCATTGCATATGAGGCTGGACTTTTCTGAGTCATGTGAGGCAGACAGAAGGTCAAGATGCATTCCCATGACTTAAAGGATAGGTTGTTCCCAAGGGTGCAGAGTAGTGAGTAACAGATAAGGAAGTGAGGAAATAAATCTTGTATATATCAAAAAAAAAAACCCAAACAAACAAGAAAAACCCCACCAAACAGAAAAACCACCAAATTTTGTATATATCACAAAAAAACCTCAATAAAAACAAACAACCCCCCCCAAAACTCATAAACCAAAAACCAAAAACCAACAACAAAAAAAAACAACAAAAAACCCCCCAAAAACCAAGAAAACACCAACCATCCAAGCAACCCCCCAAAAAAAACCCCCCAAAAAAACAACAACAAAAAAAAAAAAACCAAAAAATAAAAACCCAACAAAATCACATAATTTTAATTAGCATCAGTTTTTTTGTCTCTTTCACTAAAATGAGTTTTCTTTCAGAGCATGGTGCACCTTCAAATGAGTCACCTCACTCCTGCCATTCATACTGAGGTGTTTTGGACCTCAGGGTTTAGTGCAAAGTTCATTTTTGGCATTCCGTGTTAAGATCTGATGATTATTAGAGAGAGAGAGGCTGAATTAAAGTGCAAACGTGACCATTTGCTGAACTCAGGTGCACAGATTTTATTTAACAGCAAATGTGAGGCGACGAGAGGGACTAGAAATAGAAATAGAAAAGAGAGGGGAGGGAGATGGAGAGGAAAAGGGAGAGAGGCACCGTGGTTGAAAGGTGCTCGTTATCTCTGTGATCCACTGGCAGAATAAAGTTGAAATCTGAGCTATCCAGATATCTCCACCCACTGGACCCAGCCTTCTTTACTCCTCCTTAGGTCTCACTGGGAAATAGCACCACCTTAAACTTATTTCAGTTTCCTCCCAGGTGGTTTAACAGGAGGCACATTGGTCTGGGAGCGGGCTTTGATGGTTGTAGCTTCCTTACACCAGTCAACAAAATCCTTCGGTGATCCTTATAGTACAATTATTATTTTTGAGTTTCTTACATTCAGTCAAGTCAGCTTTGCTCCAGAAGCTCATCAGGTGCTTGGTGGAGATGCTGCTTACAGCTTGTGTGACATGTTGGTCAAAAAACAGCTCTGCCCTCCAGCCCATACCCCACAGGGCTCTCATCCAAAGACCCTGTGACACCCTGAAGTGTTCATCCTGCTCCTTCATCTTCCAATTAATCTGCTCCTCCCTTCTTACTCTGCCCATTTGGCTGCCCTGCTTTTCAGAAGTTGTTATGCCTCTTAGTGAAAGATAAATGGGTTATTACTGATCCTTCATTTTTCCTTTTTGTCCCCCTAAACTTCCTCTTGGGCCCTGGCATTAGCTTTCCCCACATTAAGAAAAGCAAGATACAAAGATGCTGCCTGAAGACTGAACAGTTCAATCTCTGCTGTGAGAACCAGAAGGTTTTAAGCAGGGGTTTTTGTCCTGAGAGCAGCATTTCAAGTCTTGTGTTTCACACATAAAACGTGGTGTGATGGTGACCCTGGGCCAGAGCAAACACAGTTTCAGCCAGCAAGTTGTGGGGACACCAAAAGAGGAGGAAGTTCATCTCCTGCTTCTCAGGGAGAGCTCAGGATTCCTCAGGAGAACACACAACCAGGCACAGACATCATCGAGGTGATGAAACTGCACTGTCACAGACATATTTTATGAAAAATCCTTTTGCCAGGATTTTTTCTCCTGAGAAGCTGAGAAGCTTCAGCTTCTCCATGTTTTGCTGCTCTGGAACGTGATTTGGAGAATTGTTTACCCGTCATGTGACTTGTTTTTAATTAATGACCAATGACAGCCACTTGTGTCGAGGCTGTGAGCAGTCACAAGGTTTTATCATTCCATTCCTTTCCTTGCTAGCCTTCTGATGAAATCCTTTCTTCTATTCTTTTAGTATAGTTTTAATATATAATTTTCTTTTCATATAAGATATGTCATAAAATCTAGTATATGAACTAAATCAGCCTTCTGAAACATGGAGTCAAGATTCTCATCGCTTCCCTCGTCCTGGCACCCCTGCGAACACCACCACAACTGCACCTCTGCCTGGCACTTCATCTTGGTCCTGTCAGCCTAGAGACCCCCAGAGGAGCTCATTTAAAGTCTTTAAAGCCTTTCTGTTCATCTGTGGGGATCATTCCTAAGCCTTCTGTAAGATTTTGAGCACTGGTTCAGCTTAAGTTTTGGACTAGATCTCGGAAGCAAACTGCTGCCAGATTTGTGCACAGTAAGATCTTCAGTTCAGACATCTGAGGCTGGATGGACCTGGGTTCCTTCAGCTGCAGATTGCTCAAAAAAAGGATTTTGGTGTCCATCCCAACATTTGGGAATGCCCTCAGACATGGGGTGAGACTTTTGGGGTGTGCTGGGCAGGGCCAGGAGTGGATGATCCCTTCTGACTCTGGGCTTTCCATGGTCTATAATTTCACTGCTGCGCCGAGAACAGATTCATCGAGTGCTCTACACCTTTCCTAAAGGCCACAGCTCCAAAGAGAGCCCTCTCTGTTGGTTTCACTAACTGATTTTGGGGCTAGAAGGGAGCTATTCACACCCACACTTTTCACTGACTGTCTTATAGGACATGGGCCCCACTGGCCCTGTGAAGAACCACAAAATTCTGGTATTTTACTACTTTCAGTGACCCATTTTTGTTCTTTTAGTCTAGGACCCTTTTGGTTGCTGTTGGGCATTGCCTGAAAAGTCAAATTTCAAGCATCAGAAGAGAAGGAAATTAAAGATTGTTGTGGCCCTGCATAAGGCTCTGTTTAGTTCCCAAATAACACTTTTTCAGGGAATAGATTTACAGCCAGAGCTCATCCTCTGAGCTCTGCTGGTGTGGGAGAGCAAAGGAAATTTCTGAGGTGGTGAGAACCTTCTCTGGTGCCAAAGAGAGGTCTGTGAAAAGGCTGCAGGCTCCTGACAACTCAGAAAAAAACACTTGACCCCAGGATGAGGACAAATAGCTCTTATCCTGTCAGTAGAAAAGCAGAAGGTTGCACATAAAGCCATCAGTGATTTGGGCAGTGAACACAGAGAGATTTCTTGCTATGCCAGAGGTGTACATGCAACAAGAAAAACCCCCAAAAAACAAAAAACAAAACTCTTCTGCAAAGAGAAAAAAGGAAAAAGAGGGACTGACTAAAGATCAATATTATCAGCATGTGCTTGATGTGTCAAATCTTTGCCCAATAATCAAAATACATCATGTCAAACAACTCACAGGACATAGGGAGTAGGCATCTGTTTTCCCTCTGGAGGAGGAAGACAGGTCTTTTTCATTACTAAAGAACATTTCTCTCTGAAAAATCTTTCATAGGCGAAATGAAGTTGCTTCATTTATTTTCCTGAGGTGCTAAACCTGGTTCACAAAAGAACCCAGGCATAGTTGCAATTATTTTTGTAAATAACACATGGTGCAATTTATTCCTTTTCCCACAAAATTGGCACCATTGCAAAGTGCTGTGAGCTTTCCAAATTATGTGACAACTTTTCTGGTGCTTGGAAACAAAGACCTTCTTTTCTCTGGAAATATAAAATTGTCTGCATTAAGGAGGAAAATTGAGAGGTTTTACACTGGATTAACACTCCCAGTGCCTTGGTTACAGGTGTGTAGGCCAGGGTGATGAAATGTCTGACATGCTATTTCCAAATTACTGCTTGGAATAAGCTATGCCTACGTGAAATGACCTGTTATTTTCAATCTGTTCCATTTAACAAATTGGTACTCTATAGGAAGCGTGGTTTGATCATTCCTTACATGATCCTTATTTGCATAAATAGGAAATGTCCCTTTGTATGTCCTTTGAAGGGTGTTTGTTTTATTATCTGCTCATTGCTACAACATTGTCAAGGCATAATAATGCTGGTCCACATTATCTTTCTGGACTTTTATTGCCTTTTCTTTCTGTTTGGATGTTTCCTTCTGCTATGAGGAAAGGAAGCCATAAAGAAATGAATGTACTTAATAAAGCTTGTGGGTTTTTTTTTTTTCATTTTTTAAAGTACATACAGCTGCCATAAACTGAATAAAAATTAAAGTGTCTTGAAAACAAAACAACTGTTCTGACCAATAACACAAAATTGTTATCACTTCCCCAAAATTTTGCAGTCTTTAATCCTGTGACTATGTGAGAACTCCTGAAGACTGAATTAATTCTGCTTTAATCTTGTCAAACTAAACTCAGATTGGGTACTCTTTGAGCAGCAGTAAATACAGTCTTAGACACTGAGGGGAATTAAGTCTGAAAAAAACAAAAGCAGCAAATGTTTTTTCTGTGGCATAAGGCTCTCTGAGAGAGAAGATGCTCTGCAGGGAAATAAATTATTTGGAAATTAGGCAGTAGATTGAATATAACATTTAATTAGCTGATGGGGCAGACGACTACAAGAGGAAGAAATGGCTCAGGAGTCAGGTTCTATGATACAGAAAATGGCTCCAAATAATGAATTCAGAAATAATTTGGGTTGCTGACTGTGTAAAAAGACTTAGTAAGGTGGATATCTCATAGTGGCATCTCCTAGTGATGATCTGCTGAAATCCAAGCAATTTTTGTGTCTCTCTTGTAAAACTGGTGCCTACACATGCCAGGCATCCTCTTAACTCATATAAAGTAGGGTTCAGTCCCAGTTTTGTGCCATGGTGGAGGTATTCATGTCCTTTTCTAAAATTAGGCAGGGAGAAACCCAGTTTTCCACATGCCCTGCCACACTCTTCGACACATCCTCGAGAAATTAGACCTGGAAGACATTGACCGTGCCCAGTTTTCCGCAGGGCAGAAAGGTGGGTGCCTTAGTCACATCCAGGATTCACAAAATCATGGAAATCTTGGGTTGGGAGGGATCTTAAAAATCCTCCATTCCCACCCCCTTCCACAGACTAACATTGGATCTGTTTCTTTCTTTTGAGAAATAAAATGTCCGGCTTACTCATAATTTGATGAATTGCTTCTTTTCAGCTCAATCTGAAAGAACTGAATTCTCAAGCATGTCCTCTCCTCTTCCACAGGCAGACCATGTTTACACCCAATTCTGCAGCAGCTAATTATGCAGCAGCTAATTATGCGGCATATTTGGAAATTGTGGTGCTATTGCATGGTTGTTGTGTTTAAATTTGAGCTAGTTAGGTTTACAGGTGTTTGTGTTCCAAATGGTGGACAGAATTTGTCAAAAGATATTCACCGAATGTCCTTTTAATGGAAATAAAAAGTAATTTTCACTAATAATGTATCTTTACTAAGAAAGTAGCATGGATTATTGGACATATGCTCCCCTATCTATTTATATGCCACAGTTTATACCTCATGTGTAGAATGCAAAAATTTTGATGTGTGCTTCTTACCCTTTTCTTCTCAGGAAATTCCTATTTGTTATTTCTTCCCTCTTATCTCTTACAGTAATTACTAGATCCTAAAAAGACAAGCAGGTATGGCAAAAGACCATTTATAAAAAATTAAATTAACCTCTTAATTAGTATTATCAAATACATCTTTGCTAATTTAGAATTTTCAAGTGTTAACAATTAAAAGTCAAGCTCTTTAGGCTTGTTAGAAGAGTTAAAAGGTTAGAAGAGAGAAAATAAGATGAGAGAAAAAAAAGAGAGAGAAGAAAGTAATGAGAATTGTAAGTCATGAAGTCATATTTAAGTCATTTAAGTTGTTTAAGTCATATGTAGGCTCCTGGATTTACTGCTGTCAGTTAACTCCCACCCCACCTTCAGCTGGAACCACTGAATAATGAAAATTTCCATGCAGCTGCAGTGCTCATGAAGCAGGACAGGGAAGGTAGGATCAAAGTGTCTAATTAAAAATGATAAATCTCTACAGCCTTTTTCAAAGAGTTTCTTATATGTAAAATGTTGATATTTGTTCATTGGTCCTATGAGCCTGTTCCTTGGAAGAACCAAAAAAAAAAGTATGAACTTTTCGTTGCTGCATTTCAATAGTTCAGTGAAAGGATGAGATAGCCCAGGATAACTAGAAAAAGGCAGGGGAATGATGGGCACTAAACAAAGTGATTCAATCTAAAAGGTGGTGTTACACCATCTTGTTTTTAACAATACTGGAAATTTTAGTGTCTACTGTCTTGCTTGATTTTCATTAGTATGTGTGGCTTTTTATTTCTGTGAGAAGTCTGAATTGATGTGATTTTTGACAAGGTTTGTTGATATTTATGATGATGCAGAGCTGGGGGAGTGTCTGATGCACCTGGAGACTCAGAGGGACCTGGGCAGAGTTGGGTGGGGACAAACCCAGTGAGGTTCTTCCCACCAGGGCATGGGCAGGAACAACCCCAGGGCCAGCAGAGCCTGGGGGGGACCTGGGGGTGCTGCTGGGGACAAGGTGGCCATGAGCTGGCAGAGGCTCCTGGGACCAGGAGGGCCAGGGGTGTTAATGTTCAGGAACTCACAATCACAGAATGATCATATGCAGGTGCTTCTATTGAAGAGCTCTGAGTGTCAGGGGTACAGACCCAAATCTGACCTGACATGGTTTTCAGCCAAACATGTTTTATATTGTATCATTATATAACTTACATGTTCATTTTTAAACTTACATTCTATTGTATACATTGATTTCATCCAAGCATGGATTTCTCGTGATCTCCCTCAAACCCCTAACATAGTTACTCATGAATCTTTAAACAATAATTATATCTGGTCACATCTAACAATCACATCATTTATCACATACAGGGTACACAGGTGCAGTTTCACCTGATCTAGCAAACACAAGGCCTAACATTTCCCAGGGCCTACCTTTAACACTTTCCCAGGGCCCGCTAAGCCTAATTTTCTTTCTAGCTCCCCAAATTTTCTGTGATTTTAAAATCTTTAAATACCAGGATGACCCTGAGGTGCCCTGAGAGTGGGAGCAGGCCAGGGAGGGGCTGCTGCCCCTGTGCCCTGCCCAGCTGAGGCTCCTCTGCAGCGCTGGCTCCAGCCCTGGGCTCCTCAGCACAGGAGACACCAGGAGCTGCTGCAGAGGCTCCAGGGCAGGCACACACAGGATTTGGGCTCTGCAGCATCTCTGGGCTGGCCAGAGCCTGCGGGAGCTGGGCTGGCCAGGCTGCAGGAGGGAACACCAAGAGGGGTGTAAGGGACGCTCTGAAGTTTCCTTCATTGGCCTCACGATGGTCGCAAGGGCCCTGAAGGCCCCGTCAGGAGCCCTGGCCTGGCTGAGGTGGACGTGTTCTGGGTGTTATCCCAAGGGATCGTTTGCAGTGTGCTCACTGTGCCTTCACAGAGCCCTGCTGGGAACGGGTTCTGATTGATGGGGCCTTGTCCTCACACGCCTGCACCTGCCCCACAAGGTCTGACAAGCAGCGGCTCGGCCTTGCTCGCTCGCACCTGCCCCACACGCCGAGGGCTCTCAGCACAATGGCCCAGGAATCTTCCCCACCTTTGGGCCAGGTGCCACTGCTTTGGATTGAGACTGTATCAACTGGAACTTTTGAGATGGCTCTGGTGAACCCCCACGGACACGGCGAATCTGTGTGGCTGGACCACGAGGATTCCGTCTCCTTGGTAGCTATATTCCCCCTTCCCTCTTTCTTCCTATGCTTTATTTCCTTTTCTGATCCCTCCATCACATTTGCTGCTGGCCCTCAGTAAAGGTGCATTTGTTGTGACTAAACTGACAGTCCCCTGCTCTTTGTCTTTTGCACTTTTGGGATCTGGGAAGGAGCCATCACGACCCCGCTCGCCCCAGCGGATGGTGCCAAGGGGATGCCATCAATGCATCCCAACATCTCCAGGGGCTGCCAGAGCACGGGCCGGGCTCTGCTCGGTGCTGCCAGTGCCAGGATGAGCAGCAGTGGCCATCAAATAAAGGGCAGCGAGGTGCAGGGCAGCAGGAGGGAGAACTTGTGTCCATGGAGGGACAGCAGAGCCCTGGAAGAGCTGCCCAGGGAGGGCCTGGAGTGTCCCTGGCTGGAGACATCCCAGCCCCAGCTGCACCTTCCTGGGGGATGGACCAGATCAGACATCCCTTCCTACCCCAAATATCCTGTGGTTCTGTGATTTAACTCAGCAGACAGAAATCTTCTTGCACTTCCAATCTCAGCTGCAATGGTCTGTCAATCCAAAAGGTGAAAACAGCTATTCTGCTACAAAACATGCCTGTGTAAATCAAAGACATCCTGAAATTTCATTGCAGTTTTCACAGTTTAATAGCATAAATAGCACATAGACAAATTTTCCATCTAAGTTCATATATTCTGTACCCCTGGTACTTCTTCAAAATTAAAAGCATGGATGCATTTGAAAAATGTGTGGCCATTACTGAGTTTTCCTTTTCACCAGATGACAGATAAGTCTAAGACTTATAACAGCACAAGATTCTTCAGGCTTGCAGTTTGGACATCATCAATCTTATTTCCAATGGGTGTGATCATACCACACTCAAAATTCTGTTGCTTTTAAAAAAAGCAATATCTATTCCATATTGCACATGACCTTGAGGTGTTTGCCAGACCGAAAGATGCCATGGAGGCTCCATATTGCTATACTAAAGTAAAAGGGAAGTATTTAGCTATTTTGATCATAATTTTTTCCCTTCCTGTTCAGATTCATTTTTTTTAATGGGAGAGACAGCTCCAAGATTTTTAACTTGGATCTCCGAGCTTTATGCCCATTAATGCAAATTAATCTGAAACTCCAAAATTCTATAGATGGAGCACACAGCAGGAAGTTACAAATTTTATGTGACTTTCTAGCATATTAACTTTTTGCATTATTTTATTTCATTTTTTTTTTCCCTTTGTAATCCTTTAGTCCATGATAACAGAATCTGCTGATTTCACACCTTTGCTTTGGGATACACAAAGGACTTTATTAAAAAAATCTTCATAGTTCATCAAAATCAGATCATTATCCATTAGCTGGAACTTTTTCCTCAGAAACAGTATCTGAAAAAACATTGTGGCCCTCGATAGGAATCTCCTTCCTTTTTGCACAGCGCAGATATGAAATTTCAAATTGCTCACTCTGTACATTGAGCATGCCCTGCCAACCTGCTGGAGGCACCACATTCCAAAATGTGAGGTTGGTTTCTAACCCTGGCTGTGATTCAGGGCACTTTGGAGGATGAGAGGAAATACAGCTGCACTTTACAGGAAAGGAAGTGTAGTTGTAAACACAATTATGCATAGGACATATATTACTTTTTCCCCCTCTTTTTCAGGTCTTTAACTTAAATGGATGATGGTAGCATTCTTCAATCTCATTAATGGGTTGTGCCCAGCAGCACCCCAGAATATTGTCTCTGGAGAAGCAGTTGTCTGAACATGTTGAGGTAATGCTGAACATCAGATAGGAGGTCCCAAAGAGCACAAAATATTCTCTCAGTCTGAAAGGAAAAAAATATTTCTTTATTCTAAATTCCTAATTTCTTCAGGGGTTTCTTTGCCTTGCTGCCTCTATTTAGTTTTTCACAACTGTTGCAGATGTACGGGAGCTCTGCTATCATCCATATTTTTAGCTTGGTGTGGATATCTTTCCTATCCCAAACTGAAAAGAAAAATAAGTGACTTAACTTCTATTTGATGTAAAATAAGTTGTAGTGAGACTCTCAGCATCAGAATTTCATTGCAGTTTTGGAAGCAATAGCATGGCTTATGGCACTGAACCTGTTGATAAAAACAGGAAAAAAATACCTCTGCCACAGCAGCTGCAAAAAAAAAAATATATGGATAAATATTCTTATTATAGATAATACATTCTCATTTAAATTTACCTTTCACTTTTGAGGTTTTAAGAAATCATAATTAGATGTTTAGAAACAAATCAGTTTTCCCCAGAAGATTAAATCACACATAGGATTGGGTTTTAGCCAATATTCCTCATCATCCTTTTCAACATCTTTATATTTAGACTTAGGCAGTTCTGGGTTTGGATCGAGTCAAATAGCAATAAAATGTTGAAAAGAGAGGATTTGGTTAATGAGGCATTTGTGTTCCTTCTTGTAGTTGAAAGAGATCAATGTTTTGCAGAGACACAAAAAGAGAATTGCTTCTCATTATGGCTGGGTAAACTTTCCCCACCTTCTTGCTCTGCACTCAGACGGATGCTCTGCTGTTGAGCATGTCCCAGAGAGTCCTGCATGGTCCTGCACCTCAGCACCAAAACCTCCACAATATTCTGAGTGAAAAGTTCAGTTTTTTGGGAATTCATCTGCTTGGGTGAACCTTTCCTACCATCCAAAGGCATTTCCTGCAGCACCACGGCGGCCTTTGAATTTCCTCAGGGGACTTCAATAACTATTTTTTTTCAGTGAGCCGCACCTATAGCAGCCTTTAGATGAAGGTTTTTTCATGATTCACATCCTCAAAGAATTCCCCAGGCCATTTTCCCCCTGTCTAGATGGGAAACCAATGAGTTGGAAATTATGTGAGCACACCTAATTTTCAAACATTTCAACCTTGTGCTTTTTATTGCTCCAGTAATAATTTGAAGGAATTCATCATCCCCTCTCAGATCAAGATTTCTGGGCACACTTCACAATCAAACTGCTCTAATCCTTCAAGCTAACCTTTCAAGTTATGTATTAAAGTTGATTACATTTTGTGTCGTGTCGAGAAAATTAATTCGATCAAGATAAGAACCTCTTGAATGTTTTTTTATGGCTTTCCTGGACCCAGAGCTGAAATGTTGCAAGGGGAGCGGGGGAGGATCAAGGCTGGGTAATACACTTGTTAAAGTGTCTGCTTCTTGTCACACAAATCTTTCCTAATGGTCCTTCACTATTTCTTCCTGTTTACCAAGAAAGGCAGGCAATGCTAAAGCTGCACGATACTGTGAATGGCCAAGAGAGAAGTCTGAGGGGAATGCTTAAAATATTTAGGAATGGAAAATAATTTATATTTCAGACTACCTTTACTTTTTCTCCATTTTTAGTATTATTATTCCCTACCTAAAAGCAAAGTTTTGTGGTGTATCTCAACCACCTGTCACTGCATAACAAAATGTTGTTTTGCCATCTCTCATTTTCCAACCTCCCCCCATAACTGCCCCAAAATAAAATTGACCAAAAATAAAATAGGGTAGTAAACCCCAAACCTCATAAGTATCGGTAGGAGATTAATAAACTCCTTTTACTGAAAGAGGGAATGAAAGTGCACAAAGAGAGGGGGAAAAAACTTAACACAGTAGGAAATAAAATAATTTGAGAGCACTGAGATTTGTCTTTCAATTGCTCTGCATGAGCATTCAAGTTTTACAGCACAGAAGAAGTATGTGATGTAATTAACATGCTATTCATTGAACATTTAACTAAGTTATAGTTACTGCAAATTCTGAATTCTCGTGCAAACATGAGCATTAATGTTCTAATCACAGTTGCCAGCTTCATTTAATCCATTTGTTTCAATAATTAACAGCAGAGGTTGAGGTCTCAACAACACTTAAACCTGGCAGGAAAAACAGGTAAATATTGAATAGCTACAGGCACCTTCCAAAGAAATCATTAAGTGGGGATTATTTAAGGTACACATGTGGAGAAGCTGGCATAGTTTGAAATCAATTTTTCCATGGCTTTCAAGTTCCTTGAAATCATAGAAAAATGATAAAATCATTTAAGTTTCTCCATAGTATTAAATATTAAAAACTGAGGAGGATCAGCTGTTTTCCAGCAAGGCTGAGTACCACAAAGATTCACCATAGCATAAACCCACCCAAATATTCCATGCATGTCCAAATATTAACATGTATATATGCATTTATATAGGGATTACTCTTATCACTCATTAACTTATGGATTTACTGTACATTTGTCTCTCATTGATTTAGGAGCTCATCATAAACAAGATTGGTTTTGGCTGATTTTGTGCATCTCTGTAGTTGCACATACAGTGGGAAAATGTCATATTTAGTCTTTTGCCTTCAGAGTCATTTTTATGTTGAATTTAGTTTTGTTTAGAAGTTCCTCCTTCATGGTTAGGAGCATAAGGTCACAGACTCACAGAACCATTTGGGTCGAAAAAGCCCCCTAAGATCCCCAGCACTGCTGTTATCTCTTTTCTACACCATTATTGGTAAAAGAAAAATCAGGATCAGAATTGAAAGGAACTAGAAGTTTGCCACAAAAGCAACTTTGGGAAATTTTGGGAAGTAGATTAGGTATTAGCACACAATTATTCATAATTCCAGTTAACATATAGTTAACATATGTTAATTCCAGTTAACATTTTTTTTAACAGTCAGCTGCATATCCAGCTGGTTTAAACACCTGCCTATTTAAAACTTATGTGTGCCACATATTTCAACTCTAAAAAGAAATAAAAACTAAAAAAAATATTAACATCTAGAGCATAATATTTTCCAAAAAAAAAAAATCTATGTCTATTTAAAAGGCATGATCTTTTAAAGATAGTAACAATTGCACACACTGCTTACAGTGAATTGTGTATTGATCCACCAGTCACCCACAGAAATTCAAAAATTGCTACTGAAATTTGTGCCACCTAGATTATATCTCTAAGATGATGTCTCCTGTAAATATCTCCTTGTCTAACAGAAAATATCAATGAAGTTACAAGACAATTTCTTTCAGCTGTCATTTGATAAAAAGGAAAAAAGAAAAAGAAAAAAAGAAAAAAGAAAAAAAGGAAAAAGGAGAGGAAGAAGGAAAGGAAAAAGGAAAGGAAGAAGGGAAGGAAAAAGAAAAGGAAAAAGGAAAGGAAAGGACCCAATTTAAGTTAAAAATTAAATATAGGTGAGTAAAAACAAAACCAAACCAAACAAACAAACAAAAAAGCAGCCAATAAAACTCATACTCCCAGTTCCCTTCATAGAGCAGTGCTCCAAAATAATTTGAGTCAATTCATGTTGATGCATTCCATGTTTTTACACCCCTTTAATGAAACGATTGATTGCTATCCACAGGCCAATATCATGCATCAAAAAAGAAAATAAAATTAAAAATTTTCTCGATTTGCTGTTGGTCTTTAGTATTTGAAGATCAGGATGGTCACACACCAGGCAGTTCCTAAAAGGAAATGGTGTCACACTTAACGAGTCTGTGGTGGATACTCTGAAATCCAGCACAAGATTGCAGCTTGTTCTTCCCAGTTCAGCTAAAATAGATGAAATTCCAAAATATTAGCATACAGACTGACTCCTGAAATGTTGAACATTGCCATAGTAGGCAATTATTTTTTGTTGTGAAGTCTTATTTTTTAACAGCCCAAAAAAGTCTGCTGGAAGGAGGAATACAATCAGCAGAAGGAGAAACAGGTTTTAGGAGAAACCTTGGAAAATGAAGTATCTCTGTACCAAGTTCAAACATTTACCAGTATCAGATTACTTCAGACTATATAATAAATAAATTACTAAAAATTCATGATATTGTAGCAGGGGCTTTTTGGTCTTTAATCCGATGCATCAGCTTTCATCACAAACAATGTGATTTCAGCTTTCAACATCTTTCATTTAGACAGGGAAACTTTCAGCCCTCTGTAACTACATATTAGAAAACTTACATATTTTCTTTTAAGGTCTGATTTTAATATATGTTCAGCACCCCAGGTATGGTTTCATGTGGCAGTGTAAAGATAGACAGAATATTTGATGGAAGTGGGTTTGCATTCCTCTGGGGTTTGTTCTTCAAGGCATTTTCATCATTTAAAGGAAATATCTGTGCTTCATGTGTCACCACAAGTCTTGCCTGGTAGAAGTAACAGGTTCTTATATTCCCAAATATCTCACACACATCTATAAAGATCTCAGTAAAGAAATTCTGCTGTGGAGAAGAGTTTTGTGGTGGTTTCTGGATTTTCTTTCTCCGCAAATTCATGCCAAAGAAAGCTACCAGGAAATGTTGCCTTTCTGCATAGCTTAACCTTTTACAGTTAAGGACTGCATTGAATCTCTTCCAAGTACAAAATCTTTTTATATTTCATTGCAAAGTGAAAATTCAATTTAAGAGTTATCTTTAACCTTTGATGTTGAGTATTCTGGAACCAGAGAAATTTAGAGCATTTATAAAAGCAAATTTGTTCCCATTATTATTTATGGAAGAGCAAGTAATCTCATTACTCTATTGTATTGCTTTGTCACAGGAACAAGGGGAAGGACAAACTTTAGACCTACATCTAACTTGAGACAAAATACTTGGTGCCAAACACTTTGTGACTGCTGATGATGGGTGGGTAATGACTTTATTATGTTTTCATAAATTATCTATATGTTTACAATGTGGAACTTCAGCTCCTTTTAAATTCAACTTACCCTCGTTGTCCTTGCTGAGACTAAAGAGGGGACCATAATGGAGTAACAGGGGTACAAATCTTTACATTTTCCCTTCATATCCAGAGGCATTCAAAGAACAGAACTCATGAGGAAATGTGGCCAAAACCTGGAGGATGGAGGAGATGGGAAAAGGTATTGAGCTTTTAGGTAGAAAGAGTGATAAAATTGTTACTTTTGTCACATTTAGCCATGGAAATCAAGGCTTGAATCAATTTGAAATCTTGACTCTTCACAGAGAAAGCTTAGACCACAAGTTCAGGTGCTGCTGTCCTGTGATTGCCTGCTGATTTCATGAAGCAAAATGTCCTGGGGGTACATTGGACTTTGACTTTTTAAGGTGAAGAAAATGATCCACTCTAATTAAAGGCAATGGGACTGGAACTGTCTTTCACAGATGAACAATCAGGGGTTTACTGCTTTAATAGCCATAGCAGATTTTTTTCTTTTAAATTTAATTTAATGAATGAGCACTTAAGCTATTAAATTCTTTCCTGAACTGCTGCAAACAACCAAATACTTAACATTTTAGGAAAAAGCCAGACCACTCAAGTAAATACCTTTAAAAAGGAAGATCTTAATATTAATTAGGGTCCAACTTGGAGAGGAAATATTACATAATGTAAACAGCATTATACTAGTTATATTAATAAACTACAACTCAAGGACACGCCTGCCTAATGTGTAGTCACAAATATGAAGAACTGGATTAAAACTGCAGCTGGAAGAAAAGCCACACTTCAAAGAATGACTTTGTTACTTTACTGTTAAATCAGATGGAGAGCTCTTAGCTGAAAGGCAGACTTGGGGAAAAGGACAGAGAGATGTAACACAATAATTTGCTGGCCCAGATTGAAGGGGAGAGACAAAGAAAGAAATCCAAGTGGGAAGTTTAATGCCACCAAAATACCAAAGTTGTTGGGTTCACGCACTTTCAAGTTTTAAACAATAACTTCCTTTGTATTAAAAGAAGCTTCACTGAATGAAACACCAAATACAGTTTTAAAGTTGTGTGGAACAGTGGATTTTTAATGATTTTTCAAGGCTAGTGTAACCAACACTAAAGGCAGGAGATTAAAAAATAAGAATTCTCATTGGAGAAATCTTACTTTCCGTATCACTGCAGTAATGCAGCATACTCTACTAAATTCTCTGGACATAGTTCACAAAATTACATTAGAGAAGCAGGTTAAATAGGCTAGGAGTTTCATTTATATGATGCTTGGCATTCAGAAAGCTCCTCCAATTAGTTGATAACTTATGACTTCTTGCATTGTGAAATGGCTCCCTATCAAATTAGGAGTCTTAGCTGTCAAGTATTTAGCAAAGTGTGATTCAATTAAAAAGTAATGAAGCCACATTATCATATTAAATGAAATATGACAAGCATTTTTGCCAAGGTTGCAAATTTTCATTCTTTAAAACTCACTAGTGTGCGACTAAGAATTTTTTTTTTTTTAATTTTAATCCAGGCAACATTTCAGTAATTTATGCCATCTAACAGGAAATGTTCTGCCCACTGCCTGATCAGCTTGACAAAGCCTGGCTGTCTACTCAAAATTTCATTTCTTAATGGCAAATTATGGTGTGGAGAGCCAGCACAAAAGCTTTTCATGGCTGCCACTCTCAGATACCACCAACAAAAGCAATGTTTCTGGTGGGAAGGAGCTTGTTTTCCATTCTGCTGCCAAAATGGCACATCAGAGCTCAGGTGCCAGGGCATCAATAAGCCCCGTTTGGAAGCTGGGTGGTTTCATGCTGGGAATGGGACCAGCTTTTCCACATTTTCAGGCTCCATTCCTGCCTTTCTCTCCCTAATTTTGCGCTACCTCTAGTTCAGGATGTCCAAATAATTTGCCTGCATTGGGTAAGATGTTTGTGACTCTTACACCCATTGACTATCTAAACAAAAACCTGTATTATTCCAAATTATCCTTGAAGCACGCTCGTGCTCAACAGAATACCAGAACCTATCTCTGCAGACATTTTCATCAGAAATTCAAATTGCCTGCTTTTTTTCTATAGGTGTTTCCTCCACCATAGAAAAGCAGTTGTTGGTGATCCTCTGTATTAAAAGTAGCCTGTCACATGACCGTGTAAAATACACAGTTAATTGCAGACACAGAACATTCCGGGTGCCTCAGGCACTAAATTAACTTTTTTTTTTCCTTTGTCTCAGAAGGTTTTATCAGAAACAATATTGAGAAGATTGAAATAATTTATTTTTCTGCCTTGTTGCACACAACCTTTTAAAGTACAGGCAGCACAGATATAGGTCTTTGTATGAATTGCTAATGACCTTTTAAGACTTTAAGCTGCAGCTTATCAGCGGGGCACCTGCTGAAACATCTCTGCAAACTTTATTACTTTTGAGCATGTTTCATCCACTTTTCTTTAACTGTTTGGGTTTTTTTTTTTCTTTAAAATAAAAGACCTAAAAATCTCTATATTTCAGAATGTTTCTTCTGTTCTAGGAGAAAGCTCTAGAAAAAAAAAACAAGCAGTGGTTTCATTGATCCTTTTTTCAAATTAATTTTTCTTCCTTTTTTTTTTCCATTCAAAAATAAACACTGTTAAAACAAATGGTGCAGGACACCAAGTTTCGAGGGAGGATTCTGTAGTGAAAAATCCAAATTTACTAGAACCAACAAAGGCATACAACATAATCCTGAAGGGTTAAATCTGTTTTTTTACAAGCCCTGCCCATACAGAACTGACCCTCTCTATTCCTCTTGGTGGCTATGGCTGGTATCAGTGTTGACCACTTAAATATTTTTTTAAAAACCCACCCATTTTTCTTCTTAAAATGCAAGTGGCTGTGCCTTAAGGATGGTCAGTTGAACCATGGATATAAGGAAATAAATTCTCTCCCTATGACATGGCAAAAAGTCTGGAAAAATGTGGGGGCAGGAGGTGAAAACCTTGAGGGTTTTCAGCTGCTGGGGTGGTGTGGCCTTTGCGTCTCTCACTCAGGAGTTAAAATTGCACTAATCTGTCAACTATTTGTTAATTACTTGTATTTTTTTTCCTGCTCCGTGTTTTTAAGTAGCTCCCAACCAAAGATATCCCTTTTCTGTGTCAAAATTTATGGTGGGCTCCATAAAAATGTCCTTTTTCCGCCTGGGAAAGGACTGGCTCTTGGTGACAAGTTTCAAGTTGCTTTCATCCCTGTGAAATGAGAGGCTCTTCAGAGTTAGCACATTTTTGGCAATAGTAATAATAATAATAGTAATAATAATAATAATAATAATAATAATAATAATAATAATAATAATAATAATAATAATAATAATAATAATAATAATATAAAAGTACCCCATTCATTTTTAATAAAGAAACATCCCAGAGGAGCTCTGCCACTTCCTTTAGACTTTCCCTGGAATGGCAAGTTTTCATAAGCACACTTAAATCTTCCTTTCAAAGTATTCCTGAAAATATTTTGGGGATAAAGAAGGGAAAGCACCTGGTAGCAGAGAAACTCTGTATTCTTAACCACTAAATTAAAGGTCAGAGGCTCTCACCCTCTTTTTTTGTGCGAGGGTTAATGTGGGTACACCTTATAAATCAATAGTTAAAGTTTCAGTACAGAAGAAACATTCCAAAATGCAGAGATTTTTAGGTCTGTTGTTTTAAAGAAAAAAATAAACAGTTAAAGAAAAGTGGACGAAACATGCTCAAAAATAACAAAGTTGGCAGAGATTCTACAGGTGCAGAAAATATGTTAAGGGGGAAAAAAAAAATTAGAAAACAAAAAAAGGAGGGGGGAAAATCAACTTGTTTCCTCTTCAGTTCTTCAGTTTCTGAAAAATCATTTTTATCGGCAATAGCAAGAAGCAATCAAGGATCTTGACAACACAGTGTGGATAATCTGCATATAATCTGCATACTGATGAGATTATTTCGGTGGAGAGCGATCCCACAGTGTGGGAGAAAGTGTATTTTATCCCTCCAAACGTTGAGCAGCAACTACTCATGACCTAATGAACTTACTCCCCTGCTTACTCTGCTTAGTAAGTGGTGTGACAGTCATGCCACAGCTCCTCATCTTAGACTGCACAAAACACCATCTTTCCATCTTTCTTTTGCCAGGAAGATACAAAACCAAAATGTGTGTGGAATAAAAATCAAATCACTCGTTCAATGAAGACCCAAACAATTTAGTAGGGGAGACAAAAGAGAGATTGAGTTCAAGTTTTCGTATATGCAATCTATTCCATGATGCCCCTTTTCAGCCAAATATAAAAGATTTAGAATTCAAATCACCACTAGTGCAAATAAAGCTGTGACCTGTAATCATCTTATGGGAGGCAGGAAGAATGCAAAGATGGTAATATCCTCAGTTTCTGCCAATAAAGTATCATATTCTAGTTAAATTGTCCACCCTTGTAGCCTGAATATCAAGTAGCTGACTAAAACATGAATTTTACCTACAGTTTTTTGTATTTCCAAATGACAAAATTAATGCCTTTATGATAATCCCGTATTTAAGTGGAGTGAAATCATCAATAACTTTGCAATATTCAAAGGAAATTACATAACCTGGTTCAAGATGACAGAAATCCAGGCAGATTATTTCTGGTTTCTTTGGTTTCAGAAAGAGCATCAGGAGTTACTGCGTGGGCTGTAAACACAGGAGGTAATGATTGCAATAAATATGACCACATGCTGAATAATTAATGTTAGTAGGTTTTACAAGGACTCCCCCCTGCTTTTTCCTGATACACAGTCAGAGGTATTCTCCTTCAGCTGTGTGGAAAAAGCAATGCAAAAGAGTAAAAACAATGCAAAAGAATAAAAGAAAAGTGAAAACTAAACACAGAACTCACTCTTTTAAGCTTTTTTGTGCACATTTAATAAAACAGTAAAGAAAAAAATCTCATTTATTTTTCTTCCTTTTCTTTATTTTTCTATTTTATTGTCCTTAAAGAATTCCTAATTTCTTTAAACCATTTAATAGAACTTTTTAGCTACTATCATGAAATTTACAGAGCAATAATTTCATTTGCCTTATATTCTGAATCAATATTTCCATGTTAAATTCTTTGTTCTCCCTTGAACTTCTTAATCAGACTCTTATATCTTGTACTTCTTGGTATATTTCCCCTCTGTTTACTAATTCCCTGTCTTTAGGACTCTTTCTTTCTTGGCATATGGCACTCATATCAATATAAAATTTGAGTTGTCTGGAGTAAGATTTACTTTATTCCAGAACTGAAAAACAAGAGCTATGAAGAGGGAGAGAATGGAACTGATTCTAGGACCATAGAAACTAAAGAAAATTTTTTTTTTTTTTTTTTTTTTTTTTTTTTTTGTGAATTCACATGTCTTAGTTGGTCAAATAAACTTGGAGAGAATTTTGTCTTGGGAATAGAGCAACAGCCATCAGGTAGTGCAGTCAACCATATTTTTCTATTCTAGCTGAAAAAAAAGGGGTAAATTTTTCCAAAGGAAAACCAATAGGATTAAAAAATTAAAATAAGATGAGAATAGCAGGGAAGAAGAGTGTATTGTACAATGGGCAGGTTTTGAGAAAGTCAGGGACACAATTCCAAGTAGGCCCATGGCCTGGAATTGATCCTTTATGAGCAACTAACAGCAAGCACTTTATTTCTTCATGGTAGTCTGGTTTATATAAACAGATTTTATGCAAGATTCATTATACCAAGGAGTTGAAAATTAAATTTTAATTGAAATCTGGTAACATCATTAGAAATGTTGAGGAAAAAAACCCCACAAAAATATTTTATTCTCATATATAGTAACAATAAAACTACTCCTAATCTTCAAAGTGTGCATTTAAAAAAATTGTGTCCTCAAATTATGGACCTGCCTCTTTTGAGGATAAATTTGTTTTTAATTATTGTTCTTGTATTTCAGCACAGCAATTTGTTGTGACATTTTTAATGAATTGCAAACTGAAAATGTCTCAGATAAGGGAAAGCAGAGAATAAGAATTAGAATCTGGATGTCAGAAAAGCTTAATTTTCATTACACTAATGGATCATGTGTGCATTATTGAGAAAAATGGAGGATCTCTCTTGGGTTATATATCACTCACTTCATTGAAAGTCTCTGAATTTTGAATATTTTAGGCAGGATTCTTTTAAAAACAAGCTACACCTGCTAAAGCTTTAGAAATCAGATGAAAAGGTATACATTTTCCCACACTTTCTTTGTTTACAAAAATCCTAATAGGATAATAGCACATCTCAGCTTTGCACACCAGTTCTGTTCAAGTTCCATAAAACATTTTACAAATTCTGAAAAGCCTCAAAAGAGACACATTGGAAAGATTTTTCAGAAACTGCAGCACAGATAGCTTGCATAAAATCGCCCCTAAATTTTCACCTGAAGAACTAAAATAAAAATCATAACAGAATTAAAAATACCATAGCACACTTGCACGTAATAACAGCAAAATTAATATCAAAATTAAAACCAGTGATCACGTGACTTGTTTGTCATTCATCAGGTTTCGATTCATCCTGGTATTTCTGTTTGCCTCTGGTGGTGCACCTGTGTGGCTTTGCCATTTTGACCATTTTAGGGCAGTTTGTGCTTTTTTTCCTCCTCCAAGCCTTGCTCCCCACTGGGTCCAAAGACTACCTTTACACTTTTGTACGAAAAAGTATCTTCCTGTTAAAATATCAAAACTTACTGGTCTTTAAGGTAAGTTTTCTCTTGAAAAAATAAATTAAAAAAAAAAAAAGAACCTGTTTGTTTTGTCAGTTCTCAGTGATGCTGTCTCCCTGAAATGGAAAACTGAAAAATGATGACAGCTGGTGTGATTGTGTTTGATCTTCTGTCCCGTAGTTCTTGTGCAAATCACTGGAATATACTTTTATTGTGTCTCTTCTTATGTTTCTCTTTAAAATAAACCAGCCATGTGTTCTCAATCTTTCTTCAGGGGAGAGTTTTGTGTATCAAGTCACTCTAATATCACCTTCCCCTGGAAGGCTTACGCTCTTGTGCTGTGCATTTTCAGACCTGGAAAATACAAAATGTTATCCCAGATGCTGGAAAGTCACTGATTTATATTGTGTCATTATGTTTTCTGTTGTTTTCCCCACCCTGTTCCTTACACATCATTATATTTTGCTAATTTCCTTTTACTCTTGCTGTGCATTGCCCAGAGAAAGGTGCCAGCTCAGGAACACTGGATAGCTCCTCTCACAGCACCCATGATCACCTTTTTATTTCTTTTTTTGCATTTCTTCAGGGAATATTTCACTTTTTCATGGTGATTGTGGTGCTTTTGTCCCTTCTGGGCTCCAGAAAAACACAGGGCAAAGAATATAACTTTATATAGTTATTTGCTAAAATTAGTGTCTCTTTACATACTTATTTTAAATAGTTATATACAAACAAAGCAACACCTTCAGTTTTTGTTTATATTTTTTTTCTTCTGGATGCTTATTTTATGGATGTGCTTTACATTTGGTTTTGTGTCCCATTGTGCTTGGGGGCCTAATATTTACAAACTGTACTTTGTCTTAAAACTTGTATTTTCAAACTAATGTATCCTAGAAGTTTATTTTCCATCTGTATACCCAGCATAAACCATTTTACAGAGGAGCCAAAAAAAGGAAAAGCTGCAGAGCTTTCTCACCCCTTGTCTACGAGGTTTCAATATTAACTCCTGGCTAACGACCTGCACTTCAAAAATAAAAGATAATTGATCGTTTGCCCACATCCAATAGCAGAGGAGTCCATCTGGGCCATGCATTGCCATCAGGACTTTGGAATGATTGGTCTGTTATGAAACAACCAGATTAGATTTTCCCTTCCATTTCAGCAGAGAACAAGGCAGAGGCAATTTCTTCCCACTCTAAAATGAGGTCTGCAAATAGAGTGAGTTGTCTGCAATTCACTTAAGAAATATTACCCCCATTAAGGATAATGACAAAACTTTGGTGTCACAATTTTGCAAAAAACTTCTTTTATGAAAGCTGCACCAACATAAATTTAGAAACAGGAGGGAAGAATCCAACTCAACGAAAAAAAACCCCAGGTGCTTGATTCTAGAGTGGCACATTTCCAAACAGTAATTTATTTTATGCAGAAACAGCTGTGCAGCCCTCAGATTTTCTTTTCTTTTCCTCTCCTCTTTTCCTAAACCTCTCTTTTGAGTGTCTCCTCCTGGAGCTGGGAACCTTAACATGTCTCTTTCTTGCCACCCTGCTGTGAAAATCTGGTTGCTCCATATTGATTTGACAGTGGAACTAAATTAAATTAAAGAACAGCCCAGCCACTGAGGCACGGTGGTGCCTGCAGCACCTCAGGATATCCAAAATAAAAGGAATTTTCCTCTTCCTCCCTGGCTGCAGAGGTGCCTGACGCTGCTGTCACTGCCACCATCCAGTTTTACAGCGAAGAGGTGCCAAAACCACAGAGGATTTTGGCAAACCAAGGGGATGTTTTGGGTATCTGCACCCTGCTCATCGCAGTGACAGCTGCTCAGGCAGATTTTTGAGTCTTCTGCTCTGTGTATTTCTGTCCCTGGCAACCCCTTCAAGAGGAGGAAATGCCAGCTGTTACTCCTGGACACCAGAGCAGCAGCACCAGCCTTCTCTTCTCATCACCTCTAAATAAATGACTGAGTCAAGACAACTGAATCTAGGCTTAGGAATGAGTTCCAGGTCTAAATCAGACTGATGAAATGGTATTAATTCAGCAGAGTTCCAGTTGAAAGCAGCAGTAAAACCAAAAAGTATGAAAATGAAAACCAAAAAGGATGAAAACAGTTGTAATTGGGGGTTTGGCCTTTTGTACTTCCTCTCAAAATACTTTTAGCAGATATCCAGTATGGGAGATTCTATCCTTCTGACTGTGTATGCTTTATATATTTTTATACACTCTATATACTTTACACATTCATATAAATCAGTGGTGCAGTGATACCCCATATCTGTAGAAGAGATAAAAACATATTTATGCAGGGTCATCCAGAAAGTTCATTGCATATCCTAAATGCTGCAGTTTCAAAAATCTAAAAAGATCTGTGTCCTCTCTGTTTTATACATCAGCAGAATGTGCTTTCTCACCCCTAATTTTCAGTTCTCAGGTTGCATGTTTGGGCTACACCTCTGCACATCATCACATTAAATGTACAATTTGAATTCAATGTAAAAGACACCTTAGAAAGTCAGCCACAGCCATAAATGCAGGCAAAAAAGTTAATTTCTCATAGATAGCTGATAGAGAAAATTAAATGGACATATAGCCAAACTTCCATAATTTAATTCCTCCTTGAAATAAAGTTTTTATTTTCACACTAATGTCCTTCACAGTAGCCACTTTTCAGTCCATAGCAATACTGGTTCCAGTTTCTGTACAGATATAGAAGATATTAATCCTGCTGAGATGTTAAACAGATTGAGAGGACAGCAGGCAAAATTAGTAAGAGTGCATTTTGTTCAATTAAGCTAGCTGCTAACAGCAATTTTTAAGGTAAGAAAACAGGAATCAGCAGAAACCTACCTATGCTGCACTGCTAAACAGTGTGTCCTCCAAGGGACAGTTTCTTGATTTTAGACCTATCTGCTATTCTTGTGACCCAAAAAAAAAAAAAAAAAAAAAAAAAAAGAAGAAAAGAAAGAAAATAAAAGAAAAATATAAATATATACCTGCTGAGCAGGAAGTCTTCTTCAGCTTGCAGTTCTGTAGTTCTTCTGGGATTAGAAACTCGCCCTGAAAATAATGTGTCAGAAGGCTCTGAGCCATCATAGTCCCTTCATGCATGAATAAACATTTCTCCACTTTATCTCCTTTCTGCACAGCACTGTGGTGTTCAGATCTTGGTGGTATCTCCTGGCACAAGCCCTTTTACAGGTTTCATTTATAATGTATTGAATGTTCAAATGCCACTGCTTGCTAAAGCTGATTTTTTTTCCTCTGTTACGTGTCCTCCAGGAAAAGCTAATTCGCTCAGAATTTTTGGGTTGCAGCAGGTGATTTTAGATACTTTTGGTGCTGACAATGGGTAAGGGAGTGTGGTTACCACAACACACTGAAGGCACACACTCACAGCATTTCTGCAGTGCTGTCTGTCTGTGTGAACATCCTGTCGTGTCCCTGGGCATCTGATAATTCAGCTCTGCTTCCCTCAAAGAGCTGAGACATTGCTAAATGTCTTTACCTGCTATCTGCCACACATCCCCATACTGTGGGATTAAGCAAGCTACAAAAATGAGCCATTTTTTCCCGTTATTGGAGACTAAGAATGGCTTTATATCATTTCCAGATGCAGGAAGACGTAAAACTACCAAAATGTGAGTTTAATCTGAAGAAATAAATCCTGGCTTAAACTACGTACACCACTCTGCTTTAGCAAATACACAATGCTACAGCTGGGAGAAAACAGACACACAAAAAAAGTAATTGTAGTAAAAGACATGATACATTTTCATCCATTTAAAGTGGCTTCTTCTGGTGTTGCTTGGAAATACATATTCCTGTGCTTCAATTTCATTTCTTTGTAAGGCTTTATTTTAAAGCAGAAATATCTATCAAACCTTGGAACATAAATATAGATCATAAATTCATGATCCAGCTCCCAGTTTTTCTGCTGTGAATCCTACCACAAAAATGGCCTTTTCTTTCAGGAGATGAGCTCCCCCTTGCACAGGTATAGTAAAAAAACTTTAAATTTCAGGGTTTCATCGTGCCTATCTGTCTCTTGATGTACAAGCTGGCAGGAATTTGGAGTTAACCCATGAAAAGCAGCAGGAGGGTAACGCGCTCTGTCAGCGCAGCCAGGAGCAGGAGGCTGAATTTGGGAGAGAGGCAGCAGCAAATCTTGCAGATGATGTCCTTTCCCAGCTGAGCAGATGATTTAGTCAGTATTCAACACACCCAGGCAGCTGGCAGGGAAAGGATGAGGAAGGATAAGCAGCAGTGGCGCTGGTGGAATCGAGTGCTTTACGCAGGGTGAAACAGAGCCGAGGAGAAGGAAGGTCTGGGGGGCACCTGGAGGCTGCTGAGAAGTTTTATTCTTGATTTCCCTGCAAACCGCCGCAGTTCTTCCAAAGGATGTGGCAAACGCTTTGACACATCTAAGGTGTCAAAAAAAAAAATTAAAAAAAATTAGTAATGTTTTTTATGCGTCGTTCCATTGTTTTTTTGGGGCTGTCAGTGAATTCACTCAGACTGGGTAAGAATTGGGGCTGAATTGATCCAACCCTTGGCCATGTCCTCACCTTGGTTGTTGGGTCTTGTCTTAGGAAGAAACAGAGATTTAGGTCCAAAAGAGACAAATTTGGCTCACCACACCTAGAGGGTAACCACGGAGGCTAAAACCCTCTGCCGCCTGGATGTATTTTGTATTATCTATTTCATATTATCTATTTTATATTATCTGTTTGGAGCTGTCTGTGGTACAACAGGAAGCAGAGCTGATTCCTAAAAGTGAACTGAAGGCTTTGTAGGGTGGCTTTAATACCCCACAAAGACTTTACAAAGTACCCAAGTTGTACCACAGCGTGGGTAAGAAGAACTGGTTTTATTTATTACTAAGTCTAACACTTTCAGGCTACTTAATTAAAGCTTCATCTGAGCTTGATTTAATTTCTCTACATCAGGAGTCCCGGTTTGCCTCCAGTAGAGGGGCAGGAATTCGCACAGGATCCTGCAGTTGCTGTAATGACCCAAATTTTGACACCTTAGCAATGAAGTTAGGTTTAAATTGAAGCTAAACTGGGAGCCAGAGAAAGGCAGCCTAAACAAAAGTGGTTGCCCCAGAAAAACAAAGGAAAAAAAAAATAAAAAGGAATGTGATTATGTATATGTAAATTGGAATATCTATCTTTCTTACATTTACCAGATTTATGTCATTGCTCTCAAACCTTTGTAATCACACAGCATTTTCACATCTTTAAAGCATATTGGGTAATCTGTAAATACTGAACTGCAATTTTGGAAACAAACCAAAACACTTTGTTTTGTTGGCTTCATCTGCTGAAATAACCTTTGAGACCATGAAACATATCTGAAGTTTCTGTAGTTGGTGGTGTTGGTGAAATGCTAGCCGTAGGATAATTGAGTGTTCTGGAAGTACGGCTCTTTGAAATGTTTGGGTTATAAACTGAATCTATTCACTATGTATGGAAAAAAAAAAAGAGAAATATTTGAATAGAAAGTCCTCCCTCTACTTTTTCTCATAAAATTGTGATTCCCTAAAGCACAATAAGAGCAGCTATTTGACAACATTTAGCTGATGAAATATTAAAAAATCATTCCTTTACTTTTAATCACCTTGAATTTGGGCACTAGTCCTGAAAGTGTTTTGATTTTTTCCTTTGTTTTTGTTTCTTTTTTTTTTTTCCATAATCAGCTGTAAACACATTTAAGATTACTTCAAAAACTAAAACTGTGAACTTTATAGAAGTCTTAGCTGGTGAGCTCTCACTTCTTGACAAAGAAAATAAAAAGTTGGCAAGGAACAATTAAGCTTAAGGGGAGGAGGCTTAATTAGTTGGTGCAATAGCTGTGATGTTATAAAGAAAAGAAGAAACAAAAAAAAAAGTGAAGCTTTTTTTTTTTTTTTGGCACACAAATTTCAGTATTTTTCTATTTGGCACAATGCAGTATTTCACTTATTTCTCCTCAGCCTCTCCTGGGGCTCCAGACCCTTCCCCAGCTCTGTTCCCTTCTCTGGACATACTCCACAAATATCAGTTACTATTCAAAAGCACAGAAAATAAACTATTTCTTTTTATGCATATAAATGTATTAAAATATACTTCCTCATGCCTAAATATTGTTTAGTTTTATGTGTTGCTCTATGAGCCTCAGAAGTGAAAAAACATTAACCTACAGAGGAAATTTGCTGAAATTTTACTGTGAATTTTGCTTCTGCCTCCAGATAACACAAACAATGACTACCCAATAGTAAATTAATGGATATTTCAGAAACAAATTGTTACTTAAAAAATATCAGAGGGCAAAACCACAAACCAAACACACAAACAGAAACAAAATCCCTCAGCCAAACAAACAAGTAAATGAGAGATAAAATACCCCACAAACAAAACCAAAATCAAACATGCCTCCTGAAAAAAAATCAAAACAACAAAATCCCAAACATGACTGAGTTTGAGCCTCTTTTTATTAACAAAAGCACAGATAATTTTCCATTGTCTGCCTATATTGCTACAGACTTGTGCTCACCCCAGTCTTAGACCTTCAGAAGCATCCCTGAAAAATTTATAGTCTGAATGTTTATATTTATGTTCTATATTTAAATTTATAATTTGAAATAATAAATATAAATATATCATTAGATATAGCACATTTGTGTAATGTGTTGTGTTTATACATAATGTATAATATTATATACAATTTAAATACATATACATATATTTTTGGGGGGTTTAGTTCAGTGCAAAGTGAAAATAAAATTTGGCAAGGAAGTATATATAATTGAAATAGATAGACATATTTTAAATAAAAATATAAACATTAAATATATTTTGTCACATATATTTACATCTATTTTATACATTTGAATTTAAATATATGTATCTTTTGTATAAAATATGTGTGTATATGTCTATATAAATATAAATATAAATATAAATATAAATATAAATATAAATATAAATATAAATGACATATAATTTACAATATAACCGAAATGGCTATAAATTCATAATAATGGCATTTTGGCATTCCTAGCTTTGCACAGAGGATAATATTCAAGGGTTGCTGGAAAGAGGGAGACTCTTTTTCCTCGTAAGCCCTCAGAGTTAAGCACACATCTGAGTTTTGACACGTTGGCTGACAGGATGTCACTTGTTGATTGGATTTTTTTTTCAGCTAATTCACTGCCAACAAACACGAGTTTTTGTGGTGTTTGCACAGAAATTACAGGGCATCTTTGCAGAACATCTGGGAGCAACAGACCAGCAGATTACAGCAGCTAATGATGGAGAGGTACATCTGAATTAATCAGCGTGTGCTCTGGACAAAATGTTATCTGTATTTCCCAGGCCAGGAGCGTGTATTCCTCAGCAGGGCTGTGATTGAGTGCAAGAACTTAGGAAAAATCTGGCTTTGGCATCCTTTCCTCTTATCGGACAAGTCCTCAAGGATGGGGGATTTGAGAGAGGGATGTGGCAAAAGTGCTCCTCCTCTTCCCTCAGTTAAAAAAAAAAAAAAAACAAAAAACAAAACCAGATTTATTCAGTGTATTTTGGTATTTTGTACCTCAAAACCAGGCAAAAGTCAAAACCCACTTTTTAAAATCATCCATTTGGTAGGAGGAAAGAAGTAACACGAATCTGAAACTGAAAATTTGTAACACGTGGTTGTCTTACTTGAAAGAGACATTCCCTTTCTTTCCATACAGCCAGTTTGGGGATTTCTAGGGGAAAAGAAAGGGATCCAGAAACATTCTGGGTGTGAATGCCTTTCTGGAGAATGCCTCCACTTGGAAAGCTTCCTTATCTCCTCTGAAAGCACCCAATAAATTTAAAAAGCGAATTACATGTTTTGTACTAGACAAGATTTTCTCAAGGCTTTAGAAAATCTCAGGTAAAGTTATTCATGACAGCACTAGAAATGATTGTGAGACCAGAATCAGAACAAAATTTTATTAACAATTGCTAATTAATATTGTTCCTTATTTGCATTGTAACTCAGCACTGTCCAGACACGGAATGAAAAGATAATTGTGATCTTGGTTACTTATCTCTCATTGAGTAGGTAGTCTAATTAATTAATGTCTTGTTCTTCCACAGTGTGCACTCAATAAAATTACTTTTTAATCAGTGCTTTCACATCCATTTCACCCAGGCCTGCTGTTATGCCTCAAACTGCTGCATTTCTGTTAATCTTGGGGAAGAAAAGGAAAGAAAGGGAGCCACAGGAGTTTATTACCATGGCAAAATAAAGGTGAGAAAAAAAAATCTTGTATCTGTATGCTCACCATTTAGTGCATTTACTGCCACAGAATGCCAGAATCCTGAAATCCCAGGATATTTGGGGCTGGGAGGGATGTCTGGAGATGATCTGGTGCATCCCCCAGGAAGGTGCAGCTGGGGCTGGGATGTCTCCAGCCAGGGACACTCCAGGCCCTCCGTGGGCAGCTGTTCCAGGGCTCTGCTGTCCCTCCATGGACACAAGTTCTCCCTCCTGCTGCCCTGCACCTCGCTGCCCTTTATTTGATGGCCACTGCTGCTCATCCTGGCACTGGCAGCACCGAGCAGAGCCCGGCCCGTGCTCTGGCAGCCCCTGGAGATGTTGGGATGCATTGATGGCAGCCCCTGGCAGCGTTCCCTTCTCTAGATGATTTCAGAACAATTTGGTTGCAATGAAAAGGAGGTGTGTAGACTTTTTTGTCATTATTATCTGTAGAAATGAAACAATATGAAAGTGAAAATATCACTTAAGAAAATATATAAGGGAAAGAAAGAGAAACAAAGTAGAAGGGCAAACGTCATCGTCACATTTTCTGAAAAATCCCTTCACCAGGATTTCTCTCCTGGGAAGATGAGAAGCCTCAGAGAAAAATGAAAACAATAATTATCTGATTCGCTTCTCTTGTGTTTTGCTTCTTTGGAATGTGTTTGGACATTTTTTACCAACAGCTGATTGTTTAATTAGTTTCTGCTGTGAATTGTTTTTGACTTAATCACCAATCACAGTCAGGCTGTGTTGGGACTGTGGAAGGAGTCATGAGTTTTCTTTAGTATCTTTTCAGCCTTCTTTGTGTATCTTTTCTCTATTCTTTAGTATAGTTTAGTTTAGTATTCTTTAATATAATATAGATTATAAAATAATAAATTAGCCTTCTAAGAACATGGAGTCAGATTCATCATTTCTCCCTTTGTTGGTGGTCCCAGATAGTGGAGAGGAAACATCTCACTTAGATACACCCTTTGATTTTTGCAATTTTTAATATCAGTGGTTGAAGTGATTGCCTCAATTGTGATCCATCAAAAGTGGGGGCAGCCCATGAGACCAAGAGTTCCAGGGACGGGTTCAGATTTGGGTAGGAATGCCCAGGCACCTACCCTGAAAGGGGAATTTCTAACACCTGTGGATCATGAGAACCATCATCTTCTCTGGTGGAAGATGCCAGGAATGTTCCTCACTGGTGGTTGCAGGAGCCATTCCCATAACTTGAGGTGATCTGTGTATGAGCAGTGCTTCCCTTTCCCACAGTTTACCAGAGTGGGAATCCTCAGGATGTGCTGAATAAACCCAACCTCCACCAGGAATCGGCACTTTCCTGTCACAATTTCCTCCCTTCTGTGCTTTTCCCAAGTTGCCACCCTGGTGGATTTTCTTATGGGAATCTCCTTCCATGGCTTTGACAGGAAACTGTGCTCTTTATATCCTTCCAAAGAGCAGGATCACCTCCCTCGACCTGCTGGCCACAATTCCTGAGGCACCCCAGGATTCCATTAGATCCCACACTGGGGAAAGCACAACAGCTCAACTGGTGTTTATGTTTTAAAGAGGTGAATAACCTTACTGGTGTTTAGGTTTTATAAAGGTGAATAACTTTACTTTTGTTGTGAGCTTAGAGGACAAAAACCTTCGTGCTGTGACAGCAACATCACCTGAAGATCTTAGGCCCGCAACTCTTGTTTGGCAGGGCTTGGATGCCTGATAAAAATCTTGACACTGCTGCAAGGAGAAAAGAAACTAAAAGCAAGTGCCTGTTTGATAACACAATAATAGCAACTGAGCCATGAGGGCTGGGGATGATGGATGATGGCAGAGCTGAACCTGCAGCTGGAGGAACAAGGTTGTGGTGTGAAGTGAATGTTTTTTGTCCTCACGACTCGCCTGCACCAGTCCAAGGGCTGAGTGGTAAAAACTGAGTAAAAACTGAGTACAATGGCTCTGTTCTGTCACTTTACTGATGCACAGCCCTTAGTTCAAGCCACCACAGCTTCTGCTCAGCCCAGCAACTCAGTAACAACGTTTTAAGCACTCTATTGTAAAGAAAATTAGTGTAATTGATGATGAAAATCATGTATATCAAGCTCTCTTCTTGCAGGTGTTACATTCCCCATTGTTTGGGCACAGTCTTACTCAGAATATTTATTCATTGATCTAACTTTTTATGTTCCTATAAAGTATTTTCCTCCAACAGATGCAGATTCAATTCACTCTGCTTCTTGGGGATTCTCCTTTAGGAGGAAAAATTCTGCTTCCAACTCCTTTTGACCCAAACGATGACCTTTCCAGAAAAGGAGTTTTTAATTCATGAAAAGAACTTGAGGCAACAAACAATGAGAACTATTCATAGCAAGATCAAATACATCTATATGTATAAATAAATACAACATTTTGGACTCTCACAGACATTTTTAGAGTTGAGTGGCCTTTTCATCTTATTTTTGAAAAGCATTTTGCTGAAGGGACTTCATGGGCTGACAATCAAAGGTTATAGCTTTTGATTCAAATAAAGATTTTTCAAAATCATAAACAGCAGAAAATATCTGCACAGTTTTGCAGTCCCATGAAATAAAAGTGAAATTGTGTTAAAGTGTATTGGTGTCAATGAGGGCTTTGGTTTGTTTTTTTGTTTTGCTTTTCCTTTGTTGTTTTGGGTGGTGAGGGGGTTGTTTTTATTTTTGTTTGGTTTGGGTTTTTTGTTGTTGCTGATTTTGTTTGGGTTTTTTTTGTTTTTTGAGGGTTTTTTAAACAAAGAAATTAAATTTGAGTTCTTGAAAAAATAGCTGCTAGAAACAGAAGTTTGATATGAATTTGACCTTCATGCATTGATATTTGTATGATTTTGGATACCATAATTAACTGGGGTATTTTAGAGGAACTATGTGTATCATTTGACAGATAGGAAAAGTGTTAAAATATGCAAAATCATGTATCAAATAGAAATACTAGAGATCACACGGATGCAACAGCAAAAAATAAGAATTAATACCCTGACAATATTTTTTTGGTCCGTCAAAAAATCTACCTTTTATATATTGAATGTACTTACTGATAAAGATCTAGTCTTTGCTAAGCTGCAAACATAAATAGAAGCAAAATGAAATTAAAAGTTTTAGGAGGAAAAAAAAAAAAGAAAGATTGAAATATTTTTAGAACTCTCTGTCCAGGTTGATAGAACTGCAGGGCAATGATCCATCCTGCTCTGGTCACCGTTTAATATGTTGATCTCTCAAAGACAGCTGGTGTATCTCAGAGTATGAAGTCTGGGAGGAATTAAAGGATCATCTGTGATTTTGTTGTGTCAGGCAGGAAATGCCTTTTCTTGGTCAAATCAATATCGAGGGCAGCAGTTACTCCAAGGGGTTTTTAAACCCAAATCACTTCCCTCGAGGTCATAGAGACATCATGACAAATTCAGACTTCTGGCCTGCAAGCAGAAATTCCTGCTGCCCTTTAATGGCACGAGGCCTCAGCGACAGCAGAGATATTGGAAGAGAGATCTGGCCAAGAATTTGTATAAATATAAGCAGCAGCACTGTTCATTATAAGCACCCCTGGTGTGGGGTTAGGCGAGACAGTTGCAATCCCCTCAGACAGAAAATTTTCAAGGGAGGTGTTCTTCGCATTAGAAATTCTTAGGGTGAGTTATCTGCGTTGACAGATCAAGGGGTTTGGTGTTCTTTTTATGCTGTTTTTATGCTGGTTAATTCCCTTTCTGCCCAGCATGTGCTCAAGAAGGTTTTAATGTCCGTGAAAGGGAAGGGCAGAGAGGACAAGGCCCAGCTGAAACCAGCTGAGGGAAATGAGATGCACAGTAGGTGACATGCATAATTCCCCACACATTTTCGCTGGTGACAGGGAATCTCAGGTGTGAACACACTCAACAACCCCCCCATCTGCTCTGAATGGAGTCCTTTCCTGCCAGGAGGGGAACAGGAAAATAAACAGGCCTTCAGCTCCCAGCCCAGCTCTACGGTGTCACTTTTGCCACAGGAGATCTTTTGATATGTTGGGAACAGGCAAATGTTGGATTGGAAGCAGGAGAAAATTAAAAAGAAAGAGACTCAGAGCAGCTCAGGATCCTAATTCTCTCTGAGGTAGTGTCCTGTACATTTAATTATTTGCAAATTCCAGCTCCCTCTGCCATGGCAGGGATGTTTTCCTCTGTCCCAGGTTGCTCCAAGCCCTGTCCAACCTTGGGCACTTCAAGGGTTGCAGGGGCAGTCGCAGCTGCTCTGGGCACCCTGTGCCAGGGCCTGCCCACTCTGCCAGGGAGAAATTGAAGCAGAATATATTGATTTTCTAAAAAAAAAAAAAAAAAACTCTCATAAAATATGACAATATTGTGTTTGTCCTTTCCCCCAATCAGATTAGATTCTACCTGCAAGTCTTCCATTGTGCTGTGCTCTCTAATGGCTATATGATATATATATATAATCTACTTTTGGGGGCTTAAATATTATTTTTTTAATTTATGTTTCCTGTTTTGGATGAAGACTTGACTGCAAACCTTTGCTGGAGGGAATGTTGATGAGGCTTGGAGCAACCTGGTCTCATGGAAAAGTGTCCCTGCCCATGGCAGGAGGGAGGGAACCAGATGGGCTCTGAGGTCCCAAAAAAGCTAAGCCATAATTGAAGCTATTCTATGAGGTTTTTTTTATTTCCAAGATTAATTGAACAGCAATGGACAGGTTTTAGACAGCAGTCTTAGTCTGTAGCCTAAACCCTGTTTTCAGTAAATTTGCTTCTTTCAGGTCTTTGAACAATGCTGGAAATTTAAAATGAAAATAAACTATGTGAGAAATCCAGCATTTCAAATGCACACCTACTCCTAATTAGTGTTTTTATCTGTCTGCCAAATGTCAGGCTAGAAAAATAGGGAAGGAAATTCGTCTTAAAAAGCCATGTGAGGCATTAGTTTGCTATTTTTAAATGCATCAGCAAGATTCTGTCTGCTTCTGCCTTTTCAAACACTCACAGAGATCTTATTTCATCTCCTCTTAAAGATGTTTCTACAATTCAGATTTGCAGTTTTCTCAAAGGTATTTCAGGGTTTTTGTGAGAGAGCAATGGGATATCATTTCATATTTGTGTTTTTGTGAAAAGAAGCACTAACAGGAGATAAATTATTTATAAACACCCATGAGAAAACTATCCTTATCCGGAATTAAAACTGTCATAAGTTAAATTTGGAGAATCAGAGGCAAACATCTTTTAGGTACCTGAGATACAATTGTTTTACAATTTTGAGCTTGGCTGGAATTCTGTCATATCTAGGAAAAAAGCCCATCTTTCATCCCCTGCAACCCAGACTTTAAACACAAACATTCATTTCTCTCCCATTTGTCTCATGCCCCTCCTGCACACGAATAAAGCTGGAGTCCTGGGAAACAAAAATGTGTCACCAAGTAAGAGAAGGCTGTCTGCCAAGCTGGATGAAAAATGACAAGTGAATTTCATTTCAGTCTCTGAGGTCCTTCTGAAAAACAGGAAACATGAACTGTGGCAAATTAACACCAATATCTAATGCATTCCTTGTCCCTGGCTGTGCAAGCTTTCTTTTGTGCATAAGCACATTTTCACCAGATTTTACTTTACCTGAAAATCACTCATGATCCTCTATGAAACTGCAATTTCCAGAGCTTATTGTAGGCGTGAATATATAGAAATAAAACAGTGCAATTACATTTTCTGACAGAAAAGAACCAACTCAAAACTGTTGATGCTTATGACACAACCAATCTCTGTGATTTTGAACTTAAACACCTAAAGCATCCTTTTAAACTTTGTGAACATATCCTGAAACAAATTTAAATGTCAGTTAGTTTGAATCAGATTGTTATGGGGTTTTCCTGCAGGATTGAGGTTTTGTTTGTTTGTGCTTTTTCAGAAACATCCAAATGCTATTTTCCTAAGGAAAATAAAATAAAATAAAATAAAATAAAATAAAATAAAATAAAATAAAATAAAATAAAATGCGATTTGATTTAATAAATTAAATTAAAATAAATATACCATGACATGGCATGACATGACATAACAAGTATATAAAAATCTAAGTTCTGGGAGAGAGCATACATTTGTTAAGACTAGCAAAAAAAAACCAAAAAAACACATAGAGAGTAGACTTAGATTTTCAGAAAATTCTAGCAAAATTTCTGTTAAAAAACCTTTTTCTTTGCTCTTGGAGAGTGGAGGAAGCACTTGAACCTTTTCTATCTTGTTGATTGTTTGCCTGACAATGGCTGACTGATGTGTACTGAGCAGGTCCAGTCTACAAGAATTAATGTGATAAATGGGGTGAAATTAGGTGTACCCTCTAAACCTCTCTGACCCCTCTGTGTCTGCTCTGATCCAGAGGTGACTTCAGACTCTGAGGTGAAATTTTGCTGAGAACTGTTCCTAAAACCAGGAGTTCCTCCATCAGCCTTAAATGCAGGAGAAATAGCAAATCAGAACCCCTGAACATTGCTCACAAAAGGCTCTATTTAATGCTAAATCACACGTATTGTGTCTTTTCTCATTGCCCCACCCCTGATTCTATCCTAGAAAATCTTGATATAGTTGGGTTTTTTTCCTTTTATGGAAAATAATTCCTAACTTTGGATTTTTTTGCAGACTATTTAAAAAGCTTCTATTTGCTTTTTCTGGGTTGTTGGTGTTTTTTGAGGGTTTGGTTTGGTTTTTTTTTTTGTGGGGGGGGGGTTGAGTTGGTTGGGTTTTTTTTTTTGTTGGTTTTAGTTTTGTTTTTGCTTTTGGTTTTTGGGGTTTCTTTTGAGAAGTTTTTTTGTGGGTTTTGTTGTTGTTGTTGTTGTTTGTGTGGTTTTGGGATGGATTTTAATTTTTTTTTTAAACTTCTCCTCAAGAAGCAGTTGTCTCTCAGAGTGCCAGTTCCTTCTGAAAATGGGGTGAGTGGACATTTCATGGTTTGGAACTCTTACTTGGCAGGAGGCACTACTTCAATAGACATATTGCTTTACACTAAGGCTTCACCATCTGTTCTGCCCTCTAATTACAAGCACAGATATAACAAAATTCAGTGATCCATCTTGGAATACAAGTGATTTATATCCATGTGGTTTTTTACTTGAACAGTAAATAAAATGAGCATCTTTTAAATTTTGTTTGTTTGTTTCTCTTTCAATATCAAGACATAATTGATTTCCAATTATGTAGATGATGCTTTAGGGTCACAAGAACTCACATTTCAAGTGTTTATCCATTAAGTTTAAAAATCTATGCTAAAAGTACAAATACCACAAACACGCGTTCTATTTTTTATTGAAAAATAGAAATTCCAATGGTCAGACCCTTTAAGGGACTGGAAGACTTATTTAACTTGCTTGTTGTGAATGAAAATCTTCAAAATACAAAAAAAGAGAGGAGAAAGGAAACAAAGAAATCATAAGAGGCACTCAACTACAATCTGGCTGAGTTAAAACTATTTTGGGGTCATCTTAAACCTCCCTCAGCTTCTTCCTGTCTTGCTTATCTTCTCTAAATCAAGACAATTACTGAAACAATCAGAATTTTTTTTTTATTTTGTTCCTCTGTGCCCAGTTTCTGATTATTTAATTAACTTTAAAATTCGCAGGTTTTATTCACATCCACACATTTAATCTTATTCACATTGCAGCCCTGAAATAAGCAGGAATGCACCTTCATTAACCTTCCACTGAATTCAAGCCCCCAAATCATTTATGCAATACAATCATTTTATCTTCTATGCAAATATCAGTTATCTTTGACTTAAATACTTCCCAGCCTTTACTCTTTCTTTGGTGCATTGAATGAAAATTTACATTGCTCATAAATGGTTTTGTAGGCATGCATACCAAATCTTTTTTTAAAAACATAGAGTGAAATTTTTCATGACTTGAACTGTCAAATGTTAATTACAAAGCCAAGATCTAGGAAATAGGAAAAAGGGTGCCATTATGTACTGCCTGAGGTGGTGTTTATAAAATATATCCATATATATGTACATATAAAAGTTAATACAAAAAATTCTATACCTACTTATGGGCTCAAGAAAGTATGTAAACACCAAATAATATATACAAACACATTAACTTCTAGAGCATGTAAACCAAACTTTATCTGAGGTCAATGGAAATTAAAATACAGAATTAAAACAGCAACATAAGATAATGTATTGCAAATCTTTATTAACTCTTTCACTTACAATTAGAGAAATATTTACCAGAGCAAATACTGCCCTGGGTTTTTTCACATCCTTGTGTCCTGTGGTGATATAAAATGACATAAATTATATAAAATTAAACACCAGAGAGGTGGGTTTTGTGGGAGGGAGCAGTACCTGTGCACAGCTCATTCAAAATTTGAACACAGCTTCTCTCCAGGATTGTGCAGCCTCCTTCAGGCTGGTGAGGGTTGAAGAGGTGTCACCAGGGAAACGAATCCCTTGCAAGCATAATTAACCTCACAAATAAATTTATACTAATTTCTGTCAGTTAACAGAGCCTAATAACAATGGAGATCTCTATGAAGTGAAGTTTTGCAAGGGCTTAAAGTGTGCTTTTTTCAATCATCAGGTTACAGGTATTGGGAAAAAAAATAAAAGTTTGAGAAATCAGTGGCCACTTCTGCTAGGCTGAGAATGAAAAATCCTGGAATTGTTCACAAAGGGACCATTACACTGAACTGGAATGGAATAATTCTGAAATTTTAGGCCTGGTATTATTTTATCAGTGTTTGGTGATCTGTGGAAAGTGAAGCAATTCATTGTGCAGCTGGTAGCTCAATGCAGTTTCCCCATGGTCTGGGGCCTTTTATTCAGGCTCCCCTACATCCCAGCAGAGAGGAATATCCAAACCTGTACAAAAGGGAAAATAAGTTTTGCTTTTTCAAAAGTAGACAGGCATTTTTACCTAAAAGATTCAAAACTTTCTGCCATTTAGTTCATAAAAATATCACTGTCTCCACTCAGCTATTTTAACAGGGAACTGGATTAGTCAAGATGTAATAGGAACATCTGAATCTCAAGACAGGGAGTAGGGAAAAAAAAAAGAAACAACAAAAAAAACCCCAAACACTAAAAAAATACAATAGATGGAGAAAATACATAAATTTAGACAGACACCAAATCAGCACAAAAGCCTTACAAAATGTCTCTCTCTTTATAGAGTTTGGCTTTTTCAAATACGAGAAACCTAAATTGCTGTTAGTCAATTTCACCAGAAGGCAGAATTACCCCATTGGGTAGAAAGAATTTCCTGTATTTACCTATTAGATAAGCAGAAATAATACAGACAAAGGGAATATTGCATATTTCCCCTTTTCCTTAAACTCATACTAACATAGACAATTTTTTTCTTTTCAGCTAATATAAAGATGTTATGCTATAAATATACTTTGTTGCACTTAAATAATATTTCTGATATTTTCTCCTGCCAAAAACCCAAAGATATTCCAAAGTAAGCCTATGAAACAGGATTAAAATGTATTGAACAGATTGGGAATTTAAATTACTACTTGTAGGACACATATGTGAAGCAGATTCAGTGTGCTTCTTCAGACCCCCCTAGTTGGTTATTGAGTATGGAGAGCAAAGTGGTATCTTTAGAAACATCCCTCAGAAAAAGTGTTTCTGGTAAGACAGAAATTATTGTAAAATTCAAGCCAACTTTCCCATAATAAAATCGAAATCAGTGTGGAATCCTTGGATTGTTTATCCACGCTCTTCAGAGAAAAAAATAATGCAGATTATTTCCTTCGAAAACAGAGAGAAAATGGGAGGTAGCAAATGGAAAAATGGCAGCAGATTTGGAGCAAGGAAAGATGGATGGATGGATGGATGGATGGATGGATGGATGGATGGATGGATGGATGATGGATGGATGGATGATGGATGGATGATGGATGGATGGATGATGGATGGATGGATGGATGGATGGATGGATGGATGGATGGATGGATGGATGATGGATGGATGGATGGATGGATGATGGATGATGGATGGATGGATGGATGGATGATGGATGGATGGATGGATGGATGGATGGATGGATGGATGGATGGATGGATGGATGGATGAAGGGACGGATGGATGGATGATGGATGGATGGATGATGGATGGATGATGGATGGATGATGGATGGATGGATGATGGATGGATGGATGATGGATGGATGGATGGATGATGGATGATCGATGGATGGATGGATGGATGATGGATGGATGGATGGATGGATGGATGGATGGATGGATGGATGATGGATGGATGGATGATGGATGGATGGATGGATGGATGGATGATGGATGGATGGATGGATGGATGGATGGATGGATGGATGGATGATGGATGATGGATGGATGATGGATGATGGATGATGGATGATGGATGGATGATGGATGGATGGATGGATGGACGGATGGATGGACAGATGTTGAAAGGGGTAGATGCCCAGTCTTGTAAAGCTGATTTTCCCCTCCTTTTTCCTCTGTAGTTATCCTAAATTGACACAATATATGCACACTTGCTATTTTTAACTAAACATGACATTTCAGTGAACATGTGATCACCCTGGTACTCACCCTGACTCTCTACACTTAATTTTAAGAGTTTTCTCATTGGACATTGAGTGAATTTTGCTGCAAGTTGCTGAGATGCAAATAACAGAACCAGGCTCCTAAAAATCTGAATGCTTCCACCAGAATGGAGATTGCTGCCTATCTCACAGCAGATGTGACAAAAGCTTCTGCCAGGTGCAGATCAAGCACCTTGAGAAAGGCACTGCCTGCATCTGCACTGACTCTGCGCAAGGAACCCTCCCAAATTTCATTTCCTCAGCCTGAGATTTTCACACTTGCCTTTCAAAACTGACAGAAAATGAATCAAACTTACAAACTCGCTCTGCTCAGACCTAAGACACTTTCCCAAATAGAATGCTGTCAAAATGCAGAGAGGGATGCTGCAAACCAGACCTTTCAGCAGAGGCTGTTGCATCCCCAAAACTACAAACTGGTGCTTGTAAACAACCCCTTAATTGTTCCCAGCATGTCAATGAGCAAAAGGCTTTGATAATTTTATTTTGGCAGCAAACAATAGTGAGGAATTAAGTTCATAAAACTTGACTTAATTGTGGATAAAACCCTGGCATGAGATTCTGTTGCAATTCAGAAGCCAATTAAAGTGTTTGCAGATTAGTCAACATCTATCCATCCAATTCGCATCATCAGCATGCAGCCGGCGGTGGAAATGCTAAATAGAAATAAACAAATGGCTGTAATTTATAGTGGTGGAAAGTTGTCATCTGCTTCCCCCAGCTTTGTGGTCTGCCAGGATGTCTTTTCCAAACTACCGAACTCAGGAAAGTTTGTCCTAAAAAATTGTCCTGTCAAATGTTTCTGCAAACATTATGTCCAAGCAAAGGCTGGAATGTCATCATGCAAAACAAAGACCCCCTCACTCGTGGCTCATATTTGAAATTCAAACTAGGCAATTTTTAAATATTTATTTGAGATTCTGGAGGAATCTGCTACAAACCCTTTGTGCCCTGATCAGTAATGAGCAATGTTCCAAAAGGTCAGGTCGGTCTTTCTGTTTGTACCAACACAGCAGCAACTCTTTCAGTGAAATTTAAAGTTCAGAAATGCAAAAGCATTATAGAATGTAATATGTCTAGGAAAAAACCCTTAATCTGCCATTAAACCGCAACATTTTCCAGCAACAGTTAAATTCTTGAGGCCAGAAATAAACTATATAATACAAATCTTTATTTATTGCTATTTAAATTATAAATTACAAATTATAAATAACTTTCTTAAGTGGTATTAGAGCAGCTGCTTTGAACAGTGATTACTTTATACTTTTAAGAGGAAAAACATTCTTTCATTTCAGTCCACAAATCACTAGTGGAAAAGTTCTCTTATGATCCTGTCATGAAGTTCAATTTTGAGTTTAGGAGACAGGAGACACTAGTGTATCAGAAGTTGGTTTATTTGGTCTAGGGTATCTCATCATGGCCCTAAGGCAATAAAATTGTGGCAAAATAAAAACAGCAGAGCAATTTCTCTCATTTGGGGAGAAAAGAAAATATCTTTAGCTGCAGAAGACAATAATAAAAAAATATTGGTTTCAAGTTTTTTTTTTAAACCTACAGTCTAAATTCTAGAACTATAGTAAAACACACAGAAAAATCTCAATCTTCACAGCACCAGGTCTGGATTTCATGAGAAGAAAAGCTGTTCTGCCCTAAGTGTATCTCCTAGCCAAAGCAGCATGAGGATTCATGAGAAGGTTTAACTTTTATATTCACTTTGCATTGAACTAAAACCCCACACTCATTTACTACATGCTGCTGTTGCTGCGCAGAGAGGCAAAACATCACCTGTTTATCAAGGCTTTTCTGCGTGGAAAAGTGAATGTTTCATGGATCAGCCTCTGAAGGAAGCTGATAGGGCAGGCCCCTCTTTTCAGTGGGTGTGAATTTCACCCAGAGATGTGACATGGGAGCAGCAACTTCATTTTTGTGCAAACCCACTGTGGATATGAGAAAAGACACTTGAGGGTCCTGGGTGCCCTCCCCTCCCGTGATAGTCGTGCCTCAGGTCCAGTGCCAGGAACAAACAACACAAGTTTTAACTTTTCATAGCCACATTTCCATTTTTTGTATGTTTACTACAGAAAAGTGACACTGATGCCTTTTTGGGCTTACCTAAAAACAGAAGCCAAAGTTAAGAAACCAAGTTAAGAGAATAAAAAGTGGTTATGTTTATTGAAGGGCCTTCAGGTACCTTTTGGGCAGACAAAGCTCCCTGAAGGATTACACCCAAAAATGGACCACAAGTCACAGGTTTTCACACTTTTGTAAGTTTGGTCCATTTGCATATTGGGGGTTAATCTAACAATTCCAGCTTCAGCTAATTAAGTCATTTACCCCATGATTACTCACCCAACTCCCTTTTGTTTGCATTTCTGGCCCTGGGGCAGTGAGGTGTCCTTGGTTGCCAGGCCTGGAGAGGAATTGTTGTGTCTGCCCGAAATGGGGCAGCAGCAGCTGACACTGAATGTGGAGTTTGGAGTTACACACTAAAGAACTGCAGGATCACAAATACATGAAAAAGTATAAACACTAAAATCCTAAGGCATCAGCACTTCCCTGGAATGGGAAAGGGGATTTTTACCAGGATAGCCAGAGCCAAACCTCAGGCTGGGAGGGCTCATGGGGAAGGTGGGAGCGGTGGTTTTGAAAGCCCAGCAACAGAAACCCAGCCCTTTCCCCTGCAAGGAATGGTTCTTAATTAATCTGCTGGCTTGACCCACTCCAAAATTAAATAGGTTGTACTTTGGATGCAATGGAAGACTGGGTCCAGCTCAACAAAAAAGCTGAAAAATCAAATGGAGAACCAAACCTGATGGGAGTCAATTTCCAGATGGTCTTCCTGCACGTCCCAGAGGTTTCATCTGGCCTTGACCATATTTCAATTCTCTATTATTAAAAAAAAAAAAAAAAAAAACAATAATGATGATATGTCCTGCATTTGCATTCTGAGGGCAAAATTTCATTAACCTTGAGGTTGCAGTGCACCCCACACACACAAAGGCTGTAGCGTTTTTTGGTGTCACCATGAGGAAGAAAAAACCAGCAGAGAGACGAGGATAGTTTGGTGGGATTTAATAAATTTGGGCATTTTCAGGCTGTCTGGATTCTACTTCTCTTGCCATTCCTGGGAACATTGTGGGGACCCCATAATTTGTTTCTGCTGACTAACAGACACCAGAGTGTTTTTTTAACTTCACCCTGGGTATTAAGAAGATAAAGTAGGGCTGTTTCAGCAGAGAGAAGCAGTAGAAAGAGAAACAATAAATGAAATGCTGGTGGCTTAAGACATATATTAATTTAAAGGGGTCAATATATGAATTTGTTAGCATAAATGAGGCTGTAGCCACCTTTGGAATTGAACCCTGGAAGGAATAACAAAATAGAATGATCACAGGCACAGCCCATAGGGCATTTGTCTTCTATTTGGTTATAATATATAATTTGGGGGGAAAAATGGTCCTAAAATGCAAAATATGTGAAAATGTTTCTAGACTTGAATAAGAATTAAATTTGAGAGATCAAAAGAAAATTTCTGAACTGTCAATGAGAAAGTTTTTCTGAGCCAAACACAAGTATTTAAAAAATTGGAGAGATAAGAGAGCTAACTCCAGAGTGAGTTCAATATGCAATGAAAAGTAACCTTTAAATGAGATCAATCTGTTGGAGCCTTTTTTTCCTGTTCATCCAGCTTTTGAATACATTCTCAGACTATTTTACACCAGACAAAGAAATAACCAAAGCCACAAAATGTGTAAATGCTTTGAAGCTCTTTGTCAGGAGCACAATAGAGTGTCCGTGTCTATGAGAGCAATGGAGAAAAACTGGTAACAAACTGTCATCTTTAGGGGAAAAAGAGATGCTAGATAATCTTATAATTATAGCCATGACCCTTCCAAAATTGCAGAAAGTTTCAGAGCTGAACTGACCTTGATACATCTGCACATGTCTTTTTTATTTTGACACAAATATTAAAAAAATAAAAACAACCCCAACAGATAACTAAAGAATATATTTTTAATTTTGTTTTTTTTAGATTGGAGAACAAGAGAATTCACTAATGCTTTACAAATGAAAAGAAGATATAGTATTAATGGTGATTTAATTTCCAAAGCAGTTTTTTACTTCCCCAGTCATTTGCAATATTTATCAGAATCATCTGTAAAAATTACTCTGCGTTTGAAGATAATTTCAAATTGCTGACTGATACCATGGAAAAAAGGATGCTTTTCCCCTTCAGTCCTTAGAGGATTTAACTCTGTCCTGTGCCAGACTTTTGGGGTTTTTTTCCCTTGAAATTCTAAATTCAGAATTAACTTCCTGTGAGTTTCCTAATCCTTTCACTAAGAATATTATACTAAAATATATTCTGTTCAAAAGATGCCATTAAAACCATTCTTTCAAAAAAAATTTAAAAAAAAATCCCAGAATGCACACAAAGGAGAATTGCCTTGCAAACATTCAAGGAAAACATTGTTCTGGTAGGTATGTGACTGTTTACAGTATGGTCTTCCTGTTACCATGAAATAGTTGGGAATCAAAGCAAAATGCAGCCATTTAAAAGTGCTGAAAATCACAGAGCCATAACTGCTACTGCCCTGCATGTTTAACTTTCACTTAAACACTCAGAAGTTATTCATGAGTAGATTAATTTTTTTCTGCACCTTTTGGCCATGATTAGATCAATTATTTACAAGGAAAAAAAAAAAAGAAAAGAAATAAAAAGTAGAAATGCAGCAGCCTGATGCTAAAGTGTGCAAAGATGCATTTTACAAGCAGCGCTGTGCTTGTACATTCAATACAGAAATAACAGAGATATTGTGTAGGGAAATGTCACTATTGCCCAGATTTGTGTTTTATTGTCACTTAGAAGGCTGTGTTACCATGGCTATGTGCCTGGCTAAATCACCAGCAAACAGAAATGATGCTTTGAGTTTATCTGAAGGGTGAGAGAAAAGAGCTGCCTGTAAAGTTTTAGGATGGGGAAAATGGAAAAATAGATTTCATATTAATGTGTCGTAGCTCATTTTTGGAAGGCATCAAAACGCTCTGCGCTGTGGTTTATCGGTTGCAATAAGCTGTAAAACATTATTTATAAGGCAGCTTTTATTTATAATTGACTACAAAACAATATATTTGAGGCAAAACTGAGGGATGACAAAGTAAAATAGCAGCTGGAGGCGGGGAGGGTTAAGCTACCCTGTCTGAAATGGGGCTTGGCACAGAGATTTTATCCATAAATGATGGTGCAATGTCCTCATGGCAACTTTTTGATGTAGTGGTTCTATCAACTGGTAGCAGAAGGAAGGATGAAATGCATGTGAGATTGGGTTCATATCCTCCAGCTGCCGGCAGCCACAAGATCCAGCTCCTCTGGGGTGTTTCTTTCATGGTCAGGGTGCACAAAGATCTTCAGGGCAGGAGTCTGAAGACACAGTGCTCCTTAAAAGAAGATAAATCTACCATTAACTTGTAAGACTCTGTTAGACAATGCTCAGCCCTTCCCCAGCCAATGCTTTTCCTGATCATTCACACTGGCTGTTCTAAGTGCAGACCCAAAAATGAGCTTTTCATTTTACACTGGAAGGTTTGAACTGAAAATATCAACTGTTGTTGATGCATTTTGGGCTTAACTAAAAAGAGAGGCCAAACAAAATTAAGGGAATAAAAACTGATTATATTTTTTAAAAAGGCCTTCAGGTACATTTAGGCCTGACAAAGCCCCTCAGGGGCTTCGCCCAAAAATGGACCATGGGTTTTCACACTTTTATAAGTTTGGTCCATTTGTATATATTGGGGGTTAATCTAACAATTACAGCTTCAGCAAATTAAGTCATTGGCCCCATGCTTGCTCCCCCAACTCCCTTTTGTTTGCATTTCTGGCCCTGGGGCAGTGAGGTGTCCTTGGTTGCCAGGCCTGGAGAGGAATTGTTGTGTCTGCCCAAAATGGGGCAGCAGCAGCTGACACTGAATGTGGAGTTTGGAGCTACACACTAAAGAACTGCAGGATCACAAATACATGGAGATTATAAAAGCCAAAATCCCAAGGCATCATCATAGCTTGTGATTTTATCATAGGAAAACAACATTGAGTTTGTTTTGTTTGCCTCCTGAACACCTTGGTGCCACGCCTGCTCACCTCTTGCCAGATCTTCAGGCATGTTTATGAATTCACCATCATTTCATTGCACACGGGTAGAAATAAGTACTTGAGAGAGGTCTGCTCTGCCTCTGGAGATAAAGCACAAATCACTGTCCATTAAACGTGTTTTCCTTTCTACTGATATTAATTCATCAGATTACACTGATGTAAAAATAATTTGTAAAACTTTGTCACTTTTCCTTTCCTTCTAATATTTGTGGTGTACCCTGGCTTTATGTCCAGCTGTTTAACACAACAGTTTCCCCACATGGATTTCATTGTAAACATAAAAGCCAAGTTTTCCAACATTTCAAATGCAATCTGCGCAACCTTATCTTTATTTTTATATTATCTTTATGTATTTTAAAATTAGCTTGCACCTGTGGAGGTTTATGTTAGCAGATTTGACCCTCCCATCAGTTCAAATTAAGATTAATTTATTGAATTTGCTAAAATTTTATTGGTACAAAAGTGAGACACAATACTTATCAATGGTTCCCTCATGTGAAAAGAAATTGAAGAATCAGAGTACCAATATTACGTTTCTTCAGACACTTGGTGAAAACCTCTTCTGATGAGGAATGATGTGATTATTCAGGCCAAAAAATGAGGGCTTCATCCCAATTAAAAACAACACATCGATGACTACTTACTTAGAGCACCAACTAATAATGAAATCTACCAAATCTGAGGCCTAATCCCTTAAAAAGTTGTTATCTGTAATCACCTTTTTGTTTATGATAATAAATTTAAGAGAAAAATCATCCTTTCTGTCCATTTGTAAACTTACTTCAACAATTTCAGTGAAAAATTTCAACATTTCTATGCTTGAAGCACATGCATTGAAACTGAACAGAGACATCTGAAGGAGATCTTGGTAACTCACCACCAGAGCTCATTCCTTATTTCGTTATTTTATTAATTGCAGATTAAAAATGTTTAGTAAAGACATAGTCCTTTGCCAGTCAAATTATCATGCAATCCAAATTTAGAGTCAGTTAGTCAAAGATGAACACTTTAAAATTTGTTTTTTCCCTTCTGCAGAGTTGTGGGAATACGTTAGGCAGCCTAAAATTTCACACACATGTGATTCCTCAATGAACATAGCAGCCCCTGATTGAGTTGTGTCAGAACCAAAAAAATTTTAAAAAAGAAAATTTAAAAACCAAGAAAATTAAAATACTCAAAAAGGAAAACCACAACTGTAATTTTTCGAGGATTTAGAGACAGAATAGAAAACCTTGAGGAAATGAGAACACTAGGAAACTTCTGAGGCACTTTGCTATTGAAAGTCACTAGGCATGAGAACTTGGATGAAGTTTTGTTTAAATATACTTCAGCCTGCTCATAGGGGAAAAAAACCAGTATTCACTGTTTGTCAGACTTGATGAGCAGAAATTGTTAAGATATCAGTATTTTCTAGAAATCCTCTGCCATTATTCTTAGTGCCTGTCGTAAGTCCTCCTTACATGTATAATAAATACCATATTGTATTTATTTATTATTTATTATTGTATTTATTTATTTATTATTTATTATTGTATTTATGTGGCATATATGCATTTATGTATGTATAATGGTCCATATTCAGAAAGAAGGGCTGAACTACAGAAATCTGGGCTGTTTCAGTTTGTGGCAACTCTTAATGCAACTGAATCAGCATTTTTTGCACACTTTCTGCATGCAATTCCTCCAGCTGTTTCGCCTCACAGCTGCAATATTTAATTTGCACCTGTTTGCAGGGATGTGTGAGTTGCAACACACTGGGCCCTTGATACAGAAATGAAACATTCCCTGCCTCAAATAGCTTGTACTCAAAACGTGTGGCAACAGGCTGGATTGGAAAAACAACAGGGAGAATGAAATGAGGGATGAAAATGACATTCAAGAGGTTATGATGGAATGAGTGTGGTGGAAGGACCTGGAACACAACACATGAGTTTTGTTGATTTTGTCAGAATCACAGATGTAATTTCAACACGTCAATGCTAAAATATATGTTTTGTCCATGTGTACATTCAGTGTTTGATGATGATTTGGCCAGCACCAGGGTAGGAGAAAACTAATCTCATTGTGTAATAAAACAATCCAGAATATAATATATACATTATAATGGAAGAGCTGGCATTCAGTGCAAAGAAATACTCTGATAAATCCTCTGCCCTGAGGTAAAATAATTTCAGTGCTGCATTACTTCTCTTTTTTGCATTAACTCTGACACTGTGACTGTTTCTTACTGCTGCAAATGCATGTTTTTCATCATGAACAATTTTCATTTCCAAGTGGCGTAATCAAGGGGGAAGAAAAAAGGAAATATTGTAGAAGAGGAAAGCGAAGTTGAGAAGATAATTCTAAATTTTGTGGTGATGTAATGTACCTCACCCAGTGATTATGGTGAAGAATGAGACTGATGTTTAAGGCACAGTTAGGTTGAGATGAAGTTAGTTTATTTTCATGGCTCTTGTGAGAAATGATGCCAGAAAATGTATCCTTTGTGATTTTAGGGGTTGATTTTCTTGTTTCAACTGAAAATTGTCTTTTTATGTAACATCATGAAATTACTGGTCCACAATGAGTCCTGTGGCTTCATCCCCAAATTTGTTCACTTCAAAAGATTGCAGCCTTGAAAATATGGGAAATTTTAAAAATGAAATTAAAAATAAGAAAGGATCACTTGCTTTAGACAGAAAGTTAGAAGACTTCTCCATTCTTACATACTCAGGAGTGATGGAATCACCATAAATCTACTTATATATTTTTGTTTAAAACTTCATTATTTATGGAGAGACTGCTATTATCATTGATTTGCATTTCATGCAGTTTTTTACTTTATTCTGTTCACCTCTTGCAACTGTCTGCAGTCACCCACACTCTTCACAAAGGAGGGATTTTCACAATGGCTTCTTTGCAATCAAAGGTTGTTTTCTAGTTAACTTAAATGCAACTGAGTGCTGAATTTTAGAGTAACTTTTCCTTGACTGGTAAGATTATTTAAAGGCCAAAAATCCATAAAGCATTGATTACAGAGCTGACACAAATGGGAGTGCTGCTGTGGTTAAGTTGAGCATGTGTGCAAGCACTTTGACAGATTGTGTTCTGATCAAGAAAACAGTGGAAAGCACCATCTGTTCAGTGACATTTCACAAGACAGTGACAAAGTTCTGAAGTCTAATCTTTGGTGCAGATGAAGAAGAGATCTCTCTGAAGCAACAAGCTATCATAAAATTAATTTACCAGCAGAAGCAGGCAATTCCTCCGCAGTTCCAAACCCTTCTTCTTCCTCACATTCATTTTGCAGATTAAAAAAATTAAATAAATTGTAATGCCTCTCTGCTGGAGGCATGAGGCTCAGTGAGGGTCAGAAAGAAATGTCCTTTTGGTTTCCTGCAGTAATAGTGTGAAGGAAATCACATCTCTGATGAAATGATTAATTTACAGGAGTCAGATCCAATCATTATTACTCTGTCTGTAGTGAGACTGGCATCAAGCAAGTTGCTGCTTTTTCTGCTCAGTCAACCTTGTTTCTGAGAAACATCCATCCCAGAAGTAATCAGGTTTTCTTAGGGAAAAAATCTTCTGTAAAATTTAAATGATTGAGAGTTGAAAATATCTAAGCATACATCCACACGCTGCATGACATTCTTGTGGAGCAAAATTAGATCAATAAAACAACTAGATCAGATTGACAAAGCTTTTGGTTTTGTTTTTGTTTTTTTTTTTTTTTTTTTTCAAAACACCAATGCTTGAAATTGAGAGCATTAATACGTGATCTGCTCCCACACTCATCGTGCATGAAAAGAGGAAAAACAGTGAACAGTGAATCCAATGTGGCGGTAACACGGAAAATGTGCCATGCCAATAAGGATTGATTGGCACACTCAGGTTCAAATCCCTATTTTTTTGGTCAGCCTCTCACCCAAAGACTTTGTTTATGCAAAGCAAAGACTTTGTTCGTGTTTCAGCACAAGTGAGAAGTTTCAGTAGCCACCAAAGCAGAAATGTACCAGATGGGACTTGGCAGAGAGTTAATTCCTGTGACTCATTTAATGGCAGCAGGTTACAAATGTAGAGTGGAAACAGAGATTAAAGAGTGCTTTTTTCTGGCATTTCTAACCAACCAGGGTCACTCATAAGCCTTGTGTCATCCACGGGGCAGCATCATTTGTCAAGAGTACAGTGAGCTATGCACTGAAGTGCACAGCACTTTATGGCACATCGTTCCTTGCCTTAATGCTCTGAATTCCATGCTCTGAGCCTGGGGTGATCCTCCTGTTTCCACACGTGCTTGGTCATCAGAGAGAGAGAGAGCTGCATTTAACAGATCAGATAGGGTGATTGAGATCCAGAGCTGATGACATTCATAAAGTGAGAGGGATCGTTCACTCCTTGCAGTGATTCTGATTTCTTGCTCAGGCAGCACCAATGAACCCTTCCCTTCTTCTCTTTGTGATCTGTTTGTGACTCTTGACTTCAGTGTGCTGGGACACCCTGGCTGAAATAGGTGATGGCAGGATTTACCACACTGAGAAATTTGTTTTTCAATTTGAAATGCGGGGATAGATTTTGAAGTGCAGGTTGTCACAAGTCATGGAAGCAAAACTTAATCTTCTCCTGCTCCTCTCCAAAATTTAAAGCAATCCTGCTGAACTCCAGCTGAGGATCCTCTCAAACCATTAATATACATTAATTAATTAATTAATTACCTTGCTTCATTACAGTTTCCCACCTGATTGTGCCTGCATTTGAGCATAGCTAATCTGGACTGATACAAAATTATTCCACGCCTTCATTCTTTGGTTTACCAGTGATCCCTCACAAATTGCAGAGCAGCAGCCAGCTCAACCCAAAAGTGGGCAAAAAGAAGGAAAGATATGATTAAAACATCTCTGCAAGATGATGGACCTCACTTGCAATTATGACAGCAGATCTTTTGGCGTTCACAAGCTGGGAGAATGCCTGCATTCAGTGAATCTCTGTCCCCAGCGACTCTGTTATTACAGATTTGTTACACTTGACTGACGGAACAAAGTGTCAGGATTGCTCCACTTATGGCCAATTATTTTACAGCAGCGCTGGTTTGCTGGTTCCCAGATTCCCACACGTTTAATGTTCTGCTGTTCTGCTTTTTTTTTTTTTTTTTTTGGATTTCAGGAATTTGGAGCAGGGGTGCTCACAGCAGCCTCGTTAAATGCGGGCAGATTCTCTTTAATTGAACTGTGCACTCCTGAACTACAGCCTCGTGTTCTTGCCTTGCCCACTTCAGCTACTGAGGTCAAACAGCTTCCCCTTCATTGCTCAGAGAACTGTCACTGGATTTTCTAACAAGCTAAAAGTCAAGGGTATTAGAATAGAGTGCCCAGATAATCATATATATGTCGGTAACAAAAGTGTGACTAAATCGAATTAATTTGAAATTAAAAAGCTTTTTAGATAATCAGCTATTTGCTGGCCTGACCAGCATCATTATGTCTCATCAGCTGTAAGCCTCAGCTGCTTCAAAAATGCTGCAGAGTCTATTATACCGAAAAGAGATTTAAAAAAAAAATATATTTCTCTCCCCGTCTGTATATCTCGAAACCAGTGGAGAAGGGGAGAACTTTGGATACCACCCTTTGGTATTTCTCATTTTCTAAATCACAAACCTAATAAAAATTCTCCTAAGATTTTAGCTGATTTTGTACACTCCCATGTTTGTGTTTCAAAAATTTTAATGTCACTGTCTTTATTTTATAAAATATCTGTGTTTTCCCTGTATTAATTTACCCCCCACCCCAAATATCTCAAATATACACTGCCAGAATAACCCCACAGATTACATTACAATGACAGAATATTTTTTTTTGGTGAATATTACTGAGAATAGCAATGGTTATTCAGTGACAATTTTGTCTTCCCCATAACAAAGCTAAATTGCCTCACATGTATATTTTCTTGCCATAGCATCCTAAAAGTAGCAACATTCTTACAGAAATTTAGCGATGACCTCATGCAGAATGATAGTATCTTCTTATATAAAGAGCTAACATCAGTAAATAGTTGGAAACAATTGTCTATAAAAATTCAGTAGTGTAAAATTTTATGGGTAAGTCAAAGCCCGCATATGTGAGAGTGGGAGTGAAATATCTTCATCTTTGTACAAAGTCTCAGGTAGAAAACTGAAATAATGAGTTACTTGTAGCTTTCAAGTCATATTAGTGCTAAAGTTGATGTATCTAATTAACGTGTTATATCATCAGTCAAATCAGAAAAAATGCAGGGGTTTTGGTATTTTCACTCCTGTATAAAGAGGATATAAAATCAATTATGTTAGTGATGTGCATTAAAATCTCACTAATTATTGCCATAAACGGAAGACAATTTTTGCATTCATTGTGACAGAATGTAAAGAAAAACAACAACAACAACAGCAACAACCACCACCTAACAAAAAACCAAAACAAATAAATAGAAACCCCAAACAAACCCCAAAACCTACAACAAACTTTTTGTTTTTTACAGAAGGTACAAGAATAATCCTTTATTCAGGATGGAACCTCTGTGACCTGAGACGAAAACTCTCTCAAAAAGGATGAGGAACACGTGGGAATGTCAGCAAATTCCATGTACAAGGATGCACAGACCCTTTCCTTCCCCTGCAGCTGCCACTGGAATAGGAGGGACCACCTCAGAATGCAGATTTTTAACAATTTGCTGCGTTATTTTTCTCCCCCTCAACCCGTTTCCAGTACCTTTTCCCTATTTCACAAGATATCAGGGGCAGGGAGGAGTTCATACACTCTTCCCGGGCAGCATGGACTGTCATTAAGGGGTGACAAGAGAGACAGAGTTGTCAGAATAATTTCTAATATTGTGAAAATATGTGAAGAACAGCTTGCTTTATATGTATACATTTCAGTTTGCCTTGGGCTGTTTATGGAAATGCTCTCAAGTCCTTCAGGCCTTACAAATTATTTCATAAATTATTATCTGTCCAACAGCTTGCACTAAAAGTACAATATTCATTATTTACCATTCTCCTCTAGGTTAAAATGTTATAATCTAGTCCTGGGGTGAAGAAAATGTCACACAGGGTGGCAAATTTGCAGTTTACAGCCCCAGACAGCACATGCTTGTAGTGAGCAATTTAAGGACAACCTAAAATGCAGTGTGTTCTTCACAGTGCTAAATAAATGCAGATTAAATAGACACAAGACAGTTTAATGATTGCTTTTCATATTTAATAGCATCACCACAAGTGTTATTTTAAGGTCACGAATTATATTATGGGTAATCCATACTAATATCTTATAGGGAAAACTGGAGAGGTGTGGGTTTGTGGAAATAGTTTCTTTCTGGTAATCAGTAATAAATAAAAATAAATCAGCTGCTGAAGAAGTCCCTGCATTTATGACCTGGCACTGTTGCAGTGTTTCAGAGTTTGTTTATCCATGTTATCTGCTCAGAGAGGAAGTTGCTGTGATGTTCTCACCAAATGGAAGTGGTTATCAGGAATTCAGTAATTAGCTCTGGCTGCTCTGTTGAGCATTGTGACACAAAAATGACAGACAAACACAGATTTCAAATATCACGCTTACTGCAGGCTTTTTTAGCCTACACATTCAACAAAGAGTCTTTCCCACTTCAAAATGTATCTAATTCCATTTTTTTTACCTCTAAATTCAGATTGAATTGTAAATGGGGGTGGAGAATAAAATTTCTTTATGCAAGAAACTCTACAACTTTATTAATAAATAGAGATACTTCCATTAAATTTCAATTATTTTTTGTCATAGTTCTATTGTGCCTAACTGAGATGGACTTGATTTTCCCCATAAAAGACAAAATATTTCAGGAATGTGTTTATGAGGTTACCTTACTGTTCCTAAATGTAGGGAACAAAGATAGGAAATGTGCTGGAAGCTACAGCCATTCCTTAGCAATCTACACAGCTACAAATACATGAAAAATATAAGAAGCTAAAAGTCCTGTGCATCATTTCCAGCAAGTGCTTTTAGTTGAATTCACCCATAAGAAATTCATTGGTTTAACATAGTGTTGACCCAAAAATTTGCTTGAATGAGGCAAATTTGGGTCTTTTGGCTTTATCATCTTGGTTTGGGGGTTGGCAGCAAGTGTCTGCTGTAAGGTCCCTGCAGAAAATGAGCCCTGTGATCTTCACCCAGAGACATTGGATGTGACTTTTTTTGCCTATTTTTTGGTCATGGACAACAAAGGAAAATAATTTTTCTGTATCAATCTTCTGTATCAATTTCCCCTCAACACAGACCATGATTCCTCCTTCTCTTCCCCCTTGCCTGGCATCAGAGTTCCCCATAATTTCTCCTTGAAAATGTGATTTTCAGTTATGACTTATTGGTGTTTTATTTACTGCCGTAACCCTTTGTACAAACTCAATTCCATCTTAGAGACATTCTTAAATTTATATCCACAGCCTGTAACAATTTTGTGGTTCACCAGCTTACCTGAAATAAGTAAATAAAGAAAATAATAATAATAATGATAATGATAATGATAATGATAATAATAATAATAATAATAATAATAATAATAATAATAATAATAATAATAATAATAATAATTATCTAATTATTATAAATTATTATAAATTATTATAAAATATGTATTTTAATATAGCATATTATAATTATATAATATATAACACATAACACATAACATATAATATATAATATATAATATATAAAATATATAATATATAATATATAATATATAATATATTATATATTATATATTATATATTATATACAATATATAATATATGACACATAACACACAATATATAATATATAATATATAATATATAATATATAATATATAATATATAATATATAATATATAATATATAGTGTATAATATATAGTGTATAATGTATAATGTATAACATATAATATATAATATATGATATACAATATATAATATATAATATACAATATATAATATATAATATATATAATCCATTACATACAATAGGTTATCTATTATTATTATTATTATTATTATTATTATTATTATTATTATTATTATTATTATTATTATTATTATTATCCATGCTCAGTTCACATCCATTGTTAAGAATTCAGTCTAACTGGGACATGTCCAGTTCTTGGCAAGGAAAGGTTAGAGACACAAAAAAATTCCCCTAGACAGGGAAAATACAGTCCTGGTTCAGCACCATTGCAGAATTATGGGAAAGAAGCCATCATGAGTTTAAATGTCTTCACTGGCGATCTGAAAATGGATTTTCAACTAATATTTTTAGAGGAAATATGGTATGTATGGCACATATAACAAAAAAAGGAAGATGTTATATTTCCTGTTGCTCTCACATGCCTTTTCTAAGCTTTTATCCTTCGTTAAAGCACAGACCTGAATCCTGTTGCTCATGGCTCAGGGCTGACTGGCTGGTTATAAAGAAAAAGAAGGGTGCTATCATGGAGAAGAAGTTAGAAGTTCCCCAGAACATCAAAAAAAAAAATATTTTCCTTTTGTTTTCCTCACAAGTCTCATAAACCAGTCACAAGGAGCCACAGGGTCACAAGCACAATCTTTAAGTATCTGTGACTTTTAAGTTTTCTACCTGTGGCAAGCATTGGTGCTGAAAAAATTTTCGCATAAAGTAAATATTAATAAGCTATTAGAATTATTATTGCAAATTAAGCACCTTATCATGGAGACACTTTAGCAAATGGTATTCCAAAGCTCTTAACCCTTAAAAAAAAAAAATCAAAGATTTTTTTATTAACACTATATACTAACCTGTTGAATCCATATTAATTGTGTAGAGGAAGATGTTTTTAATAAAAAGAAGGGCTTTCATAGGTATATAGAGATATTTATATTTGTCAGTGTATATGAATTCATATATGGATATTTAGATGCATCTGTAGGTGTAAAATAAAACACAAAAGCAGAGAAATTTTCTGAAACATACACGTTCAATATCAATATTAGAAATATTCACCCCTTTTAAGAACTAATCTGCTATCTGCTTTTCTTAAAGAGATATAAAATGAGTGATATCATTCTTCTGGATCAAAATTACCACTTTTGCATGAGTCTCCAGTCACATTACTGAGATAAGGAAATAATTCCAGAATGTTTTTTTAAATACACATCCCTCATTTTCATCAGCTCTCCAAGGTTTCATCCTAAGAACAAGAACTTTTCCTGATAATTATGTAAATTAAGATAAAGAATTAATTTCTGTATTTAGAGAGAGAGCGAGCACACACATATACAAAATTTATATTAAAATTCTCCTGAACATGAACATAGAAATCTGTAACTCTGGGTAGTTCCCCACAGACCTGCAAGCCTCATTTTCTGCGGGTTTTTTCAAGGAGGTGATTGCACAGCTGACGAAGAAGGGAGTAGCAAAAATACATTATTTTTGTGATTATTGTTATTATAGAATGGTTTGGATTGGTAAATATCATCTCATCCCACCCCCTGCCACGGCAGGGACACCTCCCAGTGTCCCAGTGTCCAGCCTGGCCTTGGGCAGTGCCAGGGATGCAGGGGCAGCCCCAGCTTTTTACAACTTTTTACAGCCCAGAGCTAAGTGCTGGAATTATGGGTTAATTTTAAATCCCCTCAGATAAAAGGCACTTTACAGGGAAAAATTTATTGAAGGTAACCAGGGGGTGTTTCACACAATAAAATGTCATTTGATGAGAAATACCCAGGTGGCTTAAGTTGTTTCACCCTGTCATTTCTGTGAGTTGGCTTAGGCTCAGTGGGTCAAGACTCTTTTTTACCAAATGGAGTAAAACTCATTCAGAGCTGGATTTTACCAAATGTGAGCAAGATGAAAATGCCAAGCGTCAGAGAGGACTGGGGGAAAGCTGCTTGCAGAAGGAGGGCAAGGCCAGCATGGTTTCAAGGGGGAGTGTGTTTTTTTGCTAACATAGAATTTTGTTGATGAGATGGAGAATGTTGAATGAGGATTTTTTCTTTAAGTGGTCACTTTACCTCCTTATTTAGCAATCTTTCAATCTGTAGATTTACTGGCATAATTGTTTGTATCTTTTCATATCTTCATATTAATTTATATCCCTTTACATTATTTTTGTATCTACTATATTTATTTTATTTTGATATAACGTTTGTGTTTTGCATGAATATACACCATACCTAAAATTATTTTCCCAGGAGGAGGAGGTGGGTCTGCACAGGGGTCTGTCACCACTTTTGTACCTCAAAAGCCCTGTGTGCCTGCCCTGGTCCCTTGAAAGAGTTAGGACTATTAAAAAGTCCTTCCCACTGCAGAGAAACAGTCTTCAAATGGAAGATCAAAGAATCTGGAGCACAAGAGAACTTTAAAAAATGCCTTTTGGTGCATGGTAGTGTGGCACTAGCTCAGCTACTTTTAAATTGACTGACTTTTGGACTGGTAGGAGTACCTGGTGGTCTACTGGAAGGTGTCCCTGCCCACTGCAGGGGTTGGAACTGGATGATTTTTAAGATTTACACTTCAAACCCAAACCAATCTCAGATTCTATGGTGCCACAGAGTTCAGGGCTACAGCAATAATCCTTAATAAGAAGATGTATGTATTTTTACACATCGGAATATTATCCTAGTATTTCCATCTTCTTTTTTAAAATTTTTTAAATTATATTTAAATTTGTTTTTAGGTAAAAATAAATATGATTACGTTAATTTATGCAAGAAGTTGAACTCTGCTTGCTGCCTCCCTTGACAAATATTCCTCCACTACTCCCCCACCCCAAAACTGTTAAAATGAGATTCAGGAACTCACATATTTCACTGCTATAAAATAAAAAAAGTTTGGTGGATAGAAATTAAATTCCTGCTCAGCATGCCTATAAATAAGACTGGGTAGGAAATACAAAAGGTTTGCAAATTATAGTAAATTATATGTCAGGAAGTATAATCTTGATGCTCAGTGCTCTGGAATAACAACTACCTCTGTCTTTCCAGTTTTTCTCTCCAATCTCTGTTTCATAAGGTATAAAGTTTTCATTCTTTTTCCTTCAGTTTATGATGAGTGACAAGGTGAATGCCAGCCTCCCAGAAATTTGGTCCAGAGAATTTTTTTCCCAGATAAATGTCAATATCTGACTGATTTACACACGCGTAGGACAACATAAGGTGTGATACAAACTAATATATAGCTTCATCTGAAATTACACAGGAAATGTAGACCATGGTGTTTTTCAAGTGATGCAATTAGAAATTACCATGATTATCTGTCAGAGAGGATACCTGTGTACACGTGAGTGTGTTTTGTATTCCTGCAGGAGTTTGAAGGCTTTTCTTTTCCTCAAGGAGCTTAAATGCCACAAATGTTTTCAGGTATTCATTCTGCAGCTTCTCCTGGTAGTAGCCAAATATCAAGCCAAAAACCAAACAAAAAATCAGAACAAAACCAAGAAAAAAACTCCCACAAAAACCCCAAACAAAACCCCAACAAACAAATGAAAATGACCCGAATAAAAACACCCCCCAAAAGGACCTGAATGAAAAAAACAAACGAAAACCCCAAAACAACCAAACCCAAAACAACCTAACAAAATGAACAAACAAACAAATAACCCAAAAAAAAAACATATGGCACAGTGAAATTGCAAGAGGCTAAAAGCAAATAATTTGAAAGAGTCACAGCATGAAACAGGTTCAGTCTGAAGCCAATTCAGGCTTTAATCGTTAACTTCTATGAAAATAGCATTAGAGCTGCTTTCAATGTTGATTTTGACAAGGATGGCACAATAAGAAATTTGAAAATCCACTTTCTATGCTGGGGAAGGAACAGAAATAAAATGAGTATAATGTCACCAAGAACATCTCTGAAGAGTTACTGCGTTTTTAGAAGTATAAACAGTATGAGCAGAACATCTATGCAAGCCCATCTCCATAAATTCTTAAAGTATATGGATATGGGATATAAACCTGCAGGTTTATAGAACACCCTTGATGATGGCATATGAAAATTTAAGGATTGGACGGTAGGAAGCATGGAAAAGTGTTTTTTGTTTTCTTTTTAATAAGTTCTTTTCCAAGGACAACCAGGCTGAAGAATATATGTGTCTTACAAATTATTGTTAGAGTAAAGGGGTACAGGGACCAGAAATGCCTCACACTAGGCATAAATTAAACAGAATTTTGAATACAAAATGTTCAAAGAAATGCTCAAACCCAGAAAAAGTTTATGAAACAATTCAGATATTTTGAGGTATCTCTAAAAATTCTCAAGGTCATATCACTTTTGGAGTTTTATTTAATTTTAAAACTAACTCAAGTTTTAAAAGAATTAGACTTCTAAGTAAACTGTCCAGGTTTTGGAAGGGTGCAGGAGCCAGATGAAGAATTCTGGATGGGAGACCCTGAGCTGCCAGATTTACAGGACCTTTGTGCAGTGAAAGAGCCAATATATGAGATTGATATTATTACAAATATTTACTCGTGTGTTTCCTTCCAACACTTAAAACTTACAACATGCTTACAAGGAAATATAAGGAAATATACTGAATCTGTGTGCACTGGGCAGGCCTGAAATGCACGTGTTTATGCACAGTATATTAAACATGGCAATGATTCCCTACAGTCAGAAATTGCCTTTTCCTCTTTCTTCAGAGGTCTGCTGCCTTCTAAAGTACAATTACTTCACTTTAAAGATTTCTGGTTTTTAATCCTAACCTCTCTGGGAGCTCTTCTTTTTGGTTGCCCCCATGGATTTTCTGTGGCATTATTCTTTCCTACTCTTTACCTCACACTGCAGTCTATTAATGTATATGATTTATATATTTTTATTATAAGAATTCTCTACTTCCTGAGGGCATTTTGAGGCCAAATTCATTAATATGTATGAGGGGCTCAAACTCTAGCACCAAGCACCACTGGGGCTGTCTGTATGCGTGCGTATATCTCTACAGAAACAGAAATCTACAGACATATATTAAAACAGATGTGTTTTATTAGTAACTGGTACATGTAGCCATCACATGAATACACAAATGCTCTGCATTTCCTCTGCATTGTTTTCTCCCACTGCCTGATCAAGCAGATATGTTTGTTATTCTGTTGGCTGGATTGTTTATTATTGTTTTAATAAACTGCATTGCTGAATATTGTGTCTGTGCAAACACATAGGAGCTCTACTTAATGTGACTCAGACTTCTTTATTCTGGAGATATTTCCAGTATAAGTGGTGCCAGAATTTATCATGGCCCTCCTTCAGCTTTCCCACCAACACAAAGTTTTCAGGTTTTGGTGGTTTTGGGGTTTTTTACCATATTCACAAAGGTGTGATTTGTCAGTGCCTATCTAAAGCTTGTTTCAGTACAGAAGGTGCTGCACTGTTTGGCAGACCTAAAGTTAGAGACTCCAAAACCTCTAAGTTTTGTTTAGTCTTTTTTCACATCCCAGGTAAATTTGGTCCTTGTTTTCCTAATCATTAAACAAATATAGAAGTCAGAATACATTCACAGTCTAAACAGGAAGCACAAAATTTGTAGCATATCTGGGATTATAGTTTCTCATCACAGACTTTCCTGTATATTTTAGACAGAAGAATTCTAAAGACATTAATTTTATTTTTTACTGCTTTTTAGGCACGCTTCCAACTCTTTAGATATTCTGGCATGGCCCAGGGTATCCAGAAGACATTGTAGCTTCTGTTTAAGCTGAAATACTCCTTTTTCCAAGGTCTGTTCCTGCCTCAAATTCAGCACCATTTGCTGCCATCATCACATGGCTGATATCATCCATACTGGAAGATCTTGGGTCTGAAGCCCCCTTGCATCTTTCGGGTATTCTAGGCCTGATTTAAACACTATTTTCCAGCCCAATTCTACAGAAAACTTCAGTAAGTTGAGCAGAGAAGCAGCTACTAAAATTTAGGTCTTGGCGGGATTTGCACAAAAGACATCCTTGGCTTGTCATGGCCCACCCACCTCACCTTTGTTTCCCTCACGAACCTTAATAAAGCTGTAAATTTAAGATTTTGATGCTTGCTTAGAGCTGTAATAGAGAATAATTGTAATGTTACGTTCTAAAGGGAACTGTGGGCATTGTAATCCTCATTTTATAGCACTATAATTTATGGTAATGGAGGGAAAAAACCCAATCTGTATGATAACACTGCAAAGAATGTTTTAATTACAAGTCAGAAATGTACCATTTGATTTTAATAAACTCACAGCTAATGTACTGTGTTTACCAAGGTAAAAGTCTCTTTTCCAATGATTTTTTTAAGTATAGTTATAAACTGAGGGCTGTTTATCAAGCAGCTTGCTTCAAACATTACATTTTATATATATCATGCATAAAATCAGTGTAGTAGCCAACAAAATTATCTTTTCAGTTGCTGACTCATTAGTAGCTGAAAATTACATTATATTTTATGACCAGTGGGTGAATTAGGTGTACATACCTCTCTTTGAGGTAAAAGCATATTATTGGAGCAGACAGCTTGCTTTTGAGTAGGCAATATATGTCACCTGAAAAAGATCTGGAGCTTTTATCAGGTTCTTGGGGCTTTTTTTGTTTTGGTTTGAGTTTTTTTGTTTTGTTTTGTTTGGTTGGTTTTGGGGTTTGGTTTTTGTTTTGGTTTTTGTTGTTGCTGTTTTTTTGTTTTGTTTTGTTTTTGGGGGAGTGTGTGTTTTTTTATTTGGTTGGGTTTTTTTTTTTTTTTCCAGAGACCTCCTGTGATCATTATTTCTGCCTCTAGGGACTTTATGCAAAAGGAAATGTGCTCAGGCTCTAACCTGGCCTTTTCATAGTCATCCGACTACATGACACATAAAACAGGAAGATGCCTCACAAGTAATATGTTTTTAGAAAAAATATGTTTCACCTTGGAAGTCAGTGATATATAGTTGATGGCACCTGTAAGATAAAAGTGCTGTATTTCACAGGACAAAATTCCTGGAAGGAATAATTTAAGCAAATGTGTTCATAATGGCTAAACTTCCAGAGCCTTTCCAAGTGCCACTGTCACTGAAGAAAACAACCTGAAACAACATTCATCAGTAGGTTTTCCACACTGGGGGCAGCTAGCAATTACGTGCTTTTTTGTCTCATTGTTCCTAATAATTCTTCATTCTGTGGCAAAATCTCTCTTGTTGATATCCAAGCACATAATAAGTACAGTAATTTAATTTCCTATCACTAAATACCATCCCATTTTATTTCCCCTGTCCCAAAATCATTAAACCCTGCCTGTTTAATTTTGCAATCCTTCCTCTGTGGATAGTCCATCCCAATTTTGTGCCACTACACAGTTTAGTTATAAAAACTCCAGTTGGTGTGCCGGAATCTAAATTAAAAGGGAAAATTATACACCTTTCAGTTAAAGTTCTTGTGAAATTCTTTGTGATGTCCTCAGAAATTCTCTCTCTGTTCAACACACCCAGCTGCCAGCCCTACTTCAATTCCTTTAGTCTGCAATTCTTGTAGTAACAATTCTTTTACTCATCTTCTCTGCTTCAACAAGTAATTACCCAGGTGGTTTGTAAATGTCTTACAAGACTAAATTTCTCATAAGGCATAACTGGCTTCTTTGTCTGCTACCACTGAGGTTATTAGATCAAAACTTGGGGAATTAGAATCAGATTAATACATCCCCAAGTAGAAACTCTCTCACTATTCTGCCTCAAAGAGTCTTGGCACAAAACTTGAAGGTTTGTATTGTATTTAACTCACCTCATTCATGTATAAGACGTATTCACCTGGATGTGTTCTACACATATTTCAGACCTAACTGGTATTTCAATACTCTGTTGTTCTTTCTCATGCCTTCTAGCAGGAGCAAAAATATATTAATAGCTGAAGCTTTCCAGCCACACAGGAATATCAAGGGACAGAAGTGGAAAACTGGTCTTACTCCAACCAGTAATTCCCCGGCACTTTTTAAAATAAAAATCAGAAACATGCGTGTATATCATTTCAAAACAAAATTTAAAAACAGTGAGAAGTCTATCAAAATGTCTCTTTTAACAAATATGTATTACTGGGTTTGTGTTTGAGCAAATTTGTTGAGAAATTCCCCAGATGTACATGCTGAAAATAGGTCTGCCTCTGTATTTTGGGGGTTTTTTTTGTCATTGTTGTTTTTGTTTTGATGCTTTCGGGTTTTCTTCTTTTAATTTTTAATTTTAACAAAATTCCTGGTTGACCAGGAATGAAGAGAGTCAGTCTTCATTCCAGTGTCAGGCAGGCACTACCATGTGGAAACATTCCTGCTACCAAAGTGAATCTCTAAAACTGGAGTTTAGAACTGAAAATAATACCCATATTGAGCTCTGTAAGAAACAGACTTATTTTAGGACCAGAAATTGCCCTAAAACTTTTACAAATATAGGATTCTTGCTGAATTTTTCATGCCAGCGAGTGACGGTTATATAGAAATAAAACCTTTACTTCTAAAGAAGATAATTACTGATCCTTGGGGTTGGGCTAGACAACATCCAGATTCTAACATTCAATTCCAGTTAAAACAATTTAAATTTTTCAAATTTCAAATTTTGAGTTCTTCCCTGCACTGGATGAGTTTGAAAGCTCTTAGGGGAAAAAAAGAAGATAGAAGCAAATTCCATTTTTTTTAGAGTCCCATAGTGTGAGGAATAATGGTTTGAAAGGAAAGAACAGGTATTTTCCACATGTTAAAAAATGAAACTGACTATCAAATGTGCAATTTAACTCAAGTTGAGTAAAATTCTTTGATGTTTGGTTTTACTTTTTTTTTTTTTTTTTCATTGCTGGTTTAAAGTTTAAGCTTGGCAAGGCAACTTAAGACTACACACAGGACCTGTGTGTTTATCTTAAAACACTGAATGCTCTTTTAGCATCATTTCCATCAGCCAGAAAAACACATACAATATTCAGTCTCTCCTGCTCCAGCAGGGTTGTCTGTTGATTGATACCTTCTTAATATCAGATGGAATAAGGGCTGCAGACCCTGCTCTCTGCAGGAGCCTGTACAGCTGACCTTACCCAAAATCTTGGATCCCGGGACATAAGGAGCAGAATGATGTTCTCCTTCACCACTTTCATCCATCAGGACTTTCAGTTCAGAGGTAATCACGCCCTACAACCCCTACACAAAATTGTTCATCTCGAGTTATCAATGGAGTTGCAGAAATTTCCCCTTTCCTGAAGATAACTTCTAAAGTATAGGAAGGGATAGCAAATTCTCCAAATGGATTTCAGTCATTAGGAATTACTGAGTGGAAAAAATTAACTCTCCGAAAGCGTACTTTTCATTAAAAAAAGAGATTTAGCAAAATTTTCAATCAGAAAGACCACATTATAAGGAATTCTTGAGGCATTTGAGTTCAGAAAGCGGCAGCTTCCACACAGGCTTCTCTGATTTCCTTGTCACACTCCCTGAGCACCCCTCATATTTGATAGCTCTGGGAGGAGCATTCAGCTCTGTGAGGCCAAGGAGAGCCTGCTCAGGCTGCCTTCCACCACGCCTCCCTCGGCAATTGGAACAGCAGAGACATAAAATCCTGTCCTTTATCTCATTCATTCCCATTCCTCTAACGTGCATCAGCATCTGACGTGTTGGGTACAGTCTTGGAGATGTGGGGTTTGAACACTTCACCTAGAAAAGCGAGCAGGATGTGTCTGACCCAGGGGGTGGCGGACTGCTCTCACCTCTCCCCTGTTCAGCAGAAAGATCCTGACTGGTTTTGCTGATATTTGGGAAAGGGGAGGATCTTCTTTGTTCTAAAAATAAAAGAACACTTAAGAAAAGCTCGCCCATCTCAAACAGGAAGAGTAACTTTAAGTTTGGAGGCTACTGGGATTGTAAATTATTAATTTCGTCCACAATTTTTATATTTTTTTACTGTCTAGGGCAGTTCTGTGTTGCAGCCTGGTTTTCATGATATCCACTTGGAAGCATCTAACTCCTCTGTATTTTGTGGAGGAAAAACTCCTAAACCCTTACCCTGAAATTCCCCCGAGGACCTCATTATCGATCAGTTTGCTCAATATCTCAAGCTGTGATAGGATCAGGGAGCTCAGGCAGGACCTCCAAAATCCTGTGCTAGCATTTGGCCCGCTCTCCCTTTACCTGCCTCATGCTCAGCAGAAGTTTTATTCACCCCAACCACAACCACAGTGAAATACAGTGCAGAACACAAACTGACGTGCACGTGCACAAGGGAGAGGCTCTCCCCTGACTTGTGTGAGGTGCAGAACACCAGCAGAGGACCAAAGCCATTAGGACACATTTCATGGTGAACATGCAGGGGTCTCATTGTGAATGGCCTTGCTGCAGCTTCCCCTGTCTGTGTTAGGCATGAATTAGGCAGGGGAATGAGGGTGAGCGAGCAGATCCAACAGCAGATCCACGCTTTTCCTGTCGGAGCAGCAGCCCTGCAAATTTGGCATGATTCATCCTTTTACCTCCCTACATCTCTCTTAAACTTTCAGAGGGGAAGTGATAACCAGATCCTTTGTGCACAGGCAGATATTTAAATCTCATGTCTTGCAGGCGTGTTTTGTGTGTATAAAGTTTTGTCTCCGTGTAAATTCCATACAGTGGAGGAGGAGGAAGCATCCTGACATTCCACTACTACTTCCTACTGCATAACCTCATTCTTCCTTGAGGAGATTTTTCTCCCTCGTGCTGTGAAAAAAGAAACTAACCATGTAATATTTCAGAACAGGGCAGCAGAAATGTTTTACTGTAATGGAATGAAACTGTCATTTATCGTGGAGTTCTGACTGCAGGATTTCCTGTAGTATGCAGTGTCTTAGGTCTGTACAGTGACACGGGTAACTGAGCCCATGTGGACTCTGATTTCCCACCTGAGAATCAGGGTTTGCAGCTTTTTAAAAAAATGAGAATTGGTGTAGGTTGAAGGATGTTCATTGATATCATAAGCTACTGGAATATTTAAGGCTCAAAGAGTCCTTTAAAATCATAAGGTTGAACCATTCCCACAGCACTGTCTATCACTCAAGAGCATCATCTCCAAGAACCACATCTAAAGATCTCCTAAATATCTCCAGAGATGGTGACTCAACCACTTCCTCAGCAGCCTGTGCCAACACCCGACTTCCCTTCCGGTGAAGAAATTTTCCTCGATATCCAGCCCAGACCTTGCCTGGCACAACTTGAGGTAATTTTCTGTTTTCCTGACCCTTGTTCCTTGGGAGCAGAGCATGGCCTCCTGTCAGGAGCTGTGCAGAGCCAGAAGGTCCCCCCTGAGCTTCTTTTTCTCCATGCTGAGCCCTCGCAGCTCCCTCAGCTGCTCCTCATCAGATTTGTGGTCCAGTATGGGTTTCTGTCCATATTCTGTGCACCTTTCCTTCCCAAATCTGGTGAACTCTCTCCTCTTCAGTTTCAGTCCCCTAAATTACAAGGAGTGACATTCTTATAGGTGCTTTTGGAGAGTCAGAACTCTAAAACTGAATTGCAGTACCTTTATTTTTTTCCATAACTGCAGTCCTTGTCCCTTTTTTTGTTTCAGTGCTGATATATAAAATCATTATTTTGGCTGTCATTTATAGAAGCTATGCAAGTACTTACAACAGATGTTTTGGTTTTTTCCCCCAGAATGTTGCCACTGGAATACAGAACAATAAATTCAGCTTAGAATTAAATTTTGCTGCCAAAAAAAAAAACAAAAAAAACCAAACAAAATGCCCACAAAACAAAACAAACAAACAAAAACAAAATATCCCAAAAAAAAACCCCAACCAAAACCAAACCCCATGTTATTTTACATATACACTTCCAGGTGATAAGATAGCATAAAAGACATGTATCATGACATGCTGTGATTAACAAAGCAGGCTTTAAAATGACTTGATAATAATCCCCAGATCTCACATATAACCAGGCCTAATTAATTCCCCTTGATTACCATCTGAAGTGGCAGAGCTTTGCTTTAGTGTTTTTTCTAATAACAAAATGGGTATTTTCAGTCACACAGTTCTGAAAGGTTGGGAGCCAGTGCCTTTTTCCAAAATGACATTTGCACCACAACTCTGAGTCTCAACTGAAACCTAATCTTGCTGTCTAAATGAACAGAACCAGAATTGATAGAGAAAGACATTCCACACTATTGCTTCAGAATCAGTGTATGACTTGAAATTCGTTATAGAAAATGAAGTGCAATGACTCATTTGAAGGAAAAAGGAATGTGCCTATGCTCATATGAAGAGAAACAATATCACAGAAAGAAGTGGCTCTAAAAAGATTCAGGTCGTGGCAAGCAACATAAAAACATCCTTCCATTTTACTGCTGGTATTAATTCGTATTTTCAGTAAGAGGTGGGATTTTTTTTCCCAGTTTTGGATGTCTGATAACTGCCCTAAGCCTCTCAAGTCTGGACCTTAAATCACTGCAAGGAACAATGATTTATGGGTGTGATAATTTAGTAACAATCCTCATTAGTCCAAAAAAAAACCCAAAAACCTTTAAATTTTCTTTCCAAAATTATTACAGGCGCAGATGTTCTAAGATTTGTGGTCAGAGTTTGCATTAAATGGCATTTGGTCTTCTCAGTGTTCAAAGAAGACAATTCCTGTATGACCCATCCCTGGAAGGTGTCCCTGCCCATGGCAGGGGGTGGCACTGGGGATCTTTAAGGTCCCTTCCAAGACAAACTATTCTGGGATTTTGTGATTCTATGATTACGGGAATCTCTGATTATCAGATTCCATGATATTTGGGCTCTTTGTAGCTTATGTGAAGCTTAGCTTAAGAACAACAATATGCCTGTTTTGTTACCCACTTTTCAAAAGTACCCCATAATACTCTCAACTCTGACAGAAACTCAATGCAAAATTCAGAATATTAATAATCTCCTATATAGGAGAAGGAAGCAATACTTTGGATAGAAAATCAAGATGTAGTTTTACATCAACTTGGCCTCAATTCTAGATATTCCCTGCATATCAATTTGTATTTACCAAATTACAACATTTTTCAGCACAACGCTTATAGTTAGACATCTAGAATTCCATTCGCAAGAGGATTTTGTTATTTTCCCACTTGATTCACTTGGAATCAAATTATTTTCAGAATTCCCAATAAATAGCAGCCTAAAATTTCAGCTTGATTTATCTCATAATAAAATCTTTCAATGCATGAAACACCTAATGGTGTCATTGGGTGGAAAAGCAGAGTCAGTGGTATCAAGGACAAGGAACAATGGACATAAATGGAAAGAAGAATTTCTACTTCAATATAAGAAATTTACTTTGAGGATGTTCAAACCCAGAAGTTGGGAGAGTTTGGAAACTCTCCATTCTTAGATACATGAATCATTGACAACATGCCCTAACTGACTCTTTTTTAACAGGGAATTTGAATTCAACATTTGAAGATATCTCTCCTAACATCAATAATTCTGTGATTTGAGGAATTAACCCAATGACTCTAGCAAATAATTTGAGTTGTGCACTTTTTTCAGTGAGGAAGAAATATCTATTCCTGTTTTAAAGATTATGACATCTCCCTTCATCCTTGGAAATTCTCATTTAATTATTCTTGCTCTTGTTCAAAAAATTGTATTTTATTGCCAAACCACATTTTTGCAGCTTTAAAAAAAGTAGTTGATATCACAACATCTTTCAAGACATTGAGATATGATAACTTTTGCTATCATTGCTGTCATACTAGGACTTATGTAAAGAGAGTGCTCTCATTTTTTAATAAATTTTGGATGGCCCCACACATTTCTCCAATCAGAAGATGTGAAAAGCCTCCTATATCTTTGTAAACACAAAAGATGAGCGTACATGCAGAATAAAGTCATATATGACAAAATGTTCTGCAGGAAAATGGGGCCAGTTGGTGCCTCAATCTCCACTTGATTTTGAATTTTCATCCCGTTCAAGGTAACCTGTCTTGCATGTCAATCCCACTTCCCTGAAATGCTTTAATACCTGGAATGACAAGAAATTTTACCAGTAAAATGTAGGAAGTTACAGGTTTTCCAGACATAACGTACATCACAATCATTAATGAAAGAATTTTATTTTCTGTAAAATGGAGAGGCAGACAGACAATACTCCTGCATCCAAAAATCTCACTGATTCTATTTTTAATCTCTTCAGACAGAAATTATACAGTACTTTTTGAGGATGTTAACTTACTTTTTCCTATACTAAATTTTTACTTTATTTTTAAAGCTCATTATAAACTTAGAAATGTAATTGTCCAAATTCTATAACTATACGGAAATGAGATACAAATTAAAGACTGCTCTTTTTAGGTCAGCACTGTGTTTTAACCTCCAGAGAGACTCTAATGGTGCTTATAAAACTCTTCATTTTTTTCAAATTAATGTAGAAATAGCAATCAGCTAGTAGAGGAAGAATTTAGGAAGCAACTCCAGGTGGGGCTTTCTTTTTAAGGAAAAAAGACATCTTTAATTTCATAAACAACAGTTTAAAACTCCAGCAGTAATTATGAAAGACTAGAAAATGAAAAAAAAAAAAAAAGAAACCTACTAAAACAAACTATAAACCCCACAAAACAACCAAACAAAAAAACCCAAAGCCTTCAGTTTGGGTGTAAATAATTCAGCTCAGAAAAACTTCAACTCAGCTCAGCTTCAGGAGAACTGCACATTTGTACACAGCAGCTGATAAACTGGCACTGCTTCCCACATTATTTTATTTCCCTGTCTCATGTGATTTCTCATTAAATATTATTGTCCTCTTCTGGCACTTAGCTGTGATAACGTGAAAGCAATACAGATAAGAAATTCATTTGTTAAGGATGAGGGATTCTCCTAATTGGAAAGGAATATTCCAAAGAACAATGTTTTGTTGACGTGGGTTTAATATCTGACTGGTTTGATAAGGTAAATAAGACTCAGAACAGTTTAGGCTGCCAAAACGCACATTTCACAAAGGATGTGGTTGAATTCAGCTGAATTTAATGAAATTCTAGTTTTAATTTAAGAAAAAAAAAAAAAGCTATTACTCTTTCATATATCAGATGTAATTGGCTGTAATCCACTCAAATGAGTAAGTATTGTTATGATATAAACTGTATTTGCCACCATGCATAATTCTCTTGGCATGCAAAATTTCCAGTGTTCTTAAGATATGCTGCTCTATTAATAGCCAAATGGAATATGTCAAATTAAAGAAACAGAAGTTTTATTTTTAATTGTTTCTTGAGTTTTGACTCAAAAGTTTCCAAAAAACTGTAGTTCAAAAGTGAAGTTATCTCAGCTATGACCTATCTATTTCTTCCTGTTTCCCCATAATTTCCCCACCATAATGAGTGAAAGAAAAAGAAAAAAAAGAGAAGCATTAACTGATAAAAAAAAAAAGAAGAATTTGTAATGTTCTACAAAATAAATTTTTGGTTTACCAAATGACTGACTGAAACATTTGTTTTCTGAATCTGGCTCCTGTTAAATTTTTTTGAATGTGTTTCAGTCAATTTAATTCTTCACACAGCCTATTGCAGTGTGAAGAATACTTGTGGAACTGAGATTTGATAATATAGTATTTTAATTTTCCACCAACACAGAATTGTCACATTTTCTTAGCTTTTAAAAAGCTTTATATGTGAAATGACAGTTATTGATGGTTCAGATACATAATTTTAAAGTTTAGCTCTATGTTTCTTTTTAAGCCTGACTTGTTCACTAGAAATAAGTTACAACTTTGCAATGTTAAATGATTAAAAAATGAAATTACTTTCAAGCCCTTTTTTCTAAAAGTCATTAAGAAATAACATTATTCCAAGTACATTTTTTTTGCTCTAGCAGTGGAAAGAATTTTAAAAAATGAGCTAGAAAATCTAAATATGTATTTGTAATAATATTTCTTTTGAAAACAAACCAAGGTTTGCTAAAACAAGAGAAGACATAGATCTCCATGCATAAGTACATGATTTTTAGATGAGCATTATTACCTGATAAGTGCAGAATTTAGAAAGCAAATATTTCCATCAGAATATACAAAATCTTCGGACCATTGGTGAAAACGAGAGCTGGGAGAGGGAAACCACAAATTAGTGAGTTCTGCAGTGAATAAGAGTATTGTGTGAATGAAGAACAAGAAAAACTAATTTAACCTGTGCTGCTAATCAAGGTGAATGAACAGGCAGGAGTGTGAGACACACAGCCTGGAGAAATAAAACCACTGCACCTGGGGAGGCTTTCCATGCAAGCAGCAAAGCATGGCCCTGCAAGACAGCAGCCCTTTCCACAGCACACTTGTTTATCAGTGTGCTACAGCTTCTGATGCACAATGAAGTTTTTGGGTTGATTCATTGGAGTCATTGTGGAGACCTGTGAAAATGTGAAAATAAACATCTGTTCATCAGCACAGAGAGCAGAAAACATCTCTCAATAGCCTGCGCGATTTAGAACTTGTTGCCATGATGATTTAACCCCTTGTTAATAGAAAAAGTTTTCTCAAGTGGACTGAAGGGATTTTTTTGTCATAAATTCAGTTAGAAATTACCAAAGAGTTGATTTTTATTTCAAGAAACAATTTTCCTGTTAGCCTGATGCTTCATTCTATTTTACACAATTTGAGGCAGCATTTGAGGCAGTGGCAGCATCCCAGACCTTAAATATTGAAGAAGCTAAGTCCTTGCAGAGGGGATAACAAAACATCTTTTTCATGACCTTCAAGGAAACAGTAACATTACCCCTGGAATATGGTTGTATATAAGTAAACCTGTATTTTGAAAAAAAAAAAATCCCCCTCATATCTATGACTGAGCAAGAAGAAAAAAAATAAAATAAAGCTTTTGTGTGTTTTCAACTGTCCAGTTTTTAACCTAGGTTACACTTATCTGTAGGGCTGTGGTGGGTTGACCTCGGCTGGACGTTGGGTGCCCAAAAAAGCTGAAAAATGTGCTTGAAAGCTGCTTTCAGGCTGTGGCTGTACACAAGAACTGATTAAAAAAAATCACACTAATGCACTGCCAAAATTGAGAACCTTTTTCCCTCTCAGTTGCTTTCTTTTACGCTTACTGACAGATATATCCAGAAGCCTATCTTCGTAAGAATTTAGCAGCAAAAACAGAATGTTGCTCCCCGTCTTCAAGAGCTGAGGCACTGCAGAGTGCTGCACGTTTCTTCTGGGCTCAGAGTGATGATTTGGAGTAGGTGGCTGTGCAAACGTTAGAAAGATGAGTGGTTTGGGAAGCTTTTGGTCTACTGAAGTGGTGATTTGGGCAACGGAGAAAAGTTATGCTGCGTGTTATGAGCAGAACTCCGTAAAATTGTTGCAGGCAAAACTTGCACAAATTCATGAGCAAATGGTGATGGCTTTGAAAAGATTTAATATCCTGAAACCCAAAGAGAGACATACTCAAGTGATGGGAGGTTTTTGGTTTTGATTTTTGGATTTTCCTGCATACTTTTATTGTACATGGCCCCCCAGAACTGTTCTGTCTGCACCTGTTGTTGATGATTAACAGAGTTTTTCCCTTCTTTTTCAAGGGATTCAACAGTGCTCTCAAAAGACTTCTGAAAGGTAAATACTCTTTATAGGACCAGGAAAAAGGTTTCTGTTCTCTCTGTGGGAAGAGCAATGACCACAGCTATGGTTCATCCATCTTAAATCACAACATTCCCCTAGCAGAGGGAAAAATTTACCACCTATATAATTTATTTGCTAAAATTCACTTTATTTTGTGCTAGGCTTGGAGGAATAATCAAAACCGTAAGGATGATTATTAATATGTGAAGAACCCCTCACATACTTAATTTTAAATGAAAATTCTTTTTCATTCTATACTCGTCTGAGTGCAAGTTGTGTTACTGGATCAGAGGAAATCTGCCTGTTCCGCTGGCTTGCATTGGTAGCATGAGGATTTTCATCCTCCTGGTGCCCTGTAAAGCTCAAAGTCTTTCATTTTCCTGCTTTGACTCTAACGTGAGGCTCCTGCTTTTTGCAGAAATGCAGCAGCACCACACCTGCCTGTGAGAGGCTGCTGATAGCCACAGGGCTCAAGCAGGTCCCCTGAGGCCCACAAGTGCTCAGCGAGGGCAAAGCATTAGAGAATGAACAAGTTGATGCACTTTTAGAGGTCTCTGATGCCTAATTATTTCAAATGATGCCACTCTCACAGTTAATACTGGAAGAAGTTAACCAAAGTTAATTAACATGTGCTTTGGCAGTCTGCTCGGTTTAATTATTCTGCTGCATTCTGTTAGGGCAGACTATCCAGATAGTAATGCTGATAAAAATTTCTTGTAAAATTGCTATCTTGGCTGAGGGCTCTGTACCATGAGTGATTGTTCCTGTGGCCTGGCTGCTGAGTGGTGCATTTTTTATGAGTTACCAGCAGACTCTGTTTCAAGAGATACTTCTGCCAAGGAAAATAATGGGTTAAATAATATTGGGATATGAGGAAAGGGACTGGATGGCTTTAAGATCCATTTCAACCAAACCATTCTGTGATTCTTTAATTCTCTGATCTTGATTCTTACAGCTGAAAGAAAAACAATCCCACCAACATTTCACATCTTAGAGACAAACAGATTGGAAGAAAGTGATGTTTTAACGACAAAGTACTCTGTTTAGAGTTTCAGGAGGACCTTTAGGCCAGAAAACTACTCAATAACCATTTCTGCACTACTCACAACAGTCTCACTTTTTGAGGAAAAATGGAGAGACTACATCTGGTATTCTCTATGTACACAAGTTAGAGTAAGGGGGGCTAACATGGTTGTAAAAGTATGACCAAGCAAATCCCAGCTGGTTTTGCTTGTTTTTGTTATTTTGTAGTTGTTGTTTCATTTTGGTTTGGTTTTTTGTTTGTTTGGTTTGTTTTTTGTTTCTTTTTTTTTCTTTTTTCCCCCCCCTCAGTTTTTGTTTGTTTGTTTATATTTGGTTTGGTTTTTTCAGGTTGTTTTGGTTGTTTGATTCGGTTTTGGGGTTTTTTCATGATATAAGCTGAAATACATCTTTTGAGTATGGTTTCTTCATGAAGGTGGAAATTCAGAGAAATTCAGTTTTTTGCCAGCCTTTTGGAAAAAAAATTAAAATTGCATTTCTTTTTTCTACCTGTAACCAGCCCACAGAGAACATTTTTTTTTTTAACAAATGAAACCAAATTACATACAAGTATGATTCTAGCAGAAAACAACCCCACAAAATAAAAGATGGTTTTTATCTATTTCTTCTGGGTCACACTGTACAGATTGTCTTGTGCCGAGTTTCTGATTTTGCTTTCACTGACGTGAATGAAAACCCTTGACATCTTAGCCTTCTGCTGAAGACTCCTCAGGAACTACACCCCTCCTCAGGGCAGAAAAAGTGCCTCTGAGACACAATAATGGACATTCACCATCATGGAAACTGCTCAATTTAGACCAAAAAAGACTGCATGATTTCTGAGGAAATAAAAATGAACCATATAATAATAACCTTTACCCGGCTGAATAGACACTTCCAAGCTCTGTGTCTCAGCATTTCAGGGTTGTTAAGTGCTGATTGAGGTCTTCAGCACTGATCAGTGCTCTGTTTTCCAGTGGGAAATGTAGAATTTTTTTACTGAAAATACGGCTTGGGCGTGTATGTCAGAATTTTCTCAGTCTCTCCTGACATCCAAGCTGAAGCGGTAAATTTTTTTAATTGCTGCTCTCCCGACCAAAAGAAAAAAAAAAATTTGATATTTAGGCAGCATGCCTGTATCAGTGAGTTTGCATGCAAAGTTGAGGACAGGATGCCACATGGTGCTAAGACAAAACTATTCTGTGTTTTCAACAGAAAAATGCCAGGGAGGAAGTTAAACCTTCGGCAGTTGTCATGTGAAAACCCTCCAACAGCTGAAATCCTGCAAATTTAGGGGATGACCAAACCAATTGATTTAGATCAGGGCACAGATGGAAGCAGAAGGATATTCAGCACTCCGTGGATCTTATTTGGGAGATCATTTATGGTCTGCAGCCTTGAAGTCCAACAGAGCTTTCATGTCCAAAGAGCCGTCAGGGAAGTGGTCTCGCACCTTGCGCACCTCAGTGCTGAGGGCAGGAGCAGATTTTGCAGCTGCACACAGAACAGATTACAGAAATGTCCCCGGTTAAACCCAGCCCTCCTTTCTCAGGCAAAAAAATATTCCCTCAAGGTCCTTCTGCAAGTGAAAATATATCTTATTCCTGCTTTGTAAAACTCCTTGAAATTCCCCACCAACCCAACCTGTAGCAGCTGCAAAGGACTTATTCTGGAGCATTTCAGCTCTCTTTGTTACTCACAATGCCCTCATCAACTGAGCTTGTACCTCAACAATTGAAATGAATTTTCCTTTTCTTCACATTCAGATACCTTTTTCCATCTGGCATCCAGTGCAATCTTGTTTTCCTTGTTGCCCATTAACAAAACACATTAGGAAAACCTCTGGGTACCTTTAGGAAACAAGTATTGATTTACAAACTTCTATGGAAAAACAAAATTGTTTCTTCCTGAGAAAATGATCTCCTCTGAGATGTCAGACTGTTTTGACACTGAATTGATGGATAACCTTGCTCTGCTCTAACAATTACATTCTAAAAAGCCTTACTGATTAAAACATGATTCCTCTATGTTGGATTTGGGACTGCCACATCTCTTATCCAGTCTTTGCAACAGAGCCATTGAAAGTCAACATAAATACCCTTGTAAGTGTGAGAAGAACATGGTTGTAAATTTCCTTTGGGTCAAAAAGATTAATTTGTTCTATTAATTAGCATTCAGGCCACTGAGATTTAAATACAACTCGTGGAATGCTAAGCAAAATAGTCTACAAGGATCTAATATCTACTTTGTTCTACTTGATTAAACACAACACAAGTGCCACTGGACCTCTTGGAACTACATAATATACTTTTATACCCAGATGTCCCAGTTTCTCCTTCATTTGCATTTACTCAGACTTTTAAACTGCAGTACTTGCTATCAAATCTCCCATGCAGAGAGAAAATCTGAAAGAAATTAGCTTTCTTCAGCCCAGTGCTTTTTTCCCCTTTTTCTTTCCTTTTTTTTTTTTCCTTTTTCTTTCCTTTTATTTTTTCTTCATTCCTTCCCAACTCTCTGTATGGCCTAAATATCCAATTAACATCAGGGAGAACTGATAAACTGCAGACTGGTTTTATTTCTATCCAAATATATCTACATTAAATATGTCTATTTGCGCATATATATATATTTGTGTACATATTTTTGTATAGATATATGCATATATATAATATATATATTTGTGTACATATTTTATATATGTATATATATAAAATATATATATTTGTGTACATAGTTTTATATATGCATATATATAAAATATGTATATTTGTGTACATAGTTTTGTATATGCATATATATAATATATATATTTGTGTACAGATTTTTTTATGTATGCATATATATAATATATATATATTTGTACTTGCTTGATTGAACAAGTAGATTGTTTCTGCCAGTTCACATTGAGAATCACACAGTCACAAGCTCTTCTTGCCATGCTCTAAAGCATTTTATCCACTGGAAAAGTATAATTGAAGGACTTTTTAAAAAAAAAACCAAACTTCTCATTAAACATTAAATAAAGTAATGTTGATCATCTTTTTCTTGTGTATAACACAACATCTACTACGACAAAGCCTTTCATTGTTTTCTCCTTCTTCTTTGGAAAAAAGTCAACATTTCACCTTCAGATTCATCATCTTCCATTTGCATATAATATAGTCAATCACCTTAATTGTTTAGTTTTTAGTTGCATGCCATATGTAAGATCAGGTAAATCCTTCTTGGTTTTTTAGGGCTTTTTTTGGCCCTCATGATTCCAGATGTTCCATCAATATCCGCCCTACTGTATTCAGACTCTCAAATCCAACATCATCCCTTTTTAACAGCTTGTTCCCTGGGAACACACGAAATAGGCCGAAGATGTGAGGTGAGTCCCGGGACAAGAAACAGAAATAACAAAGGTCTGAGCTGGGGAGAACATCCCTGCTGACAGAAATAACCAGGCTATGACAAAATAAGTGTGAATTGTCTGAAATTCCTGAAGTGTCTTATATTTGGAGAGAGAAAAAAAGGTGGTATCCCTATAAATTCTTGTGAGGCTTTACTGTTAAGGCTGTATTTATATATTTTCATAGTCATGTGCATCAACATCCTATGCAGGAAAAAAAAAGAAATATTTTCATTAATAATACATTTTTTAGTTTGGCTTTGTTAGTCATAATCCATAACTTTGGAAATTGTACCTTGAAACATTACAGAAATAAAACAAAATAAAATTAATGGTTAAATGAAACTGAAAGGTGAGCACCTTGTCCACTGAAAACTGAATTCGTCAGTGAAGGGTGTAATCACTACTAAGTAATTCGGGTTTCACATGTATTAGAACATTTTAAAAAAAATCTTATTTAATTAACAAATCCTTCATTTCAACCTGAGTAGGAAGCAATTCAGAGAAAATTATAGTGTGTATATTACATACATCAGTTCTTAATCTTAAGCAAAAATGTCCTTGAAGATGTACTCAAAAAGACTCAATATCAATGTTTTACCAGTTTTGAGAGCTGAAAGCTAATCCAGGCAAGATCCCAGCTGGTCAAAATGAGTACAGCTCTACACTATCCAGCTTGGGATAAAGTATTTATGAAGATCTGAGAGACCAATATGTTGCTCTGCATGGACCAATGCCTACATATCTGTGTGATCAGGCATGAAAATATTACTAACTCTCACCAAAAATCACCAATGTTTTTTTGGCCTTTGAAAGTCACAATCTTTGCACAGCAATATTGGTTAGTGCAAGTTCTTTCAAGTGCCAAAAAAAAAAAAGGCACTTAAAGAAGATTTTAATTTTTTTTTTAGCTGTACATATTTTGTGAATTTTCATTTCCGCGACAGCAGTGTGATTAGTCCACTGATCTCTTCATTTTGCTTGGAAGAGACAGCAAAACCAGGGAAATGTTGTTTATTGATGTATTGCTATCATTGCTGCAGTGACAGCTTTAGTCATACTCTATGTGAGAGAGTCATTAGCCAAATGGAAATCTGAGGCCAGAAAAGCATTCCTGATGTTCGATGAGATAGCTCAGTTATTTGAAAAACAGCGTGTATTTCATCACAAAAGCCTCAGATTCCTTACCAGGATAATTTATTTTTCAGGCTGTAGGATTCAAAGTAGTGCCACCCAAAGCCTTCCAATTGCTTCTCAATATTTAAATGGATTGTGGTGGTCCATTTTTTTCCGTCCAGGTCTCTGCACCTGCAGCAAACCTGTGCTGCTTGGACACTTTCATACCCGCGGGGGTCCAGTTCCATGTTCTTACATTGGCTTTATACTTGTGCAAAATCAGAGAGGCAGATTGTAAAATTTTACAGCCTGCTGCAATTGAAGACTTTGAGTGTTAATCTGCTGCAGCCTAAAAGTAATCTGGAACAGAAATAAACTCTTGATATTCTGTGCTGACACAATCACTCTTCTGAGTGGTACTGATACTAAATTAATTGTGTTATTCTATTTTCCGAATATCTGAAAAAGCCTTTCTACCCCAGTGACCTCATCAGTTCTGTCTTCCTTTTGCAAAACTGCAGGTTTAAATAGCATAAATTTTAATTTGGAAATCCTCCCTTCCTTTCATTCCAGCATTTCAATGCAACTTATCTTGAACAAGATTGCTTGGCAATGGATTGTATTTAAATTAAAATGAAAAACATCAGTTAAAAAAATCCACAAAAGTTCCTCCACAAAAAACCAAAAACTTTTATCAAAACATTTCTTGGAGACCCACAATTTTTTTGGTCCAAATGTAATAGAGAAATAGTTTCTGATTATCATTTTCCTTTAAAGTTTAATTACGCCTCAAACAATTTCTCCTATTTTGTTTCCATATTTTCTGTCAATTTTAATATCTTTGCTAGAAGTGCTGTGCACACTTTCCTTTCTTACTCCAAACATGCACATATGACTTGTACATTTGTACTAAAGGTTTGAATATCTTTTCATAAATCCAACTACTAGAATTTGCATTTTCCTTCAAATTTAAAAAAAATAGTAGTGTAGAAGAATTATTTTTGTGATTGTGAACTCTGCATTAGAAAATTATCAAGTTCACTGAAATAATTTCAGATATTCATTAAAACCCAGATTATAAAACTGTCAAGATTTTTGACAACAGAATAAAAACATTAATCTATTACAACGCAAAGACTTTGCATGGGAAAATTCTTTTGAATTCTCAAAAATGACTAAAAATTTCTTCCTCATTCAAAAAATTTCAGGAACTTCATTTCAGACATGCTTCTGGGATTTCTGGCTATTTTCAAGGAATATCATGCTATAAAATATTAATATTTATGTTAGAGGTCTTTATCAAAACAGATTAAACACTAAAGCATCAGCCAACATAAGAAGCTTAGGGTCTTATCCTGCAGAAAGCAGATGTTGGTCTGCAAAAGCTCAGACCCTCACACTCCCAGGGCCTGCAGCTCTTCCAGGCAGACCTCATGCTTTGGTATCAACCATAAAACATTACACTGCTAGAGACTAGAAAAACATTTTTCCCCCCATGCAGTTCATCCCCATTTTACTCATGGAGTGAAAAAAACAGTTTATGGTTGGGAATAAGCATGTACAGGTGAACTTTTCTGTGGGTTAAACCCTGGGTGACGGCCAGGCCAAGAGAGAGGTTGAGGGAACGTGGATCATCACTTCTGGTGTTCCCTGGGGCCCAGCACTGGGCCAGGTTCCGTTCAATGTATTTATTGATGCTGATATTGATAATATCTGGATGAGGAGATCAAGTCCTCCCTCAGTGAGTTGGTGGATGATGCTGTCATCTGATTTCAAAAGCCCCATACCTTCTCAATGATTCCACATAGGCAGCTCCTCACAGCACTGACTCCACCATCTCCACAAAGCAGCCAACAAACTCCATCTCCCTTATCAGCACAGCCAACAAACTCCAACTCTCTCCTCACCCAGCTAACTCACTCTTTTGTAGCACTTTTTTTCTTATTGGATACAGCTGTGGCCTATTAAGGGCAGGCCTGACCCTAATCTTTGGTGATTAGTACAGCTGCAACTCCTCAGGTGTGAGACTACCTTCTGCACTATTCTCTTACATTCTATCCCTCCACAGGATGACACCAATTTGGGTGGAAGTATTGATCTGCTGCAGGGCAGGAAGGTCCTAGAGAGGGATCTGGGCAGGCTGGATCAGAGGGATGAGGCCGGTGGTGTGAGGGTCAGTAAGGCCAAGGGCCAGGTCCTGCCTTGGGTCCCACCAACGCCATGGAGCACTCCAGGCTGGGACAGAGGGGCTGGGACAGGCCCTGGGGGTGCTGTGCCAGCAGCCGGACACAGGCCAGGGGTGCCCAGGGGTGCCCAGGGGTGCCCAGGGGTGCCCAGGGGGCCGAGAGGCCGATGGCCCTGGGCTGTGCCAGCCCTGGGGTGGCGGCAGGAGCGGGGCAGGGCCCGTCCCTGTGCCGGCCCTGCTGAGGCCACACCTCGAGGGCTGGGGCACCTCTGGGCCCTCACGCAGGCAATGGAGGGGCTGCAGCGTGGCCAGGGAAGGGAACGGAGCTGGGAAGGGAACGGAGCCCCAGGAGAGGCTGAGGGAGCTGGGCAGGGGCTCAGCCTGGAGCAAAGGAGGCTCAGGGGCCCTTGTGGCTCTGCACGGCTCCTGCCAGGAGGGCACAGCCGGGGGGGCCGGGCTGTGCTCCAGGGACCAGGGACAGGAGCAGAGGGAACGGCCTCAGGCTGGGCCAGGGCAGGCTCAGGGTGGGCACAGCAGGAATTTCCCCATGGAAAGGGGGCTCAGGAACTGCCTTGGCACTGCCCAGGGGGGTTTGGAGTGCCCAGCCCTGCAGGTGTCCCCTGGAGGTGGCACTCAGAGCTCTGGGCTGGGGACAGGATGGGGACTGGGCCCAGCTGGGACTCCATGGGCTGGGAGGGATTTTCCAACCTAAATAAATGATTCTGTTTTCCTGGGTGTCTGTTGATATCTATATCAGCACATATATATATATATAACTGTGTCTAGCTATATCTGTAGCTATATATCTATCTATATCTATACCTCTCTATCTTCTATCTATGAATATATCTATCTATATAGTCTATCTACATCATCTATGTCATCGATATCATCTATATCTATCTATCTATATCTATATCATCTATCTATTCAAATCTATATTGCCTGTATCTATATCTATACCCAGTATTTATCTATATATCCATATTTCTCTCTCTGCATATCCATATCTATATCTATATTTGTATCTGTCTATGTATTATCCCTCTCTCTTGCTCTCTGTATAATCTGTATCTATATCTATAATGGTATTTCTGATTTTACTATATTTCTGTATGACATGACAGCTGTATAAATGATATAAAAATATAATAATAAAAATATAAATTGATATAAAATATTTTTTTTCTCCAACTTTGTCTTCAAATCTTTGGAAAAGATCATTATTTATCTGTGCACCACACAACTGACCCTTAACCAGCTGCAAAACCCAGCCATGGCTCACATCTCTGGATTCTGCCTCATTTGCTGGATTTAGGTATTTTTTTATACCTAAGGCTGGATTTATATTTTTTTTTCATGTCTATTTTAATCAATTAGACAAACTTAACTGTATATCATAACTCAGATGTTTTGACTTGTCTCTTGCAATAACTGCACTTGTCCTATGTATTTTGTACAATCTTTGGTCCTGCTGCTATAATTTGGTATTAATAAACAAGGGATACTTAATATTATTCATTGAAAACATATTTGTCTGTTTTGCTTCTAAAACTGGACTTCCACCATGATCAGTGGGCATTTTCTGTGCCCTATCCAAGATGAAAAAGGCACAGCCTTGCCAATGACATTTTTTATTGGGACTATCTTTAATATGTAAGAACTTTCTCAAAAATTGGTGGTACAATGAGTCTTTTATCAGTACTACTTAGAGAAAAGATGTTTTTCACTGTGGTGGGAATGTCAGCAGAAATTTTAGAAATAAATTGTGAGCAAATGACTGATGGGGTTGTGCTTTTGTAGGAGGGGGAATGAGTGAAGGTCCCTCTTCAGCAATCAAACTCTTGGAAATATTCTGGAAAACATTCTGCATCTTCAATCTTACGGAAAACTTTCTATTAAAAAAAAAAAAACAACAACAACAAAATCCCCCCAAAAAACCCCCAAGCAAACAAATAAAAAACCCCAAAACAAACAAACAAACAAAAAACCCCCACAAAAAACAAAACACTAAAAAATCCCAAACAAATAAAAAGTAAATAAATAAACCTCAATAAATGAAAACAAAAAGAAAAAAAAGTTACCCACAAACTAAAACCAAAAAATCACCACAAAAAAAACCAAACAAATGAGCAAAACTGCACAAAATAAAACAGAACAAAAAACCCACAAAAAACAAGACAAACAAAAAACCAGCCCCACACATAAACCCCAAAACAAACAAAAAAACCCCAAAAATATAAAACCAAACCCGTAAACCAAATCAAACCAAAAAAAAATCCCACAAAAAAGCCCTAAAAACCCCAGAAAACTCTAAGAAAACAAAACATAACAAAAAAAAGCAAACCAAAAAAAAAAAAGGAAGACAATTGATCTCCCAAAATCTGCTTTTGAACTGAGAATGTTTCTGAGCAATAAGGAAGTTAGATAAGTAAAATATATACAGTATTCCTGGTTTTGTTTTCTTAGAACTTTGAATGATACCTCAAGCAAAGTAATCCTGTAAAAACGTCTGGTTTATTTACTTCTCCTGATTAATATGTAGCCCTCATCTGTACCCAAGGAATCAAGCAGTGAAATAAAACAGAAGATGGTCTTGGGAAAGCACTGTAGTTCACTGAATAGTGCTAAGGGAAATTGTAATGAGGAAACATCACATTTATGGCAGAATTTACATGGCTAATAATCTGCTAAATTCATTTCCACATGAAAAGTACTCCCTCCAGCAGCCTTTGATAGTCCCTTCACTCCTTCTGCAGGGCCTCCTTCTATCAATACTCACACAATTTTCTGAAGGACCTTAAAAATGCCAGTCAGAGAGAAAGACGGCACAAACTGGAGGGCTTGCATTTTTGGAGCAAAGGTGTTTGTCAGAAAATACACTGTTTATATGTACACCTGACCTCGAAATAAGTGCTAGATGGAGGAATGTGCCAGCTTGCAATCACTCCTGACTGTTCCTGGCTCTGTGTTGACCTCCAGGGCTTTTAAAGTATTTCTCCTTTCCTAACCCAACTGGTGCAACTCCAGGGTTCCCCCACAGTTTGGTGTCTCTCAATGATTCAACCACATGTTTCATCCCAAATGTTGAGAATTTTGTGTTTTAACGCTGCTGAAAGACTCCTTGGTTGATTATTGGGGGTGATTTTCTGCCTGCTACATCTTATTCCACAAAAGAAATCATGTTGCTTTACTCCCACATAAGTTTGCCTTTTAGGCTTGTCAGTAAAATATTACAGGGCTGAAAAAAAAAAAAAAAAGAAAGAACAACTTGTAAAAACACATGATTTCTATTATTGAAAGAAATCTTCTTCCTCCTGTGCTGACACTTTGATTTCCTGAACTCCCTCCAGCTTTATTCAGGCAATGTGTTAGAGAAAAAGCCAGAACCGCAGATCTTTTATTTCACCTTTGGGTGCCAGACCTTTATAGATTTGCACCTCTGATAATCACAACAGGCACTCTGTTAAATTGTAAACCAACATTTCCCCAGTCAGAGCTTGACCAGAAACTGAGCAGCCTTTGTTCTCAACACCCTGACCAATGTGTCTGGGCCTTGTAAAATATAACTTGGAATTTTTTTGATTACTCTTTTCAAACGCTGGTGCTTCACCAGACTCTTCGTGGATGCCAAAGTGAGATTAGAAGGTCAAATTTAATCCTGATTTGCACGTTAATTAACCCAAGCAAAAGCTCTTAGACCAATCCATGAGGGTCAATTCCTTGAAGAAGTTGAATTAGCTTTTTTTTTTTCTCCCTACAACTTTGAACGTTGCTCTTATGAATTAAAAACCCTAAAGATATTCCTAAAGATATAACCCTAAAACCCTAGAGATATTCCAAAATGAAAAATAAGAGTCAGAGAATAATATTGGGTTTCTTGTTTACATGGATCATATTTATTAGTAATAATAATGGAGTGTGGGCTCTCACCAGCATTCCTTATGTGAAAAATATCTGAACCTCTGTCACCAGCAGGTATTTGGTGTACCAGCTTATTTTTGAACTTTTAAATTTTAATTTAAAAAAAAAAAGTTTGAACAGCTTTTAGATGTTTTTTTCTGGTTGGAATTTTTTTTAATTAAAAAGAATCCATCTCACAAGATGAAGGTGTTCTTTTTTTTTTTTTTTTTTTAATCATCACCGCATAAATATCCACATCCCAAACTTTAAATCTAGAAGTGAAATACTCTCTTTCAAGAAGGCAAAAAAACCAAAATAATGTAAACGTCTCACCTGTGTACTGTGGGGAGTGAACTCTCTGTAATTGTTTTCATATACTCAGTAACAAATATTCACAAGGTTTATTCTCTGCTACTTCTCATGACCAAGTAGGATGAATCTAAAACCAGAAACCTGTTCCCACCAATGGCTGAATTATCTCTCCATGACTAAATTTACAGCTCATGTTAAATCCTTCAGCTGCAGAAAAAAGAAAATCCTCCTTTTTTTTTTTATTTTATACCAGTGCTTTCTTCCATTTTACCTCAAGGTACTCAGCAGGAAAACAACATAATGTACTTTAAAAATTAATTATGATGTATCAAGACCCTTGAGAGCTACTGCTGTCCATGGCTTATTTCACCTAATCTGTTCAGTTTATAACATTTAATTTGTTCATCTTTAGGCTTATTTATTCAATTTAATATTCAGAATTGAAACCTGTACCTGATGAAAAATATTTGACTCAAAATCTCAGTATGAAGAAATTGCTGAAACATTTTATTGTTGCTGTTTCATAGATATTGAAGTCAATCCAGTCAAGGGCTCAATTCCTTGTAATATTTATGACTCTGGGGAACTCTTGTATCCACATTTCCTATAACTGTGCTTTGCTGAAAGTAAAAAGTTATAAAGTTACATGTAAGGAGATGCTTTTAGCTATGATATTGCAGTATAAATTATCACATAATGCTACACTGAATGAGACTTTTTTAAAACAGGACAGTTCCATCAGTAGAAAAGGAAATGTGTGATTTGCCAGAAAATGGTAAAAAATAAAATGTTCTTTCACTGCCTGAGAAGGGGAAAAAAAAGACTGTGAGAATATTCTAGATAGCAGCAAGGCATTGATTCTGTGGAAGGTAATATCCCAAAAGTAATTTTTTGGTAAAGATTACTAGTGTAATATCATTACTATGTATTTCACATATTGCTGAATTATTTTATCTTTTAGAAACTGGTGTTTACTATCTTCTTGCAGGTTAAGATAGTATAAATTACTCAGCACTTTAGTATCATTTTTTTTCTACCTGGCATTTTTCCATCAAGCATTTCACACAGCTGCTTGTCAGGTTTGAACTGCCCAAGAAAAAAAAGAAAAAAAAAAACCTCAAAAAACCCCAAAACAAACAAAGAAAAAAACCCCAAACAAACAAAAAACCCTAAAAAACCAAAACCAAACAAACAAACCCCAAAACCAAAACAACAACAACAAATAATAAAAATAATTTTTGAAAAGGCAACAACACTAAAATACCCAACTCTTCAGCCCATTAGGCATAGGTAAAATTATTTGCAATTATCTCCATGGTGGGATGTTAATTCTAGTTGCATTTTCTGTTCACATCAGAGTTTTCACCCGGTGAAGAGACCAGGGGAAATCTGTTGCTTTACACATTCTCTGGTGATCAGGGCTGCTCTACACAGCTCTGACATTTCCAGGGTTCACAAACACTTACAGGATGGTGACTGAAACCCCTTTTCATCCTCAGCTACTTGCAGATCTACAGCTAATCTATAGGGAAACTATAAAATGTATTAACCAATTAAGCACAGAATTATGAAGAGGTCAAAGTGATACAAAACTGACATGGCCACTCATGGGTGGCCCCATCTGCAGCTAAGAAAAGGGAGAAGGAAAAAAAAAAAAAGATTCAATAGATTCAATTATGTTTGGGTTCAGCTGATAAAGGAATCATCTTTCTTGTTAAAATTTGTTAACCTGGTAGAGGAAGGGCTCCTGTGGTTACTGGGCCTCAAAGAAAGCGTTTTAGATGGGATCAAAATGTGCGTTTCTAGTGAAATCTTGTGAAATTCACAGTGATTTAAATGGCTGCAGGTTTTCAGGTCAGCACAGAGGCGTTTTTCTCTCAGCTGGATCATTTTAACTTTATGGACAATAATTACAGAGGAGGAAATGCCTCATTCAGCAGGTAACAAGTGGCAGGTACCAGAATTTTTGGGACCCTGCAAGAACTGTCATGAGGCAGAAAAAGTTAATTCCTGCTTTAACAACGCCAGATCATCACTTTGTAAATATATTTAACTGGTGTTTAGTGGAATTTCTGAAATATTTAATTAAATCATGATTTTGACTCCTTCTCTTAAATTTTGCAGCCAGGCTGGTTTACAGCTCTCAGCTGGGACATTTTTTCCTATGGGTGCAGCAAAGGAAAAGTTTGTTCTTCGTTGTACTACCGTGAATCTTACAGAGTCAGCTTTAGTGCTGTGAATCTCTCCTTCACTTTGAGTAAAAAATCTGTCTTGTGGGTGGAAAAATAAATTTGTGCCCTGCTCTGATTGGTTCAGCATCTTGGCTGGCTGACAGTTCTCTCTATCGTGACACGCTAGTATGTTGTTCCAAAAATTCACTAAGGAGATGCACGAGATGAGAATATAAATCCATCAGAGCTTGTTGTCACTCTCAAAAATTCTTAACATTCTTAAATAATCCCATATTTCAGATTAAAACTATTATTTTTATTCTAGTTTATCATTCTTTTACAGGAATTATGTTTTATACAGGCACGGGATGGCCCATGGGTTTCCAATTTGCTGGCAAATCAAGGGTGTAGAATTCTAGATATCTAAATTCTAAAGAATTCTATAGAATATCTAGAATCTAAATTCTAGATATGTAAACACTGTCCATAAATTTTAATCATGATTCTGTTTTGCAACTATAACCCACATCAGTGTGTACATTGCCCAAGTCACCCACCTCTGCCACACCTGCAGCCTTTGAGAGTCACTCAATGCATGCCTTTCACATGTAGCAGCTTCCACCACAGTTAAATTAAATATATTTACCATATTTTCGTCCCAGATTTGGTGTTTCATTTTCATATCCTGCCTCTCAACCAAAGAAAGAAAATATAGACCACTGAAACTTACTGATGTTAATTGCGGACAATCTTGCAAAACTGTTTAAACCTTTGTAAATTTATGAAGTAATTAAAACTGATGGTTTATCTTGATATTACTTTCAAGAGCATTATTCCCCTGCACTGAACTGTAGATTTTAAGTATTTTAGTACAATTTGGAGTGTACCAAAAAACAGGCAAGTTTAAAAGCTGTATTAAAAATTGAAGGCAGCTCCTGTCAATCACAGGTTTCACTGGATAGTCCATAATTCTACATCTAAGTCCAAATTGTACTGTGGATGTGTCTCTAGCAACAGCAATATGTCTGAGCCTATTTTGATACAGAAATTATTCTGACATCTACACAGCTGTGCATACAGTATTTGCACAAATGCAATAATTGTTCTGGAATTTTCAGGTATTTTCTTGTTCAGAGAAGCCTTTTACTCTTCAAGCCCTGGTCAAGATGTTTTACCTGTTCTAGGCTTTTGTGATACTTTAATAAGATGAATTAAAAAAACCTCCTTATTCACCTGTGGTCTGAAATTTGCAAGTTTAGCACTTTAGAAACTGAATTTTTAATGTTTTCTATACCAAATTGTGACAGCCTATCAGATCAAGCCTACAAATCTCTGCCATTTCAAACAGAAAAGAAAGCCTAACAAGCACAATGTCATAAAACATTAGTGAAGTTTCTTTTTTTTCCCCCTCTCAAATTTATTTATTTATTTATTTATTTATTTATTTATTTATTGGTCTGAGGGGAGTGCTAAGAAGTTTATGTCGCCGAAATAAAGGGTGGGGGTGTCTTTTTTTGCTTTTTTGTTTGTTTGGGTCTTTGGGGGTTTTTTTGTTTTGTTTTGCTTTTTTTTGGGTTTTTTTTTTTTGTTGTTTTTTTGTTTGGTTGGTTTTTTTTTTTTACATATAGCTAGACTATATGAATCCTTTTCAGAAAATAAATACTGATTTTTTTTTTTTTTCCCCAGAAAAGGTTGGGTATACCTTGTGGTTTTTCTTTACCTCATCCTGCTGAAATTGCTTTCTATTGCAGCAGAAGGCTGGATTGATATCTGCTCAGATTTAAATCTCTCCCACATATTTTCTCCTTGCTCTGTCTCCTGCACTTTGTTGGACTGAATAATCGTGGTTTTGATGAATCTGTTTTGAGGGTGTTCACTCCAGTGCTTGAATGAGCACTAAACTCAGCAGTCACTCACATAATCTGTACAAAGCTGTTTCTGCTGTAGTCCATGGATCAAACACATAATGTGAAGCATAAAAACATCAAGAGAGAGCACCAGTGGTTTTTACTTGTTTAAAACAAACTGAATTAACTCATGCGCTGCACTGGAATATTGCTGGAACCCCTCAATTATTATAATAATTTCCTTTCTAAAATGGTAAATTCTGATGGCTGAGGAATGTAGAACAGATTGCAACTAACATGAGATGTGAGTGTGACTTAAATAAGTCTGTCAGCTCATTCGGTCTTTAAATGCTACTGCTCATCTGATTTTTTTTTTTTTTGATTTTTTTTTTTTAATCTCGTGCAAAAGCGTTGAAGTTTGTGCTTTGGGAATTCCACCACATTAAATTCTGCAGACTCACGGAATGTCAGAAACTTTTATAGCCAAAAGGATGTCCACCTGTTGATTCAAACTCTTACCAGCACATCCTATCCAAATGGTACGAAGGTTAATGCCAATCATAAATTCAGCTTTCTAAACCTGGAGTCAGCATTCCTAAGAGATTCTGTTCCACTGAACAGAAGCTATTTCACATTGCCTACATATCCGTATCTTTTCTAAGCACACAGCATAAAAATTTTCTGCTTTTCTGCTGAAAAAACCCTTACAACAGAAGTTCCCATACATTTGTGAAATATGTTTAACATTTCAGGGGGAGAATGTGAAGTATGATGTGTTTATTCTTTCCCCATTTATCTGCTAGGTTCTCAATCCAACATTCACAGCTGACTTTGAATTCTCCTCTTGTCAATAAAAGACAAAGCCAGCAGTTACCCACCTTTCCCAAAACTTCAACCACAATTTGAATTTTATCTCTGTTTGGAAAGAATGAGCTGGAGGGACCCTCTTGATTCCTTTAAGTTACTTGAATTTTTAAGAATTATATTGTTTGTGAAGAAAGTAGATATTAACATATCAGATTGAATCAAATTATTGGTGCTCCATATGTTTTCTGTTTGACCTTATATATTAATGCCCTGTGAGTATATGAATATTACTACTTTAGAGAAGTGGTATTTGCCAAAAAACAAATAAAAATATTGGGTGTATTAGCCAAGGAACAGTGTGGACAGATATCTCAGCTCTCAGTGCTGGGGGCCATAAACCATCTCTGTCTCTTCCCACATGCAGAATGATTCTACCAGAGACCTGAAGACTTTGAAGGAATCTGAACAGATTTTGTTGTGTTTTTTTTTCCCCAAATACTATGCCTTGTGGACCCAGAGACAGACAGTCTGTCTCTCATCCTATTATTACAGAAGTATTGATTCCATTCTGCTTTCATATAACATAAAGATCTCAAAGCACTAAAATAGAAGCATGAAAGGGAGTAAATTTGAGGTGAAATGTACAAAAGGAGAAAGGAAGGGTAAGAATATTTTTCTTCTCCTGTACTTTATCCCTCACATTAGACACTTAGATTCAATGGTCACATTACCCTTCACTGTGCAAAGGTTTAATCTCCCTCTGCTAGTTTGCTTCTGCAGTTCATAAGGTATTCCATATGTTGCTTTTGGGGAGTTATTTTTTGACATGAAAGTGAAAACTAAATAGGTGTTTGGAGCACCTTTAGATGCAGTTGATTGCCATCAGTCACCACAAGTAGTTTAAACACAGATTTCAGTGTCCTTCATTAAGTTTGTCTGTTCTAACCTTGTGTGTGCCTTCTTTATGTTCCAAATTAGTGTTCTGTAATCTAAATTGCATGTGATTCTATGTCTGTCTGAAAGAGGGGATTAGAGGATGCACAATATTTCTCTTATATAAAGAAACTTTGGGCATGAATTTTTAAGAAGTAGTAATGCAATTAATTTTCATCAAGGTTTTGAGTTAACCCTAGAGTCAATCCTCTGTTAAGAGGATATGCATCTCGATGGAATTTGAGGTATTTCTATAGGAAAAGAGAGAGCTTAATCCTAGAAGGTAATTAAATAACTTTTTACGGTCTCTGAAATGGAAGGGAAAAAAAAAGCAGGGAGAGTCTTTTACCTTGGAAGCTCATCCTCAGTATTTTTATCCTGAATCCATTTTAATTCCTTGGAGGTTCCACAGACACATGCAGAGATACACACATATTGACAGAGACAATATTGTCACTTACTCCTCTCAACCTAAACAACCCTTTTTGACCAAATCCAAAATCCCCGAGCCTCACTAAATCTATTATTTTAATTTCAATAAAGTACACATAAGACCTCAGGATGAAATATTATTGTAAGGATTATGGAAAAAAAAAATATCTTGATCATTCCTCTCTGCCTGCTGTGTGTGTACTGATTTCCAGTGACTAATTACACCATCTCTAATTGCCCCGGTGTGTAGGACAGCCAATATTTCTTACATTTCTGACTCACTTTTTTTCCTGATTAGCCACATCAGGGAGAAGTCATCGGATGACACTCCTCACTTCCTCCATTTTCTGCGTCATGGTTATTAAATGTGACAAATGGAGCTGGAAAGCTTTCCCTTACAACAGAACAGACAGAAGCCTAATGTGTTTAAAATTTCATATTTGGGCTGGGGATGTGACAAGTGCTGTGAGTTGAAGATAGGATGCCTGTAAGTGGTTCTGACAATGTTGGAGAAAACTAAAAGCTCTAAACATTTGGAAAAAGCCACTCAACAGTTTGCTAAGATAAGTAATGCTGCTGTTCTCCTCAGAGATTTTATTTTTGCTCATTGTTCTTGTTGCTGTAACTAATAATTAGGGTTTTTTTCTTCCCCCCGTCCCAGCCCCCTTCAAAATGTTTGATTATGTTTCAGCTATAACATACAGAACATATTTGTAGAGCACTTTCAGAAAGGAAAAGCAGCTTTTCCTGAAAGATTTGACTCAGGTCGTATGAGTTTAGTACTGGAAGCTGGATCTTCTGGCTGCTCATCCTGGACATTTCCTCTGTGGCAAGGCCAGCACCTAATGGAAAAAGGATTGTGGAGCAGTGTGGTATTTTCAGGTCCCCCGTGGCAGGAAGGAAATGATGAATCTGACTCCATGTTCTTAGAAGGCTAATTTATTCTTTTATGTTACTATATTATACAAAAGATATATAAATACCATACTAAACTATACTAAAGAATAGAGAAAGGATACAGACAGAAGGCTTAACAAGATACTAATTAAAAACTCGTGACTGACTCCTCAGAGTCCCAACACAGCTGGACGGTGATTGGTCATTAAGTCAAAACAATTCACATGTTGGATAAACAATCTCCAACCACATTCCAAAGCAGCAAAACAGGGAGAAGCAAATGAGATAATATTGCTTTCTTTTTTCTCTGAGGCTTCTCAGCTTCCCAGGAGAAGAAATCCTGGCAAAGGAATTTTTCCAGAAAATATGACAGTGACAGAGCAGATCAGGTGGTTCAGGGAAGCAAATCTCCGGGTTGTGCATTTCTAGGAGGTTTATTTTTGGTCTGTGGATTGCTTGTCCTCTTTTTCTTCAGCAATCATTTTATCAAACAATTTACCATTTATGACCTTCCTCGCACAAGAGAAAAATCCCTGTTCAGAGTTTTGGACTCGCAGGTGTGCTGCCTGAGAAGAGCAGCTACATCTGGTTTATATCTGTCCTTTAGAAAATCAATAACCATTTCTGGAGGTCAGCAAACGTACAGGTGTGGAAATGCCATCAGTTATCCTGCTCCAGAGCATAAACTGAGAGAGATTAAGTTGAAGTTTCCTTCCCAATTAGGTGAGACTCTGGGTTCTCCTGCAATGCTTTGTACCTTCCTTTGCGTTGTTTGGTGTTTGCTGTCATGGAAATAAAGACACTTTTCTGGGTTTTTTTCCTTTTAAAAATGTCTGGGATACTTTGCTTGAATCCTTTTCTAACCCACCATTGGATTACAAGCTCTGACAGCTGAGGAAACCTTTCCAGTTTGATCGGAACACTAAAAAAAGATTTCAAAACAGACAGATTGAAGATTCTTATGCATCTGTTTCAGGTAACAATACAAAATTGTCAAAAGATCCAAGTCAGCACAAACACTCAGATCTCCCATAAAAAAAAAAACAAAAAACCAAAACCAAAAAACCATATAAAGTCTATGCAGCCTCCACTGATATAAAATCAGCTTTGGAAATAATGTTAACTAACAATTCTAGACAGCAGCAAAATATATTTTGTCTTCTATCAGAAATTTCTGGAAGGATGTACTGAATGATGGAGGCTGATTTACCAATTTGACCTTGATCCTGTGGGCCATCTTAGGTGATGTATTTCTGAGAGTTAAGTGTTTTTCCACCTTGCCTTACAAATACAACACCAGTAACAACAGCACTTTCCAGCACATTATTCCTGATTCTTTCATTTCTGCACTTAGGAAAAATCACCATTTGTTTTGGTGACTTTAAAAATAATTTTGCTGTTTGTTCTCATTCAAAAGGAGCTTTACAAACATTGTTCAGCTGTTAATGTGCCAGAGAATGATTCACTAGGCTTTCTGTAAGAAAAACAAAAATTTCCAGAACAGTGTGTTATCTGATTTTGCAGTGTGGGTTTTTTCCTTCACTTTAATATAAACAAAGTCTATTGCGTCCCAGTTTTAGTGATAAAAGAGGAATATGTTTCCTTGGGCCTCCTCTAAACTGAAGCAACAGTTTAGGGCAGCCATGGATCAGGGGTCAGGAGTGTCAAAATCTTTCCTTTTTACAAAGAAGGTGAAAATGTCCATTTCTGTAAATGTTGAGCTTATTTATTATTTATTAGTTATTAGTTATTAGTTATTATTTACTTATTATCACTCTTTCTGCGCAAATTTAGCTCCAGAATTATACAATATATTTTTCCTCTGATATTATGGCTTTGTTTGTAACTTTCTGTTCCCATTTGACAAGATTTAATGGACACAGCTTCAATAGGTAATAATTTATCTGTCTGTTTTAAAGCGTTTTAACAAAAAACAGCAACAACAATAATAGTAATCCTTAACCTGGAATGCCATAATAAATTATTTTCTATTATAAAGCTTAATGTAGAGACGCACTTCAAGAAGGTGAAACTTACTTTCTAATAATCATGTCAGAACCGCTAAAGATTTTATTCGTATCTTTTAAATACACACAGTTGCTAATGCTTTAACCTGAAAAAACTCTGACATTGAAGACATCTTCAACCAGATAAGTGGTGATTTCCCAAGAGGATAGAATAATTTAAAAAATAAAACTCTCTTGTACAGTTTTTGAAGGATCTTGTGAGAAGTAGACACTTCCTATTAAAGCGTCTTGTATTCCAGATAATTAATTCACTTTAACAATTATCAATCCTACTTAAAATTTCGGGTTTTCTTCAACTCAAATTGAATACAGTGTGGCTGCAAGATAAGTTATCAATTAATTAGCAGCTTTTAATGCCAAAATAGTGTCTCTTTTCTGAGGTGTCCTTATGGTCTATGTCTTGCATAAATGCATTTCAACTGCAACTTGCAATGTGATAATATTCTGAAGCTCCTGAATCTTAAGATTGATGAAGACACACAATGGAATTCCTACACTCAACGCAGATAAAGTTGGCTGTAACAATAAATTCTACAGCACCAGGAAGGATTTAATAAAGCATATAATTAAAAAAAAAAAATAAAGAATTTAAAGATTTCAAAGAACAGGAGAAGCAATATGTGTTTTGGTGATTCCCATCAGCACTCGCTTTTTTATGTTATTTGGCTGTGCTTAATGGAAACAGAACTAGAAAAAATACCATGACTATGTGATTTTTCTGAGATTTTTTTATAGAAATCTCAGGCTTGTTCTTTTTTCTGTCTGAGCTGAACATCCATAATTCAGCTCTGATACAAAGGCCAGGTTTCTGAAAAAATGTGGCAAGAAGCTTTAACCAATAAACCAAATTTCTTAGATTATACCTTTAGGCCCAGACAGCAATTAATATGAATTTGCTCTTTCAGAAAAAAACCTCACTTTTTAAATTTTTTTTAAATTTCCTTTGAGACCACACAGTTTATTGCTCTGTTTGGTAGAGATTTTCACACCTCCTTATTTTGAAAAATTAAAAATGATCAGCGTTTCTGACACATTTCCCCATCCTCGTGTTAGAACTACCTTCCAAAATTTGGGTTGTACGTCCAAGCCTAAATACATTCATTGTTATTTTACACTCATATCAGCAAATTTTGGCTTCAAAAGCTCTTCTTCCAGTCTAGAATTGACCTTCAATGTATTTACAAGCTACAGTCACAGCATCTCTTGGGACTGATCCCTGCTCAAGAGTCTATTTTTCCCCTAATGACTCTAAAATTATCTTATGAAAAATCTTCTTGTTTCAACTTCTTCCTTGAACACTGGTGTCCAGAGTTGTTTTCAGAAAAACCTGTATGGATTTAGTTCAGTGTTATTAACATGGCCCTAGAAACACCTTTATTTCTGTTTGGCAACATCACATTTTGGTGTGATACAAGTCACTGGTATAACCAAAGCAGGTTACTAGGTGAGGCTGCAATTAACAACAGCTTTTCTAATTTTCCCTTTTTTTTTCTGATAATGGTGTTAATTCATTAACGGTGTTTCCCGTGGTCCCAAATCCATCGCTCCAAACCCAGGGTGATTAAGATAACCCAGCTCCTAGGAAATCAGGCCAGCCACCCTCCTGCAGGAGAGAGGGAGGAGGTATGTTATTCTTAAATGAATTGATCTCCATTACCTTTTCTTATATCAGTGTTATCAAGGTTTTAAATTCTGTGGTAATTCCATATATTCATTTTTATAAAAATTTATTTTTAGTTTCATTATTCTTACTTATTTTCCTCCAGACTTAATGCCATCTTCTTTTCTTTTCCTAAACTGAAGCCAACTCCTTACCCATTTTTTATCTCTACTCAAATTATCAATTTCTTCTTATTGCCTATTAGTTACAATTTTTTTTTTCTAGTCTAAGTAAGGACTTAATATAAATCTTAAAATATACCTTCTTGAAGCTCCTATTTTACTACATTTTTTGACCTCAAACGATGGGTTTAATCTCCAAAGAGTTTCTTATATTACAGTCAAGCCTTTGGTTAATTATGAAAATCTACTTGAAAGACTTGTGAAATTAGTTCAGAGTGCCTTCTGACAAGGTCTTTTACCTTTTATTAAACAAGACCTTATTATAACAAGAACATTAGCATCTTTCACATGAAAAGCTCACAATTTTTTCAAACATTTTTCTCTCTCATTTTTCAAAGTATTCAATGTATATGTTCTAATCATAAACTGTATTCTGAGACTTTACAAAAGTTGGCATCACTATCAGGTAGGAAGCTGATAAAAAATAGAGAGCACATTTTATATCATTATAACTTTATATTTTAAGTCTCATAATGGTTGATTTTGGGTTTTTTGTTCTTTTTTGTTCGTTTGAAAAAAAAAATTCTATGAAGATTTTATAACACCAGCTCCGAAAACAACTTCAAAACGATGATGTAACAGATGGAGAGTTTTTATGGGTGAACCTTTATTATTTTTATAGGTTTTTTCAATTTCTTCTGAACTTCACAGCAATTAACTCCCAAAACACAAGCAAACCACTAAGTATTAATAACTCAACACATTCCTGAAATTCTCCCAGAAATACAAATGACAGGCGAAATTTTGGATGTACCAAGGATAGAAGATATGGTTTTAGGAACAAAATATTTTAACAGGACTCTGCCATATAGAGGAAAGAACTTCTTTGAATGGTTCCAGATGGATTAGCAAAAACTTGGTATCTTTTATCTTCCTGTATATTTTGTGGAAAATACTTTGAGTGTAAAACAAAACATCGCCTTTGGACGAATGGTTAAATCTGCTGTTTACCTTTAATGCTTCAATATTATATAAGACTTTTAAAGAATTGGGGGTTTTTGTTTGAGGTTTGAGTAACTGGCAACTGCACTACAGCTCCTGTTAATTTGAGTTTTACAGAGGAGAGAAATATGTATTTTCCCCCTTTTCTCTGTGTGTAAAGTACATTATTTCCTTATAGTCTATTTCTTTTGCTCTGATATTGCCACATTGTGTACTATTTTTCATGTAGTTCTTCAAAATAAAAAAATAGTACTGTAAATTTATATTCCTACTGCTTAGCATAGCAGGGAAAAGAAATGTTTCCTGTATCTCCAAATTATTCCATTAAAATGTATTTGTAGTTTTTGCTTCCCCTTTTAAATCTAATTTTAAATTCATGTCATTTCTACAAGGGTAAGTATCTAAAATGCATTTTAATTTATCTTTTGTGGTGTTCCTGGGGTAAACTCTTTTACAACAAAACTGAGGAAGATGAATATTTGACAAATTTTTCCTTATTTTATTTAAATTAATAATTTATAAAAGACAGCATATCTTTAGAACTGCTGAGCAAATAAACCCTCTTGCTGACAAGGGTAAGATAATTGCTTTCAAAATCACTGTTCTTGTTATTCACATGCATTTAGCAGTGTTTTCTCTCAACTATTTAAGTGAAATAGGAGATGGGAATAGGATCTGTGCTCACAGTAAGGCTGCTGGATTCCAGGCCATTATGGCTGGATCTATCCCTGGCGCAATGTGTGCCTGGGCTGGGCAGTCAAACAGTGACTCAAGTCCTTACGCTTCAACATGCTGAGTCATTTTTTCTCTTCTCTATTGTAAATAGTTAAAATTTCAAAATATATTTATATACCTATTTTTATATATTTATTATTTCTATTTCTACTTACAGTTATATTTTCTGTTATATAAATATGTTTATCCTTCTATGTACATATATGTCTATATTTATAATATATTTTTTCATTTAAAAATGTAGATTCAAGTAACACTTGTAGGGTCTGCCCTTTTCATGGGTGCCTAATTAAAGTGCATTTTTGTATGCACCTCATCCTTCTACTCCTCAGCAAAACAATAAATCACTTTTAATTTTATATAGTGATAAAGAACAGAAGCTCAGACAGGATGATCAGAAAATATATGTATCCAGATACCAGTGACATCTCCTTCTGAACAGGGATAAATGCTGAACAAAAAATGTGTTCAGGTATCTGTATTAGAGACAAGTACCTTACAAGATTTCTGAAAATTCTTAATTCCATCAGGAATCACAAAATTAGCTTAACTTAAAAGATTTGGACATGTTCCTAAATGATTTAAGTATTTTGTGCCTTAAAACCTGTTTAAAACTTGTGTTTCAAAGCAGAGCTCTGGCCATCCCAAAGCTAGTCTAATGGCCTCACCATGATCTACTTTTCTGTAATCTGTCATTTTTTAATTATTATGTGATGTACTGAACAACAAACACACATATATGGTGCTTTCATTAGGCAAGTAGTCTTCAAAAATATTTTTTGATGCCAGAAGTCCATAACCTGATGGGTTTTTTCCTGCTTAACTTTTATGTTCTAAGGCTTATTTTTCAACTGCAGTTTCAGCCAATGCTTTTAATTTTTTCACTTTGAAAATACATTCTGAAGGTCTTGGGAGTGGATCCACAGGTTTGTTCTCTTGGAGATCATGAGGGATAATTGCTGTGGGTGCAGATTAAGCATTTATGATGATGCAGAAGCGCCAAATCTGAACTCCCAGGCACAGGGCTGGGCTGCGTCTGTCGGCATGATGGAGCAGCACGTTCACCCACACAGGTGTGGGTGGATGTGAGGTGGGGTGGGGAAGGAGAAGACTCACTGAGATGCCAGCAGGCAGGTGCTAGCCTTGGAGAGAGAGCAGAGAGAGCCATATGGCTCCCAGGCAGGGCTTGGCTGGTGCCTTGTCAGATCCGAGTGTGGGCAGCAGATCTTCACTCGCAGACTTGCCCCCTCTGCGTCCCCGCAATTCTGTTGTGAACGTGACAAACTTGTACCCCTGTGCTAACTATAACCATCCAAACACTAGGCAGCTTGCTTTGAGAACATGTGATTTCTTTTTAATCTACAAGTCTGAAAAAAAAAAAAAAAAAAAAAAAAAAAAATTATTTTTGGCTGCATGTCTTAGCAGAGCTGCCAACTTCTGCAAGGTCTGGCCTCAAATAAAGCGTGTCCCAGCTTTCCAAAATCCAGCCTTTTCTCTCCTGTTTTCTCAGGTGATAGGGCAGAGTGCTGCTACACTTTCTGTTTGGATTTGAAGGCTTCAAGGGCAGTAGACATTAGTTAATTAACTGTGGCTCTCTTGCAGGCAGTGCTGATATTGAGGTAACATCCCAGCACAGCTTTAACATACACAAATAAGTCTTGGCAGCCTCCTCTAACAAGCTGGCAAAGGGTCAAAGGAATTAGCAGGGAAGAATACAAAAAAAAAAAGAAAATACAAACCCAGGCTACCATCCAAATACTGAAGGCAATAATCATTATTACAACCTTATAAACATTAGTTTCTTACATACTACATCATTTCTTTATTAATTACAAGAATTCTGCGCGTGTGTACGTTGCCTGGCTTGCTCAGTTGTATGCTGCACTTTTCTCAGTGCTTGAAGGAAAAAAAAAAAAGTGGAAAGAGAGTTTATTGGTGGCTAATGATCATTTCCAATTCCTCTCAAAAAGACTGATACCTTGGCAGTAATGGACCAAAAGTGGTTATGGCTCTTTCTTGCTGCACAATCAATATCTCTTTTTCAGTACAATAGCATCCACGAGTATGATCCAGAATTGGGGTGATGGGGAAATTGTCACCAGAATAGTTATGGAAAGTAGGTATAGTTGTAGGGTAATAGGTCTCAGAAAAAGATAAGAAATTCCACTTAGAGAGTAGAAGATAGACCAGGACTGAGATGATAAATTCATTATATTTAGTTCTTAAAGGAGGAAAAAGAAAAAAAAAAAAGGAAAAGAAAGGAACTTAAAATGAATGGTAATTTTCCAACAGCAAGAGATTGCACTTGCAGTGCAAGTAAACTAATTCAAACTATACCAATTCAAACATTTCACACTACCCACAAAAACCTGTAAAAATCCTGAATTACCTTGCCCTTCAAGTCATATAGTAGGGACAAAAAAACACCTTATCAAGGAAGCTTTATCAGCTTAGAAAACGCTTAATGACTCAATTAAAAATATAAAGTTATGGTATAATCATATTTTTTAAAAATTCTAAAGCAAATGACATAAATGCATAATATAATGAGTGACATGCCTGGTGTAAAAGTGAAATCAAAAGCAGATTAAATTTGTACAGAGACTTTATCAGGTGCTTAAATCAGACTTGCTAATAGGCAAGTACAATCAATAATAGGTATGAAAGTCAATACTAATTTAATACTCCATTACTATGTGAATAGAGACAATGTTCTATTAGACATTTCAGGTATGAAGTCTTGCTAATTTTCTTTTTCCTCCCTCTGTATGCACATGTGCCCACACGGAGTACAATTATCCCATTTAACTGAAGTTTTCAGAAACACCTAATGCAAAAGAAATCATGTAGAGTAGAACCCCCCTTCCTTTCTCACAGGAATAACCGGAGCTGCACTCGTGTCACACACAATTCTCCACTTTGAAAGGGGACACCCGTCAGGTTGTGGTAAGTGATTCAGTTTCATTACTGACCCGCCTGGATGCCCCGTATCTGTTGTCTCAGGAATAGAGGTTCAAATAAGAGCACCCAAGTTACACTGCACAGAAAAGCAGAAACTGCCCCAAAAGAAGCAGCGGCTCTGTTTAGCTCTTCCCGGGCAATTCAGCGTTGCAAGAATGCATCTGATCATGAGTTTGCCTGTATCAGTGTCTGTGACAACAGATAAGCTACATTCAAGGTCTCAGAGCACCGAATAAGCGGAACATTTATATAAACCCATAGGGAGCATTCGATTAAGATTACCCCAGCTGTAAAAAGCTATTACACCAATCTAACAATCACGAGTTTCATTTAAAGCCAATTCACTTATGAAAGAGAGCTGACAGAGTGATGAATTTGCTCCAGTATATCGAGATCAATAAACATCCTGTGACTACATCACCAATAACCACAAGAAATGCTCTTTAATATTTAGATGATTTTTTTCTTGTCCTGCACAAAGTACAAGGCACAAAACTGACCAGAAAATGTGGTGAATTGCAACACTTCTTTTATATCCCACAGTCCAAAAGGAAGGCAGAAAAAGCATGTCACTGCTACATAGTGTGGTGTGAACCTCTTTTTCAGAAGAGTCTGATCAATCTGGGGAATACTTTTACAGCTGCTAAGCCTTTTTTTCATGAAATTATGAATCAGGCATAACTTTGTGTTGCTGTGTTTTAAAGGAAACCCTCCCTGAGTGTCCCTCGTCAGGATGATGCCAAGTTTGCTGTGCCAGAAGGATAAATGTGCATGTTCCTGCCTTCTGCATTAGCTTTATCCTTCTGTATTTCAGTGTTTCAGAAAAAAAAAAAAAAGAAAAAAAAAAAAGTCCCTGCTTGCCCTTTCATCTCCTCAGTGTTTTGAATGGTGTCTTCCACAACCTCATTTGTTTGAGCCTATTTGAAATTTTCTCCGGGGATGAATGGAAGTGTAGAACATAAAGTGTCTTTCAGCTGAAGATGCAGCTTAAATGCTGGGGACTATAGAGAAAAATAACTGGTGACATTGAAAAGGAGCCAGCATTTCAAAAGAGTAAAGATGTTATGGGATTATTTTATTACCTTTGAACCCTGAGAGCTTTACAGCTCCACTACACTCCCCCTAGAGCAATTCCTGGCTACTTCTCTGTCCTATATTTTAGAGAATAACAGAAAGCTACTTAGACAGTATTTTTGTCAAGCTCCAGTTCTGCAAAGGTCTTTTTAAACTTTAACTTTAAAAATAAAGCAAAAGTCCTATGTAGAACTTATAAATTATGTCTGGTGACATTTCTCAAATAACTTGGGTGCAAAATGTATCTCAACTTCTTTTCATTCATTTTAATGAGTGTAATGAAAAGATAATATGTACTGAAATGCAACACTCAATCTGAGCAAGGAGTAGTATAGAATAAAACAGCTCCTGTTGCCCCTTAGGACTGCAATACATTAAGCTTTTGTTACCATTACGTGCTTTATTGTTAAGCGTTATGTGCTGCATTTTATAATTTAATTTCTAACCGAGCAGATTCAATGGCTTTAAATCTATCAGATTTTTAAAGGAAAAGTTTTCTAAAAGAAAGAATAAAAAGCAATCAGATGACTCAATTACCTGAAAAGAGTTCTACAACAGGGAAACGTAGTTCTCAGCTGGTATAAATCAACATAACGTCCAAGTCAGCAGAGCACAGAATTTCATCTGAGCGGAGTGTTTGGCCCAATACCTGCATGTTAATTCTCCTGAATTTTTAGTGTGTGGGAGTTCTAGTTCTAATGAGGGATTCCAGATGTAATGGTATCACAGGTTACAGTGGCTTGCTGTCAACTTATTCTCTTCTCTACTCGCATTGTCTGTGAGTTCCACACGACTCATTGTCTCAGTTTTCATCTTTATTTTGACTTTTGGTCATTCTTTTAAATTTTAGCCCTTCACAATAAATTATGGTATTCCACAGTGAGTTAAAAAAAATCAGAATTTTCTGTGATTTTCTCTGTTTTAACCTACATAACAAAGAAGGACGAAAATGTAGTTTAGTCAAAGTGGGGAATGAAAATTCAGTCATTTGTACCTATAACTCTATCATTATTATTATTATTATTATTATTATTATTACGATCAGATGTTAATGAGAAGCAGAAGGTTTCAGCCTTCTTAAGCAGGAGAAAGGCATGAACCACAGAAGTAAACTAATTGCATGAAGTAAACTAATTCAAACTATACCAATTCAAACATATTGCACTACCCATAAAAACCTGTAAAAATCCTGAATTACCTTGCCCTTCTTGTCATATTGTAAGGACAAAAACCACCTTATCAAGGAAGCTTTATCAGTTTAGAAAATGCTTAATGACTCAATTAAAAATATAAAGTTATGGTGTAACAGTATTTTAAAAAATGGACTTAGGAGTCCAAACAGCCTCTTTACTGAAGAGCAAAGTGTATTTCTGGTACAGTAACTTCCTGACGAACTCTCTGCCAGCTTGTTCATAAAAGCAACCTGAATCTTTTGAATGCTGATGGTAACTTCAGCCATTTCATGTTTTGGGCTCAGCTGCCCACATTTTGCCTCAGGCTGTTGTTATTAGATCTGAAAGCTGCACCTTGTCTTCTCTTTTGGATCGTACTCAAATAAAAAAAAAAAAAAAAAACCCAACTTTGTAATGTTTCCAAGAAACATCTACTCCACAAATATCGATTGGAGCCTAGAGCAATTTTGTGCCAAGCAGGTTAACATGCTCTTAAACTACCCTGGTCCAGAGTGACCCAAAATGTTTTACTGTGCCAGAAAAGTGCTGTCTGTCCCTCAGAGCCACGTGGGAGCTGAGGGGATAAAGGGCTCTGCAGCAGAATCACAAAGGCTGCCTTAATCTCACATTTCATGGGACTGTCAATAAAGGTTAGTGACACCTTTCTGCTTTATCTGAAGGCATGACCACTGATACCATTATATCCCACAGTAACACTTTAAATTAGAAACCTCAATTAAAGCTTTAATCCTTTGAAGCTGGCACTTTCCAGTCTGCCAGCCAAGCGGATACTTAGGAGGATGTGTACATGGCTCCTGGGCCCCTATTTTTCCCTTTGAAGTATGTTTTAAGGCTACTGTTGATTTCTGTGGAAGTTCAATGAATTAAATGCCCATGCTATTGAAAGGTTAATTAAATGTAGCGAGCTGTTCTTCATAGCATGGCTGTTGCTCAATCTGTTCTGTTTACTTCTCGAGTAATAGAAATGATGCATCTGCATTACCTGATTGTTTTTGTTAATACATATTGAGCTTTCTTTTTCCTTTTTTTTTTTTTTTTTTTTTTGTGGTAACTTCCAGTATGTACTTTTGGAAGATTTGTGAGTTTTGTACTCCTTGAACAATCTTCAAACTCAGTGAAGTATTTCTGTTGCTACAACACACTTGCTGAAAAAAAAAAAAAAATTCTAATTTGCTTATCACTTTAAGTCTGTTTTCATTTGTGGTTTCAGACTTTAAAAGTTTTGGGACCTATAAATGTATTACTTTAGTTTCCATTTTTTTTGTTTTTCATGACATGTAATTGGAGATGAGGTGTAGTAAGCATTTTTTTTCTAACATGACATGGTCAATCACTTTAACAAAGCATCATTATCAAAAATCATAACTATTCATAGGTAGCTAATGTTGGAAAGACATCCTATGATCAAAGAGAACAAAACATTTCCCATAAAATTAAAGAACACTGAATTAATTGCACAAACGAGCCCTGGTAAAACAAAATTAGTGGCTGCTATGAAAATAGGACACAGTTAAAAAAAATACAAAGATAATGGAATTGTTAATATATTGTTTGGAAGGAACTCACAGAGCTCTGAGTCCCAGTTCAACACCACTCCACTTCTTGGAATTGCTATCCAAAGTGACACAAATCCATGCCGCAGATGACATCACTAGTCCAAACTTGCACAAATGACTTCAGGGAGCCCAAAGAATTAATATGATAAGATTTCCTTTTATTTTCAGAAGATGATCAATAGGTAAAAGATACTGGTATGAAAAGCAATATTAAATCTAAAATTGCCATTTTTTTCTACTAACTCTCTCTTTAAATAGCTCTAAAATCATCCTGAGACAACGTAATTTACACGATTCAGGTGTTATGGGTTTTCTTTTATTTATTTGGTTTTGATGCTATAACCAGAGGCTGTGTTTGAAGGGAAAATTTACCTTTATTGAGGGATTAAAAGATCAAATTTCAGAAGAATCAGGAATTGTCTGTCACAGCAAATCCACACGAATATGCCGAAATCACAGGAAATGTGAAAAACAAAGAGTAGGATATAATTTCATCTGGAAATTTGTGTTCTGTAGGTATTAGTTTCCCACCTGCAGGGCTATAGAATCCTGTACAGATGGAAACAAGCCAAAACATCACCCACACTCGGCCTGATATGAAGAGACCACCACCCACTCTGTCTCAACAAGGCATTGCTGAAAGCATTCTCTGGAATTAAAATGCTTAAATTATGACTTGTCCTCACTGAGTCTGCTCCTTGTTCTTCTTGATCTTTTGTTCTTCTTGTACTTCTGGTTCATGATCATCTTGTTCTTGTTATACTTCTTGCTGTTCTTGTTACTGTTGTACTTCTTGTTCTTATTGTTCTGGTTTCTCTTCTTCTTGTTAAAATTCATCTTCTTGTTCTTCTTTTTATACTTCTTCTTATATGTCTTCTTATACTTCTCCTTCCTGTTAAACTACTTCTCCTATTTCTACTTTACTTCTACTTCTTCTTCTTCTTCTCCTCCTCCTCCTTTCTACTGTTCTTGTTAATGTTATTTTTTATTCTTACCCTTTTTTAATACTACTGCTTCTTTGCCTGCTTCAACTTCTTACTGTTCTTGCCAATATTCCTATTCTTATTCTTTATCTTTTTGTGGGGTTTTTTTTTTGGGGGGGGGGGGGTTGTAATTTTTTTGGTGTGGGGCTTTTGGTTTTTCTCTATACTACTACTACTTCTTAAACCCAACTTTCTTTTGTTTTTTAAGGATTGTGCGTGTCACAGTCTGTCAGTCTGAGTTGTGTCCTGGGAGCAGCACCTCCTGTCTGTGGAGAAAAAGCCATAGGACCAGCATGGAATCCTTTCTGGAGGACAGGAAACGGCCTGGGATCCCAGCAGGGGAGGTGCAGATGCAATATCAGAAACAATTGTTCCCTGACAGGGTGGCCAGGCCTGGGAAGAGGTTCCCGCAGGGAGGAGCTGCAGTCAGTGTCCCTGGAACACCGGAGCCGCGTGGATGCGGCCCCTGGGGACAGGGTTCAGGGCTGACGATGGCGGCGCCGGGCCGGCGGTGGGAGCGACGCCTTTGAGCCCTCGGCAGCCGGAGGAGGGGCTGGGGCGCGGCGCCGAGCCCCCGGCACAAGCGTCCCCCGGGGCCGGGGCTCGGGGCCGGCCCCACGGGTGCCCTTTGGCCTCGGGGAGCCGCCCCGGGGGTGCCGGGCAGCAGCCGGGGCCGGCCGGGCCCCAGGGCCAGGCGCAGGCCGAGGCGGCCCGTGCGGCTCCCTCAGGGCGTCGGGCGGGCCGCGGGCCGGCCGCCATCTGCAGGCGCGGTGCTGCTGGCAGCGGGCGCTGATGCCGGGGCCGTGCCAGGGCCAGCGGCGTTTGCTGCGGGGCACCCCCTGCCCGGGGCCCTCCCGTGCGTGTCCCATGGGGGCTCGGGCTGCCACAGGGACGCGCCTGGCACGCTGCCGCTTTTGCGGCTCCTGGCACTCGACCCAAGGCGCCTGCGGGACAGGCAGGGGGAACCCATCTTGGGCTAACGCTGCCAGTTTTTCCCACTTGGCCTCTTTGTCCACTTTGTGCAAGCTCCATGATGCTCACCTAATCCTACTAGTCCTCCTTCTGCACCAAGGCCTTGAGCCGCAGGTTCTGGATGATATCCTGTTCCCAGGTGTCGTGCGCTAGCTCTCAGTCGCTGTCATCTTTCCAGCTGGGCTGCACTGAAGGTATCCTAGCATTGCCTTCGGACACCTCTGGCCAACATAATCTTGCTTTTTTTGGAAGCTCTTGGCCAATGCAGTCTTCCTAGTCCGAGTGTTCCTTAGAACTCTCAGCCTCTCTGGGGGACAGCTTTTGTGGGCTCTGTTCGTCCCAGTCCAACCCTTTTGGAGAGGTAGCCAATTCTCCTCCCAAATGCCCCTGCTCTGTGCCTTCTTCCCTGTTAAAACCTTCTTGCTGCCTCCTGGCTTCCCCCTGGGACAGCTCTTGCTTGCTGCAAGCGTTCTTCTCAGACAGTCCTGGTGGCTTCTGCCTTCTCCTGGGGACAGTGGCTGCTCAAGAGATTCTTCCCTGTCGGAAATCTCCCGGCAGTTCTTGTTATCTCCCAGAGACAGCTCTTGCTCCCTGCATTCCTCCCAGTCGGAGGCTACTGGGGAATGCTCCAACTTTGCTGGGCAGGGCTCTTGCTCCCTGCCTTCCTCCCACTCTGAGAAGTCCCAGTAGCTCCCACATTCCCCTTGGGACAGCTCTGGCTCAAGGCCCTCATCCCAATCCAAGAGCTCCAGGAGGCTACAGGCATCTCCTGGGGGCAGGAAGGGAAGGGAAGGAAGGGAAAGCGAAAGGGGGAAAGAAGAAAGGAATAACAACCAACCAAGCTAATTCACTTCTGCGGGCGATTTGATAAAATCACCAAAACTCTAAAAAAAAGTGTTCAGAATAAAAACATGACTCTGATTCCTATGGAGTTCAATGTTATAGAGCTTTCTTATTGTGGTATCTATGTAGCAGAAGGAAATTTTATGAAAACAATTGCAAAAAATGAAATAAATATGTTAAAAAAATATTTGACATAATAATCTCTCAGCATTGCAAGTTTAGTCTAGGAATACATAAAGGTTATAAAAGGAAAAAATTAAATGTGAAAAACACTGTTTTAAATTTCTCAATGTTATAGAGCAGAGAACATATTTTTTAAATTTTTTTAAAAGAAATTTTGGTATCAACCACTTCAGTGATTTTTTGTGGGTTTTTTTTTCTTCATGATGTGCATATGAATATATACGCCTTGGGAGTTGGGGTCTAATGGTGCGTTGAGATAGGCCTATATTTCCATAAGTTATCTTGCAAAAGATTGGTTGCTATTTTGGATACTTCTGTTTGCTTTCAGTTGTATTTTGGGGACCCCTTAATGTTTACAAATACTTAGCAATTGAAGAATAACTTTTCTCTTGTTTCTCAACAAGTTTCACAGATGAGGAAACCTTTCCAGTCCAGTGCTGAAGATGTGTGTTGGTGTCACACAAGAGGGTATGTATGTGGACAGAGGGCTCAGTGCTGAATTTAGGGGCTGGGAGAGGGCAGAAGGTGATCCCTTAAATTGAAATTGATTCAAGACTCATGGAAAAATGGCAAGGACAGAAAATACTGCCTTTTCTCCCACCTGAAATGGTTTTACTCACCATTTCTGTGCAGGAACTGTTACACTTGGTAAAGCAGGGGACAGGAAGAGGAGATAACGTGGTTTGGTCTCTGGATTGCCTGGATGTCTAAGGGACAAGTCAATTTGATGAACTGCTGGATGTCATTCCTGGGAAAACTGCTGTTCTTCTGTGTGGGCTTGGCAATCAGGGGAAGCCATGAACAAGATAGAAGGTGATGTTTGGTGTTCCTGTGTCCAATCCACAGTAGAGAAGAAAAGAGGCAGAGCATGGTAGGAGAATAAAGGATAATTATCCACCCAGACAGAGGAGGGATCTGAACTGCTTTTTAAAATAGAGGAAAACAGAGGGAAAATTAAAAAGGAAAAGAGAGAGCTCTGTCGCAGATTTCACTTACGATTCTTTCACATGGCAGGACTTGGAAAAGAAAATCTAGCAGCAATTAAACAGTGTGAAATGAACAAAATACAGGGCCTAGGGGATTACCCAGACCTCAGAGTGCTGGTGGCTCTCTGAGGGCAGGGAGGGCTGCAGCACATCTGCAGATAACATCTGCAGCAGGGCAGCCAAATGCAGGAGGTGTCATTCCTCATGGGACGCTGGGACTGCTCCATGTCCCTCATCCTCAGCCTTCTGCGTTGTTTGGTCTGGCTTCAGCGTACCAGGAGGTATTTCCTGTCACAAAAATGAAGTGGACCAGCTCTACTGTGAAGAAAGAAAAACTGGGAGAACTGAGGTTGTTCGGCCTGGAGAAGAGAATCTTTGGGGTGACCTCACTGTGGCTTTCCAGTACCTGAAGGGAGCTGTTAGAACCCAGGGCACGGGGAGTATTTCTCTGCCTGTCCTGGGAAGTCCTGACCCCCAGGAGAACACTGCTTTTAACCTTTATCCGTGGGGAAAGCTTCTAAGACTTGGGGATGAATTGGAATCTACGAGTGCGTGAAACAGATAGCAGTGTAGTTTATCACAGCGTGAAAAACTTAAGAGTTTTGGGTTTTTAGTATGGAAGTGGGTAGGAGACAAGATGGAGGGGTTTGGGTGTTGTCTGATCTCCTTCTTGTTCTTCATCTACTCCATTTTCTCTAGCGTTGGGAGCACAAAGCAATTGTGCTGTTTGTGAGGTCCCCAGGACGAGGTGAGAGATGAGAATTTGACTCCATGTTCTCAGAAGGCTGATTTATTATTTTATGATATTATTTTATGATATTATATTAAAAGTGCCATTCTAAAACTATACTAAAGAAAGAGAAAGGATACATCAGAAGGCTTCACAAGAAGAATGGTAATGACAGCTCGTGACTGACTCAGAGAGTCTGACACAGCTGGCTGTGATTGGTCATTAAGCCAAAACAATTCACGTGAAACCAATCAAAGATGCGCCTGTTGGTAAACTATCTCCATACCACATTCCAAAGCAACCAGATAATTACTGTTTTCATTCTTTTTCTGAGGCTTCTCAGCTTCCCAGGAGGAGAAACCCTGGTGAAGGGATTTTTCAGAAAGTATCATGGTGACAAGTGATTGGTGAGAAAGAGCTGCAATGCAGGCGTTGCATGGACAGACAAATCATTAGTTATTGGTAGAAAGGTAGAAATAAAGCATGTTCTAAGAGTTAATTGGACAAAAGAGCTTTAAAAGGCCTTGAATCTGTGTTTCTTTTGACTTTTGATGCCTTTCTCTTTGTACGCTGAGATGTAGGCGGCGTGCCAAACTTTTGATAAGATGAAAATAAACAACAACCTGAAGACTGAAAAAAACCAAGAGTCCCATCCATCTCCCATTCCTGGCACAGAACTTGGGGTTGGCACTGGGTGGGTTTTAAGGTCCCTTCAACCCAGACCATTCTGTGATTACATGAAAGTATTTTGCTCTGTTTTGTGAAGCTTTGTGAGCTCCCTGAGCACAGTTCTGGTTCCCAGCATCGCAGATGACTCCAGACAGTTTCCAACAGCAGTCTCTCAATGTTAGATGTCTGAGGGTTGTTCTGGTGGCCTTCGTAAAAGTTCCCCAATATGTATTTAATTAGATTCAGAACTTTAAAGTTTCCTCAGTCCCTTTTGCAAGAATGAAATTGTAAAGTTTTGCAGCCCTTTTAAACTTGAAAAGAAGCTCCAAGACAAATGCAGCTCGAGAGAGAAGCCTTTGTACAAGTACAGTTGTCAATTATATAATGTACTACTCAGTTCATGAAATTACAATACATCATAAGTCACCTTTTTCATTCTTAGTTCTTCTGTGTCATTTTATGTAGTCCCAAAGCATTTTAACCCTCCTGATCTTTAAATAGCCGTAATTTTCTGTAATTAATAAGATTTAATGTAACAGATAAGCAACTTATGACTCATACCTACTTGACTGTTTAATGCTAAAAATGCAGAGCCTGATCATTCAACTCATTAATAAAGATGAAAATCAAGGCAGGGTCTGTGTTAAGGCCCAAAAAAATGGTGATCTGTACATTATACAGAGAAAAACAAAGGTTTTTAAAGAGTAAACAAGATTTCACAGAAAGAAACACAAAATAATCACCTCCCCCTTTGTGGCTAAAATGTGAAGTGAAAATAAAATGCAAAACCATGACATTTGTAATGTACTTGAGGATCTGTGCACTCATCACATAACGCAAAATATATCATGCAGAGAAAAATTCAGGAAATTGAGAAAAATTTCATTTTTATGGATGCATGGTAGCTGCTTGCTAGAAACATGTTTAAATGCCTTTTTCAGATACTCAAACACAACTGCAGATAAATTATGGTGGGTTTTTTTGTGCAACCTAACTGGCCTTTTACTTAGAGAACAAATAGTGTGGATACATTAAAGACCAACGTTTTTGTGATAATTTGTGTAGGAGTGTAGGAAATTTTTGTTTGAAAACAAGAGTGTATAAGGAAAAATAAACTCTACATATATGAAATGTGAAGCTAGTAATCAAATTTGAAGCAAAATTTTGCTAAACTGTTATCATGCAATTCTTTGCAAAAATTACAGTTAAAATGTCAATTAAAACCTACTAATGTGAAAAAATAAAGAGTTAAATTAAAAATAGCTTTATGAAGCTTCCACGAAAAGCAGAGAAGCTGTGGCAAAAAAACTATTTGATTAATAGCATCAATGAAATATGAGGAATTTTATGCGGCCATGTATATGGTTTCTTGAACTCTGAGTGTGTTGTGTGATAACTTGGAAATATTACATTTTATTTCATTAATATCTTTGGTTGTTTTTGTATTTTATTTTCTGTCTCAAACGAATCTGTAAATTTGCCAAAGAAAAGACTGTATATTTACCCCATCAGGATGTGAAATATAGGTTTGGATGGTCACTTTCTGTGTCATAAATAATCGTTCTTTTCTGTAATATACCTAAATAAAAATGCATTGATTAAAAAAGCCAATTCATCATTGACAGAGAGGGACTGATTCATCACTGTGTGATGCCATGATAATATATCATTTATAAATCTTCATAAACCACAGACTTTTCATATTCCTTGTGTCTTTAATATGTCAATGGTTTTGCAGCTTCTGCTATTGGAAGGTAATATTTTCAGGAAGTATACTTGAAGTGAGTTCATTTTACTGGAACTAAACCCTCAAGAAATCATATTGTCTTTCTCATGTGCTTTGCTAGATGGTGATAAATTTTCTTATCTTTAAGCCTTTTTCAGTTGCTGGGTTTTCCATCACACACGATGACTAACTTTATATTAAAAATTTAAATTGTTTTCCATTTGCTTTCTTCTTTGCATGACAGCAACAGACTTGTTTGTCTCGCAGTGTCTAAACATAAGGAGAACAAATGTTCCACAACTGTGATTTGTTTAGGACAAATATTCCTGAATTTGCAAGTTCACAGAATCCCAGGTTGGGAGGGACCTCAAGGATCATCTGGGTCAAACTTCCTTGGCAAAATCATAGTCCAGGCAAGGTGGGCCAGAGCATTGTCCAGCTGAATCTTAAAAATATCCAGTTCTGGGGAATCCATCCCTTGCCTGGGGAGATGATTCCAGTGGTTGATTGTTATGGGGAAAACGTTTCCTCTTGTGCCCAGGCAGAGTCCCTTGGACCCCTCAGCCCTGGTCCCCTCCATGGGCTCCGTGCACAAAGGGAGTCTCCCCCTCCTCTGTTGCCACAGACACATTTTATGGAAAAGCCTTTCCTTAGGATTTTTCTTCTTGAGAAGCTGAGAGGCCTCAGGAACAAAATGTAACCAATGGTTATCTGCTGCTGTGGGATGCAAGAGGTGCATCTGGGATTGGTCTCATGTGGTTGTTTCTAATTAATGGCCAATCACAGTCCAGCTGGCTCGGACAGAGAGTTCAAGCCACAAGCCTTTGTTATCATTCTTTCCTATTCTGTTCTTAGCCGGCCTTCTGATGAAATCCTTTCTTCTATTCTTTTAGTATAGTTTTAATCTAATATATATCATAAAATAATAAATCAAGCCTTCTGAAACATGGAGTCAGATCCTCAACTCTTCCCTCATCCTCGTCCCTCATCCCTGTGAACACGGTCACACTCTGGGGCCACCTTTAACCAGGGGAGCACAGGTTGAGGTGTCCCCTCATCCTCCTCTCCTCAGGGCTGAGCACACCCAGCTCTCTCAGCCTTCCTTCCCCCCAGGTCAGATTTCCCAGCCCTTGGATCCTCTTTGTGGCCCTTCCCTTCAGCCTCTCCAGCCTGCCCAGCTCTGTGTGGCACAGCAGGGACCACACCTGGGCACGGGGCTGCAGGAGGGACCCAACAGGAGCTGAGCAGAGTGGGGTGATGCATTTACCTCTGATTTACATGCCCCTGTTGGTGCCACCCTGTTGGCTTTCCCTGCTGCAGCAGAACCCTGGTCACTCACCAGTCTGGTTTCTCCTCAGGATTCCCAGGTCCCTTTCCACAGAGGTCCCTTTTCACAGAGCTGGTCCCCAGCTGGGTGGATCCCAGCCTATGCTGCACAGGTTTTCCCAAATTCAGGGCCTTACACTTGTGCTTACGGAATTTCAGGGTGGTTTTTCTCCCCCCTCTTTTCCAGCCTGTCCAGATCTTCCTTCAGGATAAGCTCTTCCTTCCAAAGTGTCTGCTTCCCCACATAATTTGGTATTATTAGCAAAATTCATCAGGATATGCTTCATGTCATCATCCAGATCACTTAAGAAGATCATCAAGAATATTTGGTCTAATTTGGATGCGTGGGGGACCCCATTTGGGACAGTCTGCCAGTTCGGAAGGGATCTATTTACCATGACCCCCACCATGTGTCACCTGTCAGCCAGTCCCCCACCCACCCCACAGACCCCTTGCCTAGAAAATACTGAATAATTTATTTCAGCAGAAGACTGCAAAAAAATGTATTGAAAATCTTGGAGAAATCCAGTTGCCTGGAAAACAGAAAAGATCTTCCCAAAAACATTAGAGTGAATATGAAAGCGAACTTTTACTTGAAAGTTTTAAGGTACGCAATATGGAAAAAAAATCACACGTGATACAGTAATTCTACAATTTTTATATGGTTAGTAAAGTAGTATATCTGTCATCTATTATCCAATTAAAAGGTTTGTATTTAGGTAATAATTCATGGGGTCCTGCCCCACTGGAAGCAGTTCAGAGGTTTCTTTTGTCCCACTTTTGTTATGTCTGGTCCAGATTCTGATTGGAAAAAAGAACTTCCCTCTAGTTGGTTCTCTTCTTGGAATAAGACTAAACAATATTTTAGGAATATTTTTAAAAGGTCAGCTTAGTGCTCCTAAATGTAGGGAATAGAGATAGGAAATGTGCTAGAAGCTACAGCCATGCTTCAGCAACCTACAAATATATGAAAAATATACAAAAGCTAAAAATCTAAGGCATCAAGGTAATGGTCACTGCTCACATCAGCCAAGCAGAGGGCTTTGTCAGAGAGAGCGTTCAGGTTTGTCAAGTAGAATTTGTTATTGGTGGATTAATGTGGCCTTTTCTCCAGTCTGACTTCTCTGACTTCTGATAACCCTCAGGAGGATCCATTCCAGAACTTCCCCAGGGACTGAAGAAAAACTGATGGGCTAAAAATTGAGTGGATCCTCCACCTGAGGCCTTGCAGATTGGTGTTCCATTAGTCTTCTTCTAGAATTCTGGGATGTCCCCCAACCTCCATAGCTGCAGAGAAAAAGGAAAGAATCTTCTGAGTCATGTCAGCCATCATTCCTAACACCACTGGTGGGTCACAGAATGGTTTGGTTGGAAGGGACCTTAAAAATCACCCCCTGCCCTGGGGACCTTCAACAAGAGCAAGTTTCTCCAAGCTCCTTCCAACCTGGCCTTGAACCTCCAGGGATGAGGCATCAGGGTCCATCAATTTTTGACCCACCAATTTTTTGACCCCCAGTTTTTAGGGGTCAAGCTTCAACAGATGTCCACAACTTTTCAACAGTGTAGATAATTTTTTCCCTTTCTCCTTTAAAATTCCAGGCCATCAGAGCCTAGGAGGTTCTCCATTGGCCTAAAAGTGTTGAAATTAGAACATTCATCTCATATGGAGAAGTAATTGGACTAGGCAGTGTGTTCTGTTTCAAGAAAAAAAAAAACCCAAAACACCATCAAACAGAAACAAACAAACAAAAAAAAAATTAGTCCAAAGGGAGAGAGTGTGAAAGGTGAAAGCTGGTAGAGCAAGGGCAAAAGTATTGACTCAGTAAACTAACTGCTGGAAAAAGGTGTTTTGACACAGAAATATTCTGAGGTCTCAGTGTGTAGGAAAAATGTGTATTTTCAGAAAAATGTGTAGGAAAAATGTGTATTTTCAGAAACCTACACTTTGGGAAGGGAAGTGAGTGATGAGTGCAATGGTGATTTTCAGTGAGAGAATTTGGGTTGAAACACATTTTTCAAATCCTTACATTAATTATTTTGCTGCTTGTGCATTTGCATAAACATGATTAGGAGAATTTAGAACTCTGTTGGGTGTAAATTAGACATATTGGAATTATGCTGATTTTCAGATATACCCCCTCACCCAGAAAAATTATAATGAGTGTTTGTGATTAAAGGAAGTTTGAAGAGTTCTTGCTCATTTAGAATATTAGGATGGGCTGGGGGTGCTAATGAAGTGCAAAATTAAATTCTAACAATGATGTAAATACGGGCACGAATAAAACTAAAGGTATTGTTGGACTTCCAGGGACAAGATAAAACTATTTTGAAACTATCAAAGGATAGTAAAATGAAATAATTTTTTAGGTTTGCATCGTGCTGGGGGTGTGTCTTTTCTGGATGTGGCTTCAGAAAATCCCACAAAAAACCCAAACAACTTCCTGTGTTTAATGTTCATGATAAACTAACAGACAAGGGAACTTATGAATGTGGCAGGAATTTGCTGGACCATTAATATAGTCTGACATCTTCATCATCAAAAGTAGGAAAAATTATCACTTGGTGATGAGTAGTTAGAAAGTTATCCTAGAGGAGAGAGAATTGATGTTTTTAGTGAGACAGAGTTTAGTGCATTTGCACTTTAGTGAGACAGACATTTTGCTCCAGTAATCATGATGAAGAAAAGCCGACTTTCCTTGATTATACATGACATTTTGCACAAAACAAAAAATGTTTAATATTTCTTCTTCTCCTGAAATGAGCAGAGATGCATTTCCAGAAGTAGAAAATCTTGAAAATGCAGGTTAAAATATGTACATATTTTTGGTAATATCGTCTGCATGATACTTGAGTGTTTATCTCCATTTGCATTTCAATAGGTTGCAAACACTTTTAACAAAGGGAAAGATTTTAAGGGGCTAGAGAAAGAGATACAGCAGAAATAGATATATACAGCTTAAACTGTATCAGGCAGTGATGTTAGATTGAAAAAAGACTACTGAGGGAAATAATAAGGTTATCGTAAAACCACCAAAGCAAGGAAATTTAAAATTAATGGATAAGATTGATTTATTTTGTTACTTTAAATCCATAAGGGCTTTTTTTTTTGCATTGCTTTCATATTTAGTTTTTATACTAACAAAGTGAAAAGAATAGAAGTATTCACTTCAGCTAAATGTGTTTAGTTTTACTTCAAATTTTTGGAGGAAGAGAACAATCAAATAAAATCCTGGAACCCTTTATGCAATGAGTCCCTTATGCTTTTTGTTATTCATTGAATGGTAGCAGTAATAGAAGAGCTAAATAATTTTAGCCAGTTGCACCAAACCCCTAAATTTTCAGTTGTGAGTCTCACTGGCATTTTCAAACTGCAGATTTGATCATTCAAGTCAGAAGAAATACTATGGAAACGCATTTTTTTTGTGTGTTGCTATGATTAAAGAAATTCATTTTCATATTAGTTTTGAAGCCCTCTCTAAGAGTTGCATGTTGCCTCCTGCTTGCCTCTGTAGTTATTGCTTGTTCCTTTGTGTTGGTTAAAACAGTAAGAGAGAGGGATTTAAAATCACTTCAAGTACTTAAAAGATGCTTTTGTGAAGAACTTAATTTCTTGCAAAATCTCTGCTGCCACCCTCTTTTACTGCCTTTATAAACTCTGTAAAAATTGTAGTTGCACAGAAATATTTTGAGTTTCCTTGCAAAGCCCTTTAGAAATGTGGCTGAAGTTTGTTTTACTTTAAAAACTACTGGCATCTATGCATCTTGGGTGATTTCATTTGTGACCACGACTCCTTACCTAGAACCTCACTTGTGCGTTGGTTTAATTCTAAACAGACCTCAATGCCCAGCTGCAGATTTTCTGTGTATTTGCTGATCCATTTCAATATTTACCTCGTATTTCCCTACATTTCCTTCCTTTTTTTTTTTTTTTTTTTTTCTTTTTTTCCATAACCACTTCTGCTCCTAGTGATGGTGCAAACGTCCCAGATTACTGCAGGAGTGATAAATGGTGCTGATGCCTTAGGGTGGTACCTGAGTAAATTAGCTGCTAAAAGCTAAAATCTTCACTTTCAATTTTTGATGCTGCTTTGCAGCACTGGCTTTTCATTCACCGCTGAGTTGTCTTCGCTTGCTGTGTGATTTAATTATTCTTCACAAGGTAATGAAAATTTAGAAAGGCATAAGGAAGACAAATGCGGTTTTGCAGCTGAAGCTGCACAAGAACACAATGGCTACAGAATAACGGAGGGGTTTCTGAGCTGCAGAAAACATTTTAAAAGCTTTTAGAATGTGCAATGTGCGCTCTGTAGAAACAACTTGTTGCCTGGAGGATTCAAGTACTTTTATATTTTAAGGTGCAGAGCTCTTTAAGCCATAAAATCCTTCTTATACTTTCCCATCTGTTTAGAAGAGTCAATATCAGATAACCAGGGGAGACGGGAAGAAGAAATTATTTTTTCCAAATAGAGAACTGCTGGAACAGAAGATTTGTCTTCACATTAGCAGGACTTTGCACACCTTTCTCTGTGATTTTTTTTTTTTTTTTAAATTTTATTTCTTGGCTCCTAAGTCTACAGGAACATGACACTTCCTGGAGCTAAGGCCAGCAGAAATTTGTGCATATTTGCTCTCTCTCAGACAGGGAGAAAACAAAAAAAGAAAACCACAACTAATGTGGTTCCAAACTTGTTTATCTGTTTATTCTCCCATAAGTTTTAAAGATAAATTTATGACTCTGCTGGTAACTCGTGCTTGCTTGGTTTCAAGGCAGAATACAGAAGGATTTTTCTAAGATTTTGGGGTTTTTTTAATGTGCATTGAATATCCAGTCACTTGCTTTCCACCTTTTGGGCCTGAATTTCTTCATTTGTGGCTCCTTCTGTGTGTCTGAGACAATCTTTCATTTCCAACCCACCAATGATCACTCTTTCCTCAGTCCTCCTAAAACCTCTACTCTCCTGAAATAAAAAACTACATATTTTACTCTTTAATTATTTGTCCTTATCATTTAGTTATATGTCCAGCAAATACATAGAGCTCCATCATTCAGGGCATAATCTCATGCCTGACACTGTTGACATTTTAAATACTGAAATAAACCTTTTGAAATAAAACCAGTTAGAAATGTTCACATTTCAGTTTAATTTCACATAATAACTTCTCCCTATGCAGTTGTTTTTTATTGTTGGTTTTTTGGCTTTTTTAATGGTCAGCTGTTTTATTTCTGCTTTTGAAGTTTTGGACTGATGTAAAATATATTTGGATAGATTCCAGCAGCAAATAAGAATGCAATTTAAGTCCATTTTCCCTGAAAGATATGGATTTCTTTCTATTTAAATGCCTCGGAGAAATATACTTAGCTATTTTTTTAAAAATCCAATCTTTTTTATCACCAAATTTCTCCAAGCAAAATTAGAATTTTCCATGGGGGAAAGGAAATGCTTTCATTTGAAACACTCATGTTCAAGTTGATTGGTTTTGTTTTGAACTCACTGTTGAAAGTGAGGTAATTAAAAGCTTCAGTTTCATTGTTTTGGGGGCTTTTTACTCTTAATTGTTCATTGTCAAGTAATATTTACTCTAAATGAGGATTATGTAGAGGTAAAAATACTTTCTTTTTGCTGGAGAGAAACTCAATCATTTAGTCAACAATATTAGTTCCTTTATTAAAACAAATCCCATCCGTTGTAGGAAATTTATCTTTCAGGTAAGTGGGGCAGACAAAAGTCTCTGGCTGACAGAAGAAAACACCACTGAGAAGGAAAACACTGCTAATTACAGGTGCAGGTTAAGTAAATCCACCATTATTTTTCTATCAAATAAAAATTACAGCGTTGTGAAGGATTCACAGCTCATTAGCCCACAGCTGCTTAACTCAGGTGACTCTGGCCTCAAAAATATCTTTAATTGTCTCAGAACCCTGAGACAGCAGCCAAGACCTGTGAGCAGGCAGCTGTGGATGTGCTTTTCCAGGAAACATTTCACAAAGTCTCTTCTTCTTCTTCTTCTTCTCTTTTTTACTCCCTCTGGTTGCATAAATATTTGAGCAGAAAAAAGTCCCAACACAAACAACAACAACAGCACCCCAACATGAAATATCAGTGAACCCATTTGTACATTTATGAATTAAATGTATCTTTTGCAGCAGGCATAAATGTGAAGGAAAAAAAAAAAATCACTATGGGCTGTTCCAAATAAATGTGTGAGTGGCATAAGTGTAAAGAAATCAGTGAAAGGGATAATAGGGATGGAACTTAAAATTTTATTTGCCAGTTTTTAACAGTGCTGTTAGGAAAAGGAAATATGAGATGGCATGAAAATAAGCATGTATATTTGGAATGTAACAATAAGCATGCCAGGGTAATGCATGGAGATTCAACACCTTAGGAATTAACTAAAAGTGAAAACTGCAAAGCACTTTTGTGAGTGGAAAAATGGCAATGCTCAATAAAATGATCTTCTGCTTAGTTTGGAAACCTAACGGGTAGGAACAGCAACAACATCCACAACAGGAATTAAGGTTGCCCAAAATAATGAAAAAAAAAAAATTAAGATGTCTTTCCTTGAATGTCTTACCTTGGTTTTTTGATTTCTTACATAGCTGTTTAACATATCAAAATAATAGTAGTGAGAAAAAATAGCTATTGGCAATAATAGAGTCAGCTGATTAAATAGTTATTTGGTTAGTATTTGTTTTCTCACAGAAACAATAGTGATCAATGCTGCTATACAAAAATCTAAAATATGCTATGTTCCTTACAAAAGGATCACATTGAAATGGGTGCTGTGGTTGACCCTGTTATTCTCTTTCAAATTATATATTTTCATTATATAATTTGGGATAGCTCAAGTCATTATCAAGCTCATTGTGTGTTGCTTGAACTGCATTATTTGAATTTCCTGTGTCTGGTCTTTCTCTGTCCTTTAGATTCTGGTGATTCCTCTTACACACAAATTCGGCAACACCATTTGCAACTCACTTTTCTGATTTCAATGCCGTTATTCTCTGCCAAAAAGCATCCAAAGTTTCACTTTCATTTACAAGTCTAAAAGAACTTTTGGGAAAAAATGCCTGACGTCAAATTAGTTTCTCCTATAGAAGGTGTTAGAAGTCAAGTGTGTATTTTATTTCCATTGGAAAAGATCTCGAGGTAGTGGCTTTCCAAATGATTGATCTAAGCCATTACTGAAACTCCAGCTCTTATTAGTTTTTGCCCATAATTTTCTTTTATGATGCCATTGACTTCACTAAGAAATTTTACTGGAGATTGAAGTCCTTAATAGCAATATCTGAGTAAATCTGTTATTAGGAAATAATGAGTTCAAATGGGTTTTAAAAATTTCAGGAAACTTGTGAGATTTTTATATCAAAGAGGTCAGAGGCAGAAAAAAAACCCTAAATTGTAAGCATGGAAGGATTGAGAAGTTTGGACTGAAAAAAAAAAGCCCTGGAGATCCTGCAGTTTAACAGTGTCTTATAGAATAAAGTGCAGAGATTCTCTAAACAAAACATTCCAAAGTTTACATACATCCCATCATGATGAAGGATTTTTTTTTTCCCCAACTGCTTTCAATATTTATTTCTCTACAAGTGCTGTGGTGAAAGAGGATGACCTACAAGATTAAAAATGTGTTTGATATGATGCAGAAGGGGTTTAGCTATTTTTCTCTTTTTAATTTTTTAGACCACAACACCCAAAGTGATTGGAAAGATGAAACATGGGTTTTACCTGTAGACTAATGCAATTAATTTCCAGAATCAGGAAACCCCAGACACTTCAGCTTCAGGGAAAAAGGATTTTGTTTTTGTGATACTGAGGAGCAATTTCCTGCACATGAAGTATGTGTCTCACTCTGAGTGATCAAGACTGTGCTAGATTGTATCAGATCTATTGCTGGTTTTAGACAAATTTATTTAAATTGTTTTTAGGAAACGGCTAAGATGAACACAGGACACATTTAATGTTCAATCCATATTTTGGGGGCAGAATCTACTTATTTTTGTGCATATATAGAGCTTTTTAGCACTTTAGTTAATCATAAACATCTGTGGTGTTAATCAGTAGTGACAATGTATCCATTTAACTTGTGCTGTTCCATGGTTACGTTAAATAAATTTTATGGCTTTCATGAAATAGGAGGAAATAATCAAACCTTAAATATTTTTGCAACTAATGTACAACGGGTCATGATCTAATTACGATCAGGTCACCACAGCTGCTGTAGCAGGGAATAAGTCTGAATTTTAGTCAAGATCTTTCACATTAGTAGACATTAAACTATTTAGAAGCTTTTTCCTGACTTTCCTTTTTCCTGACTTTAATACTGAAAATTTGCTTTTCAATATTAGCATGAGGAGGGCCAGAAGACTGTCACAAAATTTCGTCTGATAAGTCTATGAAAACTAGAAAAACCCAGTTATTTGTATATTCTTAATGCATCTACTACAACATCCAATGAAAGAGCCACTTCCTTTTTCTGTGCAAATTCCAGTTTTTTGTCTCCTTTGGCTTCATTTGCTGGTTGATAATATTGACTCCTTTTTAAAGGTGTATTGTCAACTCCAGACATTAGAAATTTTCTTCAGGAATGTGGATTTGTTGCTATATGATTATTTTAGAAATAAACCAGTGTTCTGGTTTCTTTGGCTTTTCTGACTCAAAATGTAAAAGCCATTAAAATTTTATTTTTTGTTAGTTAACTATTTTTTTTAAACTGTAAAACTATTTAGCAGAAACAGAACATTTTAGAATAAGTACTTGAAGCTCAGTTACATTCTCAGCAACCAGGTACTGAGAAACCACAGGAGAAAGTTTTGAGACTTTTAAATGGGAAGGTGCATACAGAAAATAAAATAAACAGCAATCCTGCTCCCTACACTGGAAAACTAAAGGAGGGTACTGAAAGGACTGACTCTTTTTTATCAGAGAAGGGCTTTTTTTAAAGTTGTGGTTTTGATGTTGCCCTCAACCTACATTTCTTTCTCTTCGAGTTCTATAGATGCAATAAAAGAGAAGTAATAACAGAAAACCTTCAGTTTAAGGAGTTGCTCACAAAATAAAAGAGAGGCAGTATCCTAACTGCAACATGTAGCTCTGGTATGTTTTCAGAAATACAGCTTGTGGTTTGCTTTAACTAGTTCCATTTTTGTTTGCTTAAAATTTTTGCTTTCAATTTTATTGCAGACTGATTTCACTTTACTTTTTTTTTTTCTTTGCAATGCAAAAATTAGACTCATCTAAAAAAACCAAAAACTAGAGAAAAACATATAGACATCAAAGCTTACATTTAAAAAATGCATTACGTGCCTGTTTTTCTCTCCTGTCTTGACTGAGATTCTTGATAGAGAAAATAGGCTTTGCTCTGTTCAAAATAGAGATTATTTGGTTTTTTTAATTGGCTGATTTATATTTTGTACTTACAGAGAAAAGGATGTGCTTTTGGACAAGGATTGTTATTAATTTAGCCATATGAAAATTAGAGCTTGTCATAAGAAAAAAAAAAAAATTCCTTTCTTTTTCAATGGATTTGTGTATAAGCAGAATTTTCTGCCTTGCTCCTCCCTTTCTTCTTTTCTTTATCTTTTCATTCCCCCAATTTATTCCTGACTAGCAATTACTCTGTCTCGTATGTTTTTCTGTACCACATATTCTCACTGAACATTAGGTCGGTCAGGAGGGGTGATGCAGTGTGTTTTTCCTGCACAGTTGCAGCGGCAAATTCAGCCCGCAAAAACTTCCTTCCATTTCCTGTCTGTCCCCTTTGTCCAGCATCCTCATCTTCATCTGATGCTGGAAAAGAACCCAGCTGACCCAGCTGAGCGTTGCTGGGCTCTGATTGACTTCAGTTCCCTGTGGCCCATTTAATGTGAAGTCTTCCATAACTTCAGAGTGTCAGGAACATGGAACCACAGGGTTTTTTTTCCCCTTTTTGATGTACATGAAGCTAAATTGCTCTAAAACCTCACAAGTCCAAATAGTTAAGAATAGATTATGTCTTGCTTAGATTATTTTAAACCTTTAATTGGGAAGTGAGGCATTCTATACATACATTCATAATTCTACAGCGTTACTGAGGAGTGATGCATTGGCTGAAAATCTTTTGGGGCTATTCATGTGGAAATTGCACTCTACATAATGTCTCTGTCAAAATTTGTAAGTTTATCTTGTGGGAAATGGGAGAGATTTGCTTCATTTATTGACTTTGGTTTCACTTCATATTTATAGGAAAAAAATCCATATTTTCTGTAATTCTTATCATCAGTATTGTCACTACTATATTTTATAATATATATAAATTGTAATTTATATATATTTTAATTCTTTTATAATTTTATAATTATAAATATATAAATATATAAGTTATATATATTATAATTATTTTATATATTATAATTCCTTTTATAATTCTGTTCTAAAATTCTCTTTTAAAATTCTGCACTGATTTCAGTGCAGCAGAAAGCTTCCTGCCAAACCTCTTGTGGTTGTGGGTAAGATCATGGCATGTGTTTTACTGTTTTATTATTAAACTATTTTCTTGCATAGCTTAACAATAGCTCATGAGACTTTTGATGCGTGTGGGAACTCCATTTCAATTAAATAATTAGTAAACCTTGAAAGAAAGGAAAAAGAAAGAGTGAAAGGTTATGAAAAGGTTAGTCTACATTTTTTTATTTGTTCCTTGTCAGAATAACCTTTTGGGCATCTCATGCTATTTCAGTCAAAGGATCCTGGTCAAAATTCAAAACACTTTGGGGCTGTTAAGATACCTTTTGCACTTTAAATGGTCATTCTATTTGTGCTGTATGAATCTTTATTCATTTCAATTTGCTCTATGCAGTTTGGGAGCAGCTGATATCCGGGGAAAAAAGCACTTGGTGCTCCCTGAGTTAAAGTGAGTGAGATCCTGGTATTTCCTTGCAGCTGGAAATGAACTGGAAATAAACACTGAACAACTCCAAGCCATCAAGTCCCACTCCTCTGAGCTGCTGCTGAAGGACCATTACAGGCTATAAATACACATTCAGCATCCTCAGCAAACACAGGCTGAGCAGGAAATTTGGCTTCAGTTTCAGCGTCTGGGAAAGGGCAAAGCCGTTCTCTAAAATACCCTGGTGTGAGGTGGGTGCTGGGGGTTTGGGCTATGGGGGGAAAAAAAATAATAATAATAATAATAAAAAAAAAAATCTTTAGACTGTCCTCTTTCAGAAAGTCAGCAAATACTCTGCCTGTCCAGCTCGTGGCTTTAGCAGGCACAAGTTAATGCTGCAGCAACCGTCCCTGCGAGGCTGATACAGCCCATTAAAATTGGGGGCACTTGGTCACTTTGTAGAATGACTTCAGAAATAAGCTGTAGCTTCTGAGAAGCCTCTCTGAGGAAATGAAATGCAAAGTGAAGTTCTTTAAATGGTCTCAGGTAGAGAGAGTGTGTGTGTGTGTGTGTGTGTGTGTGTGAGGGGCAGGGAAATGATATCTTTTCACTTTGCTTTGTTCTTGGTTTTTATTTTCACCTGAAAGGTGCTCGGAACATTATTATATTTCTTAGAGTTTCAGGTGATGAGTTCAACGTTTATTGTGTTTGAAATGTGTTTTCCAAATAAAAGAGGTTATCTTCCCTTTTCTCTGTGATTCTTTGCCTGTGAATTTTTGCTTTTTTATATTAACAGAGCAAGCTGCAGTGGTATGACCTGCTGCAGATGCTGATTTATTTCAAAGGCTCTCTCTTTCAATAGGAGCAAAAGGAAATAATGAAAAAAAGATGTCCTTATTGTGTTATATTAGAACTTCTGGTCTTATTTTAATTTCATGCATTTACTGTACATAATTTTGTAAAAATTTTGTAAAAACAATTGAAATTATCCACAATCTCTTCCTATGGTCTGTAGCCAGCTTTGTTGCTTTGAAGATGGGGATCTGGTCTTCAGAATACCACAATATCTCTAATAAAATGTATGTAATTAGTTAAATTTTTCTATATTGTTTGTATTTATGGGTTTATTGTGATTTTCTCTCTCTTCATTGTGGAAATTCTGAAGTACACCCATTTGTCATAAATTAGTAGAAATGATTGGGCTGTTGGACAAAAGCGTGGAACAGACTAAAACCATCAAGGAAACTAAAAGTAATGGAATAATAAAAAAAAAAAGCCAAAGATTAAAGAACAATAAAAGTCACATAATATGTAGGTCTAGTACATTGCTCATAATGAATACCATTCAGCACATCAAAAACGCTTTTGTATTTCTGTTTTTTTTCCTGCAGTTATTTATTTTAACATATATGTACATATATTTATCTCAGGTGTGAAGATAAATAGCTGCAAAGTGCCAGAACAATGACAGCAGATTAGAAAATCCTGATTTTTCAGCACACCAGCACATCAGGACTTGCAGCCTTACACACCTTTTAATTTCTTCCCACAGCTGGGCTTCAAGCTTTATTTTTCTGATTTTACATTCATCCAGTGGGAATATTTAGAAGTCAACAATTTAACTAATGATTGCATTGAACTGCTGGAAATGAATTGTTGAAGATTATATAAAAAAAGAGTTTGAAAGTCATTTTTGTTTGACCCTCAGATATTAAAAAACGCCCATGGTCCTTTAGAAAGGTGTTTGCCTCTAAGAGCTGAGACAAAAAACTTTAACTTTGGTGAACCTTCTTAGGTAACCTGTGTGCCTCTCAGACTTGGTGGTAGTCATAGGTCATTTTACTGAAATTATTCAGTATAATTCATGATGACTCAGATATATTCTGCATCAGCTTTGGCTGGGCCAGGGCAGGTTGAGGGTGGACAGCAGCAGGAATTTCCCCATGGAAAGGGTGCTCAGGCCTTGGAAGGAGCTGCCCAGGGCCAGAAAGGGCTGGAGGTGGCACTCAGAGCTCTGGGCTGGGTAAAAGATGGGGATGGGTCAAGCATTAGACTGGATGGTCCCAGATGGGCACCATCTGATGGTTTTTATTGCCAGCCGGGCGTCTCCATACAAATCACAAACAGGATGGGACTGCTGGGGAACGTGCCTGGAGCTGTTTGATTTCCCAGCATCACTCCCATTCCATGGCTGTGGCAATGGGAAGATGCCACCAGCTCACATCCCAGGCAGCAGACACAGAACTCAATGTTACAACTCACTTTATGAGTTTTTTGCCCAATCCCACAAAGCAAAAGCACATTGACAGTGTTTATATCTGTACAGTAAATATTCTATATTGACAGTAGTTCTGTCCAATCACTATAAGCACAGGTACCTTTGGTTAAACAATGCCTGCTTATTTCAAATACAATACCTGCTTGTGAGCCTTGAAACACAATGCACAGAGCTCCATTATTGAGCTTCAACCTTCCTGATATCTTGCTAGATAAACTTTGCTGTAGCTTAGGGAGTTATTCTAGACAAGCATTAATACACAGACCATTTTGTCCTTGCTTTTCTACTTTTTAAATAATTTTTCTGCTGACCAATCTCATGGCTGCTGCTTATCTCCAATCACAGCTCTGCTGCCTCTGGGGCCTGCCTTTTGCAGCTTTCCCAAAACCCTCTGATTTTGTGGATTCCCACAGTTTCCAACATCAATAATTATGTCATTCTGTTAGCTATGTGGTTTTCAAAATGTTTAACAGTTGGGGTTTAGAAAACCCAGAGATTTTTGTGGTGTTCGCATATGAGGGAATTTACTCTGGAAATCTGCCTGAGAAGGAAGAAGAAGAAGAAGAAGAAAAAGAAGAAGAAGAAAATGAGCAAGAACAAGAAGACAAAGAAAAAGAAGAACAAGAAGAAAAAGAAGAATAAGAAGAAAAACAACAACAGGAAGAAGAAGAAGACGAGCAAGAACAAGAAGAAGAACAAGAACAAGAACATGAAGAAGAAGAAGAAGAACAACAACAAGACAAAGAAAAAGAACAAGAAGAACAAGAACAAGAAGAAAAACAAGAACAAGAAGAAGAAGAACAAGAAGAAGAAAAACAAGAAGAAAAACAACAAGAACAACAAGAAGAAGAAGAACAAGAACAAAAGAACATAAACGAGAAGAAGAAGAAGAAGAAGCCGAACAAGAAGAAAAGAGCAAGAACAAGATAGCAGAAGTAACTTTTGAATGGCAGATTTAAAGGAACAATTCAGCTCTCATAGATACAAGGGAATAAGGGTTGATATTCAAAATTTTAAAAGTACACAAAAGCAAGTACTTCTTTCCTGCAAGAATGCCTGTTAGTAGATTCAGCTAAACCTGCAAAATCTTGTTACCTGACAGAGTTTAGTAGTCAGAAAGAACAGCTGAGTAGATACTGAACTTTGTTTAACATATTCCCAAGTTTATTGCTTTGCTTCAAACTCTATGGCTTCATTGCATGCAGAGCAGACAGCTGGATTTGCCTTTGGAAAAAAAAAATAATACCTCCCTCTGGAATAGCACAGAATATTTGGCAAACAGACAAACATCAAGGTAATCCCTATTTTCAAAAAAGTAACCTCTGAAATTTTATGTGATGTTGTTGTGTGTGTTCCTATAAATGCTAATTCTTGGGTGTTTATGAGGTGTAAGTTAATAAAGCTGACAATAAAATTTTCTGAATGTTGTTTCTTTCCAAAATGTTTAGGCAGCCATCTGGGACATGTGAGGCCAGGTAAATACCTGGAATTTCTGGCCAGGGAAATTGAGGTAGAAAGTGAGATGGTTACTGGGGCCACAATGTCAATGAGATCTGGGAGAAAGCAATATTTTCTGGTAGTCATGAGCCTTTTCAGCACTTATTTATAACCAGACAGAAGTTCGTGGCCTTTAGGTGAAAAGCTCAACTTGTCTGAGTGTTAACCACATGCTACCTCATTTTCCTCCTTTAATGACTATTCACAAGGTCTCTCAGAGGATTTATATATTTAGAAATACATTAATTAATTTTTATTACTGCTATTATTATTATTGTTTTGTTGTTATTATTATTATTGTTGTTTATTATTATTACTACTACTCTTATTATTGGTTTTTTCTACTTCTTTTTGTTGCTATTATTATTATTAATAATTTTTTTATTCTTTATTTATTTTTTTATTTATTTTTATTTTTATTTATTTATTTTATTATTATTATTCCTCCTAAAATGTATTTTTAAGTTAAAATATTACCTTTAATATTTAACTTTTAATGTTAAGTTCAGGTGTATGGAAACTCTGCAGATGTAAAATTGGAATGTGACTTGTTCAAAGAGAGGGATTTTTTTTTGGTGGTGTCACCCTTTCAGCTCACTAAAAGGAAAGATTTACCATTCATAAGTACAATGCAAGTATTTTCCGTGAAAACTTACAAAATAGAACGAGTGAATCCTATAAAAATAATAAACTTAGACTCAATTTTTCAGCATGTTTGCAAAGCCCTTGGTGTACGTTTAAGAACATTTTAGGAATGAGTTTTCTTCTTCCCACTGGATGATTGAAGAGAACTTCCTTACTGGAATTTTGTATTTTCTATAAAAGCATCTGCTCATAATTTCTTTCCCCCAGATTCCTATTGATTCTAAGGTCTAGGTCCCTGTGATTTCCATAATGCACTCTTAAATTAATAAACTGCTCTTCTGCAGAATCTCAGTGCTTCTCTCCCCACCTGGCTGAACACAACCCAGAATTAATAAAAATAAATTGGGAATGAGCGATTCCCTTTCCAATCAGTTTGTAAGTGACAGTGCCAGAGGGAACGTTTCTAATCTTACTAAAGCTTAAAAATTTATGCTGGTCAACATATTTCGATGGTTTTTACAAAAGCAACTTAAAATTTTGGTTATTTAATTTAAAATTTAAATGTAAAGGAAGATGAGATTTTTATTGCCTGGTCAGAAGAGAAGCTTCCACCTGGAAGAATCAGGAGAAAAGCAGAAAAGGCTGGAGGCAGGTACCTTGGGTAAACAGACAAGCATCTTGAAAAATGTTCCTTCTCCTGCTTCAGCTGGTAGACTTTGAAATTCCTCTCTGATCACGACATTAAACCAGATGGATGAAGGAGCAGTGGTACCAACAGGGTCTCTTCTGCAGTAATATTTTAAATGCTATTCACTATTTATATATACATCTCCTTCCTTGAGAGTAACTCGTGATTTATGGGAAGTCAAGATGCTTCCTAAGGAATCACAGAGAAGTCGCAAAAAGGAATTCCACCCCTCTGACAAGGGAGTTGACATGTAATGACAAACACATCAGGACAATTGACAATAAACATGTCAAAACAAAGTTGTGTTTTGAAAATCACTGAAAAAAAATGTATCTAAAGAAGCCATAAGAGTTTTAAGAATTAGGAGGTGTAAAGAAGTTTTCCAAAGCTGAAGTGTTGACCTCATGGCAAAATAATGCAGTTCCAGGTATTTATACGAGAGGTGCTTTATTTCAGGTGAACATAAATATATCCAGAATCACAGAACTAGAAAAAAAAAAACATTTTATTTTTAGTTCTAGTTATAACTTTAATGTCACCCTTTACAGGTTTTATCTTTGTCATAATTTCCTCAAAGCAGTTTTTCCACTCAGAAAATAAGGAAATGGCGGCCAAATTACCAAATTACCTTTTTGCAAAAAAAAAAAAAAAAAAAAAAAGGCATCAAAGAGGTTTAGGAGCTATTGAGTTAACTGAAGGAGCCAACAGATTAAAGACTTTAGAGGATAAATTGAAAAAAAATGTCTCCTTTCAGGAACATTTGAATAATTCCTATGCTTATTCTCCATTTAGTTTCTTTCCTAGGTTTGGAGAAATGCTTTTTTGTTTATTTTTACCCATTTTATTTTTTGTTTTTTTTAAATTTTTTTTTCCTATGATTCAACTGACATAAAGCTGCAGGGTAGTTGTTTGTTTAATCCCCTCTCTCTTTTTTTTTTTTTTCTTTTCACAGAGAGAAATTATAAAACCATAGAAAACTCCATTGCTGTCTTGCAGTCTTACTGCCATTAATGGGAGCTTTACACTCAATTACCACCATCTCCACAGAAAGTTTAATCAACCGACGTAATGTGGAAAAAAATAAATGTATTTAACAGCCAGATTGAGTGGAATCATAGTATTAAGCACAGTGAGATATCTCTGCATTGCCCTAGCGTGAGCTATATCCCAAATAATGAGAGGGGGAGGAAAATGACGCTTGAAACAGCCTTGTACCAGAAATAAATATTGCATTATTATTCCCGTCATTGGAAATAACTATGATAATGCACTGACTATTGATCTCTCTCAGTGGGACTCCAGGTCTGCCTGGCTGCTCATCCTAAATGGCTCCGTGGGCTGCAGGAGCTGTCAGTGCCTGAACTTTTTGGCTTTGCTGAGTTTTGTGCCTCTGGGCTGCCCTCACTTGGGCTGCTGGCAGCGGGGCAACCTGGAAAACAAAACACGTTTGAACATGTGCAATAAGGTTTGAGTTGCAGCAAGAGAAAGAGGAAAAGGAAAAGGAAAGGAAAAAAGAGAAAAAGAAAGAAAGAAAAAGAAAGAAAGAAAAAGAAAAAAGAGAAAAAGAAAAAAAGGAAAAAAGAAAAAAGGAAAAGAAAAAGAAAAAGAAAAAGAAAAAGAAGAAAAAGAAAAAGAAGAAAAAGAAAAAGAAAAAGAAAAAGAAAAAGAAGGAAAAGAAAAAGAAAAAGAAAAAGAAAAAGAAAAAGAAAAAGAAAAAGAAGGAAAAGAAAAAGAAAAAGAAAAAGAAAAAGAAAAAGAAAAAGAAAAAGAAAAAGAAAAAGAAAAAGAAAAAGAAAAAGAAGGAAAAGAAAAAGAAAAAGAAAAAGAAAAAGAAAAAGAAAAAGAAAAAGAAAAAGAAAAAGAAAAAGAAAAAGAAGGAAAAGAAAAAGGAAAAGGAAAAGGAAAAGGAAAAGGAAAAGAAAAACGAAAAAGAAAAAGAAAAAAATATGAAAAAGAGAAAAAGAAAAAGAAAAAGAAAAAGAAAAAGAAAAAGAAAAAGAAAAAGAAAAAGAAAAAGAAAAAGAAAAAGAAAAAGAAAAAGAAAAAGAAAAAAGAAAAGAGGAAGGGAAAAGAGGAAGAGGAAGAGGAAGAGGAAGAGGAAGAAGGAGAGGAAGAGGAAGAGGAAGAAGAAGAAGAAGAGTAAGGGGAAGGGGAAGGGAAGTTCTGGGAAAGAAAAGAAAAACGGAAAGAAAAGAAAAAAGAAAAGAAAAGAAAAGAAAAGAAAAGAAAAGAAAAGAAAAGAAAAGAAAAGAAAAGAAAAGAAAAGAAAAGAAAAGAAAAGAAAAGAAAAGAAAAGAAAAGAAAAGAAAAGAAAAGAAATTTTGTTTCACAAGGATGAAATTTTCTTTTAAAAATGGAAGAAATATATTTAGAAAATAATTTTGAAAGATAAGCAAAAACATTAATTGAAACGTGTAGTAATAAAATTATTTCTTTAATGATTTCTGAATGATTTTTAATGTTTATGGTTTAAATCAGCTGGCCATGCTGGTTTTCCAGCTTGGTTGTTTATATGGAATTTTCACTGGAAATGTTATATATATTTTTTAGCATATTTTTAGCAGGGGAGGAGGTGTCAAAATTATGTTTTCATAATATAGTGATCTGATTTTTTTTCTTTTTTGTCCTTTTCCTTCCTTTCTTTTTTACAGATAATTCACCAAGATTTTTTTGCCACTCCTAACAGACGTATGTTTTGGTTTTCATAATTTACAAATATTATAAATTTAAAAACTAGAGCATAAATCTAATAACTATAGACAAAGTATTTGTAACCATGCTATGCTATAGTAGTACCTCAATATAATAAGATTACAGAAAATAATCTGAATATGCACAAAAGAATCTTATAACTTATTTTACTTTTAAAAAACATACATGCAGTAAAAAATTTGACCTTGTGGAAGCAGTCTTTAAAGATTTGGGTGTTTTTTTTCATTGGCTTATAAATTAACAGTGTTTTCGAGCATATAAAAATTATGTGCTGTCAGAGCTGGAGCGATTGAATGATTGACTGAAATTTCTATTAAGAAAATGAGAGTGCACCACAGTGCTCTGCATTCTGTAGCTGCTTTAATGGAGTTTGAAACGAGTGAAAACCCCCAGAACTGATGCAGAACAGAAACAAACATTTTTTTTTTTTTTAATGTTTGTTCAGTCTTTAGTATTTAAACTTTTCAAACTTTTCATGGTTTCCAGGACTTGAGGGTGGCTGCAGTTTCAAGACCCAGGACAGGCTGGATAGTAATTGGGCAGTGAGACTAAACAAGGGAAATTTTTAAAAAGAGTGGAAATAGGACACTCCTGATAAAATATTCTGCAAGAACAGTAATATACCCCAGTTTTCTAAAAATTAGTAATTGTTTCTTGATTGAAAGGCTTCCCAGGCAGTGGTTTTACTTAGGCAATTTATTAATTTATTCTCTGTACAAGATTCAAAAGCTAATTCTCAAAAAATCACCTTTGCGTATTACGTACCTAAATATAGGTGTTGTTAAAAATAGGAATGAGATTCAAAACAACAGACAGAATCCTCTCAATTATAGGGGAAACAAAACCTCCTAAGAGTTGATAAGTTTGTCTGGGTAGGGAATTTCACGTCTTTTAAGGCTAATTTCAATTTGACATAATAGAAATGTAGACATTGTAGTGCCAGGTAATTTACATTCTGTCATCTAACAAAGTTAAGTATAATCCTTAAAGTGAGATAATTTCTCTGCTTAACTGCAGATAAGGCTGAAAAAAATGAAGAAAGAGAGCACAGGTGAAGAGAGCACAATACACACAGAAATGAATTAACTAACATACCTAATTAATGTGGTGTACTAATTGAAAATTGAGCCCCTGATGTTGAAAATTTTAATCTGCCTTGTTTCTCAGTACATTATTAATCCAAGGTAACATTAAATTTCCTCTGTAAATATTTCTGTGTAAAGTAATCAAAATTAAACCCAAAATTCTGCAGTGCATAATGTTAAAATTAAAACTTGTAGATGAAGTAAGAATCTCAGTAAAGTTGTGGGTGCTTACATTTTGTGCCTTTAAGTTATACTGAAATAATCCCACCCACATAATGCACCAGCCTTTGACATTAGAAAGGAATATGGCATCACTGAATTAATAATCATATTAATTGGTATGTACAGCTGTGAGAGCACTGATATTGAATCGGTTTAGCACAGATTAATGTAGACGTGGCAATCTGAATATTTGCATGTCATTAAAACTTGGTACCTTAAAGACTCAAGGGCATTTTGTCCCCAGAAAAGTCTTTGGTTTGCTGCTTTCAGTAGCATTTACCATCAAAGCTGGGCAAAGGTTGGCACTCCAGTAACCATTTCAAATCTCATGGAGAGAAACCCAAGCTGAAGGAGTCCTAGAAGTGATCCCAAACCTCTGAATCTGAAACGCAATGAAATGGCAAATTAAGCCTTTTACACGTGTACTTTCATTGGGGGGTCTTTAATTGGAGAAATGATCCCATTATTTTCATCCTTGAGTGGTCATGCAAGCTGTATAGAGACAGAAATTCAGAGTAAGATCTTTTTGTGTTTTTTAAAGGAGAGTGCAATAACACCAATAAACACAACCATGTAAAGTTGGTGTTTTTACATAAACAGTTTTAATTGTTTTGTTACAGCAATTGAGATTTTTTTTTTACCTTACATAGATTTGAGAGTTGCTATAATTTCTTTTATATATTAAAAAAAAAAACCAAAACAAACAAACATGATCCACTAAAAAAAAAACCAACCCACTTGGTAATACAACAAATCTAATCAAAGAACACTGCAATAAATCACTAAAAACTTTTTTCCAATACAATCCACTAATCAATTAACATTCAAACTGCCTTATGCCATTACCCTGACATTTCTTAGGCCTCATTTGTAATTTAAATCGGGTAAGACCTTTATGTTCAACTGGTATCTTACCGGTATCTGTAAAAAAATCTGACATCCCAAAATCTGTTGATTTTGGTGAAATTGTTGTGGATTATAGGAGTGATTTATGACTGGGGATACTGTATCTTCTTTGAAAAATCAGCCTTTAAAGCCAGACCCATTTATCCGTTTCTTTTATTAATTCCTAGTGGTGGAAACAACTCAGAGTGGGAATGGTTTTCTTTTAACTATTGAAATTAAGTAATTTACTCTTACATAGGTCAGGTCTTTCCTTGGCATGAGAGGGGAAAAAAGGTCATTACCAGGGACAATGGAATTCTCAGGTGTCTGATGCTCTACATAGAATGATTGTTGACAAAACCCATTTTATTTGTAGGTAGCTGAAGCTGGGTGGAATTAATCCCCAACTTTGCTTTGCCTTTGATCTAGAAATCACCACCTGCTTCTAAAGAATTCTGTGAGAACTGTAAACCACCAGGGATTTCAAGGAATTGAGCGTGAAAGTTGAAATTTATTGAATTACTATAGGATTTTCAGCTATTATTTGAAAATTTACCTTCTTTCTAAAGAAATCAGGAGCAATTATTTTAGATTCCTTCATTCTAAATGAATAGCTTGCCAGATTTCCATAAAACTGTCCCAGCTGTTTCCCTTTACATAGGATTGCCTCCCTCTCCTGAGCAATCTCCAGGTCAATTCTCTGCAGTTTCATAGCACTGCTTTAGTTTTTAAAAAGAAAAATCCATCAAATTTGACTCAAAGCATGAATAGGAACATACCAGCAAAGGGATTGTGAATGTTAGACAACTGCAGGATTTTTATTTTTTCCATCTCTTGAGGTGTTTTACACAAGCAGAGATAAAATGACAAAAATGATAAATTGGAATGTAATGGAGTAGAACCTGGCTGCATTCATGACTGCAGACCCTGTCCTAAAAATTCCTGCATGAGTAAAGCTTTTTTATTTTTTTTTAAAGAAAACAGAAAAATTAAATAAGAATCCATTATTTAATACCAGAAGACCAACGATCTTCCCCCTCCACACAAAAATTACAGATAAAAATTAATTTTGTGCCATAATTTACAGATAAATCAATTTTGTGATGTTGCTACCTGATGAGGGCTTTTTTGATGTTGGCATCTGTGGGCAATAAAATCTGCGTGTTTCTTTCCATATTTGAACTGTATAAACAATTTAGATTTCCTGGAACAACAACAACAACAACAACAACAAAAACAGCAAAAAGGCTGGAAATTTCAAAACTACTGACATTTTAAGTAAAAACCTAGTTCTGGTTTGGCCTAGGACAAACACTGGAGATTTTGTGTGCTTCTCTGGATTTCTCAGGGCTTCTCATTCTTGACCTCCCGATCCTTTCCTCCCATCCCTCATTCTGCCACCAGCCCTTCCCTCCCACACAAATCTATTTAATGTAATGGGTCAAAATTCTTTTAATGACTCTCTTATCAGATTTTTCACTTCTTTCTGTGAACTCAGAACCTCCAGCACAGTGCATTCCTCTCAGTTTTTCTTTTTTTTTTTTTTTCCTCTAAGGATTCAGTTATATGTCTTATAATACTTCTGGGCATCATTTGGCTCTATCTAATGTGTATCAGCTGCACTGCAGAGAGATTGAGGCTAAATTCATTGCCCAGCCATATTTCTGATTTGCAGGTACATAACTGGCCTGAGCACAGGATAATATCAGTCTGAGAACAAAAAAAACCAAAAAACAAACAAACAAACAAACAAACAAAAATTCACTTTTTTTTTGGTACCGTGTAGGACTCTGGAGGCAGTTACATTCCATGTGAATGCGCCTAAATTATATTTTTTCCATCCATTTTTGGGGCTTTTTCATCATTTTGTGTTCCAGCCCAGTGCCATCTGCAGTAAGAATATACACACTGCATATCCTTCTATGTCATACCTGTAAAAGTGCTTACAGGATGACCACTTCTAAAGGAAAAGGAGCTTGGTTCAATTTTTATCTTTAAGGGAGGCGCTGAAGGTTCCATCATGCAACATTTTATGCATGAATGTTAATTTTTTTATTCAGGTTTAAATACTAGGGGGCCTGTTCTTCTTCTCAAACATGCAATGATTATTTTATGATATATATTCACTGTATGCTGGGAAAGATTACCAGGAAAGACATTGAAAGAGATGGGCTCAGTCTGAATTCATGCTTTGGTTTAGGAGCATTTTGTGCTACATATGCACATTGATAGCTGAGAAGACTTTTCATTGAGATGATAGAAAACAAGGGAAAATGTATATAATTTAAAATATAATGCTATAAATATATTATAAAATAAAATATATTTATAAAATATATTTTATATAAATGTAAAAAAAATTAAAAATATAAAAAATATTATTATATATTCTGTTTTTTTTTTTTTTTTCCAAAGACAGGATATTCCAGCTTTGTTGTTGATAACACTGGAGCACTTTTCTTGCCCCCATTGCTGCCCTCACAAGAACAAACCAGAAGAAAACACAACTTTTTGCTTCAGGGTGTAAATTTAAAAATCCACACGCAAAGAATCTGTGCCCATGCTGCTTCTCAAGTTTAAACAACTGGTTTGCTAGACCTTGGAGTTTTTCTTTATTCGTGAAATTAGAAAGTGTTGGCGCACAGACTATTTTACACAAAAGGTAGATTCGTCAAGCTACGGTGAAAGACAGTATCTAAACACCATGTGGGTAAGGTTGTTACAAATGACAGATATTCTGCACCTGGGTATAGAAGATGTAAATAAAGCAGGTGGCTGTTATTGGGAAAAAAAAGAGCAGGAAAAAGTTTTTTACAGTGAGGGTGGCACGCAGGGCGCCCAGAGCAGCTGTGGCTGCCCCTGGATCCCTGGAATTGTCCAAGGCCAGGTTGGATGGGGCTTGGGGCACCCTGGGATAGTGGAAAGTTTCAGGAAGTTTGGACTTAAAGGTGATGTTAAAGCTTTAAATGACTCCATGAGTCCATGATATTTATCCAAATTGTGATTATATACCAAATAACCCCTTGATGAGATCTCCAAATAAGTAAAAAGACCTAAAAAATGTTCAAAATGAGGCAGGGAAAGCTTTATGCCTTGAGATTTAATTTTTCTGTCAGGGAGAAAAAAAATATCAGTTCCTATGGAAGACAAGTTTTATCTGTTTGCCTTCCCATCCTCTTTAAAATTCCTTTTAAGCATTTTGGATCTTGTCCTAGTATTTATTGTTTCACAGAGAAATTGATTCTCAGTCACCAAGCTGAGCAATGTACATAAAAAATGTAATTTCTCTTGCATAAGCTATGGATTACTCTTCCCAATTTAGCACTCTAAAAGCTAATAAAATAATAAATTACAGTCTCTCATATCACCTCACAGCTGGCAGAGTGACAGCCATCTGAGGAAGGCTGTCTCTGTGCAAATGTTCCAACGCAAAAAAAACCAACTTTATCTGTGCTACTCTGCCTTATTTCTTCTCATTCAGCTCGGTGTAGGATCTGCGGTTATTACCTTGATGCATTTTTATTGATCTGCTGAAGTTTCTGTCACAGTCAGTTACAAGACATTGACTTTCCTTTTCCCTTCCCTTCCCTTCCCTTCCCTTCCCTTCCCTTCCCTTCCCTTCCCTTCCCTTCCCTTCTTCCTTCCGCCACTTTGCCCTTCCTTCTTCCTTTCCTTTCCTTTCCTTTCCTTTCCTTTCCTTTCCTTTCCTTTCCTTTCCTTTCCTTTCCTTTCCTTTCCTTTCCTTTCCTTTCCTTTCCTTTCCTTTCCTTTCCTTTCCTTTCCTTTCCCTTTCCCTTTCCCTTTCCCTTTCCCTTTCCTCCCCACAGATGGAACTTAGGGAATGCAAGTCCTGCCTCACTGCAGCCCATTTCAATTTGTTTGCATCCTCGTGGCTCTGCAGTTCAGCCCAACCTGCTTTCATGCAGAACATGGTATTTCTCTAATATTTCCAAGCAGAAACCTTAGGGACTTTGGTTTGGAGTAAATCTGTCTGCAACTGGTCTGTATTTCCAACATCTATTACAATTTTTTTTTTTTCCAAATTGAATTTTGTTGTTGTTGTTGTTGTTGAAAGAAATAGAAAGGGAAAGATATCCACCAACAAACACCAATTTTCCAACAAACAAACACCAATTTTTCTTTCCAACAAACAGTGTTACTCGATATTTTATGGAAATATTTTCTAATTTGATTCAAAACTAGACACGGAGAGGTATTTAGTAGATATTTCAGCTTAGCTCTCTGGTATTCACTGGAATGAAACAAGATTAATTCTGCCATGAAAGTGGAATATGGTGGTAGTTTTATGTTTTAAATCAGAAGTCAGAATTCTGTTAAAATCACCATGTAAATAAAAGGCCAAAGCAGAAACAAATACATTTTTAAGGTTGCTGAAGTGGTACTCTGAACTTTTGGTGCATTATAAATTCTGTTTGGGGGATTTTAGTTCAGTTTTGGGGTTTAAAAAAAAAAAACAAAAACAAAACAACGAAGGGTTCCCATCTGGTCAGCAAAAGAAGTAGTTTTTTAGTGGTCAAACAGTGTGAGAGGAAGCTGTAACATATTTTTAACATTTTTCCCCTTAAGTGTCATGGTGGAGCTTGCAGCAGTCATGTTCCACAAGCAGAATGGGAAAATGTGTAAATATCAAAGGTTTTTAGCTTGACCTTCAGACTCAAAATTATGAGTTTAGAAACAGAAAGAAAAAAAAAACGGAGAAAATGAAAATGCTGAAAAAATAATTGGGCTGTGGGACCCACCATGTCACAATTTAAACCAACCAAAAAAGCAACAGGATAACTTATTGCATTTTACTGCACACTGTCACTTAGATCCATTTCCATCACATTTAAATATCCCTTTAACTCTTACTCCTGACATTCATACCAAAACTGTCTGTGAGCTATCAGTGGAGTGCATTTTGGAAATAGACATAAAATCCATGAATTTATATTTAACCTTCTAAATCAATTTTCTGCCTCGGTTACGTAATTCTTTTTCCTGTGTTTTCATCTAATTAAAGAGTAATTTAGAGCAATTCTCCGTGGTATTTGCACCAGAGAAGTTTAGAGAAATCAAAGTTGTCCTAGAATTTTTCTTTAAATAATAAAGAATGAAAACACATGCTTCTATTAAAATGTTCACAGATTAACTCATTTAGCTGTCCATGATTCCTGAGCAGTAAAGTTTGTGAACACAAAACAAAAAAGGATTGAGGGTGATAATTATGAGTCCTTGTTTATAAAGTGAAGCCTAAGTTAAAAATTTGGTTAATATCTAATTTTCCATGAAAAAGTTTACACAAAACTGAATTGCTTCTTGCTTTAAAAAATAATTATTATTATTATTATTATTATTATTATTATTATTATTATTATTATTATTATTATTATTATTATTATTATTATTATTATTATTATTATTATTATTATTATTATATGGTTAAATCATATTTCCAGAAAAAAGTCTGTAAGTGCTCCCCCAGACTATTTGGATATTTTTACTCTTACTACAAATTAAAATTTTTTCACATTATCATATTCCATTGTTTTGGAGCTGTATCTCCCCAGGTATCCAATCTTAGTGGGTTATAAAAAACAAAAGGAAAAAAAAAAAGGAAGTTCCTGTCCCTTTGGCAGTACTTCCCATTAATTTAATTTCTGTGGAGGATTAATCTCAAAACAGCTTTACCAGAAAAAAAAACCAAAATACAAAAAAACCAAAAAAAACCCCCCCCAAAAAAACCCAAAAACAAACCAAAAAAACCCCAAACTCCAAAAACTCAAAACAAAAAAGTACACAAAACACCCACAAACAAACAGACAAACAAAAACCAAACAAAAACAACAAAACCAAAGAAAAAAACCCAAAAAAACCCCAAACAAAACAGAACAAAACAAAACAAAAAACCAAAATAAAACACAGATCAATGCAAGATTAAACTTATGCAAATGTTTTTTGGTTTTTTTTTTAACAAACACTGTATTGAAAGGGAAGACACATGATATCTTTAAAATTAATCTTCCTCCCCCACCCCCCCCCCCAGTAATATAGTAATAAATAATTCCTTAGGTTTTGAAACACACCTTGCAATGATGTGTTTCTAAAATAATGATGTCATTCACTGATATGGCAAAACGTTTGCCCTGAGAGCTGATTATGCCACAGGAATGAATACCCAGGGAAGGCTGTGGGAGGGGGAGAAGGAGCTGGGCTCACATCCTTTCTGGGATTACTCTGTTCCGTGAGTTAATGGAGAAGCTGATGCTAACGGTACACTATAAATTAGTACATCTGCAGTAAAAGGAATTATTTCCCATTTTGGTCGCTCGGGAGCTGTTCTGCGAATATGTTTCCATCTCAGGTGCTGGGGAGTTCAATGGTGTGCACTGCAGGGCTCATGCTCCAGTAAACTGGTGAAAGATGTTAAATGCAAGAACAGCATTAAAGTTATGTCTGGTGGCAGCATAAATGAAAGTCTCTCACTATTCCCCTGCAACCTGCTCAGGAGTCTGTAACTCAGCTGTGAAATGGGCACTCAATTAAAAAGAGTGCTGCATGAGTCTCAAAAAAAAACCCCAAAAATTTTTATATATAACTATATAACTATTTAACTATATATCTATATATACATATATATATGTATATAACTATATATATATTTATATATATATATTTTTATATATATAACTATATATATATATATAGTCAATATAAGTATATAAATTATAAGTATATAAATTATAAGTATAAATTAAAGTATATAAATTATAAGTATATAAATATAAGTATACATATACTTATATATATACAAAAGTATATATAAGTAAATATAAATATAAATATAAATATAAATATAAATATAAATATATAAAATATAAATATAAATATAAATATAAATATAAATATAAATATAAATATAAATATAAATATAAATATAAATATAAATATAAATATAAATAATATTAATATTAATATAAGCACTCTCGAGTTCATTGGAGCTGCCTTAAATAGACTCTGATTTTTGGCCTTGCCAGGGGACATGAGTTTCAATTCTGGGAGATAAAAGTGTTGTTCTGGTGCATTTGTGAAAAATACAACTTGCTCAGACCCCGGTCCTTGCTTTTTTTTGGCAAATTGTGTGTTATCATATCTCTATATCATAAGTATCTTTAATATGCACCACTACCAATCTCTAACTATTGCAACTGCCCAGCCTCCGCCCCAAAACAGAAGAAATCTGACACAATTTACATTGCAACTTTTGATGAGGAGACAAAATTAAATAATAAAGGCTTAATTTGACTTAATTTAGGCTCTTTTGAGATCTTGATAATTATTTATAGTGACATCTATGCATTAGCTTTTTGGGAGCAGGAACGTGCGTTTGCCAAGATGTTTGTGTCTGATTCTCTTCCCATTCCCTAGGAAATGGGAGAGAAATTCAGCTGATGTCAACAGAGCTTTTACATTTGTGCCAAAACCATTGGGACTGAGAGAAAACATCTTACGGTGATGCAGCTTAGAGCTTTCTTAGCATCCATTCTCCCACTGTGGCTCTGGATAGAAATTGGTGTGTACAAATTACAGGCCAGGATTTGAGAATACTCACATAAACCCTCATGTTTCCATATATATATATATATATAGATAGATAGTTCTGGAAATTTTATATATATATATATATATATATATATATATAAAATTATATATATAATTATATATATTTTATATATATATAATATATATCAAATATATATTATATATATAAAATATATATAATATATATAATTATGGAAATTTATATATATATATAATTTTATATAAATATAAATATATATATATAGATATATACTTAAGAATACATTCACATAAATACAAGAATCCTTCAGGCAAAGCAAGCTGAAGAAAATTCTCATTTCCAGTCCAGTGGGAACCTAGAAAAAATTCATTTTCCAGGGCCAAGGGTTTTTTTGACAGCCTCATGAGGATGAGTATTTGTTGTTAGAGCAGGTTGTGCTGAAAAATAACATTTCCTGTCCCCATTCTGTGCATAATGACAAATATCATATGGATATCAGAGCGTGCCATCCTGCTCTTGAGTACAACTCCTGACATGTCGGAACTGAATGGCGAAAGGGATTTTTTGATGCTTGAAATTAATGTTTGTTTGCAATCTGCTTCATCTGCCAGTATAATGCTAAACTATCTCTGTTGAATCATATCCCTTGGTTACAAAATAATATTAATATCAAAATTCTGTAAGTTTAATAACTGACCATTCCTGCTTAAAAGCTACATTTCACTTGCTTCAGTGACTGCAGGTATCAGTAAAAGAATTATTTAGCTGCTTTTAAATGTCAGTTGCATTCTTGTATAAATACATACTCGATTTTCTCTTCCTTAATAAGGAGAAAATGTATTTATTTTTGCATAATTAGAGAAAATAACAGTCATAACTTCATGAAACCAGGGAGTTTTTTTCCCTACTAATTGCTTAAAGCCACAAGAAAATATGAAATTAAATTGCCATTCCGTGCCACGTAAAAACCACTGAGAGTCTCCAGGAGCAGAATAAAGAAGAGAAGTGAACCTGTTGTGTGTTTCCTATCCCTGCCCTGAGCTTCATTTGTCGGGCTCAAACCAAGGGGCTCCTTGTGTAGGGCAGGGCAATTAGCCAAGCAATTAGCTGCTGCTTTTTTGCAGAAATTATTATCCACACACCCAAGATGAGCGGGCAGGATGGGACAACCCAGGTAAAACTCAATGGTGGGAGCGTGTTAGAAATCATCTCCTGCAGCTGAATTCGAGAGGAATCTGTTTTTTTCTGTTAAAAAACCCAAAACAACGACAACAAAATTTAAAAAAAAACCCAAAAAAAAAAAAACAAAACCAAAAATTAAAAAAAAAAAAACAAAACAAAACAAAAGAACAAAAAAAAAAACCCCAAAAAAACCACATAAGAATTTGAGGTTCTTCCACTAATTTCAGTGAATCTTGACCTGCATCCTCAATTTTTTTTTTTTTGGTTCCATGTTCATGGTCAGCGCTGTTGGTGCAGAGCTTTGGAACAAGTGGAAAAATTCCAGGTGGTGTTTATTAAATTGTTGGGTCACACGGACACAATTTGTAATTTGTAAAATCAATTTTTTGCACACTCTACTAATTGTCATAATTTACCCTGGGAATTTTAAATTTTAAAAGAATCCCCAAATCCCACCTTATTTACAGATTTCATCCACATGATGTTTTTCTTTCAGAAGAGTATGGTTAGTGAAGGAACAAGTAAATATTTAAAACTTTTGTTTTTATATAAAGAGGGAAATGTGATCTCTATGTGAAGAGAGTACTTTACTACGGCACATTTTCTTTTTTTTTTTTTTTGCTTCATATATAGTAATATATTTATATTCTATAATTCTGAAATAGAATATTCTATAATTGTTTAATTTGGCTTGCTTTTTCCCAGATGATTGCCTATATTTTGAAGTTTGTCATTAACTAGGGGTAAGGACTGCTTAAAATAAATAAATTTTGTTTCACCCAAAAGATAGACTCTCAAAGATCTGAAAACTCAAACCAGTTGGTGACGATTTCTTCAGATTTTCAGTCTTACATACTCCATATATTATTATTTTATTGAATTTCAAAATGCTTAACATTTTTATCTACATAAGTAAATTATTTTAAAAAGACGTCTTCTTTTAAATGAAATCCTGCTATAAGTCAAACTGAGGGAGCAAAGCTTTATTTCTTACTTATATCATAGGTGTTTTTTCTCTCCTGTGTTTACTAGAAATGTTTTCAAGGAGTGATGTGACAGAGTTCAGCAACAACACAATTTCAAGTATATTCACTGCTGCTAACAGAACATTATTATGGTGAAAAAAAATGAACCCCAGCCTATTATTAAATCTAAATCTGAGTGGAAATGGCATGTAATAATGACATACACATGAGAAAGGGCCACAAAGACCCTTTCAGCGATGCAAGTGTAGCAGAGCAGCTCAAAAACGTAGTACAACAGAAACATGCAGTAAGGTTTTTGGAATAACCAAGAGCCTCAATTTTTATTTTAATTTCTTAAATTTGACTGTGCTGCTTTTCTAGGGGGCAAAGGTGGAAGATTTTGCACCAGGAAGCGCTGTTATTTAAAATGAATAATTGAATAAATGGCGCGAGGCGGTCCCAAAGCGATTCCCCTGTGTGAAACCCAGTTGTGCTTTATCTCTCCTTTAGAAACCCAGGACTCCTGCCAAGGGCTTCCCCAGAGCACAGCCCATCACGCCTGCTCTGCTCTTTTGTGGATTTGTTACTGAAGCACCTGAAATATTTGGCTCTGACATCCTCATTTTGAGGGAGTTGCTGGGAGACTTTAATCCCAAGGTTCTTGTTTTAGGTAGGATGTATTCACTTGGAGGACTTGTTCTAAAGGGGAACCAAACCCAGGCCATTTCAGCTGAACGAGCTAAATTTCAGAATTTAAATTTTATAATTTCTGCTGTCAGAGCCTCGCAGAAGCAGAGCTGAACTCAATACACCAGGACAAACTAAAAATGAGTGAATCAGAACTCAAACTTCAGATCCTCTGATGGGCACTTGTGGCAATCTCACCAACACAGTGAAAAGCAACAGCCCCAAAGACAGAATTATTTGGTGAGGAGTTGAACAAAACACCTATTTTTAAATGTTTTTCCTAATTTCAAGCCACCTGAACATTTTCAACTGCCTCAAGCATGCCTTCCAAGATAATTAGGCACATGAAATATTGTGTAAATTACAAAATGAAGAAAAATCTTCATTTGAGTGTGACTGAATCCTTACACAGAATTCTCACTGGTTTTCTAGCTACCCTTGGGGTTTTTTAATTATCCTGAAAAACATACACCAAAAAAGCCCAAAAGCAACCAAAAACTTAATTTTGCACATCTGTAAGAGACAGATTTTTCAAGGCAATCAATAAGAATAAGTAGACATTGTTAATGCATTTGTGCTTCAAAGTGAAAATTCAAAATGACAGTAAAACTGAAAACCAATTGATTTAATTTTTACTCAATGTGCAAACTTTCATCTTAGAGGTGGGACTAAATGTCAGATTCTCAGATACACTGTGACTCAGCCACATGCTTTTCTGCTAATATGGGGCAATTCACAGGATTTTAAACCAGGGACCATGAAGCTTCTTAAACTGAGCTCCCTGTAGGAAGTTTTGTCCTCCCCACTTTTCATTTTAAAGTGAAAAGCCATTTCATCAGCCCAGTAATGTTATTCTAATTTGGCTCAACTTTTTGTGCCTTGGCATTTCATTTTGATGAGCACTGAACATGTGCAGACTATGTTCCAACCTGTAATCCTGCAAGAAAATTTAATGAATGACCAAGCTGATATTTATTCATTCATTCATTCATTCATTTACTATTATTTAAAAACTTTGATGCCAACAACCCTGGAAATATTTTGGATAATTATTCTCAGGTTTCTGCAGCCTTCCCAAAAAGTGTCACCAGCTTCCAGTCAGCCTCTCTGAACTATCAAGATTAACAAAAAAAAAAAAAAAAAAAATCAATTCGGAAAGTAATGATTTTTAACTTTTAAGTAAATTGTGTTTTTTTTTACATTCCACTGAAATAATTCTGATACCCACAGTGATAAGGTGAGTGTTAAAAGAGAATATAAATTTCTATAGATATAGATATAGATAGAGATATAGATAGATAGATATAGATATAGATATAGATATATAGATATAGATATAGATATAGATATAGATATAGATATATAGATATAGATTCAATATGTGTGTCTGTCTGTGTGTGTGTGTGTGTCTATACATAATTTCCAGATTATATATGGAACATCCCCCACTAGTCTCATAGGAATATTCTGTTCACAAATCTCTTAAATATAAATAGCAAAAACCAAAGATGGAAGCAGGCTGCAGTCAGAAATTTTTACGCACAAAAGGTAACAGATATGTAACTATTTAAAATTGAAGGGATTGGGAAACCCCTTTGACACGTCTATAATATTCATCTTGCAGCATTGGAATTTTTTTGTGTGACGGGATGCATGCAAAGTATCATCAAATCACTGCCAGAAAATTTCCCTCCTCACTATTAGCTTAATAAACGTGTTAAATTGTTCCTAATTTGGCCTGTGTCCCCTTGTGGTCCTCATCAATGAGATGATGGGGAGCGGAAATTTGCATGGAATCAACTTTGCCACCTGAAAGAGCTGCAGTGAGTGAGGTGCATAAATTAGCAGGCACCCAAGCTGAAATATTTACAGACCCCACTGCAGCATTCTTGATCTAATCTAGAAGTATTTGGAAAGGAAAAATTACCCAACCACCAGAAACAAAACCAAAACAAAAAACCAAAAAACCCCAAACAAACAAAAATCAAAACCAACCAAACAAAGAAACAAAAAAACCAAACCCAAACTTAACCAAACCAAAAGTGCAAAAAAATCCCAGTTTGCTAAACTGTCTCTATTACTTCTAGTGCTGGATTGAGTACAGTAAAGTCTGGGTATTTTTTAATTAAATTCACCTGTCAGATATTTTTACCTGCTCTTTTCATCCCTAAACCTAGGGGGAAAAAAGTACTTTCTTATTAATACAAGCATTCAAAATATGTTAATTTACAGTATTATTTTAGAAAGCAGAGAACATATTATAATTTGAAGAGAAACATGAAATAAAATTCAACATCCAAATAAAATAAAACCCCCTCAAACTTTGGCCCTTAGAAGGAGAACTATCACTGGTATCATTTTTATCTGCCAGGAAGAACATACTCAAATTGTTACTTTATAAAAGAACGTGCAGTGCTTTATTAAGTATAGTTCCCATTGTCTTTCCTGTTCTTGTGTCTGAACAAAATTTTCTAATCAGAAGTTCCAGTCTGTTCTGATTGTATCCTTCAGTTAATGGAAGCCAGGGAAAATTGCTATATCTTGGGGAAAAAAAAAAGCCCAAAATGGCCAAAAGAACAAAACCCAGAGACAAGCCAGCCTTTAAAACATCAAAGATTATTTTCTTTACTACATGGGGCAGCACACACCTCAATGATAGAAACACCCTGCTTTTTTACTGCTTTGAGATGAGACAGTGGCGTCAGAGAACTCTTGAAGTTTATACTTTAAGATTCAAGAGAAATAATCAGAAACCCACCCAAACATACTCTTCCTCACAGCTTTATTTATAAATGCCATTTGCGGGGTTTTCTGTAGAAAAACCTCTACTGGAGTTCACCCCTAGAGCTGATATGGCTTTGGTAAAAATAAGCACTTCTGACAGCACCATCTCACTCCTTTCTGTGCTCCTTTTTCCCAAGTACATCTATTTTTGTCGCCCACCTTTGGCTGGTAGAGCCTTTTGTGAAAGGTTTTAGAGCCTTCTGTTTTCAAAGTTCCCCATGTAAAATGGCAGCACCAAATTAAAGAGATATCTGTGTGCATTTGTTCACGCTGGAAAGACCAAATTGCCCTGGTTTTTCCCCTTCAAAAATCTCAGTTTTCATCAGGTGTGTTATGATTTAATCAGAGAGGAGCTGAGCGCCACAAAGCCTCCGGCTCACTCTTCCCCCTCCAGCAGGATCAAAGGAAGAGAAGTGGAAGAGTGGAAGTGAGAAAAGCCTCATGGGTTGAGATACCAGCAGTGTAACCCTTGACACAAAATTTAGGAAAAAGAAAAAACAAAAGAAAAAGGAGAAGACAAACCCAAACCAAGTAAAATTACACAAAAATAAACAATGGAAACAAAAATGATAACGATAACAACAGTGGCAGTGATGATGGTGCTGAAAGGGAATAACTCAAGTCTCTCCTTGTTGAGAGATGCTGAATTAGAAAACAAGCTTAAACCTTTTTTCTTAAATTTTATTTTCCTCCTTTCCTTGGTAACTTTTTATTGTATTCCATGAACTTTTTTTTTTTTTTAAATGTTGGCAGACATCAGTCATCCAAAAATGACAGATGGCACAAACACTTTTATTAGAGGTGAGGGTTTGATTTTTCATTTTGAGGGTTGACGGAGGGAGGAGAGGTGGGAGAGGACGTGCACACATCATCCCTAACAACAACAGGAGGTTCTTGTCTCACAGAGGAGACCTCAGCCAGAGGCATTTTGCCCATTATTAGCAGACAGTGTGGGAGTTCCTTTGTGCTGACATACGCGAGCTGCTCCTGGAGGAGAGAAGTGTTGCAGGCACGGGGGTGACGAAGATTTCTCTCTGTGCATCAGCAACAAGCACTGTCATCCTCCCACTTGACAGCAGATAGCTGTCTCCTCTTCAAATCAAGCCAAATCTGCAGTCCGTCAAACGTTTGTACTGTAGCCACGCGGCTTGAGCTCGAAAAACAACTTTATGTTCTCTGGAGTGGCCTCCTAAATAAATGCAGGCTGTGAAGTTAGACACACAGAGTGACTGGAGACTTTACTCTTTCATTTCAGTTCACCACATTTCCCCTGCAGCTGATTTATCCATCAATAAATCAAATGTGCAGATTAGACAATTCACACTTGCTAGTAACAGTTCCTGTAGCGAACATCTTAATCCCATTTCATGCTTTTTATGGAGAGCTATTAATTTTTTTTTTTTTTTTTTTTTGCCTGACTCTTGTTACTTCTCGGGAATGGGAGACACACATTAAGAAAATATTGAAGTTAAGTAGTCATTTTATTAAAAGTGGACATGGAAATATAGACACTGAAGGCAGCTTTTTGCTCTGCAAGCTCATGTTACCTCTGGGGAAAAATAGTAAACACTGTTAATAGCTTATTTAAATTCAGAGATAGCTATCACAGAGAGTAAAAATGTGAAGCTCTGAAGTAAAAAAAAAAAAAAAAAAAGAAAAAAAGAAGCTATAGCTTCACAAAGGAAATAGTTTTTGAGCTCCAGGGCTCAGAATGACCATGAATTTAATGACTTTTGTTGAGGCAAAGATTGAGAAATTTATTTTTGGGATTCCATATCCCATGATCAAAGGAAAATTGCCACCTGTCTAATATAATGTCCTCAAAAGTACATGCACCAGGACCTAATAGCAGTCACTGGAAATAAAATATAGGCAATCCAATTTTCTTTTTCCTTTTTTTTTTCCCTTAGAAATACACTTTACCTAGACCAGAGTTTTTAAGCACAAAAGTTGGCATTGGGAATAGCTCATCTTTGGTGCTGCTTTATCTCTTTCAAAACCAAAGTTTGCCTACTCCTTTTCCTTCCTGCCCATACCTTAGAATCCACTAAACCATGTAATAATTATTAAATGTTTAATTTGGCAGGAGTAGGGGAAGGGGAACAGAAAGGGGAAGGCGCCATCACATGCCTGGAAATGTGATTTACTGAAATGCTGAACAGTAACATTTTTAGAAGGCCCTTTTACTTATTTTTATCTACTTTTGGCCCAGGAGGAAGGGGAAGGGGAAGGAGAAGGAGAAGGAGAAGGAGAAGGAGAAGGAGAAGGAGAAGGAGAAGGAGAAGGAGAAGGAGAAGGAGAAGGAGAAGGAGAAGGAGAAGGAGAAGGAGAAGGGGAAAGGGAAGAGGAAGAGGAAAGCCTAGGGGAAAGGAGTCTTTGAGTACATGTGAAACTTAACAAGGTTTGAGTTTCTAAAGCCTTATTTATTTGTGGAGAGCCCTATACCAACCACCATTCTGATCTGAAAATATTTATGCAGCTCCTGCAGTTGCTTTGTGCATGCTGTGAAAGGTCTTGGAAAACCCTTCAAGAACATTTTCCATGGCGGGACAACGGGAGTAGATTTTGATCCCTGTTGTGATCCTTTCACCGTAACTACAATAAGGATTCAAGCTGCCAGAGGGCAGGGCTGGCTGGGATCTTGGCAATGAGGAATTGTTCCCTGGCAGGGTGGGCAGGCCCTGGCACAGGGTGCCCAGAGCAGCTGGGGCTGCCCCTGCATCCCTGGCACTGCCCAAGGCCAGGCTGCACACTGGGGCACTGGGAGGTGTCCCTGCCATGGCAGGGGTGCCACTGGATGGGCTTTGAGGTCCCTTGCAACCCAAACCATTCCAGGATTCTGTGACTCTATGAAAACCTTCCCCTTCCATGTTCACCAAATTCCCATTTTCAAGCACTGAGGCAGCTTCCAGAGAACACTTCCGTCCACGTTTTTCTGTTCAGCTAGGAATAATGGACTGCTCTTCTGATCCCTTTTCCCGTGTCCCACAGAGTCTAATGAGGTAGATAATGAAATATTCCAGGTGCCTAAACTGTTCATGCATCTTTCTTTTTCCTCAGGTGGTAAGAAAAATTATGCCTGTGCCATAAGCTCCATGATTTTAACTGTGTCTGATTGGCACATAATCTCTGCATGTTACCAGCAAGAAGCATTGCAATACAATACAATTTTTTTCAAAAAAGAAATATACACAGGGGAAAAAAAAAAAAAAAAAAGAGGATAACAACATTACTTTTTGAACATCTGACACCCTGATGATTGACCTCAGGCAGGAAACATTTGTAATTATTTGACAGATGGAGTTTCAGATTAGGTTTTATTTCACTGAGGGTCTTGTCATAAGCATTTGTTTAAGGCTAAATCAAGGTACACGACTGCATTTGAGTGTCATCAAAGTAATGGGGTGTTCACCCTTCATCTCTCTTGGACCCACAGAATTGGACATTCCCAGCAAATTCCAGCATGTTCTACAATCATAGGAAGACAAGTTTGTCAGATTTCTACAACTAGCTTTGTTCTAAAGAGTAAAATGAAAAAAAAAAAATATATATATAGAAAGGTGGAAAATTTAAGATACGAAATTACTTGGTATAACCCTCTGCAAACCATAAATGAGTGAGAAAATTCACCACCTGAATTCTGCTTTGAAGGAAAAAGGAAAACAGTCTTCTTTGCAGTTAGGACTGCCCTTTACAAGATTTTGGTTTTGCTAAACTGCCTCAACTAAATTACCTGTTACTCTGAGCTTTATCTCACACTCCATAAATTTGTCCCTTGGCTGGGGACTCGTGTTCCTCAGGACTTCTTGTGATTCTACAAGAGCTGGGTTAGCTGATTCCCTCTGTGTTTAGAACACCTGCCACATCTGTAATAAAACACACAGAGCGCTATTTCTCTTTGGACAGACGGCACCACTGCTAGTGTTTAATATTTTAGCTAAGTGTTTAATATTTACAAACTCTGTGCCAGTGATAAATGCCCACTAGGAAAAAAAAAAAATAAAATCAATGCCATAAAGAACAGGGAATTTTCCTCACCCAGCTTCAGATTTTATCAGTTCTTAGTAGGAAGCAGTCCCCTGGTTTTGGATAGCTGGGAGCATGAAGTCAGCTTTAATCTATGCCAGCTGTTAATAGCCCCAGGCTTACTGGGCCATAGGGAGCTAGACAGGCACATTTTTATTTGTCTGCCCTTCCACGGAGAAATAAATTATTTTTTAATTTACTTCTCCCATTTTCCAATTAATTTGGCCATATCAACATTCCAGTGCCCAGCAAAATGTATTTGAATTGGCAGAGCTGTGCAAAAGCTGTGCTTGCAGCACTGCAAATTCAAATTCCTCCCATTAGCTGCCCAATTAAGCAGAAGGAAGTTTGAATTACCAGCCTCTGACTTTATTTATTTATTTTTACAGAAGACTAGTAGTTAACCATGTTTAAAGTCACATGAATAACAAGGGAATATATACTGGATCAAGCCACAAAAGAGATAAGGTAAAAAAAAAGAAATAAGGGAAATGAGAAGAAAAGATAACATGTTAGCATTGGAAAAGAATTTCTTACTTAACTATGATATGATTCAATGAGTTATTAGACTTCTACTTAAAAAAAAAATCTGATAATTAAGTAGTTATTGAACCAAATTGATTATTAGTTTGGGAAACACAGGCAACCCTTTTGTTCATAGGCTGCTTCCAAGCTGTGTAGCTTTAAATAGGTATCTCTCTCTCTCTCCAGTAACCCAACTCAGTGGAGCCAGCTACACAAATGAAATGTTTTGTGTGAATAAGGACAGCAGCTACAGCTTGCTCTGTAAAAAAACAGAACTGATCTGAGCTGCTTAGGGATACTCTGAGGAAGCAGAGTCTGCTTTCTGTTATCTTGAGAACAGCATTGGCTGCCTGGCCTCTGGGAAAGCAATCTTTCCCTAAACTGTAATACTTCTATTTTTTTATTTTTTTTTTAAATACACTTGCTACACACACACTGATTTAAAACTTCAATTCCATTATTAATGTAATTAAACAATACGAATTCTTTTCAAGGCGGGTGAGCTCGTAAAGATCACAACTGGAGAGCATATCCATTTGTAGCAAAATATTTAATTAAATCAAAGCTAAGCAAACTAAAATAAAAAAAAAATTGGAACAGTACACAAGATCAATGTAGCATGTTAAATTCTGCCTAAAACTCATGTAAAAAGGCAACAAGTCTTTTTCTGAAACGTGCTGAAATTTGATGGTTTTTGGATAAATGTCTGTAAGTAATTAAGTAGTTTTAAATACTGAAAGATACATTAAAAAACCTTTATTGTCTCTGCCCTAAGTGACTTAGTTTGTGAGTAAAATGTTCAAAACAATTTTGGTGTCTGAGCTATTTTGATAAAATGTTACTCAGGCTGTTGAATTCTGAGTCCATTTCTAAAATCACAGCACTTGAACAAGCAAAGTCCCTTTCTGTAGGAAGAAATAAAAGTCTGAATGTAAGGTTTTGACTTCATTGTTCATTTAGGGTTAAAAGATGATACGTCAGAGAATTCAGTATTTCCAAAGTAAAAAGAATAGCTTTGCAAATGAAGATTCTTTATTCTTAATTTTTAAATGTTTTGGCCTTCCTTCCTTCCTTCCTTCCTTCCTTCCTTCCTTCCTTCCTTCCTTCCTTCCTTCCTTCCTTCCTTCCTTCCTTCCTTCCTTCCTTCCTTCCTTCCTTCCTTCCTTCCTTCCTTCCTTCCTTCCTTCCTTCCTTCCTTCCTTCCTTCCTTCCTTCCGCCACTTCCTTCCGCCACTTCCTTCCGCCACTTCCTTCCTTCCGCCACTTCCTTCCGCCACTTCCTTCCTTCCTTCCTTCCTTCCTTCCTTCCTTCCTTCCTTCCTTCCTTCCTTCCTTCCTTCCTTCCTTCCTTCCGCCACTTCCGCCACTTCCGCCACTTCCTTCCGCCACTTCCTTCCGCCACTTCCTTCCGCCACTTCCTTCCGCCACTTCCTTCCTTCCTTCCGCCACTTCCTTCCGCCACTTCCGCCACTTCCTTCTGCCACTTCCTTCCGCCACTTCCTTCTTTTCTGAAGCAATATTTCCATACTATATCAATATTTACTTGACTATATACAGACAAAGTTTTTTCAGATTTACGTATATTTCCTCTGCCCGTATTTGGAATCTTTAATCCCAGAAGAGATGCAGTCGTTGTTACAAAAATTGAAATAATTTTCAGAAACACAGTTTTGATTAGAATTTGATTACAGTAATAATGTTCTCATTAAAAATTCTGATGTCACTTAGAGAGTTCTAAGTAAATAAGACTATTCATTATAATAGAGGAAGTTTTTCTTTGGGTTAATCTATGATTTCTATTGTTCGTGTATCTATTTTTAAAAGAAAAAACCTCTTTAGAAGTTAAAGTAGGAAATGGGAACTTCACATAATAGGCTTATATTAACACACAGCTCTGTCCTAAAAATACCCAAATAGCCTAAAGGAAACTGGAGGGATTCAAGGAGTTGAAAAGAAGGCTGTAATTAGAAACTACAATTTTCTAACTACAATTTTTTAACTTTGAAACTGTAGCAAGATGGACTACAGAGAGCAAATTTGTCTTTTAAAAAACTCCTTATCTTCTACTGCCAATTATTTAATCATTCGTGGTATTAAAAACTGCTTTGGTCCACATTTTCTGAAGCAGAGAGTTTAATTTCTTTATTTATTGTTTGGTCTTGATTTGCCCAAAGGACCTGTCTATGAGAAAACGTTTCCTTCTTGTAAGGTTGGGATTTTTTGTATGGTTTAACTAATTAGATTAATCTTATACTCAGATTTTTACACCAGCTTAGCATTTGTTAGTGAGTGCCTTGAGAAACCAGGAGAGCTTCAGACTGACCTTGAGACATCAAGATTTTTCTGTAGGATCCAGACCAAACATGACAATTTGAAAATATTCCAATTATACCAACCTTGAAAATGAAATACTAAAGAGAATTTTTTTTTTATCATGACTATCAGAATTGAATAAATAATGTTTTGAAATGACCTTTTTTTTCTTTTCTCTCATAGATTCATCTCAACTTAAAAAAAATCCCAACTATTGGCTCATCCTGCTTTTTTCTGCCTGGCCAGAGGCAATATGTGTCACCCACATGGATGGATGTATTTCATAGAAGACTGACAACAGAGTGCAGGAAATATAAATTTTTTTACTACTCTGTATAATTATACGATATCATATAAATATATATAATATTATATAAAATTATATCATTCATTGGGTTCACAGTTTGACCTTCAAGGGAAACCTCAAGGACTGACATTCCCTGTCTGTGGGACTGGAGTAAATTTTTGTCTGGTTCTGCATCAAAATTAATGACAGTTTTTGACACTTTCACCCTTTGGCAGCGCATGTGTGCTTATACAAATACATAATTAAGTAAGCATATGTAGGCTAAAGGAGCACAGGCTAAAAATAAATACTTTTTTTCCTTTAAGTCTTTTTTAATGCAAGAAAAAAAAAATCCAGCTGAGCACACAGTATGTGGTGTAACTCTCATTGTACCTTCACCTTTGCCTTAAAAGAAACATCTAATGTAATGAGATTTGTTTTTACAAAGGGTCATAAAGTGTCTTCTGGTGTTGTGTGTCAGGTAATACATTATTAGACAGAATACATTTATGGAATATATAATAATATTATATATAACGTATTTATAGAATATATAATAATATATAAGATATATTATTTAATATTATATATTATAAAACATGTTTATGTTATATATTTATTGTATTTTATTTTTAATTATGCAATATATCTTTATTGATTAATAGGCTCATATTTTCACTAAAGCCTTGTTGGACATGAATGGAATATTTTAATATCCCTCTTCCATCTCTGATGTTGTGGAGAAGGGAAGACACCAAACATTGGGCACATTAATACAGGTTTTTGATTTACAGCTTAACCTATGGGAAGGAAAGGATTCTCATCTCCCATAGATTAAAAGATCATTTTGTAATCTTGTTATAAAACAGGAGCTTGTTTTCACTTTTATGTTTAACAAACTTATACAAGGATGTCTGGCAATAGAGAGTCACAGGTTTGGGAGGGTCTGAACTCTCTAAGTGCAGGGGATTTGCCAGGATTGATCACAGAACTGTGCAGACTAGAAAGGACACAGGGGGCTGTGTTATTCAAAGCAGGGATTAACTTCAGACTTGGATTAGCATCCTCAGGGTCCTGACTGGTCAAGAAGTAAAACAAAAAAGAAATTATTCCAGGGCAGAGATTTTGCCAACTCTCTGGGAGCAGTTCCAGTACTTAATCATCCTGACCTTGAAAAGGCTTCTCCTTAATACAGAGATCCAGTGGAAATCTCACTTCGTGCCACCTGTGTGCCTCTCATCTCTCAGCTGTGCTGCTCTGAGCCTCATTTTGTCTTCTGCATCAGGTTCTTGCCTTTATGGCAATGAAAACTGAATTTAAATCACCCTTAACCTTTTCTTCTTGAGGCTAAACCAGCTGAGCTCCCATGGCCTTTTTTCAGCATAAACATCTCTTTGCTGGTGTCCTACTTGATGATTCCCAACGTGTTCAGATTCTTAATGTTTTCAAAACAAAGTCAGCACAGCAGGGGAAAAAAATCATGATTCTGTCACCACCAGATACTGAGGTAACAGCTGCTCTGCTGAAGTCAACATCTCAGAGTGATGTCAAATCTGTGCCTGTGCTTTTCCACCCCATGTAAACGTGATTATTTGAATTAGCACACTGTTTCAGATTTCTTGCCTAATACATCATGCTAGAAAGGTGAGGCAGGTTAACCCAGTCATAATGCAATTTTTAACGTGATTGATCATAACTGATTTTTTCTGTGCTTTACTTGTCTGTGTAGGAAAGGTCTTAGAGATGGCTTTCAAATCCTTTCAACAACAACAACAATGAAAAATTGCCTTTTTCCTTGTGTGTGCCATTGTGAGACCCACTCGCAGAGCTGCCCCAGCCCTGGGCCAGCCCAGCAAGGAGCTGGAGCTGCTGCAGCCAGGCCAGAGGAGGCTCCAGCACGGGCAGAGGGATGGAGCAGCTCTGCCGGCAGCAAAGGCTGGCACAGCTGCCATTGCTCACCTGGGCAGGAGAAGCTTTGGCCTGAGCTCAGGGCGGCCTGGCAGGGCCTGAAGGGGCTGCAGCAAAGATGGACACAGACAATTGCCAAGGGCTGCAGGGACAGCAGCCAGGCAATGGCTGCCAGTGCCAGAGGGCAGGGCTGGCTGGGATCTTGGCAATGAGGAATTGTTCCCTGGCAGGGTGGGCAGGCCCTGGCACAGGGTGCCCAGAGCAGCTGGGGCTGCCCCTGCATCCCTGGCACTGCCCAAGGCCAGGCTGCACACTGGGACACTGGGAGGTGCCCCTGACATGGCAAGGGGGGGAATGAGATGAGCCTTAAGGTGCCTTCTGACCTAAATCATTCTCTGAGAAAAGAAAAAAACTGGTAACTGGGAGTAAAATACTGAATCTCAAAATACTTTAATTGGGATCCTACCGCCTATCCAGACTGCAGGGGAGCACAGCATTCAATATTTTTACTTCTGAAAAATGATTGCTTTCCTGTCCTGATTTCTCCATTCTTTACGCTGAATTTACCCACATATTTCTGAGGCTAAACGTGCTTTTATGTATGATCTGTGGTGAATTTGGGGGTGAGAGTGTCCCCAGCTGCTTTTCCTCTTGTGTCTCCCTCTTCTCACAGCTTCTCCAGTCCCGACAATGAATTTAATTCTTAAACTTTTGTGCTAAATCAGAGCATAAATTTGAGTGTCTTCCATCTCCTTTTATGGGGTTTTATGGGTAGGAATGCTGTTGTGAAGCACTTATGAACATGAAATCTTCCCTAACTACTGGGTTATTGCCTTTTCTAGGGGATTAAATCCAAGCTACCTCACAGTTAAGGTTATCAGGTTCTCTTCAGCGTAGAGTTCAGCACTGGCAGGAGCTGTCCCAGGGTCTTTATAACTGCTGGATGTTTTCAGGGCTGTAAAGGATCTAAGTGGAGCCCAAGATAAATATTAACAGATCTCAAGTAATTAGGCAGAACACCTACATGAGAAGGAGGAGGCTTACAAGCAATTATTTTCCTGTAGCAATGCGAGGCAGAGATATATGACAGAATTTGTATTTTATCTGCTACTTGTCACTAATTTTGCAAACAGAACAGATTCCAGATTCCAAGTATATGCTACATTACAAATACTGTGTATCAGAAGAATTCAATATGATGTTTCAATATAATGGGGTTTTTTTACCTTTGAACAAGCAATAAATAACGGTAATTAAAACAAACAAACAAAAACAAAAATAAAAAGGTAAAGATATATCTAATAAAACCATAGGGGAATTGCCACTGTTGATTATGTCTCTAAATTATTTTGAAGTCTGCATTAATGAAACTGCAAACTAAATTAAGTACCCTCATCTGCTTCTGGAAGCTGCTCTGTCTGATCCATTAAAGAATACACATTTTCACTGCAGTAATCAGAGGTTTAAATGGGCTTAATGTAATTAGAAAAACCCTTGGAGATATATATTATCTCTTATGAAAATGGATATGTTTCCTAGATTAGAACACATTGTTTCAGCATCAGTGTAGGACTATAAAATTACAGTTCTAAGTCTCTAACTTTGTTTATTAGTGGGCACGGGGACCCTGTTGAATATAAAAAGAGCAAATGCAGTGGGAACATGTATGTAAAAAAATCACACTGATTATCCCTGTCAGTACTCTAAAGATTGACATGAAAAATGTTCCACAACTGGCACAATGCTTTTAAACAATTCTGAAAATACAACTGTGAATGTCCCACCCCAAGTTTTGATGCTAAAGGAGTGTCAATCTGCTGGCTAACAAGACATTTAAACTTCATTTTTCGCATCATAATCCATACAAATAAATCTGTGCTTTGTCTTAATCTGAGATACACACACAGAATAAAGACCACAGTATTTTTTAATGAAAATCAAAAGTATGGAAGCAAATTCCTGACTTGGACACATATCTGCTATTGCCTACATGCAAACACTCATGCATGCCCACATTCAGCCTGTGCTAGTGCTTGTGGAATTGCAACTTTCATTTCCTAAACAAAAATCTCAGCAAAGAAATTGGAAAATTTGTGTTTTCTGACTGCATCCAGCACATTGGTTTGTCATGTCGTGCTTTTCACCACGTAACACTTCAAGCTTGGTAATTTGTTTCATTTAGACTAATGTAATGATAACACAAATTTTTCTCTTCTTGAGATACAACTGACTATCTTAACCATGTGTTAAGTACAAGTTGTTCTGAGATTTTCACATAAATGTTGATGTGGCTGGGGTTAAACCCAAACTTAAGAGCTTTGCTGTGACTAGGGTCTTACTAAACTAAGCTCTCCCCACCCATGAAATCACTCCCCAAGTCAGCAAAAACATGATTATTAGCTCTGTTTGATGCATGCCTTCTCCCTAGGGAGATTTACTGGCTCAAAAAGGGACTCAGGGTGCAGCCAAAACTCTATTCCAGCGCTGAGGATCAGCCAGAAAATCACATTTTCCCCCTTAAAGCTGCTTGATCTTCCCACTGGAGGTGGTTTTGTCAGGATCAGCCTGGCAGCAGTGCTGTCCTGTCCCCCTGAGAGGCTCAGGAGATGTGCACTGAAGCCCTGCCAGCTGTCTGCAGCGTCAGGTGCAGATTTACCAGCAGAGCTAAAAAGGGCTGGAGCCTCCTCCCCAGTGTGGCCATTTGTTTGAAGCAATTTTCTCCTATTCTTTGAGCAATTTGACATGGTGAGGGCCTGACAATTAGTCTGAAGCCAGCACCATGTGCTGCTGCGAAAATGAAGGGTTTCTATCCTAATTTCACCAAAATTTCTCCTCCGGCAGCTTCAAAGTTTATTTACATCCCCTTTCTAATCAACTGGTGATAAATCTGCCTTTGCATACCTGAACATTTTGAGGCCAGATTGACTTGGGAAAGCATTTTCAAACAGCTGAAAGGAGTGTTGTATTATAATTTTAGGTGAAACTTTTATTTTCTTGTTATGTCTCAAACACTTATGTAAGTGTTAAACACTCTTTAACAACTTATGTGGGTTGTTAAAAAGCTGATAATTTCTCAGAACAGTGGTAGATGAGTCACATTTCATTTGGTTCTCTTGCTTTACTCTCCATATTTTTAAAATTTGGCTATTTAGCAAGAAAACGTGATCTTACATAGAGTGAGTCATACTTCTAAGACAAAATTAAGCATTTTTTGTTGGGTCTATTTTGTGTTGCAATATTCATATGCCTGCTGCCCTCACCAAGAGACTGTGAAAGTTTCTGAAGCCTGATCCCAGACCAAAGTCTTGCAGGCTCTGGAAAGCTGTGAGTCACTATGTGTGCATCAATATTTGGGTACAATATTGACATTTTCTCTGCTGCGCCTCAGACCTGTGCCTTTTTTGGAGATGTGTTTGAATTTGACCCCCCTGCTGGAAAAAACTGAGCACAAAATATATATTATTAATTTCTGATTTTCTGATTCACTCTACACCCATTTTCTCCTCTTATATTTGGGGGATTTTTTTTTCCATCTTTAAGGAGAGCATAGTAGTTTGCAAAATAACTTTGTGTAGTCTTTGGCCATATGGCACTACAAAAGTGAAAATAATTATGTAGAAACCATCTTGTGTGGCCTGCAAGAAAGAAAAAGAGTGTGTTCATTTCACTGATTGACATATAAATTCTAAATATCTGTGAAGACCAGTGTAGGAGCAGTTAATTTGGTTTTAGTGGGGATTATATATTCAGAAAATGCAAGTGAGTCCTTTAGTATGTCATTAACACAGTGAAATGGTGTAATTACAATGTATAATCTTTCTTCATTTATCTCCTTTACAGTTGTCAGCACCACAAATCCTTAGAATTTCCCTAAAACATGTAAGTCTGTGATATTTGATAGCACACTTAATCAGTGATTGCAATAGAATGGCTGTTGAAAATCCCAGCACATTTATAAGGTTTTTGGCAGGCAGCATAAGAATGTTTTCTGTCCTCGATGTCTTTGTTTACTTAAAAACACAACTGTTCTTTCTATTTAGGAACTAAGTAGTCTCTGGTCTGCTGCTTGAAAGTAAAATGACAACTTATATGGAGATAATTATGCAAGAATGGGAACACTGCTTAATTGAAACAATCAGTTCTAGGCAAAAAATAGAGTCTCAAATTTGGAAGTGACAAGATGTTACAGTACCCTGGGTTTACTGATATTTCTTTGTCATTTTCTCTAAATTCTTAAACTGCTAGAAAACAACCAAGCTCTACCAGTTTGTTCTTTAATTTTATTTTTTTTAATTTGCTGTTAGTTGAAGGAAAATATATAATTTTTCTTTGATGCCATATGCTGCCTAATTGCAGAGCATATTTTATACAATGCTGCGTACAAGGATCTTGGGTTTGTAAAGCAGGATTCAAAGCTACCAGAAAAAAAATAATTGCACAGCACAGGGAGTGCAGGATCTCATTTTGAGATAACCGCACAAGAGTTCACCTACACAGATGTTTAAGCACTTAATTAAGAGAAAGAGTCATTTATTTAAGGTTTTCTAATGAGTGAAGGAGGACCTCAGCATTGCAAATGCAGTCTGAATTAATCCAGTCCATCTATGCCTCAAACAAAAAATTAAGATAAAGTATTGGCGTTTACAGCCCAGTCCAGGAAATGAATTGAGATTTTACTTAGAGACAGGCTTGTATCACAAAACAAAAACACTTGCTCCTTCCAAATTATACAGCACTGCTAGGACTTATGTCTACAAGGAAATAGAATTTTGGGGCCTCAAAGGAGAGGTCTTGCATCTTGGCTTAGACCCAGTGAAAAAATAATATTTTTTTAAAAAAACATTATTGGATTTTGCTCTCCAGCTGAACAAAAGACCATTCTCAATCCAGTGAATTTATCTAAAAAGTTAAATTGTAATGACTTTCAAGCCTTATTTGTAGGGAGGATATGAGTTAGGTTTAATTCTTCCCACGTGAGCTCTTTTTATTCCAGCCATTTGGAAACAGCAGACCTAGGATTGACTTTTCTTGATATTTCTTTAAAGTTATTCTGGTCTTTATCTGAACTTTTCACTTGTGGCCATGGTTTTAAGCGTTTTAAAAATAAAATGAGCTCTAACTAATATCATCATCAGTCGCCAGATGAAAATAGAGTGTCTTTCTTTACCCAACTACACACACACCTCTGTTCTTCATAGTCAGTATTTTTGACATAACTGTGCCAATGCCTGAACTCTGGCTCTGATGCAGCCCTTAATAAATCCTCCTTATCTTCCTCACCACTTTTCTCAGGACTATGGATCATGGATGGAATGGGCCTCAGGAGGTTTTTTAGTCCAAAACCCCATCGAAGCAGGGTCAACACAAAATTCACGCAGTTAGATTGGGTTTGGATTGAAGGTACTTGAGATGGTAGTTTTATGTTTGGAGTTAGGTGTTTATTATTTTATATTAGTAAAACAGTTTTACTACGGTGAGTTTGGTAGCAAGGTACAAAATGGCTAACTACCTCTTGTCGTTAGGTTTTTTAAGACTAAACTTTCTATTAAATAATTGATACTTAGATTATTTTTCCTTTTAACTTAATAACTGATCTTAAAGAGTTCTCAATGTGGACTTTTCTGCTTAATTATTGAGTGCTACTTAAGAAGAAGGAAGAAGAAGTATGAAGAAGAAATTTAGGACAACACTTTGTGCTTTTTATCTTGCTTCTATCTACAACATACTAAAAATCTTAAAACTTAAGCTTCTCACTAAGTGATACACTTACACTACTCTCTATAATCTATTTTACACTTTTATAAATTCTAATATGTTTTAAAATCTAATAAACTTTCTTTATAAATAAAAGTTAAAGTGTTTCCTTAGAAGTTAAGACACCCTGAAACAAACAAAAAATATTCTCAGTACCTTACGTTTCTACACTATTTTCCCTTGGGGTTTGCCTAACAGAGTCACCAACAACCTGTCTTGGCAACCTTGATTGTCCTCATATTGTTTTTTTCTCCTTTTCTGTATTTCCCATCAGAAATCATGTCAGCAGAAAGCCTCTTTTCTCTCACAGGCAGTAGGAAGATGATGCTAAGTGTCCTCATTTTTTCCCCTTCCATTTCAAAACAGGATCTCCCACCTTCAGCCTCTCCTCACATGGCAAGTCCTTGATTGCCCAAGCATTTTGCTGAATGAGCACCAGTTTATCTACATCTTTCTTATACTGGGAACCCAAAATATTTTTCAGCGGGGCCTGAAAAGTTGAAAATGCCACCAAAGCGCTCCTAAAAATGTGCTTTTACAGAACATGTTCAGTGATTTTGCACCGAAATATCACACTGCTGCTCTTCCCACTCCTTTATTTTATGGCATGCATATTGTTAAGCAGCTGTGCCAAGTTTAATTACACTGAATCTAATAGTAATAGCTTTTTCTTGGTCTTTTGACTGTGCACGTGCTGCTGTTTGTGAGCCTATATTTCTGGAAGATAACAATCTGGTGCTGTGCTATATGAAATATATATATCATCCACAGAGATGAATTATAAAGTCTAACTGAAATTTGAATTATATATAAAATAAATGCATAATTTATGCTTGTGAGTATCTATTGAATACACAGGATGGTTTTTGAGCTCCGCTTTTTCTGCAGCAGTCAGGTTTCATTAGCAACACTCCTAAAATCTAGGGCTTTCCCAAAATTTTTGTGGCATTATGACATACTGTATTAGTTTATCTTTTTCAGTGTGGACTATATTGTATATCTTGTTTATTTCTTTGGATGTGGGGTTTAAATTGAATATTCCTAGTAAATGTGAACATTTTAATTGATAATCATTTGCCTGTGATTCTCGTGGACAAAAAGCCTTCTGATTACACAAGTTACTAGCTCTGGAAAATTTGGGTATTTATTTGGATTCTTCTTACATAAGAGATATTTCATTTTTCACCTAGACTAATACTTCTTTTACAGTGAAAATACCAGAGAGTCTTGGGAAAAAATAGTTATTCTTCAATATGTTGAAGAATAGCCTCATAATTAGACTACATGGCAAACATCAGGATTTATTTCATATTTTCTGAAACCAGGCATGTAAAACCCATAGGCCTTCTGTTTGAGAAAAATCAGGTTGCCACAAAGTGGGACATTTTAAACTGCAGGGATCTTGTAGTCATGACAGAAATTTGAAAAAAATCGTATTTAAGGAATTCCTTTTGCCTGGAAATCAATTCAATGGAAATATTTAGATGGGTCTCATGAACTTGCATCAGCCATGTAAGCACTTCGCAGTTTTAATTAATGCTAACTGTGTGTTGGGGCTCTAGATTCCTTTTCCTAAAATACTCTTTCTCTTGAATTTGAGAAATAGCTAATTTGGCACTCTCTTTTTTACATGTTTATCCCTTATAACCCCATTGGATTCATGGTGGTGCATAACACAAATGATCTTCTTAACATCAAGAGAATCACTGGTACAAGAGCCCTGGCAGTTTTAGGGAGTGATTCTCCATCCCTCCCAGTTTTTCTTTTCCTCTTTTCCCGCCTTCTTCTGAAATTTGTGGGAATTTGACTGAATCAGAGGGAAGTATCCTTTTATATCCTCACTGAAATTTGTGCTTTTTCAACAAATATTGCACCTGAGAGCTTAATTTGCCATGGCCCTGCCTGATCTCTCTCTGTCCCTTCACATCTCTGAAATAATTTGTGATTTTACTAATTTCTCCCACCTCCCTTAACAAAAATGCCCTCTTCTCTGAGCTTAGAACCAACTTCAGAAAAATCTTGATGCAGCTACCCAAGAAATTCATTTGCCCAGATGACTATTTTTTTTCAAACCATATGAAAATATCAAATAGCTTTCTTTCATATTAACTCTTGTGAAGTCCTGCTCTTAGACCTTCACCACAATTAGCTACATTCTAGTTTAAATATCTAGTTAATAAATAACTTGTAGATTAATTAGGCACCATGGTCTTAATTTCCTTAATCTACCATATTTTTAAACCAACTGGAGAAAAAAGGAAAAGAAAATAAGAGGCATTTCAATGTCTGGCATGAAATTCCAGAATAAGTGTGTAGAAATTGAAATTTTCAAAATTTTAACCTCAAATAACCATTCTAAGTGACTCCAGCTAATAAGTTATTTGTAAGAATAAAGTGGTTAAGTATACCATACACCTCTGTTATATATTATATATATTGGAATATCAGTTGTTTGTGTCACTTTGAAAAGGTTTAGGAAATTCATAAAAGAGTCCAACATGGAAATAAAAATTTAGCCTTGTTAGCCTAAAAATTTAGATGTTGTCAGGCTGAAAGCTTTTCTACACAATGTTTATAACATTTCTGTCACCAAAGGCCTGTATAAGTGTTTCTAAAGTATGTAAATAAAATTATAAATACTTCTTTTATCTATATTTAAACATTGTTTGACTTAATCATAATATTACTTAATAAGACCTAAATAATTATTGAGTGTTGTTCTATTAATTTAGGTTTTTATATTCCCTGTTAGAACCTCTAAGGTTGACACTACAATTTGTGGGTTTATGATAAAAAGTAATTTTAGAAAAGATAATGCAAAATTTACAGAATTGTACCAAACACACAAAACTTGGCTTCTGGAATTTACTCTATCTTCTTATTTCCAACACATTTATGCATATTTTTACATGAGTGATGATTTTTCTATAACTTTAGGTATTGCTCATTCCGCTGGTAATTAATTTTTGTCTCTTATAGGAAATAATAATAATTCCAGAGATTAACTCAATCTGTGATGAGTTTCTTTCATCTTTGCCACACACTTGAAGCAAACTGTACTGATTTTCTTTTTTTAATTTTATTTTTCTCTTTCCCCTTTCCACTGCCACATTTCCAGTTTTCCTTTATTTCTGCACTAAACTAACCAGAAACAGAGCACTACCAAGAATTCCTCTTTATTCAGTGCAGGGCTGCCTCAGGACACTGGGTTAAATTGAAACTCAGTGGGGATTCAGCCAAATGTGACACCTTTGGCAAACAAGGGGGAAGCAGGGAGGATCAGAGCCCAGCATCCCGGGGGAATAAAGACTGGGAATAAATCTTTTGCAGCTACATGTTGTCACAGAGAGAAACAAATCTTCAGGGATATGTTTGCTTGGAGTTACTCAGACTTGCCTTTTGTGGTCTTCCCCACTTTTCAGGTCCTTGAAACAAGTTCAACTAGTAGAAAATCTTCTTTTTCTCTTTTTCTTCTGGGTCTTTAATAACTTCAGTGAATGCTTCTGACAGTCTTTTTCTCTCTTCCCCCTTTTCTCTCCTTCCTCTGTTTTCTTTCTGTTTTTTCTCTTCTGTTTTATTTTACTTTTTTTTTTAATTTCTGAATGGAAGTAAGGACAACAAATACCTGCCCAGTGGTCAAATACGAACTTACGCAGGAATAAAAATGGTTTCATTAAAACCCAAGGAGTAATTCAACTAATAAACAATTAAATAAAACACTTTTGCAATGTGAAAGTGACCAAGAACTGTAACAGAAATGCTATGAATTTTCAATCCCTAGAAACATTCAAGAGGCCTCTGGACATGGTAAGGAAAGGTGAGTAAGAGGGACAGAACCAAGTGATGGTGGGCATGGTCTCAAGATTTAGGTGTATGACAGTTTTTTAGTCACAAAAACTTCCATTTCATAGTAGCTTGGACCGAACAATAAAATTATTATCATTCATGAGAGAGCAAATTGATGCAGTTTACTGCATGGAGATGGCACTACATTAAAAAAAAAAAGATGGTGACTTTGTTATAAATCCTTTGCCTTTTGAATTAATACTGTGGTGCTGTAAACAGCAACAATCATTCATAGCTGGCCAAGAGGATGAGGGCTTTGGCAGGGCTGGGGGATCCTAGAGGCCTGGTGATGCTCCCCGGGATGTGGACCCTCCTTGTTGATTCCATAACCTTTGCCCCAGCCAAATGAAAACACCAAGTTCATTATTAGTTAAGAAGAGAATTGTAATCTGTTTTACATGTGGTATAACTGATTACAAGTAGATGAATGATAATTAGGCTTCAAAATAACGCCAGTGTTAGGAAGGGCCTGAGATTTAGCAACCTACTGTGTGCAAGCCAATATATACAAATATCTATCTACACCTATCTCTATCTCATCTCTATCTCTATCTCATCTCTATCTCTATCTAATCTCTCTATTTTTAAATATATGTACATATATAACCTGGGGAGCATCAGGAAGAGAGTGGGAGCAGGCCAGGGAGGGGCTGCTGCCCCTGGGCCCTGCCCAGCTGAGGCTCCTCTGCAGCGCTGGCTCCAGCCCTGGGCTCCTCAGCACAGGAGACACCAGGAGCTGCTGCAGAGGCTCCAGGGCAGGCACACACAGGATTTGGGCTCTGCAGCATCTCTGGGCTGGCCAGAGCCTGCGGGAGCTGGGCTGGCCAGGCTGCAGGAGGGAACACCAAGAGGGGTGTAAGGGACGCTCTGAAGTTTCCTTCATTGGCCTCACGATGGTCGCAAGGGCCCTGAAGGCCCCGTCAGGAGCCCTGACCTGGCTGAGGTGGACGTGTTCTGGGTGTTATCCCAAGGGATCGTTTGCAGTGTGCTCACTGTGCCTTCACAGAGCCCTGCTGGGAACGGGTTCTGATTGATGGGGCCTTGTCCTCACACGCCTGCACCTGCCCCACAAGGTCTGACAAGCAGTGGCTCGGCCTTGCTCGCTCGCACCTGCCCCACACGCCGAGGGCTCTCAGCACAATGGCCCAGGAATCTTCCCCACCTTTGGGCCAGGTGCCACTGCTTTGGATTGAGACTGTATCAACTGGAACTTTTGAGATGGCTCTGGTGAACCCCCACGGACACGGCGAATCTGTGTGGCTGGGCCATGAGGATTCCGTCTCCTTGGTAGCTATATTCCCTGCACCCTCTTTCTTCCTATGCTTTATTTCCTTTTCTGATCCCTCCATCACATTTGCTGCTGGCCCTCAGTAAAGGTGCATTTGTTGTGACTAAACTGACAGTCCCCTGCTCTTTGTCTTTTGCACTTTTGGGATCTGGGAAGGAGCCATCACGACCCCGCTCGCCCCAGCGGATGGTGCCAAGGGGATGCCATCAATGCATCCCAACATCTCCAGGGGCTGCCAGAGCACGGGCCGGGCTCTGCTCGGTGCTGCCAGTGCCAGGATGAGCAGCAGTGGCCATCAAATAAAGGGCAGCGAGGTGCAGGGCAGCAGGAGGGAGAACTTGTGTCCATGGAGGGACAGCAGAGCCCTGGAACAGCTGCCCAGGGAGGGCCTGGAGTGTCCCTGGCTGGAGACATCCCAGCCCCAGCTGCACCTTCCTGGGGGATGGACCAGGGCACCCTGCCTGTTATTCTGAAGTTTAGTGATGCCATTGCTTTCATTTCCACCACATCTTTCCCATCATAAGGTCCACAAAGTGATATTATTTGTTAAGACACTCCTCCATAAATCTATTCATTTATACCAATAGTCCAGTGCTTTAACCAGTAAGAATAATTATGTGCCTCTGGTTTGTAAAGGAAGTAGGGAGTGACAGACACTTGGAGGGGAAGAATTAGCAAGTTCAGCATCAATTAAAGTTGTTCAAATACTGCTTGTGTACCAGCCCTCTGCTCCAGCTCCCCTAAGGTGCCACTCCTTCACTGAAACCAAGACCCAGGCCCAGTCTTGTGCAAATCAATATTTCTCCTCCATTTGATGCTAAGTTGGTGCTTTGGGAAAACATTGCTACAAATGCTAGTACCGTTTGGCAGATTTTTAAATAAGCCTCATGCACTTGCTGTGTGAAGCTTCTCCTTCCCTGCAGGGTAAAATCAGAAATTTGGATTAAAAGGCATCAGAATAAGAAGGTGAATGTTTGCATGTATCTCATTCTCTCATCAGACATAATAGGCATAAATGGTCAATTTCTGCCAGGCAGATTATTTTTTCCATTTGGACTCAGTGTAATCCCATGGGTGGGTATCCCTGTGGCACCAGTTCTAGCTACAAGCCTTCTCACATCCTGGTTTGCTATTACTTTAAGCTCATTTTTAAGTCATTTTGACGGTTTATGCTGCTCTCTCCTCTGCCTTCTAACTGAATTCTTTGCCTTCAAACACATTAGTCTTCACATGAATGAATATCATGGGCTCATTGATTTTAAAAGAAAATTTAATTCTTCTGTCTCTGCCTAGGATTAAGTTCTTCAGGTTTTGATGCTTTTTCGCCACCCCCCACACAGAAACAGGTCTTGTTTGGGAGTGTTATTTTTTAAACCATGCTGATATCAGCTGCCCTAGGTAAAAAAGACATATGTTCCTTGTGAGCTGTTGATTCTTCCATGGCAGTCTAGACTTTCCAGAAACAAACCTAACACTTTTCGTACAGAAAACGCAACCATTTTTCATAATGAAAATCTTTATCACCCTGTTTCTTTTCAGAGCAGGCATTTTTGGTGCCCATTCTGTACACACCACAGTACAATATTTGGAGCTCTCGGAGGCATAAAAAAGTTTTGTTTATTCAAATGGGACTCCTTGTTTGACATCTAATTATGAGTGTTTATCTGCCAAGGCTATTCCAGCACTTGCAGTGCTCACAGTGCCAGGGAGACATCTGTTAAAGGTTTCTATTTAATGTCTAGTATGAACAAGGTGTATCTGCCACAACCATTCTCCGTATGAGAAGGCTCCAAAATTAGAATGTGAGGCTGTATCACTCTGTTCTCTCACACAGAAGTACAGAATTCATTTAGAAAACTAATCTTCAAAGGTGTTACACTGGGTCACTCTTATTCTCCCCCCCTTATGCTTCCTGGATTTATCTCACTACTTCTGTCTCAGAAAGCTTGTATTCACTCTTCAGTACTTGCAATTTTTTTTTTTTTGGTGTAATTGTTGGTCCTTTTGTCCTATTTTGCAGCTCACAAAATCTTTGTGTCATTGTTCGTTTGTTTTTTTTTTTTAAAGCTCATAAGTGACAAAATTATTTCATTATTTACTAACATCGTGTTTCCACAGTTTCACAATGGCTGCCATCATGCAGTAAGATCATTTCAATCTGCCATCTTCAACACAAGCAGAGTAAAAGGCATAATTTTTGTCAAGAATTTTTTTATCAGAATCATCTGATGCATGTGTTTCTCTCTTAGTGGCAGCTCATGTGTATAATGACCACAGAAGGATGGTGGTGGTGGCTGTGACTGACACCTCCCATCTCCTCTGGGGGAAATTTCCAGGGGCAAAAGCTGCAAATCCCAGTTGTTACCCTCAGCACCTCTGGGGGCAGAGATCTCGATTAGTGTCAATATTTTGATTGTCACTGCGGCTGGAGAATAAGGATGTCTGCACAGATCTCTTCAAAGCATTTTTAGTACTGTGGGTTTTAATTAGAAAACAAGTATTTGCCTCAAAGCTGGAGTTGTCATCAGAGATCCCATGTAGCTTTCAAGCCCACTAGTATTAATCTTCTTTGCATATCTTTAAGACTGAAAACCTTTCTAATTAAACTCTTAAAGCCTCTTATCTCTGTGGCCTGGTTGATGCTGCAGTGGAATATATCATTCCCAACAACAATGGGTAAAATTGTAATTCCCTGCATAACACCAATCAAGTTGATTGTAGAACATTATGTTCATTAGGAAGTAATAGATTTTTTTTCTTACATGTTTGATCAAAGCAGCTGGCATTTAATCCAGGCTGAGAAGCAGAATACTATTTCATACTATTTATTGGTTAATTCATGGCCAGGTCTGCGACTTACTGAAAACCAATTGATCAACTTTATGTGATGCATGCAATGTATAAATTGTCTATCTAATAAAAAAAGATATATATACAATACTGGTCAGCAGGAAAATTGGCATAATGTGGAGCAAAACCTTTCATAATAATGTCTTTTTGCATTTAAAAAAAATGCAGATATGAAGTGAGTTCAGATTCTGAGAGATAAATTTAGTCCTTTTTTATGTTTTGTCCTGTGCAGGGACAGGAGTTGGACCTGATGGTTCTTGTGAGCCCCTTCCAAATCTGGATATTCCATGATTCAAGTTTACATTATTCAAGTTTATTTTTAAACTGTGTTAGAACAATTGAGAAGTAAAATGCACCTGATCAGCCTTGTGGTAATATCCACATGCTTCCATTGCTACAAATGTTGTGGAATAGATTGCCTAATGTAGTAAAGTCAACCATAAGTGGTTTGCAGTGTAGATGTCCCCTATATCAATTGTAAATAAATAAGAGAGTGTTGGAGTAAAGTACGCTTTAATTTCTGCAAATGTCAAAAATACTTAACTATTTGTTATTTCCATATAATTTCCAAATCATCTTTTCTCAGTTTTGCTTACTTTAGTTTTTATTTTCATTGTTTTTTGTGTTTTTTTCCCCCTCATAAGTTGCATTAGATCCTTTTAGTTGTCCTTTGTTTCATTGCATTTTCATTTTCCGTATTGCTTTCGGAATAGTTCTGTGTTTATTTGAACAAATAAACATGGATTGCCTGTCTAAACCTGATTTAAATTTTCCACCAAGAAGCTGAGTTGTACAGCTGTAGGCAGACTTGCATGCTAATTTGTCTTGGTATTTATTTCCTGCTTTAATAGCCATAGTGTCATAGTTTTTTGGAGAAAGCTTTCATGGGAAATTGGAACTTTATCTCTCTCTTTCAACTTTCTGTATGGCTGATAGGAAGAGTTCAACTGGATGAAATCCTATAGAATTCTGCTATAATTACTATAATTTTTTCATAGCGCTTACATATTAATTGATTTTTTTTCACTTATTATATGGAAATAGTTTAATTTTATCTGGTTTTGGGTTGGGGGGGATGGGTTAAGTTGTTTTCATTGGGTTGGGTTGGGTTTTTTCCTGTTTTGGGGGATTTTTTAGTTCTGTCTGCCCTTTGCCATATTCAAATTGTGAAAATTTTCCTCTTCCTCTCTTTTTCCTTGGAATTTTCTAAGGCAAACTTAAGGTATGATGTTTCAAAACTAACCTTACTTAATGGAAACAAAAGGGATGAAAATGGTGTAACAGCTAGATAAGAAATTCTGTGTACCTTCCTGATCCTAAAGTATGCTCAAATTAAAAATATTCAGTGTAGTGGGGCTAAAATTATTGAATGTAGTGGTGATGGGAGGAAAAGGAATTTAAAAAAAACCCATAATATTAAGAGGTAACCATGAAAACAATAATGAATTGCATTAATTTTAAGAGAGAGTTTTCTGTACACTTTATTGCTTTTTAGATTCTGGGTAGATGAAAATTCTGACCTTTTACTTTCTGAAGCTTCTCAGAAAATAAAGTCTGTAAATCTTTCTGTCTCCCTCTGCCACTCCAACACACAAACACACAAAGGCACACCAAAAAGGAAAGAATTAAAAAAAAATATTAGACATATGTCTCATGTCTGGGTGTATTAAATTCTTGCTTACAGCTGGCACTAAAGAATGAAATAAAAACATGAATTATCTGAAACCATGCTGTGCATGATCTGTTACGACACCTTTTCTACTGAAAAATGAAAATGCTTTTCAATTAACTGTTTGTGTATAGGATGACATTTTAGATCAGGGTCCACAGAGGTGGCAGAGCAAGTTGCTCTTGCTGTCAAAGTCATCATGATGTTTTGTAAAGCAGCCACAGGTAATGGCAATGTATCTACGAGCAAAATTGTTCTGTGAGCAAAATTGTTTTGTGAGCAGAGTTGTTTTGTGAGGGGTGTTGGCTGCTTGGTATGAGGATCCTGGACAGCTTCTGTCATTCTGTGCAGGATCTCCAAGTCTGACTGCATGTCTTTTAATATGATGTTCTTAATCATTATTAGCCAAAAGAAATATTAAACATTACCACAGTGGGGTGGGCCTTAATCCAGGTGCAAAGAACCAGGTTCAGCTGGAAGACATTGGAAAGCTGATAGGAAATGAAAATTTCCACCTCCCTCATCACCTTTCCTTCTTTTCATCAGAGCAGCTGACCATCAGAGTGTTCCTAACCACAGAACCACAAAATCATGTAATCCTTGATCCTCGAGGTTGGAAAAAGCGTCCAAGACCAACTTGTGCCCACCTTGTGCCCAGCCCAGAGCCCTGAGTGCCACCTCCAGGGGACACCTGCAGGGCTGGGCACTCCAAACCCCCCTGGGCAGTGCCAAGGCAGTTCCTGAGCCCCCTTTCCATGGGGAAATTCCTGCAGTGCCCACCCTGAGCCTGCCCTGGCCCAGCCTGAGGCCGTTCCCTCTGCTCCTGTCCCTGGTCCCTGGAGCACAGCCCGGCCCCCCCGGCTGTGCCCTCCTGGCAGGAGCCGTGCAGAGCCACAAGGGCCCCTGAGCCTCCTTTGCTCCAGGCTGAGCCCCTGCCCAGCTCCCTCAGCCGCTCCTCACAGGACTTACTCTCACATAAGCTTCCCCAAAATTCTTGTTGATGTTTTATTTTTTTCCCCAAGACAGTTTTTCTGAAACAACTGGGGCAGAGACGCTGCCTAGGAATGTAAAAAGACTTATTTCAGACTCATCTTGGCTGTGTGGGTGCAGAAACCAGAAGTTTCTGCCCAGTTCCACCCTTAACTGCTGGGATTTGCTGTTCAGCACTCACTTTGTGTTTGACCCCACACCATTCCATTAGGTTTCCGGTGCCAAGCGTAGCTTTGGCCAAGATGGAGCTCAGGGAGGTTCGTGTTCTGGATGCAGGGAAAGTGAATTAAGAATGACAGAAAAATAAAACTTTATCCCACTCCTTAATTACACACCATGCCAATAAAAGGCATTCACATTCCCAAGGGAACATGGAATGAATTGGAGAAGGCACCTTAAGATTAACTATTGGTGAATTTCAGAATTATCCCATTGCTGCATCTGCTCAGCAGATGTGGTGCAGTTTATCCAGATGCTGAAAATGCCCACACTGTTACATATTAAAGACCTCCCTCCCTTCCCAAGGTAGTAATTGTTTTGGTCAAAATGTAATTTAAATGAAAGCAACATCTGTTGTCCTCTCAAATCCAGAAGCTTTGTTTGAGGGGCTTTTTCAGGTTTTCCTTTTTCAAAATTCATTTTCTTCAGTCTCATGTAAATAACTCAGAATTGTAAGGTAACCAATATAAGAGTTTTGAGAAGCTGGACTATTTCATCGTAAAAGTGAGGCATCTTAAATCCAAAACTGTCTTCCAAATATTTTTCAGCGCACAAATGAAGTAGCTATTGCAGCACTTTTCCTTAAATGTGAATAACTGAATCCAGAAACTCTTTGTTTTCCTCATCTTTACAGTGGCTCTTTTAATTTCCAGCTGTGTTTTCCTGTAGCTGAGCAATGATGACCGCTGCTTGAAATTTCTTTCACGGCTTTGCAAACTCACCATGATAAACAATATGTATTATTTTCATGATGTCCATTCGTTAGGAGACTGTACAGGCCATTGGTAGTAAAACTAAATTGCATTTTATTATTGGAATGACTTGTACAATGCACAGCATAATAAAATGTCTTGTTCTCTATAGAAATTTAATCAAATACACTCTTCTGCCTGTCGTTTCTATTTGTTTTGAAAATAAAATATGTTGTAGGTTCCTTGTTTCTAATTATTTCTCTGTTTGCTCTTTTTGCTCCCCTCTGTCTCTAGTATTCTTCTTTATTTTGGTTTTAAGAATGTATTTTTTCATAACACATTTCCCAAGCATAAGAAAATTGAAATTATGAATATCTGAATCGATGAGTATAACTTTTTTAAAACTCTTTGAAGTTCCATTTTATGTTAACTTTGGCCCTAGAATTTATATTGGATGAAAAGGAAAAATCAGGAAGATGCTGAATTGGTGTATTTAAGTTTATCTACTCAGATTTTATTGATGTTTTGGCTGAAAAATAAAAACTTTAGGAATAGCCAAAGAATCTGAGATAGAGATGGTCTTTTAAATGGAAGTAGTTTTTTTTCAATTAAATTTTTTTTGCTATTGCAGAAAGAGATGATTTAATTTATCATTTGTGCTAAATATTTTTTTTCAGAATGAGTATGTTTAGCTTTTTCATTATTCCTTTGAATAAAATGTATAACATTCAACCTGAGCAGAAACTAAATTAAATGATAAGACTTATTTTGTTGTTATGGGGACAGGAGACAATGTAGATTGAATTTTCTTTCTCCCCTATATGCTGGTTCATTCTTACAGCTCCAGTAATAATCCAACTTCCTAAAGAAATTCCTACACTCTTTTTAGGTAAATGCCTGAAAATAGCTGAAAAAGGTACTGACATGAACTGCAATATTAATAAGGTAAATTATATACAGAAAAAAAAAAAAAGGTTTATTTCCTTGACTCCTGTTTGTACTCCATGGAGTAAGTTTAATCTTTAAAATAACAGAGAATGGAAATTTCGAATTAAAACCTCTGGAGATGATGATGATGATGATGATGATGATGATGATGATGAGTATCAAAATCTTTAAGTATCAAAATCTTTATATCATTTCTTAATAGAAATTTCTTTATTGGTCAATGACAATGCTGATTAAAATGAAATTCAGAATGGTACCAATCAAAGTACTTTAAAACTCTATTTACTCAAATAGTAGTTTGAGGTTATTGTTGCAAGAATTTTTTTTTCTAACAATATCCATTTGAATCTTAGTAAATTCTGCTGAAATATATTTACAAGTTGGGTATGCTGTCCAACAGATAAAACTCCTGAAGTGTTGTAGCTCTCATTCTTGAAATTCAATTTCCCTGCTGAAGTAATTCTTTTCTCTGGGCTGGGATCTGTATTCAGAGAACTTCTAAAAATCAGAAGTAGCAAGTGTAAAAGAGATATAAAAAACATCACTACAGTTCTGGATCCACCTTTCTTTAAAATTGTATTGCACCTTTAGAATATTAAAAACTTTCTGACTAAATATAGTGTTGGCCTTTAAGAAACCTGTGTTGCCAAATTTTAAATGCAATATAAATTGGAATAACCCACATGGTAGACTTTTATGTGTGGTTTGAGCTTCTGTCTTCTATGGACCACGCTTGATATCAATCTTTTTATCATAATCAAGTATCTACATTTTCCCCCAAAATTTGAAAGAGTGATGTATTAAGACATAGAAGAATTACTCCTTTCATGTCTGTCCCTTTCCAACAGCAGTCCATTAGAGTTCACTTTGCTTTTCAAATCAAACCCAGTTCCCACAGTTTGTTTTCTCCCAGGGGTGTCCCTAGAGGAATATGACAAAATAATGAGAGAAAATTGAATGTATGGAATAGTTTTCATCAGGCAATTTTAGTTGAATGTGGCCATTTTTCCTTTTTAGTGGAAACTGGATTGTATATATTGTCTCAGATGGGGCATAAATAGATCAGAGAGATTAATTCTGAAACTCTTTGAAAAGGCACTTCTGCAGGACTACCTAAGAAATAATTAGGTATTGCAAGCATTTATATTTCATTTGAAATTGCTTTAAAAAATAATAACATCCCCAGGCAAAAGAGCTTTTTACAAAACATCCTCCTCCTATCAGATTTTTTTTTGTTGTCTTTGAGTGGTTTTGACGGCTCCAATCATGGTCAGAAAAAATTGCAAGTGGGATTTCAGTGTTTTTATGAACTTTGTACTGATGGAGGTCATGGCTGTTAGCAATTACTTTAGCCCCCTAGAAAATTTAAGAGTTTATAGCACCTGAGGCCAGAATGTGCTGCTTATAGTGTGTAATGGGTCACTATTTCATTTCCATTTGTTGGGCCTAAAATATCTGCCTTAGAGTAAGGAACATGGTCTTAAAAATCTGAATATATTCCAAGGACAGAAAGCAGAAGGTACCAATATAGCACTGAAAAACAAATTCTTGTAGTGGTGTGTTTTATAGGCAACTCTATAGCTGATAATATTTTACGTTGCAGAGGAAAAAATAAAAATAAGGTGTTACGGTCATAGATTACAAATTAATTTCAGCATTGTGAGGTAACTACGCAATTTCCTGGTACTTATAAAATATTCTCTGTTTAGACATCAATTTTAAAAATATTCTTTTAATACATTCAGGGGGTATGAACATTTGTCTATATAATATAATTACACAATTTGCTTTTGTTGTGGTTTTTGGTGGCTTTTTTGGTTTGTTGGTTGGTTGTTGGATGGTTGGTTTCTTGTTGGTTGTTTTTTTCTTTTGTTTTTGTCTACATGAGTTTTTGTGGTTTTTGAGAGTGTTTATTTTTGGAGGTTTTTGTTTGGTTTTTGTTTGAGGTTTTTGTTCGTTTGTTGGTTTGGTTTTTGGGTTTTTTTTTTGCTGGGGTGTTTTTTTGGGGGTGTTCTGGTTTGGTTTGGTTTGGTTTGGTTTTCATTATATTGGTGTTGGACCCATTTCTGTAGAAATGATCAGAACTCCTTTTGCTCAGAGACACTTGATGTCATTCCCCTGGCAATATCAGTCACTACCAAACCAATTCTCAAACCATTTAATGAACAACTGTTTTTATTTTTATTCAGTTAAATGAAAACTTAGAAAAAAAAGTATCATGAGGAACCAAGCTAATTCCCTTGGGAAAAGGGATATCCCCTGTGGATGTACTGCAGCAACATTCAACTTGTCAATTTTCTCAGAAATAAAACAAAACCATGAACAGATTTCTACTTCCTGTATTTTTAGTCTCTTAGATAGGCCAAATTTCTTACCTCAAGATGAAATTTCCAAGGCTCTTATTTTCCAGAATATTTCAGTCTTAGCATATCCATCTCTGTTGTAATGACTTGGACTTAATCACTTTGCAAAGTCAGAGATATAAAATATTCCCCTACAAATTTTAATCATCTTTCTCATTTCACAAGCAAAAGGAAATTATAGGCATTTTTTCCTGTATATTTTTGGTTTAATTGAATTTTTAACCAGCTTATAAAACCACCTAATGCTGTTCATTTATATTTGCTGTTGCTAGTTTTTATATTTAAAACCTGAGAATTGCTGAAATATGCTAAGTTGTAGCATAGTTAAATTGTTAATAAATCAGTATTGTACTTTGTTTTGTATGCAATTTTTTTATCTGTGCTCTCAAATGTCCTTTTTCAGCTCAAATTACTCTGAGTTTTATTCTCAAAAATGCTTTTTGAAGCAAACAGAGTGATGTCTCTGAGTTTATCCCATTGTTATTTGCACATTTCTCCTGTCCTGGTCTTTAATTCTTCAATTTCACATAAATATTTTACTTGTTGATTCCATATTCTGTTTATAGAAAGTAAATGTCTCATCACCAGTGTTCCAGCAATAGCTTATTTAAAGTGAACATTTACTGTTTCTTTATTGTTCAGAAGGAGTTTTTATAGGCTATAATGCAATGTTAAATGTTATCCTCACTAAATAAATATCCAAAATAAAACAGTCCCATTTTATTAAGGACCTATGATTTAGATTTCACTCCTTTTGTGAGTAATCCAAGAAGAAATATCAGACCTTGAAACAATCAGTGCTAATACCCAAAATTTTGGGTTGGGATGTTTTATGGAGCCTTGATGGCCTCACCAACCTATTTCAAGACAAAATGAGAATGAGCTTTTTCTTCACTTTATACTCAAAGAATTGCAAAGAAATAGCAATTTCTGCTAGTAGTATGTGTCGAAAGTCTGTTATCTGAAGAAGAAAAAAGAAGCAAAGGGTAGATTATGTGATGTGTGTTTTCACAGGTGAAATGCGTCCTACAGATTCCTGTGACAGAGTTGCCAAAACTCATCTCAATTATTGTGCATCATGCTCTGTGTTGGGTGGTAAATCAATACCCAGACTCTTATTTCACTACCTATGAATGAAAAGGGTTTTTTTTTGCTTCATGGCCATGTGGTTTTGATTAAAGAATCAGAGAATCCCAGAATGATTTGGGCTGAAATAGACATTGAATCTTATCCAGTGCCACCCCAGCCACAGCAGGGACACCTCCGTGCTCCAGCCCCAGTGCCCAGCCTGGCCTTGGGCAGTGCCAGGGATGCAGGGGCAGCCCCAGCTGCTCTGGGCACCCTGTGCCAGGGCCTGCCCACCCTGCCAGGGAACAATTCCTCATTGCCAAGATCCCAGCCAGCCCTGCCCTCTGGCACTGGCAGCCATTGCCTGGCTGCTGTCCCTGCAGCCCTTGGCAATTGTCTGTGTCCATCTTTGCTGCAGCCCCTTCAGGCCCTGCCAGGCCACCCTGAGCTCAGGCCAAAGCTTCTCCTGCCCAGGTGAGCAATGGCAGCTGTGCCAGCCTTTGCTGCCGGCAGAGCTGCTCCATCCCTCTGCCCATCCTGGAGCCTCCTCTGGCCTGGCTGCAGCAGCTCCAGCTCCTTGCTGGGCTGGCCCAGGGCTGGGGCAGCTCTGCAGGTGGGCTCTGACTGAGGGCCAGAGGGGCAGAATCCCCCCTGCCCTGCTGCCCACGCTGGGCTGGGCCCAGCACGGGGCTCTGGGCTCCGGGCCCAGCACGGGGCTTTGGGGTCCGGGCCCAGCACGGGGCTCTGGGCTCTGGGCTCTTGGCTCTGGGCCCAGCACGGGGCCTTGGGGTCCCAGCCCAGCCCCACGGCACCCCCAGGGCTTCTGTAACCCAAATGACAATGGGTCAGACTGATAGAAATTATTCAAAGTTATTAAATACTAGACATGTTAGTAAACTGCATTAAAGGAAAACAGACCTGTCTTTTGTAAAATTAATTCCCTCAGAGACCTTTTGGATTTCTTCAAACCGGTCAGTGTACACAGGAGACCCCACAGGCAGAAGTACAGACAAAATGCCAACTCTCAACCTCAGAACTCTGACTAACTTTCATGAATATTAAAGGCAACATTACTAATTTTCATACTGGCAAGAAAATAATTGTAGAGATCTGTAGAAGAAACATAAGGTGGGAAAACAACCTTAATGTGAAAAAATTATACATGTCAACTAAATAAAGCTATTCAAGAGAGATTTTGGGTTTGCAATGGGCAGATCTATGAGAGTATCAGGTCATCAGCATGTATGGGAAGGAACAAAATCATAAGAACTGTTGCAGAAATATTGAGAATATCAGGGTGCATCTAGGTAGAACAGCAAAAATTCAGAAAATTATTTCAATGTGTCTTGAAACTGGACATTAAAAGATACAGAGTAGACTGAGCTTGATGTGCCCTCTGTTTATGTTTATATGTGTATTTTTTTTCAGTCTTCCTCCAAAATAAGAGCTGAAATATTTTAAACAATTAGTTACTTCTCTGTGGACTGCCAGGACTTATGTGCTACTGGTATGTATACATTTTTTTGTGTTAGGTTTGTTGGAGAGAACTACAATTTTAACTAATGTAGTTTCATGCTGTTTGTGCTTCTAGAAATAACAACATTCACATCAGGTCAACTGCTCATGAAGAATTCAAAGTGCTTTTTGAGGCAGAGGGTTTATCTGTGTGCTGCAGAACAGGAAAGCAGAATTCTGAGTAAAAACACCAAAACATGTGCTGGTAAATCTCTGTGGTACCACCAAACAGCTGCTCTTTTGTGCCTCTTTCCAGCATAACTCTGGCAGTGTGCTGGCTTCAATTGGTTCAAAGACTTCTTTTCCCATAATTTGATTTTGAAGCCCACTAATGAGGATTTTTGTCTCTTGTTTGCTTTGAGAGTATCTCTAGGGCACAGCCTTGACATATTTTGACCTTGAAAGATCCTGAGAGAATGCAGAAAAGGGAGCACAAATTCCTCCACTTGTATAAGCTGATTACTATTAGTAAAGTCAGCATTTAAGGATCATTTATAATCACATTTGGAGGGGATTCTCATCTAGCTATTGGCAGAATCTGCTTCAAATGGAGATGTTGTCACATTCCAAGGGGGAAAAAAATCCACAGCATCTGAGCAGATATTGGTAATTCATGATGAAGCCAGGAATTTGAAGTGTAGGCAAGATATGAGGCTTCACAGGAGCAATTCTTTGGGGGAGTTCAGATGTTGTGAACTCTGGATAAATAAATTAGTCAGGAAATGGCTTGGAGTAAGCTCCTCAGTTCAACTTGAAAAAGTAATTCATGCTTTGTATGAAATTCTATTCCCACTTCAAATTAGAACGCAGTTGCCTCTCCTTCCAGAGATTTTGTTCATTTGATTTGGTTGTAGTTTGATGGAATAAAGTGAAAGTACAGAGATTTTTAACTTTACAGCTCTTCATTTTTGTTAATAGAGGAAAAAAAAAGATGACATATTGTCATGCTTATATGTTATGTGTTATTTGTCTGTAGAAAATAATAGAAAAACAAACTCAAAGGCAATTATTTGTTGCATTTCATGATGTCTTATCAAGGTAATTATGTATTATGTTTTAGTTTTCCTAAAATGGAGCACCAGTAAACAATTAATGGATGACTTTCATCTCTAGTAATAGGTTCCCATTTGTTAATGGTAGACAAGTGGACAGACAACTCTTCTATCCACTCAAATGCTTGAGACTTCTTTTGGTTAATTTGATAAGTTTAAAATTAATTCCTTGTCTTCTTCCTGGTCATGTGCAGCTACTTAAGTTTATAGCGGTAATTTATATATTATTTTGGCTTTCATCTGCCTATTTCTGTTTCAGGAATCATATCATGCATGCTGAAGAAACAATATTTATTCCTCTATTTTAGCTCCTAGGTTATATTTCCTTTAATAAGTTATTATCTCTACTTTGTGGACCCTCTCTCGTAGTTGTTATTTGCAAGCTATACATTTTATAATAGTTTTGAAAAATTCTTCTCTTATTAGAAATTACATTTCTCTATGTTTTGTGATATGATATTTCTCTTAAAAATTTGATACTACTTTTTATTATTTTTAATTATTTTAAATTATTTTTAACTGTGAGAATTTTGTTGTGGTCTTCACACCATGTGGTTCTTCAATACCAGGAGTGTACTAATAGATTATACTGAAGTATTTTTTTCTTACTTATGTATCTATTTTTAACTTCCTCATTAAGTAAATTAATCAAATAGTTAAATAAATATTTTCTTAAGACTGCAATTTCTTATTCTCTGCATTTATTTGGAGATTATTATTTATTTATTTTTGGCAATCTGTTTCCTCACCAGAGTGAAATTTCAAACAGCACAGGAATGGGAAATTTCAGAAAGTGCAGGGATAATCACAAGTATCTTATCATTTATTAGGGAAAAGAGGTTTTAACTCTTTTTTAGTCTCATTTGTGTTTCTGAAGAGAAAATCTGTGATATTCAAAACCTGTTTACTGAACAGATTGGAGGTAGGAGAAGGGATGGGGCAACGATAATTGAGGATAGGCCTCTACCAGAGAAAAATAGTTTAAAAAATTTCATCTGTTTGGATGTGTATTACTGGATTATTCCCTGAAATAATTTAATAAATGTGTTGCCTACTCTGATGATATCTTTGTCATATTATGTTATTTCTTCTTCTAGAGCCCAAGACAATGTGGCCAGTATTTAATATCAGAAAGTAGTACAGTACACTGAGCCTTAAAAACTTGAAAATGTTGATTTCATTATCTGCAGTGGAACTTCAAAACCAGGAGGAAATAATGTCAAGTGTTCTTGCATACAAATGAGAAAATCAAGGATGTGATTTGAAGGCACATCTTCCTGTACGTTTTCCAAATTTCATTTGGTCTTGGGATGAATCTTTATTTCTGCTTCAGCATTTAAGTGGGCAGACACTTCATCTGTTCAACTGAAATAACTGCTTCTCCAAGCCTAAATGGTGATTTTTTTTTTCTTCTGTGGGAACATATACATCTTTTCAATTAATGTGGAATCTCATATTACTTTATAAAGACATTATTTTAAGGTATATTAGTCATGTCGTTTACTGCTTTAGAAAAAATAACTAAATTTTGCTCTATTTTTGTCCTGAAACACCCCTCTCTCCTAGGTTGATATTTATGCCTTGGAAATCACCTCTATTTTTTCCCTGTGCTGAAAAGCATAGCTGCATTCCAGCACTAATTACTATCTTGATCTCCAAGATGTTTTGTGCATTATTAATTTTTTTAAGCCTTAAAACAAATGAATGCATCTGATTTTTAAAATAAAATATAACAGGAAAGCAAAATTAGGAGTTTCCCTAAAAACTCCATGATTCCAATTCATCTGCTCTTACACATGTGGATGAGAAAACACATAAAACACATGTGGGACAGTGTAGAAAACAGACAAAAAATATAATTTTGTGCCTCTTTGTGATCGAATCTGTTGTGTTTAATGCACAGAAGTACTAACACATGAGAAGAAATCCAAAGCAATAAGCCCTGAAGGGGAAAAAAAACAACAAAAATCAAAAGCTTTTTTCTCTCTTGTATCTCAGGAAATAGTTATTGTGGGAATGTTAACTTCCAGCTGTTTGATACCTGAATGTTTGAGTCTTGAAGTGTGCATAAGGTGCCACCCAACCAGCTTGTTCTCAATGCTGTGTAAGAAAGATGTCAGTGATGATTTAGATGAATAAGCAGATAACTTTTATCAGGAGCTTCCCAACCCACCTTGTGAACTGACTTGGAGGCAGTTCTCAATGTTTCCCAGTCTGTTTTTCTTTACAGATCATTATTTAAGGCACAAATATATATATATATATATATAGTTTGGAAATATAGCGCATTCATTGAAACCTTCTATGTCTTTTGCTCCTCGGGTGAGTAGTGAACAAGACTAACCTGCTTCAAATATATGCTTAAAGAACCAATACACAAGGCTGGCTCTGGCAAAATCTCTGTCTGAAAACCCATCACGAAATTAGAAGTAACGAGCATCCCACACGAAAATATTACATTGATTTTTCTTTTTCTCTTTCCAGTATGTTAGAATTTGCTCCTTGTTTTTCTGCTTCACAGGAATTGCTGCAGCACAGAAGGGGCTCTTTTCAGAAACCATTCTCAGAACAAAAGAAGATCAGTAACAAGTGTATTGTGCCCATCTTTCTTAAATGTAAGTGTATTGTACCCATCTTAAATTTTTATTGACTTGCAGATCAATAATCTATAGATCTGATGAAGGTTTTGTTGCCCACATAAATATCTAAAACTGAAAAATTTGAAACCATGCAGCTGGGAGACTGCTGTTTTGTTTTGTATTGTGCAAAAGTGGATAAATAAATAAAAAACTTCAAAAATTAAAAACTTTTAAAGCTGAAATCTTCCCTTTTCATTCTTTTGTGGACAGATATGCACACACATTACTATATTTGGTGGAAATTCAGTTTCAGCAGCAAAAAGAGGTCTATTTTACCAATTTTTTGTAGATCTGTAGATAGAAATGGTTGGTGATGATATCTGTATTTTTGATGAGAAGGTTTATTTCAGCTCCAACTGGTCCTGCGGACTGAATACCCAGAAGTGACTGAAAAAGCACAATTTCATTAGGAAGAACTTAAGTTATCTGTTCTGAGATTACCGCTGGTATTAACTGGAGCATTGAAAGCAGACTCACTAAAAAGGTTGATGCTGCTCTAAAATACCCTAAAATAGCCTAAAGGCTAGACAATCATCAGATATCATGAAAGTGACCAAGTTCATTTTTCTTATTGCAAAATTTAGAGAGAGCTATATTCAAGTCTGTTATTTACACATACATGAAATCATTGTGGAAGGAAGAGTGCACAGAAGGATCTTTTCACATTCTGCTGGTTTTTTTCTTTTTTTTTTTTCCTGAGAGAATATAGAGCTTTATTTTTGGAATGGAGTGCTTTTCACTTTTTATTGTCCTTCAGTATTTATTTATTCTCTATACCCCAGTAAAAAGAGGACTTTCTCTGAGACTTGGAATTTTATGATGTTCAAGGCAGGTCAAAAAAAGTAGAGTATTATTTTCCAGTACACAAATTAGGTTATTGCTCCCTTAGAATTAAAAAAAAAAAAAAAAAAAAAAAAAAAAAAAAAAAAAAAAAAGAGAGAGAGAGAGAAAAAGTATAGCAAATACAAGAAATTAAAAACACCCAAACCATTCATTCTGTGACACAATCATGTCATGCCTTTGCAAAACACACCTGATTAACAAAAGCAGTGTGAGCCTGCAATAATAGAAAAGCCTTTTCATTTTGTAAAATGATGTGCACGTTAATATTTGAGTATAAGATACATGCAAGTTGAGCATGTTTTGAGGATCTGACCCTGAATAATATATAAATAGAGAGAGTAAATCAAAAAGTTAGAGATCTGACCTGCAGAGAAATAAGAAACATGAGAAGAGTAGTTGTGTGAAATCTCAGGAACCAAGGAATTTTTGTATCTTACAGAACTGTGACTTATGTGAGAAGTCCCATATATTTACACTTTTTATAATATAATGTTTATAGTTATAGTTATAGTTATAGTTATAGTTATGTATTTTTATTTATACATGTAAATACATCCTAATTAAATAGGTGTTAAATTCATGTGTGCATGTTCTCTAAGTGGCGCAAAAAAATCTTCTATTAAAAGAAAATGAAATCCACAGTCCCCAAACCTGAACTATTTTAGTCAAAATAGAGATTACCCATCTGACAACTGTATTTAAGTGTTCACCTGGAAAAAACCTTCCAAGTTTAAAGTCCCATTTTGCCTTCACAGCCTGAACACTATCTTCCAGGTGCTGAAAGCTGCATGATCCCTGGGAACCTGAATTTTAGGATTTCCATATTAAAATGGAGCAGGCTGTGTTGAAAATCTGTCTTTTGTCATTGCTGCTACACCACAAAAATTTTGCTTTTAATGACCATCTTTCATGCAAATTTCTGTCCTCTTTAATTACAGACATGTCCTCTATGGTAGCAAATTTACTTGTTCTCCTGGTGATTCATTTCTAGAAAGAACATGGAGATTACATCTGACAAATCTAAATTTGGTCAGTTAAAAACACAGTAGTTTATCTCCTAATTCTGTTTTATCACTTAAGCATACATTGGGAATACTTCAACATCAACACAATTCATGATCTTATCAAATATTTTTTATTTAACTGAATCTTAATGGGATATTTATTAGTGTCTCAAAGTCAAAAGGTTTTCTCCAAGATATGAACTCATCCAAATTACTGTCTTAGACATCTGAATTTTACCAAAAGAAGTAAGTGCCAGCACTTTATTATTTTGTATATGATAGGAAACAGGAAGACAAATCTTTACTTTCAAGCACAAGAATGAATATGAAAACTCAGCAATCTTACTTTCATTTTTGTCAGTACAAATGATTGTTACAGCAGCATCAATTGTAAGTAGAGGTGGTAGGCTGAATGTATAAAGAAATTATGGCTATTAGTTACTGCTAAGTGCACAAAACAAAGTGATTGTCCATGGATGTACTTGTGCATCTCAGGACTACAGGAGAAAGTTCTCTAAAACCTCTGTGAACAAAATCGAATAAATTATTGACTGTGTGAGGGTGCAATGATATGCACATGCTCCTTTAACTTTAATATTTCATGATTTTAAATTCATATGATTCACTTGAAGGACAATAACTCATAAATTGAGAGTGTCAAAAGAGGCATAAAATTCATAAAGCAGGAAAATAACCCAGGTGTTGTACGGCATGATGATGGTTGCAAAAGAGAATTGATCTCAGCTTCATCAATGTCATATAACAATCTTCTTTTAAAGGTCAGGAACATATTGAGTTTGATTATTAACAGATTATTAAGTCTGACAGAGTTTTACACACTTTTCCTCCTCACTAGCAAGTCAAATGACCATGAGAGCTTTCCTGTCTTTTTGAGGTTCTTAATTCTTGAGATATACGTCTCAATAATTTCACATTTTACACAGTCACTTTTCAGTTGAAAAAGTTCGCATTTACCATTTCCCCTCCAGATCAACACCAGGAATTATTTCTATGAAATTTACCAATTTTCTTTATCCATGACATCAAAGGGATTATTGTGAAAGAAGAAGGATTTTTCTCTGACATCCTTCCTTCCTTCCTTCCTTCCTTCCTTCCTTCCTTCCTTCCTTCCTTCCTTCCTTCCTTCCTTCCTTCCTTCCTTCCTTCCTTCCTTCCTTCCTTCCTTCCTTCCTTCCTTCCTTCCTTCCTTCCTTCCTTCCTTCCTTCCTTCCGCCACTTCCTTCCGCCACTTCCTTCCGCCACTTCCTTCCGCCACTTCCTTCCTTCCGCCACTTCCTTCCTTCCGCCACTTCCTTCCGCCACTTCCTTCCTTCCTTCCGCCACTTCCTTCCTTCCTTCCGCCACTTCCTTCCTTCCGCCACTTCCTTCTGCCACTTCCGCCACTTCCTTCCTTCCTTCCGCCACTTCCTTCCTTCCTTCTGCCACTTCCTTCCGCCACTTCCTTCCTTTCCCTTTCCTTTCCTTTCCTTTCCTTTCCTTTCCTTTCCTTTCCTTTCCTTTCCTTTCCTTTCCTTTCCTTTCCTTTCCTTTCCTTTCCTTTCCTTTCCTTTCCTTTCCTTTCCTTTCCTTCCTTGTTTTTTCTTTTGTCTTTTTGTCTTTTTCTCTCTCTTTCTTTTTTCCTCTCTTTTTCTTTTAAGGCAAAATAAATTTTTTGTCCACAACTAAAATCCTGTGAGGTCTGGGAACAAAAGTTATTTGAGTTAGTTCATCTAATAATAATTTTCTTTATTTTATTAGTGAAACCTGTGTATAGTAGATAAGCTTTGTGAGCAAAGGAGCTTGTCAGTGCCCTATCCTATTTATCTGCATGCATAAAGGATAAAATTGTTGAAGCACAGACTACAGTGTGAATCATATAATTTAACTCATAGTTACAGGAACATTATACTGAAAACAAAAGCAGTGTAATTTTGTCCATTTCTGTGTTGTGCAAACCTTATGGGGTTCTTTGGGCTAATAGAGTTTGGACAAGGAGAATATCCAGCTGATCTGAACATACTTAGCGTTTTCAAAAGTTTATTCAGCTACAATCTTTCTCAAAAGATCTTGAAAAAGATAACCCATTGTCACCATGATATTTCTGAAAAATCCTCTTTGCCCAAGATTTTCTCCTGGGAAGCTGAGAAGCCTCAGAGGGGAATGAAAACAACAATTATCTGATTGCTGCTCTTGTGTTTGCTGCTTTGGAATGTGGTCTGGAGATTTTTTATCCAACAGGTGAATGCTTGATTGGTTCCTTGTGAATTGTTTTTAATTAATGACCAATCACAGCCAGCTGTGTTGGACTCTCGGAGTCAGTCACAAGCTTTTATTATTCATACTTGTTAAACCTTCTGATGTATCCTTTCTCTTTCTTTAGTATAGTTTTAGATGTAATATTCTTTTAATATAATATAATATCATAAAATAATAAATGAGCCTTCTGAGAAGATGGAGTCAGATTCTCATCTCTCACCTCATCCTGGAGACCTCACAAACAGCACAAACCACCACTGGATAGAATCAGAATTACAGAATCATGGAAGGGGAAGAATCTCACATGTATAAACAATTACTTATTTAAGAAAAAGGTAAATAGATTTGAATTTCAAAATAGGTAAGTCGAGTCTAGAGATTCATATTAATACACTAACAGCATTTATGGTGTACTATCTGGTCATGTAGACACGCCTTTTTTCAATAAGATATTTTGTTTAGTGAAAAGAAAAATACATTTGCAAAGAGCTCCAGCAGGTCTTTGGTTTTGAGTATCTGATAAATACGATGCAGATGAATGCAAAAATCTCAGGTCAGTAGAGGCGAATCAGTTAAAAAGCTAAAAAGTATAGGTGTTATGAAAAAAAAATAGAAGAGAAAAAGGCAGAATATTACGGGATGTACCTTGAAAGTTCACCAAAACACTCAGAGTGCACAACTGGCTTACAAAGTGTTAGAGATTACAGGTACACCATCCCAAAAGGAACAAACTGCTTTATGGAAGGAAATAACAGGAGAGATTGCTGAGGAGGAGCATCTGGGGAGCAATTTTGAGGCTCCTTTTCAGGTCTTGTACTATTTCTATGTTTATATTCATGGTTGTCCACCTAAATCTTGAGAAGCTCCAATGAGGGACATGAGGTTTGTGGTTGGACTCAAAGATCTTAAAGGTTTTTTTTCCAACTCAGTCGTTCTATGACTTGGTGATTTTTAGGATTTCACCTCTCCCACTGAGCTCTCCTATTAGTGCCCTCCCCTCATTCACCAAGGTTTTTATGTCTACTTTGAACCTCCTAAGCTACAACAGGTTGTTACCATCACTATTTTAATCATGTGGCACTAAGCAGAAAAGTGTCCTCTCATCATCTTTCCCATATTTAGTTTTGGATGCTTGCCAGACCATTTTACTCCTACCCTGCACTGTCTCAGAATAAACAAGATATCTAATGGCTCTTTTAACTTCATAAAAGAGATTAAGTTAAAGGTCAGATCTCATAGGTCAGATCTCATAGGTCATCTCTCTTTCCCTAACCCACTGCTGAACAAATTTGTCACTGCTCTCAAAATGTCTCAAAAACCGAGCTGAGTGTTTCAGTTATGTCCCCAATACTGCAGAGGTAGAGAATGCCTTCCCCTGACCTGCTGGTTATGAAGTTTTCCTTATTCTACATGAAGACCTGTTTTTCACTCTTTTTCAACCTGCTGACCACACAGCCTTCTAGCCTTTCTCATCAGAGCATCCACCCAGCCAGTCAGCCTGTCCCTTACCTGCCTGGACCCTCTGATCCCCGTCACAAAGCAATTCTGCCTCAGATGTAAAACTGCACTTCTGCTTGTTGAAACTCAAGATTAGTAGTAGAGTTCCCAAAGCTAGTCTGGACTAAGTGCTGCCATTTGTCATTTAATCCATAATCTCACATTAAGAGATAAAAAAAAAAAAAAACAACAAAAAACCCAGCACAGTTGGTATGCTTTGAAGACTTTTTGTGCTTGCTGTCCTTAAAGATGTCCCCTTCAGCTACCATGGACCTTCTCCTCATTACATGGTATTTGTCATGTTATACTGTCCTTGCTCTTTCAGCACTCTGAGGTGAAATCCACCTGCCCCTTAGAGTTCTGAGCACAGTTTCTGTACATGATTTCTAATCCAGTAGATCACCTATGATAATGCTGATATAATGCTGATATAGTTGTTTCTTACCTTCATCTTCTCAGCTTCTACCTGAGATATTTTATATAAATGTATGTCTATATACATATACACACACTCACATTTTAAAACCTTTTCACTGTTGCTTAAAAGATATTTTTCTTAACAAAGAGAGCTTTCTACTATTTAAAAAGAAAATTTCAATTCTTGCTGAATGATTAAACGCCTTAAAAAAAATAAATTTGTTGTTACATCGCTGTTACCAGGCCAGAAGAGCACTTCACAACTGAAGCAGAGAGTGTTAAGCTTTAAGAGCTTTTATTCAGTTAAAGGCAAAAGCTTAGGGTAAAGGAAATACTGAGCAGACAACCATCTTTTAGTGTGTAACTGCTTGGCAATCTGAAAGAAAGCTCTATTTAACCATGATTTTTAGACATGCACATGGAAAAGAAAGTGTATTTCTGGTCTCTCAAAATGGAAATTCTGGTCCAGGCAGCCACACCTGCATTACCTGAGGTTGGTGTGAAATTGCAAAATCTATTACAGTTTGCATGAAGAGCCACTCACAAATGTCACAAGAAGACTACACAAGAAATTCTGTCATTTTCTTAATGTATTGGGCTAATAAAAAGGTGTGAAGGCTGTGCCTGGCTAAAACAAGTGTCTCCATGTCAGCTTTTTTGTGTGTGATGTTTGAGAGATTATTTCTGAGAGTGACTGTGGGAGAGGCAGTCAGGCAGTACATATCCTACTCCACTCTGATAAGATGAGAGATACAGGCATTTTGAAAAGTGTTTCAAGGGTGCAATAAATCTGACATTCTTCAGTGTAAGAAAAAACTATTTCTTTGTAATGTAAGTCTCAGAAATCAACCTGTGGTGTGTGAGGGGGTAGGGCAGGAAAAAAAAGAAATTTCATGTTCCTCTTTTGCTGTTTGGGTTTTTTTGTTCTATTGGTATGCCATTTTCAAAAAATCAGAATGTGTTCTATAGAAAAAAAACCCTGGGGATTAGCCACCTGTACATTCCAAAATTACAAACCTAAATACTGAATTTGTTTTAATTAATTTTTTATCTTAATCCTGTACAGAAGTCAAGTTCCCTTGCTGAAGGCTGGGAGATTTCCTCCGTTGTTACTTTCTTTGGATATCTCCTCCTCACCCAATCAGATTTTATCCACTCACAAGAAAAAGCCTCTTTTCTTTGTACATTGGAGAAAAGAAAAAAATTTACAAAAAAATTACTTATTGATCTGTGGAATTTGGCTGGTGCCACAAAGCCTAGAAAAACTGGTCTGTGTGTCCAGCATGCTTATATGATCTCCACTTTTGTTTATGTACTTGACAGAAAATTTCAAGGGTGCATCTCCACAGGACCCTGTCACATGTGAGGTTTTGGGGTGGCTCAGTGCAGCATTTCCTGCACATCTCTTTTACACTCCCATTAAAATTCATGCCTTACACTCCCATGGAAGTTAAATGACATCTTTCATTAGCCCTTTATTTTCTCTTCATCCCTCACTTGGCAATAAACGGCATAAATGTCAGTGGCACAGTAAAGTGCAGAAATGTGATGTCAGCACATATTTCTTTGCCAGCCTCACTGCCTGAGAGTCCTGGTCACAATTTATGTCACTGGGGGCATCAGTCTTTCAAGTGAAGCCCTGCAAATGGGAGACCTGTGTTATATATGATCTTCAGCGGCCAGCTGATTATGGGGGTGATGAAGGATGTGAAGCTTGGTTGACAGTAACACTTGAGTAACTTTGCAGGGACACAGTTTATTAAGGATATACTTCAGCAGCTCCCTGATTCTTCCACAGTGCCCAGGTGATGTTTGATGGAAGACGTTCAGGGTCATCAAGAAGATTGTTAGGGGTAGTTAATTGCCTGGGATGATACAGAACTAGTCCAGAGACTTCAAAAAAAATAAAGCAATTCTTCTTCCCACCGTGAATGAGAGCAGTTGTTCATTTTTCTGTGTGTGAAATGAAGGGGAACCCTCAGATGAAACCATGTATCATAAATATCTGAGTAGAAAGCAAAAAAAAACCCCTTCCTTGGATTCAGCGTTTCCTCAGCCTTTTGATTTTATGGGCACTTTAAAATATGAAAATTTTGAGTTTAAGAAAAAAAATTAATTTTAAACGTCTAGGGAATTTTAATGATCATGGAATGCCATCAGCTCTAAGTGGAGGAATGTTAAATATACAAGGTAATCTAGATGTCCAATGGGAAAAAATACTTGCCTTTTTTTAACTTCTACACATCAGCTTCTTGTCTGAGTTTTTGTCTTATTAACAATCAAGACACTGTCTTTTAACTTTCTTACTACTTTTGTTAGAATAAAATTATGAGGCAATTTTATCACCTGCAGCTCTAGGCTACAATATTTGATGACTTTAAAAGTGGTGTGTGTTTGTGTAACTTCCCAGACTTCTCCGAGTCTAACAACAAAGTTTGATCTTGTTAAGTTCAAAGCAGTAACAGAAACCCTCAGTCACTTCATGATTATTCCACATTTGCATCCCCCATGATATGAAAATCATTCTCCTGTGCATGGTGGGAAAATTGCTGTCCCCTGTCATTTTGCCCTTTCAATACCTGGCAAACACAAGTTTGCTGACAGCATTTTCTTGACATCAAAGCTATTAAAGTTGGAATGATGAGCTGTTGAATAGGATATAGCCTTTTTCTAGCACTTTTTTTTTTGTTCTTGTTGTTGCTGTTGCACTGGATGCGATTGATATAGACTGGAGTGGCTTTCTTTAGATATAGGCTGGAATGGGCTTTCTTTATTCTGATGGCTACAGCTCATATATTCTAATTTCATGCCCTTGCTACTTCTGCAGATCATACCACTAACAGAAAGACTTCAAGAAAGTGATGTCCATATCCCCCTTTCCCCTTAAGAAGAAGGAGCAATATTCTGTTAGACCTGAGAGCCCTGAAATTCTAATTGAAGAAACCAGACCTCCTGATCCATCTCACTGAACATACTAAGACACAGCTGTCCAATATTTCATGCAATAGATAAATGTGAAAGGACTGTGGATAGACAACTGCAGCCTCAGAGCTCTGTTCTGCACTGCTCAACTCACTTTCACTGAAGGCACAAATTTTTATCTTAGCTACTCTTAGCCCAGTTTAAAAAAAAAAATTTGAAATATAATTTGTCCTTCCTGATCATTCCTGAATATATTTATGGCTATATTAAAACATAGTATTAATATATTATATTAAGGGCTTGGGCATAAGTTTGTTGAAAATCAGTGCTGATAATAATTTCTGACTGTCTTGATGGGGAAATTAAAAAAAAAAAAAAGCAATTATTTTTACTAACACATTCCTCAGCTCTCAGAGAGTTGCTTTCATATCTTCCTTAGCACACCACCTCCTCCTGCAAGACAGACTGTGAGCAGACACGGTGCCACCACATGGTGTTTACAAGGGGGAGGCGTGAGAAGGATATCGAGCTGTCCTGCTTTGAGTATCACCCTAAAAGGGAAAGTGCAATCAGTGCAAAGCCCCAGACAAAGAAGATTCCTCTCTGTGTGCCTCTCGTGCTTTGTAAAATCATAGCTCGGGCTTCAAGGTTTCCTAAACACTCCACTCTTCTCTCAGCAGTGATGAGTTTGGCAAGTGAGAATCTGGTAAAGGCTGTGGTGTTAACACGCTGTGACCGTGATTTTGCTGCTTGGGGCTGGAAATATACTGAGGAACTGACTGCTTCAACAGCTTTTAAAAAGTTCTAAACCCCTTTTCTACAGCTCACACCATTATCATCGCACCCATACTTTTACCAGCTTTGGGTTGCCGCTTTACAATGTCATTAATTTTCAAGGTGTGTAAGCATGCAGGTTATTTTATTTTCTTCCAAAGAGAAAATACTTGTACTGTAGCTGTGGGGAAAAAAAAAAGGAAAAAAATAAGAAAAGAAAGTATATAAAATTAAAGTGCAATTTTCCTCTCTCAAATAAGGAATTGGAAGGTATATGTATTTTCAACTGAGCCTGGACAGACCATATGTACCCCAGAAGCACAGGAAGAAAATTATGCCAGGCTGAGAGAATAAAGAGTCATATTGTTAATGCTGAATGTTTTAAGAATTACCTGCCCTGGAATGTCAGATTTTTCAGTTAAACCAATTTTTTTAAAAAATCCTCATTGAGAACAAATTTCTTTGAGCAGAACTTTTGTCCTTCACAATTTCTGACACTGAATTTTTTTTAGTATTTTTCTTGCAGCAAATTAATAGTCAAAGGAACAAAAACAAGTTTTTACTTTAAAACAGAAGAGTAATTTCTATTAGAATAGCCAAATATGGTTCTTTGCTGCTACGAGTGAGGCACTCAAATGCATGATGATATGCAACGGCAAAATTACAAATATTCAATGTATTTTTCATTACTTCCGCAAATTTGTTTATATAAAGAATTTAAAGATAGCATTTTCACCGATGGCTTAGTCTATCTGATATTGTACACCAAGGAAATGCACCAATCCATTTAAAATTCTTCCATCTTACCACTGGTTTTGGTGGTGCTTCTCAGCTACAATTCCTTCTTCTTACTCCAAAAAAGCAACACAGCCACTTCACTTTGGTTAAATAGAACAATCTATAAATATTACAGCAGCTGAAAAAAAACCCAATAAACCAACCCAAACTATTAAAGACTTTTATTGAAAAAAAAAAACCAGGAATTATTATATAGCCCAGTGTACGCAACATTCTAAATATTTGTGTACTGTGTGAACTAGTCAGAAGTTGTGTTTTTGTTTAAATTTGCACTGGTGGCACTTGAAAAGAAGAGGTGAAAAAAGAAGGAATTGGGTCAACAGCAGCAGAGCTGGCAGTGGAGGAGGGGAGCAGAGAATCCTTTATGTACATAATATTTCTATGGCAGGCTCATGTCAAGCGCTGAAGTCTGCTTTGGTTTGGGGCTTTTTTTTAAAAACTTTTTCTTATGGTTTCCAAAATTGCCTTCCTTCCTGGTTTCAATTCAAATTCAGCCTATTGCAGTCTCAGTGTCTGGATCTTGCTGTAGGTTTACATTCATGTAAAATTAATCTTTACAGAATCATACACAGGATATCAATATTACACCACAGGTGTGAGTGGCACCTATGATAGTAAAATGAATGCATATTTGAGAGCCTCTTGCCTTGTCAATATTTTAACTATGTATAACTTTTTCTCAGGGACAAGATAAGATAAAAGGAATTTCTGAGCTCTCTAGTGAATCCTGAAATATCTTTATTCCAGAGAGTACTTTTAATTTTTCGGACAATTTAGTAGGACTAGACAAATATTAATATTCCTATATTAAATTCTCTAGGGCACTGTGTAGGCCTATTCTTCACCTTACAACAAAAGCTTTACTTTATAATTCAGACTAAAACAAGGTCCCCAGATGTGTGTGTTGCAAACAGTCCAATTCTCACAGTAAATACAATTCCAGCCCCAAAACAGTTTTATTGACCCAAGATGACCAAGGACTGATGCATTATTCAGCAGGTTTGTGTGGTGTAGGACTCAGTTGCAGGAGAACATGAAGATATTTCCTGGTCTAATAAGCTTAAGTCACTCAAGAAAGATAAAGCTGAGAAGAGAATTTTTATTTGATAATTGGTCATGTTTATTTTAGTAAACAGTTCATTCCTTATTTGCCTTTTAAGTAAGGTTAATAATTCCTACTAATTTCAGTAGGGTTAACAAGCCCGACTCATATTGTCCTAAAAATTCACCTCATTTATGTTCCAATTTACTCAATTATTATCTAAGTCAAATTACCTTGTTATTCTGCTGTGCAAAATACAGTGTGTGCTGTCCTTTGTAAGGACTGGGACCTTAATTTCTGTTTGTTTTCAAAACTGACCACCTGTAATCATAATTCTTGCCTTTGTCTACCATATCTTCTTTTTTATGTTTTCCGTTTTCCTTTTTTCTTTCCCCTTTTATTTTTTTTTTCCCTGAGGTTGTTTGAAAATTCCTTTCTCAAGTGCCATGAATTTGATGAAATTTATTTGTGTTTGAGATTTGTCTTGTGCATGTGTGTGCTTGATTTCTTGGACTTTTATATATGTTCAAAACTGTCCATGATAAATTTAATCTGGGATTTTACAATCCAGGGGTTTATTTAATGTAATTTTTTTATAATCCATTATTTTGACAGCCTTGACTAAATTACCCTGGGGAAAAAAATTACCTTCCTAATCATCCTATAACATTTTTTAAAGCATCAGCTTTCTTGGAAATGTGATAAATGTGCTGGAATTATTACTTACTAGATTGCCAGTTGTTGGTAGGATGAATTGTATGATGTATTTTTTTATCTTGAGTTCTGAAAAGTAATATCAGCTTTTTTATACAAGATAAGGTGATTTTTTTGTTGGACAGACAAGAAATTAGTAGTGAAAGAAGATGACTACAAAAACTATAAAGTACCTGTATGGAAGTACATGAGTGTGAGAAGGATATTATGCTTTGAACCTTGACAGATAAGTAAAGTACAAAAAAGCTGACCAAAAAAGAGGAATAAAGAGGGTTTAGAAACTATCTACAGGGATCACTGTAGAAGATTTTAGCTGTGCTTATACAAAATTTTTATTCTGGGATGTCAGAAGAAGAGGGAGGAAAAGTTAGAACAGGAAACTCATCTTATTATAGTCAGTTTGGGTGTATAAATTCAAAAGAGTTGGAGATATCAACTTTTTAGAATGTCTCAATTTTTCATGAGGTTTGGTTGACCCTAATTTAGGCTCTGAAACAGTAAAACTTTCTTTGCTTCCAGGTCATATTTTCATTAGTTCCTTGCTAAGCATTTTTTTTTGCCCAAATGTCTGTGTGGCTTCTGCTTTTATTTACATTTAAATGCCTCTCATGATCCCGTGAAGTTCTGAACAATGTGAGGCAAAATGTCCAGTAATTTCCACCCGCATGTTTATCCCTAGAAGCAGCAATTATAGCACAGCTATTCCACATGCAGAGGAATGTCAGCTTCAAACAATGATCAAAGAGAGAGACACTTCAATAGCAGAGCTTTGGAAATCATCAGTTTAAGATTTTTTTTCTAGATTGGACAATCAAACAAATTTTACAGAAAGCAATGATATCTCAGTACCTAACAGCTCACTAATTTTTTAAACTATAAAATTTTAGACTGAAAAAACTCATTCTGCTACAAACCTCAGGCACTTTCCCTGCAAAATCCAAATGAAATATATATTCTTCTCTCTGGAAACGGCTACTTTTTGCAGCAGCTCCATATAGAACAAGTACTAGGTAGTTGATTTCACTCAACTTCTTTTCATGCTAAATTCAAATTAGGCCTTTGGATATATGGAGTTTATTGATGACTTCACTAGAAGCTGAACATATTTTCAAAGCCAAACACAAAAGCAGCAAGTTTATACAAATTTTTATGCAAGTTTTTGCACATAGACATGCTTAGATATATTTCAGTTTCATTCCCAGGCAAACCTTTTCTAATCTGCTCAGAAAAAGCTTATATTAGAGTAAATTATACACGTATATTATACAGAGTAAAGGAATTATTATTAAAAAAAAAAAAAAGTAAATCAGTCACGTTTGAACTAATAAAATTCATTGTGATAGGCATATACTCATAAACTAAGAGGTATGAAAAAACAAACCAAAAGGAAACAAGAACATCAAAAAAGATTCGCAGTTAAACAAGTAAACAATAAAAAAGAAATACAAAAACCCAGGCAATTTAGTTGCACCTAGAATTTCTCTTATTTTATCTCTTGTTCTTTGGAAGGTTGGTAGAAAGCATGGCGGGGAGCCAAGGCATGGTATAATCGCATCAATTAAATGACTGAAATTTGTGGTTTGTTCTAGATCAAGACGTGCAGGTTGTGAAAGAGATAAAGCCCTGGTGAACATGACACAGTTACACCATACCGATAATATCTGGTTGTTGAGCTCTGCTAAATTGTTGTCCTTAGGACTATCATTTTACTTAATTTACAGGCATGAATTGGAATCAGTTTTTACATGACAAAGGCAACAGATGTGCTTGGAAAACCAGAGGGCTCATTTGCAGTCTGTCAGGCTCTGGGACTGCTGGCAAAGAGCAAGGATTTTAGTTGGGTTTTTTTTTGTTTTTTTTTTTAATGATGGGAAATGGCAGTTCAGATGACGAAGCCAGCAGCGAGCTTCCTGTTACCAAGCAGATTTGCAGCACAGAAAAAAATAAAAATTAAAAAAAAAAATTAACACACACATCAGCGCAATCTGAAAATATTTTCCACAGTTGGAAGTGCTGAGGTCATTTGCTGAGAACAATTAAACTCTCTCCTCAGAGACCTTAGAGACATGATAAACCAGCCATGGAAATCATCATGTGAAAACCTTCAGTGATTTTCGACAGAAGTGTGTGGAGGGCAGAGGAGGAAAGGGCAGATGAGGGAAGGAGCTGAGGCCCTTTTAAGCACTCTGTCACTCTGGTAGGCAGCTGAGGGTCTGCACAGAGCTGCCAAAATGTGACTTGGCCACTGTTTTCAGGGAGGGCTGCTTTGCTGTTTCTCCCAACTTCTCCTTTTGGCCTTTACTGATTTATAAATTTTTATTTTTCCCTAGACCTTTGGTACTAAGTGAATCATCATTTCTCTTTTTGGGTTTTTTTTTCCATTTTTTTTCTTCTCTCCATCTTTGACAGTAGTTATTCTGGTGTCAAGAAGTCAAGAGCATATTTCTGTTTTCTTGTACTTTTAATACAGCTCTAGAAAATATCCCTGTAAAACTCTGTTTACCTTCTCTATATTAACTCACAAATTTGAGTTGTATGACACCCATGAGCCCCAGAACAAAATCTGTGGAACACTTAAAAAAGACCAAAATTTCTCAAGAATTGTGCTGCTATTAAGAAGCATTCATAGTTATGTATTGATTTTATATGGTCAAATATTTCTCTGACGGGTTAAAAAAAAAACATTTCATTTCATACATTAACATTTTGTTAAGAAAAACATTTCTGGATTAGCATGATACAGCCAGCCACAGAAGAGATTACCACATAGGCAGAAATATTCCTTCCAAATCCTCTTTATTTTTACATGTGTGAGTGGCTTTGTGTTTTCAAATATGGCAAATTAGTTCAATAGCATCTGGTCCCATTAAGTAATGATAATAGCAGGTTTGTGAGGGGAAAGGGTGGAGTTTTTGTGACAATAGCCACAATTTTGGAACAATTGACCCCAGTTCTCTTCCCTGGACAAAGGGTTTCCATTTGTCTGTAGTCAAGTCACTCATAATAAAATTTCATAAGACCCTGGACAAATCCATTTCCAGAAATCATGTAAACAATCAAAAATGGGCTTCCAAAGTGAAAAAAGGTATGTTTTCAGAATGGAACTATGTGCATTGTGAAGTAGCTCTACCCAAAATTCACATTACAAGCTGACTGACCAAAAAATCCCTCTGCTCAATCACTCTCTTGCAGTACTGCTCTCTCGAGTATGAGGATCCCATCCAGAACTGTGATCTTTTGAAACTTTTCAGTGGCAAACCATCCTTGCCCCAGCTTCATAACAGTATTGCTATTTAAGAAATCCAAGCAGAGTATTCAATAGGTCACTATTCTCAGTATAATTTATTACTTTTTGATAAGAATTGCCCTTTAGCTTTATTTTATTCTTTTCACTGGGGACAAAACCTTTTATCCTGGAGTGTGACTTCATCCACAGTGCATTTATGGTTTTTTGGGGTTTTTTTTCTGTGTTTAAATCTTACGTTTTAGTCCTGAGATTAATGCTTTTAAATACAGTGCCAGTGCCTGATAAAAAGACACTACAGAGCCAAAGCTTTTATTTCTATCAATAGATATTGTGTAAAAGGTGGACAGCCCCCCTCTTTCTACTAGATCTGATTTTTGACATTTTGACTTTCTACTAGATCTGATCTTTTTAACATTTGGGCATACAGAATAAAGAAGAACGGCAGGGGATGGAACGAGATGAACTTTAAATTCCCTTCCAACCCAAACCGTTCTGGGATTCTGTGAAATTCAGTTGTGTGTGACTCTATGTTTCTACATCACAGAAGAAAAAAAGGGGAAAAAAAAAGAAAATGGGGGAACTGCACTTATTTTGTAACTGGCAACATAATGAAAACATCCTTTTATCTTCACATTAAACAAATGTAGATAATATCCTGTGTTTTTCTGGACTCAGCCCACACTCACTGGGTTTGTCTGATATGATGAACATTATAAGCACTTTATCCCCAGCCCCAGCATTTGTCCATATTTATTTATTAATTAGTAGTCTATACCTGTCTCTGGAACAGCTTTATTTCCTTCCTCTTTTGACCACTCACCAGTTCATTTTCTGGTTCTCAGCATTTCCACACAGTTACACTGACTGAGCTAATAAGAAACTTTACATAATTGTTATCAGGAATTGTCAATAAACATGTATTATTAGGTAATCCTCTCTTAAAGTTTACTTTTGCAATTTTCTCAATTTTTGTCCTCTTACCATGGTCTTTTTCTTGCTCTAGTCTGCCATTCTTAATGGAATTACATATATCCTCACGTTATTTACCAAGTTTCATGATTTTAGGCATTTCAAGCTGGGGTTTGATAGTGTTTTTTATCCCTCTGCCAAGAAACGCTTTTTAAATTTACCTTTCCCTAGAACCCGCATAAGATAATGTATTTACCACATCTTTTCCAGCCTAGCAGAGTTGATGTCACAGCTTCCCGTTTTTCTGTATATTCTCTATGTAGCTTATAGCTCTGTTTGTTACTTGTGAGACAATAGAAATATCAATATTAATCAATAAATTGTATTTTTCTTTACTATTCTGTGTCTCACAACTATCCTTTTCCTTGTACTCCTTTTCAAGGAAAGAAGAATACGTTTTTAGGCGCAGGAGTGCTGAATGAATATTTAAGAAGAGTTTGCTCATGGCACTTAGGAATGCAGAATATTACAATCAAAATCACACAGACTTCTATAAGGAATTAGAACAAGGAGTAGTTGTCCACAGATATTTTGCAGTTCTTGTTTGTTGCAAAGAACTTGGACTACCTTACTTTTTATTTAAAAAAAAAAGTTCCCCAAAGAAAAGCAATAATAAAATAATTTCTTTCAAACATATGGAAGAATAACACACAAAAATTGCTATAATTACACTGATTACAGTTCATTTCAGCCTACGAGTACTGAGAGTTTTAATTCCATCTTCATCCTGGCAAAAATCCAGCATGTTTGTACAGTGCTAAGGGAGAGAGATGTATTGGTTATGGAGAAATACACAGTACTGCCAAGGAAACTCCAAAACCAGGGAATTATACAGGTGACTGGGAACATCAGCCAGATGAAGATGGTGACAGACATTAGGCAATTTTCCCAGGAAAAAAAAACATCTGTAGCAAAACACAGTAATCATATGCTACTAATATTGAGGCAGGAATACAAAATAATTTCAGTTGTTAGGAGAAAAATAAAAGGAAAAAAAAAGCCAACATGCATTTTTTTCAGTCCCACTCTCAGTCAGCTTGCTGATACATTATTTAATTTTAGGAGTTTGTTTCAGTCACTGGTCTCAGATGCCATTCTCCACCATCAGCCCATAGCATTCCATAAAGTTAAGAGGATTCTGTTTGGATCCTGCTCCTTGTAAGATTTCTTACAAATTCTTCTTGTGATTCTCCATTCTCCGTTGATCCAAGCAGGCCTGTGGTCATGAACTTGGGCAGAGAGGAGAGAAGGGTTTTTTTTTTTAGAGTAAATTTACCTAAAGCCTCCCTTCTTTCAATAATGGTGACATTTTTGCAGATATTTCTTGAGGACTAAAGCTCCCTGTGAGTCTGAAACCATTTTATGTCATTTACATTAAACTCACCATTTATCAAGAAGTTAAATCTGTACTTAACAGTCAGCCTCACCCTGTAGAGCTGAATTTATTTTGAACTCCTGAAAACAATTAGTTATTTAAACTTCTGCCTGATAAAGCAGCTTCCATACTAATATGTGCGTTTATAAGTGGATAATCTATATTTCAAAATTTATTTGACACACAGTTAAAGAGGCATTTATAATTCTATACCTTCATCGACATGTTAAAAATCAATTCTGACCTTGCTCTGACCTTAACATTTCACAGCAGGGAAATGAATATTGAAGTGCAAAATTGGATTTGTGCACCCTTATTTTACAAGAGCCTATTTGGAGCACTCTTTCAATCTACTTTGTGAGGCAAAAAGAATCTTCAAAAGGTTAAAAGTTAGCAAACAGCTATAGGGGGGAGGAAGGAGGGAAAAGAGAGTCTAACTCAATATAATTTTTATATGTTTGTATAATATCTTTTATTGTATTTGTATTATATATTTATATATTTGTATTATATATTTGTATTATATTTGTATTATAACCATGCACCCAAAAGAGATTATTTCAACTAGAGCTTCTAATACGGAATCACCATGGTACATTTAAGGGACATTCCACAAGGAAAGACCAAGAGGATGCTCTATCTTCTTTCCCTTGGATTTTGCACAGCAGTGCTGATGCCACAAGAAGTCATGGAAGTCTGGCTACCACGGAAATTTGCAGCAAAATTTTCAGGGTGTGTTGTCTACATAATACTCAGGGAGGATTTCTTGGACCCTCCCCAAATAAACAGCTCCTTCTAAGAAAAGGAAAGTGTATAAAGTGTCTTTTGAAGGACCATTTGGAACAAAATCCTCACATTGTGACAATCAGTCCTTACATGGACCCTATGAATAGATAAATAAATAACCTTGTGGGGTTTTTTTAGAAATTTAAGTTTTCTCTTCATTTAGCTGAAAGAAAATGAGAAGCAAACCAAGATGTGTCCTTTGGGTTAAGTCTAAAAACTTACATCAAACTTCAGGACTCGTAGGCAAGAAAAAGGAAGATATAAAGATAAATCAGGAACAGCAGTGACTGGAGCACTAATTCTCATTGCTACCTCTTAAAAAATATTGACAGGTCACCATTTCATCTTACCTCCCCCCCCCGCCCCAAGATAATTTGCTCCTCAATAAAATTCTGACTGTATTAATTTCACATTCTATTGGTTGAGATATTTTCCATTTTCCAAAGTCAAAAATACTAAATACACATATATGTTTATTTGGATTCACCTGAGCTATCGCATCCCCAAATTTTTCCACTTTTATTTCCCAAGTTCCACCATGTCACAGATGAGTGTTTGCAGTTTGGAAGGGCAGGCCTTACACAGGTTTGGTGTTATATTCCCTTCAGAATCAGTGTTTCAGGATATATGCAAATAATTTCAGCATCTTGCTGCTGAAGATAAAAGTATATGCTGAAGTTTGTGTCATCTGAACTGTGCCAGTAACTCAAGATGAAGTTTACAAACAAGAGAAAAGAGGAGTAGAGAGACAGAGTATTAGGGAAAATAGAAATACAAGAAGAATAGGATAACTATATTTTTTTTTTGGAAAAGTTTATGTAGTCTAGGCCTAGGGTTTTGGGGGTTTTTTGGCCCTACTTCTTTATGAGCTGCTTATTTATTTGAGAATTTTCTCTCACCATCTGCATGACAATCTGTTTTGCTGTAATTATATTTAAAAAAAAGACAAATAAAATTGAGCTTTATGTTTGTGCAATTTTAGTTTCAGCACACAGTCGAGTTCTGTTTCAACTTTTTAGCAAAGCTTTCCTTACACAGCTTCATGCAAAGGAACCATGGTTCCTCCTTGACTCATTCCTCCTCACCTCGAAAACTCAGAGGACAAAAATCACCCTTCCACTGAAAGCCATAGTGTAATTTCTACCTCGCTCAATTCCACACAGATTTATCTCTACAGGAGATAGAGCAAATAATCAGAATTTATTTTTCAGGTACTTCAGACCTCAGCACCTGATCTGCAGCAGCTGCTCTCCTCAGCCTTTTTTTTTTGGCCATATTTTGCTGTTTCTGTGTTTTCTGCATTCCAGGACAATTCAGGTCCTGAAGCAGTTGTTTTGTAACAACCTTCACTCACATGTAAAACAAGCCATGCAGTACATAAAATTTAAACTAAGCCACTGTGGATTATTCCTAAGCCTGGCATGCAAGCTAAAAATCTATATTCTGAAAACTGGATATTCACTTCTGCATCCATGTCCTTGTAGATGCAAGCTTGACAGTAAGTTTTTGGTTTTGGTTTATTTTTTTCCCTTTTTATGCCCCCCTCTTCTTTCAGCTATGAGAATTCTCCTTTTTTTAAACTAGCTGGTCAGATCTGGATTTGGCAGTGGAAAAAAAATCATGACACGTATCATAAGCTTCAGCTCAGTAGCAAAGGTTTATGCCAGAGGCAAAGCTGCAGGCACAATTAAATAAATAAATTCAGGAGGCCTGAAAATTATATTGGTGTGTAATGTCAGAGTTGCTGTGGAAACCACCTTACGACTTTTTTAATACCTCAAAGAAAAAAATACCCTTTTGCCACTTTCTCTGCAGAATAGTATTTTAACTGATTTTAAACCACTGATGAATTACTTGAAAGGCAGTGAGAGCTTGGGGTGTTCAGCCTGGAGAAAAGAAGGCTCCGGGGAGACCTTAAAGCCCCTTCCACTGCCTAAAGGGAGCTCACAAGAAAGATGGGGACAGAATTTTTATCAGGGCCTGTAATAAAAGGGCAAGAGATACTGGTTTTAAACTCGAAGAGGGAAGAGCTAAAACTACATGAAAGGAAGAAATTCTCTATGATGAGGGTGGTGAGACACTGGCTCTTCAGAGAGGTGGTGGGTGCATCATCCTTTCAAGGTCAGGCTGGACAGGGCTGTGAGCAACCTGACCTTGTTGAAGATGTCCCTGCTCATTGCAGGGGCTGGACGTGATGGCTTTTAAATGTCCCTTCCACACCAAAAAAACCCAAACCAACATGCTTTGATTCTATGAATCACTTTACAGAATACAAAGAAGCTCAAAGGTGGCATAAAGCTCCTACACGTTAGTTCTAGTTTTCAGAAAGCTAAAGGTTTTTTCAGAAAATAAAGATTTTAGAAAATAATAAGTTTTTTTTTTAGGAAACAACACACTTCTTCTTCCACAGTCCATGTTCAACCTCCTTGATGAAGTGACTTTGACAGCAGGTACATTTAAGCCTAGCTCTACAACCCCTGTGCAGGTTTAGCTTTATTGCATTTGTTCAGGTTTCTGATCCTTGCTAACAAGCAGCACAATTTGTTCAAATGGCATCGCTTGTTCGGGGTAAGCTTTCTGGAATGAGAAAATTAGCAGACCCCCTGCCTCATTTCACAGCTGTGGACTGCTCTGCTGCCTTTCTTCCTTGAATCAGGTGGCTGTTGAACACTTTTGAGAAAGTTGAAAAGCTGTTCGTACATAAAATGTGGCAGCTGAGTTGTATGATCTCTCTGTTGATGCATAAACAGAATAAACCATTCTAAATTAATGTTATTCATTAATAAAAGTGCGTATGACTGTTCTTGTATGCATCCTGGTAATTGTTAAAATTATTATATAATATTTTACATAATTTTTTATAGCAGCTCATTGTTGCAATGACTATGACCACGGTTAGAGTGTGTGCAATGAATTCTTATAATATCAAAATAACAGTGAGTGAAACAAAATGGTGATAACAGCTAAAGGAATACAGTCAATAAAATACCTCTTTTGGCTTAAAAAGCATCCAGAGAGTATCCACACTGCTTTATTTCTTCTTCTGGTAGATATAACTTCATAGAAACCAATGCTCACTGCAGAATCAGGGTGCTTTTCTTCCCCTTTTGCCTAATGAAAATAAGGGTGACCTCTCATTTAGCAGCTTCAGCTTGAGACTAAAGTATCATTCTGCAACTCTTTTGTGATGTTAAGACATTAAAAATTGTGCTTACAGGGGTTCTGTATATTTTAATATAATCTTGGCTTTTCACTGAAGCCCAAACTTATGCATGAAATTGAGACAGTAAAATTTTAAAAGAATTTCAGAAAAATAATCAGCAAGTCACCCTCAGAACTTACAACTAAAGTATGCAAAATGTAAAGTATGATCAAAATAAGCCAGAACAGAAGAAAATGTCTAAAAACAGAGCATATTTATTTTCTTATAGGTTTTTTTTGCTTTCTTTTTAATAAGGTTACCTGTGTTTTTATTAAATATATAGAATATTTTCGTTATATCACATAGATTTAAGGATTATAAATCCCTGTTGAAGAACCATTTTGTGCCCCTAAACTATAATATAATATAATATAATATAATATAATATAATATAATATAATATAATATAATATAATATAATATAATATAATATAATATAATATAATATAATGTAATGTAATGTAATGTAATGTAATGTAATGTAATGTAATGTAATGTAATATAATATAATATAATATATAGTAAAATACAGTATACTATAGTATCATATTGTATCACATAGAAATATTTCAGAGTAGTCTCCTAAAATGTGATTTATGAGCAGGGTAACATGATAAAAATTGCAATTCTTAAAATAAAAGCAGTTGCAGAAAAGCATTATTTCACTGTTAAATTTAGGATGATGCAGAGTTATAAGAACAACAATTTTCTCCCATTCAAGTAGGACCACAGTGCTTCTTCTGTTTTACTCCTCTTTCTGTATTTCAGCCATAAATATCAAGAGTGCAGTGAGAGATTTACCTCTGAAACTAAACCTGAGAGCTTTCCTGCTTTATTTTGCAGCAAGCAGTGGAGATGTTGGTTCAGGCAGCACTTGGTCAAGGGTCTTGCTTCTTCTCAGAAGTGGAATAAATCACGTTCCTTTCAGAAGTGTTATTGTCATTCTGTGCCAAACAAACTAGTAACCTTTCTGTTGCTCAGAAATTTCTGGGCTGATGACTTACAGGATGGAATATTCAGTGAGATTTGGAAGACCTCCACATTATGGATAGGTCTTCCTGGAATCCTTCAGCTTGTTCGTTCCTTGTATCTGTGCCTTGAAAGGTTGTGCTCAGAAGTTATGAAAGGAAAAGCCCTCCTAGCACCCCTTATTTCATGTAAAATTGTCCTCTGTCCACAGAACACAGGAAATTCTGGAGCAGCTGTTAATGACAGACTAGCTCCAAACTTTTTCAGCTAATCACGGAAGCATAAAATTGTTTAGGTTGAAAAGGACCTCTAAGGCCATTGAGCCTAACCATTAATCCAGCACCACCACTAACCCTTGTCTGTGCTATTTTTGGGGTCCTCTGTGGCAGGAAGGAAATGAAGAATCTGACTCCATGTTCTTAGAAGGCTAATTTATTATTATATATTATATAATGTTATTTTACATTACATTACATTATATTGTATTATATTAAAGAGTGCTATACTAAAACTATACTAAAGAATAGAGAAAGGATACAGACAGAAGGCTTAACAAGATACTAATTAAAAACTCGTGACTGACTCCTCAGAGTCCCAACAGAGCTGGACGGTGATTGGTCATTAAGTCAAAACAATTCACATGTTGGATAAACAATCTCCAACCACATTCCAAAGCAGCAAAACAGGGAGAAGCAAATGAGATGATATTGTTTTCCTTTTTCTCTGAGGCTTCTCAGCCTCTCAGGAGAAGAAATCCGGGTGAAGGGATTTTTCCGAAAATATGAGTGACACTTGTTCCCAAGTGCCTGATCTCCACAGCTTTTAAATCCATCCACGGATGGAGACTCCAAACCTCCCAGGCTGGACAGGAGGCGACTGAAGGAATTTTTCCTGATACCAGTCCTAAACTTGCCCTGGCCCAGCCTGAGGCCGTTCCCTCTGCTCCTGTCCCTGTTCCCTGGAGCACAGCCCGACCCCCTCATTGTGGCATTGTGAGGGTCCCCAAGATGAGGTGAGAGATGAGAATTGATTCCTCTCAGAAGGCTGATTTATTATATTATGATATTATATTATATTAAAATAAATTATATACTAAACCTATACTAAAGAAAGAGAAAGGAGGCATCAGAAAACTAGAAAAGAATGAATAATAAAAACCCGTGACAGACAGAGGGTCCTACACAGTTGGCTGTGATTGGCCATTAATTAAAAACAATTCACATGCTGGATAAACAATTCTCCAAATCACATTCCAGAGAAGCAAAACAGGGAGAAGCTGAAGCTCCTCAGCTTCTCAAGAGAAAAAATCCTGGTGAGGGGATTTTTCAGAAAATGTCACGGTGACACCCCCCGGCTGTGCCCTCCTGGCAGGAGCCGTGCAGAGCCACAAGGGCCCCCTGAGCCTCCTTTGCTCCAGGCTGAGCCCCTGCCCAGCTCCCTCAGCCTCTCCTGGGGCTCCATTCCCTTCCCAGCTCCGTTCCCTTCCCTGGCCACGCTGCAGCCCCTCCATTGCCTGCGTGAGGGCCCAGAGGTGCCCCAGCCCTCGAGGTGTGGCCTCAGCAGGGCCGGCACAGGGACGGGCCCTGCCCCGCTCCTGCCGCCACCCCAGGGCTGGCACAGCCCAGGGCCATCGGCCTCTCGGCCCCCTGGGCACCCCTGGGCACCCCTGGGCTGTGCCCGGCTGCTGGCACAGTGCTGGAAGCCAGGACATTGCTCTGGCTGCCCTCAGAGCCTGGCAGGGGCCTCAGAGACCTGGGCACGGAGTGAGAGACACCTGGGCCTTCCATTGTAACCCATGGAAACAACAATTACCAACTTTGTTACCAGCCACAAGGCTTTGAGTAAAATGTTAGTGAACTTATCACAGGGCGAAAATGTAGGATTTTGGGGTTTTTAGAATGGGGGTTCAGGAGGCAAGATGGAGGAATCTGGGCCTGTCCTGTCCTTCCTCCTGTTTCTTCTTGGCCTCCATCTTCTGCTGTGCTAGTGACACTTTTGGATTGGTTTAGAGTGGAAACTCACTGTCGAACATAGGTGATAGGTATTGGGAAGTTATGGTAAATAAAGTACACGTAGTTTTTAGTATAAAAAGCTAACACTGCCCTGAGGGCAGTCAGTGTGCCACAACTGGACCTGCCAGACAGACCTGGGCAGGTCAGAGAAAGAATGTTATAGATAAGAGAAAATAAACAATCTTGAAAGGCAGAGCCAATGCATCTCGGCTTCTTTGGTCTAGGGGCTGGGAAAAAGAGACTTTTCTGACACCTGGGGGTCATCTCAACACCACAGGCCTCATCATCACAGCACCCCAGGGCCTGTCCCAGCTTCCCAGCCCCTCTGCCCCAGCCCGGAGTGCTCCAGGGGGTTGGTGGGACCCGAGGCAGGACCTGGCATTTACCTCACCCCATTGACTTCATCTCATCAATGCAGCCTGTCCAGATCATAAATAAAGATGTTAAATACCACAGGGCCCTGTACTGGGGATTACCACTAGTGAATTCCACCCACCACTGGTCTTTAGGACCATCCACCCCGGCAGTGTTTTATCCAGGGAAGAGCACAGCTGTCCAAGCCATGGGCACACGGTTTCTCCAGGAAAAAACTGTCAGACACAGTGTCCAAGTCCTTCCTGAAGTACTCAATACCAGACAGACATCATCCACAGCCTCTTCCTCATCCATTCAGCAGGTCACCTTGGAGTAGAATGAGGTCAGGTTACTCTCCAAAACAAAATATTTACGAGGTATATATTTTTTTTCCCTACTGCCCCAAAATCTGTTTGTCCAGCCAGATCTACTTTGCTCATTGTCTTGTTTTGCACAGACCATTTTCTTTCAGCCTTTGATGGTTTTTCTTTCATTTCTGCCATGAAAGCTTAGTGGTTTTTGGTTTATTTTTTAGGAATGAGAAAACACCAGACAAAACCTCTGGGAAATCTTTCAAAGTTGTGTGTGGAGACTGAGACAAGGAAGTGCTTTGCACTGATAGACTTAAACACTGCTTTGAAAGTGTCCTCTCTCTTCTCATGTCTGTTATGGTTTTGGCAAGGAGCTTTCCATATAACTTTTCCTTTCTTTACATCTTCTTTAAAAAAAGAAAGAAAAAAAATTACATCTATTTATTTGCATGCTTCAACAAGCCAGAAGAAAGTGTTTAGCCCCCAAACACTCATGTCTGCCTGTCTTTCCCCTGACAATTAAAAGCACTTTGGAACCCATATTTTTCACATCATTTATCCTTGCTTTCTGCAGCTTGAACTGATTGAAAGATGCACTTTGATGTCCTGAATGCAAAGCTTGTCACATGTAGCTCTGCCAATTATTCAGAAAAACAAACGTCCTAAGCTAAAGGTCCTCACATTGTTTCAAATAAAATTATTTTATGACAGTGTGCAGGTGCTTATCTGTGTGACAAGCTTATATCTAGGTGTCCTGATTTCAAATTTCTTTCAAAATAATATTTTGGAATATAAATTACATTTGAAAACATATTTTATAAATATATATAAATGTACATGTAACTATTTCAGATGTCTCAAAGGAGAACAAAAGCAGGCATTCTGTATCGGCTGATGTTAAAGCATGTGCATTTTTCAAGTTTCCTAATAGATCCTAATAGAAAATAGATATTTTCATTATCTATAAAAGAGGAAAATTATTCATTTGGAAGGATCATTAAAGCCTCGCTGCACTGTGCTTTGGCTGGTTAATAGAGTCGCTTTTCTCAAACACTTGGAAAGTGGTAGAGGACACAGCAGCTGTTCCAGGTACTTGCAAAAAGGAATTCTGCTGTTGCTAAAGCATGATTAAAGGGGAAAGAGCTACTGGGCTTATTAGGCTGTATTAGATATCCCTTAATAAAGACCATAAAATCACAGAGCCATAGAAGGGTTTATGTTGGAAGAGACTTTGAAGCTCATCTCATTGCACCTCTGCCATGGCAGGGACAGTCCCAGTGTCCCTCTCCCACTGTCCCAGTGTGCAGCCTGGCCTTGGGCAGTGCCAGGGATGCAGAGGCAGCCCCAGCTGCTCTGGGCACCCTGTGCCAGGGCCTGCCCACCCTGCCAGGGAACAATTCCTCATTGCCAAGATCCCAGCCAGCCCTGCCCTCTGGCACTGGCAGCCATTGCCTGGCTGCTGTCCCTGCAGCCCTTGGCAATTGTCTGTGTCCATCTTTGCTGCAGCCCCTTCAGGCCCTGCCAGGCCACCCTGAGCTCAGGCCAAAGCTTCTCCTGCCCAGGTGAGCAATGGCAGCTGTGCCAGCCTTTGCTGCCGGCAGAGCTGCTCCATCCCTCTGCCCGTGCTGGAGCCTCCTCTGGCCTGGCTGCAGCAGCTCCAGCTCCTTCCTAAAGGCAGAAAAGACCTTTAGGAATTTAAGCATCAGTGGAAAAGTTGCATTTGGAGTGTTGGGGATGTGAAGATGCTGTTTTCCAAGTGGAATATCTGAGGGAAGATATGTATAGCAAATTTAACCATTAACACGTACACTTAGAGCCCTGATTTTTAGACCTTTGCATCCCAAAGGCTGCTCTACCTTGACAGCCATTGGATTGTGCTTCATTTTATCATATTAAAGGGGGGAGGAAAAGTTCAATAATCAACAACGTGTATACCCCAACCAAAAATGACACATTCCAGTAAAATAAGTATAAACGGATGCTCTTTTACAAAAAACATGAAACAAAAAGAAATAGGTGAAAGAAATAGGTGCCTCTCCTCCTCTTTTGAATGCATGAGACTTCTCATGATTTAGAACTGCATGAACAACCATGAAAAGTCCATTGTGGGTTTCCAAGCCCAGCTTTACCAAAAGCCCTGAAAACATTTCCATTGCTGGGTGGATCAGAACTTGGAGAGTGCAAGAAGTGAGACTGCAGATTTGAAAGAGAATCACCTGTGGATAAATCATAAACAAATGTTAAATATTAGCTTCATAAAGCAAGAAATCATCTAAATCTTCTGACCAAGAAAAGCAGATGAGGATAAGCAATATCAGAAATACAAATCCCACATTGTATTTTGCACTGAGTATCTCAAGGTCACTAGAAATTTTATCAAGAATTTGGAAAAAAATGAAAAAAAATTCTACTTATTTACTACACAAAATAAAAATTAAAACAACCTTAACTATCAGATTTTTCCTTGGGCATTTTATGATTCTTTGACATTCCCAGGCATTTTGAAAGAAAAGCCAGTAAAACTAAACTAGAAAATCTGATAACATTAAAAAAGTAAAGTAAAATGAAAATTATTAAAGGACGCATATAAAACCAGAAAGGTCTCACACTAAATTCCAATCTTTAGGGATCACTGAAGCTGTGTGTTTACAATTGGTATGCTATATTAACAATATGAAGCAATTAGATAAAGAACACAAAACCACAAACTTCTGGGGTAATCTGAACATATTGTAATAAACTCCTAGCCAATCAACAAGGAAAGTAACACTATGAAAACAGCAAACATATTTATAATGGCAGCTATAAGTGCAAAAATGGAGACTAGACTGTTAATAATATAGCTAGTAAAAGATAGACATGTTTATCTGAGCACTGATAATGCAGTTTATGATATACTTTATCTGTTGGGCACAAAGTGTGAAATGCTGTGGGGGAGCTAATAGTATGGAACATGATTAATCAACACACAGCAAGAAAAGCATCTGCTGTATAAAAAAGTGTCCACTAAAACGTTATATAAAGTGTGGTAAAAATTAAAATAAACAGAGCTGATAGTGAGATTGCTAGTGTATGGGAAGTTGAATAAAGATGAAGGAAAAGAAGGTTAATGAATATAGATCAAAGCAAAATTGCATATTTATAGATGAAAATAATCTTAGCAAGAAGCCCAAAGCCACTGTGACAATGAAAACTGATATTTAGCATAACTGACAGTTTAACACTATTTTTCTATTTTTCTATTGCTAGGATGTAATCCATGCACCCTACCAGAGAAAATCAATTACTACTAAACCATGTATTTGTGGGCTCAGGAAAGGTGCTGCTTAAAAGAAAAATTGAGTAATCTGAATCCCTCTTACTTTATCATCTGTGCATGGCACAGCAGAAAGATTCTGCTGCACAAGTAATCATATATATAATCCCATTACATCAGCTGTGACTATACATAAGTTACATGTATATTATGGCCTATTTTAAAATATATCTACTCTTTGAAATAGGCTGTATGCATCAGAAATTCTGGCAGGAATTGGGGAGCCGGAATTTACAGAATCTGAGGGATGCAAGCAAATAAACACACAAACATTTGCTTTTTACTCATCCTGTTGCTTTTGGTGAAAGATTTTCTATACATAAATATGTGCAAGCAATTGAAAATATACTGTAAATTTTATTTAACTGAAATCACAGCTTTAAAAAAAAATTAATTTGTATTTTTATTTAATCACACCTCTTTTATTTAACTTCATTTTTTTGACAGTTTTTTTAATGGCAGAGAGGTATCCCTGCTTTCAGCAGGAGGGGATTCCAGAGTGTGCTTCCAAATGTGGAAGCTCAAGATCACGCTTGGGCAGAGTTGTCCTCTGGAAATATCGAATCTCCCATTGGCACAACAGTAATTGCTGCAATCCAGGGAATTCATCAGAGCTCATCAGTGTGCCATTACAAACCTGCTGGATGCCATATTATTTAGTGAGAAATAACTTTAAAAGCGAGCTTAGAGACCCTTTTTTGGGGACTTTCCTGGCAAGGCCTGCAAGCCCTTAAACCTGGACAACTCAGCTCAGACTTGGAAGTGCTGCAGAGCAATGTGTTACACAAAACCTGGTGGAAACACCTGAATTCGTCTTCTTGGAGAATTAAACAAACAAACAAACAGCTTTTCCAGATTGAGCTAAAGAAATTAAAATATTCATGCCAACCTACCCACCCAGCAGGGAAAATTGTGCCACTGATCACATCCTGGTGGTAGGTTTGAGATTAGGAATTTCTACAGGGGAAATAGAAAGGTGAAGCATTTAATCAGATATGGTCAGGTGGATCTCATCTGAAACAAGAAAATAAGAGCAATTCTATAATTCATGGAGGGAAAGAGGTTTGGGAAGAAAGAAGCTGGCTCCAAATGTCAAGAACTTCCCAGAAAGCTGAAGAGAGAGCAGCAGAACAGCTTTGTCTGCTCAGGAAACATCAGGGATGGAACATTCCCCTGATTTGGATTTAAAGAAGCTGAGAAGTCACCCGGGTTAGATTCTTTTACACTTACTGTAACACTGCAGATGCAGAGGCAATAAGTTTACATCAATAAGTTTGCATGTTATTATTAACAATAAGTTTACATCAAGTTATTATTAACACAGAGATAGAGCTTATGCAGGTGAGATTTACGCTTAGATAACTAAATTTAGGATGACCCAATCTACACACCAGCACACAGAAAAGGACAAGGACACAGCTCAGCTGCTGCCATGCACTTGTATTCTTTGAGTCATTGAGGTGGAAGCAGTTTTGATGTCACAGCATCCCTCTTCCAAGAAATTCCTGGGCACAGAAGAGTCCCATTAAATGGTACAAGCTCAGGTACATTTGGGGAGGAATGAAATTTTAATTTCATGAACAAAACCTGTGCAACTTGTCCATTCTGGACAGAATAAAAAGCCTTGGTCTATTTTATTTATTGGTAGAGGTAGAGCCAGTAAATCCCCCTAAGAGAGAATTAATGGTCTCTAAGAGCTCGGTATAATGAACCCAGCTTTCCTAAGGAGAGAGCTACTGTTGGTGATTGATTTTCATGTCTACACAGTTGCTAAGAGCTGTTGAAGTTTTACTCTTGGGCTGTGCAATTATAAATTCTCCTTTTCTCTCATTTCCAGCATTGCATGAGCTCAGCTTTCTTCACATCCAAGGTATTTGCAGCCCATCTCCTCTCATCTCCTTCCTATTTATGTAAGTAATAAAAAACATAATAACATTTAAGACCTCTATTATCTGTAAAATTGGGAAGAATCAAAAGTTATTATTGAAGGGGAGATGCTGATAAACAGACAGTGATTAATAATTGTGAAGAAAGCAACCCAAACATGAAAAGCAGAACAAATAAAATAGGGGAGGATATGGTATATATTGTTCCTTTGACAATATAATAACAGTATAATCTCTGCTTGTCACCTCTCTGAAACCCACGTTGCTAAACTTTTTCCACAATAGCTATTTTTTGTTTGCAAGTTATTATAGTTTCCAAATACCTCTAGTCTCAATTTGAGATCCTTAAGTCATTTCAACAGTAATAGAGTCTTGAATATTTCTGAAAAACAGCCACAAGAATAATTTAAAAACAACAGTGAGGATGAACACTACTGTTAAAACCCATTCATGTGAATTTATTTAAATGCTAACTAACCATCCTTTGTATAAGGCTATTTTTAAGTACCTTTCAGGCTACTTTTCAATCAGTTTTCTGAGTTAGTCTGAAATACGCAAGGATTTGACTTCAGCTGATTTCTATTTATTTTTAAACACACACACGCACATATATATACATGAGAATGTGCCCTTCTGACTTTGCAGAAAGGACAAAAAGAGTGAAGGTCTATATTTTTCCTAATGTTTTTCATGAACTCTCTAAAAAGTTGCTTTTATTTTATGCATTATTAGACAAGACTTTCAGAATAATGTTACACATCCTTTTCCAAGAAAATATTATTGTTTCTTTCTTTCTGTTTATTAAGTTGTTCTTATGGTCATTATTACTTTGCACACTTCATATTAAGACTCAGTAAGTATGAAGATAGGGCAGAAATAATGACATTTTTGTGCACAGACAGGTTTTATTTGTTCATAGAAGCACACTGATGGCATGAAAGCATGTGGATCTTCAAAAACACTCAGTTTTAAAGGTTTTTTTTTTTTCCTTTCTGGTGCTCTTTCGGGACTTTGGTGTTAAAAGTCCTGTCCCTGAGACAGGAGCTTCAAATCAATACCAAGGCATGTTCCACGGATGTGCTCTCAGCTGGTGAGATCCCCTGGGCAAGAACAACTTGAAGGTGACAAAAAAATCACATGGAAGAGCTGGCATGGCAGGCTGGGTTCGTCACAGTGCAAAGTGCATTTGGAATACAACACAGCTCTTTTCTGATCTCCACTTTGATGCTTTCCCACCAAGAGCTTCGGAAAAGGGTTACTCTTTGCTCAAGTGTGTTGCCCTAATATTGAAAGAGCGGTGGGACAGAAATGTGTTGTAGTTTAAAGCACAGGGAATAGTGTAATGTTTTACTAAGCATTATTATTGCAATTCATTATGATTTACAGAAATTTTAGCTCTTGCTTCAAGATCTGGATAGTCACACTTTCTCTCAGAAGTGGTGCAAAAGGCCAGTTTTGGTGAAAAATGTGCCTTCACTTTTCCATAGGGCTGCAAAATTCGACAGGAAGAACAATTAAAGTGAGCAAGCTTGATTAAATACAGAGGCTGACACTGTAGTCAAATGGCTGCATTTAGTGTCAAATTGTGCCTTGATTTTCCTCCTTCTCATGCTTATTGCAGACATAGAAGGAGGTCTTCCTGTTCTGGCAGAGTTTCTATCTGAGAGACTCATTAAGGCCTCTTTCTTAACTCAAGGCAAAAATAGATTAGGCTTACTTCTTTCAGAGGCAATCAGAATTTAATATATGTTATTCTTTCTACCTTTTTTTTTTTTTTAAATTCTTTTTGTATCAGCTGGGGTCTGTGTTGGACCTCTCTGCTTGTTTCTCATTCAAGGAGTGTAGAGGACTTAGTGGAGACTTCAGCTCTTTAAACCAGTGTAGGTCAAGACCTTTAGGATTAATAAGGGGATTTAAGGTCTACACTCTAACTGTGATTATATCTTCCATTTCATTGTACTATATGAATGAAACATCATGACAGACAAGCTGTAAACTTGCCTCTATATTTAATATTCTGCGTTTTGTGGAGCTGGCTCTGAGATAAACCTGAACTGTGACCGGAGTTGCCAAGCTGTGAGCAGAGATGTGAGCAGAATTCTCACGTTTTCTAACCCTGAGCAAGAATTCATCATTCTCAAAGCTCTTGATGTGAGCTGTCAAGGGGTGGATGACATAAAATAGAATATTATTTACATAAAATGTAAAATTTTAGAAATGGGATCTGTGCAAGAAAGCGGGTGCCTGAATCCACAAAAGCATCAGGTTCAGTTTCCACGTGCATGAAATACATGAAGTCAGCAGTAAATGTGCTAAATATTCAGTACATTAATAAAATCCTAAAAGATACTGGAAGGAAATCTTCCAATTTTTTATAAATGTTACATTACAGTAAAATATTTTCATCATCATCATCCTTTCTTCTTCTTCTTCCTCCTCTTATTCTCATCATCATCATCATCATCATCATCATCAATCATCAAAACTGGGTAACACATAGGCCATGAATAAAACTAGAGTAAGAAAATATTTTTTTTTCAGTGGCAAAAAAGGGAATGGAAAATAAAAATGAAGAGCATGTTCAATCTTGTTAATGAACGAATAGGAATGAATTCCTCTAAATGTAAGAAAAGTAACTAACCGCTCTGTAAAATAATCCTGTAAAAATATGGTTTCATCATAGCTGAATGCATCTTTAAAATTGTTTTGTAGATACACAGGATCCAATCATCAAAACTCAGTCTAATTCCTTCAGTTTCACCTCTTTTAAAAAATAAGTATTTATTACATTTGAAACTTTCATTTTTAGAGTTTTGATTTTTTTTTACATTTCAATTTTTGAAACATAACTTAAAGTGAAGGCACCCTCTAAACCAAATATCTGATAAATTTATCATTTCATGGCAAAAAAAAACCTAGGAAAGTTGAAATACATCATTGTTTTGAAAAGAAAAACAGTAGGAAAAAAATGTAGAGACTTATAAATATTTTGGTTATCCTGATTATGTCTGTAAATTCTAATCTGTTATGTTACTCTGAATTTAAAAAAACAGCCTTTGTACTACTCATAATGGCATCTTACAAAATTAGCAGTTTAATTTTATGCTAAAAAAACGAAATCTATTAATTTCTTCACACTGCATAGCATTCTACTCCAGAAATGTTTCATTAAAGTGTTATTTCCTTTTCTCTTCACAAGATCTACAATTGTTTGCCATGTAAAGTTAAATCTATTATCACAGAAAATAATTTCTTTAATGATTTTACAGTCTATTACATTTCTTCTTAAAAGACAAGACAGTCTTTGTTTCTCTCCTTGAAACTGAAAATTATTTTGCAGAGGAAATTATTTGTTGGTATTTAATAAAGAAGTTGAAATTTGGATCAGAAGCAAAGAAATCTGATTTGTCTTCAGAACTCTTAATTCCAGTTTTGGCAGCACTTAAAATGTGAAGGAATGGGGGGAAAAAAACCCAAAACCTAGAATAAGAAATAATTTCTCATTGTGTCTTCATCATGAATTTCTTATCGTGTCTTCATCTTGTAAGTGATTTCCTACCACAAGAGTGCTTGGAAATTTTATATACCCGAGACTGGGGACTTATCTGTGTTTTGAAGCTCATTTTCATCATGTTAACCTAGTCTAAAATACTAAAATATTCTCAGATATACAGTTGTTTTGTTTAGAATTAATAGTAAATACAGGGTAGTTTCATCTGGCTCTACGTTTTGTCTTTTTCATTTTCAGCAATAGGACAATTTATGAGCGCTGTAGTTAATGTTTTTGATTTTTATTTTAGTGAAAGTATTCTAGAACCAATCTCTACTTATAAGTCTTTCTGTTAGAAGTACAGCCTGGCAACACTAACAAAATAAAGAGTTGAATTTTTATTTTTTTTTTAACCATTGTGAAAAACTTCTGAAATAGGAGATTATATTGGGAGCTAAGTAAAAATTCACTCTCTCTACCAGGGTGCACTGAGTTTGCCTTGCTGCTTTTGCATGACATTTGGTTGATTTACCTGGTTGTGTTAGCAAATTGTTTTGCTGAAGTTCTTATTAATAATCTGGGTGAGTTTATTGAATATTTATTCCTCTAAGGCATAATAATGAAAGCTGTGATGAAGGCTCTTTTAAGATCAAGATGCTGTGGGGGATCTCTCAATATTGTGATTACAGGAGCTCGCTCTAATTGTAACAAGAAATCAATTATTTTCATTTTTTTTTTTTTACCCTTTCTGGTAGAGGGTTTTACCGTGGTTCTGATGTAAGAGATGAAGTTCACCTGAACATATGCAATTTCTTCCCTGTACGTCCCAAATCCCTAAGAAGTTATTGATCTGAAACCTGACATTGAAGTAAACTTAACAGTGCAACAAAAACTAAATACACTTTCAGTAATTGAGAAGTTCTTCAACTGAAACATTTTATTGTGATTCATAGATCTTACAACTAGAAGATATCAAAATTAACTCTTGTACAAAACCAGGCCTTTGTATTTTTCCAAACTGAAATAAAGTATTAGCTTTAGAAAGAAAAGACAAATACAATACATGTTCAAAAATATTCAACAACCCAGAATGCTCCACAGTTCAGGTCTTCTGTTAAAAGGGTAGAATTTGCTGTTAAAATGCATAAAATGCAAAATTTATTTCCAATCCATGTTATGTGCCTTCAACGTGTCATCTGGTGTTTTTGTACTTAGAATTGCATCATGGTCTTATGTTTTTCCCAAATATTTTTCTGAAAAAGGATTGAAAATTTACTACCCAGTTGTTTTGAACCTTTTGACATTAAATAAAACTCATTGGAGGTAATTCATCACTTGAGGTTAAATGCTGAGACCTACCCTGGAAAAGGTAGGGATGTTGAGATCTACCCCAGACAAATTTTTATGTAAATTTTAGGTGATCAGAAAGACTTTTTAAAAAATATTTTAGGACTTGGGGAAAGTATAAATTTTGACATTTCTAAGTCATTTGTCTTTCACGTATAATTATCAAAAAAACTTCATCACAAATCTTCAATTAATTTGCCAAAATCCTTTCAGCAAACACTTGCTTTGATTGGCATTTGCCCTACGAAGGTCCTTATATTGTTTATAAATTGTGCAAAAAAATCAAAACACCAGTTTAAAAATATTATCCTGTCTTTCCCCCATTGCTGAGTCATGTATATCATAAATCAATTAAATTTATTTCTGAATTGTCTATCTAGTTCTCTCTTGTAATTTCAGGTGCACTCTTCAAAGCTATTTTCACCTGCTTGAGAGAAGAGGCAACAACATTCTTGTTTTTAGCATATCTTTACAACAGGATATGAAAAAAAGGTTTAAAAAAGGAGTTTTGAGGCTGCCTCTACCACTCCAGAATTTATTTTTTAATGGGAGCTTAGCAGAGTGATTCAGATGGGTGTATTCTCTGAAAAAGGCTTTATAGACCTTTTGTCTTTCAGGTCTTCTTGCATAAAAAGCAAAATAAGCTGAAAAGAAGGTGAAAGTACTTAGCACCACCTCAGACTGAGTAGAATAAGAAGAAATATGGTGAGAAACCAGAAAAGAGGTCTGTAAAAACATTCTGCAGTACATAACAAAATCTGCACTTTCATGACAATCACAGGCCCACTATCTCAGGAAAATATCAGTGTAAAATGAGTAGGTAAAAAAAAAGATCATTTATGGCTGGGTTTGAACCAGCAAATGTGTGCAAGAGAGATCCTTTTTTTTTGTCTGGACTTGGGGAAAAAAACTATCTCCAGGCACAGACTATGCCTCTTTATTCACCTCAGAGCTCAGATTTTATTTCAATTAATTGCTCAGGAGAAGAGAGGAATGAGGCAGGAAAATAAAACTAAAATTACTTTTCAGGATCACTGCCTAGTGGTGGTGTAACCTTCCAGACCACTGAGAATAAATGTCTCAGAAAAACAAACTGTGGCAAATGCGATTTTGACCTGTGTCAAAACTCCAGATAATGTACTGTATGATGTTCAGATATTCCCCATAATCAGTACAGAGATTGATGACATAAGGAAGGCCAAGAAAATCTGTGAAAACCTGTTTTTTTTAAAAGTTGATGTCCTGAATGTTTTTGACTGAGGTAAGATGTTCTCAACCAAAATGCTTGCTTGCCTTACAATTTGGGAGACTGAGACTCAGCAGATAAATATATAAATAAATCAGTCTTTCATATTTTGAAAATAATTGTGTGTTATTTTTGTTCAGACAAGGGCTTCCATTTCTCCAATCACATACTGACAGAAACATTGAAATAATGGCTCTAATGGTGGCAGTTTTTCATAATCTTTACTTTACAAACCTTTGTGTTCTGGTGTTAGAAAAGACTTTGGTGCTTACTTCCAGGAGGTTTCCTTCCAAGGAAATGATTCCTTTTGTTTGTTTTAGTTGTTAAACTTCTTAAATGAAAGATTACAAGTGATTTGAATGAATTGGGTAAATCATAGGTCTTCTGGTACCTATTGAAGTGCTGTTCACCTTGTCTTTGTTTGGATAATTTCTCTGTGTAGCTGTCAGGACATTATGAACCATCAGCTAAAAGACAACAATCCATTTGTCATGAAGAAAATTTCTGCAGACAGTAGAAGGAAACAATCCTGGAATAATTTAATCTAATGCAGGGATTTTTTTGGTGTAGTTTTTGGTTTTTGTTTTTTTGTTTGGTTGTTGTTGTTGTTGTTGTTGTTTTGGGTATTTTCATAAAAAGGGCAAGAAAGAAAACAAATTAACTTTTTCACCCCAAAAACTGTGTAGTGAAGGTTGCTGCATCCCATCAAATCATAAACCACAGAAGTTAACAAATTTTGTGTGATTTTTGTTTCAGAGCTGGCTTTATCTTTTTTGCTATTAAGTATTTGGTAATTTCCTGGCAAGGAGTGGGCACATTGTTAATTATTTTTAAACTTTCGTATAAATTAATACAGATTCTTTACCTGTTCCCTTTTAGGGACCACCTAGACTGCATCTGATTAAATTGTCAAGCATATAATTCTTACAGACTGCCCTAATTATACTTTTAAATTTACATCAAATCTTTATAAGCATTACTCTATTTTGCTGCTACCATATTGATAGACTTATTACAGCTTAACCTTGGCCTACATTAGTAGCTGAAGATTTTATTCCAATAAATAACTCAAATGATTCTGCCACATCCATACCATTATTTTTGTAAGCTCATTATTAATTATGAGTAACAGCTTACATACTATAGCTGTAACTGGTCCTTATTATATTGCAGTCAAAAAAGCATATTTTTAACAGGTAGTTTTCTTAATATCAGGTTTATTAATTTCTTCAGCTTTTCCTCTGAAAACTAAAGGCAAATCTTTAGAAATAAAATTAAGGGTGCTGTATCCATATAAGCAAGTGGTTTCTGCCTAAACTTCAGAATTTTTTTTAGGAAACTGATGAAACCAGAACCTTCTACTTGTATTAAGGGTAGAAATAATTAGCCACAGTCTTTTGCAATTCCTTGTCACAGATGAGCAGGAGAAAAATTCATCGTATTACCTATAGTCTTGCTTTTTGAAGAAATACAATGAAATACAAGAAATACAATGAAAATATATTGTCACAAGCCATTGAGTCTTAGTGTTAACACAGGGAAAGTTCCCTTATTGGAGGGAAAAATATTTATCTCTGCTACACCCTTAAAGCACTTCCTTTATGAAGAAAAGAAAGAAGAAGAAAACAGAGCCACAAACAAACAAACCCCCCATCTGAAATACATGGATTTGCTAAGTGCAGAGGAGTGTCTGAACTTCACTGGATAACTTCCGCAAAGGTAACTCAAACGTTTTGTAAAGAGTTATTTAAAATAAATCCTGGTTCAGTATAAGCTCCATTTTTAACTCTCAATAAAAAAGAAATTTCCTGTCATGAGATCTCCCATAAGTTAGGCAATGGTGATTCATTGGCTTCTTCATTAAAATACTGGAGAAAACTGACCTTGCTTTTTTTTCTTCTACAGCACTGCTACCAGTTTCCATCCTTAATTTTACAAACTTTTTCTAGCTGAGAGGTTTTTTGTTCATTCAGGATAATGTAACCTCCATTTTGATTTCCCCAGTATTTATATTGATGCTATTTCTGCACAGTAAATATTATATTCTTTTTTATCAAAGTTCACAAAGTTTAGATCTACAGCACTGTGTCTAGGGAAAGAAATATCACATTAGTCTAGTATCATTTAACTTTGGAAAACTCCTGTCTTATAAAGTGGCATTTCATACCTGATGCAGCATGAAATGAATTTTAATAGTTCCCCTAGTGACATTAGTCAAAAGTAATTGTTGAAGTAGAAGATCATTTTAGTTGAGTGGAAATCTTCATGAACTGTAACATAGTTAATTTTTTTTTATTATTATTATCTACGAATTGGTCATAAAAAAATGGAAAAAGAAATCACTGTGTCCTGTTTGTGGTACAAGCTTCCTTCACTTAAATCCTGGGCCAGTTTGGGGTTAATTGTGTTAATTTGAAGTGTATTCTAATAGAGTCAATCTCTTATTTCCTCCATCTCTGTTTCCTAGCTGCTGTTTGACCACATCCAGTTGTTGACTGCTGTTGAAACTGCACAATGGAATCCCAGAATTTACAAAGTTTGTTAACCTATGTAGGATTACTGGAATGTTACTGTCCGTGGTCCACAAAGTGCTTGAAAACTGCATTAATTAGACTAGAAATTTAAAATATATATTCCACTACATGAAACCCAGTTAAAAAAAAAAGGAAAAAAAGGAAAAAGAAAGAAAAGAAAAAAAAGGGGAAAAAAAAAAGAAAAATACAAAACTTGAAACAAAACCATGAGAGAGAATGCAATTTTTGCTGGGCTACAATGGAGTATGAGAAAGCAAAGAATGAAAAAACAAAACCATGACAAAATTCAGCTTGGATGAAGATGGATCTGCTGTTGGATCCTCAGCTGTGTAGTTTCTAGATATGCCTGATGTCACAATACCTTCCCACCACAAAGCGTTGAGAGGGTTTCTTGAAGCAGAACATGCAGCAAAGAAAATGCATCCTAATTTTTTCCAGATTCATCATTTTCAGGCAACAGCTATGGATTCACATCTCTTTATGGAGTTTATGAAAGACCATTCACTGTTCTTGTTTCCCTCTATTTGACTGTAGGGAACCTGTGTGAGTGCAGTATAACAGACAGAATTATAAAATCACAGAAATTGGAGGTTCCTATGGCGCAGATTCATGGGATACAAATTTTCTTATTTTTTTTTAAATGGAATCTTCCTTAAGATTTACATAACTTCCACATGTTGAGACGTTTGCCTTGCTTCATAAGCTGAGATTGCAGCTCATGAAGTGTAACAGAAAGATCAGTCACCTTTTCAAATGCAGGCAGGGTGTTTTTCATGATGTATTTTGGCCCAAATGTACAAGCATATAGGACTAGTTTTAAAGACACTTGTCTGTGTTTGAGGATCACTTCAAATTCCTCTCACAATTTCTGAATTTTGTTGTTTAAACACCAACAAACCAGAACAATAAAACAAGCTACTAATATCAAAAACATAATTTGCCTCCAAATTCCTTCATTAGAATAAATAAGTAGTAGTAGTTTAAAGAATATATAATTATTGCAGGAAAACATTTCTTTTTAACCTTGACAGAAGACACTTTTCATGCAAAAGGAAACTTTACTATCAATCACAATCTGAATGATTGAGAACTTATTTTCATTAGTCCCAGTATATATTCTTAAATGCATGTATGAATGAATGTAACTTAAGGCCTTTTTTAAACTTGACTAAATAGCATTGGACCTATTGTAGTGAGGCAAAGCATTAATGTTTTCTGCCTTTAAATTTGAAAATCTGGTTATCTTTTCCTACTTCCAGACCATTCTCAATCTGTCACCTTTTGTTTGTACTTGCCTTTCTTTTTTTTTTTTTTTTTTAAGAGTAATTGAGAGAAAAAACATTCTGTTATTCTGTGAAAATTCTAGAAGCATACATAATAAACAGTTTGCCTAATGGACAGTGATAAATTAGACTTACATTTTGCTCACCATTATTTGGTATCCTTACTGGATATTATGAACAGAATCTTTAAAACATTTTCAAAGGTTTTCCTGTGGCTTCTCCCATCCAATTTTATCCCACCATTAGCATGTAACGTTATTCAAATATTTTCTGCTGAAATAACTTTTAAAAAAGCTTGAAAAAAACACAACATGTATACATGATTTTATTTTATAGTGCCTCTGATTGCTCCTGCTGCACTTTTCAGCCACATCCAGAACATCTCTGAAACATTAATTCTGTTTGATCTCAGAGGTAGTTTCAGAGAATCACAGAAGCATTTAGGTTAGAAAAAACCTCTGAAATCATCAAGCTCAATGCTTGACTTATCACCCCCATGCCAACTAGACCATGGCACTGCATTTCCAGTAATTTTTTGAACTTTGACTTGGACTTTCCAGAGTAATTTCTTCTGGTTCTGTAATTTTCTCTGGTTCTATCAACTTTCTTTCTTTCTCCCTCTTTTATAGTGGAATGTTTAGTAACCATGTTTAACCTTCTGGCTGTTCTACTGCACGTATACCCGATTGTTTTTACCTAAGAGGGAGGAAAATAAAGGTGCAGACTTGCCTCTAGCTGGTTGTACTTTTCTCAGGATGCTCATGAATTCCTAATTAAATTGGGAAACAGATCAAAAGCAGAAGTTGTTTATGACTCTGCACTTAATTTTTAAAAATTAGGACTCTCCTGCAAAATTAGTATGAATCTAGTATGAACAGGACATGAATTGTGCAAAGGTCACTAAATATTTTAAGATGGGTTCTGTAGTTTTACTGGTTCCAATTGTATCTTTAGGTCTGTGCTTGGTTTTTCTTCTGTCTTTTGTATGGTTACTGGTTTTGATATAGCAAATAGCCAGTGCACATGCATAATTCCCTGTATATAAGTTCTCAATAAAAATTTAAATCAGAAATATTTGTTTAATGCACTTAAATATCAAACCTTAAAAAAGAAAAAAAGCCAGAACAAAACACACAAAAACCCACATACACACAAAGAACCTTAAAGCTCTTTGCTTTAAATAGAAATTGAACTTTGGATACTGTAGACCATAATCAAAAGCATCCATCTGCAAGACCAACTTGAGCATTTTAGTTATAATTTACAGGTCATTGGCTCCTTCATTACAGGCAGCCCTTGGCAAAAGCAGCTTCTGATACAAAGGCACCTACAGTAACCAAGATGCAGCAGTTCCCCTCTGACTGCAGGGTTGGAATATGCACTTAATAAACATTTACATTCCAACTTGATCTTGCTGAAGAAAAATCAGCTCCTGCTGGGAAAAGGAAGTGAAGGAAGGGACAAATAAAACTAGGCAAGGGCCTCAGTGCATTTCAAAGAACCATATTTTGCAACATTAAGCTTTAGTGTCGCTGGAGACCCATAGTGCTTTTACGAGGAGAATACTTTTTTGGAACACCAAATGTATGGAATGGCAAAATTTTCACGGCACCTGATTTCTGAGAGAATAAGATAAGCAATGTACTTCATGCTCAGTAATTACTTGCATTGATGTCATTCTTTTTACAGTTTCACTGAAAATTCAGAGTATTTTTAGACTTTTTTTTCTTTTTTTCACCTAGCAAATTCTGCAACTTAAGGCAAGATAAAAATAAAAGCAAATTACTGCACATTGGAGAGACAATATTTTTTGCAGCTTGAAAACAAATTCATCTGCATATGCTCTGTTCCACAGCTTCAGGAGGTAACAGATGTGAAAGGCAAGCAAAGCCACACTCCTGGTGAGGATGCTCTGTGAAAGGAAGGCAATGCTACATCATCAAAAAAAAAATCCCCCTGTATTATTCAGCACATTCCAGAGGTCACAGTACTTATGTTTCCACTATGGGGATTAAATTTTAGACAGCAGCTAGAGTTTAAGTAATTTTTAACTCTCAATATTCATTCTCTATCAAATTTCTTCTTTTTGCATGTGCGTGTGAAAACCCTGTATAAAAATTTTGTTTCATTTTCCTTTTTTTTCTTTTTTTAACTAGGTTACCCTGGGTCAGGCATATCAGATATTCTATCACATAAACTTTACAAACAAGAAGAAAAGTTCTGTGACTCACATAGATCTGTCCACAATATTTCATGTTTATGGAGTGTCAGACATGGTCACAGGATTGGACATAAATGATGAGATGTTTAGTCTCCTTTACTTCAGGACTCTTCTTAATTATTAGAGAAATAGTACAAAAATGTCTACTAATACAATTTTTTATCTCAGTTTTTTCTACATAGACAGAAATCAGCACTTTACCTTACATTTAGAAAGAAACTTCAGGATGTGATTATTATGCAGAATAGAAATTCTGTTTTTTTTAAAGATGATTGTTTTCTTCTAAAATTTACAAGTTCCATTGAAACTTGTGAGCAAGTTCTGTGAGCAAGTTCTTCAAAAACTAAAAATTAAAATATTCAGCTCTACAAATATTCTTGTATTCCAGACTCTGTTCCAAAAAATATGTAGGATTTTCTTAACATTCTTTATCCCATGCACACCATCTTCACAGCCAGAATTCATCTGAGAGATATTCAGATTTTAAGTAAAGTCATAAACTGAAAAAAAGATATTTTACAACCTGAATACCTGTTTGTGACACTTACATTGCAGTATATAAAAATAGAAAATCTTCACCAAGGATCTTAAATATTGTTAAGTTTGGTTCTTGAATTCACTACTCTAGGGTTAAAAGCATTCCACTCAATCTGTGCCTCAGCATATTCACCTCATTCTTATAAATCTGTTCCTGTGTTGACTTTGCACTTTAAATTAAAGTTTTTATGACTTGTTTGTTTCTGTAAGCATTGCACCTGTCTCTACTCAGCCTTTGGATGCCTCTGAAGTGCAATTTTTCTTTTTTCTTTGTTTTTCTTTTTCTTTATTTTTTTAAATTGTAACATCCATGTATATATTTATATATATATATATACACACACTTTTGGACAGTGTTTTAAATAAACAGTTTCTTGTGATGTCTGGCTTCAGGAGGTGAAGAGGGTGACCACCCAAGGTTTGCCCCTCTGCAGATCACCTTGCCGTCTGACCGCACCCTGGAAAATCTGCTGGCATGGCCAATTACCCAAACTTTCCTTTTTTTATCACCTCAAGGCACGCAGCAGATGCTGTCAGCATTGTATTGTAAGTCACTCATGACACAGAATTAATTCTTTCAGGCTCTTTGCCCTGAAAAGGGAAAGTAGTAAGTATCAAGTCAGGCCTAGGTCAAGCATTATTCAATGTGGACAGTGGTAGATGATGTGAACTAGCTGAGGGTAAATTTTTCAGACAGTCAAGACCCCCTTGCAGCTTCAGGTTTTTCAGACAGTCAAGAACACTTTGCAGCTTCAGAATTTTAGTCAGGACCACTTTTTCTCTTCAGACCTGACCCTCTGTTCCAGCCAGCGTGGCTGTGGGGCACTGGATTCCCTGAGTGTAAAAGCTGGGGCCTCCGAGCACCCATCCCCACCCTGCTGGTCAGGGTTGTGAATGCCTCCAGCTGAACAGGTTTCCTTTTGTTTGAGAAACTAACTAAAAACCTACCAGGAAGCATGAAGATTTAAAATATTAAAGCTGTTATTTTGGGAGGAAACACGATGAGGAGTGCTGGGTTAGCCAAGGGCAAGGTGAAGCAGGGCCTACTGGCAGGCTGCCCTGCCTGCTCCAGCAAGGACACCAAAAATTTGTCCTATGTAGGAAAACTCCAGCTTCTCCCATCTGCTTCAGCTGATCTAATTACTGATGTGAGCTGGCATGAGGGGGCAAGGCTTTTTGGAAATTGAGGCCTAGTGAAAATAGGTGATAAATGGCCCCCTGAGAGTGTCTCTTCCTGAAAGGTGGCTGTGCTCAGGTGAGGCTGGTCTCTTTCTCCAGGAACTGACAGAACCAGAGGACCCAGATTTAAGTGCACCGAGGGAAACATAGGTTGGATATAAGGAAAAGTTTTTTACAGAAAAGGTGATAAAGTTCTGGAATGGCTGCCCGGGGAGGTGGTGGAGTCCCCATCCCTGGGGGTGTTTAACAAAACCTGGATGTGGCACTGGGTGCCAGGGTTTAGTTGAGGTGTTGGGACTGGGTTGGATTCGGTGATCTTGAGGGTCTCTTCTAACCTGATGATTCTGTGAATTCTGTTAATTCTTTTCTGCCTGGTTCTAAGTAACCCCTATGTATGCATAGGAAGGGCAACGTGGCAGGCTTTAATTTTCTTATATGAGTTCAGGAATTCCTGTACATTCCTGTCCCACTTTGACCTTTCCTTACAGATAAGCAACTAGACAACCAAAAGAAAGCAACACAAAAAGAATCCAAACCCAAAAACAAGCAAACAAACAAATGAACAAACAAACCCAAAGACATCAAAAAAAGAGAAAAAACCCAAACCAACTAAAAATCCCCAAACAAAACCTAAACAAACAAGCAAAGACCCCAAACAGATTTCTTGGCAAAGATGCTGTTTTCTGGGATGATCTTCAGCTGATTAAGCAGCAAAGATGAGCTGACCATACCAATGGAGCAAGTTTTTGGGCTACAGAATATGCTTCAAAATATATTCATATTTTTGTCAGCATCAATTGTGGTGTCCCTCACCTAACTACATGATAAACCTCAAGCTGTGTAATTGAACCTTAATGTTGTCTTTTTCTGTAGATGCCAGCCAACTTAGTCATAAAAGAAATGTCTCCAAACTTCACAGGCTGCAGACATTCCTACTTCCCAGAGCTTATATTTTCCACTCTTCCAAAATGAAAAAAATCAATGGTACTCAATAACAACAGGGTTCTTAATTGATTACAGCTCCAAAACTTCTCACAGACTTTCTGAAAGCTTCAGAAACTGAAGTATTTGGATATTAAATGAGGAGCTCTGGGCCAGATACAGTGTGTTTCTTGAGGGGATTTGTGCATGTTTGAAAATTGGGATGCCTCAATATAAAATACAAAAGTGAAATATCCTTGTCAGTTTACAGACAAGTGTTTGGCAGAGTATGGAAGAGAATCATCCAGAAAAAACTGAGTCTTTGCCCTTTCCAACTGAGCTGTCATCTGTAATCCTTTCTCTATATATTTGGTATGCAACTGGGAAAAAAGTAATTGACAGAATTACCTGGGTTTACCCATAAAAACTTGGTGTCTAATCAAACACATTGAGTTATTGATAATACACCATCACAGTTTGCTTTGTCAATCTTTTGTGATTTGTGTTGGTTTTGGGTTTTATTTCCTAATTATTTTCACTTTCATTTAATCTAATGCAGTTTAAAACACCATCATGAAAAAAAGTACACCTTCTAAAAAGTACAGCTTTAAAAACCCTTTAAGTTTTGATCTGTCAGATTATGAAAGTTTTACTTCAAGGTTCTGGCTTAAATAGGTTGTTACAGATGAAGAACTGGAGAGCATAAAAAAATCTAACTATAGAACTGACAACCACTTTCATAGATTGAATGGTTCTGATTAAAGATAACCAGAAGTCATAGATCAAATATGATTTGCTACATATGTGATTCAGAATAAAGCTTAACTTTGTTGAGGCAGAGCACCAAATAAATTTACTCTATGTTCAGGGAAATAAATAAAAAATGGCTTTTTAATACTTCCATTATAGACTATAGTCATATATATGACAGACATACAAAAAAAAAAAAAACCCACAAAAACCGAAACCAAAACAAAAACCCAAAGCCCCAAAAAACCAATCCCCTCAATAAATACAAAAAATCCACCCCAAAGCTAAACAAACATCAAAACCCCCACTAAACAAATGAACAACTCCTCCCCAACCAGCACCTCCCCAACCAAACAACAAAATAAGAAAACAAACAAACAAATAAAAAACCACCAAAAAGCCCCACCAAAAAAACCCCAAAAACCCCACCACACACTGGGAGCAGATCTGATTCTGTGGCATAAAGAGGCACTAAAGCAAAATTTCAGTTGAAAAAAGAACCACCAATCAGATGTGAACTTACATTATTTTTCTGCAAAGACCTTTTCTTCTCATAGTGTAATAGAGAAATTCACATGAAGACTTTATTAGTGTTAATTCATGCAGTTCTTAAAAAAAATCTATGATATTTCAGCTCCTATATAAAACACAGCCAAAAAAAATTAGAAAGTGTTGGTGTTTTCAGTAAATATTTAGTCTAATGCAATTATTCCCATGGTCAAATAGTCTTGTATATGTTCAATAAAAGGATTGCAAATCTTTTTATATGTCCAGCTTGTACCTCAACCTAAGATTTTTGTTTGGATTTTAATGACCTGTACAGTTTCTAAAACACAGGATATGAAAGCAGATGTTACAAAAGAGTAATGAGAAACACCAAAACACCTGCTGAAGATGTAATCTTCAGTGACAATGAAGGCTCTGGATGGTGACACTCAGCTGTAACTGATCACAACACATTTCAGAGATCTAAAATGAAATCTAAGTTGTGATTCTCATCATCACGAATACAAGAGGGAAATAAATATCTTTGGTAGGTAGCATGAACACTTACAGGAAATATACCCCAAACATCACTGATAATGTAGTAGGTGAAATCTTCCAGGAGTTATAAAAGCTGCTGTGCCCCCAAAAAAAGAAAAGGTTAAAAATTTCTGAGTTAGTATTTTTAGAACAAGAACATCACGATGATCATGTTGATGATGGGAAATGCTGACCTACCAAAGGGCACCTAGTCCTCTGAGGCAGTTTTATTTTCACCCTGGAACAGCATTATTGTGCCAGAATTAGATGACACGCTAGGAAAACTTTGAGGGTACTTTAGAACTATAACTATTTCCATGCAAAAATCTGAATCTTATTGTGGATAGGAACCCTAATGTTCATACTTTAGACTTTGGGGCTTAATAAACTTCAGGAGCAGCATAAACACTTCTCAAAATGTCTATCCAGCCTCCCCAGTGACAGGGAAGTTCTGATGGTTCTACTTATATTTGGCCTGTTTTGGGTTTGTAGACTTAATTGTGCATTGAGGAGGGAGAAAAGTACAGGAAAATACCTGACAGCAGCACACACACCAAAGCACAGGCAAAGTTTTGAGTTGATTCTTTTCACTAACAGAGCTATGAACAGAGTTAAAAAGTGTAACACTGCGTAGAATGTAAGTAGAGGAACCATGAACTGTACAAATACTAGGAGACAGTCCAGCAACACCCAAGGTTTTGATTTGTGGTCTACTTTCATATTTTCCTTGCTAGTTTTCTATCTTTCAGCCTTTGACATGTTACTTACAGCCTTTGTGACTTACTGTGTGAAGTGAGGTCACTGGAATAAGTGATAAAACCTGTTTATCACCTGAAATAGATATATCCACTTTATTCCAAGGCAAATTACTTTTATTTTTTGTTTGATATCAAGTTCAAGAAATAGTGTATTGCTACAAGAGATTTCTCTTGTTTTTAAAAGGCTTTGCATTTTAAAAATAATAAGAATTAAGGAAATTTGAAGATAACATAACATGGTCTTCATCTTGATGAACAGCTATTTGGTCCTTAATTACACACACAAGGTTATTAGATCCATACTGATCATGATCAAAACCCAACAGATTAAAATGTGTGCTTGTGAAAGACCAGAGTGTACAAGAACTGAGATAAGTTATAGCTGACCAAATTAGACCATATTTCTCACAGAGATAACAGATGGCTTCCCAGCACAAAGCCAACATGTTGGAAAATATTCAGTTCCTCCTGTGAAAACTCAGAGTTTTACAAAACCAAACACAAGAGTATGGTTTGAAATGATCAATCAGTTGCTCCAGTCTGTGTTTTTTTAATATATAACTGAACTGATTAGAATCACATTCTAAAATACTTAAACCTTGTTATTTAAGTGTGTTTATATCATTACGTACATGTATAGCATTAACAATCCCTGCTCAATGTATTGAAACTTAGCAATTTTATGAAGAATGGAATAGTATCTTGCAAAAGAAATAAGAAAAATGGAAGATGGTATCAGCACTGAAATATCTAAGTTAGAAGAAGAATTAACTCCCACATAGAATAATACGGAATTTATGTTGGCCTGTGACTTCATCTCATGGTTGTCTCAGAAATATTTTAGGTTTTCTAATGCAGATGTCCAAAAGAAATGAATAATATATGAATTCATTTCACTTCAAAGGAGCTAGGATGCAGATATTATGTACAGTGGAAGTGTAACATATGTAAATATATCTCCATATAATATAAAATACCCTGTAGTATAAAACTGTGAGTCATGCAATTCTCAGATAAATATAATATATGCTGTATATGGACATGTTCCTTTAGGACCATGTTCTCCTTTCAGAACACTGCACCATAAATGTGTATTGCCTGCTCAGCACTTGTTCTGCCAGAAATTAACTGTGATAAATGCCCACAAATACAAGGAGTCGTACTCCGAGAAAGAGAAATGCAGCACTGATTAAAAACAAATGCTCAGAGAGGTGCCTGCATGCTCAGGGAAATGTTTCAATGTCTGGCTTGTTCTATAATTTGAGCATCACATTTGACCATTTCTAATGTCCTGACCAAAACAAGACCCTAAACCACACTGCTTCATGAACAATAGTCTATGGTAAATTAAAGTCTAATTAGTGATCTCAAAGAAAAAGTCTATTATATAAACTACCACAGACTAATCATAACTTCTCCCTTATTAGAAATCTCACAAAAAAATAAAAAGAAAAAAATGTGTCTTTATTTACAGGTTTTATAATTTTTCTCATGAGAAGAACAGATTTTTTAAATTATTATTTTATTTGCAGGTAATTAAAATTCTTTTAAAAAATGAAAGATAAAGGACAACAGCGAGAATTAAAATCCACATTCTGACCTAGCTCTGTACATTCAAAGACATTTCTTTGTTCAGAGAAACATCAAGTAGAGAATGGACAACGGATTTCTTTTCTCCAGCAAAAGGATTTTTCTTGACTCATCAAACTTATTAAATAGCTTCATTCTTGATGCATTACCTCCCTTTGGAATGGATAATAATACTGAGCAATACATCATTCAATCAGCCACTGACTGGCTGTGTGCATGAAGTTTCTGTGTTTTAAGTCTTTGCAAACACAGATAAGGTAATATGGCAAATTCAGAAGACCCCACAGGATGTTTCATTGAAAAGAAAGGTTGGAATTGCAGCTGAGGGTAATATTGTGCAACAGCCTCCGAAACCAATGTGTGTGTTGGCTGAGAAGTGTGAAAAGCTGCAGCACATTTCCCAGAAGCTACAGTTTCGGGCTTCTAGGTAAAACAATTCAGTGAATGAGGGAAGGTAAAATAATCCAATGAATGAGGGAACCATGAATTCATTGAGAACCCAGTACCTATGGGCTAGCCAATTAATTAGAAATACATTAGTTCTTCTGGCAGATTTATCTTGGACTGTTCTGAGCTGGAGTCCTTCAAGTCCCAGCATGAGTGAAGAGTAAAAATGACATTTCCTTTCTGTTTAATACAGCAGTGGGTGAGGAGAGGTCGTCAGGAGAGGAGTCAGAGAGAAAGCTTGATATCCATGACCATGACTGGAGCAGTTTTCCAGGACAGTCATGGAATTACATCTCTGCACTGCCTGAGTTCTGCAATCTTCTCAGAGTGTTGTGATGGTTCATCAGGACGCAGCTGTAGTTTGTTGAAATTATATTATATATATAATTTAAATAATATATAATTTATATATAAATATATATAATATATAATATTATATTATATCAGCTTCAGCTGTTTACATTTACCAAGGCCATAATCTGTTTAAGAGAAAATAATTCTGCAGGGGTACAGATCAGTTCAGAAAGCTCTGGAGTCATACTTGTGAAACGAACTGGGAATTTTAAATTCTTGCTTAAAGTTAAAAAAAAACCCAAACAACCTGGAAATAAATAATACCATGAAGTTATTATAGTTAAATAATTAGCACTTGAATTGAAAAGACTGCCTATACTCCCTTACAATTAACTTGCTGTCACATCTGCTTAACAAGATGCAATTTCCACCCACACATACATTTTACTTTCAGTCTGTGACTTTTGCTGCACAGACTTTGAAAATAAGGCAGTATGAGATGCAATACTGCATTCAAGGATGCTTAGAAATTACATAGTGAGAAAGTCACTTGACAAGAGAATGTAAAAGTGTGTCTCGAACCAAGATATTCATTTTTATAACTTAATTTTGCATCTTTGAGTTACAAAACATTTAAATTGCATTAACTGTCCTCATACTCAACTCAATTTAAGCATTACTTGAGTGTAATGTTCTTCTTTTTATTTTGAGAACTATGAAAGAAAAGGGATTAAGTTTTGTTGAAAAAGATAATGAAATATATGCATTCAAAGTGTCATTTCCTCTATGATATAATACACTTGCAAGCAATGTACTGAGTACAGTTATTCTGATTTTTTAATAACATGACTGACTCTGTAAAGCCTCAAAAGAATTTGTCAGACTGTATTCTAAAGGACTCTGGGAATCTAAGTATATTGAAAATCTAGTAATTTTCTATTTCATAAATCCTGAACATTATAATGAGAGGTAAGAGACTTTTTTTCAGATGACTTAGCTTATTAAAATATAATTTCTTGGACTTAAGAGCTCTTGCTAAACATGTTAATAGCTTCTCATAAGAGACCCTAGCAATGCTTTCTGGTGTCAAAGTGGGAAAAGAAAATTTGAAATTAAATTAGACTGGATAAGTGTATTATAAGATTATTTAAAAGGAAAAAAAAATAATACCATGACATTAAATGATAACCAGTAATTCAAGTATAAAGATGTAGGTATTGGGGAAAAGATGAAAAGGGTTTTATGCTTAATTGAAAAATATAGACAATTTCATGGCAAGGATAGGGAAAAAAAAATGGTTGGAACAAATGATCTTTGTTGAGTCCTATCAGGGAGGCACTGACTTTATAGGAATCTTTACTGATTATGATAGGAATTAAATCAAGTTCTTTAAGAGCAGTAGCTTAGCCAGGGGAGGTGAAAGCAATGACCAAAAAGTAGAAACCCAGAAAGAATGCAAGCATAGCTATAGACACTATTAAATTATTTCTCCACTTTCACAGTAGAGAACCGGCAGTACAAGATTGCATTAGGAAAAAGAAAAATAATAAAGAGGAGGTGAAGGATGACCTAGGAAAGCAGTTGAGGAAATGCTTATAATCAAAACAAAAACTCCATAATGTGTGAGACTTTTAACTTATTCTTCCACTTAGCTCACAATACATCAGAGATGTATTGTGTTAAAATAACTCAGATTTATCATAGCCCAAAGCTACAATAAAAAAAAGTTACTACCAATAATTCCATCATGAGCTAATGCACTGACTGAGGTTGTATCCTAGCCGTGGAAACCAAATCTTCATCATTTTTTGCCATTTTTGCTCCTGAGGAGACCTCCTAATTGCACATGTATTATTCTGGAGTATTGATTGTTCTATTCTGTGAGCACAGGAGAAGGAATCAAGATCAACTGGGGCCTCTGGGAACAGGTAATGAGCCTTGACTTCTCAGAGCTGTGTTCCTGCTGCAGTCATCGATATGTGCACGAGGTGCAGGATACCTCACTCTGCCTCTGCTCTGCTGGGAGAACGGAAAAAATAAACCATGGCAAAACATATTATTTATCAGCGTTCAAGTGTTAATTTTCAGGTGGAAAATCAAAGCTGTAAATCAGTGAACAGACATTAACTCCTTCTTATGTTCAAACTGGCAGGTACTTTAGATTTTGTATGAGGGGGAAATTTTTCCCTGTGAGGGTGGAGAAGGGGCTGGAAGGGAATTCCCAGAGAAGCTGTCCCCTGGGTCCTTGGAAGTGTCTGAAGCCAGGTTAGATGGGGTTTGGAGCACCCTGGAATATTGGAAGTTGTCACAGGGGGTGGAACTGGATGACTTTTTAGGTCCTTTCCAACCCAAACCACAATTTTAATACTAATCACCTAAAACATGGTGTGGAATGCTCTAATGCCTGGAAATGCTGACCAGACAACCATGTAACCAGAGCCTACTCTAAAGGCTACACACAAAAAAAGATAAAATTTACAGAAACATTGAATAAATGTTCTTAACACAGTTGTTTGCACATCCCAACAACCATAACTCAATTTTTAACACTTTCCACTTAGTGAGGAAAGGTGAGCTCAGGCCATTGCTTTGATATAAAGACCCTGTTTTCTAACAGCCACATTTTTCACTTTTGGGTGGTTGCACACCTCCAAACTCACCTTTCTTTATCAACACTTCTTCAATGGGAAGTGTCATGACCTTCATGACCCTTTTTAAGATCCTATCTTTGAGTTGTTGAAATTGCTTTATTGTTTTCTCTCATTTTATCACATGCCATTTCTCTCATTCAGTGTTGGGAAATGCATCAGGATTACCAACATGAACTATGAAGAAAAAATTCTTATGTTTTTTGAGAAATAAAAGTTATAGCTCTGCAGATGCAGTGGAGGAACTCAGCAGCTGCTGCCCAAAACTAACAATTTAAAATGCATAAAGGCAAACTAAGAGTCAGAAATAAACAGAGAACAGAGCAAATTTAAAGGTATTGCTTACAGGGTTAGGTTAGCACTGCAATCTTTTAAAATCAGAACTTTGTCATTAATGCTGCCAACTAATTAGTAACCATTCATCCAGAGTCAGTCTTCCTGCAATTCTCTTAAGGGCAATAAAAATGCACCAGATATTAATTTGTCTCATTATGCTCTCCATTGGGATCATCTGAGGTCTCACATTTTTATTGCAATACATGAAATTTTAACAAGTGCAGTCTGAGAAAGAAACTATGACCTTTTTAGCCTACTTTGAGTATTTAAAACTCAAAAGTATTGATTTTTACATTTGATTTTTCAGAGACTGAAGGGGGAAAGGAATGAATGAGTGGATATGTTGACCTTCCTAATTTTGATATGACAAGCTGATCTAGAAATTTGCCTGATTTCCAAATGAAGAAGGGGTTATTAGGGGTTTCATATCCTTTAGGATTTTTTTCTAGTCAGCAAAGTAAGTATCTTGCACAGGCACCTGCTGAGTTGGAAGGGGAAATAAAAAACAGAAATGGGAACAGGGAAGGCAACAGTTCTGCAGAAAACATTCTGAAGTTCAAAGTGGGTGATGAATGACATTTAAAAAGTCAAGAGAGTGACATTTTAAGTAAGTAAAAGTTATGTTGGTGCACTGAAAGATAAGGTTTCTTGTAACAGGAGTATTCATCTCTGCTCCACTCTGGACTCATCTGGGATGGAATTTTACCTTTGTAAACTCTGTTATAAGACAGATGCACACAAATTGAAGATAATCCATAGCACTGCAACAGCAGTGCTAAAAGATTTCACTATCCAACACATGGGGGAAACTGAAATGGCTGGTTTGTTGTAATCTAGAGAAAAGAAAGCTGAACGGTGGGGGGAATATCTCAGTTTTTGCAGTAGCTCTTGATTTTTTATAAGAAAACATTAATCAGCACTTTTCTTTTTTCTTTTTACCATGGAGATTTTTAAAAATCAGGGAGAGTTTCTTCAGAAAACCTCTGCATTGTTTGGGGAGTACTTACAGAAATTTAGAGTTATTGTTTCTCTCAGTCAGTGGAATAATTTTCAGTGAAACTTCACTTAATGCAATTACATATCTACTGTTAGAAAAATAAGCTGAAATTAAAAGATGGAGCATAATTCGTCCTTCAAAGACTGATCTACAATGGCAAAACTGTATTTAACGCAAGTTTCAGAAACATTTACAAACATTTAAAGTTTTATGGAAAGCAGTTCTGATGGCCTTTTACATGAAAATAAATAAATATGAACACATATTTGGGGTTAAGCATTTTATAGTGTTCTATTCTGTTCTAACCTTGTTATTCTTAAGAAAAATATTAGAGAAACCAAACTAAACTAGAGGAAGTAAAACACCTCAAAAACCTTTTTTCTTCTTTTTTTTTTCCTTTCTAATTTTTTTCTTGGCCAAAATTCTTCTACATGTCCAGTTATGTATCTCTGTACCCAATTCAGTCATATACATGTCAGGCAGGACCAATATTTACTGTTTAGGGAACATCAATTTCATTTAAATATTTGTTTCTCCTCATTTCTTTAGAGGCCCGTACCTCTGAGTTTTTGGATCAAGGAAGAACATCTGAATCACTGATGAGTTAGCACTCTCTGCTGTGTGTAATTTCATTCAAACTAGGTTTGATTCCCTGAATCTCACTGTGTAAGGGTATGTAAGTGCCTTCTTTCCCAGATGACAAATTATCATCTCACTATAAAAACATATGATGCCTGAAATTCAAAGCAGCAGCCAGGAGTTACTTTAATCGTACAAGCACCATGACTTGTCTGGAATAAAAAGCAGAGTTGACTAAGCTCTGAGTTACAATTTCCTGTCAATTCATCACCTGGGATTAGTAAGCTCACAGCAATATAAAGATTGTCTAGTAGGAAACACATTTCTGAGGGATGAGGAACGCAGTGGTTGTCAGAAAAAAAATCTAATTTATGATGACAGCTTTCTCTAGAGCAGGTAACCTTCAAACCAGCAGAAATATTCACCCAAGATACGTTTTCTTTTTTAGAAATCCTGTCTCAAAAGCACAGTGTTAGGTGTTGGTTTTGGTGGGGTTTTTGTTGTTGTTGTTGGGGTTTTTTTTTTTGTTTGTTTAATTGTTTTTCGTAGTTAAAGAATTTACTGTTAATTCAACCAACACTGTCAGGATGAAGAACATGAAATCTAAGGAGCATCTCCATTCTAATCATACTTACTAGTACAATTGTGGGTTTAATTCCTGTCTTCTACTAGTCATGCATATTTTGAGAACTGACACAACTGAGCTTACAAGTGGAGGTCAGCCTAGTGCTTTCTTCAATCATGTAAATATTGCAACGATTTTTTTTGAGATTCTCTGAGCTGCAGACAGCACAGGAATATTCTTTGCGATATTCCTATGCTTCTCACATTCCATGGTTGTCCATCTGTACAGAAAATGCTACGACTTCTGCCAAATTTTATACTGTTCCATCACCTGCCTTGCTGCTATAATAACCTACTGAGTGTTTAAATCAAGGAACAACTGAAGGGTAATATTTATTCGGGCATTTCCAATGCCCCTCAGTCTATTTAGAGCCAAAGAATTGGTGCATGATACCAGAGAACTCCCCAAAGACCAGCACCTAAGCCAGCACTGTAAAAGCTCTCTGGATTGAGCATAGCTGTGAAACTCCGTTTGATTTAGGGTGTGGAAAACCAAACCAACCCATTGAAGTGCATTTCACAGCATTTCCACAATGTGTGGATTCTCTGGTTTGTTTGTTTGTTTTTTCTTTATATTTTGCTGCACCTCCTTATAGTCTCTTTTTCCTACTCAGCATTGTTAATGGTTTTTCCACAAAGTTAATGTCACACCTCCAATATAAAAATTAAAGCAACTCCCAAGGGGAAGTATATATATACATATATATATATATATATGTGTGTGTGTGTGTATATCTATATATCTATATATAGAGAGAGATACTTGCAGTTATTTGTCAGTATTGCTTCAATACTGACAATAAAAAAGAAGAAAAAGACAAATTAAAAAAAAAAATCACCATAACTCCAACAACTTGGAAACATCCCTTTAAAATACCATCTTGACTCAGATAATGATTCACTGTCTCACTTCTTTGATGTTGAACACCACGTGTTACTGCAGCCATGAGACTGCATTGAATTAATAAAGAAATTATTCCGTTGCTTTCACCCTATAATGTGCAATATTTATCCAAGTGCAGTTTGTATTCTGATCTGACTTGTTCCAGCCTAGATGAACAGATTTTATTTTTCTCTTAGGTTGTTGCAACTATGCAGATTTTGAACTATCTGATCTGGTTTCATCTGATCTAAAAAAAAAACCCAGCTCAACATTTTTCATTACTGAGCAGCATCTAAACACAACTATAAATCTAAGCAGAAAAGGTCATTCTTAACACGTTTCCTGATTTAAGCATCCAGTGGATTAAAGAAACAGATGGGCAGACTGAAAATGTTTGTTGATATGCCAGAACAAAATGGATGCCACCTGAGCTCTAAAATAAATCTACTGCTATTCCCAAGATCAGTTCCCTCTGGCCTCAAAAATGTAAAAGCTAAAAAGATCAATATAAAATTTTCAGTGATGTAGTTTTTCATATTGAAGAACATGCTCCATCTGTTGGAATCTGATTTTCAAGGGACTGAAGAGACTGGCAGAAGTTCAGCTTTCTATAAAGAGCCCTATGTCAGTGCATTAAGAACAGGTAAATCAGGCACTGAGTTCCTTTAAACACATGAAATTGCTAATCTCCTGCTTTGTGTCTTCCCTTGGTAGCTAAATTTCCTCCTTGGAGATGCTCAGATGGTCCCAGCAGCATTCATCAGAGTGATGCCTCTTTAAGTGTATATCCATCACCTTAAAATTAAAATGACAAATGGTATTTAGTTGCTGCCTTAGGATTTTAAATTGGTTTAGCAAATTAGCAATGGAGATGGAGAGGCTGCTTTTTACAGAGATTTATCTGGTACAGTTTGAGAGAAAGTAATTTCTCCTGCTCGCTCCGTCAAAATACTCAAAGATGAAATCATTACACTGCATTTAGCATGCAGCACAAAGTTTTAATTGGACTTTCATCATTGCCTCGGAACAGACAACAGCAGGGAGAGCAAAGAGGCTCCGCATTACCAAGGTCCCTCAACCTGCCACAGACATGATGGACATCATGCCTTTCTTTAGCTTTTTTATATTTTCGTCATGTGTTTGTAGCCTTGCAGACCGTTAATGCATGGTTAATAACTTCCAGTGTTTTCCCTGCCTTCTCCCATAGTTTAACAAACCCTTACCAATACAATCTTGGAATTGTGCTTAGCCTTGCTTTTACACTAGCAAGGACACTTGGTTTTGCACTATATATCAAAGTCATAACAAAATGCAGAGCTAAAACAGGAGGGGCCTCCAATGGTGCAGAACCTGGGTGGAAATTACCTAACCAACTGCTCTTCTAATTGGACAATATTTGTTAGATTTATTGATTAAGTAACCTTTTAAAAATTTTAGAAATACTGTATCATGAGTGCATGTCCCCATATTGTGCAGTTGAAAGCTTTCAATTAAAAATTTGCTTTTATATTACGATTTTAAAACTGCTTGTAAAAGTTTAGTGTTTTATTCCAGGCAACAAATGCCTGGCCTGGGCTGAAAGGAGCTTGATAGGAAAAGATCCTGTTTAGGATTTTTTGGAGAAATGAAAATTAAAAAAAAAAAAAAAAGAAAAGAAAAAGAGAGTTAGAGTTTAAGCAACAGGTTCTGGAATCTGGAGTAGAAAATATTATACCTTAGCCTTGCCTTGCCTTGACTTTCCTACACTGTCATTTTTGGCAGCTTGTGATGCTTGTGCATATTTTCCACAAGGTCTTTCTCCCACCAGGGAAAGGTTTTTGTCCCCATCAGGAGCTGTGAATGTGCTGCCCACCTTGTTGTCTGACCTGAGAAATCATGCTGGAAAAGGGTCGAGTTGAAAAAGAAACCCAAATTCACCCCGAGTGTGATCACATCCTTCTCTGGGTTGAGGGGCTTTCTCTGGAAATGTGTCACTTGCCTCCATGGAGGCAGTGGGCAAAAGGAGCTTTGATCTTACCAGAAGGATTTCTTTGATCTCTACAGAAAAACCACTTAAGATTTATCTAACAAAGCCAGCAATCTATTAAAACACATAAAAAAAGATGAGGTTAGAAGCGTGGAGACAAGTGCTTGGAACGAGATCATGATCATTTCTTTGTGCTGTATCTAGAATCACTGATTTTTGTGATAGAGACGCTGATATCCCTTGTGGTTTTTCTTTCCCCAGTCTTTTCCTACCCTGGCACAACTCTTAGAAATTCACTGTGAGTGTTTGCAGGGAAATTTGATCTGCAAGGGCAGTTTTCATGTGGTGCTGCCCCACAGCTTTGGCAGAAACCATTTTCATGCCTCACAGAATGAATTTTCTCAAGAATGAACAGATCTGGTGTATTTTCTACATTTTTTTCCTCCCTGTCATAAGCATACTGATGAGTAATTTACTATTTAGTGACATTTTCTAGAAAACAAGGGTGGGATGTAACCTAAATCAGTTTGGGCTTAAGGGTCTGAAAGATACTTAAGTCTGAATAAAATAACTTAGCCTACCCAAACTTTTTATGGAAATTCCTATATGTAGTGAGGGAGAGAGTCTTACCCATTTCTGAAGGAATAATACTGGTAACAATAACCATAAATAAAATTCCTAATTCTGTAAGACAGGGGGAGAGAGGGAGAGGCATTTCAATACAACCTTTCAGTTTCTTATTCAATTAATAATTTTTATTTTAGTAATGATTGAAATATTCAACATAGAATAGCATAAAACAAATTTTATCAAATTGAACTTCTTCTGCTTTTAAGCCAATTATATTTTCCAATTAGTTCTCATTGTGGCCAGCTTTTCAAAGAAAAGTCATTATTAGCTTCCATTTATAATAGGTAAAAGAATCTTTTAAAAAGGTCTCTGAACCTTCTTTTCTTTTGGAAATTACGCAAGTTACTAAAAGAAACTTTGTAACTTTAGTTGCTAAATTTATTTAGAAATTTTCTAAATGTTTTTTAACTTCTCACAATTCTAGTCCATTTTAAAATGCATGGAACTGCAAACTCAATAATTGCAGCTCTGTGAAGATAAAGCACAGGATCCTTCAGACCTTGGAAAACAAAGGTGCTTTTATTTTTATTTTTATTTTTTTTCCCCACAATGTGACCTTTGGAGCTTCCTTACAAATTATTTGAAAAACAGAAAGTTATCTTAATTTTCATGACAAGTTTAGAGCAAGGGTCAGAAAGCCAGACTGAAGACATTATTTCAGGTAGCACACTAGTCAATAAAAGTTGTTATATATGAAAAATTTCTGTGGGAATGGGAATTTCAGTAGGTGATGGCATCAGTGAAAACAGATAATTTATAGCAAATTAAATATGAGGGTACCTGTGAGGTAATAGCGAAGAAAAAAAAAATCAAAACACAACAATAGTAGCACGAATAAACACAAAAGGAATAATTAAAGGTAGATCAATAGTTTAAGTATGGTGATGCTAATCCATAAGTCATTACTATCTCATTAGTTTAAGTAAAAACCCCTTTTCTACAGATGATGCGACTGCCATGGCGCAGAGGAAGGAAAATCTGTGGGCGACTAAACTGAAATGGTGGAATTCTGGTGAGAGGAGGGGAAAGAGGAAATTGGGTTTTGCTGTGAAACATACCCTAGGTTAGGACAATGGTGAATATCCATGTGTGAGAAAAATAATTTTGGGGCAAGATGGAATACAGGGAAGGGGAGAAGGTTGGAGAAGCAACAGTTTAGGCGTGGAATTTGGCAGATTGGACATGAGGCCATTAGGGATGTTCATTTGAGTCTCAGGTTTTTTGCATCAGGAAAGAGCTGTGAAAATTGCTGTTCTATCCTCTGCCCACCTGGCTCCCAGGGTTGGGCCATTAAAAATGGGTAATTTACACATTGGAGGTTTGTGCAATGAGGTAGAACTCTTCACTCCTATTGGTAGGTTATTCATGTGGTCACACTTTTGCTGTAGTTGCTATAGTTGTAATTAATTTGCTTTATAACACCTATAAACTACATGCAAAAACCAAAATCGGCCCCATTAAATTTTTATTCCATCCTTTCTAAAAGTGTACATTTTGTGGGGACCAATCTTAGCTTTATCCCTCTGTTGACATGCTTTATGAGAGAGTGCATCATCACAAAGTCACACAAATAACTTTTTTCCCAGTTGACATTCTGATAAAATAACCTGGCATTGGAATGAACCTGGGTCATCCACTTACAGACATTGCTGCCTGTAAATTCACTGCAGATAAAAGACGAAACAGAGTGACTGAAGGACATTTCTATAAGAAGAGGGGGGAAAAAATAATGTTTGACTACGGCAGAAAAAAGTTTTCTTAGGTGTACATATGGTTCTTTCTATACAGGTCCCATGAGACACTAGCTAACCTGTATAAATTAACTTTGTTTTTTTGTTTTCTGAAAATTCCCTTTATTCCTGGTCAAAGTATTTTCCGGATCGACAACACAAAGATTCTAAATAATTTCTGTGACCATTAATTTCAAAAGCATCTTATGCCACATTAGAAAAGAAAAAGACTGAAAGAGAGTGAACCCTAAGCCACTCACTAGAAAAAAAAAAAAGAACAGGACAAAACAGAAAAACTATTATTTTTCTGTGTGAAACTATTATAGTGTCATGAAATCTACAACAAATTTCTGTCTCCGTGAAAGCAAGCTCCACATGTATTTGACAAAAGGAATAGATATTTTACAGGGCCAGGAGGTAATTCTGAGTGAAATATTGAGGTACGTAGTCCCATAGGTCTTCTTATGAAATTAGTTACATTGGAAATCAAAACAGAACTAAATGAGATCTGGAAAGTGAAGAAAACCCAGGGGACAGTGGAGATGCTGTTGCTGGCATTGCTACTTATCCCTTTCTTCCCTCCTGGAGAAAATCAGGTTATAATCTGATGATACACAAGTCCTAAGGGAAGACTCACCACAATAATCAGTTGTGCCCTTCCCTGTGTGTTTCCACACGCACTCCATGTCTTAGGGATATGAAGTAGGGGCGGGAATGAGCAATCAGGGATATTTGTAGTGGTGGCTTTTGTTTCCCCCGGCACGATGGGGCATGGGGACGGCCTGCCCATGGAAAGTGGGGAATGGATTCCTTGTTTGGCTTGTACACACAGCTTTTGGTTGATCTATTGAATTGTTTTTGCTCAAGCCATGAGCTTTTGTACATTTACCCCTCTGTTTCTCTCTCATCCCACTGAGGGGGAGTGACCAAGCTGCTTCCTGGTGTTTATCAACCTACTGGGGTTAAAACATGAAAATGCAAATAATAGCAGAATTACAGAAGGAAAGGAGGAGAGAATTGGGATTGCTCACCTGGGCAGGAGAAGCTTTGGCCTGAGCTCAGGGTGGCCTGGCAGGGCCTGAAGGGGCTGCAGCAAAGATGGACACAGACAATTGCCAAGGGCTGCAGGGACAGCAGCCAGGCAATGGCTGCCAGTGCCAGAGGGCAGGGCTGGCTGGGATCTTGGCAATGAGGAATTGTTCCCTGGCAGGGTGGGCAGGCCCTGGCACAGGGTGCCCAGAGCAGCTGGGGCTGCCCCTGCATCCCTGGCACTGCCCAAGGCCAGGCTGCACACTGGGACACTGGGAGGTGTCCCTGCCATGGTGGCACTGGATGGGCTTTGAGGTCCCTTCTGACCTTAAATCATCTTTCTGTTAGTCTGTGATACTTAGATTCTTTGATTTACTGTGCCTTATCATGGCTTTTGAATATATTCCTATCATAAAATGCTTCTACATAACTGTACTGATTAGTCTTGAGTGGAAACTATAGCAAACAGATTTCAGGTATGCTCTCTGAAAACAATTTAAAGACAAATAGAGGAAGAGTTGAGATTTTTAAAAAGCTGTTACTTGTATCCAAGAAGTAAAACTGCTGTCTCTGGAGGAACCTTCCTCCATGGACCTGGTAAAGGTGTTTCATACATTATGGTCACAGAATAATCTCTCTGTACAAGATCAGTAGTTTCTGAATGTAAAAAATAATTAAAGTTTTGTAAGTGTTTAGAACACTGTACTTAAAGGTAATATGAATCACTGTCATGCCTCTATTAGTACTGCTTTGAAGTCCACTAATGTCTAAACCAGAATGGAGAATCTTCAAAGGGCAATAAAATCTAAAAAGCTTTCAGCAGGAGATGCAAAGTCATTAAGAGATTCAAAGGGCAATACAGATCATTTATCATTAGACATACCTGTGCAACTATGCTACCATCCTAATTCAGAGTTGAATTCATTATCCTGAAGCATGGGGATATTATCATTGCATAATTTATCTGAGGTTTGAGGGTTTAGGTAAAGACTTTAAAATACTTTCAGTCAGTCATACATATGAATATGTTAACAGAGGATCTTACCCATTTTTGTCCTGTAACATTCTGGGGGATATTATTGTAATCCTGTATCAGTTTCAGTACAGATCTGACTATTCAAGCATCATCAAAGTGTGGATTTTTTTATTTATTCCACTTGCAAGACTGTGTGTATTCCTTTGGGTTGTTTTTCTCTCTTTTATATAAACATATATAAATATATATATGTAAACACTAGGAAAAAGGTGTGTTTAAAAGGAAAATACTGTCAGAAGTATTTCAAATATATACAAAGTATAGGAAAGTTGATAGGGTTTTTGTTATTTTTCTCTTCCTTATGGCATACCTTAATTACTGATTGATAAGATTTATTATTTCCTTAACAGGATTTGGATTACAGCTTCAAAGAGTGAATACAGAGCACAAACTTTATTGAATATTCATTATTTATTGCTGATTTAGTTTGGTTTGGTTTGTTTTGGTTTGGGTTTTTTTTGTTTATTAGTTGTTGAAAACAACCTTTCATTTTCACAGATGTCTGTACCACATATGAACTAGTTAAGTCTGATATTTTATTTTACAGAGAACACCACAAACTCTGAAGACATCTCCATCTGTAAAGAAGGTTAAGTGAAACAACCTGGAACACCTTTACAGAAAAGCATTATTCACTTGCATTATTCTGAATATAAAGAAAGACAGTTCAGTCAGGTTTTTATCCTGTCTTCTGCACCATGAGGAGCCAGTGTCTTCATCAAGTTAGTAGATAATTACAAAATACGTTAAAAGAGAAAGCTTATGGGATCAAATGTATCTGACAGTTAATTTTGTGATCTTACCTTGAGTTTTTTGCTATTATTGTTCATTATTGTATTTTTAGGAAAACTATGCAAGTGAAAAAAAAAAAAATCATTAGGTCTTTGCCAGAAAGCAAAAGGAAACTGGAAGAGAGAATTCAAGGCAGAGAAGCTTCTCTCTTTCAGTTCATAGAAAGGAAATAATTTTGGCAAAATTTTCTCCAACTTCCAGTTGTCATTACACTAAAAAAGTTTCAAAGACTATTGTTTCACAGTATGTTTCTTGCATGCAAATACTGTCCAACTTTTTAAGTTCTTTAAAAGTGCCTCAAAGAATTCTGTGTTGTTAGTGGTTTCCCCCCTTCCCCGAATATTGTCCTTCTGGGGTTAATGACTGGTATAGATTTCTCTTGTTTGCTTTTGTTTTGTTTTGTTTTTGGGTTGTTTTTTTTTTTGTGTGTTTTTAGATGGTTTTGAGGTGTGTGTGTTTTCCTTCTTTGCTTTGTTTTGTTTCTTATCTTTTTACAGCACTCTTTTTCAGGATGGTAATGAAACAGAAAGAAAAAAATCCCTTTGAATACGCATGAAAATTCCTATCAGCAGCTTTATGGTGATGTAAAATGCGATTTTGGTCTAGCAAAGGCAAGATTATTCTGCAGTACAATTGACAGTGTTGTCCTTCTATGTATGAACATTGTTTTTCTATGCTTTTATGCCATGTATGTATAAAAGTATCATTATATTCCCCTCAAACTGAAATATTGGAGGCTGAATATTTCTATGTTCCACACTGAAGAAGCTAAGAAAAATATTTCTACTAGACCTGCTTTTCTGCTTCTGTAAGATTCCTGGATCATTTCTTTTATTAGGAAATATGTATAGAGCTTTAAAGATTTTAAAGAGGGTTTCAGCTAAATGAAATCACTGCAGTGTAAATTATGTGTAAAATGGGGAAATCCATTTTCTTTCCAAAAGTTTCTTTGAAAGAGTTTGAGCCATGCAGAAGAGATGACTGAATGAGCACTGTGGCAGTTTAAAATAATTCCTTTATGCACAGGAAATACTCTGCCTTGAAAAATAGATGGGAAATTGAAAGAATATAAACATACACCATTGCGACAAAGCTGTGGAAATGACTGGATTCTCAGCTTACTAAACAAGCAAGAAGGACTCACTTTAGACTTAAAAATTTACTTTATTTACTTTTCTCAGACAAATTCAAATACCGAAATAAATTAACCTCAAATATATTTTGTTAAAAAAAAAAACCCTCGGTTTACAATTAATTTCTATATTGATAAATCTTCCCAGGAATGGAAAAAAAGATAACAAGTTAGCTCTCCTCAGTTTAAGGGATGATTTTCTTATAGCCCCACATAATTTCATGTTTTCATAAAAGAATGTGATAAAAATTTTTTATCTGAAATCCTTATTTATTAGTCACTGTACTGAAGAGTAGTCAAAAGTGTGGTGGACAAAAAAAGCCCTGAAGAGTAGGAGCTCAGGGGTTTGGAGGATATTAATAGATAGCAGGCTCAGATCTAGAGTTCTTTCTCCTGGCAGAGATGAGGAAAGATCATGAAGACATTTTTGTCCACAGTTGTGTGTGGTACAGCATAATAATGCGATTACTCAGTGCTTAACCTTTTTTATTCCGAAATAACTGCTCCCTAATAGCTGGAGAGACAGCAGAAACCTGTCCTAAAAACCCCTTTTCAGTATCCTCCTCTTCACGACAAACCAGATTTCTCCATCTTTCTTCAACAGAAGAATATTGCCTGTGTCTTTTATTGCTGCCCTTGTCATGTACTTTTCAATTAATACCTTGCCCAGCTGTCACTTAAATGCAATGCTACAAATTTTATCTCATTTTCCAGGCAGACTGCCACACACACACACACACATATTAAGAAACCATACTCTTCCACTCACTACTGCTAAAACAATTTTACCCCATTTTCTTTTATGTTGGGCTTAGTGAGATTACAGGTTGAAAAATCTCATTGAGTCCTCCTCAATTTCTGATTATTAAGGCCTTACAATTTAATTTTAATTGGTGCTTGTGAAAAATTCAGAATGGAAAACGTGTCCCTTAAAATTCTTTATCCTGTGTAAAATTAATGATGTTAATTAGCTTAGTTTATATGAAGTCTCCATATCTCCATCACCTTCCCCTTTTCAAGAACATGGATTGAATTATGATCATCATATTAATGATGTCTGATTAATATTAAATTTTATTGGCTCCATCTTGTTGTCCTCTTGCACTCTGTGGCAGAATTCAAGGAGAATCACTTAGTAAAACTGCATGTTTTTTGGGTTTTTTTTTAAGCGACTCAAGGCAAGATTATTAAAAATCATTCATTAGTGTTGCTCTTTTTATATTTGTGAAGAATACCTCGAAATGAAATCTTTCTGTGAGATCTGCCAGTGAAATTGTAAACCTGGCAAGCTTTGGTTTCTTCAGCTTTGGATTTGGAGGTTGATCTCAGTGCTGCTGGACACAGTTTTTCACCTCCCATTCTACTTTAATTTTCTGCAAGGACCTGACTGGATTTGGAAGAGCTTCTGACAAAAACTTACAAAAATTCTGCTCATTATGGTACACTGTAAAGATTGAAATTTGAAATATCAAATATTGACAGATAACATGCTTTTGGAGATTGGTGGCTACCAACGTGTTTGTTCGTTTGTTTGTTTTTAAATTAAGCTTTCTTCCCTTGTTAGTTTTAATTCCATAATACAGATTGATACCCATAGAGATATTTAGACCAAAAGAGTAAAATGGAAGTCACAAGGCAAAACTAAATAAGAAATCGTCAAAATTCCACTTCTCTGTTTTTCTTTCAGTTTTTGGAAATTTACCAGGATTAGAATGTTGATTTAGTATCTTGTTGCGTTTTGATTCTGCTATTCCCCTGCTTAATATCAATCAGAATTTTGAAAAGTAACATGAAGTGTACTGAAAGATCGTATTGATTTCTCAGTCAGAGGTACCTTTCTAAAGAGTGCAAATAAAATAGAACCTGATCATTCCTGAAGATAAGGTTAATCAAGGAAACTGTGATCAATACAGAAGAGGTAAAAATTACCTCTGTAATTTTTTTTTTACCTCCTATAGGAAAAAGAAAACAATGCCATAAAGCATTTTGTTTAGGTTATTTTATTAGTCAAATTTATTTTATTAGTCAAATTACTTTTCCATTTGAATTTTGCTAAAACACAGTATTTCTCAGAGAACAGAAGTTATGTTTTATGTCACTGAGGTCAGAGGTGGTGTGACAAAAAATGTGGAAATTCTGAGCAGTGGGACGTGTTTCCCAGGGAGGTGGGGATCCTCCATCCTTGGAGTTATCCCCAAAACTCTTGGGATAGGGTCCTGGCCAGAACCTGGACTGCTACTGGTCTCCATGGCCACAGACACATTTTCTGAAAAATCCCCTCACCGGGATTTCTCCTCCTGGGAATCTGGGAAGCTTCAGCTTCTCCCTGTTTTGCTGCTCTGGAATGTGATTTGGAGAACTGTTTACCCAGCATGTGAATTGTTTTTAATTAATGGCCAATCACAGCCAGCTCTGTCAAGGCTGTCAGCAGTCACCAGATTTTATTATTCATTCTTTTCTAGCTTTCTGATGTGCCCTTTCTCTTTCTTTAGTGTAGTTTTAGTATATAATTTCTTTTAATATTATATATATTGTAAAATAATAAATCAGTCTTCTGAAACATGTCATCAATATTCTCCTCTCTCGCCTCGTCCTGCAGACCCTCAAACACCACCACACTCCAGCAAGATGGTTTGAGAAAATGCCTTCCAGAGGGACTTTCAATTCCCAAACATTCTGTGATTTTTACTGTATTAGAGGCTAAAATTCAATGTTTCTCTCGTTCAGGGTGTTTTGTTTTTTATGGTGCTTAGTTATCAAGAACTCCTCTCCCTTGGTAATTCACCTAGGTGTGATTAATTTCAATAATTTCATTTTTCAGAACCTGAGCTACTAATAATTCAGTTTATTTTCGAAGTACTTTTAGTCCTAATGTCCCCACAAACCCTCAGCAGCCACAAAAAAAGTGATTGATGAGGTCGTACCCGCAGTGCTGTTTTTCTGTCTGATCTCAACACCTTCACCACGGAATCTTGATCTGAGCCCAGCGCAACTGTCAGTGGCACCGTGTCAGAACCAGGACACGGGACATTCCACCAAAAAAGTAGCTCAAAGCAGCCCTCCGTGGGAAAGTTTGCACGGAACAAAAGCCAGCGTTGCAGATTTCAGGCGCCTTTCTCTAAATACAAGGTCTGCTGCCCCAGTTTTGGATGTCGGCACGGGCCACTGAGGGAGGTGCACACCTTACACTCCTCCCCAGATGAAACATTCACTGTCCAGGTGAAACCTGGCTGCTCAGAGGGGGGAATTTCCAGCCCTTCAAGCCCAGCTCTCAGATTCTGCAACGTATAAAAGAAAAATATTCAATGGCGAAGCCTTGTGCCACAGTAGAGAATGAAATCAGTTTAGATTAAAAATTAGGAAGAAGTTTTTCCTGTGAGGGTTGTGAGGACCTGGAAGAGGTGAGTATTCACATTATTTATAATGGGATTTAAAACTTAGAGAGTAGTCTTTGAAGAGTAGCTATTTATAAATTAATTTAATTAGGAAAATTTAAAAAAAAGAAATAGTACCTTCCTCCAAAAATGTATTTAAACTTAATTGCTAAGTGGCTGACCTTTTATTTTGTATGGGATTCTGTTTGAAGTCAATTAGCAAAAATGGCCAGTTGTACTTGAAGTGAGGGACATGACATTTAGTTTGAACGTGCATTTTTAAGTGTTAATAATTGCAGGCAACAAGCTGCTTGAGAAAGTGTCATTTTACTGTAGTGACAAAAAATATATGATTACACTTTCCAAAAATCAAGGCTCCTGGTTAGAGAGGAGAGTACAAGAGGATTTGAATAACAATTTATAAAGCTGCAGAAGTCTTTTTAATATATTGTTCTCAACTCTAGGGTTATACTGCTGCAGTGCAGTCACACAAACCTTTGTTTAAAGTTACAGCCTCACTGAACTCAAAGGTGTCACATACTCCTTCATGAAATATATAATTTCTTTACCATTTTTAGGGATTTAAAAAAAAATTATTATTTAGATTTTTAGTATTAATATTTTTTCTGTTATTGCCAGCCAAAAGGGAACCTCTAAACTGCATATCCAACCTCGTAGTTTGCCATTTGAACAGCAAAAGTTGCTTTGTAATTTGTAAGCATATTCTGATTAAAAAAAATTTAAAAAACAGAGATGGAAAATAAAATTGCAGGCCCTCTGAGCATGATAGTTGAGAGATATGTTCACACTTTTCCTAAATATGAGTAGCACCTTACACATAAAATCTTAAATATCTTTGCAGTTTTTGGACCAGTGTTCTCAGACAGCATCATGTTGTAGCACACTTTAGACGCTTGGGGAATTATATCTCAGTAAAAAGACCACTGTCCACGAAGTGTACTTATATTTATTTTTATTATACCCTAAAAATATCTGCAATTAACTCGGAAAAAAAAAAAAATTGACCATAGCAAAAATATTTCTAATTTAAGTAAATTCATTGTGCCCATGCAGCAGGAAGGCATCAGGGTGTCACTGAACTTTTAGTGAGAAGTAGCTGTTTCTCTTCAATTCATAAAATTGATGTTCTAATAATGCTAAAAAAGGAAAAGAGAAAAAAATTGGCGCTTTTTTTCCTCCCATGGAAATCACAAGATTTGAAGTGGATCATATATTGTCTTATAAGTTAAATTTAGAGGATGCTTAAAAATTTTTTTCTCTTCCCTAGACCTGGAGATCACCGGCTGGAATCTCCTTATTGTTCATAATTAGTAATGATACTCATAATTAGTAATAACTAATAATAAATAATTATTATTTATCATTAGTTTTTACTGTTGCTTGGTACTACTGACATTGACATCAGTTCCTTTAGTTCAGTTTGCCTTCCTCAGTTTGGGGCTTCCCTTTTCCCTATATCTCCTTCTCTCTCCCCAAAAGCTACTTCAAAACTTTAGTCATAGCTGAAGAGAAAGAAAAATAAATAAGAAAACACATGAAAGAGAAATAACTGAGTAAACATTTTAATGACCGCTCCTGTGGCTTTATATTTATATTATTATGTATATTTATATTTATATCTTTATTTTTCTTTTTATTTTTTATTTATAATAATAGTAATAGTTATAGTTACAATTACAGCTACATTTATATTATGTATATTTGTATTTTTATGCAGGTCCTTCCACTGCTCTATTGCCATTGACATATGCAAATCCAGAATAATATGCAAGCAAGAAACAGAAATGCACTTTTATGGAGTTCTAGGGAACTTCATGGTGTTTTTGTTTTTTTTTTTTTTATTAAAGTGTTTGCTTTCTCCAGCCAAAGAGGAAGAATACGAGCACAACATTGCAGTCTGTGAGGGAGTATCCAGAACAGCAGAAAAAAGCTGCAGTTGCTAAAACATTTCCATTTTCTCCAGGCTTATGACTAAACTACAGCAAAACACACATTGCTTGGATATGTCCCAGAGTTAGTGGCCAAAATAAATCCATTTAAACACACAGTTCAGAGTCTCCCAGCCAAACTGGTGCTCTAAATGCTCAGTAAAGGACTATTTTTTGGCTCTGCAATATGGGGGAATGTGTTAAAGTCTGGTTCTTGAGGAATAATTGGCAATTCTAACTGTTTTATTCAAACATCTACAACTCATGACTTTTTTTTCCCAGAGTTTTTTTTTAGAGATTTTTTTTTTTAAAGTTTTTGTGACATTTCCAATGTACAGCAGATGCAAAGTCTAGAAAAGAAAAAGGGTAAGAATTCCAAATTAAAAAAACTCCTTGGAATGCAATGCATGTGGAAAGTAAATCCATGTAAATACTAGGTAGGTAAACGCATAAATAAAACTTAGCATTAATTTCAAGAAACTGCTTTGCCATGCTCATCCTCTCCAAATTAGGAGAAATTAAGTTGTACAACAAAATTGTTGGAATTTATAGTCTGTGTCAGTTTAGATTTCCCACATGCTCACAATGGATAACCTAATCTAGTGTATGTGTGCTTGTTTTGCATTGATCCATGGGGACCAAATGAAGTACAAATAAATGTAAAGAGAGGAAAAAATTAAAAAAAAAAAAAAAAGACATTTAGAAAATCTTCATGATCACAGATTTTTGAGCTGTTGTAAAAACATTGCTTAGTTCCACTTGTAAAATTATTACACCAAATTGAAGGTTTGTTGTTATAAATGCATGCCATAACTGAATTTCAAATAGCACTGCTGGAGTTAGTCCCACTACAGGATTAAACTGACATTATCAGTCAAATTAACAGAATTTGCATTAACAATTTGTTTTATTTTGTTGTTTAGATATAGCCAGGATACGAAAATGAAAAGGGACCCAGCCAAATAATGTTCTGTGCAACTGAAGTGACGGAAATTTAACTGAAGTTAAGTAAATTAAACTGAGTCATTGACGTTTGGGTTTTTTGATAGTTTTCAGAGAGAACTCACCCAACGAGCCAGGGAGCTTAGCCATGTGTCAGATGCCAAGCTTTCATCAAAGAATAGGAATCTACCAGAAAGGTCATTGGCTAAATTGAGTCTTTGGGCTGTGGGCTGCTTTGCTGCTGCTCTTTGCAGTCTGAACTTTGTAAATCTCGCCTTGAGCAACAGTTTGAAATTCCTGTAAACCGTTTATGAGTGTGCTTAAATGTCAGCTTTCCCAGGAAACTGCGTGGGTGTGTGAGGGGAGGCATGGAAACCAAATCCCTGTGCTGACTCAAGAGGGGCTTTGGTCAACAGTTTCCATCAGATCTTGTGTTTCCACTAAGTTGTTTTTTATGGAGAAGCAGTCAGTTTAACTTTCTCAGTGCCTCAATTCGAAGATGGACATCTCTGCACTCACTGTATTGCAAATGAACGGCGAGCCCCACGGCAGGGAAGAACAATGCATCTGACTCCATGTTGTCAGAAGGCTAATTTATTACTTTATTATATTATATGATATTATAAAAAATATTATGTTATGTTATGTTATATTATATTATAATATATTATATTATATTTGTCATGTCATGTCATGTCATGTCATGTCATGTTATGTTATGTTATGTTATGTTATGTTATGTTATATTATATTATATTATTTAAAATTCTATACTAAAGAATACAGAAAGGATACTTACAGAATGCTAAAAAGAGAATAATGAAAACTCCTGACTCTTTCCAGAGTCCTGACACAGCTTGGCCCTGACTGGCCAAAGAGTGAAAACAATTCACATGAAAGCATCGAAACAATCACCTGTGGGTAAACAATCTCCAAACACATTCCACAAGAGCACAACACAGGAGAAGCAAATGAGATAAGAATTGTTTTCCTTTTCTCTGAAGCCTCTCACTGCCTTTCAGCTTCCCAGGAGGAAAAACCCTGGGCAAAGGAATCATATTCAGGAGATGTGAATGCCACACTCACACTGCATTGAGACAGAAGCGACGAGCTCTCAGGAAATGGGGGTGTGTTCTGTGCTACTCTACACCAGCCTCTTTCCAAAGTGTGGCTATGTGCTCCTGAGAAACTGCTATTCCTCTTACTTTTCACTTCCTAGGAATCTAATTATTCAATCCTTTGAAACAACACTGATGGCAGAAGAAAACGTTCCAGATATTCATTTCTGTGTAACTGACTACCCCAAAAAAATGCAAAGCTAGCAACACAAAAACGAGTCAAAAACGCTTCACAGGTTCACCCACAAAGCTTCCACCTCCTACCCTTTCCAAAGAGGTGGAACAATCTACACATAACTCAAAATCAATTTTGACAGAGAAGCTGCCTTTCCACGCAGCTACTCCTGAAGAAATTGGGAATTAACCAGCTCCATCCAAAGCTTGGGCTGTGAACAGGGAATACCACGCTGCGTGCCCTGCAGAGGTGCCTTGCTGCCACTCTGCAGTGAGAGGACACACGAAGCAAAATTCCACAATTCCAGCCCCAGAGCACTCACCTGCAGCTTCCCAGGTCCCATAAAAAATACCAGAAGGGAAGCCCTCAATAAAAGGAGACAAAAATAATATAAAATTTTCCTCTCCTTCCCTAGCACAGCACAGAACTGAAAGCCTAGTTCACTCTGTGAAATATGTGAGTAGTGCCACACAAAACAGCCCTTGCAAAGAATGGGAAATTGAAACATCATATCACAGATTTAATCACTGAATTCTATAAATTATTTTAATACTTCATTCTCTGCAAGACTCTGTTCCTGATCGTTATCCCAACAAGAGATGATGTGGAAAACTTATTTCTTCAGTACCAAAAGCAAGAGGTTCCTGAACCTGAAACTACTTTTCTGCACTTAGCTGGAGTATCATTAAATCTTCATGCTCTGTTAAACACTGAACAAATCTCTTCATGTCTTTTTTAAGGAATCTCTACAACTGAAAAGGTATCAAAGAGATGGAGCTGCATGGTTGGGAAGTATCATAAAAAGATGAATATGTCTTTCTGATGTTTTTGTACATAAATCCTTATTTTTTGTATATGGTCTTCATACAAAACCAGTAGCTCATGTAAATAGGTGTTTTTGTGCTAATTATTCTTGATGGCAAAATTTCAGTTTCCCTTATCTCAGTCAAATTTAATTTGATATAGAAACTATTGAGAGAAGAAATTGTTTATTACCAGTATGCTAACTTCAAATTAAAACCGCATCATGAAGAATTGTTACTATCATCCTTTACCCAACACATTTTTTAATATAATATAAATTGTAATATTTTGTAATATAAATAAATATAAATTTAATCCTTCCAGAAAGCTGACAAAAGGTGAAATTAGCAATTTAGGATGGTGGATATTTTTTAAAAATCTGAGAGTAATATGTTTTTATGATTGTTTATCAACAATTTATAATGAGTTCTCTCCAACATTCATGACAGAAAAACTCTGTTCTTTACGAGGAGCTACTCGTGCAGGATATCTGAAGATATATTTTTCATCAAAATTCTTATGCTTTTAGCTAATAATCTTAAAAAGCACATATGATGCATGTTTTTACTAACATTGTGAAACCAATCATATTTCTAAGGCCAAATCCTACACTCATGCTGAATACAAACAGACATCCCTGTGTAGACTAGTTGCTTCCATTAATCCATTTGTTGCTTTATTTTCATGAAAAATCACAAGCCTGTTTACAAGTATGCCTTGCTCATGAGGCTGAGAAGTGAAAAGAGCAAGAAGTAGCTGCACAGAAGTAATTAACTTGATGCCTGGAGATGATAGTCTCACACAAAGCGTTTGGACACATGCACACTGCCTGGATGTTTCACTGAATTTCCCCTGAGGCTGCTGTTGTGGTGTCACTGAAAACCCACAAAGTGTCCTATTTTCAAACCATTTTCTCTGCAAAATCCACCTGAATAAACTGGGGTATTTTGAGGATTATCCCAGGCATTGGGACCATTACAGAATCACTGAGTTTGGAAAAGACCCCCAAGACCAACTTGTGCCCAGTCCCCGCCCTGTCCCCAGCCCAGAGCTCTGAGTGCCACCTCCAGGGGACACCTGCAGGGCTGGGCACTCCAAACCCCCCTGGGCAGTGCCAAGGCAGTTCCTGAGCCCCCTTTCCATGGGGAAATTCCTGCTGTGCCCACCCTGAGCCTGCCCAGGCCCAGCCTGAGGCCGTTCCCTCTGCTCCTGTCCCTGGTCCCTGGAGCACAGCCCGGCCCCCCCGTTGTGGCATTGTGAGGGTCCCCAGGATGAGGTGAGAGATGAGAATTGACTCCAAGTTCTCAGAAGGCTGATTATTATATTATATTATATTATATTATATTATATTATATTATATTATATTACATCACATCACATCACATCACATCACATCACATCATATCATATCATATCATATCATATCATATCATATCATATCATATTTATATTATTAAAAGAAAATAATATACTAGAACTATACTAAAGAAAGAGAAAGTAGACATCCGAAAACTAGAAAAGAATGAATAATAAAAACCCCTGACAGACTCAGAGGGTCCTACACAGTTGGCTGAGATAGGTCATTAATTAAAAACAATTCACATGCTGGATAAACAATTCTCCAAATCACATTCCAGAGAAGCAAAACAGGGAGAAGCTGAAGCTTCCCAGCTTCTCAGGAGAAAAAATCCTGGTGAGGGGATTTTTCAGAAAATGTCACGGTGACACCCCCCGGCTGTGCCCTCCTGGCAGGAGCCGTGCAGAGCCACAAGGGCCCCCTGAGCCTCCTTTGCTCCAGGCTGAGCCCCTGCCCAGCTCCCTCAGCCTCTCCTGGGGCTCCGTTCCCTTCCCAGCTCCGTTCCTGACTCCATTCTGCAGCTCTGAATCAAATACATACCCCGTTTCCGAATCAAATACAAACCCCTTTTCCTGTGTGAAAACCATGCCTGATAAGTCAGATTCAAAATTTATCTGAGGCTGAATTTCCTACAGAATGGCAGGGTATATGGGGCTGCAAATTACTCATGTCAGGCAATTCGTAACAAACCGAACAATGCAAAAGATTTCTTTTTTTATTGTGAGTTGCACATGTAATCCAGCTAAGATAAATGATTGTGTTTAGCTCTATGGATTCCTTGGCTCTGGCTCACCAGCACTCCCAAGACTATTTATTGCAGCAGTTTAAAATATTATCCATTTTATAGTCCTCTAAATCATTTTCTTATCAGAAGATGGTCTCTGAATTGGAAAAAAATATTGCAGTTTTGTAGTTCATGAAAAAGTCATTAGAAAATGCAGAGGAGCAGGAATGCTGCACAACAATCCTCAAACTAACAAGTTTATAGACCCTGTGTGACAGATATTTACTGATGATGAGAAGTGACAGTTCCCCACAAATTCACAGGGCATCAAGGGTGATCAGCAGTGATTGAAATTAAATCACAGTTATTTTTGCTGATCCTGAAAATCTTAGAATCCTTAAAAGAAAAAAAAAAAAGAAAATAAAAAAATTATTTTCCTTGTTTTTTTTTACGGAAGAAGATTCCCAGTAAACAGTTTTCCACATCAAAAGATGCTTATGAAGTAAGGAATGCATGGGATAGAGGTTCTCACTGAACCCCTAATACGGGCATAATATTCAGTAAGAAGAAAAACATTTATTGTATTTTAGTTTTAACAGCCATTTAACATTATGCTAAATAAAAATTATAGGAAACAGGAGTGCTGTTGGAAGTTGAAATATGCTGCAATTTTTTAAACTTTGACACAAAAAGTCAGCTTTTTAATTTTCCTAGTTTCCTACAATCTAATGACAATTTTACTAAGTTCTAAACCTCTCCTGCAGACTCAAGGAAAATAAAACCTCATACCAGTTGTTTTGTCAGACACAGCTAATCGTAAGCACTCATTGCTTGAACTGCTATTCTTTCTTTTGGAGTTGCACAGAGAAATTAAAATTTCATAAAATCAATTTTCATTTCACATGCTATTAGTTGTACTGGGTCTTTCAGGAGAAGAAAAACCCCCACAAAAAATCACCAGGTTGTTGGTTAACCAAATAACATATTCCTGCCTCTAATAATAACATTTTACTTTTAAAGTGCATATTTCACATATCAGAGGTAGATGTAAATATGCTAATAATTCTTTTTAGTGCTGTGCTCACAGGAGCTTTTACATTGTGAAATCAGTTTAAATATGTCAGATTCTAACACCTAACACTTAAAGCCTATTTCTTTTCAATGGTTATAGCAACCTGATTTATATCAAAATTAATATTAAAATAGGGTAAAATACTGAGGGTTTTTTTTCTTCTTTTAAGAGTGTTTCCTAGCTTTACTTTTAGAAATATTGAATCAGTAAACACAGACATTGATAAAAAATTCAATTTTTCATAATTCGGAACTTTAGGCAGCAACATAGAAGAAGAACAGGCATAAAGAGATGAGTTCAAAGTAAATCCACAGTAATTTCAAATTTGAGACCTCTAAGAAGGTCAAATTAGAATGTGCAAACAAAAATCTTCCACAAAGCTATTTATTTTCTCCAGAATTTCCCTCATTCCTCCAGTACTTCACCCCTCCTCCTCTGCACACTAAAATCAGAGAAGCTGATAAAACACAGAAAAACACCTTTCTTTTGAATTGGTTAAAATATTGGTTAAAATCCAGTTTTTCTGTAGCTGTTCCTTATGTAAAAGTACTTAATAAACTTAATGGTTTCTTTACAATGATTTTCAAAACCAAATTTAGTTCTCTGAAAAGTTATGAGAATTTTCATTAGAAATTTTCCCATTCTTGTTTGATTTGCCTTAACTTTATAACTTGTTTTTACCTAGTAAGGGACCACAAACACAGTGTTTAGGGCTTGCAAGTTTTCAGTTGCTGCTCTTAGCTCATTTTTATTTTTGGTACAAAAAAAGAATCTGACTCTTAATCCTAGAGATTCTTCAGACGGTCTGAGAGAGAAACCAGTGAGTTACAGTGAAGGCCAATTATCTTTTAGATATATTTGTTGGACCCATCAGCCTCCTAAACAATTTTCCAGTTGTCCTAATGGGATTAGAATAAAAGATTTCCGTGGTGAGAATGAAACGTTTGGACTTTTAAATGTTATTTATCTGAAAAATACACGAAAAAGGAGGAAAAAAAAGAGAAAAAAAAATCTTAAATATAAATGTTTCAATGATTTAGCATGCCTCTGCAGGTGCCAGGATCAAGTCTTCTGGGCTCTGGTCCTAAAAGCACACAAAAGGAGCTGTGGCCCACCAAATATGACAGCGTTCCTGATCTTGAAATAGAAAAGCAGAGGCATTAAATGCCAACCTGTCCTACCCAACGGAAATGAAGGGAATTTTAATAAATATCACCACATGACCACCTCAGCCCTGAGAAGGAACGAAGGGAATGTCAGAGGCAGGCGCACGGGAGTGTGTTCACGCATCCTGCTCCGAGAGCATTTTTTAATCTTAAATTGTGCTCCCAGGACCATTCAGGTTGGAAAAGACCTCCAAGGCCATCCAGTCCAACCTTTGAGCAAGGGTTTATGCAGGTGTGAAGGACCAGGTTCAACTGGAAGGAACTGGAATGCTGGTGGGTACAGAGGAAATACCAATTTACACCTTCCTCATCACCTTTCCTTCTTTTCTCCTCACTGCTTGACCATCACTATAACCCAAACATTAAAATCACAGAATCACAAAGCCCTTGAGGTTGGAAAAGACCCCCAAGACCACCCTGTGCCTATTGCCCACCCTGTCCCCAGCCCAGAGCTCTGAGTGCCACCTCCAGGGGACACCTGCAGGGCTGGGCACTCCAAACCCCCCTGGGCAGTGCCAAGGCAGTTCCTGAGCCCCCTTTCCATGGGGAAATTCCTGCTGTGCCCACCCTGAGCCTGCCCTGGCCCAGCCTGAGGCCGTTCCCTCTGCTCCTGTCCCTGGTCCCTGGAGCACAGCCCGGCCCCCCCGGCTGTGCCCTCCTGGCAGGAGCCGTGCAGAGCCACAAGGGCCCCTGAGCCTCCTTTGCTCCAGGCTGAGCCCCTGCCCAGCTCCCTCAGCCTCTCCTGGGGCTCCGTTCCCTTCCCAGCTCCGTTCCCTTCCCTGGCCACGCTGCAGCCCCCCAAGCTCCTGTCAGGAGTGGCCTTTCCCAGCTTTCCAGCCCCTTTATCCCAGCCTGGGGTGTTCCGTGGGGTTGCTGTGTTCTCATCACTATGCTTTTCCAGAAGAAATAACTTCCCCTGCTCATACAGTGTTTGCTGCTTGTGCAGCATCTCTCCAACCTCTTCAGCCAGTTGTGGAACTCAAGAAATGGAAAGCAATGCAAAATATGGCCAAACTCTATCTAGAACCATTTTCACCTCAACCTAAAGATGAGCACATGACCCACACCAGATCTTCAACACTCATGGCAGGCTGTCACTCTATGGTTTTGGATTTATTTTTGTGTTCTGGGTTGAGGTTTTTTGTTGATTTGGTTGGTTTTTGTTGTTGTTGTTGAGGGTTTTGTTGCCTTTTTTTTTTGTTTTGTTTTGTTCAACATTTGTTTTGTTTAAATGTAATTTTGAAGTGAAATTCTTTTAGAGACCATGGCCATACCAGTAGAAAGTGCTATGCAGGGAAAGGTTTCTATTTTGTTTTGTTATGTTCAAAATCACAGGTTATGCTGTTTCTCAAGCCATTTCGACTCTCACACTTACTGTCCAGAAATTATAAACACATGTCAAGCACTTGTGTCAAAAAGACAGCAATCAGAACAAAAAATCTTCTAGATTAGAAGTTCCAAAGCTCTTTCACCTGAAAATAGCAGTCACCTACTGTTGAAATAAATAAATAAAATCTGAGTTCAACTTTCAGATCCTTTTGGTTGATATGAAAAACAGAGAGCTGCTGCCAGAAAGGGGGAGAGATACTGTGTAATGTGCAATTCTGACCTGCAGTGGTGTGGACACAATAAATGTGGACCCCCACTGTGAAGCTTTTAGGGAGATGCATCTTTAGAATGGGAAAAAAAAACACACCTTTAAGAAGCACCTTTGAGTGATATAACTAATCATGCTAGATTGAGCTGAGTCTAAGTGCTGTGCTGGCAGCCCTCTGATTGCAGTGCCTCTGCTCTTACCTGTCCAACAGATGTCATTTTATGTCAGCCAGGAAACTTCTCCACATCCTCTGGGCCAAATTTACTGGTACCAATTCACATCTTGCCACTGAGCAGCAGTTCACAAACATTTGGTGAGTTTTCATGGATGGGCTGCTGAAGCTCTGGTTTCTCAGTCACTAGAGCTTCATATTGGCTCAACTGGGATCTGGTCAGATGTGTAATGGCACTGAGATGTACAAAACAACTGATTTCCAAAATGAAAGCATTAAAAGCAGACAGGAAAGGGGAAGTCTGAGTGCCTCCAAGTTTTTGTTTCCATTTTCTGACCAAAAAAATTAATAATTATTGCTTTTGGTGTGTTCTGAGAATATGAAGGTCAACATGCATTCAGGAGGCGATATTATTAATATTTCTTTTGTACTCAAACAAAATGTTGTTATCATTTCTCAGGAAGTGAATCTATTTGATATGTGACTCTTCTGGTGGGTTACTGACTACATCAATACTTTGTGGAGACATTAAAATTGTCTCTGTTCATACAATGCTCCGCTATTGGCAAAATCTGAACTAAATAGCCCCAAAGTGCAGTAACCCCTCTTCCCTGACTGCCGGTTTATCACAGGATGGATTTTTCCTGCAGGCACCTCTTCTCAGTGGCACTGAGCCGTGAGCATGAGGGTTGTGCTGGATCCTCTTCCCAGGGACCAGAAAATCTGAGGCTGCACCCTCACAGTGAGACACTTCAGCAGGAAATGGTTTGCTCATTTCTGGGCTGATTTCATTTTGTGTGACACGCGCCATGGATTGACTTGCTTTAATTGTTTATTGTGCAATCCGTACCAAAGTCATTCCACTGGTAACCTTTAAGACAGACAAATAAATAAATGATCCCTTTCCCAATCTCCTGAGAAGCACACACTTTCCATTGACATTTTCGTGGGGTTTTTTTTTTTTCACATGCTTCCTAATATCTGGGTCTTCAGGGACCCTCTGAACCTTTCAGTCTCTCATGACTTCCTTTTATCCTCCTTGATCCATATGCAGCTCATGCTCAACACCTTTTCTTGTCCCCTCTCCTTTCTGCAGAGCTTGATCCTTTCTAATTTTTTGCAGGGATGTTTTTTGCATTGAATACAACCATAAATTAGTAATTAAACACTAATTACAAATCTTTTATGCTATGAAATTATTATATAGGTGTTAAAAGCCTAGAAAAGTCATGGTTGTTGCAATGTCTCCTCCCTCCTCCATCTCCTATCATGAAGCTGTTCAAAGCATGTCTGTATAAATCACCAAAATAAAAAAGAGCAATGTGCAATGGAGAAGTTGAAAAAAACCAGCAAGAAAGCTGAGTTTCAGGGCTCTCTTGTTTTGTGGGGGTTTTTTTGTTTGTTTTGTTGGTTTTTTGTTTGTTTGTTTCTTTGCTTTTCTAGGTTTTTTAACTTTTTGGTTTAGTTCTGTTGGTGTTTTGGCGATTTTTGTGGGTTTTGTTGCATTTGGGTTTTTCTGTTGTTTGCTTTGCTGTTTGTGTGAGTTTTTGTCGTTCAGTGTGTTTGGGATTTTTTTTGGGGGGGTGGGATGGTTTGGGTGTTTTTTTTTTCCTTTGGTTGATTGGTTGGTTGGTGTTTTTTGTTTTTTTTCCTTGGTTGGTTGACTGATTGGTTGTTTTGGGGGTTTTATTTTGTTTGGTTTGCAGTCCCTGGCTCCATTTCTGAGGATTTACATCATCAGAGGAAGATTGTACAGTTCAGTGAGAATATTCCTTACTTGTAGCTGCAGTTTGACCATCACAGTGAGGAAGGGGAAACAGCACTAGAGGAAATTGGCCAAAAGTGACCAGTTAAAAGTACACCTTTTTGTCCTGGCTCTGTTCAGAGTTACAAACTTCAATATCTAGAGTTTCCTGACATCCGAGTGATTGCTCTGCACACTGGCAAACCTATCTGTATTTGGTCACGCAATTTTCAAATTATTTAATTTATTATATTTGGCTAGTGCACTACACCCTGGTTACCACTTCAGTTTGCAACCACTCAAAAAAAATAAAAAATCAAATATGATTCTTTAAATCAAATATGATTCCTTAAATTCTTAAATCATATTAAACATTTATTCCCACTGGCAGAATGCTTTTCTTCTCCATAGCCAGTACTGTCTTCATATTTTCTTTGTCTACAAAAGCATCTGCAGGTCTTCAATATTTTTGAGGTATTTGGCATATTTTCTTCCAAGATTTTAGCCAGGTTATGTGATGATGCTCATTTGCCTGCATCCAAAGAGAAATGATGTCAGGAGAAGCTCACATTCAGATCCTTGTTGTGCTGATATGCTTTGATATATTTTCCTCTAACCATTTCAGTAAATGCTTTTGGGAAAGCTAGCAAGTAAACAACTCCTGTCCAAATCTCATAATACTCAGACCTGATCAAACAGATCTTCAAGATTTTTTTTTTCCCCCTACCCAATTCAGGAAACAACAACTGATTTCTAGGCAACTTCCCAAAGTCAGCAATATCTTTGTTTAGCAACACACAACTTCCAGTGAATTTTAAAATTTCAGACTTGTTTGAATAAAACAGAATCTTGAAAAAATTAACACGTGTTCTTTTAATCCGTTTCATAACAAAAAATGAACAAAAAAAACCCATGCATTTTTGAGTGTCTTAGAGAAAAAAAAATCTCCAGCGGCACAACATTTTGGACTATATTCCTATTTTTTTACTTTCATTCTAGAAACATGCAATTTTGAATTCTCAGGTGGAAAAAAAAACCATTGACTGCACTTAGGTTAAGTTTTTTTATTAAAGAGTGCTCTGAGTGTTGCTTCTGAATATTGTTCTCATAGCAAATTGAGACAATTTGACAATGTAACAGCAGTGTCACAAACCCAAGTAATTTTGGTAGTTAAGAAGTTTCAGAAGAATTTATCAGTTTCTCACTTTTTTAATTGTAAATTCCTGAATCCTAGCTAGGCTTGTGAGAAGAGTGAGGAAAAGGCAAGGTTGTGAAGACTGTGATGAAGGGACGAGAACTTCTCAATAAAATGTGAGAAAAAAAACTCTTAATATTATTAAAATAAGATCCTTGACCCACTGGACTTATAATGAATAATGAACAGCCTTGTTAATTTACAGACTTGTTTCAAATTTGAAATCACATGTGGTAAAACCAGAAATTGAATTCCTTTCATTAATATTTCATTAAAAATTAAATGCAGTAAAGACATTTAGACCTCTGGATACTTTTTAATGACATTTTAAAACAAACATTTTAATTCCCTACACCAACATACCTAAAATTTAAAAGCCTACTGCCACATACTGCCACTGTTACATAAATCCTAATGCTACACTCTACACAGAGCTATTCACAACAGTGGTTTAATAATGATCTATTAAACATTTCCACCTAAGTGTTAGAAACATACATAAGATAGCACATGAAATACTACTACAAACTTAATAGAATGAGCATTTGCACTCATATGATTTAATATAATGAAGTTAAAACCACCTGTTTTACTAAACGTTTTGTGATCACTGTTTGCAGGTGACGATACACAATCTCTTCTCCTAAACACTTGAAATATGTAAGATAGGACTGTGTAGAATTTCAGAGTCTAAATTGCATTATATAAACTATTTATGCCCTGAAGTCAATCTGACATGAGTATTAGTTAGAGAAACAATTATTTGCTTCTGCTGTGGCATTTTGAAATGTTTAAAAACTCACAGAGTGATGGTATTTTGTACTGTCACCAATTATTTTTCTAATACAGTAAATACTGCATGAAAATTTCAGTTTTGTTCCACAACAAAAAATTGGAGAACTTAAAAGTAAAAAAAAAAAAACAGGTCATTTTGTCAAGTTCTTCCTCGTTCTCTCTTTTCATCATTCTCTGCTGCAGATAGGCCACAGCTATGTCTGCTTGTTGAATGATTCACAGCCGTGAAATCCTCGTGTTTTCTTCCTCTCTGAGAAATCCACAGCAGCATTAACCACAGCTTCATTCTAAATAAGCTGCTTCAGCAGTGGAATATCTTCACGAGAGGTTGTTGTGACAACCCTGAGGGACAGATCCAGAGGGACCTGGACATCCCAGGGGATCCCATGAGGATCTCAGGAGGTTGAACCAGGCCAGGGCTGGTGCTGCCCCTGGGTCACGGCAGCCCCGGGCTGGATCCAGGCTGAGCAGAGGGAGCAGCCCTGGAGGAGCCCTGGGGGTGCTGTGGGGCAGGGCTGGGACCCCAAAGCCTGGGCTGGGCTGGGACCCTAAAGCCCCGTGCTGGGCTGGGACCCTAAAGCTCCGTGCTGGGCCCGGAGCCCAGAGCCCCGTGCTGGGCCCGGAGCCCAGAGCCCAGAGCCCCGTGCTGGGCCCAGAGCCCAGAGCCCCGTGCTGGGCCTAGAGCCCAGAGTCCCGTGCTGGGCCCGGAGCCCAGAGCCCAGAGCCCCGTGCTGGGCCCGGAGCCCAGAGCCCAGAGCCCCGTGCTGGGCCCAGAGCCCAGAGCCCAGAGCCCCGTGCTGGGCCCGGAGCCCAGAGCCCCGTGCTGGGCCCGGAGGCCAAAGCCCCGTGCTGGGCCCAGCCCAGCGTGGGCAGCAGGGCAGGGGGGATTCTGCCCCTCTGCCCCTCAGTCAGAGCCCACCTGCAGAGCTGCCCCAGCCCTGGGCCAGCCCAGCACGGAGCTGGAGCTGCTGCAGCCAGGCCAGAGGAGGCTCCAGCACGGGCAGAGGGATGGAGCAGCTCTGCCGGCAGCAAAGGCTGGCACAGCTGCCATTGCTCACCTGGGCAGGAGAAGCTTTGGCCTGAGCTCAGGGTGGCCTGGCAGGGCCTGAAGGGGCTGCAGCAAAGATGGACACAGACAATTGCCAAGGGCTGCAGGGACAGCAGCCAGGCAATGGCTGCCAGTGCCAGAGGGCAGGGCTGGCTGGGATCTTGGCAATGAGGAATTGTTCCCTGGCAGGGTGGGCAGGCCCTGGCACAGGGTGCCCAGAGCAGCTGGGGCTGCCCCTGCATCCCTGGCACTGCCCAAGGCCAGGCTGGACACTGGGACACTGGGAGGTGTCCCTGATATGGCAGGGGTGGTGCTGGATGGGATTTAAGGTCCCTTGCAACCCAAACCATTCCATCATTCTGTGATTCTGTATCCCAATGTTTGTTTTCAGGACTCATTTCCTAGATGCTATACTACGAACACTCTTGACTTCTGCACCCTTCTCAAAGGAGATTGCATTTAAAGTCCTGTCTCATGTTTGAAATTTGTGTCTCTGGGCCACCACATTCTTGGGCTTTTTTTCACCGACATGAGAGGCTTTAAACACCACATAAAGTTTTCTGGGTTTAGTCATCCCCTCACTTCTGAGTGAGCTTCTTTTTAGATGTTGGTTCTATTTTGTTATTCTAGTTATCACCATGTGTTTGGTAAAGCATGATAGACACAATGGCAAAGGAATCAAGCAAATAGAATTTCCTGCAAAATTGGAGTCTTGCACCTCACTGGTGATATTCATGGCTCAGGGACAGCTTTGTTTCCTATCTTCTGTCCCCACCTGTTTGGTTGGTTGGTTGCTCTTGTTCCTGTAACAACTACAACAGTTCCTGGCTCACCAGAGCCATTCCTGTACTCTCAGGCAGTTCCCCTGGAGCCAGATTGAATTTATTCAGCAGAACAGTTCTGCTTCAAATCCCCTAATACTGGTAAATAAAAGAGCACATAAGGCTCTCTATTTATTCTCCATTTTTTCTCTAGAAAATATAGTTGCACTGCAGGGGGAAAAAAGTTGGTAAACATCACAGAAAGTACATTTTAAAGTTGGTTTGTTTTGTTTTGTTTTTTCCCTTGGCATACCTTCATAAGTGTAACATTTCATTTCCTCTTGATTGAGCTTGCATAAAAAATAGGTTAAAACTATAATCACTATGCATGTTTTTATATATATATATATATATATATATATATATATATATATATATATATATATACACACACACATATAAACTCTTTCCAGGGCTGTTCCTTGTCTGTTGAAAATGATTGCAGAAGGGAGTAACACAGTGAAATGAAGTAAAATAAAATAACTGGTTAAATCAAAATTATAGTTATTTCAGTGACCAAGTGACAGTTGGATTGAACTGAGATTATGGGCATGCAGCTTGACTTAAGTTTAATTTGACTAATTGAAGGAAGTAGTTAGAAAATAGGTTTAGACTTATATCCATGGCAATCAGTACTCATGGTTAATCTAATTTTGTGACTAGAATTAATTCTGTGTTAGTAAAAGGGATGTTTTGCTAGTTTGCTGTGAGTACTGCCTTGATATTTTACAAAAAGATGGAAAACAGGAAAATCTTTAAAAAATTCATGAGGATCTCTCTTAAGAAAAGGAAAGTATAATTTGAGCATTCAAATAATGTAATCTGTACAAATTATACTGTATGACACCATCCTTCACAAAACCCTATTCAATCAGTTCAGTTACATCATTCCATCATCATTAATGGTCCATTACCTTTACTGTGTTTTCAAACCACTGGTTTCAAGCAGCCCAACTTCACTATTGGAAAAATCTCTTTTTAAGTCATCTTCATCACCTAACTCAACACATTTCAATCTGACACATTAACACATCAGAAAGCTTAATTGCCTTATTATCCAACTAGCAGGGAAAAAAAAAAATGTAATTCACACATCCATAGGATGAATTAAGTCTAGTGGTGTGAACTCCCTGCTAGGAAAACCTCTCAAGGCACTCAGCTCCCTACTGCTAAAATCTTTCACATGCCCAACAGTTGTTAACATTAGAGATCAAACTAATCATGAGTTTCCTCATCAAAACCTCTCCTCAAAATTATCTAAATATCTTATATCCTTGTTTGTGTTTTTTTTAATATAAACAGTGAGAAGGAAGGAGGTACCTTTTTTCAGGGGGCAGTGTAGACTGACCTGAACCGCATGACTATGCAAAGCAAGAAAAGAGAAGAAAGCAAGAAAGCAAGAAAGAGAAGAAAGAAAAAGGCAAGAAAGAGAAGAAAGAAAAAAAGGAAATTTCTCAGATGTGATGGAAAGATGCCTTGGGGTGAGTATCTTGAAGCAAGCTCTGAAAACACTTCAGCATCTAGCCCTGCATTCAAAATAAAAAAAAGAAAGAGGGCAGGATTTTTGATTGTTTACTGTTAAGAACTAATAGTCAGGAAGCTGGCAAAGTTGGTAATTTCTTATGACAGTTGAAGATAATTCAGTAGAATTTATCCTAGCTGCCATTGTGTGGATTATTTCTGATGGGGAAAGGTCAAGTATCTGCTGACTCCCCTAGAGTGCCACTCTCACTGTCCCCCTGTATTTTGAGATCTTTCTGTGATTTTCCTCTACATTCTCCCTATATTTTCACCTTCCATCACGTATATTAAGGCATTTGTTATTTAACTTTCCCTCCTTGCTGCCTTCTTCCTTCCCTTCCCCTTATCTTCTCTTTCATCCTATTCCCACACTTCATTTCATGCAATCCATCCTCCTCTCCCATCAGTTCCCTAGGTAGGAAAATGTCCTTTTAAGCCTTTTTACAGCTAGATGCTTTGTGTATCAAGAACTGCAGTCAAACAGAACTTGCCTCTGCCCTGCTGCTAAAATACCATAAATTTTCTGTACAGAAAACTAGGGCAGAAAGCAGAAGGAACATTTCTCTTTAGATACTCCTTTGCTGTTTGTTTCGTTTTTGGTTTTTTTTAATCCTATTGTTCCTTATATTGCTCGTGACTAATGTTACCAATACTCTGCAAAAATTTCATTGTTTCTGAAAAAGAAGAATAAATTAATTCCCTCCTGACTGACGCACAAATTTAAAAAGTGGCAAGTTTCCTAGCTCCGGTAAAATATTTTATTGTAGATTTCTTCCTTTGCCTTTTTAATCTTTTTTGTAGATTTCTTACTGTCCCACACCAATACAATCAATTTTCTGCTTTGTGTATATATATATACACATATATACATACATATATGCATATATATGCATATATATGCATATATATACATATATATATATATACATATAGCCATGGAAGAGGCATCATTCCAGAAATGTAAGCTGCAATTTATGAAAGAAAAAAAAAATTAAAATCAGTGCCTCCCAGTTTGAATTTTACCTTTTCATGTGACCTTTACTGAATAATGGTGGAATAAATGCTCAGGTGCTGCCTGAAGAAACAGATCCCAAATTACCCCAGAGCTCCTTCACTGAAGGAGGAGAGCATGGGAACCATTGACAAGTGGCAGACCTTGTTATAGAAGTTTCAAGTTTAACACAGTAAAAATAAAAGACAAAAAAAAAAAAAAAAAAGAGAAAGAAAAATATGTGGCAATGCCTAGTGGTATTAGGCATTAGGCATACACAGGCATACAACATTGTGAGATTTATGACTTGAATATATTTACACTTAGGACAGTAAAATTTATTTTTAGTAATATTTATTTTCATGCTTCCTCCAGTCCTACCTCTCTCAGCTGTATCAAAATCACACAAGACCATCTGAATAACTAAATCAGGAGAGCTTAATATGTCAGTGTTTTCATAGAAAATAATGTTGTTTTTTTTTTAATGGTTGACCTTTTACTGTTGAAAGCGCAAGGCTTTCAAACAGTTTTGTCTTTCTGTTCACACGGTTTTCATGAATAAAATCCAAGATGGACAAAACGATTGCCTAACCTGAGTGCCAGAGCTACAAATTCTTTTTTAAAAAAACCATGAAAACTGGATGGTTGAGGGCTGGGAAGGAGCAGAGGGAAAGAGATTGGGAAATACACTGCATTTTGTATGGATTTATATCAGATTTGTGCATTTCCGCAGCAGTAGCTGTCCCAGAGCTTTGGGACCTGCTCAGTTTCTGGATCCCCAGGACAGCACTGCATTTCCTGTACTCAAAAACATCCTCAATGCCCGTTGTCCCATCTTTTTGATCTGATTTCCACAAGAATAAAACATAAGCCTCCGGGCTGGGAAAGGCAGAAAATCAGGATAAAAGATACAGATCCTGATTTTGATTTATTTTTCAAACTAAAGTAATGCATGTCAGTGGTATGAGAATGGAGAGGGTAAACTCATCTGGCAGGAGCCTCCAAAAGTTTAATTAGTTCAAATTTGTAAAGATCACATCCAGTTTCTCACCAGATTTTCTCAAAGACTTAAAATTCAACTTTCCATGGGGTGGAACCTTCATCTCTATGACCTCTTTCCCACGTGTGTTTTCTTGAACTCCAGCTGCATGTTTTGAACTACAGGCAAGATGTGACAGCACATGAAATTTATTTAACAGGTTGGACTTTCTGAATGAAGTGACTTTTTTAGGAAGCACCTGAAATTTGTATTCCCCGTGTGAAATAAAATTGCAGTACTTTGAATTCCTCCAGGAGCAAGATTTCTAGTAAGACACGTTGGAATTTTGAGATAGGAATTAATTAATTCTTTCCCTGTTACTTAATTGCTGTTCCTCCAGGCTTCTAGAGAGTACATCTCTTTTTAAAAATTATCTTTAAAAGGTGCATTTGCAGTTAAGTACAGTCATTACACAGGATGTCAGAAAGCAGCAAAGCTGTGATATTCGGAGGTTTCTTTTTGCGTGATTGATATTCAGAGGTTTCTTCTGTTGGACGACAAATACACAGATTTTCTCGAGCTGTGAGGTTTTTTTTCCCCTCTCGTTACTCGTGGCATAGCCAACACCTCAGTGATTCAAAGGTTTCAGGGGTACCAAAAGGTGGGGTAGAATCCAATTACCATGCCTGGTATCCTTGGTCCTAATGAAAACTGGGAACGCCTAATTCTGTGAGAGAAACTCCAAAAGGCACCACCAAAGCTGGGCTTCCTTTAGGGGTGTGGTTAAACAGGACCAGCTGCGAGGTCCAGCATGAACTTAAAGCTTTTTTTCCTGGGGATTTAGACTTGAACAAGCTGGTAGCTCGGAGCTTTGGGGAGAAACATGGTTTATTTCAGTGTAGGCTAAAAAAATCTGTGAGAGCTTCACCCCAGGTGGAGAGCATTCACCTCGGCAACGGGTAGCAGGAAGGATTGTGTTGATATTTGTTTCTTTTTCCATTGGGGATTTTCTTTTTGTTGGAGGAAGAAGTGCCTACAAAATTTATTATTTTTTATTAAAGAACAGCTGCATGGGGGACGAGTCTGCAAGCAGAACAGAAGTTTCTGGAGGCATTTTAAATCTTGAATCTTTTTCTTTCTTATATAAGAAACTTATTATTTAATATCCCTGAGCAACAAGGCTGCAGATTTTTACTTCTTATATGAAGAGATGTTTAGTTCAGTTTTATAAAATTAAAATAAGAGTCCCATAAAAGGCATAAAGTGTATGCAAAAATACATCTGGAGCTTAAGTTGGCTTCTTCTATCTTATGTTTCATCAGCAACAGCAAATCAGAAACTTGATGGCCATTATAAAGACCAATAATTTATTAAGTGTAAGAGGTAATGGTGCATATATTGCCCTATTTAGGCACAGAAAACTTTGGGCATGGACAGATGGACTTCTAAATAGGGTTCTTATGGGGATAACAATGTTCTAGAGCTGCTTTTTTTTTAATCTCTATGGAAGAGCTTTAAAAAAAAGAGATTAAGCTGTGTTTCTGCATTAAAATATTTCAATTGCTGTATGCGGTGTTCTGAAGTGAGCATGGAGGTTGAATCAAACACCAAGTGAAACTGATTTTGTGACCAACTGAGACCTCATGCAACGGTAAAAAATCGGAGTAAGGGTTTTAAACTGGGACAAGTCAACAAAAGCAATTTGGGGCAAACACTAAACTTCAATACGTCTGTATTTTCTCCTTTAATTCTCTTGGAATTTGGATTGCTGTGTTGGGAGTGGGTGTCCGTATTTGTGTGTACAAAGGAAGATGTACTTGAAGCAAGAAATTACCAGAGAATAGCTTAAATGAGTTGCTGTGTTATGTTATGGAAGGCTGAAGTGTTAAAAGGAGCTCTTTTATGTCTCTTAGAATCCAAACCATCCCATGGCTTCATGATAGCGACAAAAAAAAAAAGATAAAAGCAAACATGAATAAAGACAATTTGCCAGGAATATAATAAAAGACCTAGACAAAGTCATTTTCCTCTCTCTCCTCAGTTTCATTTCCTATGGGACACTTTAATCCATGTTTCTTTCCCAACATGGAGCTACATTTCTGTCACAAAAAACACATGCCCTGGCAGTGTGTCATGAAAGGAATGTCTGGGAGGTTAATGTCTGCTTTCATTTGAGCAGAGAAAATGAGAGATTTAAAGGCCCAGAAAACCAAACCAAACCAAACCAAACCAAACCAAACCAAACCAAACCAAACCAAACTAAACCAAACAAAAAAACCCAAAAACCAAAAAAACAAACCACAAAAACATAAAAAACAAACAAAAAATACAAACAAACAAACAAACAAAAACCCCAAACAAACAAAAAAAAAAAAACAGGAAATATACACACATGAACAAAAAAAACAAGTGATGCTTGTTCCTAATGCTCTTTCTACAGCTTTAAAGGTGGACTTCTTAAAGCAACAATTTTTGATAGGCAATATTTCATAATTTCAATAGAAGCAATATGAGGGTGATAGTTACAGGGGGAAAAAAAAGCCTCCCTAAACTAAACCAGCTGATCTGTTTCAATGGTTTTCAAAGGATGTAGGTTGAAATTTCTAGGTTCTTACATTTCCTTATTTTTGTATTTCCACTTATCATGATGTGGGGCGAGGCAATCTCTGCAGATGCCTATCACTTTCTGGCTTTTTAGTAGGCTGGGATTTATTGAGATGAAAGTGACTGGCAGAGATGTATTTTCTGCTGAATTTGAAGTGAGACAAAGATAGATAGATAGATAGATAGATAGATAGATAGATAGATAGATAGATAGATAGATAGATAGATAGATAGATTCTCTGACCTTCAGAATATTAGACCTGCACAATGTTGTATAACATGATTACCTTATATTTTTCAAGACTTTATGATGAGAAAGAAGGAATTTTGCCACCTTTTAAAATATGTCCTTTGTTAGAGAAAATTCTACACAAGCTATTAAGAAAGAAGGCTAAAAATACTTAAGAAAAAAAATATAATTCTTCCATAAAGTCGCTGTAAAAATGAGGAAGAATGAGATAGTTTCCTGTCCACAGATTCAAAAATAATTTAAGAAATGAGAGGGGGAAAAAAATCTGTTCTCTGTGTGCAGTTCCAGCAAAATTCTAGGGAGGACCACTTAATTTCTCATATTAAATCAAATTGGAGCAATATGTTATCTTTTGTTCTTATTTTCATCCCACTATTCAAGGAAACAGTTGATTCATACGTGGTTCTGCATATATGAATTGAGAACACAACGCACGATTGAGAACACAAAAATATTTAATCTGTGAACTTAAGTCTGTAAAAGCATACCAGAGGACATTCACAGTGAGAAACATCCAATTTGTTTTACAAGGAAATTATATATCTCTGCAGAAAGTTGAACATTTTTCGTGGTTTTGAGCAGACACACGAATGAAGACATACATGCTGTTACCGTTCACAAATACAAATCAAACACATAAATGCATTAACCGCCATTTTCTAAAATGCTTTGCAATAATGCAATCTACAGTTTTAATAGGAAAAAGAAATCTTAGCTCAAAAGGGCCACAATTTCCCTCTGGCAGAAAGCCAGGACCAAGAGCCGGAATCCAGGGTTTGCAGCTCTCAGGCCACAGCTCCATCCACCAGACTCTGTTGTCTCAAAGCACCACTCAGAACCAATTCATTAAAGCCAATATTATTTTGTGAAGTTCAGAGGTGCAGTTTTGGTGGTTTCACAATTATATAAGCAAAAGCACTTTTAGATTAAAATGTTTATGCTCTGTTCATTTGCATATAGGTCAATCTATTGAATAATGCATATTCTCTTCTACTTATTATCAGGAGTCTACCTAGAGTCTCCCCCTGGATAAATTGAGCAAATCTTGAAAGCCCACAGAAAGAAAAGAACAGACAGCTGCTTTAAAACTTCTTTTCCCCAAGAATTATTTTGCTGACAAGTAAAAATGAATGTGTTAAATGCCTAAAAGTGTCTCCTGTCAAAAATAAACTGTTTTGCATTCCAGTATAGATTTTTCTGAAATCTGTTATGTGATTCTAATTTATGTATTTTTGTAGCGGGGATGTGAAATAATTTCACACACTTACTCACACATTATTTATTGACCATTTCGAATAAACACCATCACAATAAAGTTTTGCAAAAGTATTTTGGCAGTGAATAATCTACATATAAATATAAAAGGAAAGCATGCAGGTATAAGTAAACACATATATAAAACTGCAAAACCTCTCCTGAATTATGTATTGAATTGAAGTGACTTCAGTGAAGCCTGCTACTGAAGGTCTCTGCTGGCATAAAAATTAATGTAAGGCTGAAATCTAAAATAAATAACATCTTGGCTGGGTTAGTCATGCTGGCTGCCTGCAGATGTCAGAAATTTGACCTGAAGAGTACAGTTTGTAAGTTACAGTTTGTAAGAATAAACAAATATTCTATGAGAAAAACCTCTGTAATTAATGTGAGCTTACATATTTTCCACAAACCCCAATTTTTAGGTGTTTCCCCAGTGGTGATCATTGACTGAGACACAACAGAGGACACACCATCCCTTTTGGCTACGGGTCAGAAAATCATTTCCAGTTTTCCCACAATGTCTCAAGCTCCCTTACAGGACACTATATGGTTTCCTTCAATCCCTAAGATTGGTCGAGGAAAAGGAACAAAACCAAACACATTTAAAGGGAACTCTCTTTTTTTCCCCCTCTATTTGCAGTTAATTGTCTTTAAAGACCATCTGTTAACCCAGAAAAAATTTCTATTAAAAGGCTTATCAACTTTTCAGTGCTGCCAGTGCCAGGCTGAGCAGCAGTGGCCATCAAATAAAGGGCAGCGAGGTGCAGGGCAGCAGGAGGGAGAACTTGTGTCCATGGAGGGACAGCAGAGCCCTGGAACAGCTGCCCAGGGAGGGCCTGGAGTGTCCCTGGCTGGAGACATCCCAGCCCCAGCTGCACCTTCCTGGGGGATGGACCAGGGCTGGGCTGGGGCAGCTCCAGAGGAACCTGCCAGCCCCAAATATTATGTAATTCTATGGACTAAAATTCAGATCTGCTATCCATCAGGTTGCATCAATAACATCCTATCCATAGCTAGTCACCAAATTTTTACTAGAAACTGTATTTGAGACAGAAATAATTTTGTTAATGTGGACAGGAAACCACTAGGGCAGTTTTGGTTCTTTCATTCTTTAATTTATTGAAAGGGCTTCTTTGTGGGGTTTTTTTTTTTTTTTTTGGTTGGGTTTTTTTTTTTTTTGAGGCATTGATGGCACATGTGTATTGCATTTCTGCTTACATTCAAATGATGTATTTCCTGTTCCTATGTATAATAACACGTGACGCCTCTCAAACCTCATAATTTTGTAACGTCGAGCTTTGGATACTACAGGGAGCATCTTTATCCTCACAATGGAGGGGGTGAGAACCTGATGCAGGTGCCCAGAGCAGCTGGGGCTGCCCCTGCATCCCTGGCACTGCCCAAGGCCAGGCTGGACACTGGGACACTGGGAGGTGTCCCTGACATGGCTGGGGTGGCACTGGATGGGATTTAAGGTCCCTCCCAACCCAAACCATTATTCTGTGATAATTTGCTTCCATGATTTTATGTTATCAAAACCCCCTTATGCTAGTGATTTCCCTAAGGCAGATTTCAGAAATATTAAACATTAGGATGCTGCCATCATCCTGTCAAGGTGCAAAATCCGTTCTGTCTTTCTGGAGTAAGATGGAGAAAAGAAAAGTGGAAATGCAAATATGACACATACATAAACACCCTGCAGAGTGTCATGATAAAACACCGAACAAGGAGAATAAAATGTGGTCACTTAACCCCTCTGTTGGGTAGAATTAACCATTGGACCGTCCAGAGCTGGAAGGGACCCACAAGGATCACTCAGTGCAACTCCTGTCCCATGCAACAAAGTCATCCTTGAATATTCAAGGCAGAAGAATAAAATAATTCCCAGAAATGTGCAATTAGCCTACCAATACTGCATGCACCAACGTTTAAAGGGAATTTGTGGAGCAAAACACTTAGTTCACTATAATGTATTGTTGGAAACTGTTCTGCACCAAATAACTCCAGATTAGAACTCATGACCTTAAAATTTGGAAAAATTAAAAGTAGTTAAGGATGATATGATTTTTCAATGTTTTGGATATTCTTAGAGTCTCCATCCATGCTGTGCATTCTAATTTATCCTCCTCAAAATAGTCTTCCTGCTTGCATAGCACTGATTGTTTAACTAAAATAAATTAAAAAAATAAAAATCCTGTGAAACAAATATTGACAGATCTTTAAAATACTCCAGGATCCAAATACAATTATGAAAAAAGGCACACACACACAGAGAAAGAACTCCAAAAAACAAAAACAAAACCAAAAAACAACAACAAAAAAACCACACAAAAACCCAAAAAACAAAAAAAGAGCAAAATACGGAATAAACATAATGCATTATTGTACATAATCTGTGAGGTTTATGAAAAAAATCCCTTTGTTACCCTTCAAGAACTTGCAGCAAACAAATTTACAACAAAAATTAACATTTCAAAAGTGCTGAAAATTGAGATGAAATTAAGAAAATGCCTTCATTTGACCTGTACTGTGCACAGGCTGCGCCCTCTTGTATCAAACACCACCATTTCAGACTGAATTTCCAGAATTTTGTGGTGGTCTTCAGACTTCAGTACATTAACAATTACAAAGTATCAGTCCCTTGGTTGAAACAGAACCAGTTTCAGGTAATTGCAAAATCCAGTGATTACAAAATCCAGTCATTTCAATATTATCAAATTATTGTTGTTCCCAGTAAACAACCCATTATGCAGCTATGTGACAATAGGTCCACTTCTAAAATTATTATATTTTGCCCTCTGAGTATGAAGAGAAAGGCTAAGGAAGAGGGGAGGAAATGAAATGACATCTCAGCCTCTTGTGGTGGTAATCTGTATCAGTACATTCCGGACTAAAAGACAAAGCTTTTGCTAAAAATTCTTTAAAAATTGGACAAATCAGCAAAGCCAACACCTTCCTGCTTCTTGGGCAAGGATGCATTTCCGTGGTAAAAGAGGTAAATGCCTGTTAGTTATTTTATTTAACATGCCACATGATCTCCCAGACAGGCATCTGCTTTCAGCTGCCATAAAATATTTGATTCTGATCAGCTGTTCTCCACTCTGCAGCTGAGTAGAGGCCCTAAAGAGGAACATTAGGTGGAGATAATCAATTCACAGGCTGTGCACACACTTGAAAAAGACACTCTTCACCACCAAAGCTGGGCTAGAATATTTATGACATTGCAAGCGCTGTTGCCATGCTCAAGCAGATTTTTCCTTCTAATACTCAGTAATCCCTGATTCACACTCGGATTGTCAAACCCAGGAAGATAAAAGCATATTGAGGGCTTGAAAAATGTCCTCCCCCTGTCTCAGCTGTTTAAGCTTGGTGTTGTGGGGTTCAGATTCAGCATGACTTGTCTGGCTGGCTGTGAGATTTTTGGGGTTTTTTTTTTTTGGTTGGTTTTTTTTTGGTTGATTGGTTGGCTGGTTTTGATTTTTTTTTGGGGTTGTTTTTTTGGGTTGGTTTTTGGGTTTTTTTTGTTTTTGTTTTTGAGGGGTTTTTTTTGTTTTTGGTTGGTTGGTTGGTTGGTTTGATTTTTTTGGTTTTTTTTGTTTGGATGGTTTGGTTTGGTTTGGTTGGTTTGGTTTGGTTGGTTTGCTTTGTTTGTTTGTACCCATGTGCCCAAAAAGATCCTCTCTGCTTTCCAGAGGTTGTTTCCAACAGGCATATGAGTCATTCTGGTTTCTTCTCATAAAGCAGTGCTCTGTTTCTTGACTTCCTGCTGCATCTCTCATACCAAAATCTGCCACCATCTCTCACTCATTTGAGCTGCTTCCTCTACTGTTTGCCCCAGTGACCTTTTCCCTGAAGCTCTGAGTTTCTCTGTGTCTCACCCACGTGGTGCTTGCCCTTTCTCAGTCCTTAAGCTGTAAAACGAGCAAGTGAAGCTCACGCTTCTGTCTTTCAGATCATAAAAGTGTGAATAAGGCTTAGGGAAAAAAAAAAACAAAAAAGAAATGCTAAGAGCTTGCCCTTAGAGATCAAGAATCTTGGGCTGAGGACATTTCATGTCTCCCAGACCTGGAATTTGTTTCAGATGCCAAAAAAAAGAGATCTTTAACATCCCTGTGTGGTTCCTAGGAGGTGTGGAGGCAGTTTCACTTTAATGATGCTGTAATTCTCAATTCCCACGTGAAACATCTGAAGATCTGGGTTCCTCCTTGTCAAAAATGTAACTGCAACAGGGATGCTTTAGAGCTCTACACAACTGAGAGCAAAGACAAAGATAGCGAAGGACAAAAATAAGCATTCAGTAGGTGACTGGCAAACTGAGGTGGCTGCACAAAAGCCCAAATCAGCTGTCTGTGGGTGTTGGTGCATTCAGAACTCGGCAGATACCCACTGTTGGCATGACAATAAAGAGGGAGAGTCATTTCTGCTGAGTGTGGAGGGAGATCCGAAGGTATTCTTGGTCATAATAATGCACCTGTTAGAGAGAGCCCTTGAAGGTGGCGAGATTTGACGTGAGGACAATTGTCCTGTCTCCCATTTTCCCTTCACTGTCATACTCAGAGGTTAAAACCTACAAATACGAGCCAGGGTTTGGGATACAGGGAGAGAGCTGCATCTTCTTTCAGGAAGAGGGTGAAGGGTGAAGAACTCCTGTGATTACACACAGATTTTTGTGGTCTTTGTGATGGAAATGGGACTTGTGAAAGGATCTTTGTGGAGCAAATGGGACGCCAAGTCTCAGGAGTATTCTTATATATCTTAAGGCAATCATTGGATGAAACCCCAAGAATTCAGCTCTGTTTCTTCCCAGAAGAGTGAGGATGTGCAAGTATTGTTTCTTATCTATAAAATTCTTTCTCTTGTCCTGCCAAGGTCCATCCAGCAGGACAGTCCAAGGCACTCTGCCTGCCCCTGGGCGGTGTTATGTCTTTATACTAAAAACTACGTGTACAACGTTTACAATACTTTCCCATACCCATCACCTATGTTAGACAATGAGCTCCTACTCTAAACCAATCTAAAAGTACCAGCGCCACAGCAGAAGATGGAGGCCAAGAAGAAGAAGGAGAAAGGCTGGACACACCCAGTTCCCTCCATCTTGCCTCCTGAACCCCATACCAAAACCCTAAAATCTACTTTTCTGCCCCGTGATAACTTCACTATCACTCTACCTAAACTGTCGTGGCTTGCTGATCTTCATACAAGGTTGGTAATTTGCTCCACGGGTCATAATCAAACCCACAGGTGCATCTTGGGCTCTGTGCCAGGGTCTCTGAACCCCCTGGCAGGGCTCTTGGCCATCCTGGACAGCCAGAGGGATGTTCTGGGTCCTGACAATGTCCCAGGATTTAATCTGAGCCTGCCTGCCTGCCTGCTAGAGGGTGTGTAAGCCAAGATTTAGTCCTGTGGTGGGTGGAAGAGCTCTGGCTCCAGCACCACTGAAACTCTGACACAGCACCGGTGGAGCACAGGCCTTGCAGATGAATGTGTGAAAAAACTCTTACAGCTCACCCACCTGAAATTAAACTCTTTTTAGGGGACGGATATTCACTTTTTCAATCAAGAGACATTTAGATGTTGCATGTCTGCACGACATATTTGAAATTGGATCTCATGGAAAGGTTTGGGCTGGAAGGGACATTAAAAATCAACCTGTCCCATCCCCTGCCATGGCAGGGACACCTTCCACCATCCCAGGTTGCTCCAGCCTGACCATGGACACTTCCAGGGATCCAGGGGCACCCACAGCTTCTCTGGCTGCCCTGTGCCAGAGCCTCACCTCCCTCACAGAGGGAAGAATTTATTCCTTTATGGATACGTGACCCCCTCATTTCCCAATCCGACCTGGCAGCATTCATGACCAGGTTCACAAATGCCATGAGCATGGTAAAGGTGTGGAGAACAGCCTGCCCTGGCTGCAGGCACCTCTTGGCCTTTCTGTCTCTTGTGATTGGCACCAACACAAAAGCAAAGTTTATTCTGCGTATAGGTGACTCCCAAAACTGTGTGTCACAGTGTGTGAGTGGGGGAACCCAGCAGAGAGCGCCTGATGCATGGCCACGCCACGGTTGTGGATCTTGTAAGGGGGAAATTGCAATTTCTAGTTAACCAATGTATATCTGGGAAGCAGCAGAACACGGGGCATCTCCTGTAGTTTTTCTCCTAGAGGAGAAGCCTGTGATTCACCTGCAGTTTCCCTCTCAGTGCAGCCTCTGCATTTACAGAACATAAACCAAAACATTTATTTTCTTGAGCAGAAATTTTTCCAAAGAAGGAATCTGTTGCAAGCAAACCAAGTGAGTATCAGTGATGAGGAGAAGGCTTTGAGATGGTCAAAGAATCCAAATTCATTGTGGAGTACAATTGCTTATATATTTATTCCTAGACTAGTAATATTTTACTACAGTGGTTGGGTTAATCATCACATAAACAAACTTGCACATTTTAAACACCTCTTGCTTGCAGAAGTCTGATGTAATTTTCTTTTTCCCCAGTAAACCAATCTGATTTGATCTTCTTGCAATCTTGGTTTAATCCTCAAAGTTCTGTTTGCTATTGCCAAGGCATGCTGCTATCAAATCTCTTATGCTAATAAGGTCCAAAGTACTCTCTGTTTTGTGTACCCCGAAAAGTGAGATCTCATCTCTTAATCATTACAGAACCTCTGAATCATTTAGGTTGGAAAAGAGCCCTCAGATCAGTGAGTCCAAACTTAATTAATGTTGGAATCAATGACATTTAAGGTCTCTTGCAGCACAAATGACTCCAGGATTCAAAGGTTCTGTGAATTTGGGCTCTGCGTGTGCACCATACTGGACTTAAAACACCCCAAGTGTTCCCTCCCAAAATTTTAGGCATGAAAATTTAAAGCAGCACAATGATCTAGCCAGATGGGGGTTTATGTTTGAAGGTTCCTGGGTTGTTTTCTTACAAAAAAGGGACATTCAGAGGCAGTAGGTCACGCAGACATTTCCTCCTCCAAGCAATCGAGAAGCAAAACTTGAACTCACCAACTTTTAGAGTACTCTTGTGAAAGCCAGGACATTGCTTTCACTATCTCTAAATGCCACAGAAAACCTGTTTTAATAGTTTTTAAACAGCTATCCTGGCTGTCTTTTTGTCTCATCTGTGTCTGCAAGGGAATAAGAAAAGCAGCCTAGGAATGGGGTGCATTGTTTTGTGTTATGAAATTCAGAGCAAAATCCTCATAAACCTGTGATTGTCTTTACATTTCATGTCATGGTGCAGCCAGATACACAGGATGAGTGCCTCTTACAGGTGCTCTGAGTAGTGGTGTTGATTCAGAGAAAAAGACTAAAATCTGTGGGAAATTGTGGGTAATGAGTAGATGCACAAATAAATAACACCTGTTTTGCATTACTGTATTGAATTATCAAACCTTACGTACTTAAAAAATCCCAAGAAAGAACAGAAGGGAATCAGGTGTTCATGACTTCCTTTATTGTTAAATAAAAGTGAGAAAGAAAAAAAGAAAAAGAAAAAGAAAAAGAAAAAGAAAAAGAAAAAGAAAAAGAAAAAGAAAAAGTTAAAGAAAAAGAAAAAGAAAAAGAAAAAGTTTTCATCTTTCATCTTCAGAATTCACTAAAAACATGGGAATCAGTTCTGGGCTACACCCACTCTCTGTGTCATTGACTGCTACAATCCTTTTATCCCATTCTTAATTAAAGAATTGTTGTGAAAATATTTGTTGAATTTCTGTCTGTAATAATGCTGCCTCTCTGCACATGAGGTTTCACCCAATACCGAAGCAAACAGAAGAACTCTTGGGAAAAAATTGCACAAGAAATTTGGAGGGGCATTTTGCATTTTAACCTTGTGAAAACACCATGACTTAACTGGAGTAAAATTAAACTGTGCCATACATGAAAGTCCTAAAGGAAGTTATATTTTATACTCTCACAAATAAAAAAAAAAGCTATTCAGAGAAGCTTGAATCAGATATTCACAGGCAGAACAGTTTACACAGATGTTAAATAATAGATGCACCATTGTACCTCAAGAAAACAGATAATTACTAATATTTATGGCAGCATCCCAACTGCAGGTAAGCTCCTTCCCATTTACTGTTTATGAAGGGGTTTGGACCTTCCACCCCTGCCTGTGTTGGTTATCCCAGTTCTAAAAGTTGGCAAATTGGAAGATGGAGTCTGTGCTTTGTACAGATCTCCCATTTCAACCATCCGGGTGGCTTTGAAGCTGCTTTGACTCTGTCCCCTTGGCAAGATTGATTCACTCTCAGACCAAAAAAAAAAAAAATAGTCGAAATCTAAAAATGCTTCAGTCTAAAAATGTAGGCCTGTATCTTATTAGCACCTTGAATCTAACACTTGAGTTGTTTCCATTTATACCTGTTGCTTTTGCACAGGTATGTGAAAGTATTTGGCAATATCACAGTTTCACACCAAGTGAATTCATGACCTGGAACAGCATATCAGGTCTTTTTTTAAGCTTTGTTACCTAAAAAAAAAAAAAAAAATCAAAATGCCATATTTTTATATGCTTTGTTCCTTCTGCTTTCAAGCTGTTATCAGGACAACTTGTCAGCAGTCTGCTCTGTGGACAGGTGAGGGAAGAAGTCTGCTGATGTGAAGACAGCACTTGCTCTAAAATAGAAATATGATATATAAATAGTTGTACCCTGAGACAGAGCTTGCGTTCAGTGGCTCACATGCACGTCAATGTATTAAAATGATTTAGGAAAATTTATAGTATGTTACTCCTTTAAGCTCCTGAAATTTTCCCAAGTGCTAAAATCTCAAACAGGGGAGATTAGCATTTTTAATTTTGCCATATACATGTATATAATTGCATGCCTACCCCTTGACATGTATACCCAATCAGCATTTAAAGCTATGATTTCCCCTGAGGGGTATTGTACTTAGAAACTGCAGAAATAAAAGATGGTCAGCACATCACAAGCAGGAGAGCTGCAGACAAAAAAACCCACCAGGTTTACCCAGAAACATCTTGCACAGAGAAGAAAAGTCAACTTTTTAACATATTTAAAATAAAAAAGTGACTATATGGAGACAGAAAAAAGAATTTTGACTGCTAGAAGTGGACCCACTGCTTTATTGGCCAATTTGGGCTGGACCATGGTGTGATGTGAGGGCCAAACTGAAATGTGACAAATTAAATGAATGCAAATTAAATAAATTAATCCAGCAAGGATGGTGAGAGCAATAAATTGATGCACTGGGCACGACTGAAAGCACTTAGACTTGAGCTGTAAAACCACGGAGGGAAGGTAGATCCCATCACTGCAGGCACCTCATGGCAAATCAAAGACCAAATCTCAGAATGTGCTGAGGGATCCTGACCTTAAGGGAGGGAAGAAAAGCCATTTGGAGGCATTCTTGGGGCAGTTCTTAAGGGGAGTTGCTGAACTATTCCTTTCCCTGGAGTCATCAGAAGACATAAGGAAGGCTGAGTCTGTCCCAGACAAAGAGCCAGCTGCCTTCCCTGCTTCCCTGAGTTTCCATAATAATCCTGGGTAGAAAGCCAAGAGGAACAGAGTCTACTTCCTTGTGATAAATTCCTTAAATTAGCATATGCTCAAAATCGTCCTGGATTGCCATATTGTGCAAAGTAAAAAATTATTCTGCAATTTTACAAGAAATCAGATCATTCTTTTACTATATATATGTATCAGTATTTCTCTGTCACGGGCTTTCTTCCCATGCAGTTTACTTTTTAAAAGCACAGAAAAATTTGATTAAGTATGTGATGACAATACAGAAACTGTTAAAGTCTAACATCAAAGGGAGGCATGTTTACATGTGGAAAGCAAAACAAAAATAAAAAACACAGAGCCTTTCTCTATTGGTCCTTATAAATTAGACAAGATTGGGATTTACTGTGGTAATCCCAACCTATTGCATGTCATTATCTAGATAGTTTGGTTATAAATATGCCACTCTCCATGACATCTGACATATTTTGTTTTGTGGAAAGAGGATGAGAAGTCCTAAACCATGTTGCATTTATGCTTGTGAGGAAGGAAAATCATTACCCTGCCCCCTGAACTGCTCCTGAATCTTTCCCTGTCCCCTAAACTGCATATCAGAATCTGGGGGTGGTAAATGAGGAGCACATGAGTGATGGACAGGATCCAGGAGAAGCCAACCATGCAAAGCTGCTGCAACCACCCACCAGCAGAAAAAGAAAAAACATAGACACCATCATTTATTGGAGATTTCTTACTGGGAGGCACCAAAACACTCATGCAGACAATTCTCTCTAGAGTAATTTTCTGTCTGCCAGGGGGTTTGACGGTTCCTACGATTCCTAAAATTCCAGCAATGTGGCAATTTAGAACGGCCAGACCAGGCTGTGTGTCCCCTTGAGTAAAGTTTTAAAAGGATGTGGAGCACTGGGGGTGCTGTCCTCTGTCTTTCCAGTCAGAATCAGGGGTTTAGGAAGGAACAGGTGAAAGTGTGGCCAGTGCCACCCTCCAGGTTTTGCCTCCTGCGATGGTGGATAAACCTTTGGGAAGCCTTTGGAAGTGATGGGATTCACCTGAGGAGCATTGCTGGGCCTGTTCCAACATGGAAGAATTAATTAGGGATGTCAGTGTTGGTGGCAGCATTTGCTAGAGTGGCTGTGGCCTGGTGTAACATGCAATAATGAGTAGAGTCAGGATCCTGGATTTTAGGGGAACAAACCTGTTGACTTTTAAGCAACTAGTGGATGGGATTCCTTGGGAATCCACTGTCCTTGGTGAAAAAGGAGGAAAACCCAGCCAGGAATTTTTAAGGGCATTTTTGAAAGTGCAAGTGGTCTCGATTCCAACATGCAAAAAATTGGGCAACAGAGGCAGAGACCAGCATGGCTCGGGAAGGACTTTTTGGGTCAAACTAAAAGAAGGAAATATCCCAGTAATGGGACCAGGGATGTCTGTACTGGGAAGAATACAGGGACACTTGCCTGCGTGTGGAGAGATGGGGTTAGGAAAGGTAAAGCACAGCTGGAACAGAATTTGGCAAGGAATTTTTATAACAATGAGAGCTTTTACAGAGTACACTGGCCAGAAGATGTGTGTGAAGGAAAAGGTGCCCCCCTTGGTGCCCTGTCAATAAGACAGGAAAGCAGGTGACAGCCAACATGGGGAACATCAAAGTGCTCAGCAAATCTTTGTCCCTTGGTTTCCAACCGTAATCCATCTTCCCACATTGCTCAAGTCCCTGGAAATCAAGACAGGGCCTGGAGGAGTGAGGTTGGTGCCATCACAGGAGAAAGTCAAGCTTGAGATGGACACGAACGTGCACAGACCTGCGGATCCTGACAAGGTGCATCCTGGACTCCAGAGGGAATGGTGCAGTGTCCCAGACACTCTCCATGACATCTGGCCAGTCGTGACAGACAGTGATGCCCTTGGTGGCTGGAGAAAGAGAAATAACCCATTGTTATACAGAGTAGAAAGGAGACCTCTGGGAACCACAAACCCAAATTTACACATTTTTTTAAGTACCTGCAGAAGTGGTGACTCGGCCACATCCCTGGACAGCCTGTTCCATGACAAGGACTTACACCAAAATATCTTTTTCCTCTTTGAGAAAGGTGTGCCAGATGTTGATATGTTCCTGTCCCCTTCCTCTTCTTGGGAACATGAAGCCTTTAGATACCTACATAACTCAGGACTCTTCAAAAGTTATTAGAAAGTAGTGTGGAATTGTTTTATTTTCCTAAGGAAATGTGGAGCCCAGGATATTTGCCTCCATTCCAAAATACCTCCTTCAAACCACAGTCATAGATGTAAAACTTGTCACTGGCCTGCCTACCCCTGAAACTACCACATCAGGAGAATCCTTGACTTTCTTTAATGGTTCCTTCCCATTAGCTTTGGATTACCTTGCTGAATCTGCCTGGTGAAATGATTTTTTTAATTATTATATTTTATATTTTTATTTTCTGGGTCTTTTTCTTGCCCTGTTTATTACTGCAGTGAAAGACTACAAAAGCTGAAATCACTGCCTTCAAGAAGCACTGGCAAAATCACAGCATTTTTTGAACAGCCTACATGAATGTCTTTAACTAATCACATTTTTTGATGGATCTCATAGTTCTGAGCACTCTGCAATTATGTGTTTAACAAAAAGAATGATACTTACAATTTGTATACAGTGACTAATGTGAGACATTTCACAGATATTTCATTTTACAGCTGATGTAGCTGATTTGAAAAGAAATGTTCTTATTCTTCCCCTTTCCACCTTTAAAAAAGCTAAAAAGAGAGATTTGAATAGGTTTCCTGCTTTGTGAATACTTTCATGGCTATGTTTATCCAAAGAAAATATTAGTATTTCCATTCTTATGAAGTATAGAGCATAGAAAATACAAAAGGAAAATAAAATAAGCTCCAACTTTCTTTTATATTTTTCTCCTTTGGATAACTCTTTCAGAAAAAAAGAAAAAGAAACTGTAGGAAACACAATTTTTTTCTTCCTGCATAGTTATAAGGGTGTGAGTTTATGCAAAATAAGCAATCATCTATTAATAATACCTGAAAATATTATTTTTGTCCACTAACTTTAGTGGACATAGTTATAGTGGACATAGTATAGTGTCTTTTTCATCATGGAGAGTAAAATGATCCTGTAGTGGAAAGCAGATAATTCCTTAAGTGTCCTGCAATCACAAGATATCTGAATTTTTCAATAATATTTGGGGTAGAATTTCCTGGTTTTCATCCTATTTCGTGGCGGGAAGAGGAACCCACAACGGAGCAGGATTGATCTCAGGATTCGTGACCTCGTGGGAGAGGCCTGAAGCAGCCAGATGTTCTGGAAGGGCTGACACCACAGAAAGAGACCCACGCAGGGGCAGGATGTGCCTGAAGGACTGATCCCGTGGAGGAACCACTCACAGCAGCCCTTTCCTGAAGGACTGACCCCGTGGAAGTGACCCATGAGGGAGAAATCCATTCCTGAAGGGCTGATTGTGTAGGAGGAGCCCACATGAGGAAAATTCCTGAAGGACTGACCCCATGGAAATGATCCATGATGGAGAAATCCATTCCTGAAGGACTGAACCTGTGGGAGAGACCCAGATGTGAGCAGAAGGTTCCTGAATGACTGACCCCGTGGAAGTGATCCATGATGGAAAAATCCATTCCTGAAGGACTGAACCTGCGGGAGGGACCCACATGAGGAACTCACAGAAGGTTCCTCAAGGACTGACCCTGTGGAAGTTATCCATGCTGGAGAAATCCATTCCTGAGGGACTGACCCTGTGGGAGGGGCCCACATGAGGAACCCACAGAAAGTTCCTGAAGGACGGACCCCGTGGAAGTGATCCAAGCTGGAGAAGTCTATTCCTGAAGGATTGACCCTGTGGGAGGGACCCACATGAGGAAAATTCCTGAAGGACTGACCCCATGAAACTGATCCATGCTGGAGAAATTCATTCCTGAAGTGTCATTGTTGCTGCTTTTAATGAAGGGATGGGACTATTTGTGGGCTAAGAACAATTTATTGCTCAGATGATCATCGTGAACATGAACATTTTAAAGGAGCAAGCATTTTGCCATAGCTCAAGGGTAGTCACAAGTTTCTTCATTACAAGGAAATACAGATATTTCTAACTGAATAGAGAGTTTATAATAATAAACCACAGGGTTTATTTTGCTTTTCTAACATTTCTATCCTTTACTTACTTCTGTGGCAATGTGGGTACTCTTGTCCAATGGCTTCTGTCTCACATGTACACAAATGCTCCTGCTATAACTTCTAAACTCTTAACATATTCTACACAACCACACTCCTGCATTGCAAACCCTTCACCATCTTACCCAATGCAGTTTCTCACTTAAGGCATATTCTTACAACCAGAGAAATATAAATTTATGGTTTTCCTGCTGTGTATATTATTGCTTGTTTTCTGTGTATTATATTTTTACATCATTTCACATCATTATACGTACGTGGTGTTTGTGAGGTCCCTAGGATGAGGTGAGAGATGAGGAATCTGACTCTGTGTTCTCAGAAAGCTGATTTATTATTATATTATATTATATTATATTATATTATATTATATTATATTATATTATATTATATTATATTATATTATATTATATTATATTATATTATATTATATTATATTATATTATATTATATTATGTTATGTTATATTATATTATATTATAATGCTATACTAAAACTATACTAAAGAGAGAGAAAGGATACAAACAGAAGGCTTAACAAAAATGAATAATGAAAACTCATGACTGACTCAGAGTCTAACACAGCTGATGGTGATTGCTCATTAATTAAAAACAATTCACATGAAACCAATCAAACAACCACCTGTTGGATAAACGATCTCCAGCCACATTCCAAGGCAGCAAAACAGGGAGAAGCAAATGAGATTGTATTGTTTTCCTTTTTCTCTGAGGCTTCTCAGCTTCCCAGGAAAAGAAATCCTGGGCAAAGGGATTTCTCAGAAAATATGACAGATCCGATTGGTAATGAATTAAACTGGTTTCCTCAAATCCAGTCTGCTCTGCCCATGGCTGCAGCTGCTGAGGGATCTCTCCCTGCCCTTATCTTGATCCTTTTGTTGTATTTTCTCTCTCCTGTCCAGCTGAGGAATGAGAGCAGCTTTGGCAAGCACCAGGTGTCCATGTGTGTTCAAATAATTACAATTTTCCTTTGCCCACTTCTCTTTCATGCCCCAAAGCTTTCTTTGTCCAGTACAAACGAATGAAGTGAAACAGGATGACTGAAATTCAAGGATATAATGAAATTAATGAAATTCAAGTGAATATGGTAATTAAATGTTGGATATAATGTCATATATTTCACTTACAGGCTTTCCAGTAGTGATTAAGTAGCAATTTCTGTAGCTGATTAACACCTTTTCTATTTCAACTAAAAAACTACAGTTTTTCTGTCATCCAGACATTTCATCCTGTAAATGAATCATCAGACTAAGACCTTATTCCATTTTGTAACATTATTTCCTTGATTTTTCTCAAGAAAAAAAATAAGTCACAAAGAAATTTTAGAGTGGCTCATGGCTGTGGTTTCTTGGCACTTTTAAAGCTAAAACTTAAATGGACTAGACAAAACTTTCTATCACACCATTAAGTGTAATTTAACATCAGAAGGGACTGGATTTTCCTCTGAAGTGGGTATGTTAAGGCAATCCTAGGCCCATGATTGACCAGCAGTTCAGTGGAAATTCCAGGAAAGGACTTGACCCTGAGATTAGTTGAACTGCTGAAAGAATGGTTTTTATCCTTTCCAAATCAGAAATACTGAATCCAAGACTCTTTGGCCTGAGACATTGCTTTGACATCTCTCACTTGTCTTTACAGAAATTACAGTTTCAGGTCCCTGTATAAATCTAGTGGCATTTCTCCAGATGAGTGAAAATGTTTTTTGGTTTTGGTTTGTTTTTTTTTTTTCAAAGAGAACCTCTAAATTGTGAAAAGAACTTTCTTCTTCAGCTAAAAAAGATAGTGGTAAAATGATTGAAATGGATAATAAAAATAGTAGAGTAGAAAGGAATTTTTGCTTCACTTTGCTTTCTCCTCTTAAACTTCTGTTATTCCTGTCAATATTTACATGTGTTCACTACATAAATGTTTATAAGGTGTGTTGATATTGCTCCTTACCTCATAGATCCATCCAAATACATAATTAATTGACTCATAAAGTGTTATAAATCAATTGTACCATCAGCACAAACTCAAATGCACGGCACAACATTACTAAACCTGTACCTTGAAAACACAAATTATTGTCTTTCAATATGCATGCTCATAAAGTAATAGGGGTAATTGACCTTATTCTGGGGTCCCAGAAGTGATTATCAGTATTTCATTATCCTGAATTATCTCCTCAGAGGTGTTTTGTACAGTACTACAGAGTGCAGAATTTTTTTTTTTTCCCTAAGGCAATAAGTCATTTTTCACTCAGTTTATGATCTCTGGCCCACGGAAATCAGAGGACCTGTGTTTATTTAAATGTCTGGCCACTGGTCTGTTCTTAGATGACTGCCATAGTTGTCTCAGTGCAATTGCCCACATGAAATCTCCATGGTTTCCTGCTGTCTGCTGTGGTGTCAAACACCCTTGATGCAAAGCTGGTTGAAAAATATTCCTTAATGTGCAGAATTTTCAAATCTAGATAAGTACAGAGAAGTCACTGTTCCCTAAGGATCCACAGATCCTGATAAAACAGCTTGTAAGATAAGTCCAGATCATAATTTCCTCCCATGAATCAAAGTAAATTCTTTCTTTTCCTTTGGAAAATAAAAAATGGATTTTGTGTTCAAGAATACTCCATGTTAGTAGGAGAAATAAAATGCCTGAAATGTTTGCGTGTAGCAGTTACTTTATAGTTATGGAAACATGTTTTCTGGGAAGAGACAATATGTGCTGTCTTTTAAATTAGTTCCTTTAGTAAAGCTCTTTTTTCTCCTTTTGTCTCATTTTTTTTAGTTTTAGAAGCTGTAATTTCTGTGAACTGCGTGATCTTGTGAACCCAGCAAGTCAAGCCACTACAATGCCATTGCTATTATTAAGTATTGAAAGTTTTGCACTTTTTTTTCCCTTTGTTTGGCTTTATTTCAGTGACTTCATAAGCCAAAAACAAAACAAAACAGAAAAAATTACAACTTTGAATTAGACGTATATTGCAAACCCTATTCCCATTTCAAGCATAATAACCATAGATAAGTTTTTGAAATTTTAAAACCCCATAAATTTTAAATATTTAGGTGGCAACCTCAAGACAATGCCTTTACTAACAAGAAAGACTTTGAGCTAGAAGTATTCAAAGTCTAGAAATAAACAGGATGTCTTTGAAATAAAACTGTTTTAGTGAGGAAGACATTATGTCAAACATCTGTCTGCACATTTTCTAGGCATCCATTTTATGAATCATATAATGACTATCATATAATATATATGATCATATACATCATATATGATCATATAATCACTATCATATCCATAGGGTTCTTTTAAGTTTTGGTGGGTTTTTTTTGCAAGTAGTAAAATTAAGTTCTGGTAGATTGTCACAAAGTTATTCACAGTCTGTTTTGGTTTGATTTGGGACTTTTTAGTTGTTTTTTTTGGGGAGGTTTGTGTGGTTTTTTGTTTGCTTTTTTGAAGATCAGAGACTTGTCTTGATTTACAATCCATGCTAGGAGTCAGTAAAACATTTCTATCTCCATTTCTATCTCCCTTTCTATCTTCCTCCAGAGGAAGGGCAAGGGGCAGTGGGGAAAAGAGATGCAGAGGAAATTCCATCTGGATATGAAGAAAAACAACTTTACTGTGAAGGTGTCAGAAAATTGAAACAGGCTGGCCGTAGAGGCTGTGGGTTTCTTCCTTCTCTGGAAATATTCAAATCCTGCTTGGGCATTCAAAACCATCAAAAACTGCCATGGACATTCAAAACCGTCCTGTAAATCCTGCTCCAGGTGAACCTCCTTGATCAGGGAGGTTGGACAAGGTGATCTCCCTTTCAACCCCAGATATTCTGGGATTCTGTGATTCAGATACCACACCACGTTTAAATAAAACCCACAAACCAAGAGCGACAGAATGAAGATAATTATGTTATTAATAAGAATGTTATTAGTGAACACTTCGTGTTGAAATATTAAAAATTAAAATCAAATTAAATTGCCATGAATATTATTGATATTGTATTTGAATCACAATCCTTCTTTAATCACTTGGATTTCATGGCAGACAGACTTATCATGAAACTTTTATGTTCAAATTGCAATTTTGTCTGTTTGTTTGTTTTGTTAGGGTTTTATGTTGTTGCTGTTTAAGCTGATCTCAAGTATATCTCAAAATATTGAGATAGAAGATATTGAGATATTTTAAATAGACTGGAGTTAGTCCAAAGAGCAGTGTAGTAAGCCCATCCTGTTAGTTAATAGGCAGGCACCATCCCTCTTGTGCATGTTTGTAAAAAGGAGCAGAATAAAAATATAAAAAAATACCACACAGTGCTTCTTGCTCAGGATTCACAAGTGCCATACAGAGAAAGCTGGAAATCTTTGTCTTGTGCCCTTTTTTACAGATTGTTACTGACCTGTAGCAAAAAAGAAGTGATGTCTGTTGCTGAGTTTACATTTATGGCCTGACCCACCAAACAAATTTTGTTTTCCATTGTCTTTCACTGACTTTGAGTCACATTCCCATCATGTGCATAGACCTCCCACACAAATCAACCTCTAAACTCTTTTATTTTACCATTCAAATGTTGTATACACATATTGCAGGAGAGAATCTGACACTTAAAATAATGGATTAGAGGAATTCTGCAAATAAGGAGACAACAAATGAATAATCTGTCATTTTTTGTGATATTATTTTGTGTTTAACTCTAAGAAAAAGAGGGCATTATAATAGAAAAGTCTAATCATCCACATGATCTCTGTGTTAATGACCAAATACTGATCTGAAAATTATTTGCTTAGGAAGTAGCAAAGCTAAGATCAATGTTTTAATTTCTTCCCTGGATGAAATATTTGCCTAGACGACTGTGTGGTAAAAGTTTTTCCCTTTCAGAGATACTTAAAAAATTTTATACTACTCCTTATCTTGAAGATAATGACATGAAAATTTACTACATACATTTAAAAAAAAATACTGCACAAGACAACAAAGACTGGAAAACATTAGAGGTGTTATTTGCTCAACCTGGATCAGGTGGGATTAGAAGCTGAGACTGTTTTACATTACATTTTTATCTGTCATGGTTTTAAGTGCTTTGTGAAATAATGTGTATAATTTCTACCCATAAAGAAATACATTGTGTAGAATGATGCCTTCAGAAGAAATGAATGGCAGTTTCCAATTAAGACTAAGTGCCACCAAAGAACTCCCCAGAGATCGCCCCAGAAATGTTCCCTTTGTCTCATTGACACGCTGCAGATGTTCTGCCCCAGCTGAGGAAAGGGTGGAAAATGCAGAAAACGTCCAACAGTGTTGCTATACTTTATTATTATTATTATTATTATTATTATTATTATTATTATTATTATTATTATTATTATTATTATTATTATTATTATTATTATTATTGTTGTTGTTGTTGTTGTTGTTGTTGTTGTTGTTGTTGTCGTTGTTGTCGTTGTTGTCGTTGTCGTTGTCGTTGTCGTTGTTGTTGTTACATCTGAGGGCCAATATTGCCCTCCTAGTACCTGAATTTCCAATGGAGAAATAGTAAATGTTTCAAGAGTCTTCTCCTGAGAAAGAAGAGAATACAGAGAGAAAACAAAATTTATCATAAGCAGAGAGGTTTTGCCCCAAGAGGACTTTTACATCTGAAAAGTGGCTGGTATTGCTTTTGAAGTGGAAAAATGCAGCACTGTATTTCAAACTTCATGGCTCATATTATCTCAAAATCCTGGCAAAGGGCAAAAATTCGAAATGAAAGGTCACCACAGAACCTCTGGGAGTAGAATATTCACACTTGTGAAATGGGTATTATGCCTGCTCTGCAGTGGACACCAAAGTATTTTTGCAATATCTGCCAAAACAATTCCCTTTCTAAAGGACTGCAGGTGCTTCATCCTCACTCTGAAAACAGCTGCTCTCTACACTAAGCTACTCAAAATACTGTATTTTCTCATCAGAAACCCAAAGTGGTCATAAATTGGCTTCAAATTTGCCTCCTTCACTCGAGATCCTTGGTGATACATCATTTACAACAAAACCCTTGGCTTGAGAAGGGCAAATTCTCGTCTAGATCAATCACTCTGACAAACAAACAAGATTACATCTGTTGGTATTTGCTTAGTTATTCAAGCCCAGGCTTTGGCCAGTAATTTTATGGGAAAAAAAAAAAAAATTTAGCTGATCATGCCTCTACCACATAGCATTGATACATTCCAGCTATTCCAGACTGCCATTAGTTTGGTCCAACTGGCTTTGGACTGTTCTTTCTGAACCCAAACACTTTTTATGGTGCCTGCAAAGACAATTCTTTTATTGCAGATCAGATTTTGGTTGAAGAGGTTCTACCTGCCTTATGTGGTTTTTTTCGTACATTAATTTTTCACTTTTTTTACTCAAGCTTCTGTGGTAACCTGTCAAAAGCTGCTGCTAAATTATTATTTTCTCCAAAGTCAGACTATAAAGGGTGTCCCAATCTCTCTGGGACTCTGATCCCAGCAATGCCATAATTCTGATGTGCCCAGCTTTGGCTTTGGCCAGCAGAGAGGTTTTTTGTCGATTTTTTGGCCACAGCCTAGAAAAGCTCTTTGAGGGCAATTCCCCTCAGCCCATGCCAGGCAGGGGAGCTCTGGGCTGGAAAAGCAGAGTTCAGACAGAGCCAAAACCATTGCTGGGTGTCAGAGCTCACCAAAACAAACCCAGGAATTTCTGCTCCAAGCAAATGAGAGTTTAGGGATTCTGCTGGGTTTGATGGCAGTCGAGCATTCCCAGACACCTGACTGTCCAGATGGAGATGTTGGAACATGGATAATCCTGATAAATTAACTGTATGGGAAGCAGAGATGAGAGATGGATGAACACCTCCTACCATCTTTAAAAACATTTTAAGGGAAACAAAACTTTAAATTTCGGAATTAAATTCAATAAATAAAAAAAAGCAGCAGAGAACATAACCTAATTTTCATTAATATCATGAATGAAAGGAGTGGTGGAAATAGCATTTTCAGGGAAGCATTAAACCCATCCTAATGACACTGATTCAGAAATTTTATTTTATTTTTGCCTAATCACACAAGGCTGAAATTAAATGACACTTTATCTAATACTGGTTATACAATGTCACATTAACAGACAGCTCACTTTTTCTTCTTTTGTTCTTTCTTTCATATTTTCTTACTTTGGGTTTCATCTGTTCTGTGAATTCTTAAGGATTCATGCATTAAACCAAAATCTTTCTACAAAATCTGAGAAAAGAGAAGCCATCTGGCACTTTGAAAGGTAAGAGCACATCCAGATGAAAATTTTTCTCTGATTAGAAATTACTTATTCAACAGTAATGACTAGTATTGGATTATTAGTTCAGGAAAACATATACATATAAACATAAACATTAATATACATATAAATATGAATAATGTAAAAATATAAATAACTATAACTATAACTATAAATATAAAATACATCTATCTATATAAATATGACTCGGCATTATTTCTATCTGTATTTTATTTTCACCATGAAAAGAAGTTAAATTTAAAAAAAAAACTGAAACCAAGTAAAATTACTTTCTGAAGGAGTTTCAATCACCTTTTAAAATTTATTCCACCATCTTGTCTAAAATTTTAACTAACTCTATCCAGATTTTAATTAAGCAGGAACACAAAATACAATAAAAATATTTTCCATAGATTTTGAGAAGAGTTCACTTGGTTCTACATAGAAACTTCTCAAGACCTACTTCTCTAAAAACATCCAGTCTCCTCTCCTGCCGCTGTAAGATATGAGTTGCACATGTTTTGGTCTGTGTTGGTGATCTTGAGAAAACAGACTGATTTGGGATGAGAAAAGTGGAAAAAAACAGGAGCAGTGTTGGGGGCTGATAGCCAAACACAAACCATTTACAGCTTGCCACAAACACAGCTCCCAGGAAACAGAAACTGTGTGTCCAGGGTCAGCTGATAGATTTTATGTTGGGAAACATTCCAAATTCACCATTCCATAAGGACGGAGTGGTGACGTTTTTAAATTATTTTTCAAATTTCTTTTTTTGATACATAAAGTTCAACAAAGCAATGAATACAGTTGACTGACAGTGGCTCATTTACAGAGTATCTATATCTTAATTAGAATTTTTAATTAACAGGAAAAACATAATTTTGTTTACTCAGTCCATTCCCGTCTCCACAGGCACTGCTGAAAGATGCCAGGATGAGGACAGGAAAGAATTAGGTGGTTTTTCCTTCCAGAGGTGAATACAATCACTTTTCCAATCCATACCACTTCTTTCATCCACAATGTATCATTTCAAGGTGATGAATTGTGTACTACCTTAAACTTCATCTTTTTGTGTTCATTTAAAAATATCTATAACCTGGTTCCATTTGATAACAATTTTCTAATTAAATAACAAACTAAATTGCAGTTTTCTACCCAAAAAAAAAGGTATGGATTTATTACTTTCATTTAATGACTTTGTAGAATTAAATTTATATTTCAGACTTAGTCTCTTTTCATCTGTAGTGGAACTGTAAAAGTTAGATTTACATCTTTGGATTTTTGAAACACTAAAGTCTTTATTAGTTGTGAATTTGGGTTGATGTGTTCCTTTGGCTTATGATAAATTCTTCAAACCCTGGTTTAAATTAATTAATTTAAAAGCAATTTAAACAGCTTTAAACAGCAATTAATTAATCCATAGTATGTTTTGTTGTTGCTGTTATGGTTTAACTCCAACAAGCAGCCAAGAACCATCCAGCCTTTCAGTGTTTTTAGAATTCCCTAAAAATGCTGCTCTTACAGTTTATTGTTGTTAGATTCAATGTAAGTAAAGTAATACAACTAAGTATTTCTCTGCTCACTCCGATACCTAAATCTTACATTTAAAACACCAGATAAAACAGAAATACCCAACAACCCAACCCATCCAATTCACCTTCAACTCAGCAAAAAGAAATTACTGTAGAAGCCATTTTATGGGAATGATGAAAATTTGTGTCTCCCTTTCTCCATTTGAGGAACATTGTGTATGGCCTTAGAATTCTGGAATCATTCAGGTTGGAAAATCCCTCCCAGCCCATGGAGTCCCAGCTGGGCCCAGTCCCCACCTTGTCCCCAGCCCAGGGCTCTGAGTGCCACCTCCAGGGGACACCTGCAGGGCTGGGCACTCCAAACCCCCCAAGGCAGTTCCTGAGCCCCCTTTCCATGGGGAAATTCCTGCTTTGCCCACCCTGAGCCTGCCCTGGCCCAGCCTGAGGCCGTTCCCTCTGCTCCTGTCCCTGGTCCCTGGAGCACAGCCTGACCCCCACCTTGTTATAACCTCCATGCACTTGCAGAAAACAAAATATCTATAAAAGTACTTAGAAATTACTAGATACTCATAAAATAATTATAAAATACGTATAAAATTACTAGAAATATCTAGAAAATTACAAATGTAGAATATGATGAATCCGTCACTAGAAGTTGCCCTCTGAGATTCTGAGAAACCCACAATAAAGAGGAACACTGACTCACTTGATCACATGAAGCAGATTAACACAGGTCTGGTCAGACCCTTGATGGGTTGAAGGCCCAAGTGAAAGAAAAGGCCGAAAAGACTGAGGCTTCCTGCTCATGAGTGAGATGTGCTGCACCTTCTCATTCCCTCCTCCATACAAAGTCAACAGACACATTGCATGTAAGCCGGCATGCAGTGCAGCTTCCAATTTTTTTAATATCTCTTACTTATTGGCCACACTGCTGCCTGCATTGCCAAGCTGTAAATTATTTGTTGCTATAAATCAGTGTTATTTTTGCAAAAGCTTAAAACAGCGTGCACTCTTCTTATGTTTCATCCTCCGTGATTCCTGTAAGCATGTATAATAAATGTTTAGAATCTTCTTTCTTGAGGGAAAAAAACCACCAAAACACAAATCCATGTTCCTGGTGATAACCACACCAACTCTGTGTACTCTATTCCTGCCAGTTCCTTGTAACAGTATTAGAATCACACTCTTGAGCTCAATCCTACCAAAGATGATAAGCTATGCACATAAAATCCCCTCAGTAAGTTTCTTTAATCAGATTTTAGTTTATCATTCCTCATCAGAATTAAAATGTGATTATTGTAAATGGCTCCCTTGCCTTTCTGGGCAAAGCAGAGAGTGTTTAAAATTTTATTCAAACAGAGTGAAAACAACAGGGGATGCAAAAGCTGCTGTAGAGAGGAGGCAGAACAGCTGTAGATGCTCATTGAATATCACCAATAAAAATTATGATGGTGCTGTTTAGGCAACTTTTCTTTGACCAACCTGATCACAAAGCATTATAAACTGACATTTAGGTATTTTATAACAAGGGAAATCTTTATTCACACCTTATGTTCATTTTTGGTTTAAGTTTTGCTAGCCACTTGTTATATTTTATTGTATTCTACGTCCATTTTTCAATGGGTTTAGTGAAAAAGTGTTGAGAACTGCATCTTACAATGTTTCTAGCAGTGATTCTGAGTAAATATCTAGGGAAGATGGACTGTAAAAAGTGCTGGTGGGTTATATTTTAATTTTGTCCTGCTTTCAATGAAAAATGGGCTGCCCATGGAAGCATAAATTCCCTGTGCTCCTGCAGATTATTTAAGTGCAGGAGTGCTCTATATGGTAATGACATAATAGTAATTTATATGAATAGCTAAAAGCCAAAATATTAGCCAAATTTCTCTTACCCTTAACATGAAGCAAAATCTTGCAGGAAAGTTTAAACTGCTTCATAGAGAAGCAAGGAAATTCAGCCCATACTGCAACAACTTTTTTTACTCTTCATGAAAATTCTGTTGAAAAAGAAATTATCTTTTATCATCAGGCTACCTTGTATTTATTGCTGTTCATATTAATGTTGCCGGTATTGATATGTAATTAAAAGTGTCTTGCTTCAGTTTACGCTAAAATTGTAACGCTCGCTTTCTTTCTTAAAGGTTAATATTCACACTTTTTCTTGACTGTTTTGCTTTAAAAGTTCACTTCAATAAAACCTGTGAAGTGTAGCCTGGCCTTTTTCTTCTTCTTCTTTTTTTTTTGTTTTTTTTTTTTTTTTACTTTTTCCCTGAAGGAAAGGAAAATAGTTTACTCCTGTACTAAATTGAATTGAAAGTGGATGTATCAAATATATCAGTGAAGGTAATGTCAAGCAACATTCTTCTGCTGATGTATTCAGTGAAATCTGTTTAAGTGACAGATATTTCACAGTGACCAACTCTCCTGAAGCAGTTTTAGTTTTTCTGATAAAGTTTTTCTGTGGAGAGGGACCTGGGGGTGCTGCTGGGGACAAGGTGGCCATGAGCTGGCAGAGGCTCCTGGGACCAGGAGGGCCAGGGGTGTTAATGTTCAGGAACGCCCAGTCACAGAATGATCATATGCAGGTGCTTCTATTGAAGAGCTCTGAGTGTCAGGGGTACAGACCCAAATCTGACCAGACATGGTTTGGAGCCAAACATGTTTTATATTCTATCATTATATAACATACATGTTCATTTTTGAACTTACATTGTTCTATTGTATACATTGATTTCATCCAAGCATGGATTTCTCATGATCTCCCTCAAACCCCTAACATAGTTTCTCATGATTCTTTAAACAATAATTATATCTCATCACATCTAACAATCACATCATTTATCACATACTGACTACAGAGGTGCAGTTTCACCTGATCTAGCAAACACAAGGCCTAACATTTCCCAGGGCCTACCTTTAACACTTTCCCAGGGCCCGCTAAGCCTAACTTTCTTTCTAGCTCCCCAAATTTTCTGTGATTTTAAAATCTTTAAATACCAGGATGACCCTGAGGTGCCCTGAGAGTGGGAGCAGGCCAGGGAGGGGCTGCTGCCCCTGGGCCCTGCCCAGCTGAGGCTCCTCTGCAGCGCTGGCTCCAGCCCTGGGCTCCTCAGCACAGGAGACACCAGGAGCTGCTGCAGAGGCTCCAGGGCAGGCACACACAGGATTTGGGCTCTGCAGCATCTCTGGGCTGGCCAGAGCCTGCAGGAGCTGGGCTGGCCAGGCTGCAGAAGGGAACACCAAGAGGGGTGTAAGGGACGCTCTGAAGTTTCCTTCATTGGCCTCACGATGGTCGCAAGGGCCCTGAAGGCCCCGTCAGGAGCCCTGGCCTGGCTGAGGTGGACGTGTTCTGGGTGTTATCCCAAGGGATCGTTTGCAGTGTGCTCACTGTGCCTTCACAGAGCCCTGCTGGGAACGGGTTCTGATTGATGGGGCCTTGTCCTCACACGCCTGCACCTGCCCCACAAGGTCTGACAAGCAGCGGCTCGGCCTTGCTCGCTCGCACCTGCCCCACACGCCGAGGGCTCTCAGCACAATGGCCCAGGAATCTTCCCCACCTTTGGGCCAGGTGCCACTGCTTTGGATTGAGACTGTATCAACTGGAACTTTTGAGATGGCTCTGGTGAACCCCCACGGACAGGGCGAATCTGTGTGGCTGGACCACGAGGATTCCGTCTCCTTGGTAGCTATATTCCCCCTTCCCTCTTTCTTCCTATGCTTTATTTCCTTTTCTGATCCCTCCATCACATTTGCTGCTGGCCCTCAGTAAAGGTGCATTTGTTGTGACTAAACTGACAGTCCCCTGCTCTTTGTCTTTTGCACTTTTGGGATCTGGGAAGGAGCCATCACGACCCCGCTGGCCCCAGCGGATGGTGCCAAGGGGATGCCATCAATGCATCCCAACATCTCCAGGGGCTGCCAGAGCACGGGCCGGGCTCTGCTCGGTGCTGCCAGTGCCAGGATGAGCAGCAGTGGCCATCAAATAAAGGGCAGCGAGGTGCAGGGCAGCAGGAGGGAGAACTTGTGTCCATGGAGGGACAGCAGAGCCCTGGAACAGCTGCCCAGGGAGGGCCTGGAGTGTCCCTGGCTGGAGACATCCCAGCCCCAGCTGCACCTTCCTGGGGGATGGACCAGGGCACCCTGCCTGGGCAGGACTAGGCTGGGTGATGTTCAGAGATCCCTTCCAGTTGTTCTGGGATTCCTTGAGGCTGATCTGTGGCTTTTTCCTGCGCCTGAACCCAGGAGATTCTTAAGCAAAGCTTTATGGGCTGCATGAATTTTATCACCCGTCATTCAGGGCCAAACTGAATCTGGATTTGTGTCCCGTATATGACAAGCCAAGCAATCCATCTGCTCCACAGGGCCTTAACCTGATGCTGTGAGAGAACTGCAGTTTCATCCTCTGGAGGATTGCCCTTTTAATGTACTTAAATTATTATTTTATATGCTAATATTTATTTGCCTAGAAATCAAATACTCTTAAACATGGCTTTATATGTTCAGTAATATTTCTTAACATACCAGAAGCACAAAAAAACCAAAGCCCTACACTATGAATTAAATGAACTCTGCCTTTTCCAATGTGTTTGTTGCATTTTGTGCATGTACACGTGACTCAGACAATTCTCCATGGCTTTAGAAAGGACAGACTGCTTCAGCAGCACATCAGATCACTGATGTGGGAAGAATTGCTTTGCTAAATTACTTGCAGAACAAATACAGCCTTTCCAAGCCTAACTTGGCCTTTGGGTGCCCCTTAAGCATTCAAATGTCGCACAAGAATTCCCACTGAAATTTCATTTTTGGTAAAACAAATCAGGAATAAATACGTATAGTGCAAGTGTGGATGTTTAGAAAAGGCAAATTTAAAATAATTGTGTGTTTCTTGTTGGTTTTTTTTCCTATTTATTTTCTCCATCAGCAAAATAAATAAAAATATTTTGCCTGATTGCATCAGGAACAATTATTTGGGTTTGTTTTTTTTTACAGATTAAGTATTTTCAAAATATTTTTTATATATTTTTACATGCATTATAGAAAAAAAATTAAAATAACAAAAAGTAGGTACTGATGTTGCAAATCTTCCCATCATTTATTAACCTGGTTTATATTCCTTTTCATTCTTGAAGGAATACAAAAGTTGACATATGGGCTACAAAATGGGAAACAGCAAAGTGCTGAGGGGTGGCATCTGCCCTGGGCAGTTAAAAAAATTATATTTTGGGGCCAGAGAGTGCCTGGGGAAAGTTAAAGATCTGGATAAAATACTGAAAATCCTGAGTGTGCTTTTTATATTCCTACCAAGAGAGTCCATCCAGGCAGCAACATGATCAAGATTGCACAAAATGGATCCTCTCATCTCAGGGTGATGTATTTTCTATTCACCATATATCAAATATTGTCAAAAAAAGGCTCATGACAGCATTTGAGCACCTCTCAGCATTCAGCACATTAGCAGTGACAAAATGACAGCTTTTGGCTTTGTTCATTGAAAGCACTGCAGAATTTTTTTTTTTGGTAGAAGGGAGAGTAGAGGAGAGAGAAGCAGAGAACAAAAGAGATACAGATAAAGAGGTCATTTAGGCTTCCCAGTCAAATATATCCAGGAAGCTAAAACCCCATCAACTTTTGTGATAAAAATTCTGCAAAATCACAAGCATCCCTTTCTGTGCTCTGACAGGTTCAAGCTTAGACAAAGCCACGCCGTGATGACTCTTTCTCTGCCTCAACTTTGAGCATAAAAGAAAATATGAGACAATCATTCCACTTTGAAGGCAGGCACAAAGGAGAAGTTTCTAGGACTGGTGGAAATAAACTGTCTCCTTCTTAAAGAAATTTTTTTTAAATGTAATTTTAAGTTTCTAGGACTGGTGGAAATAAACTATGTCCTTCTTAAAGATTTTTTTTAATTTAAAGAAATGTTAATGCTAAGTGTATAAATGTGTATATATACATTTTTCATTATATATTTCTTTATATTTATATACAAATGTTCTTCAGGTACTCATAAATATCACAGTTTCTTATCTAATTATTGAGACAGGGGTTTTAGTTTTATTTCTGCCAGTCCAGATAGTTTTACCCCTGTCTCTTAATCTCCACGCAAAACCATATTTTTCTTCTTAATAAAAGTAGCGGGGGAGAAATAAATTTGTAGCTATGAAAAAATGGATTCTGTGCTGAAACTAATGGAAATGCTGCTCAGAGGAAGCTCATGTTGCTCCAGATGTTGAACAGCTGGGGTTTACTCTTGAAAATCGAGCAGTGCGTAGGGTGGCATCACAAGCAGTAGGAGCAGGGTGACAAAACACTTGTTTTCAGACTCCAGAAATACCCAGAACCACTGCAAAGGACTTTTATAATTTCTTTGGATCACTCCCAGTTCTCAATAAAGGTGTCTGAGAATACCCAAAGGAGCAGCAGGATTAATTTCTCCGGGTGTGAGGCCCAATAATTCACAGGTGATAGACTGAGAACCCACCAGGAAACATTTCCTGAAAAGTGTCACTGGCTTCAGCTTTGAAAATATGATGGACTTGATGAAGGTGTGCCAGGTGAATTAGAGACATATTAAATAGGAAATTATCTCCATAAATTACATTCTTCCTCAGGAAACTTCATGTACTTTGGGTTCATCTGTGAACATTTGCAGTAAATCTTGGGCCTTTATTAAAGGAAATGTATTTCTGTTTTAAAATTTAATAAAGAAAGAGCTCTAGAAAGGATTTCTGGGAATTCATTTGGGCCATAGGAACTACATCATATAAGAGATTTTGCTGAAACAGAAGATGATTAATTAAGATGTAAGCATGGGAAAACATAAAAAAGTAATAAATTGGTTGGGTTTCTGAAAAAAAAAAAACAACAAAACAAAGAAAGAAAAAAGAAAGGCCAAGTAAGCTCCACAAATAAGTGAACTTATCCAGTGTGGAGAGATTGGGAAGATTTTTTTTTTAAATCCATGGTGATTGTTGCTGCTTTCATGCAGTCACCCTGTGTTGTTCAAAAGCTTTTGGAACACAAAATCTTCATTTCTTGGTATTAGGTATGTACAGGTATCTGGAACATCTTGTGCAGGCAGTCAAATGTCAGAGAAATTTGACAACTCAGAATTTGGACATTAAGAAACGGATCTTAAACTATGTTATGTAGTAAAAAAACTCAGACCCAAATGCAAAGCAGACAAACAAAAGACACAAAAAAAACACCCCAAAAAAACCAACCAACCCACCAAAAACCTCAATCCTTATTACTGCCTAAACTTATACCTCTATACCTAGCAAATAATGCTTATATTCAATTCTCTGGTATTCATTCATTCTCACACAGTGAAAAACCAAAGGACTTGATAAAACTTATAAACTTTATTGTTTTGATTTGGTTCATTTGAGTATTTATGTGTATGCAACTATTCCATTATTGGCTCACTAATTTTCATTGCCCTTGAGCCAATTTAGAAATGAAACCATGCTGAGATAGTCACATGAGCTAACATACATTATCCTGAAAACCAGAATTTATAAACAAATGTCCAAGGGTCTTCATAAAGACATGAATGGTGATAGGTAAAGAAGCCCAAATAATAAGTGAGAAACATAATTATTCTAATATTTACTGTGGTTGGAAGCTATGAGTTTCTTCTTTGGTTGGTTTGAGGTCTTGGTGGTTTTTTGGGGTTTTTTTTTTGCTTTTTTTTACTTAAAAGTGTTTAAAGAGAGCAACTTGCTGCAGAATGAAATGGGAAAAAATACCATAACTGTTCCTGTTGTTAGAGTTTAAAGAATTGTGTCAGCATGGGAGGTAAAGCAGAAAAGATCATCTTTATAACTGATTATGTCTTCTGTAATAATACTTATTATGCATTTTCCTAATTTAGAGTATTTTAATGGCTATAAAAATATCAGGGAAAATCATTCAACAAGCTGCTGGTGGTGGGTTTTCTGGTTGTAAATAGGAGTGAAAAAAAAATCAATTTTTAACCCTGTGTTACCTAAAAGGTATTCTTAACTACATTAGGTCTACAAACATTGCTAAAATTCCCCCTTCCCCACTGCAAGAATTAATGATTCATTAAATGTTTTCCTCAGTAAGAGCAATGTTAAGCAACCAAGCAAACAGGATTTTCTGTAAGAAGAAACTGCTTTCATTCATTTTTATTGAGAACAGAAACAAATAGGAATTCTATGAAAATGCCTATATTTAAAATGAAAACAAGAAAAAGTTTAATATTTCTCTGGTGGGACACCTGAAGACACGTGTCATGCTCAACCAGCTAAATGTTCAACACAGTGAAACTTCATATTTTCATAAAATCCTTGTTTTCACATGCAACATTTGGTGTTCCCAAATCTTTACCCTAAAGTTTACATATTTAAGCCCTGGATTGGTAGTTCCACATTGTATACCAAGTATTAAAACCTCCTGAGTTTAATGCATGTAATTTATATATTCTGAGAGAGTGGAGGCATCTCTTCAGTGACTGTTTTATAACGTTCATTTCTAACTCCAATTCTAATTCCTATGGTAGGAGAGATATGTAATGACCAAGGAGGAGTATATCTTCATTTTTCTCATTTCCACTGTGAAAGGTATAAGGGGTGTGTGTTTTTAATTTCTTCTTTTTATTGCTTTTTTTTGCTTTTTTTTTACCACCAAATCTCCAAAGATCAGTGTCATTTCTTGCTTGACAGATCTGATTTTAAATGTAACTGGCTGTTATTCAGAGCAATGCAAGAGTGTAAGGGATTTACATATTCCACAGAAAAGTAGCTTCCCTTTTCGTTGTTGCCTGCCTGCTGCAATTTTAATGATAATATCTACTCAATGAAGAGTTTCATAGGCGGTATTTTTTGTGCAAAAATTAACAGCTGTCTTGATATAAATATTGCCTTCATTGTTCTTCTGAATAGGAGAGTGCATAATTTCTGGAAGTGAATATGCTGCACATTAAAAAAATAAAAAAATTAAACAAAATAGTGGAAGTGGTGGAAAAGCAGCTATTGAAAATTCTCACTTACAGCTCCACTTATACTTGTCCAGAGAGCAACATTCCCCTTGTTATTTGTACAAATGAAATCCTTGTCTTAGGTCAAAATCAAAACTGACAAGGAAAAAAATAAACTTTCAGGTGTGCAGTCATGCCACAGGGCTGAATACGACTCTGTGAGTTAAGCTGCCCCTTTTTTATTCTCTCTGTAGATGGGATCATTAATGTATGTCCAATTTCTCACAGAGTGAATAGAAATCTAGATTCCCATGTCATCTGCTTCATTCAGTGAAGATCAATTTAAATGCCAGCTTTCATGAGAAATTTTGTGCAGGGGAATGGTTCATGTAGGCATGAGCGTAAGAGGGATTATGTTCCATGACATTAAATTTTGGGAAAATTTAGTAAATTAATCCATTTGTTTAAGTCATTGGACTTTATTAGCCTGGCTGATATACAGGATTCAAGTTCAAAAATTTCTTTAGAATCCTGACTGTTATATTCAAGAAGCTGTGGCAGTCCAGTGAAGGTCCCACTGACTGGGAAAGGGGAACAAACCCTCTACTTTTAAAAGGAAAAAAAAATAACCTTAAGGCATAATTTTTGCTAGCAACAGTGAGCAAAGAATAGTCGAGGCTGTACAATCCCAGAAGAATTTGTGGGAATTTGAGTGTAAAATGATCCTTGTTATATTTAAAATACATTGAAGTCAAAATACCTATATCTATTTTGTATTTCAAATTTTTGATGATCTTCAATTAGCCTTTTCTTTTTTTTACAACACTTTCATTTTGTTCCTTGCCAAAAAAACAATCTTATAGATAAAAATACTGCCAGGGAGACTAGAAGAAATTAATTGTTTTATCATTTGTGAATTCAAGAATCTAAGTCAGGATCACAGAAGTGTGATCAATTCACCACTTGATATTAAAGTAATCCTAATTATTTTGTAAAAAAATAATTACTTTGTAATTGGAATAAAGACATAAATATGATTGTGTGTTTTGATGACAACTATAGTCCTGGGTACTCTCTAAACAAAATCACTTGCAAAGCATACCAAATAAATTCATCAAAGTCCTTTAGAGATTAAGTATATAATATGAAATATTAGATAGGAATTACTTTTCCAAAGTATGCAATTTCTCGCACCTAATGGACCCGGTAATTTAGGTATTCAAGTCACCATTTTTATTTCCAAGTAAATGAACCTTTAAAGTAGGGAAAAGTCTTTGGTGGACTGAGGGAGGTCACACAAGTCTCAGATAAGTGATTTTTCTTGGGGTCATAATAACTTGTTGGCATTTATTCTGTATTTTACACACTGTCTCAGGGGCTATGGGCATACTCTGCATTGAAAGAACTCCCAAAATATTCTGTGAAACTGAAGACAGCAGCACAGTGGAAGCAAAAAAACACAAAAATATGTAAATGATTTATGTATTCCTGTAAAACCATATAGCGCTACAATAGGGAAATTGTCAAAACTCCGAACCAGTGCAGAAAATTTTAAAAAACAAACGAACAAACAGAAACCAACAGTGACAAAAGCAGCAAGAAAGTGCAGAAGAAAGTAAAAAAATTTCAGTGCTCCATTTTAATAGTCACAGGCTGAATGGCAAGAAAATGGATGCCTGTTAGAAATAACAGAGATAAGAAGGCTTAGCATAACTCAGAAAGCTACAGCCTGTATAAAAAATTAGGTTAAAATACACATCAAGGAGATTTATATAAAAATAGCAAATTAGTGCCAGGATCCTTCTCTTAAAGATATCTTTATCTACGTTACAATTCCTTGAAAAATCAGGATACACAAAGAAGGTAAAACAACATCATACAGTCAAGCCAATCTGTCAGCAGTAGGACCAGTACTTTAAAGCTCAAAAAAAAAAACAAAAACAGGGAAACAGAAGGCAGACTGTGAAACAACACAGCAAGGAGCAAATTCTCATCAGGTTAAAGGTTCAAGCTGAGAAATCAAAAATGTATTTGGACTTTTAAGATCTGGTTTGCATCTTCTCATGGGCTAACTGAAGGTAATTGTAAAAACATTTTGATTATTTATTTTATAAAATAAACTTAATTCAACTTTTTCCTCCCATAATTATGATCTAAAGTAGTAAATAATTTTGGGTTTTGTTCCTTTTTTTTTAAAGCAATGGAAAATAATCCATATATTAAAATGAGAGGGATAATGCTGCTTAAATACATTAACTTATCTGAACTTCTATAAACAATGTTGATCTAACACCTTCAATGTGCAAAACCCTTGAATTTATAAGAAAATATTTCCAGTCTTACCATTGTTTTTGAACTGGGTCCAGAGACACCAGTTTTAGGATCTGTCAAACTGGAGGTGTCCAAAATTTCTGAAAAATAGAGTTGTTTCTGCAGGCACTTTTGAACATTCAAGCCATCATTTTTCTGCACTTTTTCTTGGCAGTTTGGAAACTTACATAATTCCAAATTGTCTTGGCAAGCAGGAGGCTGCAGAAGGACAGCTCCTTGCTGAGATCCTCTCTCTGCACCACAGGTTTATTTCAGAGTTCTTCGGCTGTTTGCGCTCTTGCAAAAATCTGCTCATGTGCATTTATTTCCACCATTAAACCCGCTTCCCAGTTGATATTTAGCTCCCATAATGGGTATTTTTTCAAAGATCATAGTGTGAACAGAACATAATCATATTCTTTCATTGCATTATATAACTTCAATTTCAGGCCTTCTGGCTTTCCTAATTCCTGAGCTATGGAAATTGCTGGGCGAAATGATTTCTTCCATGACCCCATTGCTGAAAGGGAAAGCAGTGCTCCTGCTGCAGACTTTTTCTTGCCAAAATAAAGAATTCGAGGCTAATTTGTTCCTTTACTCTTAGGAATTTTTTATTTACAAGCTAGTTACTTGAGGTATCTCTGAAAAAGATTAAAAAAAAGAAAGAATTGCTGTAGAAAGATTAACAGTATTTTAAGCTTGCAATTAGAGGAAGGAAACAAAGGCTAAGGTATAAAGGGGTACACGGCAGCATTTTATTTATATATTCATTCATTCATTCATTCATTCACTCATTCACTCATTTTTTCCCAAGAGTTGTGGTTTAGAAGCGTGGAGCTAATATTAGACCTCCCATAGTTTTCAACATTTTATTTATTTTAGTATTACCCTCTGCTGATCTTTTTGTAAGTAATTATATCTTCCATAACCACAAAAAACACATACTCTGCATATCTATGTATGCATTGACATGGCCACCAATTTTACAAGAATTCATGCAACTTTAGCAAAAAAATCACCACCTTGTGAAGACCCCACTAACATTTTTTGGCATAAAGCATAGGAAGTACAAAGAAAAACAATTACTTGGGTGAGCTCAGGGAAGGACCAGATTAAGTGAGCAGAATGGGCTCCTGCCCATAAAAAAAAGAAAAAAATTAATAAAATAATAATAATAATAACAACAATAAAAAAAAAAAGAAAGCGATTCTCTAACACAATCTATTTGAGCTTTTGGGATAGTATATTGGACTTCTGTGGCAAAAGATATCTGTTCCGGTAAGATTTGATTGATATTTACATCTCAGGAGTCCCAGAAACGGAGCTAAATTTAGAAGATGTATATGGAAGAGCACTGCTGATGAAAGTGCATGCTTCTTAAGCCTCCAGATTGTGTCTGTCAATTGTGTCTGTTTAACCAGCTCAAGTCAGCCAGCCTGAGACTGTCTTTAAGAATCAGAGAAGTTGAGAACGTGGAGTCTGCCTTTGGAGTGAACCAACACTTCAAACTTGGCTTGGCACCAAATCGTTACTGAATGTATTTCAACAGCAGTAAAACAGCAGGGAGAAAAACGGCTTTATCCACATGTCCTGAGTACTTGCCTTCAGCATTAATATCTATATCACTGTCACATATTTTCACAGGAATGTTAGAGACAATCAGCCAGAAAGTCTTCCTGACAGCACACAGGGAAACATGAACCTTGAGCTGCATAAAGGGAGATCAGGATGCCTCAAGCTTTTTGTAGTATATTCAAAAAGATCTAGAACCATGTTCTTGTATATTAAAAAAATACAAATAGATATTTACCAACTCTCCCTACCAACTCCTCTGCACAGCAGGCAGTTCTTTCACTTTGCTCCTGAAAATGCCAATACAGGGATTATATAAAAGAGAACAAAGTGCCCCTCTCTCAAAACATAAACCGATGAGAAACTCTTCCCTACCAGACACTTTTGAAGAATTGGATTTTGAGATATCTGTGAAATCACAGAATCTATGAGGTTGGAAAAGACCTCCAAGATGGTCAGTTCCAATTTTGACCCATCTCCACCTTGTCAACCAGAGCAGAGCACAGAATGCCACTGTTTGTTGAACACTTCCAGGTGACCCAACACCTCCCTGAGCCCACTACAAGCCTTGACATTTATTCCACTGAAGAAATTCCTCCTCCCTTTATTCCCTGCTAAGAGAACTGCAGGTAAGAGGGGAGATAAACCAAAACCGATTTAGATTAGCAAAAAAAAGCACAATTTGATTTTTTTGCTGGTGAGCAAACAAATCATATCTATTCAACATGTATCCAGCTTGTGCCTGTCATCTGCAAAAGCAATTAATGGTAGTGGCCAGACTGCTGCTTTGAAATGCTACAATGCACAGGAGCTCCTGCAGGAAAACTCCAGAATATTATACCTGTCTGCTTCTTGCTCACCTCTTGGGCAGAGTCTCTAAACACAGTTCCAGAGCAATGCAAACAGCAGTATATCAAAGGATTGGAGGAGACTGCGCTGCACATAAAACACAGCTTGGAACTGACAGAGAGAAAAATTGGAAACAGCGATTCTCTGAGCAAATAATCTCAACTCATGTTGTTTTCCACCCCTGCAGTTCTCATTTGTGGAGAAGCCAAACAAGCTACTCTAACAGATGTCTGTGCCACTGATTTAAAGTCAAAGGTAGGACACTTCCAATATCCATCTAATTCAAACAGGAAAGCTTTCCACTGATAGCCACAGAGCAGCACTGAGCCAGTGCTCTCCCTCTAAACAGGGAGGTTGGTGTTTATTTCTCTCACACAGCACTGACTTGTGTGATTCTGAGTGACTGATGAGTACTGCCCTCAGCAAAAAATCCCATTAGTAGGGAAAGGCTACAGTTTAATACATATATATATATATTATTTTTTAACTGTTTAAATTTCCATTTTACAAATAAATGGAAACAATAAATGATTATTAATTTTGGTAATCATCAATTCAGCATTCAGTAAGACTCCTTCAGAGATCATTTCAGATAGAGTGATATTCATGGTTTAGTGACTCAACACTGGTACAAAAGGATATGCTAAGTAAACCTGTCCAGATTTATAGAAAAAAACAACCAAACAAATAAACATCAAAGAAACCCCAGAAACAAAAAAACATATTTTGGTCATATGACTATGGTTTAAATAAGATTACCTGGCCAGGTCTGGGAAAACCCTTTCTCTAAATCAAAACTTTCTATTAAAATAGCATAACAGTTCAGCACTTTGCTTGTGAGCAAAGCCTTTGGGAGGTGAATTAAATATAAACTCACAGCTGAGCATCCCCTGGTGACTTCTGTAGCTTGAAATCACAGCTCTGAGGAAAGTGCTCATGTTCACTTTGAAGTGCTAAGACTTGAAACGAGGGATAACAATCTAAATAAGAAAACCTCTGCTTTCTTGATCAAGGCACACAAGGAAGAAGAAAGATAAATCTGACACAAAGCGAGGAACAGCATTTGATTTTCACTTTGGAATTAGCCATGGCTAAAACAGGCATTTTTCTGGAGACAGAAGCCACTACTTTCTTGCTTGTATTCCTTCTCCCCTAGGCACACTGGGAATCCCATCACTTCTTTTGCTTGTGTCCTTGATACCCTTATTTATTAAGCCTGTTTTTTGAGAGCTCTTTATGCTATACCAATATATATTTGTCCAGCAGGGATTCTTGCATGGATTTTTTTTTCCTCCAGAGTAACTCTTTGAATTTCTATGAGTACTTGATTTGTGGTTTTGGTTGGTTTTGGTTGTTTTTTTTAATTTATTTTTTCCTTCATATGACAGTGAAGTTGGGTGGATGTTAATTAGTACCATTTGGGAACTGTAAAATGAAAACGTGCTATTCCTAGAAAGGGAAGAGGCTGTTCAACAACAGACAGCCTCATTTATTAAAAAACATTGAATTGTCTGGGTAATAACAACAAAAAAGTCTCTGGCATTGTATATGGAACAAAGAAAGAACCCATGACAAATTGAGGCATTACATATTTCCAATGCTTTTTTCTTTGTCTATATAAACTTTCATTTGTTTATAGCCTTTTTTTAATGTATGCCATGTCCAAACTAAAAGAATGTAATTAAAAGAAAAGGAACTTAAGGAGAAAGGAAAAAAATTGCATGACCTTTAAAAGACATTTCTGCCTCAGATGCTGATCGACAAAGTGTTCTCGCATTCTTATATATTTACATGGCCTCAGGCAGTTCCAATACAGAATTTTCTGTGCTGTGTCCTTTCCTACAAATCAGTAATTGAGGGTTGTTACAGTGTACAAAGTCACAGTAATTTAACATTTTCTGTAAATGCCAGCAGAGGGTTATTCAGTTTCTGCAGTTCTCAAAGCCTTTTACACACCATCTACCCCAAAACTGTGATGCTACAGGAAACCACCGGGAAAAGGAACAGAAAGCCTCCTGCTTGTTCCAAAATTGAGAAAATCTGCTTTAATATGTATTTACACAGCAAATGTTGACAAATATCAATAGCATGAAATTAGCTAGTGATTAATGACATTATTTAGTAGGTTTGACAAAAGCAGGGGAGCATTTGAGGTTTTAGTCACTTATCCAGCTGAATCACTTGCCCATGATTTAAATCCTGTGGCTAATGAGAGGAACAGTTGGGTGACCCAAAAATTTGTCTCCATCCCCTGAAAAAACGCCAAAAAAAAAGAAAAAATTGTGTTAATTGGTAACATAAAAGCATAACAGTGTGTTGTCACCCTTATATTTTCTGAAAAACCCCTTTGCCATGATTTCTTCTCCTGGCAAGATGAGAAGCTTCAGCTTCTCCATGTTTTGCTCCTCTGGAATATGATTTGGAGAACTGTTAACCCAGCATGTGAATTGTTTTCACTTAATGACCAATCCCAGTCCAGCTGGGTCAGGATTCTGGTCAGTCACAGATTTTCATTATTATTCTTTTCTAGTCTTCTGTCCGTATCCTTTCTCTATAGTTTAGTATAGCTTTAGTATATAATTTATTTTAATATACTATAATATCATATCATAAAATAGTAAATCAGCTTTCTGAGAACATGGAGTCAAATTCTCATCTGTCACCTTGTCCTGGGGACCTCACAACACTGCAGTGTGTTTCTTATTTTTTGGGGTGTTTTTGTTTTTTTGTTTCCAGAAATGGTGACACTTACATTTAAAATTAAGTGAGAGAGGACGCTTACTCTCCTAGAGGTATAATGGAGACAACAATTATTATTATAATGGAGACAACTATTCTTGCATGATAGTTGTTTCCCTTCTTCCCTTGATGTGTTGCATCATTTTCTAATTACCTCTTCAGCCTGCATTTTTATTCCAGAGGTTTAATTGTTTTCTGCACCTGACACATACTGGTTTGTGCATTTTTGACTGATTTCTGACAAATATTTTCCCTAAGCAGCCCTTCCTATGTTATGACCCTCTGTTTCTCATGAAATTTGAAAGATGCTTGCTTTTGTGCTTCTCTGTTGAGGGATATTTCATAATGACAGATATTTTTGACAGAATAGATGAGCAATAAACGACTCAAACTGTTAAAGGCTCAGCTGCCAGGTTTGTATTTGTTTTCACAGTAGGTTAATGGTAAAGATCTTGATCCATTACCCAGCAGCAGCTTGTGGAGCCTAGGGGAGTGTCACTTGCAGATTTGGGAATCTGGCTAAGCCACTAAATGTTTATTTCCATTAAAGAAAAATGCTTCAAAATACATTGCTCCTTTTCTCTCCGAACCATCATTCTTCATTCATCAGTGGTTTTCAGTTTGCTTTACTTTCACTTCTTATATGTATCCAATGGCTCTAAGGCTAATGTTTGTGCTATTAAATATAATTACTTAAATATTTAAACAGTGATAGACACATTTATTCTAGTAACAAACCTCTTCAAATAGTCAAGAGAACATTACAATCTGAGTCAAGCATTATTTGGTTTCCATCTCTCTTAAGAGAAACCGTGTGAATGAAAGGAAAATCCATTTCTATGTTTCTGTTTGAATAGAGCAGTACCCTCACAGGTTAAATCGGTATTTAATGGATATATTTCACTATTCTTGTCATTCTTGTACAGTTTATGTGTGAGCCTTAGGTATTTCTCCTCTTTGCAATGCTGTTGGCTGTTTCCCAAAGTGAAAGATCTCCCAAAATCCAGGCATAATTTTGATTTTAATCCCATGGCATCAGAATGTTAAAGATTTTGAAATATTTTCACCTAAAAAAAATTCTATTTGTATCCTAAGATTGTTACACAAGACAAAGATATTGATGCTTGTTTGGATCTCCTGCAACTTTGATCTCTACACCTAATTGATTTAAGATACAACATGCAATTCAATAACTAAAGAACATTTGTTTGTAAATTTAAGACATAAACTACTTACAAACACGATTTAGCAGCATCTGAACAGACTTCCTCTTGCATGACTCCTTAAAATTTTGTGGTGCTAAAGGGAAGGCTCACTCCTAAAATCCAGGAGCTGTTCCTAAAGCCCTAGTCTTCCTTTAAATTGGTATTACATAAGCTTACATAGCCCGGATTCAAGAATCATGGCAACAGGGAAAATTGCATACAAACCAAAATCAAATGCAATTTCCATTATTAAAAATGCAATAATTTTTTAATTCATTCAAACACATATCAGTATTTTAAAACCACAATTTAAATGTTTGATTGTAGCAAAGACAAGTACTTGACCCAAAATTTTGCTGAAGGTAGTCAGATCACAGAAAAACAAAGCTGGAAATGAGCTTGTCAAGGACTTAACATTTCCCTGCATTTTGACCTCTTTCTCCCTCATTTTCTCCTCCCCTGACTCTTGGTACAAGGATTCATTATGGCAGAAATAAAATGACACACAGGTCCCACAGCAGGAGGTTTACACCCCTGCTCCTGCAGCTCTGCCCCGCAGGAGCACTTCCACTGTGGCAATTTACCTCACAGTTTTGAAGGACAGAAAATACTTTTGCCATTTAGTTTGCCCTGTTGCACAGCACAGTGGAGTCATAATCAGGAATTGTTCTTTAAACTCTCCTCCTCAGTGTTGGGCCTGTCCTGCAGGCCTGTGCAGTCAGTCGCACACAGGCCTCTACAAGGCCTGGACTTCTTGTGAACCCAATGGCTGTGCTAATAAACCCACCCAAAGAGTTTGAATATAATATCTGGGGTTTGTAACTTGTAGTTAGGTGGCTGCTAACTGCGTTTTGTTAGCTGAGAATTTGGGCCGGGTGAAGGAAATTGCTTGCAGTGGAGCTCATAAATAGGCCTTCAGTCCTTAATTTCATAAACACATACAAAATTTTCAGAATTTAGGTCTTGAACCACACCACCTAACACAGAATAAATCCAGCCATCTCAGCATGTAAAATCTAAGTGTCTCTCATCCCTAAATCTTCTTTTCTTTAGAATTGATTGAGTTAGGCTGGACAGATTTAAAATGAGTGCAACAAGAAAATTTCTATGAACTACCATGACTCCACGGAAGTATATTTATTTCCATAGATGTAGATAGATAAACAAACTTTCTACAGGCTTAATGATTCTTTTTTTTCAGATCCAGGCAGGTAAGAAACTTGTAAAAGATCTGAAAGCTTTATCACAACTGTTAATAAGGTTCTGTCTTCTGGAGAGGGAATCTTGCGTGGATTTGGGGTGAAGTCTTTGCCAAAGAGGGAGGTATGAGGGACTTTTGTTTGTTTTATTTTGTTTTGGTTTTTTCCTGAAGAAAAATTAATAAGAAACATAAGCCATACAGTTATAACTATACACACATATAGTATCATTATTAAACATGTTCATTTAATATCTTGATTGAAATTTTGAATTATTGAAGATGATAGAAGAATTAAAGCTCCTGTATTGTCCTTGAAGTTGAATTGCAAGAGGAGTTGAAACCAGCTAATAAAATGCTTGCTCTCTGCATACATTTCAACTAAGATTTCAATGCTCCCACTCTGCAAATAAACCAACAGGAGTAATCTCAGGCATTTCCATAAAATCAGGAAAGTGTGGTATTAATTTACTGTATTTCATTTATGAGAAAATATGATCCTCTACTTAATAATCTGTTGGTTTAATTTGCATTATGAAGTAGGCACAGGTTTTCAGAGGCCAGCTTCCAAGAATTTCCCCTGCGGAGAACATTTAGAAATTTGGGCAATTTTTAGCTGGAAAATGTCAGTCTTTCCAAGATTATCTGAGCTCCACAGACCCACACACCCATAGAGCCTGTGCAGGTGCCCAGCTAGGATTGGGTTTTGCAGTTCTCAGCTGAGTTTTTTGGGATCTCTTTGCTTTCTGTATAGGTTGAGGATATGTTCCTTTTTACATTATCTCTTTCATAGTTGAAACAGTCAGAATTTACTGCAGCGTTTGTTTTTTCTGAGGTTTTTCTGTCACTTGAGAGAACATCTTTTTTATAGTTTAACTCACAATGCCATTTTCAACCCTCCCATAAAAGCAGATGTTACTCTGCACCCTACCTGAGGTTTCGAAACAAGTACCTCAAAGGCATATTTATACCCAAGGACCTTCCAAAATTAGCTTGAAATGTTTCTGGCAGAAGAGTGGGGAACATGTGAGGAATTCACTCAAAGTGTGGCTGTATAGTAGCTCTTGTGTTGGGAACAAGGCAAGATAAAGTCCCTAAGGCCTGTGCCCTATTTTGACATCCCCTCTTCAACATATTTTAAGTGCCTCCAAATGAAAAAGAGCATCCCTTGTGCCTGTGTCATGTTTGCTGGAAGAGAGAAATGCTGCAAGCCTTTTTAGAGGAATTTAAGTAATTAATGTAAGATAATCTATTTTTCTGTGGTGGTTAGCATGTATTATGTGATGCCACCACCAGATTCATGTTTAATAATAGCTGTTCTTTCCAAGCCTATAAGTGCAGAGTACTGCAATTATCATACTAATAGGTAGTTTAAGAACTGTGTGCATTTTAATGCGCACCATTCAAATCAGACTCTTGGGTTGTTTTTTTTTTTTGATAGGATAACTACAAAGATCTAATTGTCCAGGAGCTGAAAATTATTGTTCAAAAATCTAGAAAAATGTTATGAAAAATTGAGGGATATATAAAAAATAAACATATTTGTATAGGAAATATTATCTATTACCTATATTTGCTCTGCTAAAAGTCTCCCTCAGCATGATCTTGCAGAATGCTACAGTTGACTTGAATTTATATTTATTAAAGTTCAATTCTAAGGTACTTCTTTTTAAAATTAGTCTTACCAAAGGCAAGTAAAGTGTATGGAAAATTACCACAGAGCGAACAGTATTTCCACAGAGGAACAGAACTACAAAACTTTTGCTTTATTCTGAAATCAACTTGTCTAGTCAGGAACTTTTATTTAAGACAAAGTTAGTGAGATTCTCCTGTCTTTCAACCACTCACTTTACCTGACAGTCCTGAAAATTTCTTTGGAGAAAATTTTGCTTTCCAAAATGCAATTGTAAGAGATACTTCTTCTAAAAAACGGAGTTCTTCAGTCATCCTCACTAAATATGTTTCATTTTTATGAAATCTCTTGCTTTCCATGCCCCCATCCATAACAAATGCAGCACAGCAAAGTCAGTATGTCAGTCATAAACAAAAAAATCAGAGGGATCACCGTGTCCTTCATTGACTGAAAAATCTAGATGTACAGGATTTTTGGGTTCAATCAGCACAAAGTGCTTCTATATGAACATAAATATGTTTGCTCGATGTGATTGGCTTTTATATCTTCTTCTGCATTACTTGCCTTTTTCCAAATTCTCCTTTTGTCCACAAATATGACAAATACACAGAAACATTTTTTTATTTTTCGCCCACATATTTTATTTTGATTGGCCAGAAAGAATTTCTATGTTTCTTCAATTAGAGCAGCAAGATAGGCTGGAATTTTTCATCCCTTGCCTTAATCTCCCACCCAGATTACATTTTTGAAACATTAAAAATAGAACTAAAATGAAAATCATCAATCATGGCTCTTCTCCATCTGCATGAGCAAAAGAGGTGTGAAAACTCCATATTCAGCTTTTTGGACTTCTGGTTGTTTTTTTGTTTGGTTGAGGTTTTTTCTTTCAATTTGTTTTTTTGGTTTGTTTGGGTTTTTTGACTTTTTCTTGGGGTTTTTTTTAGTGTTTGGTTGTGAGCTTTTTAGGGTATTTTTTTGTTTTTGTTTGGTTTTTTTTTTGAGAGGGTTTTTTGTTTCGGGTTGGACTGGGTTCAGGATTTCTTTGTAATTTATTTTATTTTATTTTATTTTATTTTATTTGGTGGGTTTGTCCAAAGACTTTTAAGTCTTTCTGTTCACATAACCTTAGTTTTTGTCCAGCACCAGACAAAAACACTAACCAAAATGTTCACACTGATGGAAAATTACTTGATAGATAGAAAAAGAAGTCAATTATTTTCATATGTTGGTTGATTTTTGGGCACTAAAATGCTCAAGAATGTGAACTCAATAGTGTTTATGAAGATTTGTTTCAACACATTGAATTTTTTCACAGAATGGTGGAATTCTTCCTGCCTAGGTCTTAAAGGAAGATATCAAGGCTTCTATTTTGGGACCTGTGTGTGTGTGCAAGTATTAAATGCTAAATGTATATCAGATGCCTGTACTTTGTGGCACATTCAATACCCTTTGCATTTCTGTTTTCCAGGTCAGTAAAGAAGAAGTTTTCACAGCAGGGGACTGAGAGGAGAATGTAAGACTCCACATATTCACCACCCCTGTTGCAGTCACTCACCTGATTCCCTTCAAGCAGCAGTACCTAAAATTTGATTAATTTACACCTCTGTAATTGGAAAAATGCTACAGACCTCTTCAAATAAAAATCACCTTGTTTCCAGAGGTCACTGAAACACCAAATTGTCACGTATCACTGTAAAATGCTTCAGAATACAGAAAAAAGAGATTTCTATACTTTCATAAAATTAAGAAATTCCTATGGGTTTTGCTGTTATTAATTTTACAGGAGACAAGACCTAGAGAAGGCTTTTTTGGGGGGTTGGTTATGTTTTAAAGAAAGACCTGTATACAGAGATGTCATCAATGACATTTAGTCATAATAGGCTGACCTAGCCCATCTGCCACCCTCTCAAGAGTGAAATTTACATATCCAGAAATTCAGTAAACTTGGGTGACTGGTTAACTACAATTAATTTTAAAAAATCACAATAATCTAATATTTTCTTCTTCCAGGTGAACCATTTTTTATTTAGAAACAAACAAACAAACAAAAAAAAAACAACAACTCAGAGCTGCACTGTCTAATTTAAGTTTCTTCAATGGAACAGAAATAAAGGGTACCTAATGTTTTGAAATCTGTGCTCTTAAGATACTCTCTGCATTAAATCTATCTGTGCATTTCCCTCCTACCTTGTGGGAGAATAAACAATTCTTACAGCTGACAGCTGCTAAGATGCAGTCTGTTTTTCAGACTGTAGCTACAGAAACTGCCACAGGTCTCCACTGAACATAAAAACCATCCAGTAACTAATGGTTTAAATTCAACGCAAGTGAATTTTCATCTCTTCTAATTATAATTAGTTCATGCAGTTACATTTTCCATCCAGGCCATATATATTCAGTCAAAAGTATTTCAAGTATTTCAGGACCTAATTTTTTTATTTATTTACAATAAACATTCTCTTCCAATTTTCATTTTGCCTTGTTGCTTACCTTTCCTGCCCAAATATAAAACTTTTTTTTTTAAACAAAGAACCTAGAAGTGGAATGAGTTCTTCTCACCTTCCTACCTTATTAATAATTTCCACCCATGAGAAAACAGTTGTAAAATTCTGTCTTTTTGAATAAGGAGTATTTATAAATTTCTTTCTGGAAAAAATGGCGGACAAAGCCCAGTGGAGATGAAAACCAGTTCCAACACCTATCTGAAATACTCTATTTTTTATTGGTAGAAAATCTTCATCTTCTTCTATGCTTTGTTGTAAATAAAATATATCAATGAGTGCTGAATAAATTTCTGAATAGTTTGGACAAGTAATTTCACTGCTTGCTACACTTGGTATAAATAATATTACTGTCCTGTGCCAGTCTTTTCATTGAAATTAAAAATTCCACAGCAATTTTTAAGTAGAGATTCTCATCCTCAGAGTGAGCACATTAAGGCTTTTTTAAAATGTTTTCACTGTGATCAAGAAAATTTAGGAAATTGCTTTAGGAAGAGCAGGAGTAATGGAGAGGATGAAGTGGATGAAGTGGATGAAGTGGTAGCAAATGAAATGTCTTCAGCTGCATCAGTATTTTATAGACTTTTCTAGACTTACCTTCAATTTGAGAATAATCAAGAGGAAACCTGTATATGTGTGTTTCAATACCAATTTTCTAAATTTTCATTTCAGAGCTCTATTGAAATTATAACAATTCTAGCAATTTTTTAGAAGCTCTATGGTCAAATAAAAAGAAAAGAAAACTGAAAATTTCAGGGAAAGAAACATGATCTTCTATGTTTGATGTATGGGTTGCTACAGAAAAATAATATCATGTAGGTAGAAATTGGTCCCTTTTAATTAATGGTTGCATGAATAATGAACAAATGCCAAAAAAATGAGCTTATCCAATCAATAACTTTGCCAGTCTACTCTGTAAAAAGAATGAAAGATGAAGCTGAAAGCTGAAAATGTTTCCAGTGGATATTACTTTTTCCTAATATCACAGCTAATTCTAGTACAGTCACATTCAACAGGATTAATATCTGTAACCCACTGCATTTGGCTGTGTAGTCATGACAGTGCTTAATAACTAGAGTGATAGCTGAAATGTGTGCTTTATATTTAGCATAGTTTCGTACTTTTTTCTTTACTTTTTTACATTGTTTTCCATTTCCATTTTTTCTTTTTTCTTTTTTTTTTTCAGTAGGTCTTCACCTGATTCTTTTTTTTTCTTTTACTTTTTTTTTTTTACAGTAAGACTTCTGTTACTATGTACAAATTTCCTGACTAACAATTTCTTCTCCAGAAGTGAACAGAAATACCCCTGTGAATTACATCAACAAATAACAAACATCATCACCCCTTGCAATAAAATTTAATTTTCTTATGAGGCAGGGGCAAAAAAAACAGTGGTATTTTGAATCCCAGTCTCTTACTAAACTGATCTTTTTGGACCTGATGTCTGATGTTTGCAGACTCTATCCATAGAGATATTTTTTTTTTATTTTCAGCTGAGTGTAATGTAATGGTTTGCTGGAAGGTGTAGAAATAATTTTGGCAACTGAAAAGAGAACATACGGTGTAAAAATACTTAATTTTGCCATCCAGGATTTTTAAAAACATATTGTGCAGATTTCAAACACATTTGGCATGAAGGAAAAAATTCAGAAATATCATGTGACACAAATTTTTGTGTTTATAAGCAGATAAAAAGAAGCCAAATCTCTATTCTAGCCAATCAACATTTTCTGGGACTATTTTATGGCAAAGAGATTAAAAGACCATTAAATAACCTGTGTTTGCTCTATTAAACATCAGGCAGCTTGAAAAATTTTTCTTGCCTCTGCTAGGTTTAAAATTAAATCATTAAAAAAAAAATAAAGACACCAGGTATGCAATTCATCTGCTTAAAACACTTCCATGAGGTAGCTACAATTTCTGTGATCAAAACAAAAGGATGTACCTAGCTTTCCATATCAACTGAATCAAAATCACATCTGATACCAAACCCCTCCAGAAAAGTAAATTTGTCCATGAAGATTAAAATTTCCTCATGTACAATATCTAAAAGAAACAACTCAAATACCTTTGGACTCAACTCAAAGGTAGAAATGAAAATAATAGCAGTATTTAAGAACAGAAAAAAAAGGTTAATTCAGGTACAATTATAACTTTAAAATATATTTATCAATCTTAATTTTCATATTGTATCTACTTCTTTTACCTTGTTTTCATATTCGTTTCATAACCATGAGTAAGTGAAGAAGCAGATTTCAGAATGGCAAAGCTGTCGTTCTTAATTACAAGAGATGTATAAAGTTAGTTATTCCCCAGACACAAACCTCATTAACCTATGCACCATCCCATTAACCTAAACTCAGAAACACTCATGAGGCAGCCAGCAAAAAATGGTGCTTTGCCTTTGGGCAATAAACAGCTTAAACAGATGAATGCTAATATTTTATTACAAATTTCCAGACGGATATCCTCTATTACCATAAATGCTGAGGAAAAAAAAGAAAGACAGAATATTATTTCAGTAAAAAACAGTGTTTGTAGGACCATAGCTTGAAAAAAAACTTTTTGATCACCTTCTTTTGGCTAATCCACAACTGATTCACCATGAGCAATTTAACCTATATAAACATCAGTTGAATTGCCTCCATCTTCACTCAAAATCAGAATATTCACTCAGTGGGCTCCTCCAGGACAGGTATGGATGCATCATTTGTAGATACACAAGTAGAGGCCCCAGGGTAGAAAATCAGACCATCATTAGCAGCCTCTTTGTCTCTTTAATAGCCAGTTATACCTGCACTGCACATGATGTTCTGCTTGTAAATCTATTTACTACAAATCCATGACACAGCTTTTAATGATTGCAAAAGCAACTGCAAAGATAGAGAATGAGTAGAAACCACCCAGAATACATGAAAAAACAATTTTTTTGCTGAGAAAATCAACTTGAATTTCAGCAGGATTCCAATTGGAAGTTCCAGTTCCAACTGGAACTCATATTGAGCGTCCAGGTTTCCCTCACAGCGACATAAAATAATATTATTAATGTCATATTTTGTGTCACATGATGAATGTTCAACTTATATGTCTTTCTTTTCTTTAAATTTCAGAGCTATATTCAAGTTTGGGTATGAAAAACCTCTTGGATTTTGGCTTTTTCATGCACTTCCATGCCTTCTGGTGTGAATGATTAATTTGAGCAGACAGATCAACAGTGGAACCAGGCAAAGAAAGACTCCTGGGTTACCTGGTGGGAAAACAGCAGCTTGGATCATCAAAGGAGAGAACTGGGAGCTGAAGGAGTTACACCCCATGTGAGCCACAAAGTATATTACCGAAATTTTTACCTCTCTTTGTTCAAAATCTAGGGAGAGAACAGAGAGAAAACATTTAATTACCACACACCACCCTTTAAACACAATGAAAATGCTGCTCCAGGTGCAGTCACAACAACATTTATTAAACATGCTGCACATATTTTGAAACGAACAATAGCTACTTACTGAGAATATTTTTGTTGCCATCACTTAAACCTTGAATTTCTAAAAAGCATGAATGATTTTTGGCAAAATGCTTTTTACTGTGCTTGCACTTAACCTGGCGTTCAGAATTCCCAGGCAATTATTCAGTGAGTCTCTAATATTGCTGAACTTTTTACTGTCAGCTGGTCAGTAAGAAAAAAAATATTCAGGGGAAAAAATTATGCAAATGTAAGGAAAATATCCTAGCTAAATGCAATTGTATCGACTCAGAACAGTCACTGTTGTACTTTCTTTTAATTTTGATCAATTTATTAAAGCTCCCTGATATGAAGAAACTTGTTTGGGGTTTTATAAATATTAGATATTTGTAAATAAACCAGGGAAATAGTTAAGTTGCTTAGGTTATTTTTTTCTTAGCCAGGTAAAATTAAACAGAAAAAATTTTGGTCTTGTGATTACATAAATTATGTTTTAAAAGTGTATGCAGACCATAAAAAACAACCCTGAGTATGGCTATATTGGAGTGAAGAAACATGGGCTGTATTTTTTTCAGATATATCTTCTCTATCTTCAGGAATTTGTGCTGAAGTACTTGGAGCCAGCTGCACATGTAAATTACTGTGTTTTACACCTTCTAATGGATATTTTCTCTATTAATTTGCCTCATGGATTTCTGAAGGCATTAATATCCTTGGCATCCAGGACATCCTGTGTCAATGAGCTCCCCAGTTTAGCCACACATTTTGTAAACTTCATTTTTGTTTTAAACCACCTGCCTGCTCACTTCATTTTATGCCCCCAGCTGTTATAGTATGAGGAAAAATAAAATAATTACAACTCATTGACCTTTCCTGTGCCATTCATAATTTTATTTGCCTCCATCACATTTCACACCAGTTTTCTTTTCCAGACTGAAAATTTTTACCTTTTCATAGAAGTCTGATATTTTCTTCATCTGCATAATTTTTATTTCTTTTTCAAGCAAAGGAGAGTAGAAAAAAATTGTGTCCTGTTCTGATATCAGCTTTACAAGACTAACACAGATCTTCCTGTTGCAGGTGAGTTATCTGTATAGACACCCTGAAAGTTATAATGTCCAAAATGCAAATTGTTTCACTTGAGAAATATCCCTAAGTATCCCCTGCCATCCAAAAAAGCAGCTAGGAAAAGGATTATTTTCAGCGAGGTCACTTATGTTCTTTAAGTCAAAGACATGCTCAAAATTTTTATAGGTCATGAAGTACTCAGCATTTTTCAAACTATATATATATATGAAAGACTATTTTTCTTACAGCTAGATCTTAGGAAAGCTCTCAAAGCTTTTTTCCCGGAGGTCAGAAGAAAGAAATAAACTAACAAAAAAAGAAGACACAAGAGGATAATTTACAGAAAAGAAAGGTAAATATATGACCAAGATCATTACAGTGATAATAAGGTCTAGATAATGAGATTTGTGAAGACTGGGAATGAAAATTATAGATAATGGGTAGCTGTGAAAAATGAAAAAGAAAAGACATTAACACTCAGTTTACATACATCAGAAATGTTCCGTTTTGTCTGAATCTTTGAGGCTTTCACTTTATTTCCAACTGTTACAAGCTGTGGTCAGTTCATCACTCTGACCTTTCATTCTCCCCAGTGAAAGAGAGTTTTAAATCTCACAGCAAAAAGCTGTTGGATGAACATCCCTAATAAAAATTTTGAGTCAAAATTAGGAGCATATCGGGAATTTATTCACTGTAGACGCTTTCAAAAACCCCACAATTTTCAGGCATTTATTTACAGTAAAACATGCAAGATTTTTCATAGACACTACCAAAGGTCTGCCCATTCTATTGCATCATGGTAGAGGTGTTTTTCTTCTTTTAATTACTACCAGAAGGTCTCATCTATCTTTGTTTGATGGAAACCCCAAGTTTACCGAGATAAACAGTAAATTTGCTGTCCCTCTTAGACCATTAATTAAGTTTTCTGTTGTGTACAAACCCATGAAGTGCAATGTATTAATCAAGTTTTCTGGGGTGCATAAGCCTTCAGCTCCTTAACTCTCTCAAGATACCTTTCCTATTCTATCATATCTAACTCATCTCTGGTTATAAGGTAACCATTAAAACATTCTTTATTGAATTTTGTTCTTCAGCTATTAATTGAGTTCTAAGGGGTGCGGGTCCTTGGAGTTCCTTTCTGAAGGTGCAGTGAGGTAATTTGTCAGGATTTTCTACTTTCGGCCAGCACAGATCTAAATCAAAACCAGCTACAATAACAGTAGAACATTGTTTAACTAATTAAACAGACTTAACAATAATTTTTTTTTTAAGAATCACAAAACTGGCTAGCTAGGATAAAACACCACCTTCAAGCTAACAAGGCTTCAGATCCCACGTGCTTTCTTGCAGACAGTCCAAAGTTAAGGCAGTAATTATGGCTCCTCCTTTGCTTCTTTCCGTACAGCTGGAATCAGAATCACAGCTTGATGGGAATTTTTTCTGGACTGTGGAACTGAGTAGTTCAGCAGAAGGAGCTGAGGAGATGCTCACAGCTGGAAGTTAAATGGACACTGTTCATTGCTATGGAACGGCCTGAATTCCTTTACAGGGTAGGAGTCTAAATCAGGAAATTTTTTCTCCACAAAACCCATCTGGGCCACTTAGGCTCAATCCAGAGTGAGCATATTAAAGCAGCTTTAGGAGCAGAGATGTATCACTGTCTCAGGGGAACTTGAGGGCTTGGGAGTGCTGTGAGTACCTGGTTTTGAAGCCACCTTCATAGCCTGCTCCTAGATACGCTTATCAAAAAAATCTTATTCTGACAACACAGACACTGCTGGATGAAAGCAAGGAGTAGTGTGCATCTTAAAACTTATTTTGCAGCTATGTTGTAGTGGTATTATTTATTTAAATATATGTACATATATTTTTCAATGTATTTCTGCTGCCCAGGTTTGCAGTTTTGCCTGCTGTCTTAAAACCAAAATTAAATAAAGTAGTCCAGGAAAAGAGAAAAAATTCAAGCAGATTTTTTTTCAGCTTGCACAAATGATCTTTTCATGTTCTTTCATAGCTTTCTTTCTCAACTTTAACTTTAAACATCTTTGATTATTGAGGTTACAGACCTAGACCATTTTAGGATTTAAGTGCAGTTAGTTAAATAATGCAATATTAAGTACTTCCAGAGCTTTACAATGCAGAAGCTTATCACAGTTAAAATAATTGAAAGATTAAGGTGCAGTCACCAATGACAATTCTCTGTGATTACATGTCATGTTGTTTGAAGGACGATGCAGAATTATGGGAAGAAACTTTTCATTATATACATTTTACAGTCAACTTCTTAATTCATCAGCTAAGCAATTTGAATTTTTAGCCAATGCTTGGATTTCTTGTAATGTTTTCTAATGTTAGCATTGAAAAAAATGTCCTGCAGCCATTTCTTCCCTTTTTGTTTCTTCTATCATGAGATTTTAGAGCTGCAGAGCAAAACCACAAGGGTTTAAAAATAAATAAACTGAGGGAGTATGGAAATCGCCCAATGTGGATGTATTTTGGTGTGTATGTGCCCAGCTGAGGCACGTGCACTGACGTGTTGCTGGAGCTGCGCAACCCATGTGAGACCATGCACTGTTTCTTGGCATGGTTCACTCACAACAATTTAATCATCTTTCCTGGTTTAGAGATAATGCACAGCTATTTGTTTAAAATTATGGTAAAAAAAAAGCTCACTTTAATTTCTTTTGGGGCACTGTATGAAAACCAAACCAGAATTACTAGCAAACTAAAAAAAAAAAAAAAGAAAAAAAGTTCATTTAGCAAGTCTCAACATACAGAATTGTCTTTGATTCTGACTACAAAATATTGATTAAATTGTTGTATGCCAAAGAGAGGTACATGGTCTTCATCTAGAATGGTGGTGCTTCTACTCAGTAGCTCAGCAATGAAAGACACAATCAAGCTGGAAACTGAAGAGGCCAAAAGTTCCAATGTTCCTACTAATCTGCGAAAGTTCCATGGCAAATTCAGTACCAGTGGCAGTGAAGATTACAAAGAGTTAGAATTTTAGCTTTTGTACTTCAAGGGCCATCTAACAGTTTCCCAGAATACTGCAGAGACAGTTCACACTCACATACATTCCTATATCATAACATCAGAGAGTCCTGGGTTGGGAGGGACCCTAAATCCCATCCTGTGCCACGCTGGCAGGGACACCTCCCCTGTCCCAGGCTGCTCCCAGCCCCAATGTCCAGCCTGGCCTTGGGCACTGCCAGGGATACAGAGGCAGCCCCAGCTGTGTCGCAGACATCTTTTGTGAAAATCCTTTTCTTTAGGATTTTTCCTTCTGGGAAGCTGAGAGGCCTCAGAGACAAAATGTAAACAATGGTTATCTGCTGCTGTGGAATGCAACAGGTGGGTCTGTGATTGGTCTCATGTGGATGTTTGGATTTAGTGACCGCTCATAGCAGAGCTGGCTCTCTCTTTGTCTGAGCCACAGATCTTTGTTATTCATTCCATTCTATTCTTAGCTCGCCTTCTGAGAGGAACTTTTTTCTTCTATTTCATTTTAGTATAGTTACAATGTAATATATATATCATAAAATAATAAATCAAGCCTTCTGAACATGGAGTCAACATTCTCGTCTCTCCCCTCATCCAAGAACCCCTGTGAACACAGTCACACAGCTGCTCTGGGCACCCTGTGCCAGGGTCTGCCCACCCTGCCAGGGAACAATTCCTCATTGCCAAGATCCCAGCCAGCCCTGCCCTCTGGCACTGGCAGCCATTGCCTGGCTGCTGTCCCTGCAGCCCTTGGCAATTGTCTGTGTCCATCTTTGCTGCAGCCCCTTCAGGCCCTGCCAGGCCACCCTGAGCTCAGGCCAAAGCTTCTCCTGCCCAGGTGAGCAATGGCAGCTGTGCCAGCCTTTGCTGCCGGCAGAGCTGCTCCATCCCTCTGCCCATCCTGGAGCCTCCTCTGGCCTGGCTGCAGCAGCTCCAGCTCCTTGCTGGGCTGGCCCAGGGCTGGGGCAGCTCTGCAGGTGGGCTCTGACTGAGGGGCAGAGGGGCAGAATCCCCCCTGCCCTGCTGCCCATGCTGGGCTGGGCCCAGCACGGGGCTCTGGGCCCAGCACGGGGCTCTGGGCTCCGGGCCCAGCACGGGGCTCTGGGCTCTGGGCTCCGGGCCCAGCATGGGGCTCTGGGCTCCGGGCCCAGCATGGGGCTCCGGGCTCCGGGCCCAGCACGGGGCTCTGGGCTCCGGGCCCATCACGGGGCTTTGGGGTCCCAGCCCAGCCCAGGCTTTGGCGTCCCAGCCCAGCCCCACAGCACCCCCAGGGCTCCTCCAGGGCTGCTCCCTCTGCCCAGCCTGGATCCAGCCCGGGGCTGCCCTGACCCAGGGGCAGAACCAGCCCTGGCCTGGTTCAACCTCCTGAGATCCCCATGGGATCCCCTGGGGGTGTCCAGGTCCCTCTGGATGCCACCCTGTCCCTCAGGGGTGTCACTGCACCCTCAGCTTGGTGTCACCTGCAAGCCTGCTGAAGGTGCCTCAATCCCTTTGTCTGTGCCATTGGCTCAGATATTAAATAATGCTGGTCCCAATACATCAGCTCAGTAGTTTTGTAAAAAATTGCTCTGAGAGCTGGTTCAAATATAGACTTTGCCCTTCAGACATAGGTACTTTATAAAGCTACCCTTAAACAAGTTACACGTAAAGGAAAATAAAGCTTTTGTTAACTACAGTTTGAAGTTTCAGAACTGCACTTGTCACACTTATCTCACAAATATATTTTGCAACACTGTCTGTGGTAGGAACGGTCAAATTATTGGACCTGATTTGTGTGCAAGGGAAAAAATGTTCTTTTACAGTAGACAACAAGAAGTCTCGTGCATCATATTCTGCTGCTGCTTTTCTGGGTAACCTGGAGAATATTTTTCTGTTCTGATGCTTCATTTTTCCTGTCTGAAAACTCTAAATTAAGATGTAAAATGCTTTCATCAATCAGATAAATATCTACATATTAAAAACCAAAGCAAACTCCACTATAAGACACAGGTGCCTACCAGTCAGGACTATAAAGAGCTGAGTAATTAACTTCTGATTTCACTGGAGCTAAGGCAGAGGTTAAACAGGGGCACCACAGGTACAAAGCAGAAACTCAGCCTTACAAAGAAACTTTCTAATCAGAGTCTTGACAGGTAAAAGAGTGACTGGGAAGGTCTGAGATCACAGTTTTAGACTGACATGCCTCATATCCCACATTTGTGCATTAGGCTTTAATTTTCCCCTTTGGATATGACTATTCATTTTTATTGTGGTTCAATATATTCTCTAAAAGCTATGCCTTCATTTTCTTAAACCAATTTCTGAATATCATGATGTGTTATGATTGATAGAGTATGATTAGATATTGCATTCCATTGGCAATTGCATATTTGTATCAAGGTTAGAAAGTTTTAAAGTTAAAACTTTAAATTCTTGGTCAAATTTTAGCAACTCTACCTGAACAAAGACACACACACTCCTGAATTTACAAATACTATGTAATTTTGTGAAATAGAAGCCGTAAGACACTTGTTGAGAAAATTTTTCCCTTAAACTCTGTATTTCACCTAATAAACTCAGCTGCAGGTATTCTTCCTTTAGATGCATCATTCTGGAGAAGTTAAATAAGAGATGAGTCACATTACAGAGCTCTGGCATATAAGTATTGAAGTGTTTTGAGGATTATTTTTTGTATTATTGAGGGTTTTTTCAGAAATAATTTTTCTTCTTCAACTTTTCAATTTGTGCAGCAGAATGAGCCAGGCTGATACGCAGCCCATAAAACCAGGAAGAATGTAATACTGCTTTCTCACTGCAACATTAAGTCATATTTCCATATGTGCTCTCAGTACTTGAAACTCATTACTGGAATGAAAATCAGGCTGCCTTCTACAAAAACAGGTGTTACAGGTAGGAAAGTAAATAAACAGATTATTTTGTACTTTAAAAATATGATGGTGGTCCCATATCAATCACAGACTAGTATGGAGATCATGTAAAATAGCAGAAATCGGTATCGTTATGTAAATTATTTGATTTTTCCCTCCATACATACTCCAAAGCATTCAGTATGTAGTATATTTCTAGGTCAATATTAGTAAATTTAAGAGAAATACCCATTTTGAACAACAGAAGGCAAAATTAGGATCGGCATTTGAATTCATGTATATATTTATTTATGAGTTTATTTACTGATTCATACAAAGGGAAAAAAACCCAAACAAAAAAGCAACAAATCACCATTAAAAAATCCCCCAAACCCCCCCCAGAAAAACAAAAACAAAACCAAACCAAAACAAAAAAAAAACAGGCAAGGTTATTCTAGTTCACAAAGGTTAGGATATCTCTTTCCTTCCCAAGCCAGCAGAAAATTTTCAAGATTCACAAAATCAAAGAAGGGAAACCTGGTGGCTACAGAAGCAGATAATGTGCTCAGCTCCTTTTTTAGGACTCACTTCAATACATGGTGCCACAGCAAAATCCACAGGCTCCTCTGTCCCATTTGAAGAGAAGGGGCCAGAAAATTATATATTACATTTAAAGAGCCACCTATACTGATCGTTTAAGGATTCAGAGCAATTGGGAAGGGGTTCTGATCATGTGAGTATCAAAAAAATCTACCAAAGCAAGGTTAATGCAAGTACATCGCTCCTTTTGAATCCTATGCTAATTTTCTTTTTTTAAAATGGCTAGTTAAGAGGATAAATGCTGACAAGGGCACTCAGAAAATTTCATCCACATCCAGAAAAACACTCAGCTGGAAAAAGCCTAAAGAATGCCTGAATGGCACCTGGAAAAAAAATTATCTGAGGTGAATATAAAGTCTTTTCAAGGTGGCTTAAAAGTTGACCACAAGGGATTACAATTATCCAGGTATTATACCTAGCACAGAGGAAAATAGGCTTTCAGGAGCTGTCACCTTGAGGAAGTTCAGCCCCAGCTTTCTGATTAATATATCTGTAGTGCGGCCAATGCACAGGCCTTTAATAAATCTGATTATTACTGTATCAAATAAATGGCTCATTTATCAGCCTTTTTTTGTAGCCTGGCTGAGCTCACGTGCATGCCCGTGGAAGATACTCACACACAGAGCTTGCAACAAAACAAATTGGTTTGTTCTTGCTGGAGTAGTAATTAGGGGAAGTTGTGGGGAGGAAGACCAAGGGTTCAGAGTGTAAGTAGTGATCCACAAAGGAAAAATGAAACCAAAATTGTTCTGGCTGAAGAGCATTGTTCAAGTTAAAAGCTTGCAATTGAGCAGAAATTAGTTTCTTGACAAGCAGTCAGAAAAAGCTAAAATATATATAAAAGGCATGGCTATTTCCTGGCCAATTACCAAAAGTAGAAGTAACATGTTAATTTTTCAGATGGGTTTTGTAGGCATTTTGTTACAGGTGTCCAGCATGCAACAAATCTCCCAGACTGTGTTTAGCTGACATTTGAGTGTGTTTGCACAAAGAAATGCCAATACATGGCCTCCTGATTGCTCTGCCCCTCATGGATTTTGTATTGCGTTTTCACACTAGTTTTGAGTCCTTTTCATCCATTCTCTCTAAATATCTGAGCACCACAAAAGCTGAATTGGGAAACTTCAGCTAAGCAAAATGAGGGAAGATGAAACAAGACAGCAAAATCAAATGGGATGAGACACAGCTGCAGGCTGGGTGCCAGGAGTCGCCCTTCACTGATTTTGAGATAAAAACCTCTTCCTTTGCCTCAGCTGAGGCTGATTTCCACTGCTTTTCCAATATCCACAATCCCATTTTAAATTTTCTGCTGTATCAAACCATTTTCCGTGCCAGGAGCTTTGGGAGAGCCCACAAACCACTCCATCTCCGGCAGAATCTTGCTTTTGTAGCAGCCAGTCCTCATTCCTCCTTACTTTTCACTCCAGCCAAATATTTCATCAAATCTTGTTCATTCAACTGGACATCTCAAATGCCTCTACCAGCAACCCATTCACTTTGTTTTTTATTACTGCACAGGTGGAAAAATTACCAGCAAAGAACTGAAGCTGTGCTCAGCTTTTGGGTGCTTCCACAACACAGAGAAGATAAAGTTTGCCCAGAAAAGGAGCAAGCAGAAAACTGGCAAAATGTTTACCTTTTTCTATAGTGACTCCCTTTCTTCATTCCCTTTCCATCACTGAGCTCAGGGCATCATATTGACTATCAGGTTTTTTCTTAATATTTGAAAAAATAACCTAAAACTACCCAATAACTATTATTATTACTATCATTATTACTATCATTATTACTATTATTATTATTTATGCTTTTCATACTCACACTTTCCTTATAGCTGATTCTTTCTACAGTTTTTTGTGGTTGATAAACATTGCCATCCAATGCCATCTTTTATGCTTTTTTTACTGCCTTGACAGTAATCTGCTAAAAGATTTTGTCATACATGTGAAGTTTCTTTTTTAAAAGTAAATGCCAGTTCTTGTGCACAACACACCTAAAATCATAAATTTCCCATCAAACTGGGAAATTTTCCAGTCAGTGTTTGGTTTATTCATCTCTCTTTCTCTAACTGTATATAAAGGTGATGCACAGAGTCCCAAGGAATGGAGTGCAACATGATGCACTGGTGTGAGGCAATTCGAGGATCCGGAATAAACTTCTGGAGTTGATCCAGCCCATCCTCCGACCCAAAGCAGATAGCTCATAGTAAAATCCTTACTGTGCTTAGAACACTTTATTTTTGGCTCTTTCAACGCATAAAGGAGGGATGCAGCATTCCAAGGCGAGTTATAACTGTGTTATAATAAAGAGCTCAGTGGTCCTTCTCTGATCACCTCAGCCTCCCTCTGTTCCAGTTTCCCCTGCCATCTGTTGGCCGCAAATTTCTGAAACAACCTTCCTCCCTTTCAGAACTTTAAAGGAACTGAGTGAAGAGAGATCCCAGAAATTATCCCCAAATCAAAAGTGTCCATCATTCTGGAGGAAGCTTGCAAAAACAAACAGAAAGTCTGGTCTGCTCCTTGGAGCTGAATGATTTAGGAGAATTTTTTTTTTTTTTTGTGATGTTTTAGGAGAAATTGATTTAGGAGAAATTTTTTGTTTAGATGCTGTGCCAGTGCATTCCTTTGTGCCAGGTAGAGGTGAGAGGCAGCACATCAGCACACATATTTATGTTCAGAAACACCTGGCTGCTTGCTGCACCTTTTGACAACTGCACACAGCCCAAAGGCAGTGAGATACCAAGGTACCAAGCAGATGCAGAGCACCTGGTTTATAAATCTAATAAATAATGTGGTTTTAAAATTGTGATAACCAACAGTGCATAAGCAATGTGGCAGAGCTGACAAGCACAGCACAGAAAGCAGCTTGTTTTGAATAGGACTTATGCAGGAATAATCATTCACTCTCTGCCTGAATTTCTCCCCTTACCTACTCAATTCTGGAACTCATAGTGTGGTTAAATATTTAACTGTACAGGCACTTTAGCAGTGTCGGGAAATGAAGACAAATTGCAGGCACTGGCAGCTATTTTGTCCATTCACAGGGCCTGTGATGGAGAATATTCAGCTTTAATTGCACCTGGATGAGTGCAGAACAGCAGCCAGCCCCAAGCACATCGAGATGTCCTTGATGCACATTGCCAGCAATAAGCAAATAACATATCTGTGGGATAAAAAATCTCATTTAGGCAATACTAATTGCCAGCTGTGCGTTTGCAGGTACTGAAAGCCCTCTGAAATAATGGGCATTTAAAGAATGTGGCCAAGTGTGGAATAATAAGGATATAAAAGCTGCTTTGGTCAGCTTTGATTTGGTGCATTTTTATTTCTTTTTGGGTTTGTTTTTCCTAAACTACTGAATAAAGGAATCAAGGAATTAAGTAGCGAACTCTTTGAGAGGTCATAAACCAACATTTTCTTTTTACTTTTTTTTCTGAAATTTGGTGTGTCTCACTTCCTTGACACCCTGCAAAAAACCCATAAGATCCAGCAAATTAGCTGGTGCCACTCTTTTCTTTCTTTTCTTTCTTTCTTTCTTTCTTTCTTTCTTTCTTTCTTTCTTTCTTTCTTTCTTTCTTTCTTTCTTTCTTTCTTTCTTTCTTTCTTTCTTTCTTTCTTTCTTTCTTTCTTTCTTTCTTTCTTTCTTTCTTTCTTTCTTTCTTTCCTTTTTTCTTCTTTTCTTTTCTTTTCTTTTCTTTTCTTTTCTTTTCTTTTCTTTTCTTTTCTTTTCTTTTCTTTTCTTTTCTTTTCTTTTCTTTTCTTTTCTTTTCTTTTCTTTTCTTTTCTTTTCTTTTCTTTTTCTTTTCTTTCTCTATTTATTTAATTTTCCTGGACTTTTTAAAAGGTATGGATGGCATTACATGACAAAGAAGAAATATTAACCTTTGGAGTGAGTTTAGAACCTATTTAAGCAATGAAAATAATATATTTTCCTTCACTTTTACACAATATATGCACTCTCTGGGCTTTATTGTCTCTATTAAGGCTCAAATTGATCTGCAGCTTGAAAAAATAGCCAATAATTGTGATGGCATTGTGCAATATTGTCACTTTTTTCCATTGCCTACATATGGAGGATAAAAATTTTGTTATGTGAGTTAAGTGAAAAAATAACAACCCTGTGATTCTGTGGTAGTTTTTATTTGCCAGATTAAACCGTTTAAATTAGGTTTAATTATTATTTATCTATCTCTTTCTATCTCTCTGCTTTTTTTCCCCCAGAAGTTTCATATTTTCACTGAGGTTTGTAGCTACTCACGTCTCTAAAATTATCAATAACGTGAGAAAATTGGAAAGTTATTTGGTGTGACCTGAGTGATAAAACTGCTCCCTTGCCCTCTGATCTGAAGAAACTGGGAGCAAACTACAAAGTTTGGAGTGGGCTGCGTGTTTCAGAAGGACACTTTGTTCATTCCTATTGGACATACAGCAGGTTTAAGAGGTTTCAGGTTGTTAGAATCTGCGTTACTAGCTATCAAGACAAAATATTAATTTTTTCTTAAAGGTATGGATGCTGGCAAAATGCACAGTGAGCACAGGAGGTGATTCATGCATTGCTGCACCAGTGATTGTCTCTATTATAAATCCTGAAGATGAGCATATTTCAGCTGTATTTCATAATGACCAAAGCAGATCTGACATGGCAGAAAACAATGATTTCACAGATCAAATATCACTTAGGTATTAGCTGACAGTTTCTTTTCATTTTCTCATTTTTTTCCTAAAGAAAATTACTTTCAATTGTATTTGTTATTTTATTTCTAAGGCAAATTAGGGAAATTTCTCAACTATGGATTATAACGAAAAGAAATGTTGAGAAAATAAATGTTTTTCCCTCTTGCATTAAAAGCTATTAAGGATTAGCTCTTTGATCTTGAAACATTCTCCCTTCAAAATAACTCTGTAAATTATATCTCTTGTTCTGCTGAAATTAATCATCCTGTAATTATTTTTTATTTTCCACAGAAGCTGCCTGTAGGTCCCTGACACTAAACTGCCTGCGACACATTTCAAAACAGATTTTAGATATTCTTTGTGTTCCATAACTTTTCACCCAGCATTAATGAATTGGCTCCAAAAGAGAAAAGTAATTAGGCAGTGTAGGTGGATGTTCAAAGGTGACAAAGGTTCTGTGCTGTTTGTTAAGGGATGAATCCACAAAAAAAAACCAAAAAAAAAAAAAAAAAAAACTAAGGAAGGCACACAATGAGGTGCCTAAATAAAAGAGGAATAAAAAAGTCACTAAATTCCTAAAGGCTTTTTTTGGGCTGTGCATTAACTGTTATTTCTTTTTGGTGTATGGGAGCACCTTTAGAGTTGATGAAAACACACAAGGAGCTGGTCACAGACCGGCAGGGGTTTAAAGGCTCCTTTTGAGAGATTAATCACAGAACAAGACTGAGCCACGTTGGCTGGAAAAATGCCATTTCCCATGGTTTCCCGAAAGCTTTTTTTAACAGGTTAGGAAGGAGGGGGCCCAGATTTCAACCTCTGCACTGCTGGAGCCTTGGGCAGCGCCGGGGGATGCTCCTGCTGGAGCTGCTCTGAGCTGGGGCAGGATTAAATGGTCAGAGGGTTTGGGATATTTGTGTGCCCTTCTCCTCACCCAGCGGTAATATCAGCGAGCTAAAACTTACTTCTCTGTCATTTCTTTTGCTTTTGGGCTGAATAAAAGGTTTTTATGGATTTTACAGGTAACTTACACACTCCTTTCATGCTGAAATTCCACTAAGTCCAGGATACTCACTGGCAGGTTTATCCACAAGTTGCTTTATGTTTTACCAGCCCAAATCCACCTATTTTCCACCTGAGCTGAGATTCCTGGTGCATCAAGGGAAAATAACCACAAAAGAAAGAGCAAAGAAACCTTCTGTGAATTTACATGCCAATAAAGCTGCATTTACTCATTCCATTGCTTTTAGGACTGTAAGCTGAATATTGATATAATCTTTAAGACTCATGGCAACACTATTTAAGCATCTCTGTAACAGTCTGTATTCTTTCCTCACCAGAAGGTATTAACTTTATAACTGTACTGTCTCTATATCTAGATTTCTCTAAGACAACACCTAAGAGAAAGAATACCTGTTAATTCCAACACATTCACAAAATGGATAAATATTTGACATTTTCAGTAAAAGGCTGACATTATTTTAACACAGACTAATCAAAGGGTGATAACTAGAGCCTGGAAAACTGTTTGTGGAAATAACTTAGCTGCTTAAATGAGCTGCAGTTTTGGAAGTGTGCATAAGTTGTAGCAAGCTTTGGATGATGTGGACATAAAAGGGAAGCACTTGCTTTAAAAAATAACTTTGGAAGATTTTTGCTAACCAAAATCCATAGAATGGACAGAGAGGGCAGAACACTGATTGAGAAGGGGTTTATGAACGTTTTTATATTTTTTAATTCTTTGTCTATTATTTTAAGCACTTATTTTTTTGAGCCCTCTTTAGCACCATGTTGACAGCCTACCTATTCCCACTGCAGTCCTTAAAGAAAATGTTGCTGACCTTCCAAGAGGAAAAGGAGAAATGCTCAACAGCTTTTTTTTTCTGATATTTTCAGATCACAGGAAGCAGTAGAAACTCAAATTAATCTTAAAAAAATTTTTCCTTGTTCTCAAGTGAAATGAACTTTTGTGGTATCATCATGGAGCACGGACTGCAAAAATCTGTGCAAGGACAAAGAAGCAAAAAAGATTTTGCCATGTTCTCATTGCTTCAGCAAATTAGTCCTGACTATTGTAAGATTGGAGGTGTCTTAATCCTAACAGCTTCTTCCCTCACAGGTAAAGATAAAGCAGATTCCCATTTCTTAGAGAAAATCACGAGTTTTTCCATTAGGGTAGGTGGTTTTGTCATATCTGATTGCATCCAAGCAGGAGTTCTGTGCAGACACCTCTCCAGGTTACCAATTAGGCACCACTCTTTTCTGAGAGCAGCAAAATCAACACTTCTTTGATTGCGTCACCCCTTTGCTAAAATATATGGATTTTTTTTCTGATAAATACTAAAAAACAAGTATAATTTGGCTGGATAAGAGCATGCAAAAGCCAAGCAAAACTGCTAAAAACTCCAGGACTTAGAAAGGATTAATTAGAAGATCAAACCTGTAATATTTATTTTATCTATATCAGTATGACATATATTTGTTATTCTACATTTGCAAAGGAGTTCAAAACAGTGGAAAATGAAAGTGAGTTTGTTTTTTACTTGGGGCTAAAAATGACTTAGGGTCATGTTGTGATCTCTGGAGGTTTCCTTGTACTCTTACCTGTGAGAGACTGAAATACTGATGGTTAATAACTCAGATAATCAGCCTTTTGCCAAAGCTGCTTTGCCGAGGTTGGGTTTGCACAGAGCTGAACAGAAGGAGGGGAATTTTTGGGTGCGAGATGGTGAAAACTCTGATCTGCATAAGAACAGCCGAGGGGTGAGCATCCACCCCAGGTAAAAACCCTCAACTACCTTTGATTTGAAACAGTTGAGGGAAAAAACAACAACAGATTCTTTCTTTCTTTCTTTCTTTCTTTCTTTCTTTCTTTCTTTCTTTCTTTCTTTCTTTCTTTCTTTCTTTCTTTCTTTCTTTCTTTCTTTCTTTCTTTCTTTCTTTCTTTCTTTCTTTCTTTCTTTCTTTCTTTCTTTCTTTCTTTCTTTCTTTCTTTCTTTCTCTTCCTTCCTTCCTTCCGCCACTTCCTGCCGCCACTTCCGTCCGCCACTTCCTTCCTTCCTTCCTTCCTTCCTTCCTTCCTTCCTTCCTTCCTTCCTTCCTTCCTTCCTTCCTTCCTTCCTTCCTTCCTTCCTTCCTTCCTTCCTTCCTTCCTTCCTTCCGCCACTTCCTTCCGCCACTTCCTTCCGCCACTTCCTTCCGCCACTTCCTTCCGCCACTTCCTTCCTTCCGCCACTTCCTTCCTTCCGCCACTTCCTTCCTTCCGCCACTTCCTTCCGCCACTTCCTTCCTTCCGCCACTTCCTTCCGCCACTTCCTTTCTCTCCCTTCCTTCCTTCTTCTCATTATATATTTTCTTAAGTGCAATCTACCTATTTTTATGTTGCTGTATTTCTATAGATAATAACCAAAGTGCTCACATACCTCCTTTGCATTGCAAATATATTGTTCTACAATAAATTGCCAGATATATCTATATCTATATCTATATCTATATCTATATCTATATCTATATCTATATCTATATCTATATATCTATATCTATCTATATCTATATCTATATCTATATCTATATCTATATCTATATATGATAAATGTGGATATATATATAAAATGTCATTTCACTCCAATCCAACCCCAAGGGAACTTTTAACAAAAACCTCATTTACCTCACCTCCAGGTTTGGGTTGCAACGACCTTCTCCCACTTCTTAAGGGGAACTGCTCAGCAGAAATAACCACATTTTGGGTGCTTTGGATGTGGAAAAGCCTTTTCCAAGAGATTTTTCTCCAGAAGTTCTTGTTAATCCAGTCATGGGTTGTATTGTAATTCTTTTATCTGTGTTCATAGTGATATCTTCTCTGCTTTCTCTATTTTATTGTGGGCTGGTTTATGGGGTTTTATTATTTTTTATTCCATAGACAGGCTGCTGGACATCCTTGCTATCTCTCCCCCCCTCAAAACCCTTCAAATCAAGATAGAGGTGTCTGACTTCACCTTGTGAAACCCTGAAGTGGCTCCTCCACTTTTTCCTTCATTTCTGACACTTAGCTTAAGTCATGAGTGTGTCTAGGGACAAAAGGGAGAAGAAAGAACATTACTAAAAATCAGCAGAAATAATCCTTGCACTGATTCTCCTTATGCACATCCTTATTGTATTCTGACCTAGCGACCACTGAAGCAAGAGATCATCTCTATGGTCTTGTGTTGTAATGTCAATTAAAAAAAATGACAAAACAAACAAATGAAAAAAAAAAAAACCACAAAACCAACCAAACAACAACAACAACAAAAACACACAAAAAAACCCACCAAAAAACCCCCACCAAAAAAAACCCAAAAAAGAAAACAACAACAACAAATTAAACAGCAATAAAATAACAAACAAAAACAAACACAAATAGCAAAACAAAAATTTAAAAACCCACATCAAACTGTCAGGAATTCACACACTCTGTTTTATTACTTGGATGCTACATGTTGGTAACACCTCAGGCTGCAAATGGGTTTATTGATGTGAAAAGCACTGTATTTTACCTGTAACTCACTGCAGGCACAAATGGTGGCAGCTAGTCCTCAAAAGAGGAAAGAATTTTTTAGACAAGGGATCATTTAAATGCTGTTTCTTTGCACTATTAAGGAGCTGTCTCTCTCTCCTTCCCTTTTTTCCCTTTATTTTTCCTTTTTTTTTTTTTTTTATCAATCCCTTTTTTTTTCCTCACCTGGAAGTTTAGATTCAGTAAGACTAAAAAGCAAACTGCATAGCTACGTGCACTTTCAAAAATTAAATGGCAAGGCAAAAGAGCTGTTCTTCCAAAGGTAGATTTTATTAGAGCTGCCAAGAGGGCATAATAATGCAACTGCTATTATCCTGGTATTGTAAGTAATATTTTATTCTTAACAATTATGCCCGATTATGTATGTTTTGAATATCAGCATCATTATTTTTGCCTTTCTAGCTAGCACAGAGAAAATTGAGATTAAGAAAAATATTAATTTGGGTTTTTTCCCTGGTTTCATCTTTGTTGAAGAATCACACAAATCTCTGATAATTTTTAATTTCCATTATCAGTTTATGGGTGAAATTCTTTCAAGTGGGACCCTCTTTCTAGAGCAGCTTTGTCTTCACGATTAAGTGATGCCAGTGGGGAGTCTGATCATCTGCAAATTGAGGCTGTGAGTGTAGAGATTCTGCCCTAAAAGGTGGTTTTGAAATATTTTCTTGCTTACATTTATCCTCTTAAATTAAAAGGAAAAAAAAAAAAAACCTCAAACAAATAAGGATTCCACATTGTAAGATAGAGAAGAAATCAGCATCATGCTTAGAGAAAAAAACTTCATCTCTGACAAGGAAGGTCTTGAGAGAAAATCAGATAGCCATTAGTGTTTGAATTCTGCTATCAGAGGCTGAAATCATATTTGCAACAAATTGATGCCTCCCACCTTTATTTACCAGCTCCTAAAAGTGTATAAAACACTTTTAGGCTAATGTTCCTTCCCACTTCAAATTACTCACATGGTCAGCCATTTATTTGGAGAATATTAAATTAAAAATCAAAAAATTAATTTTTACAAGATAAATGCAAATATGTTATTTAAATGTGAAGCTTTCACACACCAAAAACAACATGTGCATTTGAAAATGATGGCATATAATTAATCAGGGTCCCCAGATTAAAGCCCAGAGATCATTAGTGCATGTTTATTTGTTTCTGCTGATGTACATGAGAAATATCCTATCAGGTCATACCTTTAACCTTTCATTGGTGCTGTTGTGTTAAATGGAAAGTTTTCCCTCTGAGAAATTTTCTTTTCTAGCACAAATAAAACTTAATATTGGGTTAAGAGCAAAAACTTAAAATTGACTTTATATTTAGATAATTACCTGGGTTAAATAAAAAATAAAAATAGTTTCAAAATTCAAAGAATGAAAAAAAAAAAGGAGGCAACAATATGATTCCCCTGGTATTGTTTTATTTGAAGGCAAATTTTAAGAAAATCAAAACTTTTTTTCAAAGCCTTTAATTTCTTGGTTTGTCTGTAGCTTTAATTATAAACTCTCTGTCAAGAAAAGTTTCTATTTTCTGCAGTTAGCAGAGGGAATATTTGAAATGCCACTGTTCCCTTTTCAGGTAAGTTTTCATGGTCTGTGAAATCATTTTTTAAAACTACAGTGATTTCCACTTTAGCATTTCTGTGTTACTTAGGTGAGATAGTGACCACCTTGAGCCTGACTGGAATTGCTCCTCAGCACTTCCAGATCTCAATCCTAATGATTTCTGTGGATTTGGATTTCTGTCCTCTGATAACTGTTCACTCTCATGACTCCACCTTTCAGATCTTCTCTGATTTTTACTTGCCTATTTTGAATGAAAGAGAAAATTTTAAAACCCTAATTTTTTTTAATAGGTTGCCAGAACTTATTTTCATATTGTATAATCAGAAGATGAATACAAAGTCATCACAACACTAATAAATTTCAAATGGCACTGTAGTGAAGGAAGGCCTGTTTTATGAGAGTGAGCAGCATCTGTTCTGTGGTGATGGCATTCAAATTTTTAACTGTAATAGGTTAGACAGAACGCAAATAAGTAATTGAAATTAACCTTTGATTATTGTACACAGCATTTGCATAATTAACAACAGCTGAACTATAAACTCTCTATGGCTGTAGCTGACTTTAACTGGTTATAAAAGCTCAACTCTGGGCAGCATTTTTGTTTTTCATTAATGCACATACCTTATTACAGGTCCTTTCCACATTGTTTGCTGCACAGATTTTCACACTTCACAGTATGAATATTCCTGCTGTACACATCCCAGTTAGAAAGGATGCTTGAGAGATCTAAAAATAAGCCAAAATCTCCATGGCTTTGAGTTCTTTGCATCCATATTTCACTGGTGCTCTCCTGGAATGAGTAACATTTGAGGCAGAAAAGGGAATAAATGGGACAAAGTGCTTTTTCCAGGTGAATTCAATAGTGAAATACCAGTGAAAAGACCCAAAAGAACCTGGAGGGATTTTTAATATAAATATTTGGAAGATAAACTGAAGCAACAGCATATACAAGGTTCATTCTGCTCAAGCCATCTACCCACTAACTTTTTTTTTTCTTTTAAAGAAGATAGCTCTTACCTAGTTCCTGGCTCAGAATTATGTGTAATTAACAATGGAGCTGGGAAGGTCATCACTTGTATAACAGTACACTTAATTTTAACAATTGAAGCAGAGATAGCATGGGAGAAATGGGAACCTGAAAGGCAAATCCACGGAATACAGCTCTGCAAGGAAATCAAATCTTACTATTACCATATTCAGGCGCTTGAAAAACGTCAGAAATTCAGGATGCTCTGCAAGTTCTAACTACTTAATCCTTACCAAGCAATTATGAATAATAGCTTCCTCTTAGAAGTAAAATGAAGCAGTTTCTGAGTCAAAATTGTGAAAGGATTTGCTGAAGTATACACAAAAAGTAATATTTTACTGATAGTTCAATGGTATTAAATAAAATTATTTCCATTTCCCACTCATAACACTGTAACCTGATGTTAGGAAATTCAGTCAGAAGCTGCACAATTACTCTTGTGATAAGATGTGAAAAATCCATTCCAGTCTTAACAACTGATGCTAGAAGAGAATTTCCAAGAAAGATTTCTGACATAATAATAGTTTTGGACATAGCATTTCTGCTCATATTACTGGTGTTGACTAACATGAAATACCATTTTATAGTCCTTTTGTATGGAGCCTTTGCCCTGATGTGGTGTTAGGAAAATAAAATAGAATGAGTACATAAAATAAATCTGTTTGCTTTCCTGTACATTTATCAGACCACATTGGAAAACTTCTATTTTTTTTTCTATCACATGCTCAAAGCTCAATATAAACCAACAAAGAACAAACCCCTCTTCAAACATCCCCTGAGCTGATTCTTAGAATAAAATAAAGTGGAAGTATATTCCTCTGACTTCGCTGAATTATGTTTAGAGAGTTCAGTGAGAATATCCAGCACCTCAGTGAAATGGGGAAAGATTGACCTTCATGTTTTAGGTGCAATTTCCTTAATGCCATGAAGATGTGCTCAGATTTGGCTGAATTCTGAATTTCCAGAGGTCGCATAATCAGAAAGTTTGGCAGATGCACTCAGCTGCTACAGATTTCTGAGGTATGACGGGGGACTGCTGTTCATCTTTGTCCAGCCACCTTTTTAATTCATTCCAGTACCAATTTATAACTCCCAGTTTGTAAATAGAGCTCTCATTCCAATTATATAAAACCTGCACCTCTTTAAAGGAAGTCACATGCAGTGCAAACTGTGGCATATTCTACCTGAATAATTTTCATAAATTATGGAAACAGCTGTGTGTGGTTAGCCAAAATAACCTTTTCTTTTTGTTGGCAATAAGCAGTTTCAGAAAACAGGAGTGTGGGTTTGTTTGGTTGTTTGTTTTTTTTTTTTTTGAAACGCAGATTGACCTTTCTGCTGTTTGGTTTCCACCTGTGACAAATCAGAGAGTGTCATGTCACTCTGAAAGAGGCAAATAAATACAGGACACAGGGAAAATGGAAAATAACTCCAGAAAGAACAAAAATGCATTCTGATTGACCTAAAGGGCTAAAGCACTCAGAGATTCAGTTTTAGGTTTGTAAGGTTATATGGTTTGGTGCAGCTCAAAGAGTGTAAAAAAGAAAATAATGTCAGTAATTTCCATCCCACTGAGATTTTGATCCAAGGATTTGGCATCCTGATAATGTTGACCAAAAGCCAAAATATGCCTGCTTAAAATATTTCTACTGCCATTTTCCCAATTATAGAGTATTTAATTTGGGCTTTCAAAATTCCTGAGGAGAGGTTTCATTTTTCCCACAGAATTGATACCAAACCCTTTTCTTTGGATATCAGCTGAAGCAGAAAAACAATGTTAAAGCTGAATCCTGAGAGTCAGGGAAACCAAATGAAATACTGACTTCCTTCAGGGGTTATGGTATCAAAGAATTACCTATTGACTTGGACAGCCTCATGTGTTTTCAACTGAATTTACCTTCCTTTATGCCCTGTAGAACAGAAAATTCTCCAGGAGGCTGTGCCTGTTTCTGAGCTCTGAGAGGGTATGCTACTTTTTTGTCTTTATAAAACTATGTATAATATGAACAATAATTTAGATAGACTTCTACATGTTCAAGAAGTTGTGTATGTACGTGCTTGTATATGCTGTTGCTTCAGTTTTATCTTCCAAATGTTTATATTAAAAATCCCTTCAGGTTGTTCTTTTGGACCTTTTCACTGGTATATCATTATTGAATCAACCTGAAAATGTATTAAATTAGAAATGGTTGCATGATATTTTATTTTTTAATCAGGAATTTTTTCCTTAACTTCTGTGCCTGGGAAGAATTGTTAAAGAAAATGTTTTCTCCTCAAAAGTATATTTTTACTGTAACAGGAACAACTATTGATAGACTTGAGTTTAAAAGGGAGTGTCTGTGATTGAGACATCACTGGTGTGAGCAGCTCTGTGTTTAAAATGAAGTTGAAATAATTTTCTATTTTAAGCTTAAAATTTTCTCTTATTCTCTTATGTGTCAAGATTATTACTTCAGGAAATGTAAATTTTCCCATGTACCCTTGTAAAGATGTAAACCCAACTAAAACAATGAAAATACATTCTCCATCCCCAACAGCATAGGAAATAATTAATTTCTGTGTAGAACAATTTCAAACTTAGGATGTAAAACAATCTTATATAGGGACAGGTCTGCACCATGGATAACAGGAGAAAGTCTTGGCCTGTCTTAGCTGTGACAACTTTTGTAAAGAACTGGTTTTAAAATGTAAGAATCACAATTTGGTGTTTAGCAGGTTAAGATCTCAAGTGAAACAGCTAAACTTGCTGGTTTTACCAAATTGTGGCTAATATACAGAAAATAAACAAATTTGAAAAATTTTGGGGCAACCCAAAATTTGCTGCCATTTAAAGAACAGGAAGATGCTGCTCCCCCTAAATAAAGGCCTCGTTTAATCAAAATGGTATTGGGACATAATGTGGGGGTTTTGTCTCACTGATTCTGACTCGGAGAATGGAAAAAGCCCGGGGACAGCTGAAGCATTCAGTGCCCAGATTTAGTGAAAATATTTTGAACTTCTGCACTGTAGAAGTGCCCATCTCAGCAGCTCAGCCCAGGCTCCCTTTGTTCATCCAGCTGCTTTTAGAAATCAACACGTAGATGAGATTTGATGGGCATTAAAAGCAGATTTCACTGTTTCCTCATGAACAGAGTGTAGGTAAATACCTGCCCTGGAGATGCCCGTGTGAATCCCACCAGGAATGTTAGAGCGCCACACAAAAACGTTATTTTAAGGGAGGGTTTGCATCTCAGCGAACAAATGTGAATGAATGATGGCATCCCTTGCATGGATTCATTGTCTCTGTGGGGTTTTTCTTTTATTTTTATAACCATTTTACTGTAAGCAATTTGTAGGAATCCATCTCGCCGTTGCAAGTGTACTTTGTACGATTCCACAGCTCAAAAAAACTCCTGAGATCATTTCATGTCTGCCCCAGAACTTTAAATTGAAGATTAAGTTCCCACAAGAAAATAAAGACCAAACTGTGTTTTAGGCCATTTTCTAGAGAAACAAGAAACACTGTTTGATGTGAGATAAACTGTGATCATTTGCATGAATAAAAGCAGTGTGAGTAAAATTATTTCTCCTGGATGCAGAGAATGATCCATTACAAATAAGGTCTCCTGGTTAGAAATGCATTTTTTAAAGTTCTTTTTCCTTTCTGGCAGGATTTTTTTCGCAGCAAAACACTTACCTGAATATTGTTTAGAAATTCCAGGACCAGTAAATATGATCATATGCTGGCAGAAGTATTTATTATCAGTCTTTATTTTCTTATGGGTTAACTTTTCACTCCATTCCCCCTGCTCACTGATGAGACTTTTCACTCACTAGCAATTCAACCCCTGATTTTCCTGACCTACTGAGATTTCTATTAAATTTCTGTGAGTAAAATTCCTTCTAGAAATGGCCATATGCTGACTTAATATTATCATTATTATCTTGCAGAGATAGCGCAGATTATATTCTTTACCATGGTCTCTTCATTACCATGGTCTCTCTAATTTTTTATTTCCTCCATTGACTTACCTCATACAAGACTCTAAATCAGAGCTATTGTTAGTTCTACCTTATTTTTTCTCCAAAAAACTTACACAAAAGGCAGTGTTATAAAAAGAACCCTAGAAACAGTCAGACTTTAATTTTCACAAGGCTCGAAAATGTCATATATAGTACTCCTCATATAATATAAATCTTCCAGTCCTTTGTCTCCAATAGCTATTTAAATTCAGAGACAAAATGGATTTTTGAATAATGAACTCTGCTTTGACCAACTCCTCAGATTCTTCTTGTCCATAATGTAAAAGCACAACAATGAAATGGGGACAGAGATAATTTTGGACCAATATGCAGATTTTGGGTTGGTAATGTCTGCTAATTCAAAAAACTTTCGTGTTTATTACTGGTAAAAAAATTGCAATAGAGAACAGATTATTTCTAATATTAGGTAAAATTTGTTCATGCTTCAGTAGCTTAGAGAAGAGATTTAAAGTTCAGTAGTAGTAAATTACTGAAACCATTTTATTTTAGAGAACCTTTTTCAATTCATAGTCCCTTCCTTCACTTTGTAGCTCTAAATATACTTTAAAGTTACTGTACTCAAGAACCAGAAAACCACCTTGTATGTCATATTTGGCCTTAGGGAATAATCAAAATCCAAATAAATAAAGAATTTTTTCACCTCCTGGTTTTCATAAATGTTGAAGTCATTGAGCTGTGAAAATCAGACCTGGTATTCTGTAGTCCAAAATGGATGTAGAAGTCAGATTGGAGGGTTTAGAATTCAAATAAGTTTAAATAGTTGGGGTTTGGGGTTTTTTTAATCAGTCCATAGTCATTGTTCAAGATTCAGCTTCTGCAAATATGAAGCATTCACATTATTTAACTTTCAGAATTCAAAATAAATTGTTTCTATTAATAGAGCTGTATGAGTAGATAAACATCTTCAGGACTGTGACATAAAATCCAAATACGTGTAAGTATGCTAACAAGTTTGGAATTTTAATAGTTGTCTTTCAAACTTCAATACATATTAATCATAAATTTCTTTGTATAAATCAGAACTCTGTTAACCTTCATTTCCATAGACAGATAAAACCCTGAAAATTAAATCACATTAAAGCTCTAAAGATTTTAGGGGCAAGTTTCCTGTTGTCCTTTCCATGAAAGTGAAAATTATTGGTAAGTCTGCTTTGTGAAATCGAATTCCATTGATATATGAACAGAATTCAGTTCCTTTTTTTTTTTTTTTTTTATTGCTTATCTGTATAGATTCAGCCATGCATTATGTTAGCACACATCCATATTTTTTATGCATTTCTAACATACATTCTTTTATACTGGTTTGGAAACCACCGTTAACTAAATCTGATGAGGTAGTGTAAAATATTTATTTCTCTTTTTTAAAATGGCCTTTCTACTGTATTTTAGATATTTGAAAGTTTCCTGCCCTTTTACAAGAGGAAAACGACAAAATCTTGTGATTTCTTTAACAAATCTTATTTTTAATTTCAGTATTTTTCTGGGGGAAGAAATCTGAATCAGAACATTTTTCTTCTCAGAAATTTGCTAATATTTTTGCTACCAGGTCTCAATATTTCAGACTTCTACACAAGGATTTGAAAACTTTTAAGCCCCAACATAAAATTTGTTTTTCAAATAAATATTTCCCCATAAAAGGCTCAATATTAGACTTCCATTGTAAAAGGGGAAGAGAACAACTTCAAGCAAATCAGGGATTTCAGACTTAATAAGAAACTGAAGAAAGTAAAACATAAAAAGAGCAAGAAAAAAAGTAAAAGAAAAATTTAGGCTGCTTATGGAGAAATATCACATGAAAGAACTCTTTCCAGACATTTCCCAAATGGAAATTTCAAAGGTGTAGAACATCATTAATTTACTTTAGATGGGGAAAAATGTAATGAGTATATAGAAAGAATAATTTTGGAGTGACAGAACTTCAGGCAGTTCTCTCAAATAGAGGTGATATTTTACTGATAGGGTTTTTAAAAAACTATTTCTAAAACTACAAATGGTTTGGTTTATTTATTGATTTTTTTTGTCTGCATGGGTTTGACATGAATATGCCACAAGTTATGTAGTTATTTACAAACAGACAGTAGCTTTCAAGAATAGTTTAAAATATTAAATACTATAGATATAATATGGAGACATCTTTAAAGAGGAACCCCTAGATTTAGTTGGAAGAGAAAATGATATTCTATTACTGGTTTTATATTCAAAAGTCCAATTTCACATGTAAAAAAGATAAGTTCAAGTCCCTGAAGTGTGTGGTTATTTGAGTTTTAGACTTTTATTCATTGATACTGCAACTTATGTCTCCTTTATGTATATTTCTTATTTCTCCTGATAAATTAAAATTATCAAAAGTTGTTCAGAGTCCCTTGAGGTTTTCTTTTGGTTTAAGGTTTTTTAAGCAAAAGTTTTAAATTGGTAATACACATATATAACAGAGGTGCAATGATTTGAAGGAGGAAAATATATCACAAAATAATTCATTTTTTTAATTATAATTTCTTTCCATATCCCTAAAAAGGAAGAGTCTACAGCCTATTTCTGTCAGTGTTTCATGCCATTTGAAGCAGGTAGAATTTTAGGAGAGGAAAGGGGAGCTGGGAGAGCAATCTCTGGTAAATTATTAATTTTTCCTGTAAACTCAGATGTTCCTTCTCAAAAAGGTGAAATACTTCACAGAAATACCCAAGTGTCTCCATGTGTTGGGACCCCAGGATAAGTAATCCAGAATAGTAAACATCTGATTTTCCAATTATCTCATTTTCTAGTTGCAAGTTCTATTTCTGCTTTGATTTTGCCAGGGTGGTTTTGTCTGGGTTTTTGGTTGCTTTGTTTTGGGATTTTGTTTGTTTGTTTCTGTGCTTATTTTTGTGGATTTGGGGCTTTTTGGGTTTTGGGTTTTTTGGGGGTTTGTTTTTGTTTTGTTTTTGCTTTGATGGTTTTGTTTGGTTTTGGGTTTTTGTTTTTTTTGTTTCTTGTTTTGTTTGGGGGGGTTTTGGTGGTTGGTTTGGTTTTTGGGGGTTTTTTTGGGGTTGTTTGTTTTTTTTTTTTTTTTGGTTGGTTGGGGTTTTCTTAACTTTTGTTTTAAAATCAGATTATTCGCTCAGAATAAGATGAGCTGAGCCTGGAAAAGACAACCTGATGAGAAGCATTGACCCAAACAAACTGTCTAGGCTGAATTTCCAATCCCATCCTACCAACACTGTCCGTTACCATAGATGAAGGAAAAAAAGACAGAAATATGGGAGATGTGCAGCAGCTATAATTGGATTCCCAAATCAAAACTATGTGCTTTATTTCGGGAAAAATCCACACTCCCAGTGGAGCACAGCCTTGTCAGAAATGGTGGGGGTGAAAGTTACTGTGAAAAGGAGTAAGGTAGAGAGGAAAATAATATATGTAAAAAAAAAAGTTATTTTACCTGTATATGTATACAAACTAATATATAAATTTATATAAATGCATAAATTAAAGATTTTACCTTGGAGATGAAGCTATTCAAAGTATTAATATAGCTTGGAAATTCACTATATTACCCATCTATAATTACTCTGTAGTAAACTTAGAAAAAGATGGTGAGGCAACTATGAATATAAATTGATTTCACATTCAGATGCACTTACTTTTGGGGAACATATGTTGCAGAAGCAAGAGATTATGCAAATAGGTACTGCACATATGTTTTGAGATTACAAAATTTTACCATATTTACCAAAACATGGCTGGCATATATCCCCTCTTAGCTCTGCATGTTAGCTTGCCATGAATTTATTAGAAAAGGTTTTATTTTTTCAATTATTTAGAACGGAGTAGTAGGAAACACTTACTCAAAGCTGCCATGATTACTTAAATAAAATTAATTGTGCAATGGTAGAAATCTCCCTTACCTGTAAGAGCTGATTGCTTTGAAGCAAAAGGCAGCCTGGAATCTTAACATATATCTGCCTGATTTTTTTCTTTTCATTAAAAGTAAGCAGGAAATTTTCAATTTTTGTTTTGTGGCATTTGTGATGAAAAACGCGTGGCATAAATAAATAGATTTTATTCTATAAATTATAATAAATAAAAAATATGTATCTATAGAATAAATATATATGATATATCATCTAATATATCCTATATCAGATACACTAATATGATATATAATATAATATAATATAATATAATATAATATAATATAATATAATATAATATAATATAATATAATATAATATAATATAATATATAGTACAATATTATATCACATCATAATACAATATAATACAACACAATACAGTATAATACAATATAGAGATATATTTTATATACATACGTGTTTATATGTGATATTTTTCTATCATTTCTAATACAATTATTATTTTATTATTATTTTATAATACATTATTATCAAAGAAAATGTGTGTCCTCAGTCACCTGTGGTTAGATGGGAAATTAGGATGAAATTCCTCCCTCTGAGGGTGGTGAGGGACTGGCACAGGTTCCCCAGAGAGGCATGAAATTTTTCATTTTTTCAAATTTCCTATTTTTCATCTCATTCATCTTCCAGTTTTCTGTGTCTGTTAGCAAATCTATCCCAGCTTCAGGAACATATTTTAGCAATGGTACTGATCCTCAAAACACAACAAATGAAAGAAATTCTGGCGAATCTGCATCATAAAACAGGTAGAAAAGTGCCTGAATTGCTTTGAAATACATAATCTTAATTCTGACTTTTCCCAATTTTCCTATGTTTTATTCTGTATATTTACAAATATCTGTGCAGCATAGTTTGGGCATAAAAACTTCTAGGTTATTTAATTTTGGGAATGTCATTAAAAATAAGGACTAAAACACCCATACTTGTGGTTAGTCAGTTTTTGAGCCTCATGAAATTTTCTGCAAATTTGTCATTTGAGCTAGAGAAAATGACCTGGGATGCATGTGCTGCTATCCTGAATGAGGTTAAGATCAAAATATCATGAATAAATAAATAAATAATGGTGAAACACTTTGTCCTGTACATTTGGATTCTACAGCTTTACAAAGGAAAATAAGTTTTTTTGAGTTCCAGCGTGGTTTTACTGGTAACATTTGGGAAAATAATTTTGCAGAAGTGCAGTCATGAACTGACTTGAAAATATTTTGGATTTCTGGGTTGGATTTTTACACTTTGTCTTGCACCAAAAAAAAAACAAACAAAACACTCTGAAATTTTCAAAAGGTGTCTAAATAGCCAACGGCTCAGAGACAGATGATCACAGCTGCATCTTTGAATAAAAATCAACTTCTGTAGGTGTTTTGCTTAGACCAATCACACAGGAATCAGAAGAAAAACCATCAATGAACGAAGCAAAAAAAAAAAAAAATCAAGGGGGAAATAAAATAAATAAATAAAGAACAAATTACTGGGGGGGGTTTGTGTAGTGTGAAATACAAATCAACACACTGGCATTTGACCCAGAGAAAGCTTAAGGTCTTGCAATATGAATATGGAAAGTTATGAAATTACTGGAAGGACACTGAAGAAAGAAAAGAGTGTTAGGTGCTCCAAGGAACACAAAGAATTTTTTCCTTTCTGAGATTGCTCAGGTAATGGTGAAAACAATTAACTGCAAACTTAAAATCTCTTTTAGATAGAGCAAGTTGCTTCTGTTACAACCTCATTTTTATCTTGCCTACACACAGATATTTGGCTGGTAGGTCATACCCTTTTTGCTTTTCATCCCAAGTCTGCCTTTCACCCCTGAATTTCACCTTTGACTTGTTTAATGTAACGGTGTCAGTAAAAAATTTTGAATTGCAGCAGGAGGGAGTAAAAGGAGGTGACCTGGGCTGATGCTTCTTAAAACTTTGAAGACAATTTAGGGCCACACTTAGGGCAGAGAAATGACAAATTTTTCTGGGATGCAAAAATGACAAAATCTTTCTCTGTCTCATACGTGGGTTCTTCTCTGTTTAGGATGTTACTTTTTTTCACACTCTTAGCTGTTTCCATGTTCTCTGTCTCCTTACAAAGACAGTTTGGGATAATAGGATTTGTTATGATGTGACAGCCAACAAAAAGTACGAAGTACTTCACACTTCAAAAAATGTGAGCCTCGGGACTTCTTTTTTACATAAAAATAATGAGTTTCAGGCTGCAAGGCAGATGAACACCCATGGGGTAAGCAACCACCCAACATGGGAAAAGTGGTATAGCTTCATTCTGAAGTCAGACTCCTGAAGTTGGTTTTTGACCTAGAGGCAAGGAGAAGATAAGTGATGCCATGACATCTATCTATATTGCATGTGCTTACTTTTCATTACTTTAAAATGTTTGAAAATAAGAAACACTGAGAAACAGACAGAAATCTGTATTTTTCTATCAAAAGTGCCCAAAAGCAAACAAAAATGACCTTATTAAGAGGTATAAACTTAAAGAATTAGTCCTGCCAGCCTTCCAAATCTTTGTCTGACCGGAACACTGATAATTTGAACATCCAAGATGTGATATCAGGGTTTTTGTGATGATGTTTCTGGTTTTATTTGCCTCTTCCTCAGACCACAGCGACCCAAGTTAGGAAAGAATCCAAAATATCTGCTCACCTTTGTGAAATGGCGGTTTAACATGGTATGGGCAGAATTGTAAAGATTCTGCTCTTGCCCATTTCGGTCAGATTCAAGTTTTACATTCCAAAACACAGAATATATTACCATTTGGATTTGGATTCATTTGGATTTGGATTCATTTCTTCAACTGTTAATTACAAGAGCACATAAATTTTTTTATTTCAATTCAGCTTGCCCATGGCTCAGTCTGAGTATAGAATTAATACTTCAAAATAAAATCTTTTTTTATTGTCATTGGTTTGGGATTTTTTTTTTCTGATTGGCTGGTTTGGTTTGGAGTTATTTTTGCTGTTGGTTGGGTTTCTTTGTGGGTTTTGGTTTTTATTTTTTGTTTTGTTTTGGTTGGTTGCTTGGGCTTTTTTAAAATTTCTTTTGGTTTGTTCTGTTTTGTCTTGCTTTGTTTCACTTCCCCAAAAGACTCATCACAGTCTCTTATCTTGGTAAAGATAAAATCCTCTGCCTCCATAAAAATCTCAGTGAAAAATTATTGGGGCAGGCAGGGAAAACACTAATGAGGAGATAAAAAGTTTGAGGTTTTTCTGTTCGAGAGAAAATTTCTGAAAACAGGAAAACTGATAAAGAAAATTTGGACTCAGATATTCATAAGGCTCTTATTTCGGTTATCATTTGGAATAACTAGATTTAGAGTCCTACATGGCTTAATTACTCTATTCAGAGACAAGTAGAGATTGTAACTGATAACAGTAAATAACTTCTGTAAAGATTGCACAGATAGTAGAAAACACATTTTAAAGATTTGAGTTCAACCTCTGAAGTTTTTGATCCCAGGAGGTATCAGTTAAAAGGTCCAGAGATTTTTAAATTACACTTGAAATAAACTTTGTACACATTTTGATCTAAGATGCTACTTCAGAGCTTGCACAATTTCTGCCTGAGACTCTCAACCAGTGCCTGATTATTATATGCAAATATATGCAGATTATGTTATAATGTCAAGACAAAACAATGTCATTGCTAGTCTATGGAGATGAAATGATGAATAATAAACTGAAATAAAATTAAGCCAATCCCAGAGTGTGCCTGTTGAAGTTATGATACAATGTCAGAATTATACTGGTGCATTTCCCTGCTGACCCAATTGTGATGTCCAGCTTGAAATAACAAAATGTAAGGCAACTAGAAACTCACTTGTAGTGTATCTTAGGATAAAAAAATGAATGCTGAACATGCTGTTAACATGAACCAGATTTTCACATTGTCATTTCGAAATCATACCTTCATATTTTCAATAAAAACCCCAAATGAGGAACAGTCAGAAGTGAACTGTAGGAAAAACCCAGTAATTACTTGGGGGGGGTTAATTGGAGGAGGGGGAAAAAGGAAGAAGGAAGTATAGTCAGATATTAATTTTACATAAAATTTTATTCCATTACATATTCTGCCTTGCAGCATCTAAGCTCAGCACCATTTGGCCAACAGTTTTCTAAGGAATAGGGTGCAATGGTGCAAGGAGGAAACACTGTACAAAACCCTGAGCAAGGTTCCCTTTCTTAATCTGTTTTAGGAATGACACAGGAATAACAACACCCTTGGTGCGGACCAGGATGTGCTTAGGTTTCAGTTAAACCCCCAAAACTGACTGTGAGGCAGTGAGTTTCCTGAGCTGAGCACAAAACTGCTCATTTTGAAGCATTTTCGTAGGTAAATAATGAACAGAGAGGGAGGTGTCACTATCCAAGGACGAGGCTTGAGGTACAGTTGCAAGGAGGTGCCTATGGAAACACAAATCAGTGTACAGGCTTACGGAATTCCAGTTGTTCCTGGACAGCTCTCAACGTTTCTGCTCCACACAAGAGAAACAAGAACTGCATCAACCTCCAGCAAAAAAGGTGAGGTTGTTATTTGGCACTTGCAAGGGACTTGCATGTTGCCCATGGTCACCACACAGCAGCAGCAGCAGCTGCACTGTGAATTCACACGTCCAAAATGGCATAAAACCATGCCACAAATTAAGACTCAGCACTTTTACAGAAATCTGTGAGGAGGCAGTGACTTGAAGAGGCAGAAGCTTGGATGAAGCGAAAGTTTTTTGCAGAATGAAGTGAAAGTTTCGCCTCTTTATTCTTCACACGTGCTGTGTGGACAACTTCTGGAGGAAAAAAAATTTCTTCAGGCATTTCTAGAGTTCAGCATTCCCTAAACGGACTCAGGGTCTACCTACCTTCTGCACCCTTTTGTTTTTTTTTTCTTGTCGGTTTTTTGTTTTTTAATTATTTACTTTGACTTCTACTAAAAAACCCCCACAAAATGGAAATATTTGGCACTTTCTTGATGATGCTGAAGCATTCACAGCTCTTTTTTGTACCCAAACAGCATAACAAAAGGTGCGAAATGTTAATTTTACTGAGTGATTTTTAATTCTCTAGTGTTTTGAATCTGATAAAGACAAAGCCGAGGTTTTAAATTTCTGGTTATGCATGCTTAAATATTGAAATGTGACATTTAAACTATGCACATAATATTATGTCCTGATCATGAGTTGCTCTTGGTGCTAAGGAAAAAGGCACTTGCACACCTCTTTACTGGGGAGTGGATTAATAAGAGGGAATTTGTTGTTTTAGTCCAGGAGACTAACAATGAAAGCAATGGTTTATTAAGGTTAGGTAGTACATAATTTCAATTGAAATCAACAATTGAAATTAACAGGATGCAAAGGGGTAACAAATTTCACAAAACCATCAGGATTTTACATTAGGCCTTACCTTGAAGTTTAGATTCAATTCTTTGCACAAATATTACTCATGTACAAACAAAAATTGTACAAACATTACAAATGGCCTTCTTCCACCCCAAACCACCCAAAACTATTTTCTTTCTTCCTTCCTTCCTTCCTTCCTTCCTTCCTTCCTTCCTTCCTTCCTTCCTTCCTTCCTTCCTTCCTTTCCTTCCTTCCTTTCTTTCTGTCACCTTCTGGGTAATTTTTTAATCTTGTTCTCCATTCTTCCCAGGCACTTACTACCACAGCAACTGTTCCTCCTGCTAATTTTATTTTTAGCCTGCACACATGACTTGGGCCAACAAAAAGGAAATGTGCAGCAGGGGGATTAATGTTGTTTGCAGTCATAGTGGCTGAAATTCTGCCACCATTAAAATCTAGGGGAGCTTTGCAATTGATTTCAGCTGGGCCCAGATTTCATTCCCAGGATATTGAAGTAGCCATGTCAGCACACAGAGGGAGCTGAATTTGAAACCACAAGGTCCTATAATTAAAATCTCCCCTTGAGAAAATTGACTTCAGCACAAACAACCTGCAAGGAAAGAATTCCAGTGACATGGAGGATATTTCTCAGCTCTGTCACCCCATGGAAATTGACAGAATATAATTGACAGCATTATTCAAAGTGTCATGCCTCTTTTTATTTAATATAGCAAGTGCACAACCACTAATCTGTGTTTACAGTTAATGCACCAGGAATTAAAAACATTCCAGATATTAAAGACATCCTACCTAATAGACAAAATATTAGGTTTTTCCACGTTTACAATTTGCACCAATCAAAAGTATCTGTCAATTATAGTGTTTTCTTCTTTCATATTGAAATTGCTTTTTTTTGTCCAAATGCAAGAATTTCCTCACAGTGAGAGAGGGCAGTGTGCCTTATTAGCTGCTGTGAGGGTGCCAGGCATTTTTCACCTTGCATTTCTGAGGCAGCAGCTGAAGCCACAAAAACCCAAGAGAATCCTCTCATGCAGGTTGCCAGCAGTGCAGCATACATCATTTTTTAGAGGGAAATCACTTCCTTTAGTTTGGGTGAACACTCACCGTAAATTCTCAGGCACGATTTTGCAGCCTGGTGTGGATGTTGCAGAAAGCAGTTCAAGTTCCAGTCTGCTGTAAATGGTACCTTATAAAACATAATCAACTCCCTTTGCTGCTGTCACAAATCATCTTTCATGTTGCCGTGTCATCTGAGATTGTCTCTTTCTGGGGAATTTAGAGTAGTAGGAAAATTAAAGTCCCATCTGTGACAGAAGTCCTTTCTTAGGTGATGTTTGGAAACAATATTACATTGTGGCTTTTATTAATACTGTATTAATACTCTTCTACAGATTTTTTTCACCCATTTTTTATATGTTCACTTTTTTTCCTCAAAAAGATTATCCTGCTGGGTTATACACTGATTCCTTTTATCTTCCTAGAAAAATTCTTTGTCTTCATTTCCTTTTTAGCCATCTGAATCCTAGTAAACACACCCCACTGCCCCAGGCAGTTTTATTTTAATAGTCCTCCTCAAATCTTTTTATTTCCCATCTGATTTTTAGTTTTAAGCCTATAACACATGAGGTGATCTCAGAACTGTAACTTAGCTTTAGGGCAAGATAAGGAGCAGGTGAATTTTTTAAAAAATACCGGCCCCTTGGAAAAAAAAAAAAAGAAAAGAGAGCAGAAGAAGAGGTTTAGGCCAAAGGATGAAATGCTCAGCAAAATAAACAAGAAAGGAGAGGCAGAGGAAGATGGAGCACGAAAGCTGGCAGGCTCAGACTGATGCTCCACAGAACCTGATCTCCTCTGTGCTACGCACAATTAAAAGCTGGACATACTCTAAGGTCAGGATGAGGGCAGCTTTGGTTTGACTTCTCCATCCCACAAAGACAGGGGGGAAAAAAGAAACCCCCACAGTCAGCACATTCCTCCGAACAACTCATGTTTGTTAATTAAAAGTTGTTTTCTCATCTATTTTCCCTCAGTCTAATATCCTTCTGTCAGGTAGAAAGTGCTGACGTGGACAGTTCCTTCAAAGTGACCGGCCTCACTGAGTCAAAGGACAAATCCCTGTTGGCTCCAGGGAGAAGGATTTCCTCCTGAGTCCTGCACATCCCTCCCACACCCACCAACAGATGAATAAAAACCCTGGGTGTAAATCTGCACGGCTATGCCCGACCTCTCTTTTGAATTAACCAGATTTATTTTGTGCTACGCCGTCTTCTCCTTGCCATGGCTCGCCTCGCTTTTTTCAAGAGGGTGTTTAAATTGTGTTTTTGGATTTCAGGGGAAGCAGGGTAAATGGTTTACCTGTAACCAAGGAGAAGTGTACCAATCCCTGCTTGGAGCATTTTTTTATCTTTTTTATCCCAGTGGCACGCTAGTACTTGCCAGCTGCATGAACCTGTCTGAGCCCTCCTGCCTCGTCTCCCACTCCAGCTTTACAGCTCAGCTCCTCTTTTCACACATTCACAATTTCTCACCAATCCCACTTCATTTCTGGGGTCTTTCATTGTTACCCTCTTCCAAAGTTAACATTCTTCTGAGCAGCTCAGCCAACAAAAATCCCTAAGTGGCTACAAATACATAGAAGCGGCTGAAAGTAAGACTCGAGCCCTTGGTACATGAAGGGGAAGAATTACGCCTCAGATGTGGGACTTCTCAGAGTAAGAATGGGATTTTCCAAAAGATTTCATGTTAGTGCAAGTATCTGGTTCTGTGCAGACAGTGGTATTGAGTTTCTAAGGCTTTTTTTGAAAAGTGGAGGAGGTGTTGCAGAAACAGCTAGGGCATTATGAATGCCTCAGTACTTCAGAGAACCATGGAAAAAAATTAAACTGTCTGTCTCACAAAATTGCCCCTGCAGGGACCTGAATTTTGCTTGAAATGGTCTATTTTTATCACTTTCAGTGGAATTTCAGCTCTGCACAGATTTAAACCTGTTCAACTGTTGTTTTTTTTTTTTTCCTTCAGCGCTCACACCACTAAGTTGGTACAGTTATTGTTATTCATGGGGACATTATTAAAATTATTTTTTGCTTTCAGGATGCTGAATTCATCCAGATGATCGAAAGGTCCAGACACATTGTTGCATATAAAGCTTTGGATGTCCTGTACAAAAAATTTCCAACTGAATGCCATTTTCTTGTAGGTTATACATACATACATTAAGTCAGAGACACCAGTTTTTACTCTTGCATTAAAGCCCCTCAAAGATAAAAGAAAAAGGCCCCAAACAAAAGACAAAGACAAAACCACCAAAGAACAACGAAACAAAAAATCAGTAAAAATCTACTTGCTGTTACAATATGGCCCCTAAATGGCACTAAAGCAAGGGTTTGATGCAGTTCTGATCCTGTGATCATGAACCATTGCATTATTTCTGAACTTACAGCCAATTTCCTTACTTCCTCCCTTCCCAATTACCTGACAGATTTACCGCTTTTTTTCTCTGAGTTTATGCAAAGAACAGATAACATTGGCCATGAGAGAAGAAAAATTTCCCAGTAATTCAAAGACTGAGGGGCTTAAAAAGGTGTGTCCTATCTGAATATCTTTTTCCTCTCCCATGTGCCCATACATAGAATTACCATTCCGCAGAAATTCAGGTTGCATAATTAAATAAATATATTGGCTTTTGTAAGCTGTGAATGACAGGACTTGGAGTACTTTCAGTGATGTTAAGGATTAACCTGATGAGAATTGAGCTCCTTCTTATGGGAATTACTCCTTTTTTTCCATGAAATTGTAAAGTTATTGAATTGTTAGAAAGGACCTGAGCAGGTTCTGTGGCCCATTCATTAATTTCATGTAACTCCAGCTCCACTCGAGCCACTATTAAGAAAAGTTTGTCTGACCTATAATTGAAAACATCCTATTGTGGTGATTAACTCCTTAAATAGTTTTGATTCACTGCCTTTACAACTATTTTTAATTCTCACAGTGTTTAAACTAGACCTTCTAACTGGCATGTTAACAAAGTACAACTTATTTGTAACATATCATTTTACTTTACTTTGCAGGTGTATTTTCAGCATTTTTGGGCACTGTGTAACCTGTTCATCTCATCTTCACTTGCCCAAAAAGGTGGGGGGTTTTTTTGGATTTTGAGGGTTGGTGGTACTTTGGTCTAACCTTTCCTTACATATTTTTCTGGTTTGTTCATCTTTTCGGTTGGTAGGGTCGTTTTTGCTTTGTGGGGTTTTGGTTTTTTGGGTTTTTTTTTGAGGGGGAGCTTTCTTGTTGTTCGGGGTTTTTGTGTGTTTTTTTTTTTTGTTGTTGTTGTTGTTGTTGTTTTTCTTGTTTGTTGGGTTTGGTTTTGGCTTTGGTTTTGGTTTGGTTTTCTTTGTTCGTTTGCTTGTTTGATTTGGGATTGTTTTCTTTTGTTTTGTTTTTTTGGTTATTGAGTTTTTTTTTGGTCTGGAGAAGGTCTTGCAAACATTCCAGCAACTGATTCTTATCCTATACGTAGATATCACCTGTTAAAAACACAGCTCCTGTCTTGTCTTTTTATTTCCATTCCCTCACCAAATGATTTTCCAGTTTCTGAAGATCGTTTTAAATCTTAACCCTGTCTTCCAAACTGCTGCTGATTTGCAAGTGTGGCATCAGTGTTCACCCCACCCCCAGTGCTTAATAATCCAGAAAATGCCAGGTAGCTCCTTGATGAAAATTGATCTTGAACATCATTCTGGTCTGATGTCGAACCACTGGTAATTACTACGAAAATACTGTTCTAGAACAAAGAAGGTTTATTCCACAAAAATTAATATGGATTAAATTTCCCTAGTTCACTTTTAAATGTCACACCAGAGAGAACGGTCAGCAGACCAAAAAAACAATGGGATTACTGCGGTATTAGGCTACATAAACTCTTTGAAATGGTGTAATATTTGTAATCACATTGCAGGGTGATTAGATGCCCTCAAGTCAGTTGATTGACTCAAAAATGGAGTTTCTTTTTCCCACCATGGCAGCTCTTATTATTCTCATCTGAACGCTCTGTTGCATCTTCCAAGGATTTGCCAACTTCTGTCCTTTTGCCTTATGGCAGCTCTGCCTGCTGTGGTCTTGGATGGATAATGTTTGTTAGGAAGCACTGCACAGGCAGAAAACTGTGGCTGCTTGAGGGTTTCCAGACAAGCTGATGCTGTGATTAGAGAAAACTGATGTGGTTTCCTTGTCCTGAATGTTTCCAGACACATCAGCCATTAACAGGCTTAGCAAAAACAGGGTAGAAGAATTACATCTTACTTAAAACAGAAACTTGGACCAAATGGAAAGATTTAGAATGCTCTGGAGGCAATTAGGGTATTTAGCATAATTGCTGTGGACATGATCATGTTTGATAAAACACCTTCTCGGGGAAATGTTGTGCTCTGTATTTATGCTTTGAGTTTAATGCCATTAAGCAAGGTGCCTCGCTTTGATTAAAGGTTTAATACCTCATTTCCCTAATTCCACCTCCTATATTTGAATATAAAGTCACACAGTGCTGAATCCCGCTCATGCAAGCACTGCAGACATCACTGAGGGCAGAAACGACTCTGAAATAACTGCAGCTTGTACCAGCTGCCTTGGACAACGTGAGAACTGCCTGAGCCTCTCTGCCTTTGCACTTGAGCTAAGGAGGTGTGGGACGTGCACGCTGCTCACCCTTGAGCTTTCACATTTCTGTGCAACGCGGGGTGTGTGCTGCCCGAGTGATGACAGGAAAACCCGAATTCCGCGGGCACCAATGAGCTCACAGTGTGGGGGCCAGGCAGCCAAACACCTCTGGTGTCAGAGGGAGGCATTGGTGAGACACAAACCTGTGAGACAGAATATTACAGAGTACTCTCCTCTGCTTTCATCCCCACAGCAGCAGCCCACTGAAGTGGGAAATGGTCACCATCAGAGCTGTTACAAAAAAAACCTCAGCTGGTTCTGCTACACAACCCATTTTCTAGGACAAGGAGCTCGAAACAGTCTTGAAAGTATCCAAATTAAAATTCCATTCCAGAAATTTAGGGGTTCTTGGTTGGTTATTGATGGGATGCCAGGGTGGCAGCTTTTTTAAGTGACTTAATAAAATCACTCTGCACCATTTGGCCAAAAGGTGATAATTCAGCCTGAACCAAGATAAAGAATGTCTTTTTAAGAGTAGAACACAACCAAAAATGACCACGAAAATATATGATCTGCCTTTCAGTTGTAATATGTTAATTTCCTCTTATTGAAAGGGTAAACAAAGCATCTTTCAAATCCAAAACTTGCAGTGCCTCATGTTGGCAGGGATGTTGGAGGGAGTTAAATGGAAACAAAATTTCTGATCAGAAAAGTACACAAACGCGTAAATATATAGATATATACACAAATTATCTTCTTTCTTGTTTCTCATTGTTTCTTTTTTTTTTTTTTTGTACAGTACAAAACATTTCACTTTCCTTTAGCTAGTGCTAAAAAAATTTTTCAATTTAACTTTTCCCCCAAGTAATGGGCAAGCTAGTGTTGGGTACATGTTTGGCTCACCCTTTCCTATTTTCAAGGAGAGATAAAAGAATCATTTAAACTGGTTTGTCATCCTTCTGATGCCTAACAAAGGCTCAGAAACCACTCCAGATATTCCAAATGAAAATGTATGAATGTTAGATGTGTAGGGCGGCTTAAAAATTTCAATCAGGTGCAACAGTTCCAGTCCAGCTTCTTCCTCCTCTCCATCTTCCAAACCCAGAGCAACTCCTTCTCTCCCCTTTTTTACATTTAAAAAGTTAAAAGCACAGTTACTGATTAGACAGAATATATCAATCCCTCCATTTTGCATTTAGCTTAAGGAAAATTTTTGCTTTATTCCTTACCATTTCTTCTTCTGTGCCTCTTTCCAGCTGCATTTGAGCCGTGTGAAAGGGGTGAGGACACATCAGCCCTCACTGAGATACAAGAAAAATGGGGGATTTTGTGCTCTTTTTTTCCTTTTTTGCACAGCATGCATAGGAGTAGAAGACTTCTGGCCCAAGGTTCTGCAGGTTGCTACACACCCAAAGCTCATAGAGGGTTTCCCAAAGCAGAGGATGATCACAGGCATATTTATAAAGGATTCCTAATCAGTCAGCCACTCAATTAGTCTTGCACAGTCACCAGAAAATTGGAATGAGGTTCTGTATCTTGCCACCGCAGTTATGTACAAAAAGACATATTTAACCAAACATCTGTGTTTTACAGCTTCCTTAGCACTTCAGGACTATGAGCATCCCAGTTTTGATGTTAAACATAACACCCTGTGCACACAGCTGGTTGTTTTCTGAGGCTCAAAAATCCAGGATAAGCAGTCATTTTTGCCATGTACTTTTATTAGACCAAGGGGGATCCTTGCTCTCCTGCCCTGAACTTGCAGGGCATCACCATAGCCCAGCTTTTCTGGTGATCACAACTGGGTTTAGAACCTGCTTTTGAAATAAATATAGATTCAAGTTTAGGGAGGAGGATAGATTAGAATAGATGTCAGTCTGGTTTGTGAGCAGGGCATGAATTTAGGAACTGCTACATCCATAAACACAAAGCATTGCAAGAGGGGGATGAGAGGAGACACAGCACAGATTTCCACAACGGAACTCTGCCCTGTTGCCAAACACATTTGTAAGATAAACATTTTGAACATTAAAATCAAGATTTACTTGCTGTCCTAGGGCTCAGTCCCAGGTACCCTGCCAAGACTTTCACACCCACTAAACAGAATGTTCTTTTGAGAACAATAAAATGCTTTGTTGGTTTTTTTTTTTATTCTTTTTCCCCCTCCATCTGCATGTCATACTTGGAGGGGAAAAAAAAATAAAGAAAGCAAACAACAGACCAAGCAACAGGTTATTCCCTAGGAAAGTTAATGTTTCTGCCTGTCAGCCTTGAAGGTGACTCTTAAGGTTATATTGGTCTCTTTTAAAGCTCCTGCAATGGGACAAAAGCCAAGCAATAAGAACACAAAAGTCTGTGTTACCCTGCTAAACACTCACAGCTCTCAAGAGCTTATAAATGTCCCTATTGAAACTTGCTGAAGGAGGAAAAAAAATGTCAAACGTGCCACATATAATTTATTACTAAAAGTACTATTTGAGATTTCTTTTCTTTCGTGGTTTGCCTGCAGCTTTTTTGGTTTAGTTGGCCCTTGTATCTAAAGCAATTTAAAAATATTCAGTGCCATATAGTGGTTTTCTTTGTTTCATTGTAGAAGAGCGTTTAATTGGAGTTTAATTCTAACCTTTAAATAAAAGATGGCTTTAAAAATTATGTTTTCTTCAACTGAGGCCAATGCATTTTTTTTAGAATTTATTTTGATCTGAAATCTATGTTTTTGTTTACTGTGATTCTGGGAAAATGAATTCATTATCTCTGTCAAAAAAAAGCAAAATTTAAGAATTTATCTCCTTCACTCCTCTGGTATGTGGGATAAATTAAATGTTCTATGGCTGAACATTTTGTTTTTTTGATATTTCTCTGACTTACAGTAATGAAATAGGTCTTCTCCTCAGAGTGGTGTAAGGAAAATTTCAGTATTTAAAATGAAAATCTTCTAAATGTGCTCTTTAGGGTAAATCCAGATTCATCCAGATTCTGCAAGGCCAAATCTCTGACATTTAGTCAGAGATTTAGAGAGTCAATTTCGTCAGCATTCTAAAACGATGTCATCACATCCGTTGACTTCTCTAACTTCAGGATTCATTCCATTCTTATAATTCTTATAATTCATTCCATTCTTATAATTTTTTTTTATAATCAGCTTCGCATTGAGCTGATTATGAAACAAATCAAAATATCAGGAGGGCAATTCCAGCAAAAGCAAAAAGGTGCAGCTAGTGCAGATTGTTGAACAAAATATGGGCATTGCCATTATGAAAGATCATTCTCCTCTCCCTTTATCCCCTCCCTCAAATACCTCTATGACCATAAGCAAGAAATTTGGATGAACTGCAATTGCCTTCCTCCCCTAATTAATAAAAATTATTTGAAATAAGGGTATGTTGAAGCTGACTGTTAAGCATTTGATCAAGAAAAAACAAAACCCTGCCTTCAGTTATTCAATTTCTTTCATTCTGGCACATTTTGGAGTTTGGGCTGCAGTGTTGTTTTACTTAAGCTACCCAGCATGTTTTTTTAAAAGATACTGCAGATCAAAGATCAACCATCTGTGAGCTCAATAGCTTATTTCTGCTCCCATAATAATTGACAGAAATAATAATGACAGAAATAATAATTTAAAACAAGCAAACAAACAAACAAACCCAAGAAAACAAACAAACATAGGCAAAAAATCCCCAAACAGTCTAAAAAGCAAACAAACCAAAAGATAACTAGTGAAGAAAGCAGGAAAAAAAATAGGCTGTAAATGAATAAAATATTAATTTCTGTAGGGTTAACATGTTTCTTTTCCCTCCATAATAAAATACAAAATCACTGTCCATAACATTATGATGCAGGTCTGCTATTGCAACTTTTTTTCCTCATCCTGGTTTCCAGGACTAAATTTCCTGCACAAAAAGTTTGGTTGGTGTTTCTTGGTCACTCAAGAACCATGTGAGACATCATCAACCTGTGCCATTACTTAGTAAATGCCACGGGGAAGGGAGAGGTAAGAAAACGTAATTCAATTCTCCTCACTGACAATAATCCTAGTAATAGAGTGCACACAAATACACACAGAATAAAGCAGATCTTAATGCATAAATAATTCTGCCATAAATTAATAATCTTCTAGGCAGGATTTTGGGCTTCACTTTGTTGGTATCTGGAGGGCTCCTTTAATCTGGTGGTAGTGTGAAGGATCTCTTTGCTTTCCTTTTGCCTGTTGTTGTTTTTTTTTTTTTCTTGTGAGTCTAGAATCTAAATAATACAAGGTTATAACACCTAAACCTTCAAAAGTGAAAAATTTCCCCATTTCCTGCAATAGTACCAGGAAATATCCTTTCCTTCTCAGGGATGCAGCACTTATCCATTCCTGACCATCCAAACTTTTGGGGTTGGAGGGTGAAGTGATGATCTGCTCATGAAGTGGCTCCTGCAGGCAAAATTGCTCAACGCCAGCCACAAACACCGCCCATGAAAACACAACAGAGAGGTGCTAGGAGTACTAGAAGGGCTGCTGTTGATATTTCCCTGTCCCCCCTTGTCTCTGCCCTGCCCATTTCAATCAAACCCCCAGCACTGCCTTTGACACAAGGTCTCCTTCGCGCCTTCCCTGGGGCACAGCCCTCACTGACCATTTCCATCAGCGCCTCACCACCAGGGGCTGCTCCAGCCTCTCCCAGAGCCTTCGTGTTATCGTGGAGCTCTGTCCAGGTCGTTCCTGTCTCTGGGGTCTCCAAAGAGACACGAGCAGCTGTTGGCTGCTATGAGGTTTATTACATGAATGCATCACTCTCCAAGGCAAGAGTTCCAGGTGTTGGAGTCCACGTTGAAGCTTTCTGGGGTGAAATCCCAGGCAGAAGCAGCAGCTGCAAGGCTGCTTGCAGTGCAGAGCCCCAGTTCCATGCAGGAACAGGGACAAACAGTTGCTCTCAGGCACAGAGTCCCGTGCTCTCAGCAGTGGGAGCAGTGGTGGAGTCTGATGTTCCAGACCACAGCTTCGCTTCTCTTCTTTCTTTCTTTCTTTCTTTCTTTCTTTCTTTCTTTCTTTCTTTCTTTCTTTCTTTCTTTCTTTCTTTCTTTCTTTCTTTCTTTCTTTCTTTCTTTCTTTCTTTCTTTCTTTCTTTCTTTCTTTCTTTCTTTCTTTCTTTCTTTCTTTCTTTCTTTCTTTCTTTCTTTCTTTCTTTCTTTCTTTCTTTCTTTCTTTCTTTCTTTCTTTCTTTCTTTCTTTCTTTCTTTCTTTCTTTCTTTCTTTCTTTCTTTCTTTCTTTCTTTCTTTCTTTCTTTCTTTCTTTCTTTCTTTCTTTCTTTCTTTCTTTCTTTCTTTCTTTCTTTCTTTCTTTCTTTCTTTCTTTCTTTCTTTCTTTCTTTCTTTCTTTCTTTCTTTCTTTCTTTCTTTCTTTCTTTCTTTCTTTCTTTCTTTCTTTCTTTCTTTCTTTCTTTCTTTCTTTCTTTCTTTCTTTCTTTCTTTCTTTCTTTCTTTCTTTCTTTCTTTCTTTCTTTCTTTCTTTCTTTCTTTCTTTCTTTCTTTCTTTCTTTCTTTCTTTCTTTCTTTCTTTCTTTCTTTCTTTCTTTCTTTCTTTCTTTCTTTCTTTCTTTCTTTCTTTCTTTCTTTCTTTCTTTCTTTCTTTCTTTCTTTCTTTCTTTCCTTTCTTTCTTTCTTTCTTTCTTTCTTTCTTTCTTTCTTTCTTTCTTTCTTCCTTCCTTCCTTGCTTCCTTCCTTCCGCCACTTCCTTCCGCCACTTCCTTCCGCCACTTCCTTCCGCCACTTCCTTCCGCCACTTCCTTCCGCCACTTCCGCCACTTCCTTCCTTCCTCCCTTCCTTACTTCCGCCACTTCCTTCCTTCCACCACTTCCTTCCTTCCGCCACTTCCTTCCTTCCTTCCGCCACTTCCTTCCTTCCGCCACTTCCTTCCTTCCTTCCGCCACTTCCTTCCTTCCGCCACTTCCTTCCGCCACTTCCTTCCTTCTTTCTTCTTTCTTCTTTCTTTCTTCTTTCTTTCTTTCTTCTTCTGCCATCGCCTTCTTCTCGTGGCTGCTGATGTGTTCATGCTGTGATGGTCGCTGATGATGGTGAAGCTGATGCTGAAGATGATGTTGCCCATGATGATGATGATGATCCTTGTACCCCACTATGGGAGTTTTTATTTGTAAAACATCCAATTAGCTAAAAACACGATTCTAAAGCATTCCTTCTAAACCAATCTGATCTCCATTCTGACGTGAAGGTAGTAAAAAAGTAATATCAGTTCTTACCTAAGAAACTACACCTATGATACTTTCTATTTACCCAAATGTACTGTTTTCTTACTTCAAATTTATGTGAATAAGTTTATCTATTTACATGAATAAGTTCTCTTAATTTACACATGTAGTTTTGTCTACTTTATGGGAATAATGCTATCTGTTCTAGTGGCAAGGTTCTGCTCTGTTTGTGTTATGACTGCAACTAAGCTGCTGAACTTATAACTAGGCCTTAGAGCCTTTGCTAGTGAATGTAGTTTCTTTAGGCACTTAAAATATATTTCTACTTACTTAAAATCTAAAACTTAAACTAACTTAAACCTATAACTTACCCTTGTATTTACATAAAACTTAAACCTACACTTCTCCTTCATATCTATGTGGCTTAATATATCTTAGTTTCCTTAAAGAAGAGAAGAACATGATCATGAAGAAGAGGAACAAGAAGAAGAAGACAAACAAGAACAGCAAGAAGAACAAGAACAGCAAGAAGAACATGAACAGCAAGAAGAACATGAACAGCAAGAAGAACAATAATAAGAGGAATAAGAACAAGGAGCAGAAACAGTGAGGACGAGTCACCATCCCTCGGAGAGCCCCAGAGCTCTCCCCAGGCTCATTGCTGAGGCCTTGCAGCACAGCGCTGCCCGGGATGCAAAGCCATGCAACAGGTGCAGAGTCTGCTGCAAGAGACGGCCTCAAACTTCCCCCAGGCAGGGCAGGGACCCGGGTGTTCCCCTGGCCCCAGGGTCTGTCCCTGTGCTGAGCTCCATGTTCTGGGGGACCCTCAGCACCAAGGAGAGCTGATGGAGAGCCTCAATGGGGGCATGCATGTCCTAGTCTGCCCCTTCCCTTCCCTTCCTTTCCCGGAACCTTCCCTTCCCTTCCCTTCCCTTCCCTTCCCTTCCCTTCCCTTCCCTTCCCTTCCCTTCCCTTCCCTTCCCTTCCCGAAACCTTCCCGGAACCTTCCCAGAACCTTCCCAGAACCTTCCTGGAACCTTCCTGGAACCTTCCCTTCCCTTCCCGGAACCTTCCCTTCCCAGAACCCTCTTTTTCCTCTTCCTCTTCCTCTTCCCCTTCCCCTTCCCCTTCATCTTCGTCTTCGTCTTCGTCTTCGTCTTCCTTTTCCCCTAACTTTTCTTCCCTGAACTTCCCTTCCTTTCCATAGCAACCTTTTCCTTTTCCTTTTCCTTTTCCTCTTCCTCTTCCTCTTCCTTTTCTTTATTTTCTTTTTCCTTCCCTGAAGTCTCTTTCCCTGATCTTCCCCCTCCCTCTCTTCCCTCTTTTCCTGTCTTTCCTGTGCAGCAGCAGCTTGCCCTCAGCCAAACCAGGCTCCAACCTTTGGGGGGAAGAGAATTCAATTTTGCATGCACTGTTGAAATTCTGCGAGTTCCCTCTGGATGAGCACATTCAGGAATGTGCTGCAGTTATTATTTTGGCAAGGGCACAAAGCAGAAGCCCTGTCAGGGATTACACTGATACAAATCTCAACAGGACTTTTCCACCGTCCACATCAAATTAACTCATCACCATCCTTACAAATGAACACTGAAATAAAATGAGACATGTAGCAGGGCTCCGCTCTGCTTGAATATTTTAATATCTGTATTTTAGTGCTTGCTAATGCAGAATGAAAGAACAAAGACAGATTGCTTGAAACTTTTATGTTCACAAAACCAAACTCCTATTAATAAAAATGTAAATCATACCCTGGCTCACTCTCTTTCTATACACTTTGAGCCATTATGATGTGCTCAGTGGAATAATGGAATAATTATATAACAAGGAATAGTATCAGTGTCATCAAAACAATAGTGTGCTCTAGACAAATACAAAAGAGATATGAAACTATATGGTAAAAAGTCTAATCTGAATCATAAAATGCAGTTAGGCTTTCAATCAACCACATCTGCAGTCACAGCAGTGCCTTATTTTTTTGTTATTTGGTATTCATGTTAGAGATTTAACTGCTGAACTATAAGAACTAGGAATTCATAATTTTAAAAATGCTGATTGTTTTGAGGCTTCTGTGCTGTATTATTCCACATACATGCACATTCATACAGTGATAAAGTATGTGAGCACAGGGAATCTAAATAATAGTGCTTTATAAAGCATCTTTTGGAGAGAAGCGATCAGTCAGGAAAGCTGAAAGGAAAATCCGGATGGCAATTCCAGTAACAACTTTGGAAGATGCTTCTGCGGTGGCACATTACAAATTGAACGGCACAATTTAAGCTTTGGCTTTGATCTGCAGGATCAGCATTGGCTATTCAAAATTTATCGTGTACATTTCTGTCATCTGGAGGTGCAGACACTAATGGAACTGACATGTTGGTTTCGTTGCTATTTAAAACAATCAAATCCGCTTCACCTTTTATTATAGAGGAACTGAGAGAATGCAATAGGCATATTGCTTTTTACAAAACTGTTTTGGGGAGCCCAGGTCGATTTATGAGTCACACTCAATTTGTGTCAGAGCTGTCTGGTGGCATGAACGCCGAAATTATGCCTAACAGAACTGTGTTTCAGATGCAATCTAATTTACCCTCAATATCACACGAGTGTTTACTGCTCTTTGTATGAATATCTCTGAGGCTTTGCAACCTGCCAATGACGTGCAAGATGACAGAGGTGTTCAAGATGAAAAAACTGAAATATTTAGGACTAAGCAGAATGGCAGGGAAGAAGTGGATCACGAGGGGTGAAATGAACAGATCATCCCTCTCCACCCCTTGGCCATCAGATGTGCTCAACAAGGCTGAACCACGGGGCAAATGGCTTTTGAGACACACTCACATCAAAGGTAATAAAAAAATCTGGTTTACATTTCACTCAGTCTTAGATAAACCATGAATTCCAATGAATGAAATGAGTATACACTCCGGCAACAACACAGTCCAGCTGGAACATCAGTGGAAGTATTTTCTTTTGTTTCCCCCACCACTTTGCTCTCACTGTGCAAGGAACATCTAGGGTGTTTTATTATATGTAAATTTCCCTTCAGTGCAAGGCTCATCACTTCATAAACAATGCAGTAGCAGGTATTCTGGTTACAATAAAAGGATATTGCCAAAATTGCTTTGCATCATTCTTCTAGCCTAATTTTACAGTAGAAAAGGCTGGTTAATGATGTAAAATGTAAGTGTTGTAATTCAATATTAGTACAGCTATTCTTGCAATCATTGTTAATAAATTCATTGCAAAACAGTCCACATTTTTCTCCTGTGGAAAAAGTAGAGGGTGTATGTGCTAAATGACTAAAATAAAGTCATACAAATTTTAACTGGAAACTGCAGGTACTAACAGTATGACAATATGTCCATAAGCAGTTTAATTACAGGTACAAGTTGGAATGATTGCTTTGTGCCAGTGCCACAAAAATAATAAAATACTTGAAGAATGGGTAATTTGTACCTAATAAGAAGCACTGGTCTCCTTTCTGGACCATGCACGTGATTTCAGTGGATTCTGTGGACAGAGTCAGTGCTTTATATGGATTTAATAGTTCTTGGTCTGTTTCAAACATGTGAAGACGCAGTTGTCTGACTGCACCCATCTGCTGCACCACTGCATGGAAAACAGGGGAATGAGAAGTGGGCTTGCACACAGCACAAAAGCGCAAATTCCTGTTCCACAAGGGCCCTCTTCCTCAGAAAATCCATCATTATTTTCCACTTTCACCACAAACTTTCACAGACTGGTGAGCAAAACCCCGGAGCCCTAGTGGAACGTGTGGAGCTAGGTCTGAGGAGTAAGGCAGTCTTTCTCTGGCATGAAAGTTGAAAAAATTTAGTACTTAAATAGCTACTTTAGCCCAAAGATTTGTCTTCAGCATCTGCACTGCAGATTAAATGACAGACTGGAGTGACAAAGATAATTATCTCTACTAACCTTTAGCAGGTGTAGCTATCAGTGTCAGTCTCACTCTCCTTCGTGCTTCTATAATTCCTAATAAACACGTACAAGGAAAAGGAAAAGGGACCTTTTACACATTTACCTTTCATAGTCAAAATTTCACAAAGCCCTTTAAAAAGTAATGATTGTGCAATGCTGATACAATATGAGCATCCTGAAAGCAAACAGGGCCTCCTGTTGCAGTGTGACGTCATAGCTTGCCTCAGTTTCCCAGCCCAGGTGTGCCAATCACCTCTCCTTCTCCCACCCTGACCCCTGCTGGGTGCTGTCTGTCAGTCTTGGCATTCCAGAAGGGCGTTGGGTGATTGGCAAAGTTCAAAAGGTGTCTCTCAGCCCTAGGGACATTGGGCCATCCAGGTGTCCTTTGTCCCCTGAGACTCCCCCCGTTACCTGGTTGGTGGGAACCCTACCCCTTCCCTCCCCTTCTCCCCGGCGTTAAAAGGAACAGCAACCATGTGGTTTGAGAGGTTCTGTTAGAGATGTTACTGGATTCAGAGGCCTGAGGGCCAGGAATAAAGCTCTGGATCAAAACCCTCTAGCAGAACCCGACTCCTTTTCCTTCACCATCGCCTTAAAGCTTCTCTGCCGAGGTAAACCTGAGCTCCTGCACGTCTCTCTATGCACCCAGCTGCAACATCCAGCCAGCCAAAGGTGTCTCTGAGGTGAAACCACCACAGCTGCCGCCTTTGGTCAAGCAGCAAGGGCCAGACAAGCCCAGGCACGTTCCATCCGGCTATATTGGTAATAATTCAAATATATTGGCGCCCAATATGGGGCTGCTCGATCCTGCAGCCCCGAGAAGAAACTCCGGAGCTCCTGGAACTAGGCAGAGACTTTAAGGCAGCTTAGCATCCACTGGCAGAGCTTTGACAGCAGAGCTCTCCAGCAGAGACTTTGGGACTTATCCGACAGAAGCCTCGAGGATGTTCTGTGCCTCTGGAAAGTGCAGCTCCTTTCTGGTGAGCAAACTTTCCAGAGGAGAAGAGGGTAGCCCCCCCTGCTCTGGAAGAGTCCTGTTCAGGTGAAGAGAAGATCCTTTCTTGGTTGCTCTTCCAGTAGCTCCTCGAGTGCCTTCAGTTTTTCTTTACTGAGTGGCCCGTGCTCTACCCCAAGTGGTGTATCTGGCTTCCAGTTCAGTGTGACGGTGTTCACGGGAGTCCCAGGATGAGGGAAGAGATGAGGATCTGACTCCATGTTTCAGAAGGCTTGATTTATTATTTTATGATATATATTATATTAAAACCATACTAAAAGAATAGAAGAAAAGATTTCATCAGAAGGCCAGCTAAGAATAGAATAGCAAGGAATGAATAACAAAGGCTTGTGTCTCGGAGAGAGAGTCCAAGCCAGCTGACTGTGATTGGCCATTGATTAGAAACAACCACACGAGACCAATCCCAGATGCACCTGTTGCATTCCACAGCAGCAGATAACCATGGTTTACATTTTGTTCCTGAGGCCTCTCAGCTTCTCAGGAGGAAAAATCCTAAGGAAAGGACTTTTCATAAAAGATGTCTGTGACAGTTCAGTTTTTGGGTAGAGCGCTTTTCAGTGACCGCTGCCCAAAAATCCTGTGGAGAGTCTGGAATATCAATCGTGACGCCCCACTGAGCCATTAAATCTCTCCCTAACAATGGTTCCGGATAATCTAACACAAACACACAAATATTTGCCAATTGTCCATTTGGCCCCTCGATTTGGACAACACTCTTGGGTTGTCTTGCCAATTTCATGCCCCCATCACCTCGAGTGTGACCAGCCACATTTTGCAAAGGCCAATGTGCTGGCCAGTCCTGCGCCGGGATGACTGTGCAGTCTGCACCCGTGCCTACCCAACGCCCTTCTGGAATGCCAAGATTGACAGGCCGCACTCAGCAGGGGCCAGGGCGGGGAAAGGAGAGGTGGCTGGCGGCTGGGGAAGGACCAGGAAACTGAGGTGATCTATAACATCACACCGCAACAGTCTCCAGTCAGGTTTGGGCTGGGAGGCTGCTGGGCAGTGGTGGACGGCTGCAGGCTCAAGGTCCCACCTGGCCTGCAGATTGCTCCTGCTGCCCATCAGTCCCTCCAGCTGCCGAGAAAGGAACAGCAGAGACCTTGCAAGAGCCGTTTGTAGAAATTAGATGAGTGCTCGTTTTGTATTTTCATTCACTGACAGGTTTCTGACGATTATTATTTAGGGTCACAATGGTTTGGGTTGAAAGGAACCTTAAAGCCCATCCAGTCCCACCCCTGCCATGGCAGGGACACCTCCCACTGTCCCAGCCTGGCCTTGGGCAGTGCCAGGGATGCAGGGGCAGCCCCAGCTGCTCTGGGCACCCTGTGCCAGGGCCTGCCCACCCTGCCAGGGAACAATTCCTTCCCAATATTCCATCCAGCCTTGCCCCTCTGGCAGTGTGGAACCACCCTTCCTTGTCCTGTCTCTCCATCCCTTGTCCAAAGTCACTCCCCAGCTCTCTTGGACCACCAATTTACACCTGAATATAAGATTTTCCGTAAATTTTAATAGCTTTTTATTGGTTAAAAAAAAAAAGTAGAAAGGAAAGGCACAAAGTACCTTTGTGACAAATATATGAGGATATGCTTTGAGATGTTTCTAGCATTGGTGGTTCTGGCAATTTTACTCTCTTTTTAAATTAAAGGGGAACTTTAAAGGTTATTATTCTGAAGGCTATTGCATTAGGATAACTCATTCTCCTCAATTCATGCAGTTCTGATCATAATAATGCATTTCATTCTCCAAACTTCGCATTCAGAACCCAGCTGTGAGGGTGCAAAAATACTGTTTTCCCTAGTCTGGTTCTGCATTCAGGCCTAACATTATTCTCACACCAAGGCAGATATCTCAGATATCTGAGAAAAAGCTCAAGTGCCACTTTTACAAGAGGCAGTGTACTCCCTCCTGGTATTCATAAGGGCCCTCGGAGTTGATGTAAATGAAAATCAGATTTCAAATATAATTTCTGCTCCCTACTCTTTTTCCTTGACTTGCTCACTGGCTGAACTGAGTGTCTTAAATGGGATTAGCACAAAAAATGGGAAGATTAATGTCCTGCCTTGTCTCCAGCTCTGTGAAGGCAAGTTCTGACTTATGGGTGCACACCAGCGTAACGAAGGGCAAACATTTAAAAACACCAGCACAACAACTCAGGAAAATTACACCTATTTCATTACCTGGAATCTTGTGATGTTAACACTTGCTGCTGTTTTGAAGACGCTCTCCTTAGATTTGGCCATCAAGTTATGGCAGCAAATTGACTTTGATAATTACACATAACAAGGCTACACAATGTAATGCAGGTAATGAGGTTTTAATTCACCAATTCATCTTGGGAATGAGTACAAGGAGCAGCAGCCAGCCTCCACGCTGCCTCACACACTTTTAATGCCAGTTATACCCTGCGTGTGTGCGTGTGTGCGTGTGTGTGTGTTAGCCCACCTGCAGTGACATTATTTACGCAATCCCATTAGGACGGCTCTCGTTTCAGGGGGCTGTTAACAAAATTCATCCAGACAAAGATGAGTTATATCTCTTTCATGGTTTGCCCGTCTAAAGGACAGCGCCAGGAGGCACAGCCATCTTTCCACGCCCTTCCCTGGTGCTGGGAGCAGGGAGGGAGGGGAGGCAGGGATTGTGCAGGTGTTTTCACTGCTCGTGCATCCTTTGCTATAAATCCACCCCCCAAAGCCACCAATCCGTGTAAAAAAAAAAAAAAAAAAACCTGAAGAAACTGCAACTCATTAACTTTTATCCTCTAAATCTTATCCTTCCTACATTAGTGACATAAACCCACAGGCTGTGGGAAAACAGTAGGTTTGTGGCTACAAGTCACGTGGAAATATTAAAGGCACAACACGACGTGTAGCGTGTAATCTTGGTGTCTCACCAAGTCCATTTATTTTTATGTGTGGAAAGAAGCAGCCTGTGTGAAATTAGTGTGTTCCTGCACAGTTAATGGGTAGAGGAATAAGGTTCAAGGACCTCTGTGAGGAGAAAAACCTCACAGGTTTTCACTGCCACAAGCACACTCCTGACTGGTTGGACTCCTCAGGCCCTTTCCTGGCAAAGCACCTTCCTCACTGCATGTTTAATAATTTATTTATGCATCATTTAATAGGCAAATATTAAGCAAAAGTCCCATCCACAATGCCTTGGATTTTTTATTATCATGCTTCTTAAGAAATCTCATGTTTAACATATCATTTACAAACACAGCTATTTATTTGTTAAAAGCCAGCTTTATCTGAATTTTGGGAAGGGCTGGGTTTAAGTAAAAAGTCCACCTCAGTAGAAAATGCCAGAATTTAAAAAATCTTCTCTTCAATCCAAAACTAAAATGTACAATGAGGGAACCAGGTCTTCTCAGAATCTGGATGTGCATTTGCTTCCTGGATCTGTGTAAAAATGTTTCACTAAAAGGGAATTTGTGATGGAAGAGATGTCACAAACCAACTTATTAAAAAAAAAATAAAATAAAGAAACAAAAATCAGGTTCCCAAAGGTTGCAAAAAACTTTTTCACAGTTTCAGTATGTGCTGGTTTTGTTTGGTTTTACAAATAAAAATTTCTCAAACATGTTCCAAAAATTTGATTTTTGATGAAAACACACTTTCAAATGGAACATTTCAAGGTGATTACTTTGATATAGGGGTTTTTTTTGTAGCTATAAATAAGCTGGAAATAGTAATTTTTCACTTGACTGTCTCTTCAATAAGAAGTTTCTGCATTGCAGAGAATTATTCTAGGATCCAGGATTTTAAAGTACCCTTTTTTTCCAAACTTCAGAATATTGGCTGCTTGGTGGGATTTTTTAATAAATAATTAGATTTTGTTGCGTTATTTGGTACAAAGCTTGTTATTTAAATAATTCAGCAGCTCTATCTTAGATCTTTTTACCAACAGTTTATAAGCTTATTAATTGTAACCGTTTGAGCTGGAAATTTGCCTGGCTTTCTATCTGCCATGGTAATATCACACACACTATTTTTTTCATCCGCAAATGATCTGGGTGGCTCTCACTCTGCTTTGTGCTGGAGTTAAAATCCCTTGATTCCAGTGTGTTATGTCTGATTAGAAAAAAAATCTTGTGTCTCAAAGAAATTTTCATTTGCCGAGGCTCTCGCTGTCCAAATGTATTCTGTCAGTTCAGAAACAGCTTGGGAAAATGAAATAAATTAAAAATAAATAGCTTGTAAATACTCAGCAAAGCCTCGGTAGTGTTTAACAATTTAATTTTTTTTTTTTGGTCTTTCTTAGCTGATCATGCTTTAATCCCTCACAATCGCTGCTGCCATGCATCTGCTGTTGCCATCAAAAGCCTGATTACGAGGAATCCTCTGGAAATGCTTTCCCGAATTGAAAGCAGCAAAAACAGATCATGTGAGAGATTCTCTGGAAATATCCCAGGGAAGCAGAAAAGTTTAACCACAGGCAAGACAGTGAGTTCTGTGATGGAGTAAAACTAAAGTTGGAGATGCATCCATGGGAGAAATGAAGGGATTTTTGGGGTCAAAGAAAACACCAGAGACCCAAAAAAACCCCTGCAAGTCCTTGTAGATTGGTCGCTTTTTGATTATTTAGGGTAACAAAATCACCTCACGTCTGTTCAGAGTCATATTCCAAAACATTTGGTTGTCGAGACATATGTCCTGTAAAATGTTTGAACTTAAACTGCAGATCAGCCAGAGAAGTGAGCTAAGAGCCTAATCTCATTGTCAAACTTTTACAGTATATATGGTGACTTCCTTATTTTCATCATTTTTCCCAAAAACCCCCCCAGATATTCTTTAAAAACAAAAATATTCCTTTTAAAATATTAATCGGAACAATGGAAAAACTCCTGAAAAAATTCACTAAAATCTTATGAAGTGGGTGGCAGACTATTTTGCAAAAATGTTACTGGAAAAAAAAAATTTCAAATCCAATTATTTATGGTAAAAGCTGTAAATAATTTGTTGTTTGTTATCTGTGCTTCTGCTTGTTTTCAGCTGCTGACTGTTCAGGGGGACAGCACTGCCCAATGAATTTAAAGAGCTTTCAACATTTTGCTTGTACTGTGAATTGAGATGCGTGTTATTCCACAGGTTTGACAATGCAAATACCATTCAGCCTGCCAGGGGACATGTAAGTTGTGACATATTACACTACTGAATGCTCTGATTTCCGGAAGTTTTTAAAGAAGTGGAGCAATGAACATAATAAAAGCATTCCAGAAATCCAGGTGGCAACCCTTTTTTTTTTTTTCCCAGAGATGTAAAATCCAAAAGCTTCAGAGTTAAAAGTGTGGCAAACAGATTTATCAACATGTAAATTGCACCAGGCCTTGATTTATAATTTGTTTTTTTTTACCAGTTTCCCTCCTGCTTTATTGGCATTACTTTTAAAATACGTACTAAAAGGTTTCAATGAGGCTCTCCAGACAAAAAACTGCGCAGGTTTCAGAAATTGAAAATGAATAACAAGTGTCTGGAAAAAGCATTAGCAGCATCCTAGGATGGTTCCATCCTGAAATTCACCCTCTTCAGAGGAGCAAGCCTCTGTCAGCTCCAATTTCCCTTCCTTAACAGGCAGGAGGTTGAGGAAGTGGCGGAAGTGGCGGAAGTGGCGGAAGGAAGTGGCGGAAGTGGCGGAAGTGGAGGAAGTGGCGGAAGGAAGGAAGGAAGGAAGGAAGTGGCGGAAGGAAGGAAGGAAGTGGCGGAAGGAAGGAAGTGGCGGAAGGAAGTGGCGGAAGGAAGTGGCGGAAGGAAGGAAGGAAGTGGCGGAAGGAAGGAAGTGGCGGAAGGAAGGAAGTGGCGGAAGGAAGGAAGGAAGTGGCGGAAGGAAGGAAGTGGCGGAAGGAAGGAAGTGGCGGAAGGAAGGAAGTGGCGGAAGGAAGGAAGTGGCGGAAGGAAGGAAGTGGCGGAAGGAAGGAAGTGGCGGAAGGAAGGAAGTGGCGGAAGGAAGTGGCGGAAGGAAGGAAGGAAGGAAGTGGCGGAAGGAAGGAAGGAAGGAAGGAAGTGGCGGAAGGAAGGAAGGAAGTGGCGGAAGGAAGGAAGTGGCGGAAGGAAGGAAGTGGCGGAAGGAAGGAAGTGGCGGAAGGAAGGAAGTGGCGGAAGGAAGGAAGGAAGGAAGGAAGGAAGGAAGGAAGGAAGGAAGGAAGGAAGGAAGGAAGGAAGGAAGGAAGGAAGGAAGGAAGGAAGGAAGGAAGGAAGGAAGGAAGGAAGGAAGGAAGGAAGGAAGGAAGGAAGGAAGGAAGGAAGGAAGGAAGGAAGGAAGGAAGGAAGGAAGGAAGGAAGGAAGGAAGGAAGGAAGGAAGGAAGGAAGGAAGGAAGGAAGGAAGGAAGGAAGGAAGGAAGGAAGGAAGGAAGGAAGGAAGGAAGGAAGGAAGGAAGGAAGGAAGGAAGGAAGGAAGGAAGGAAGGAAGGAAGGAAGGAAGGAAGGAAGGAAGGAAGGAAGTGGCGGAAGGAAGGAAGTGGCGGAAGGAAGGAAGTGGCGGAAGGAAGGAAGGAAGTGGCGGAAGGAAGGAAGGAAGTGGCGGAAGGAAGGAAGTGGCGGAAGGAAGGAAGTGGCGGAAGGAAGGAAGGAAGTGGCGGAAGGAAGTGGCGGAAGGAAGTGGCGGAAGGAAGTGGCGGAAGGAAGTGGCGGAAGGAAGTGGCGGAAGGAAGTGGCGGAAGGAAGGAAGGAAGTGGCGGAAGGAAGGAAGTGGCGGAAGGAAGTGGCGGAAGGAAGGAAGGAAGTGAAGGAAGGAAGGAAGGAAGGAAGGAAGGAAGGAAGGAAGTGGCGGAAGGAAGGAAGGAAGGAAGGAAGGAAGGAAGGAAGGAAGGAAGGAAGGAAGGAAGTGGCGGAAGGAAGGAAGGAAGGAAGTGGCGGAAGGAAGGAAGTGGCGGAAGGAAGGAAGGAAGGAAGGAAGTGGCGGAAGGAAGGAAGGAAGTGGCGGAAGGAAGGAAGGAAGTGGCGGAAGGAAGGAAGGAAGTGGCGGAAGGAAGGAAGTGGCGGAAGGAAGTGGCGGAAGGAAGTGGCGGAAGGAAGTGGCGGAAGGAAGTGGCGGAAGGAAGGAAGGAAGGAAGGAAGTGGCGGAAGGAAGGAAGGAAGGAAGGAAGGAAGTGGCGGAAGGAAGGAAGGAAGGAAGGAAGGAAGGAAGGAAGGAAGGAAGGAAGGAAGGAAGGAAGGAAGGAAGGAAGGAAGGAAGGAAGGAAGGAAGGAAGGAAGGAAGGAAGGAAGGAAGGAAGGAAGGAAGGAAGGAAGGAAGGAAGGAAGGAAGGAAGGAAGGAAGGAAGGAAGGAAGGAAGGAAGGAAGGAAGGAAGGAAGGAAGGAAGGAAGGAAGGAAGGAAGGAAGGAAGGAAGGAAGGAAGGAAGGAAGGAAGGAAGGAAGGAAGGAAGGAAGGAAGGAAGGAAGGAAGGAAGGAAGGAAGGAAGTGGCGGAAGGAAGGAAGTGGCGGAAGGAAGTGGCGGAAGGAAGTGGCGGAAGGAAGGAAGTGGCGGAAGGAAGGAAGTGGCGGAAGGAAGGAAGTGGCGGAAGGAAGGAAGTGGCGGAAGGAAGGAAGGAAGGAAGTGGCGGAAGGAAGGAAGGAAGTGGCGGAAGGAAGGAAGGAAGGAAGGAAGTGGCGGAAGGAAGGAAGGAAGGAAGTGGCGGAAGGAAGGAAGGAAGGAAGTGGCGGAAGGAAGGAAGTGGCGGAAGGAAGTGGCGGAAGGAAGTGGCGGAAGGAAGTGGCGGAAGGAAGGAAGGAAGTGGCGGAAGGAAGGAAGGAAGTGGCGGAAGGAAGGAAGGAAGTGGCGGAAGGAAGTGGCGGAAGGAAGGAAGGAAGTGGCGGAAGGAAGGAAGGAAGGAAGGAAGGAAGGAAGGAAGTGGCGGAAGGAAGGAAGGAAGGAAGGAAGGAAGGAAGGAAGGAAGGAAGGAAGGAAGGAAGGAAGGAAGGAAGGAAGGAAGGAAGGAAGGAAGGAAGGAAGGAAGGAAGGAAGGAAGGAAGGAAGGAAGGAAGGAAGGAAGGAAGGAAGGAAGGAAGGAAGGAAGGAAGGAAGGAAGGAAGGAAGGAAGGAAGGAAGGAAGGAAGGAAGGAAGGAAGGAAGGAAGGAAGGAAGGAAGGAAGGAAGGAAGGAAGGAAGTGGCGGAAGGAAGTGGCGGAAGGAAGTGGCGGAAGGAAGGAAGGAAGGAAGGAAGTGGCGGAAGGAAGTGGCGGAAGGAAGTGGCGGAAGGAAGTGGCGGAAGGAAGGAAGTGGCGGAAGGAAGGAAGTGGCGGAAGGAAGGAAGGAAGTGGCGGAAGGAAGTGGCGGAAGGAAGGAAGGAAGTGGCGGAAGGAAGTGGCGGAAGGAAGTGGCGGAAGGAAGTGGCGGAAGGAAGTGGCGGAAGGAAGTGGCGGAAGGAAGTGGCGGAAGGAAGTGGCGGAAGGAAGTGGCGGAAGGAAGTGGCGGAAGGAAGGAAGGAAGTGGCGGAAGGAAGGAAGGAAGTGGCGGAAGGAAGTGGCGGAAGGAAGTGGCGGAAGGAAGTGGCGGAAGGAAGTGGCGGAAGGAAGTGGCGGAAGGAAGTGGCGGAAGGAAGTGGCGGAAGGAAGTGGCGGAAGGAAGTGGCGGAAGGAAGTGGCGGAAGGAAGTGGCGGAAGGAAGGAAGTGGCGGAAGGAAGTGGCGGAAGGAAGGAAGTGGCGGAAGGAAGGAAGTGGCGGAAGGAAGGAAGGAAGTGGCGGAAGGAAGGAAGGAAGGAAGGAAGGAAGGAAGGAAGGAAGGAAGGAAGGAAGGAAGGAAGGAAGGAAGGAAGGAAGGAAGGAAGGAAGGAAGGAAGGAAGGAAGGAAGGAAGGAAGGAAGGAAGGAAGGAAGGAAGGAAGGAAGGAAGGAAGGAAGGAAGGAAGGAAGGAAGGAAGGAAGGAAGGAAGGAAGGAAGGAAGGAAGGAAGGAAGGAAGGAAGGAAGGAAGGAAGGAAGGAAGGAAGGAAGGAAGGAAGGAAGGAAGGAAGGAAGGAAGGAAGGAAGGAAGGGAAGGAAGGGGCGGAAGGAAGGAAGGAAGGAAGGAAGGAAGGAAGGAAGGAAGGAAGGAAGGAAGGAAGGAAGGAAGGAAGGAAGGAAGGAAGGAAGGAAGGAAGGAAGGAAGGAAGGAAGGAAGGAAGGAAGGAAGGAAGGAAGTGGCGGAAGGAAGTGGCGGAAGGAAGTGGCGGAAGGAAGTGGCGGAAGGAAGTGGCGGAAGGAAGTGGCGGAAGGAAGGAAGTGGCGGAAGGAAGGAAGTGGCGGAAGGAAGGAAGGAAGTGGCGGAAGGAAGGAAGGAAGTGGCGGAAGGAAGGAAGGAAGTGGCGGAAGGAAGGAAGTGGCGGAAGGAAGGAAGTGGCGGAAGGAAGGAAGTGGCGGAAGGAAGGAAGTGGCGGAAGGAAGGAAGTGGCGGAAGGAAGGAAGGAAGGAAGGAAGGAAGGAAGGAAGGAAGGAAGGAAGGAAGGAAGGAAGGAAGGAAGGAAGGAAGGAAGGAAGGAAGGAAGGAAGGAAGGAAGGAAGGAAGGAAGGAAGGAAGGAAGGAAGGAAGGAAGGAAGGAAGGAAGGAAGGAAGGAAGGAAGGAAGGAAGGAAGGAAGGAAGGAAGGAAGGAAGGAAGGAAGGAAGGAAGGAAGGAAGGAAGGAAGGAAGGAAGGAAGGAAGGAAGTGGCGGAAGGAAGGAAGGAAGTGGCGGAAGGAAGGAAGGAAGTGGCGGAAGGAAGGAAGTGGCGGAAGGAAGGAAGTGGCGGAAGGAAGGAAGGAAGGAAGGAAGGAAGGAAGGAAGGAAGGAAGGAAGGAAGGAAGGAAGGAAGGAAGGAAGGAAGGAAGGAAGGAAGGAAGGAAGGAAGGAAGGAAGGAAGGAAGGAAGGAAGGAAGGAAGGAAGGAAGGAAGGAAGGAAGGAAGGAAGGAAGGAAGGAAGGAAGGAAGGAAGGAAGGAAGGAAGGAAGGAAGGAAGGAAGGAAGGAAGGAAGGAAGGAAGGAAGGAAGGAAGGAAGGAAGGAAGTGGCGGAAGGAAGGAAGGAAGGAAGGAAGTGGCAGAAGGAAGGAAGTGGCGGAAGGAAGGAAGTGGCGGAAGGAAGGAAGTGGCGGAAGGAAGGAAGTGGCGGAAGGAAGTGGCGGAAGGAAGTGGCGGAAGGAAGGAAGGAAGGAAGGAAGTGGCGGAAGGAAGTGGCGGAAGGAAGTGGCGGAAGGAAGTGGCGGAAGTGGCGGAAGTGGCGGAAGTGGCGGAAGTGGCGGAAGTGGCGGAAGTGGCGGAAGTGGCGGAAGTGGCGGAAGTGGCGGAAGGAAGGAAGGAAGGAAGGAAGGAAGGAAGGAAGGAAGGAAGGAAGGAAGGAAGGAAGGAAGGAAGGAAGGAAGGAAGGAAGGAAGGAAGGAAGGAAGGAAGGAAGGAAGGAAGGAAGGAAGGAAGGAAGGAAGGAAGGAAGGAAGGAAGGAAGGAAGGAAGGAAGGAAGGAAGGAAGGAAGGAAGGAAGGAAGGAAGGAAGGAAGGAAGGAAGGAAGTGGCGGAAGGAAGGAAGGAAGGAAGGAAGGAAGGAAGGAAGGAAGGAAGGAAGGAAGTTAGTTCAAGGCAGAAAATTCAGGAAGAAAAATTCAGGAAGAGAAATCTTTTTGGAGGAGTGGAGAGGAAAAGAAAATCCCAGGGTCCAGAGATCCTTGGAAATGCTGTAAATTCAGTCGCCCAGGTCCAGGGCCCAACGCTGCTTAGAAAGGGAGACCAAGAGGGAACACACACACCCTGGATGGAGTAACATATTACAGCTCTGAAAATGCAGAAATTATTATTTCAGCTCATTTTCCTGTGTTTTTATGGACACGGGTGGAAAGCCTATGTGCAACTAGAAGGAAGAATGACAGAATACACAACCTGGATATTTAGGGAAAAAAATGACACTCCTTTTTTCAGTATTGTTTATCTGTTGATAAGGGGATAATAAACTACAATAACTTGAGCACAAACAGTAAAATTTTGGGTAAAATAAAAATAATTCCATCTAAACTGATGTTTTTTCCCTAACATACAGCCCGCATTTTCTCTCTAGTTTTATCTTGAAAATTATCAAATTTTCTCATGTAAGCAATCGATTCCACCCCATTAATGAATTGCTTTTTATAAAAATACTTATTCTTTCCTTTCATTCTTAGTTGCTTTTGTCAAAGCATATATTTTGAGGTTAAATCCAGCTTGATTGCCATCTTTCCTTACCAAAGCAGGGAAGAAGGGTCAGGTAATTAAACCAAAAATATGCGCAATGAAGTAGAGAGGGAAAAACCACACCCACACACACAAAAGCAAATTGTTCACAATTGGTTAAATGGTCAACGGCATTTCTGTCTTTTCTTCCCTCATGAAAATTATTGCATGATTAAAAGAGAGTCTGATTCCTAACTCTTCCCTGCCTTTCCTAAAATTCTACATAAACTTTGCTGTCAAAAGATGAGCAAGGGAGAAAGAAAAAAGAAAGAAAAAAGTTGTTGTTTTTACCATTTCATGACTTGGTGCCATTACTATTGAGGATCACTCTCATATTTTGATGTCTTTTTCTATGTCAAAGCTGGTATCATGAACTGAATGTGCTTCTAAAAATCCAGTCTCTTTTTGGGCAGGAAAGAGAAAATTTAATGTTTCCAATGGGAAACGAAGTGTGAGTTATAAGTTCCTTTTTTCCCTCTTCCTTTTTCCAACCTCAAAACAACTCCAGAAAAATAAGGACTGAGATTTCGGTGTGGTGTTGGAAGGAGAAAAGGGTGGGAGAGCAAAAACCCTGATGAAAATACAATGAGAGCTCTTCCAAGCATTCTTATGGGTTTTTTTACAAATAATTTCTTCTGAACTCCCTGCCTGTCCCAGATTACAGCGAATTTTTACAAAGGCTTCTGCAAAGGAACAAATTATTAAAAACTGCAATCTCTTATTATTTAAACTGTAGCTGATCTTCCTGGTTGTTCAATATTTGATTTAGTTGTAGGCAACTTGGAAGTGATTTTTTTTTTTTTCCTGAGCGAAATATGTTCTAAAATATCTAAATAATTCAACACCATTCTAAATAAATAAATGCATAAATGAGCACATAAATAAATCTTTCTGCTCTTTATCTCGCACTCTGCTTCTCAGCTGAGGCAAAGGTATTGGAGGACTGCTTGTAATTCTGACAGAAAATAATGGCCTTAAATTGAATGATCATAGCAATGGGGTTGTAAGCAGTCAGATCTTCAGCGAAAGACCCACGAGGAGTTCCAGTGAGATCAAAAAACTTCTCCAGGCGGTGCAGGGCTGCTCAGGGTGTACAAACGGCAGGATGTATGCTTGTAAGCTGGTAATTTATGGTGCCAAAGAGAGTTCCCCCCTTCAGCCTGAGAACGTGCATGAGTAATCGAAAAGGACAGACAGATAATATAAATCTCCCCATACATGGTACTGCCTTATCTCCCTTCCATGTGTGTGAGAGGTGCTGCTAGGAGTGGCTGTCTGGGTTTGTATCTCTCTCTGTTGCTAATGAAGTTAGAATTCAGAAGCGCTTTAGAAGATTTCCATCGCGGCTTCTTGCACTCTACCAAAACGTGCCTCATCAAAGTTCAGTTTGTTCTCATCCTCCCCCAGCTGCAATCTCATCTAGAGAATGTTGCTCGCACTCTTCTTGATTTATTGTCCTTTTCACTTTTGCTCATTATCTCCAGGTAACCTAATTTACCATTGAGTTCAGCTATCCTTTTCATGCAGATTAAAAAAATATCTCTCTGCTTGACACAGACCCGTTTCCTTCTGGGTGGAAAAAAAAAAAAAGTGGCCATCGTTTTTGTCACTTCTCCTTGTATGCATTGCTAACTCTCCTTGCATAATTCCCATATTTTCCCTTTACTCTTGTCCCTTCTTAGTGTTCACTGAGGAGTATGCATCGAAGTTGACCAGTTTTTCCATCCTAAATCCAGAATACAGCACTGTACCAGCTACCAAGAAGAAAATTATCTCCCAAGAGCACCAGCGCACACCAGATTCAAATACTGCCAAAAAATCGTTTTTGTTACAAAGAGCAGGATAAAAGGATGAATTCTACACCAATAATTTACTGATATTTGCAGCTTTTCCTGCCTCAAACCCTCAGATATGAGTTACCACAAGTACATTGAGAAGATGCTCCAAAAAGCTCTTTCAAGTCAAATATCCTTACAATTTCTCCTGCATGGCCCTTGGAATGGCTGCCAACACTGGAAGAGGGAAAGGAAAATTATCTTTGCCACAGTTTCCACTGAAATACTGCGAAACTCTGCTGTTGGAATTGCTAGCTATCACCACAGCAGCCTGTGCTCTCTGGTTGCTTTTAAGCTTCCTCTTTTGTCGTTATTCACACAGCATTTCCTACACTGCCTTACATTACAGTTCCATTTTGGAGTCAGGATCCAGCCTTTGATTTTGGGGACTAGGGCTTTTCACACTCTAATGCAAAGTGCAGATAATTGTGGTGCTATTTAGGTGGATTCACAACCAGTTCTGCGGCAGGACAGCTCTATTCGCCCTGACATTTCTTAGCTGAAAATCTCCCTGTGTGCACGTCAGAAAAATAGGAGAGGCATTTGCTTGCTTTCCACTTTTCCTGCGCCGTGAGCTCACATTTATTTTGCTATATACCACCCACTGCTCTTTCTCACATACTTAATACACTTATCTAGCCAGGAGGAGACATTGTATTATGCAATTCTCCCCATTGTAATCAATCACCTCCTGCATGTCAGTGTCTTTTAAAAGTAAAAGCAGGCACCTTATTATTCTCCTAAATTCCCTGGCGCCAAAGTAGCACATGAATCACTGTCTGTGGGTATGAAGTTATCTATGGTGTACCCTTTTTGGTGCTGCTGCACCTGTTGTGCAAATTATTTTCCGTGGCTCAAGGTCACGATCGCGGCCTCTCGTCCTCTGCAAATGGTGGGGGGGGAAAAATGAGTGAGCACTCATAATTCCAAGGGCTTAAGGAGAGCTGGTGACCGGCAAAATTGTCCTTCAGAAAAATCTCTCCTTATAATCTTCCTTTACGAGCAGCAGCTGGAAAATAAGGTTGGGTGTAGCAGCAAAGTAAGAAGGTTTAAGTGAGATGAGTGCTGATTGCTTGGTGGCAGCAGGTAAGGTAATTTTATCTCAACGTGTTTTTCAAATATTAGAAAGTTTACTTCTAACACACAGTTTTTTACTTCCTAAATTTCAGTGTGAAGGAGAAAACACTTTCTTAGCCTTTTGACCCTAGTATCCAGCTATTTTTTTGATATCTACTAAAGAATGAATGTAGAAAGATGAGGCCTTTTACTTGTTTTCACCTAATAATTGCATAGGACTTATTTTAATTGTATTTTACCATTACCAAATCACTGATGAACAAATCCCAAATTCTTCCATTGTGTTACAGATGCAGCGATACAACAGTTCATTGTACCACTGAATACTATTCAAGTTCCAGAGCAAAATGCCCACCACAGCTGTAAGCTGTGTTTCCATTTGATAAATAAACTAATAAAATGGTTCTTCACCTGTTCAACAAAAGCTTCTCTGTGTGGGCCTGATGATTAAAAGTACAAACGCAAAGAGCTGCAATTTAAATGGGAAAATATGGCCTAGAGAAACAAGTGAGAAACCAGAGAATTAATAATGAGGGAAAAAACACACACAAAAAAAAGAAAAAGAAAAAAAACCCACCAAAAAAACAAAACCAAAACAAAATAAAAAAAAATATTTCATTCATCAAACATTCAGCAATTATAAAAACCCAAACAAATGAAAAAACTCAAACAAATTAGAAATTAAAAAACCCCAAGCAAACAAAATTAAAAGAAAAACAAATTTAAAAAACCCAAACAAACGAAAAAGAAACCTGAAAACAAAACAAATTAAAAAAAAAAAAAACAAATTTAAAAAACCCAAACAAATTAAAAAGAAACCTGAAAACAAAACAAAGCAAAACAAACCCCACCAGTTTCTAGTAGTTAAAGCTGGGACCAATTGTTATCACTACCCAACCCAAAACTCTGGTGACCATACAAAATTTGCAGGATATTTAGTGGACACCGTCAGTTGAGTTTGTGTGAAACAGTTCTACTCTCTTAGACAACAAATAGATATTTTTAAAACATTTTGTCTTCATGGGAAGCTGTATTTTTACCTGGTTTAGAGTCCCTGCTCCACTGACAACATTGTTTACAGTGGATGTTACTGCACTTCTTTTCACAAAATGGTTGGAAACTGAAAAAAGGGTCTTGAAATGTTATTTGTGATTCTATGAATCAGAGTGCTGTATACAACCAGCTGCACCAGTGTAGACACAAGGGGTCTAAAATAATAAAATAAGTCAAAGTAATTAGGCTTTTTTCCTTTTTTTCTTTTTTACTATTTTTTTTATAATTATTTTTTATTTTAGTTATAGATTAGCTGGTAGAACTGGAAAGAGACAGAGAAATTTCACATTCTTGCTTAGGTCTGAAACACCAGAACTAGAGTGTTCTCAGCCTGGGCTTTGAGGCTGAAACCTCCCAAGTGTCATTTGCCTCTTCTGAACTCACAAAAAAATGAAATAGAAGAATCTTTTAATAAGGTTATTATTGCATTATTTTATGGGTTAAAATATTATATGATATTTATTATTACGTTTACCATATTGGCACATTGTACATTGTGGTAGTTCCACCCCAGCGGCTGATCCAGGAAAGACTTTAGGGAAATTAGGCCGACACTGAAAATGACCCACGTGGCTCCCCCCAAAAACAATTGCTGAACGCATCCACACACTTGAAACTGTGCAGAATTGCAATGGGTGCATCTTTCTCTGAAAAAAAATCCCTCAAACCAAATGACTGGGGAGCCACTTTGTCTCAGTACTTAAATGGGTAAGAAATAAAAAAATTGGTCTTTGAAAAAGCCTCCCATGCACGTCTGGGCAGCCTGTCAAACAAAACACCAAAATCTGGGTGTTTTCTAAGAAAAACAAGATGAAACAGGAAATGTAATGACTAAATAGCAGTGAATAAATGGTATAAAACTTCACTGAATATGAAGTTTTGCATAAGAAGCAGTGTCTGCATGGTTACACAAGTTACACTGATCAAGAAAATGGAGGCTTACACTGACAAGATAGACAAGAATTAACTTTAAAGGAAGTTTTTTAGCAAGCTGGGAAGCATTACTTTGTAATGCTAGACCTCAATCGGCATGACTTGTTTTAAATTATTATATGCATTTAATCATATTGCTTCAATGAATATTTACTCTTTTCAAATGTATTTTTCATTAGCTAAACAGAAACAAATCTCCATTTCTTTTTATGGTAAAAGAAGAAAGAAAAGAAAAGCCTTCAGTGAATTCCAGATTATGACTCATTTGATCTCTCAAGTTGCCTAAGTCTTAGTGATAAAAAGCATAAAAGCTTTTTTTTTCATTTTGAAGTACTCATACAGAATTGTTGAGTTTCCAAAGTAATTAAAGAAAAAAATTAAAATTGCATGAACCCACAGCAGAGGATCTGCATGTGCTCCTTACTTCAGTGAAGTGTAACATTTAGGAGCAAATCTCTTCAATACTTGTCAAACACATGGCAGACCTATAACTGTTTATTCAGAGTATGAGATGAAAAAAATAAATATATTTCATTCATCAAACATTCAACAATTATAAAAACCCAGGATCAAAAAGACCCAAGGGATTAAAAATTTTTAAAAAAAAAGGGATATTTTTAATGTACTTCCAAACATTAAAAGCACCCATCACCTAATGGAGATTTGGCCCACAGTTTGTCCGTGTTTTCCTGTTGCAACTGATGAGGGAATTCTCATCCAAGTTAAAATTGAATTTGCTTAAGGCATTTTTTTCCCCCACACTTTCAGCTTCTGATGGGCTGAGCCTCTCGTTTACACTTCAAAATTGCTTTTTTTATTTTTATCTTTTCTACCTCAGATGGGTTGGCAGAAGAGAGCAGAATAAAATTGCCAAATCATTTTTCAATATTTTTTTTTAAAGTCTGTACTTTATCAATAACTGATAATTTTTTACACTACAGTTCACTTTAAAGTGGAAAACTCTATTATGATATGTGGTCAGCAGTCATTAATTTATTTACTTGAGGATAAATTCTGTGCAGTTTAAACAAATAGATTGCCATGAGGAAGCACGTTAAGATTCAGAGGGGAGGATTTTTGGCAAAGCTTCACAGTCTCTGTAAATTCTGTGTTCAAGAACAATTACTATTTCTATTTAATCCTAGAACAGGCCCTGGTCAGTTTGTCTGGCACAGAAAGTTGAAGGTTTTTTATTTGTCTTTATTTGAATCTTCTGCATATCACCCTGGCATCTTGATATCTCTAGAGACTGAGGATCTCTGTCCATCTGGAGACAACAAAAATGCATTATAAATCTAGTTAAATGGTTTAATATTGCTAAAAATCTGTTTTTCTTGGAAGGTAAAAGACCCCACAAATTTCTGGGCAAAAGACAGTTGCCAAATATTACCTCAATTAGTTCAATCTTTTTTAGAGAATTGATTTATGCTAAGTGGTTTGGTTTTGTTTTTGTTTTTTGTTGGGGGTTTTTTTGTGGGTTTTTGGGGTTTTTTTTGTTGTTCTTGTTGTCGTTTTGTTTTGGTTTTGCTTTTTGTTCTTTGTATTTTTGCTGATAAACTCCTATAAAACGGAGTTTACTTTACTCCTGTAAAACGGACATACACAGTTTTTACAGCCACTTCCCATTGAACAGGAGCACTAACTTGTAGCTGACTGGCTGCTTTACAAATAATTTTAGAGTGATTTGATCACAGAATAAAGCTCAAAACTCCTGGAAAGAGCTTCACCACTTTGGGCTCTCTCTCTCTCTCTGTGGGAAGGATCAAAACCTGGACCTTCAGGCCCCTGATAAGCCAACCTTGGCTCAAAAGTTTGGGTTTTTTGTTCTTTTGTTTGTTTTCTCTCACTTATCTGTGTGAAAAGCAGGCTTTTGAAACCAGAGCTTGGCAAATTTGATTCCCAGTCATGAAAACTATGAAATTATGAGCACATCATAAAAAGAAGAGAAGCCCATGCCTCATTCTCTCTTTGTAACTCTGAACACTTGCACATAGAGGGAGAAAATGTTGTTTTATCAGTCATTAAATCCATGCAATCAGGCTGAAATGAAAGATTTTTCCAAGTCAGAGGCCCTTCATGTTAACACCCTGTTTTAAAGCCTACCCTGTTTTAAAGCCTCCAGTTCTAAAACAACTTGGAACTTTAAATCAAGTTTTTGTTGATTATTCTTATTGTCACATTTGTCCCTGCTGTCGCAGACAGACCCAGGAAATGCCTTTTCTTGTTCCAGTTCTCCTGAATCCATCATATTTCAGCTGGTCAGAATCTCTGCTTTCCGATGTGTCACTGTTTTACTGTCTTATAATGCAGGATTTTGTTATTTTAGTAATATTTTACTTCTTTGGTAGAAAAACTGTGGTATATATATATATGTATATATATATATGTGTATATATATATGTGTATATATGTATATATATGTATATATGCACACATATATTTTCAGAGCAAAAGATTAACCCCTTACCAAAAAATCCCCTGCATCATAATGGCAAAAAGTACCCTATGTTTAAACTAAAAATATTTGTTGCAAAAAGACAGTAGAAAAACAAAACGCCATAACATGGTAACATATCTATTGTTGAGGATGGTTAGTATTTGTCAGTACAAACTTGTGGGAGTTTAGGAGGGGGCTGTGGGGCTTTTTGTTGTTGGATTTTTTTTTTTTGATTGTTTGTTTCATTTTGTTTTTTTATGTTGTTTTCCTTTGTTTTGGTTTTGTTTTTTTCTTTCTCAAACAGAATATTTGCAAATATTGGCAAGATCAAACTCAATACATGTTCACACCTTACTGGAAAAAAGTTTATCATGTACTTATTGTCTTTGTCAATTTTAATTTTCCTTGCATTTTCCAACACTGAATCAGGGATGTGGTATTTGCCAGAAGCCAATTTTAAGGCAAGATGTGTTTCTTTTGCCATATAAATGCCATAAAGCAAGAGACTACTTAATATCAGGATCTGTATGAGGTAACCAGTGTAGATATCAAGAATTAGTACTTGCTTTCCTTCACAAGGAAACAAAAGAAACAGAAAAAAAATAGATATGTTGAGTTATCACTGAAATTCAGTCAGCCCCTCTGAGAAAAATATTCCTCATGGATAAAGTTGGCCACATTTTTTGCTAATTTTTGATGAAGAACAACATGAGGGGTGGGAAAAAAAATCTGCTTTTAAAAACGCATTTTAGATTAATAACATAGTCCTTACTGAAATCAGGGGTTTGTGACTTTCCTGTCCTCCATCCATTTTTTACTGAGCTGGACCCTAAATCAGAATCTGTATCAGTTTCTCTTGGTGACTCTTGACATTTGTGGTCATTAGCTTTGGTTTATGGTTGGTTTCTTTTTCTAAATGAGCTTAGTTCACTGTGCTTGCCCCAGTGTTTGTTCTGCCTTATTTTCTTTACAAGTATCTCCTCACACATAGAGATTTTTTACTTTAAGATATTTCAGGAGTTTTAAAAAATCATAGGAATCTCTAGATTGCTTCCCTTACGTGCTTGCATATATTTTATAGTAATTTTAGAAAAGAAATGTGAATGCCAGTGATAACTAGCTATCAAATTGCTTTTGGCCTAGAAGGGTAAAAAAATATTATTTTCCACACAATTTTTTTAAAAACCTAAATATTTTGTGTTTTCATTCCTTGCCTCTTTTTGTTCAAAATACCTAAAAAATCCTTGCGGCAGCTCAAAAGTTATAAAACTCCTGTTTCTAAAATGCTGTGAACATTGACCTAAGGACTCTGGAATACAGATGAAACAGCAATTTAAGTGCATTTTTCCCTGAAGAAGAAATAAAAATTGTTATGTCAAGCCCAGAGACAGACAGAGAAAGAGAATTTAGAGATAGGGCAACAATATATGTGCACTTTTCAGATCCAAAATGGTTTAGTAGACTTTATTAATGTGTCTGTCCAGTTCCTCCTGTCTACAGCTGGGATAAGCCTAAGGTCTAAGATTTGTTTCTTGTTACCAGGGCACTGTATCTCTTCTGCAAATTCTTAACATAAAACTCCTGCAAAGTCTCCAAATTGCCCCGTGAATGTGCTGGATCCAGCACTAGGTATTGATTTTGTTGGTCAAATCTACCATGCCTGCCAATAAACTGCAACAAAATGAACTGTATGTCATTATGGGGAAGAGATAAGGGGGGGAAAAAAAAGGAGAATTGTGTGCTTTATTACAGAACTTGCTAAGCACCCATCCAGCCTTTTAGGATGGGGGAGCAATAATAGCTGCTTTCAGCCTTCCACTGGAAACTGAGCTCAAGCACAGAGTGGTGAGCCTAATCTCGGCTCAATTTTCATTTAATCTTCGGAGTCAAGCAATAAGCACAGAGATCAGTTCAAATCTGAATCTCTGGGCTGTCTGACTGAAAATAATTCATCATGAAAGAGGCTTTTATACCAGAGGAAAAGGCTTCGGAACTTTCTAGAAATTGCAGGAACCAAGCAGCTAAGAGGCAGCAGATTTTATGAGCAAATGATGCAGCCACTTTCTACTGAATCAAGCAGATATTTATAGGAGGGGAATTTTATTTTGGTGGTGGTGGTTTTACTCTTTATATGCAGAGTTAATGGATGGCAGGTGGAAATCCAAGCTATGAAGTTTCTCAGGTTTTTAATTAGAAGCTACAACACAAGGGTTTTTTTCACTGCGTCTTCCTTGGCTTGGGGACCCTTCAAACCCAGGGATAAAATGAGGCCTCTGTAGGGGTTTGGAGGAGATGTTTGGGTGATTGAGCCTCCAGAAGAGCTGCCACAAGATGCAGGAATTGTGCCTTGGAGTACAGTTCCATGGCATTTGCAGCCTGCCTCAGTAGCGGTAATCAAAAAAACCTATTGACGATGTAAAGATGCATTGCTGTGCTGTGTTTGAAGAAATGAAATTACCTTGCCATTAAAGGTTCTGGCGCTGCCCCGGATTTTTGTGCAGATTTAAATCTGTCCTCATTCTCAGCAGCATTTTGCTGCCCAGTAGCCTGTATTGTTACACATATTTGTGCGATCTGTTTTTTGGGGGAAATTCTTGCACTACGTGTCACCAATTTTTTAGTCTTACACAGAAGTAAAAGGCAATTCCAGGCTTTCACCAGAGTATTTCTGCATTGCGTGTTCAGTGTTTTACTTGCATTCATTCAAAGTTATCTGGTTTAAACACAAAGATTCGTTTTATCCTACACATAACTGAGCTTCCTTTTTCTCCCTCTGGCAGAATGTTTTGTGTCCTCCGGAGGAAATTCAGAAAGCTCCGTGTATAATGTGCTTGGACAAGCAAAGATCTTACTGTGACAAATTCTCTTGCATCAAAACCACGTATGAAACACTGATTCCAGAAGGGATCATCCATTTCAGTATTTGATACTGCAATATTTACTAAAGGAACTTATCAGAAAGACTAAAAGTAGAAAGTCATTTTCATTTGCAAATGGTTTTTTTTTTCCCAGTATGTAATATTATAATTTTTTAATAACAAATTGATCCCAGGGTAAAAAAAAAAAAAGTAATTCAAGAACTGCCTAAAATCAACTTGTGGCAAGAATAAATGCGAGGAAATGAAGCAGTACACATTAAAAATTTAATTAAAATCAAAAATGATATAAGATGTTACATTACTGCTCAATTTTAAAAGAATGGCTGTTTTCTGAAAACACTAACATGAAAATCTGGTCTTGCAAATTAGTTTCAACTCATGGTTATGAATCTTATTTTCTATTTCATGTAATGGATACTGAATGCTACAATTCAGAGATACTGGTTAAATGTAAAAGCATGATTCTCCATTACGAAAATTTGCTTTTTTGTTTATTCATAATATTGCTTCTTCAGTATAATTCAATGTCACTTTATTAAAATACTGTGAAGCTAAATCCTTACCTTCTATTCCATATTTATATTGTAACTTAGAGTGTTTCTCAGGCTAAAGTTCACCTGAAATTCATGGAAGTGTAAATGTGAGAGGGTAAATCATACACTGAGGCTTAAACATTCTTGGCATTATTACTATTTTTTGCTAAATATTTTTCAGCAATAATAATTCCAAATATCTTTTTCTTACAGCTGTTGAATGGGAAGATAAGAATTTTTTAAAGGGCAGTTTAATGTACTTTACATTAGAAAACTGTAGAATAGTTGGAAAAAAGGAAGAAATAGAAAGAAGAAATATTAAAATTCTGTGGACTGCACTGTTGTATTGAAAGAAAATAGATCCTTTGATACTCAGATTTAAGGTACTGAAATACTGAACAGGGTATAAATTGAATTCTACATCCTATCCTGCAGTGGAGGGGAGAGGATTAGAAATAACATTGGCAGTGAGAAATTAAGTTGGATGATGTGGTTTCACTTCTAAAGAAAGACAAATACAAACAAATAAGTAATTCTGGATTGGAAGTGAATACCTTTCCAAGCATGAAAGATTTTTCCAGCTCAAGGAGCTGTCGCACAGCAGGTCAGAAGTGACATGGAGTGGACCCCAAAGTCTGAGCTCAAGGGGAGCTTAAATTAATTAATTAAGATTAAAATTACATCTTAAAATTTAAGATTTACAAAAAACCACTGGTAATCTTCTGGGATCCAATTAACAACTCATCTCCGAAACCACCTCTGCAGGTACCACAGGCAGCTAAGCGCTGCAAGTAACAGAACCTACATATGGAATTTGGTTATAAACTGAATATTAATAGTCATTCATAGTCATTAATAGTCATTCGTTCTCCAGATATCCAACGGAGAACACGAGAGGGAGCAGGATATTGGTGCTGTTTGGTCTTTGATTTGTCCAGATACATCTGTTCATCCAGCCCCCAGGGCACAAAGGCGAAAACCACAGCACCTCTCCGCCTTTTAGGATTTAAAGCACAAATCAGTAACTTTTATCTTTTTAATCTCTCTCAGTCATTAAAAAAAAAAAAAAGAAACTTTTATTTATTTATTCTGTGTAGTTAGCACCAGCTTTAATTATTGTAAAAACATAGAATCATGATCAGAGAATTGTGTTGGAAGGGACCTTAAATCCCATCCAGTGCCACCCCAGCCATGGCAGGGACACCTCCCACCATCCCAGGCTGCTCCCAGCCCCATCCAGCCTGGCCTTGGACAATTCCAGGGATGCAGGAGCAGCCACAGCTGCTCTGGGCACCCTGTGCCAGGGCCTGCCCACTCTCCAAATAAAGAACTTTCTCCTGATATCTATCCAAACCACCCTGTTTTAGTTTGAAGTTTACTATAGTTTGTTTAAGGCAGTTGGCAGCAGGTGTGCATGACATGTTTGCTTGCCATTTATTTCCCCTGAAAGAGTCTTTTGGATCGATATATTGGGTTCTTATTCCAGGAGTCAACTGGAAAAAAAAAAACCATTAAGAATGCATTTTATTTGGGGGAAAAAGAAAAGTATTAAAAATGCATTTTATTTGCAAAAATACCCTCAAAATGTTATCCACTTGGATTTTGACAGTTACTGTAGTGCACTAAGACATTGGAAAACAACATTTTAAGAAATGCTGAAATTTTCCTTTCAGAGTAGCTTAAAATCTGAGTGAGAGAAGTGACCCTCTTCCCACGCATACCTATTATTTATTTCTTTTCTTATGCCAGTTACATAGCCTTTTAAATTGAAAACATTTTCACAGACCAACCTTTTATTTTTATTATTTTGCCAGCATTAGGTGGCAAATGGTTGCAAAATAGAAGTGGAACAGTAGAAGAAAATAATCACATATACCTTAATACCTTCTCCAGCTAAAACACAGACGGGGGTGACATTTTTTCCTCAGTGAAGACAGTTAAATACAGACACAAAAGAAAATCTAATTTGCAAGGTTCTGCTGTGATGAGAGGTAAGAGACAATAAATATCACGTACAGAATTGAGGTGTTTGATAGATTTAGATGAGATAAGAAAACATAAATTTCGCCATAGGCAGAAAATATCTGTGGGCCATTTTTTTTTAAAATGTGAGAACCTCATCTCCTGGTATTTAATATTTGGAAATTGTAGGAATTAACTCAGATGTCCAGTAATTCTCTAAATGGGTTCTAGCTTCCTTTGCACACCTTGATTTTGTAGTATTTCACACCAGGAATTTAAACAGGGATGGTTCCTGCTAGTCTTGACTTTTTCATTGAGTAGAAACATTGATAGTCCTTCAGTATTCCAGTCGAATTCAATACAGCTATTTGAGCAACTGAATAATATCCAGCGTGAGTCAAAGTGAGAGGTTCTGGCTTGAGAAAAAACAAGCAATAAATCATGGCAAATGATCTCATTAGAAATCAAACTCTAGCTGCTGTTCAACAGAATGGTTGCAAAAGCGAAATGGGAAAAAAAAAAAAAGGGAAAGGAGGAGGACTAGTAAAGATTCTGAGAAGGAATTTCTCAAAAACAAGCAAGGAAAAATAAGAGACTCACAAATCATCATGCCACTTCTACAGCAGATTCCTCTAAGAATCTGACTAGCAAGAATTTCAAAAGACAGCCTGTATTTTGATTAGTATATGCTCCTAATAACTTTGCCTTTAAGTTTTCATTTATTTGGGAAAAAATATGTGCACTGCCCATATTTTTTGAGGTTATTTCCGTGTCCTGGTCCCTAAAACAGGCAAAGTCACTGAAGCCAGTTTTGGGGGTCAGAATTAGTTGCTGTAAAATTATATATTTTCCCCAGAACATAGTTTATTTTGTATTAGGACATATGCTACCAAAGCCAGGGTACTGTGACATATAATCATCTAGAAGGAGGAAAACCATTACAAAAAATAGTAGTGCATAAAGGACAACAGCTGTCAACAAAGGTGCATTTACTGATAAATCAGCCAGCCTCTTTTTGGAGCTATACTGAAGCATTAAAAAGTAATTTAGGCAGTCAGTGAACTGCTTTGAGTGCTGGAACGAATTATTTAGCATTTCAAACCTCCAGAAAAAACTTTGGACTTGATTCTCTGTAAAAAAAAAAAAAAAAAAAAAGGCAAAACAAAACAAAAACCAACAAACAAAGAAACAAAAATAACAAACCTACCACCAACAAAATTTAATAGTGTGATCCAAACCCCACTAAATTAAACGTGAGGTTTTTAATTAAATGCAATTGACTCGATTTGAAAATAACCTTTTTGGTTAATTTATTTTTATTTTTTGATACCACTACTCCCCCATCAATTGAAAATGTCCCTCTTAAGAAAAGCTTTCAGCATTATTGAGGCAACTCTGGACAGCTTTAGAAATATAGCCTGGGACTCAGTTAATTCTGTCCTGAGAGACTACTGACCACTTGTGAGTTAAATTTATTTTATGGCCATCTGTGCCAGAAGGATCAGGCCCAGAAACATTAAATTCATTTCATAGAGTCATATAATTTTTTGGCTTGAAAAGGACCCTAAAACTCATCCAGATCCAGACCCTGCCAGGGACATTCTCCACTAGACCCAGTTGCTCATCTACCTGGCTGTAATTTGTTTAATCTACGGTAGTTTGATACCATCTCAAAAGTTTTGGGAGAAAAACACTTCAGCTGGCATTATAGAGAATTCTTCACATAGAAAAAGCACAATATTTTCAGCTGCAATAAACTAAGCTGAGGAATTTGACCTCCAGTCTTTTCCAGCGAGTGTCAGGGACCACTTCATTTTTGTAATAGGAAAATCCACCTTAAAAATCCCACCTCTGAAACACCACCCTCCGTTTGCAGCCAGCATGATAAGGTGAGTAAGCAAGAAAAGTTGAATTATTTCTAATACGCAAACTTGCTGTCATTGAAAAATGCACTTGCAATGATGCTGCTCCCAAGCGAGCCACCCTGGTGGGCTGAAATGCAGAATTGTTTAGCAGACACCCCATGGGTGTTTGCCTGCGCTGTCTGCCTGTGACAGTGACTTCAGCTGAACTTTATTTTATGCACATTTTTCCCAGAACCAAAGTTGTCACAGCTTTGGAGGGAAAGCTCCTGATCTTATGCAAATTCACCATCATAATGGAGGCCCAGGCCTACGCTGCACATCACAGCCTGGCTTAGCAAGGCCAAGGGCAATTCACCCTTGTTTTTCTACTTGTTTTAAAATACCTCTTGGATAAGAAACATCTGATCTGTGCTTTATGCAATCATTCCACTCCCAAATACTCTGCTGATCCGTGGACATGCTTCATCTGTTCTTCTCCTTTCTTCTTTCCTTTCCTTTCCTTTCCTTTCCTTTCCTTTCCTTTCCTTTCCTTTCCTTTCCTTTCCTTTCCTTTCCTTTCCTTTCCTTTCCTTTCCTTTCCTTTCCTTTCCTTTCCTTTCCTTTCCTTTCCTTTCCTTTCCTTTCCTTTCCTTTCCTTTCCTTTCCTTTCCTTTCCTTTCCTTTCCTTTCCTTTCCTTGAAATTTCCTTTCCTTTCCTTGAAATTTCCTTTCCTTTCCTTGAAATTTCCTTTCCTTTCCTTTCCTTTCCTTTCCTTTCCTTTCCTTTCCTTTCCTTTCCTTTCCTTTCCTTTCCTTTCCTTTCCTTTCCTTTCCTTTCCTTTCCTTTCCTTTCCTTTCCTTTCCTTTCCTTTCCTTTCCTTTCCTTTCCTTTCCTTTCCTTTCCTTTCCTTTCCTTTCCTTTCCTTTCCTTTCCTTTCCTTTCCTTGAAATTTCCTTTCCTTTCCTTGAAATTTCCTTTCCTTGAAATTTCCTTTCCTTGAAATTTCCTTTCCTTGAAATTTCCTTTCCTTGAAATTTCCTTGAAATTTCCTTTCCTTTCCTTTCCTTGAAATTTCCTTTCCTTTCCTTGAAATTTCCTTTCCTTGAAATTTCCTTTCCTTTCCTTGAAATTTCCTTTCCTTTCCTTGAAATTTCCTTTCCTTGAATTTTCCTTTCCTTGAAATTTCCTTTCCTTTCCTTGAAATTTCCTTTCCTTGAAATTTCCTTTCCTTTCCTTGAAATTTCCTTTCCTTGAAATTTCCTTTCCTTGAAATTTCCTTTCCTTTCCTTGAAATTTCCTTTCCTTGAAATTTCCTTTCCTTTCCTTTCCTTGAAATTTCCTTTCCTTGAAATTTCCTTTCCTTTCCTTGAAATTTCCTTTCCTTGAAATTTCCTTTCCTTTCCCTTCCCTCTCCTCTTCCTTTTCCCCTTTCTCTTCACTTCCTTCTTCCTCTTCCTTTTCCCCTTCCCTTTCCTCTTGCTTCCCTGTGAAAAAATCAAACTATTATTGAATCACAAACACGGATTTCGGGTCAAACGCACATTTTAACAGATAGCCTTGCAAAAGTGCACTAAGGATAACAGCTTTTGCTGTTTGCTTCAGCACTGCTTAGAGGCGCTTCATAAATTCTTGACTTCTGCCAAGCACAGAGAACTTTCCAGCAGCAGCTCACAAGAAATATGCCAAGGCCAGGGGCGCTGCAGTACAAGGAAAATGAACATTTTAATAAAGAATAGGTTAGCCAATACTTCCGCTGGTAACTATAGTAAAATATGAGGAGTCATTTTGCTTGTAGGAACGCTGAAAGAAGTTTCAATTTACTTTGTCTACTGTGTAAAAGCACTAAGGCAATGTCATAGAGCTATAATTTTTTTAAATGGCTAGTTTCTCATCCCTCGTAAACTCTGAATGTGTCCTAAAAAGGATGTACACATTCCTGCTCTGATGGGCAGCCTGTTCACAGTGTAGGATCAGAGAATGACAGAAAGGTTTGGCTTGGAGAGGACCTTAAAGCCCATCAGTCCCTCCACCTCCCTGTCTTCCACTGTCCAGGTTGCTCCAAGCCCCATCCAAGCTGGCCTTGGACATTTCCAGGGATGCAGCGGCAGGCACAGCTGCTCTGGGCACTCTGTGCCAAGGCCTCTCCAGCCACATTGCATGAAATATTGTCCTTATATTGAATATAGGATAAAATATTCTCCTAAATCTTTACTTCTAGTTTAAATCGTGTCCTCCATTGCTGGTATTCCACAACACTCGAGGATGATGATGATGACAATCCAAAAAAAAAAAAGACAAGCCCCTTCCCAAATCCTCTCTATGCAGGATCTCCCACTCTAGCAGACTGAAAAGAAAACAAACAGGAGATGATTTGATCATGGACTGTAGAAATTTCAGTGCAGAAACCATTCATTGTTTAGGTGTTAATCAACATCCTCCAAGCAGCCACATCCCCCTGGATGGTGGTAAGACGTGTAAAAAGTGTTGTTTGTGGTGATGCTGGAGAAGGAGGATAAAAGATAATGTATTTTTGCCTGTGATGAGATACAATTTATATTCAACAGACTTTAAAGACTTTACTATAATTGCTAAAACAGTCTGGCCAGGGCAGTGGTGGCCTTGGACACGTTCAAAATCTGTGTGAATGTGGCACCTGGGGACATGATTTAGTGGAATGTTCAGCAGTACTGGAGTAATGGTTGGGTTTGATGACCTTAGAAGTCTTTTCCAAGCTAAACCATTCCATGATTGAATGAATCACAGAATCACGGAATATTTGGGTTGGAAAGAACCTCTGGAGCTGCCCCAGCCCAGCCCTGCCCAGGCAGGGTGCCCTGGTCCATCCCCCAGGAAGGTGCAGCTGGGGCTGGGATGTCTCCAGCCAGGGACACTCCAGGCCCTCCCTGGGCAGCTCTTCCAGGGCTCTACTGTCCCTCCATGGACACAAGTTCTCCCTCCTGCTGCCCTGCACCTCGCTGCCCTTTATTTGATGGCCACTGCTGCTCATCCTGGCACTGGCAGCACTGAACATGGCCCCATCCTCTTGGCCTTATTCATCTCATTCCAGACAGGGCCTCTCCAGCTGAGGGAGCGCTTGGAAGGTCTTCAGAATGTCTCTTAACTCATCTAATCTGAGATTTTATTTAAGAGGCTCCTCAAGCAGATTGTCTTTAGAAGTCCATGCAGTCAGAGCTGGTTCCAGCATCGGCCAGGAGTTCCCAGCCCACAGTTTCAGTGATTTTGTCTGTCTCAGCCTTGATCTTGGCCATCACAGCTCCTTGGAGGTCATCTCTTTGTGCAAGGTGGCCTCAGAGTTTGATAATGATAATACTGCAAAGAGTTCAGGGGTTCCTGAAAATGGGTGGGCTTGGCTTCCACATCTTTACCTCTAGGATTCCAGCAAGGATCTTCTCATTAAATCTCCTCCTCTTTCTCTCCCTTCTCCTTCTCCATGGATTCATTTGCCTGCCCTCAGCTCTGCTCTGACAGGCAGCCTGGCCTCAGGCACGAGTGCTGATGATACAGCAGGAGGTTGGAATGTCCAGGATGGACTTGGCTTCCTGCTGCCTGTGTCACAACGATTTCAGCAAGGGCTTTCTCCACCAATTCTCCTCCTCTTCCTGACTCCTGGCTGCCAGCACCTGGCCCTTCTCCAGTGCTTGGCCTTTGAGCACAGATTTGCTCTTGTGTTGGTTACAGAGGTCCTTTGGGTGGAGGAACTGTTCGGGATCTCCATCCACAGCCTGAGAGGACACACGTAAGGACACAGTGGGAGCTGGGACCTGCAGCTGACACCTGCAGTCCCCGTGTCCCCAGGCCCTGCTGAGGCTTGCCTGAAGTGCTGGAGAAGTTCCAGCCACATGGAATGGGGGATCCTGCCCATCCCATCCCTCTATGGTCTGCCTTTACTACCATTGGTCAATGATGAAGAAGAAGCTTTTAGGGCTGTGGAATGTGCTCCTGCTAGGCAGAAAATCACAGAATCCTGACATGGTTTGTGTTGGAAGGGAGCCTTGAGGGCCATCCAGTTCAAATTTCTGCCGTGGTCAGAGACAACTTCAACTAAAGCAGGCTGCTCAAAGGCCTCTTCAACTCCGACCTTGAATTGGCTAGATTCTCATCCCTCCTTTCCAAGGATGAGGAATCTCCCACCTTCATCAAGTCATGGAATGGTTTGGATTGGAAAGGACCTTTATTTTTCATCTAGTCCAGCATCCCTGCCACAGCTGGACATCTTCAACTCGATGAAGATCTTTTCTCCAACCTTCTTCCAATCAAGTGTCCTTAAACACTTCCACTGATTGACTAATAGAGGGATTTGGGTTGGAAGGAACCTTCCGAGGTCATCCAATCCAACTCCTCCAATCCAACTCCAATGGTCAGGGATATCTCCAACTACACCAGGTTTCTCCAACCACCATCCAAGCTGGCTAAAACTTGACAAAATTCACATTTACTGGATATTGAAATAACAAACTTGAATGAAGGCAAACTGTTGGTTTTTTTTCTTTTTTTGACAGGTTTTCCCCTCTCTTCTTGGCTGTCTACACGACAAGAGTTGTCACTTTTAAACAGCCTTTATAAAACAAGGAAAATTAGACCTTGGAGCCATGGAAAACAAGATTTGTTGTTTCTGCAAGTCTTGTTTGCCCCGTGCACTGGTAAGAAACACAACATGAATCTGCAAAGTGGGCCTTAAATTAATTGGGCCTCATGGTAAACCTGTGAGAGTCCTTTACAGCATAAAGAGCCGTTTAATTGTATGCAATAAATGCACCCACGGCAATAATTTACAGTATTCAGTTAACTTGACAGACTTTGTCATTTACGTTTATGAGGTGTGTCATGTTGAGGGTCGTGGTGAGTTTTCATCATGCTGCATTTCACACTGGAGAGGGGTTTGCTCACATACCTGGTGCATCTGAAAGGTCTAGATGTGGGCTTTTTCCTCCCTTTCCTTGTGTCTCAGCTGGTCATCTAAGCAGTGAGGCTCCTTGGTGGAGTAACAGTCATCATTCATAAGGCAATCAGAAAAAAGAAAAAAATTCCAGCAGTGGCTTTACATCTCATGTGAGAGATATCTATTCAGGAAATTAAAGTTGGACCCACTGAGGGATGCACTAAGAATCTTATCTTTCCAGAGTCACTTTATCTCAGAGCCTCTGTGGGAATGCTTCGAGAATATATTCACAGGAGCAGGATCAGACTGCTGGGGAGAGATTGTTTAGACCACCGGTACCCACGGAGCTGTGGCAGAGGATGACGTGTCAAGCAATGCCTTGCTTTAATCTTCATTTCACACTGCGTCAGTTCCTGCAGCAGAGTCTGGTTTCCTGGTATACAGGCCACGATGGACATTACCTCAATGGCTAGGGTAGCAACTCCCCAGTGATTAAAACCTTAACTTCTCCAAATTGGACTTTTTTTCTCAGACTTGTGCTGATTTAAATGCGTTTGTCATTTTTCGAGCGCAACCCATTTGGGTTTTAACGCTCAGTTAGAAATTAGTGATACTGCAAATGGGTTTTTTGGTCTCCAAGTGTGAGCTTTTGTTGTGCCTGATTTAGGATGCTGTCGCTGCACCAAGAGGCATGCTATGCTAAAAGTCATGAACCAGATGTCTCCTCGCTGGTAAAGTGGGAATCGGAAGCCTCTAACGCACGATATCCTGCAATATGGTTTGGTGTTGATGCCAACACAACTCTGCCAACGGAGAAAAAGTTCCATAAAACTCCTATCTATGCAGTATTGCAAAAATTAAAAAAAAATATTGTTTATCTTTAAAAAAAAAAATTGTTTCTCTAAAAATAAGTTAATGCAATGACTTACGGTTTATAGAGCAGTGTTGGAGACACATAATTGTTACTGATTCAACAGAAGACTGTACAAAATTACCTACCTTAAACATAATTTTCTCCTCATGTACAGGTCAAAACATCCAGAAAGGACACCTTTTCTGGCAATATTTCAACAGTGTTTCAAAGATTTCAACAAACGCCATGTAGTGGTAAAAAACGCAAGTAAAAATAGAGAGAGAAAATTTACAAGAGCATGTGTGGACAGGACAAGGGGGAGTGATTTTAAACAGACAGAGAGAAGGTTAGATCAGATATAAGAAAGAAATTCTTCCCTGGCAGGGTGGGCAGGCCCTGGCACAGGGTGCCCAGAGCAGCTGGGGCTGCCCCTGCATCCCTGGCACTGCCCAAGGCCAGGCTGGACACTGGGACACTGGGAGGTGTCCCTGACATGGCAAGGGGTGGAAAAATATTATTTTCTAACCCAGACCATTCTCTGATTATATGAAAAATAATTATATTTTAACTGGAAGAGAAAGACAGACAGACAGAAAGAAAGAGGAAGGAAGGAAGGAACCAAAAAAAGAGAGAAGGAAATACCAAAGATCAAAGGAAATTTCAAGGGAAGGGAAGGGAAGGGAAGGGAAGGGAAGGGAAGGGAAGGGAAGGGAAGGGAAGGGAAGGGAAGGGAAGGGAAGGGAAGGGAAGGGAAGGGAAGGGAAGGGAAGGGAAGGGAAGGGAAGGGAAGGGAAGGGAAGGGAAGGGAAGGGAAGGGAAGGGAAGGGAAGGGAAGGGAAGGGAAGGGAAGGGAAGGGAAGGGAAGGGAAGGGAAGGGAAGGGAAGGGAAGGTCTGTCTTTTAAATTTTGTTTCTTCTTTCCTACTTTATAACAGGGCCTGTACCTGGAAACTTCACCTTTTCTGTCTCCTGCACATCACGGAATAAAAGTAAAGAAACTATAAAAGTAAAGGATTTTTTTATAAGAAACAAAATTAAAACAAATTATGAGAAAGTGATACCAGCTCCTTTTAATACAGTGCTACCCAGAAACCCTAACCTCAGACAGAATGATATGCATCTCGTTATGAAGCAATGTCAGAAGCATTTTTTTAATTAATTCTTAGCCACATTTATGCTCTGTGTGTGCCCTTTTACAAGAGAATTTACCAGAGTCAGTAATATTTGGGAGTAAATGCCATACATTCAAACTAAGTGTAAGGTGCCACCTAGATCTCATTGGAGGATTGTTTCCTTTGCTTCCCATACTACTGAATAGAGACAATAAGTAAAATAAACTAAACTAGACTGAAATATTCCACAAACAAACAAGAAAAACAAACCAACCAACAAAAACTTCCTTCGGTTTGGCATATTTCCTCCTCAGAATCAGACAGAATTAAACGAAACTTGTTTCAGCAAAAACCCACTTTTTGTATCAGTTCAGCTGTCAAATACTTAGCTTGATATTTAGGAATATGGATATATAATATATTTCAGTAACTCATGCTAATTATCCCTCACTTATTCCATCAAAAAATAATGCACCAAAAATAATTGCACCAAAAAAAAAAATTTATGTAGCTCAGATCAGCACAATCACCCATGGCTTACAATGATTTTTCCTATTCCAAATGTTAACTGTGGCAGACCCCTGATAAGTTGAAGTGTACAGCAGAATTACTTAGAATGTGGCACCAACCATAAGCAGTTTCCAAGCTAATTTTAGGTATCTGCAAATTCCACAGCTAGAACAAAACTCAGGTCCATACTGCAAGAACTGCAAGAACATTTAGTCTGCTAAAGACAGAAATTAGACCAGAAACTGCATAAATCAACAGAGTTCTCTGACCTAAATGAAAATAGGACAGTTTACCCCAGCAGAGAACGTGGCTTAGCAACCTCAAGACTTTTTAACAACCAAAACAAAACACAACAAAGAAATTAAAAACAGGAACTATAAATAATAACAAACCATATGACCCCAAAACTCAGGCAGCTGAAATAGAAAAATACTGCTGCATCTGAGCCAGAGCATGGTTGTGTCTCTGAGACAGCTTTTATAAATCTCATGCCTAAGAAGCAGTGATTTCATTGACCAGGAGAATCAGTTCTGTATACTGAAAAAAGCATTTGCAATAACATAAGTGAAAGGAAAGGGATATTATTTTTCTTCCTTAGGGGCATAAATGGATTTTCATGAACAGGAAGATGTGATAAAAAGGAGCAAATGTGTGGGGAAGGGTGGGATGATTGATAGGGGTAAACTGGATCAGCACAAATTAATCAGAAATAAGAGAACTCCTTAGGAGCTGCAATTGAAACATCAAAAAGCCATCAGACCAGCAGATACCCAGAGATGAGCACAAGCAGTGATGGACCGGGAATGGTGACTGAAGGTTTTAGCCACTGTGGCTTGCACAAAAAATAACATTTATGCCTAGAAAAAAAAAAAAACAAACAAACAAAAAAAAACCAACAAAAACCCAAATATTTTAACCTAGAAAAACAAACGAACAAAACCTGGAGAAAGCAGGAATATTTATGATGTCCCTTCTGAGTGAAGATTTTCACGGTATCAGAAGTGAATACACATCATCATTGTAGTGTTGAGCTTGCAAGCTGCAGTGGGGAAATGCAGGAAAAAAATGCAGAAAAGAGGCCATGAGCTGCCAACACTTGCATGAGAAAGGGCTTCCCCAACAGCAGGCAGAAATTCATTTAATCTGATAATCAGCACTTGTAAGCAGCCAGAGAACAACCTACCATCCTTCATGTTTACACAACAACTGAGGAAATACAGGGCTCACAAAAACTCTGCCAGTGCACGCCTGTGGGATTTTACACCCAAGTAATTGAAAAAATAAAAAATAAAATAAAATAAAATAAAATAAAATAAAATAAAATAAAATAAAATAAAATAATAAAATAAAATAAACCCCAACATGGATTGAAATAAGACACAGAAGAGGCAGGAAGGGGAAAGTATTCCAGGAAGTTCTTCAGTGGTGGCTTATGAACATAGTATAAGAAGCTTTATTTTTTTAACTTTCCATTAAAGAATAACATCTGCAAAGTCCTGGGGGTACTCTCAGTCACTTCATTTATTTTCTATTAACAGAGCATGAGGAGTTTTATAACCTCTTAAAGGGCAGCCCATATACATTGCGCAAAAGAATATCTCAGGGAGAAATACAATGTAAAATCAATTTGTGTATTTCTGTGCATTCATCGCCTTTCAGCAATAAACCCTGCTAAAAAAAAAAAAAAAAAAAAAAAGAGGCTGTAATTCAGCCAAAATTAAATTTACAGGACTCCCCCCCAGATGCTGGCTTACAGGTAGGGGCTCTAAGTAGCAGGATTGTCCCACGCTCTGCTACATCCTCATAATGCAGTGGTTTGCAGAGTAAAAGTGGAGTAGAAGTCTTGATCTCTCAAACTGTCCTCACTGAGTGTCTGTGCCATTTATCTGTCCTTAACCCATGAGAGCCTTCCCCTGCAGGCACATTTCTTCTGATCTGACATGCTAAACTACCTGGCATAAATAGTCCTGCACTGTTTTAAGGCGTCACCTGCCTTAGAATTTTCCATATATTCTGACATTTACTGTTGGCTATAAGGATAGGCTGCTCAGGCAGGTGAAAAATAGGTCTGCAAATGTGCTTTTAAATCCTTTATGCTAAAAAAAAAAAAAAATTAAAAAATAAATAGGAAAAGCTAAGTGCATAACGAAGGTAATAAATAGTTCTGAAGGATCGTGAAAATAAAGAAAAGGTGAGTAGAAAATTATTTCTTTGACCATGAGTACACACCGCCACACGTGACAAAAAATTAAAAATTAAAATAAAATATAAAAAAAAAAAATCCAACAAACAAGGAAAACAAACCAACCAGCAGTGATGCATTGAAGATGCATCTGCTGGGGTACTGTGCAGAACAGTGTCAGGACCAACATCCTTGTTGATCTCAAAGAAAAAGCACATAGCTTTTTAAAAAAATTGCCAAAGACATTAAAATCAGATATGCCTGAAAGATCAGCTGTGATGGGTCTGCTCATGCAATAGGCCTGCAAAAAAAAAGACATTTTGTAAGAGCACGAGTTTGCCAAACTTTTAGGAAATATGATACAACTCTACATACCACAGATTAAAGCAAATCATTAAACAAACAAGGAAATCAAAAATAGGAAGGCCTAAACAACAGTCTGAAGCCTTTTTTTAAGTGGGAAAGACGAAGTTAAAGACAAGGAATAACATTCCTGGAAAAGACCTTGAGTCATGGGTGTTTGACATTTGTTTTTATCATATTTTCTAAAAGGAAAGGTCTGTGGGTTTTTCTGTTGACAAGAGTCTTACCTGGCCAGCTTTATGAGGAACGTTTGGATTCATTTGCCATCATTCCCATGAATGCCATAGCTTTGCTACAGCAAATGCATTCTCTCAGGAATCAGGCAAAGAAATGCTCTGAGGAAAGAGTGTGTAGCTTGTAAAGCACATGCAAGATCCTCGGTCCTTAAGAAAAAGAAATGAATGTGAGAAAAAAAGCCTAACTCTTAACCAAAATGAAGGTTAGCAATTGGACAGGAGGAAAACCCCAACTTGTTCAGTTTGATCAAGAACACAATAATTTTTAAACTTAACTATGTTATTTTAATTTCTCCTATTTGTTATTTGAAAATCAGGTTTTAGGAGATATTTAAATGGGACTTCTAATGGCAGATTATAAAGATATTTTGCCAGTTAGAATTTGCATGCATAGCTACAGAGGCTATGGGTGATCTCTGCTCAGGACACATTTTTCACTGTCACGATTTACAGGAACTAGAATAGCATAAATTATGTGTCAATTTTCCAAATCTGTGCAGTCTTCTTGTTAATAACGTGGTGTTGTGGTCTTATTAACAGAAGGCTATTTTTTTTGTCAGATTTCACTAGCATCTTAAACATCAATAACTTGATGTTTTGAAATCTTGCGTCCACTTTTATCTCTTGCTGTTTGCCTTTATGTGATGTGGAGAAGTTAGCAAAAAAACCAACAAAAACAAAAGAAATATTGCCAAAGGCAACCTTCTCAAGGAGAGTGGAAGGGATGCAGCACAGGGCGTGGAGAGAGAGAACACTAAATTAAATAATTTATCTGTTTTGAGGAACCTGAATGGCTCCACCAGGTAGGGAAGCCTGAGCCTGGAGAGCAGAGCCACCGCAGCAGTGCTCCCACGGGGCTTTCCACGTGTTCTGCAGTGGATCTGTGAATTATTGAAGGCAGCAACTGCATGGCTCAGCTCTCAGCCTTCACGTTGCCTGGGCTGACATAATGAAATGCCCCTCTGGAGAGACTTGAGGGAGTTAGAGAAGCTCACTGCTCCCCAAGCCTGCTTGCAATTTTTCTATCTCCAGGGCTTTGCACAGGTGATTTACAGTACATTATGCACACATTGTGTCAGGGCTGTGAGACTCCAAACGATATTATGCTTCATAAGCTGCGTTGCAACAAGCAATCAAAGATGTTAAGCCATCCGTTTTAGAGCAGATTTATAGAGAAATAGGCAAGTCCTGGAATTAAGCTCCTTGTACTGCAGTTTGAGGATGAGGCAAGCAAATGAGGAAAACGTGCATGAGTAATGCAGAATAATGGGCCAAATGTGGTTATGGACGTTTCAAAGACTGGCATGGGATTGTTTTCCAGTGATATGGAGAATAAAGTCATGTGGGGAGAGCTTTAAAGTCTTTTGGGGAGAGCTTTATTCCAACAGTGGCCCAGTGGAGCCAGGGAGGATTGCTGAGGAAGACCAAGGGAGCAGCCTGGGGTTTTCTGTTCCTTTTGATAAAAAGACATCAACATCTTTTTTTGCAGGTCTTGCTCACCTGGTCAGCAGGAGCAGAGGTTGGTGTTGCAGAAATCTTATGCATTTTATGTCAGGGACGTCTCCTCCTTGTTTGTGCTAGGTGCCCACTGCACCCGCGGTGTGTTCTGTCGCACTCACAGGTTGTGCAGAGGATAACTCCAGCCAGACCACCTGGGTCAGCCCCAGAACACTGAAAACAAACAGTCAGATTCTGAGACGCCCCGGCAACAGCGACAGCAACAACAATAACAACAACAAATCACCAAAAACAAACAAAAACACAAAAAAACCCAACCAAACAAAAAAAACCCCAAAAAACACCAAAACCCCCCCCCCAAAAAAACCACCAAAAAAAACCCCAAAAACAAAACAATATAAAACCAAAAGCAAACCAAAAAACCTCAACAAAACAAAACAACAACAACAACAAAGTTAGTGCTACCAGTGACAGCACCCCAATTTCAAAAGCCTATTTCCTAAGACAGCTTCTGATGGGGAAAATAAAGACGTGGCTTAGGAATCAGGGTTTACACAAAGAAAGAGAATTATTGATCTAAGGCAACAGGCACCCTTATGGCCAGCTCTTGCTGGAATTCAATGTTTAAACCCGAGGCTTGTTTAGGCAGGTTTTGGTAAGCAAAACCTGGGAGAAATTCAGCTGCCCTGTGTGGCTGTTTGGTGTCACTGTAGATGTCCCAGATGCAAAATTTTAGTGCAGGGGTAGAAGAAAATTCCTGCAAACTCAGGGTTACACTGCAATAACTAAAATAGTTTTTCATACCTTACCTAAAATAGTTTTTTCTTACCTGTATTTAAATCCTAAAATTGTCCTCAAACTATTTAAACAGCACTTGGAGAACAACCTCTATATAAATCTTTCTCAATAAGTTATTTCAGTCTTTCTTACTTCTTTTTTTTTTTTTAATGTCTTTTTTTTACTTTGCAGTGAAATTGAATGGGAGAAGAGACCAAAATGCAAGATGAAGAATTATAATCAGATAACTCGGAACACTGTGTTTAAATAATAACTTATAAATTGGCATAACAAAAGAAAACACTTGAAGCATCTAATTTTATTCTTGAGGTAATTGAAGGCTGAAGAATCACTGGGTATTATAATGTAGATTTGCAGCAATTATGAATCTCAATTCATATATATTTTCTATTGTCACGTTTTTTTCCCATAATTCAGCTGTTTCGGAACCTTGAAAATTACAATGAAAATGGCTCTGAAATGGTTTTGAAGTGGTTTTGAAATGGTTTTGTCCAAGAAACCCATGTTTGTGGTGACAGCCTCTATGTACTCGTGTCATGGAACCACAGAGTTGTTTGGATTGGAAGTGATCTTGAAGCTCATCTTTTTCCACACCCTGCCATGGGCATGGATACCTCCCACTAGACAAGGTTGCTCCAAACCCTGTCCAAAATAACAAATTCATCTGTGCCCATGTATATTTGTATGGAAATTTATGTATTGTACACATGACAATATGTACAGGTTTTCCCTCATTATATATTATTAAAAAATTCATATTGTATATATACTATACCATATATATTTATATATAGAGATAGTAATGTGGGTTTGAGGTTGAAAAATTAACTCTATTTACAGATATGATGACATTTTATTCTCACAATATCTGGCTGAATGAACCCTGCTGTCTGCACAATTTCCTGTGCCACAGGGCATACTTCAATAGCTCACATCCCCACATATTCACATTATCTTTGAGACCTTGACAATGCCCTGACATGGTATTTGAGAGGGTTGCATCACTCTTAGTACTGTAGTCAAATAAAGGCAAAAGTCTGGATCCGGAGTTACAGCAGAAAACCGGAATTTCTACCAGAGGGCAGGTCTGCCTGGAGGATTTTGTAGGAATCAAGATTTCCCTTTCCAGCTGTAAAGGAACACAAAAATATGGGAAGTAACCTGAGCCGTTGGGGGGCTGGCTCTCAGGAGCAGAATTTGTGTTGGCAAAGCACTGCTGTGCTTCAGGCTCCCAGTTAAATTCATTGCTTCAGGCCAGCTCTTAACCTGACCTCCTGGTTTTTGTGGTTTTTTTTCATAAAGCCAAATCCTGCTGTTTTAACAAGTGCCACTCTAATTTGCATCACTGCGGACCCCAAATCATGCTCTCTCAGGAATCACCAGCACAAGAGGTTCACACTGAGGCTTCTGTGGTGGCGTGAAAGGGCTTTAATATAAACTCAATTGCAGCAGCAATGTTTTAGAGAATCTCAGCGTGAATACCAGTCACATGTATAATTTATATATTCATGTTCATGATACAGTATTTCTTTCTTTCACTGCTTGTATTTCCTGTTCAGAGCATGGGTTTTGTTTATGGGTTTTTTTCCCCCCATCCTGCAAATGGAATGCACCCAGAGTACCAGTGATATGGATTTTCTTAAAGGAATTTGGACTAAGGTCCAATGGGAGGAGACTGAGAAACAGGAACTCAGAAAGAGACTTCAGATTTATGTTTAGAGGTGCTTAGGGGAAAGTGCAAACTCTTTTTGTGGTATTCATGGGTCTTTTTTTATTTTCTGCCTTTCCTCACTCTCCTTGATATTTTATTCACAAGCTTTATTTCAATACCATATATTCTGATATTTTTGGTTTTTTTAAAAAATAATAAACACTGAAGGACTGTCAATCATTTCTTTCTCAACAATATCTCAAGGAATTGCTGTTTGATAGGTAACAAATCACCTGAACAGAGCACATCTCTTCTCCCTTTAAACCATGGAATCAAAAGAATGCAATGGATTTGATTTTGTTTTTTTGCCTTTGCCAAAATGTAAGAGAGCTGCTCCAAGAGTGCTCCTCAAGGTTCATGTGACAGCATATTTGATTTGTCCCAAGATCACACATTTAATTTATTTTTGGCTTTGTAAATTCTCATCACATTATCTCTGCCCCATTCTTTACAACATCCTGATCACATTACTCTTTCAAATTCCACCACAGATACTGCTTTTATTTTTTTCCTCTGCATTGCCCATTCCTGCTTATTAACATCTGAATGTTGCCTCTCATTTCCAATAAAAATTTTAATTTGCTTTCCTATTTCACCTCTGACATTCCCACAGCCCATCTCTTTCTGGCATCTCATGTTTTCCTGGAAATATTTCTTCAAGGTCTATTGCAGCTGCCTATTTTATTTGCAGTTTTAACAGCCATGCAGTAACTTATGCAGTAGTGTTAGTTTGATCTCTTTTCATAAAGACTTTTACTGATATTTCATTTCTCTTAATTTGATAAAGTATTTTAATTGTATTAAATACTTCATGGCATAGTTTGCCACCTGTGATCTGTTTTCTCCTCAGGAACACATCAAATGGGAATACACTGAGAAAACACAAGGGATTAACTCAAAGATTGAAAAAAACCCAAACCAACAAAAAATTAAAAGTCCTTATCTTGCCTTTTAGGTCAATATTTTTTAGGATTATTTGGTTTGCATTCAACAGCAGGATTTGAAATCACAACTTCAGTCCTCTAAGTGGTCCAATACCTTCCACTGAAATTAATATCAGTAAAAAATTTGTGATCTTAACACCCCCCAGTGGGCACACTTTGCATCATAGAGCCATAAACTAATTAGCAGTGAACCATGTGATAAAGAGTTAAGTGACAGGAGTTCCCACAGAGGTGAAGGCAGCAGTGAACATTCCTACTGTCTTTAAAATCTGCAGTTTTCCCAGTGTGGGCTTTCTGGATGTATTCAACTCCCTCTGCAAGTACTTAAATCATAAAAATGCAGATGAAAATTGAAATTGAAGCACATAACAAAGGAAGAGAAATCAGCAGGAATTGGTCACCGAATTCTGCAGAACACAGCACAGCCTGAAGTGGAATTACACAACAAAAAGCATCAGGTAACAGGATATCCTTAAAAGAAATGTTTTCAATCCTCTTTTGGTTGGCTGCAGGAAACCAGGGAAATTTGTAGCAATGATTGTTTACAATTATAACACCTACAGTGCAATCTTTTTCCTAAACTGCTAATTTTTTTTACTTGAAAACCTCCAGGAATTCACTGTTTTTCCTGTCCCCAAAACGTCCAAACCAGTCACACTCAAAAGCATCTCCAGGACCTCATCCTTACAGAAGTGCCTCTAATTCCTGCACCATTACTGCATCTAATTCCATGAATTAAAGACATTTCTTTTTTTTTTTTTCCCTTAAAAAGATGTCTCCCACATTGAATTACACCAGATGCCATATCCTATCACTCTTTCCAAGAAAATTTCTCTATTGCTTTGCACAAATTATTTATCTTTTCCAATTGGAATCACATGAGTCATTTGCATTTTCAGAATTATTTCACATTATTGCATCAATTGTTGTCAGTTAAAATGTATGGATGTATTCTTTCCTCTCTTGTTTCCACCTGATTTATCTGTATTTTTTAAAATAAATTATATACTTCTATTTTTCAGCCCAACCTGATTTGGGTGGATAAGAAGTAAAACCATTCCAAGGGCAAATGCTGGACATTTGGGATAAAAGTAGGAGTGACTTGCTCTTTTCACTGAGTTTAATCCCTTTTTTCTGTTTAGAACAAGTCTTTGAGTGGGATTTTTATGTATTTTAAGAAAATCCCCAGGACATAGGCAGTTCTGCAATCTACTGCAATCTTTCCTCTTTAAATGCCTCCTCTCTTTCACTGAACAATGCTAAAATATTTGCTGAGGTGCAGCACAGTCCCCGTTAGTCTCTCTTTCACTTTAAGAAAATCATATTTTTATCATGTGATAGAGCCTTGACGTGAATTGAGGAAGATACACCTAAATCAAGCTGATAACCCGAGACTAGAGCACATTCCTGAGACAGATGGGTTCTTTTTCCTGAGACAGCTTCCCAGAGCGCTGGAAAGAATTTAAAATTCTTCCCTCCTTTATATTTGATTTAAATTTTCATGTCGATGGATTTTAAATGAAACTCCAGGACGAAACAGAGTGAGCAGCCTTCAAAAATGTGGAATCCCGTGGCAATTCCTCTGCGAATCACGGGAAGAACACTCTGGAGAAGACGTTGTCTGTGATGTGGGACATTTTCTCCCATTCCCTGAAAGCAAAGAGACACAACCAGGATCCTTTGGGCACACTGGTTTCAGAGCTGGCCAGGCCAAAGGACCCAGGAGTTTGTTATATCCCAAACCCTGCTCCCATCCGTTTTCACGTTTCCCTGACCTGCCAGATGCAGTGCTCCGGTTGATTCCAATATAAACACTGTTAATGTACTGTGAAATGATTCTCCTGAAGCAGCATAAACATTTAGTCTTTTCATTAGACTAGTGGGTTTTAAATTACCCTGCCTAAAATGCAATATTAGACTGCATTAAAAAAATTAGGTGAACCTGATCCTATAAAATTGATTAAAAGGTTGACCTTGAAAGTTCTTGACTTCATCAGGTAACTAACACATATTAGGCCAAGAAGATGCTTTTAATTTAGAAGCTCAGCTTCTAGTGTATGAATATTATTATACATATGTATATATATATCCATTTTAGTATAGATAATGGCGTAAGTCGTTCTCTGTGCAATTGCCAGACAAAGACATTTTTCCCCAAACTGAAGAAAGGCACAAAAATGCAATTTCATTTGCATTCCTGACACTCAATCATCAATTTTGTCAGATATCTCATTGTCACCAACTCCATTTTAATTGAATTGATGACAAGACATATAACGTTCCTAAAAAATTTTTGCTTTAATGCACCTGATTTAAAATATGTCTTTTATTTAAACCTTAAAAGCATACAATTTTGATGAGCATTAGAAGTAATGAAGAAAATATGGGTGGAGAGGAAGTTTTTCCTGAACTTAGTGTCTGTTTCCAGGGCAACCACATACTCAACATCTCTGTAGATTATGCATGGTATATTTCCCTCTTTTTAAGTACGATGGACCCAGGTAATACAGGTTCAAACACAGAAGGGAGCATAAAAGGTCTGAATCTAAATTGTCACTTTATTTATTTCTGAACATGGATAATCTTGTTTGTATGGGGATGAGGGGGGTGGTTTGCCTGTTTGTTTGTTTGTTTGTGGAGTTTTTTTGCTTTCTTTTCTATTTTTTGGTGTAAAATGTGATGAAAATAAATGAAAATAAATTGATTTTTTTTTTTTCTGCAAGGCAGAGGAGATTTAAAGTCAAAGTCAAACAAAAATTGTGATCTGATGGGACATGACTTCAGCCCTGTCACCTCCATGGAATCTCCATTTCCTGGGAGGAGAATGCCTTGGAGAAACAGGTTATTTCTCCTCCTGAGTACATCACCTGTAGCCCCATGACGTAATGGGGCTGCTGATGTCAGAGCTCTGCTGTGGAATTAATGCTCTGTGAGGAATCTGATCACTTCAATACTGTAGGATGTATGTCTGCTTCTAGAAAAAAATTACAAACTTACTGTGTTTTTATCACCATCTTACACTGTCCAACATCACCAAGGACAGAAGACTGGCTTTGCCTGAGCATTGTGGAAATTGACAAAAAAAAAAAAAAAGAAGAATAAATGCTTGGATACAAATTTTCAAGCTGCAGAAGTGGCAGATTTGGTACATCACATTTCACAAGCGCCAGAGAAAGAACCAAGTTAAGTAACTCTGTGGGATAACACTTGCTTCCTTTATGAAAAAAAAAATATTAAAAATAATAAAAAAAAGATTCATAAAAGCCTCTGTCTTTTACTGGCCACTTGGGTGGTGATGTGAAATATAGCTGTGGTGTCTTGGGAGTAGAGTACAGAATAAAGAAGTTATTTGTGAAAATTAAGCTAATGTGTCACCTGGAAGAAAAAGCTGTTATTAACCACAATGGGGTGCTATCAATCACTCAGGATAACTTTCAAGTGCTCACAGGAATTTCTCTCCTCCCACAGGACAGAACATTCTGAGAGCCACGGTTCATTTTGGTGCCAACTAAACCCCTGCTGTCCCAAAAATATACTTTTGGAAAACCAAAAGTTGTCCTCAAATTAAGAGCGATGAAGGGAGGGGCGTTTCTGAATCGCTTGAAAGTGTAATCTCTCTGGTGTCAGGGAGCCTCATAAAAATTATGGATTACAGCGAGGAGCACAGAGAAGGCAAATGATTGGATTGATGGTTGTATAGGACAAGTGTAATTTATGGCACTGCGTCTTACAGAAAGGCACCACAAAAAGAACCAGTATGAAGGGGGAGAAAAAAAGACATCAGATTTTCCATCTAAATACGTAAAAAGGAATTTTTCATTAAGCTGTCACAAGCCCCCACTGGACAGTGTCTATATTAAAGAGGAAAGAATTCTATGATTAATAAGGGAACTTTCTGGCAGCATTAAGAGGCAGCAGTAGAATAAAGTCCACATAGCAGGAAGACCTATTAATTGCCTCCTTTGGTCCCATCTGTCAACAAAATGAATATTTATTCTATCAGTATTAATCTTGGTTGGGATTAAGAAACATGCTTAGAAGAATAAATTATATTTTAAATACTTTCAACACTCACCATCTTAGGTAATTTTAGAAGCAGATTGGATGCATATTTAGGACATCTCTTATATTTTAGGTGCTCTAGTGGTAGCAAGAGAAAGTTTTGCTTCAGTTTTGGGGTTTTTCATCTGTGATGCTTTGTTAAATTTTGCTCTTTTACTAACATTAGCTTTACAACATACTTGTTAAGAAGTTATTCCATTGTTTAAGATATAATATATATATATCTATATTGTATAGTAATTTTATACACTCTGCCTTCCTATATAAAGTTCTTAGGATGAAAATTTCCTGTTTTCCTGCTTGGTTTTTTAAATTTCTACCATGGATAAGAAGAAAATTGTATTAAAGGCTTTCATATGGCCTTTAATATGGATTTTTATGAGGCCTTTTGAATGGATCTGAAATATAGAGAGACAATGCAGTACAGGAAAACAGGTAATGGGACCAGCACCAATGTGAATAGATAAGTTCCCTACCAAAAACAGCAAGAGAGTTTCCGCCTGGCCACCAGCTCTTATTCAAATGGAGTAAAATCTTTAACCCCCAGTTCTTTGATTTTCATTATTTTTCCTTTGCACTGGGGTGACAGCTTCATTTTACTGTCGTGTTGGCATACGGGAAAACTGGAAACCGTTGGTGAGGCTCCTGCTGATCCTTCTTGCTCTACCAGGAATTCTGTGATTAAGAAGCACATCTGACACTCTCAACTTCCTTTAAAGAAATTCACTTCATTTTTTATGGTGATGATAACAAAAAAAAAAAAAAAAAAAAAAAAAACAAAAAAAAAAAACCACACAAAAGCTCAGTTTAAAGAAGTGCATGTTGAAAATCCTTATTATTTTTTGAGATTGTGGGCATGGTTCAGTTGCAGACAGACAGACAGACAGACAGAGAGACATTTCCTCCCTCCATCACATGGAGGAACTGCAGAGCAGAGCTGAGGGGAGTGAGGAAATGTTTCCCTCACACCCTGAGCAGCAGCAGGAGACCTCTGAGTTTCAGGTGTGCTGGAAAAAGTAGTAAATAATGGACTCAGATAAATGCCCTCCTACCCAGACTGACAGAATTTAATAAGTAACCACAGGTTATGGGATGAAAAAAGGGGAAAAGAAAATCACAAAGGCAGTCAGCCTCTAAACTATCCCTGCCTTTGAAAATTTGAACTTATGTGTCTCAGGTCCAGCAACAGCTGACTGAAACACAGATCATTTTTTTTCCTGTATGAAATTAATAAAGTGAAATGACAAATGAAAAAAAATGGACCTTCAAACCCTAAGCATGTGATGAGAGAATTTCAGGGGGCAATTATTTTATATCCAATGCATTCAATTAGAAATTTTAATTGAGGATGCTTATAACTGACTTTGAAGATAAAATAAGCTTTACTGAATTATTCACTCAGCACCTTAAGTCAGAATACTAAAAATTATTTACAGTAGACCAGACTAAGCCACACAGAAACAACGACTCAGCGCAGGCAGCAAAGTGCTTGATTTTTGTACACATTCATGATTCACTAAATGATTTATGTAACCAATCATTTCCAAAAATTTATTGCACATTCTGGCTGATAAATTCTGTCTGACTGTTTTGTGTACAGCAAATGGTGCCTAAATTAATTCAGTTGTCTTTGAGCATACACTGATTGTTCTTCCCATTTATTGAGCTCTAACACTAGTAAGGCTGACAGAAAGCAAGTTATAAAATATTTGAGTAAAAATGGTCCTAGAAAAGCTGCCAGATAAATTAAGAAATTGGTTTGGTATGGAAGTGAGTCAGAGGCAGCAGCTCACTTGCACCTGGGCCATCAGTTACACCTACACAGAGGGAGCACATAATGCTGTCATCCACTCAGGATTTTGGATTCATTATGGATTTCCCTGAAGAAGTTAAAACAGTGACTCATCCTACAAAAGTGTGAATGCAAAAGAGGGAAAATTCATATGATTCAAAGACATTAAATTTAGAAACTCACAAGGAAAGAGAAAAAAAGTTTGCAAAATTTGTCATAATTCTGGCTTCACGAAAGCCGTGGAAACACAGAATAAAAAACCTTACAGGGCTCCAGGTGCTCACACCTACACACATCCACACAGCAGCACAAGGGAGATCAAGTGATTCAAGATAAGGGGGAATGGCTTCTCACTGCCAGATGGCAGGGTTAGATGGGATATTGAGAATAAATTCTCCCCTGTGAGGGAGGGCAGGCCCCAGCACAGGGTGCCCAGAGCAGCTGGGGCTGCCCCTGGATCCCTGGAAGTGTCCAAGGCCAGGTTGGATCAAGCTGGGATAGTGAAAAGTATGGGTTTTAAGTACTTTTTTTACAGGGTTTTTCCTGTGAATTATCTTTCTAAGAGAAACTCATATTTCCCACTTTTGTAAGAGGCTAATTTCACATTAAATCAATTGTGAGTAACTCTACAGAGAACAAAATGATGATGTTTTTCCAAGTGTGTGCTACATGCTTCTAAATATTGCAAAAATCATCAGTTTACAAAAGCTGTACAGCTGTTAAGGCCAGAATATCTTCTCCTCTACACCCAAAACTCTAAACATGTCAGTCACATGAACTTGAGCTAGACAAGGACAATTTGTTCTCCACCACCAGTGCCCCATTATTTGTTTCTTCTTCTTCTTCTTCTTCCTTTCTCATGGAATTATTCCTCCTTTCACTTAGAGGTGAGATTATTTGATTGCATTCAACTCTACATAAGACTTCAGACTTCTTACCTAATTCAATTCCTTGTACCTTGTAGCTGAAAGAAACTTTATGGGCAGACAGAGTTGTTCTATCTTAATAATTCTCAAGTGAAGTCGTAGAGGCTTTAATGAAATTGGACTGAATTAATGAGTTGCCCAGTTGAAGGAAAGAATTGCGAGGCTTTGCTATAAGAGTGTCTGTAGTAAGCACTCAGCCATGCAGTAATTAGTGCAATTATTCATCTAGGCTTCAAGCTTATGTAGATGCACACCAGGACATTGAAAAGGAGACAGAAAGCAAAGCCAAAAAACCAACAACAGAAAAGCCCAAGCCTTAAATTGAGGGTTTAAAACACGCTGCTGCCAACCTCAAAAGAAGTTATTTTATATTTATATTCACAAACAACCCATTGTTCATGAGGCAAAACAGAGCTACTCATCATTAGCAGGAGTTATCACTGTTAATGTATTTTCCAGTTTCATGTCTTTAAGAGCACAGGGAAAAATCCTCTGTGACTGGAGGAGGACTTCAAATTTTTTGCTGATTGGAGAGTAATCAAGTTTTCTTCCAGGAAAGATACCCAGGCTTATAAAGCTAAACCCTTGTGGTCTGGCATCTGAAAGGATACAGAACTCCAAAGGGACTTTGCCAAAGCTGAATGGAATAATTACTTCCCTAATCTTGTAGGCTACACTGTACCCCACATGACAATTGCTTTTTTGCTACTTTATGCCTTTGTTAGGTCATCCTCAGGTGGTCATTGACTATAATATGAGACCTTTTTTTTTTCAGTAGGATATCTATTAAATTTTGTCTATTTTTAATCTGCTTTGAACTCAAATTCATTCTCCAGGGACATTTTAATCTATATCAGATTGATCCAAATATTAATTTATAAGTGAACATTGTTCCTTCTAAATAATTAAAATTATGCTGATTTTTACACAATGACACAATGTATACTTTCTTGTGAAATATAAAGGATTTATGTTTATTATAATGATGGTTTTCTAATCGCTTTTACTTCATTTCTAAAACTGCATATTTCTACAGTCATAGAAACATAAATTCACATAATTATGTGACCATTATTGCAAACATGTATATATGTTTACAACAGAGTCAAAAGCCTTGTTATCATCAAAATATATATTGCCTATTTCCTCTCTTGCTGCATGGGTCTCAAATGGTCTGATTTCCAATATCTTGTCACCACACCCTTCCATTAAAAGTAAGAGCTCTTCTAAGCAGCATCTTGTCAGACTTTTTGCCCTGCAAACTGATCACCTGTTACCTCATTACGTGTGCTAATTGCCTAAGCCCCATTATTAGCTGATCTCATTAGCAAGAACTGTATCCAAATCAGTGGATAGCTGCATTCCTGTATTAGCTTTAGGCTAAAAATGACAACATTATCATGCTTGGCTTGAAAACAGGCATAAATTGCATAATTATGGTGGGATGGATGTATCATAGAATCATCATAGAATAGTTTGGAAGGGACTTTAAAGCCCATCCAATTCTAAACACCCTGCCATGGACCAGGACATGAATCACACTGTCCCAAGCTGCTCCCAGTGTCCCAGTGTCCAGCCTGGCCTTGGGCAGTGCCAGGGATGCAGGGGCAGCCCCAGCTGCTCTGGGCACCCTGTGCCAGGGCCTGCCCACCCTGCCAGGGAACAATTCCTCATTCCCAGTATCCCATCCAGCCCTGCCCATTCCTTTTGTGCTGTCCCTGCAGCCCTTGTCAATCGTATCTCTCCATTTTCCCTGCATCAATGCATAATTAATGCTTAAAGGTGAATGGGTAAAGGGAGAGGTAGTGCAGCCATTCAAAGGAAGCGTGAAATTCTTCAACAATGAAGTATGCTGAGCACATGTGGCAGCTGTGTGTTGAAACCAGGAAAAAAATCCAGGCCTTCAGTTCCTGATTAACTGTTCTGAGGGCAGATGTGATTGTCCCCTGTTGTTCTGGGATGGAGTCTGATGGGGAAGGAGAGGGGAGAGAAGGGTAGAAGATCACCCACTCTGCTCCAGGCTTCATCACCCAGAGCTCGGCTACTGAAACCATCAGGGACTTTCACCACCAGCCCATTCATCAGGTGAATGCACCACCCTGCATTCATCGGCACCACGTCATGGTATACATTAAAAAAAAAAGTTTATTTAAGCTTCTTAAAGGTTATTTTTTTGCATAAGCAATGAGAATGCCTGACAATGATTTAGGACCAACCACTGCACATCATCAATGAACGTCAGCTCTGCAGAATGCTGCTTTGAGGTTTGAAACAGAGCTGCTTTGTCAATCCCCTAAATATTTCCATCACTGTGATAATTTCCCAGGTCTACAGATGAGCCTATGTGAAATGCATGCCTACTTTATATATTTTTGCATATACAATGTATATGTAAATACATATGTAAATAAAGCATACCTATATTTGCAGTTAAAACAGCTACAAACCAGTGGTGAAAGGATCTCAAAACTTCAGCCTTTTTATTTATTTATTATCAGACCTCATCTTCCTCCTGCTACTTAAGTACTCCAAGAATGACATCTTGTCACTTTTTATGTCCTGTTCTGGTTGTATCTCATCCTCTGAGGAGCTTTTCCTGATTTTGCCTTTCCATTTGTAGTTGGCACATCTACTGAATCTTCCTTTTTATGTCAGGTTAACTAGTCATAAAGTCAGCCCATGCTCTGTGATGGACATATTGGGACACATCCAGACCTTCAGCAAAACAGTAATAAACTCCAAAGTTTAAAAACATCTATACTAAAAAAAAAAAAAAACTTAAAAAAAATCTGTTTATACTGCTAACTTAAGCAGTATGATAGATTCCATTATCACCAGTCAACCTCAGCCAACTCAGATATTGTTAAAAACTTTTCAAATTATATATGAAGTTAGGTGTGGTGTTCTGGTTTGGTTTTATTTTCCTTTTAACTGGTTTGTATCTACACTAGCTCTACATTTACTTCTTAGATCAGGGATGTGATCCTTCAATTTTTATTTTCCCCTTAACTCATTAAGTTGGTATGTATGTGGCCAGCCATACACAGGTGAGAGAATGAAAGTAATAAATAAATTACATCCTCATCTCTTTACAGAATCTTTTTTGCAAGTTTCTCTGGTGGGAGGTTAGATATAATTAGATATCCACTGTCTTGAATGATATGCAGAATGCTTGAATAATATATTATTTATTCTGTAACCAAAAGAAATTATCCCAATTTTCAGTAGGTTTTTTTCCCCCTTTTTCAGATATGTATGGTCTCTTGCCTTTTTAGAGCTAGGATGAAGTGAAATTAGTTCATGTAGAAAAATGGTGATTTATACAGAGGAGGAATATTCCTGTCTGATGTAAATTGAAGAAACTACAATGACATGACAGACCAATATCTCAAAGTAGATATGCCATTTCACAACTTGCTACATATTTTGCTTTTACTCATCCTTGTGTCTTGATCAATAGTATTATCTAGTTTACCCAGGTTATAAATAAATATTCTGACTTATTCTCCAAATTTTTCCAGTTTAATGGAGCCTCAAGCTGCCAAAAAAGAGGAAAGAAAGGAAATGGAAAATCCATTTTTTAGACATTTCAATCAGAGAAGAAAAGGAAGTAAGATGGTTTTAGATATTCATCTGGGTTTTTTGCCACACTAAAACCATAGGTTTGGAGTCAAAGTGTTTCCTCAGTGAATAAGTCTTGCATTTTCTTGTTGTCTGGGGCATTTCCCTGATGTTTGTGGGTCACCCCTCAGGTCCACATCACCATTTAACATCACTGGGACTCAGCTGGGAGGACAGACCCAGGGATTTGTGGGGTGCCAAGAACAGGAAGGGTCTCCTCCTGTAGCCTTCCAAAAAAGCCTCTGCAATGTGTGGAGACTGGAGTTAATTTGGTCTGCAATAAAACCACCCTAATTTTCAGATTATAGTCCCACATTAAAAATCCTTCCTGTAAAGGTCATTTCACCTATACGTGGATGAAATCTGAGATTTACAAAATTTTCATCTTAAGGGACAGATATGAGGGGCTCTTAAAAGATTCAGGGATCTAGATCAGATACAGCTAACTCAAAATGTCTAATTTTTTTCAAACTATTCTTTAAGAATATTGGATTATAATGATCTCTCCCAAAGATCTATTCTTCTTGGAATGAAATTGTTCATGAAGAAGCAAAAGCTGTCTGCCCAAACTCTATAGGCCCATGTTTCCAGTTTTAATCAGATTAGACAATGAAAATATGTTTAAATATTTTAAACATTTTAAGAGACTTTATCCAGCTTTTAAAGTATTTGTCTTCAGAAATAATTTTGTAAGGAGGTAATGTCTTGATTTGATTTAAGATTGTTCATATTTGAAAGCATAAAAATGATTGCTTGATCAAGAGGGACAGTAAGTGCACAGTGATAGATAAATCACGTTCATTCTGAACCCAGACTCAATTATATCAAACAAATCTTGAAGGAGAAGATATTCCACCAAGATATCCTTTGCAGCCAGGATTTGAAAAATACACTTGCTAAAAACCATTGATATTCTCAGTAGTGTCAAGCTGGGTATGAGAATTCATTAACAAAAGGCAAAGCGGCGGGCTCTAATTAGTCTGCTTTTAAAAAGTGGATATAAATATTGCATTGGAGGTTTTTATGAACACATAGGGGAAATTACAGTGATAAGCCAGCAGTGGTTTTCCAGCACTTTGGGGCAGCCTGTCCTGCAGCACCAGCAAACTTTTGCTGGCTGATAAGGACGGCTACACAACAATTTCATTACCCACTCATTGAACCACAGTGCCCTGTTTGTCCTTGGAGGATCATTACAGATGTTTGTAATTTAGCAGGACATTCCTAAACCCATTAATCCAGGGTCCACTTCCAAAGCATGATTTGATCAAAGGCATTAAGTGGTTGTTTTCCTTGTTTCAATCTCCAATTCGAAACACAATAAAAAATAGCAAAAAGAACCAACCAAGCAAAAAAAAAAAATGCTCAGCACATTTTAAAGGCAGTTTATTTTTTTCATGTCTTGCACAAGGAAATATTATGTCCTTTTCCATTTTGGCATATTCAGGCACTTTATTTCACTTTTTTTTTTCCTTCATAAACCATGCATTAGATACAACCAGCTTTATCTTAGAGCATGGTACAGCAGTGTCACATAAAAAATCTTGGTTAGCACTTTAAAGCCCGAAAAGAATAATTTGCAGAGAGTAACTGTAAATAAGACAGGTAACTTTTATGCTTTTTTGATGTGTTGGCTGAACTCACTCTTCCACACCAGAGACTGGTCCCTCACAACCAGGCAGGCACTGCTGCTGAAGTAGGGACTACACCTCATAGCAGAATGCATAGCAGCTCGCATAATTATTGTCAGATTCCCCCCAAAGAATGTAATTTCAGCTCCTGAGACACCATAAAAACAGAATGGGTATTGATATAAACATGGATTTTAAAGCTCAGCATCTCAAAAGCGTTAATACGATAATGCAGGTGATAGCTGAAGTCACAATACAATATTTCATGCAGCACATGTTTTTTTTTCTCACATAAACACAAAACCACATGATGGAGAGACGAAGTTTTGACATATAGTTTATTTTGTTCAGGTTTATTTTTGTTTACCTTGCAAAAAAAAAAAAAAAAAAAAACAAAAAGCATGAGGAAGAATTGAAGCAGCCATTGGGTTATTCTGTTTCATTGGGTTATTCTGTCTGCTCTAATATGGCTGCCTTTTTCTTCAAGGAAATTTGTGAGCAGGAAGGAAAAAAGAGTGTTTGTTATTCAGAGGAAAATATTTGTATGGAACTGTTAGATTTTAATGACAACTTTAAAGCCTTTCTTTGCTGCTTTGTGAGATTTACAGTTCAAGGTTAAAACTCCCGTTCCCATTAAACTAAGCACATTATCTCCTTTTTTCATAAATGTAGTATTACAATATGAAACAGAGCATACAAAATGACATGATCTAGCAAAACTGAAGGATCTACAGTAGTCCAGGATGGGGGTTTTATACAGGGAGGAAAGAATGTTTGAAAAAATGTATATTCTTCGTCCGGAATATCTGCAGGCTACTTTCACATAACATTTCTGAGCCCCTCTGTGCCCACTGAAAAAGTCCCCAACACAGCAGAGGGGTCACTTTTTGGAGCAAGATCTCCCTGTGCTCTGTACCTGCAAGAGGGAAGCCCCCAGCTGCAAAATTTAAACTGATTGCATTTCAGTAGCAGCCCGTCTCTTAATGGTTATAAATTTATGAGCTCCTCTTAATTTTTAAACAGGGAAACAGCAAGAAGTAGCAGCACGCATTGCTTCGAATTCATGTTTTAACATCAGCTGCTTCATAAAAGTAGAGCAGAAAGGTTATGGAGCCAATACTTGCACAGTCAGCATTCATTAAACAAGTGGCCTTGGCTTCTCTGAGGCTTGTACAGCTTGGCATGAATATGTCACAAGGCTTTGCTGAACACTGGGGAGAAAGAAAAAGAAGTCAGGGGCTTTTTGTCCAGCTTGTGCTGAAGTAAAAATTGCCTCCTCAGCACTCCAGGAATGAGTGGCTCTCCCTGAAGCTTCTGAGTTTGACATGGGCACTAGACCATGCAGCTGGATTGAGCTCAGGTGAGGAAAGTAAATAAAAAAGTTTAGCAATGCTGGAAAGAAAATTTGCTTTTTGCTGCATTGTTGCTCCAGGAGCATCAGTAAGTGGAAATATACCACCAAGGATTAATAGCATTTCGTATTTCCCTGTATATTTGAGAAAGGAGGGAATAAGTCATTATCTTGAGGTGGGATAAATTTCTGTATTTGCTGGAACATTCCTGCCTGGACTCTGGGGGAATGTCATCCTGCCAAAATTGCCTTGACAGCTGTCCTTGTTAACATCCTCACAGGAGTGTGATCCATGTTGAGCTACCCAAGGATTTCCAAATTCTGAACACAAATCTGATGTTATTTTTCTACAGCAACGAGACCTCTTTTAATTAATTTCTGTAACCTGATGCAAATAACCCCCATTCAAGCAATTAAAAACATAAGTAAATTTGTTGGTACTTGCACAGTTACATTAAATTTCAACTAGCCTGAGATTTTTACATTCTATATAATTTTCTTATTGGCATTATTTAGTTAGAATTTACTTCTTTGTTAATGCCTATCTCTGTGGAGCCTCAGTGTTTATCAAAACTTGTGGTCTGCTTGGTTTCTTATAAGTAGACAAAATTTAATCTTCAGTTTCAAAATTGTCTTGTTTGCTTGTTCACTAATTTTTATAATATTTTTATCAGGCTATTGCAAATACTTTTCTTTCCCACTGTAGACAGCTGTGAAAGAGATGTTTGCCTGAACTGTCGATATTCAGTGACAGTGGCCAATCTTGACATGCCTGTAAATTGTGACTGAGAGCAACATGTTTAAAGCTTTATATTAATGAACATTCTTGAGCAAATTGAAACTAAAATGTTTTTTGATGTCTTACGAACTAAATGAGCGCCTCAGCTACATAGAGGCAGACAGTCCACAAATGACTGACACAGAGGAGACTCCTGAAATGAAGACGCAGATCAATCCACCAGTATATTCCATCAGAAAACTTATTTTTACAGATGAATTGTCATTATTCAAATATTTGGCTGTAAATTAATCGTTCAGTGTAAAAGTTTTCAATGTCGGCCACTAAGTTTCAGTGTCTTGAACTCGACTTAATTTTCTAAAGTGGAATGATACATAGATATCTAATCTCATGTTAATTTTTAGATGTAGATACACGAAAGACATATATATGAGCACAAAAATATGAGCCCAGATGCTCAGCTTCTGGTATGTATGTTTAAAAATTTGGCCAAAGATTTCTTCAGCAAAAGGGTAATTGAAGACTGGTATTAAGTGTTTTAACCTTGCAAAGCTTTAGTGTGTGTCCTTCATCACATTTCCACTGAGTTTATGATTAATTGACCTCTCAAGCCATTAAACTATTCTGCCTTGTATTGTTAGCCTGATTGTAAATCACCTCACTATTTTTCCTAACATTTTCCAGTGGTTTTAAAGTTAATGTGTTTGGAAGGACACTGCTCTTCTCTTCAGGATCAAAACGTGGTTCTTAAAGAACGTTTGCAGCAGTTTTGTGCTCAAAAGACACATAGTTTTGAGTGTTGTAAGATCATTTCCTTTAGCAGCCCCACAGAGAAATCTTCATATATTAACCCTTTGGCTAGGATGCATGCAAATTCAGCTGCATGACTCACTCATAGTGAGTGAACTCACCTTGCTTTCCTCACGTGCACTGAAAACTGTGATTGACCCACTGGAGCATGAGCAGGGCACAGGAAACAGAAGCCTGAAGTGTACATAAAGCTGTTTATCAAACACACTGCTCCTACAGCTCAGCTTAATTCCTTAAGGGAAATGCTCTTATGAGCATCCATCATTTACACACCTTTTTTTTTTTCCTTTTATTTTTTTTTTTCCTTAATTTATTGTGATGTTTGCCCATCGAACGGAAGTTCAGACGGTTTGCAGGCAAATCACCAGGAGCTTGTGAGAAACACACACACACACACACACACAATCCCCTGCTTAGATTCAGCATGAAGCAAGTTGGCAGAGAGGCAGCAGCAGCGCAGTGAGCATGCCTTCGTGCTGGATGTTAACTCGATTTTTCACATTGCCACTGCTTCTGGACCTCACCATATGCATTTCCCTGATAAGGTTGCTCCCTCCTTTCCCAAGTCCACCCTGCTGACCTTGCGTCCCATTTGGAGTAGAAAGACTGGTGCTGGCTGCACCAGATTAATATGAGCTCTGATCATGTTGGTTTTGATGAAGGTGCTGAGGTTACAGAAATGTAATTTGTACCCCACAAGGTACCATAGCATGAATAGCGACAGCAATTAATCCTTTGCCTTCTGATGGCGGTGATAAAATAGTTGTTGCTGCTTCTAACAACTTCATTCATGTCCCAGAAAGGGAAATTTAACTGTCCCAAAAATAAAAAAAATTACACTTTCCATCTGTCTGAAATTTTTTAGTCTTTGAAGGCAATGTTTGTTCTTAGAAAGACATTTTGTTGTACTTCTGAGATCCTTATCAACAAGAATCTTGGTTTCTCTAGAACACTATCAAATTGTGGGATATAAAATGTTTTTAAAACTTAACTAAAAAAGAGGAGAAAATACTGAGTTGCTCCAGGGGACAAAAAGGTTAATTTTGCAACAATTTCTCATATTTCTCAAAACAAAATCTTTGAAAATGAATTGATTAATACTGACACAATGAAAGAACCTAAACATGTGGTTTCTCTCACAAGGGAGAGAAAGGTCAACCATCTTTTCCAATGAGACACTCTTTGCAGTAGTATTTATACTTGTTATTTATAAATAATATTGTATATATATTAATCGATATCTTTAAAGCATTGTAACAATATTAGAAAAAACATGGAGTTATTGCATTTTTCCTATGATGTCCCAAGAGAAACAATACATTAGGCTTTTCTCAATATGAACTTACATATAAAATTGCTCTCTTTCCTTCTTTCTTTTGTTAAAAAAAATAAATTTACATCAAAACCTTGTGTTTCTTTACTAAAGCACATCACCACTGGACGTGTCTCTACCACATCTCCATTTTCCAGGGTTGGTTGGTGGCAGCTGACCAGGAGCCACAACAAAGGAACATCCTTAAATAGGGATATGGGAACACACAAAACCCTGTGCAGGCTCCATTTACTCCACTGTCCCTTTTTGTGGAAGTGAATAAATAATGCAGGGATTTGGATCTCCTGGAAAAATGATGACAAACACAAACCTGTCACAAACTCTCTCAGATCTGTATCAACCTGGAGTTTAAGCTGCCAGCAAAGTTAATATGGATGAGCACGAGAGGGTTGTGGAAAGAGTCAGGAATTTAGGGAAATTTAAGTGCACTTTGATGGCATAATATAGATGAGATATTGAAAACACTTCTCATGCATTTATGAATGTTTGTGGAAGGGATTTAGTCAATTAGTTTTACAGCAGTGGCTCCTAAAACAATAGCAACATCTGGCAGTGAATCAAGCGAAATAATGGAAACTGAGTGAATAATGCACAGAATTTAAAGCAACTTTTTATATGCCGGAGCCCATCACTTTTATTTCATCCAAGTATAATTGAGTACAGCAAAGAGAAAGACAGCAGTCTGAAGAGGGCATTCTGACATTCTGAACTGTGTGGACCAACAGCTTTAAATTTACCTTAATTTTATGTTGTGTTGTGGTATAAAGGGTATTAAAGGCTGCTTCAATGACAATATTCTGAGGGTAGTGGTTCAGGTGTTGCACTCTGCCTGGGAATGTATAAATAGAATACCTGAGGAACACCATCAATGGTCTTGGAAAGGGGATGGAACCTTCTGTTCCATTATGGATGCCAGGAAGTGGAACAGGAACCTCCCTCCAGCCATGGAGTTATTCAATGCGGGAATGGAAAAAGCTCTGATCTCCAAGCTGGCCCTGCCCCGGGGGGAGGACGTCAAACAGGAGAACTCCTGAAGCTCCTTCCATCACAAATTCTGCAGTTCTCTTCATTCTGTTCTGGGGTTTCTGTAGCAAAGGACTTCCTTCAGAATACTGCGTGCCCTTTGTGAAGGTTTCTCTGCTTGCAAGGAGATGTGATAGGAAGATGCATTATGAGGACCATTAAAAGCTTGGATAGTCTTTGCTTCACTTTGGAAGAGGGTGGTAGATTCTCGTACAGGTGACCTTTATTATTTCCTGACTGGCCTGTTCCTGCCCAATGCACATATGCAACAATAAAAAATGATGTCTTTACCTCTTGCAGGTTACAAAGTCATCAGCAACCCTTGTGAATAGATAATACATCTCCAGCTAAACAACCTTGTTATCCATCCACAACACTGCCTATAACTTTAAATAACTTGGGATTAGAGCTAAATATACTTTCTTTATGGCCTTGAATTAATAGCTCACATTCAGATAGTCCCCATCGCATGAGCAGGCATTGACGTATGGTTGACATCAGTGCCAAAAGTGATAAATTCAGCATTGAAATTGCAGAGTTAGGACCTTTGACTGGCTGATGCTGCAAATTCTTCTGTCCCAAAAGCATCATAGCCCAGTTTAGTATTACAAAGTCATTACACAGGCTGATGAATTAAAACCATTTTGAATTCCTTTCTTGATGTTTTATAATTGAGTTGAGCTATGACATATTTCTATCAGGAATTCAAGCAAAGATTACACCTCAGAAACTCAAATATGAAGGTATACAAGGATTTGATTATCATCCTTAACAGAAAGAAAAATATGTGCTATAAAACCTGTGCCTTGTGGGTTTTTAATTTTCCCCCTTTTCATTAACTTTTTAAAGTTTTAATGAAAGGCCTGATTAACAGTAAATATATTTTTACCTTAACCCTCTGCTACCACTTTTTTCTTCAGTAATAAATTGCCTTGTCATTAATTATAATGTAAATTTATTATGTTAATTTAAGTTATCAAGTTTTAATTTTCTTCTGAATCATATGCAGGTTATACACGGAATAATATATCATGCTGGAAATTGTTATATTAAAAAATACTGAAATCTGGATTAGACCTCCTTCAACAGACTATTTAGCACATTAGACTTTTTTCTGGTTTTAGATTATCTTCTTAGAACTATCACCCAGAATGACTATAGGTAAGCAGAAGGGAATACTAAAGTACAGCTGGAACTGCTTTTTAGTGAGGGAATATATTGCAGAAACTTAAAAAGACTTTAGAAGTTAAGAAAGTGTTGGCCCTTTTGTAGTTTGACAGAGCTCACACTCAATAAAAACACAACATTGTAATGAATAAACAGAGTCCAGCAGGAACAATCTCCACCCAATTGCAAATTTTGCCAGGAACCCAATACATTCGCTTTAAGTGATTAACCTAGAAACAAGAACCGTAAATCCAAACATCATTCTTCTCATCTCCTTGAGGGAAAGGGCATGCACAGCAGGCCAGCTTGTGCAACAGCACCAGGAGTGGACCGAGCTATTTCAGAGATGACCACCTGAAACGCATCCATTCCAGAGTTTACTTCTCAAAAACTAATGCCCTGGGTTTCACAAAGGACTTTTAGAGACAGTCAGCTACCCACTCTACCGCTCATTCCATTGTCACAAAAGCCTTGATAACACTTCATCATTTACAGCACCCTGGGTCTTTTTATCATCTCTAAGTGCTCCTATTGAAAATGTTTGAAGAGGCAGCTTTGTTCAGCACGGAACTTTGTGTTCTGTCAAAGTTACAAATCCTTGAAAATGTTTCCGAAAACTGAATGCTGATTTCTAGATAGAAGTCAGTGCTTGAGTTTCAGAGCAAGTAAAATAAACCGGAGAAAACAGAATTAAATAAAAACCCCAAATAATCTAAATAAATACTTACTCCGCACTGTGGTTGACAGGACAATACAGATAGCTGTTACATGAGTGTTTTGTGTACTTGGAGAGCAATAATTTGAATTCAAGTATTTAATCTCTATGGAAATTTGCTGCAGATCTTGTCATTTTCATTATGTTTCACTTGATGGCTTCTTAAGTAAGAATACAGACAACAGGCAGCAAGTAATAATTTAAATATCTAAACATGTCTTGAAAACACATAACTACACTTCCAGATCCAGGTTCTAGCAATGGTTAATCTTTTCTTAAGTTATTACCACAAAGTTTTTATTATAGTTTCTTCAAAAGTAATTTGTATGAATCTGGAAAAAAAAAGTTCAAATAGAAGTTTATGCAGAAGCAATTTTATGGATCATTCATAGGTTACTTTCAGGAAATGACCAGACTCAGTACAGATTCATGCATTTACCATATCCCAAGGCCACTATTTTTCATTTTTATCAAGTGTTTGAGAGGTTTTACTTTATTTTTTTTACTCACTTGCACAACTAGAGTATTAAATTACATACTAGGAATATGTGATTATATACATGTATGAATGACATGCCTGAATCCAAATGGAAATTTTCCACAAGAACAAATATAATTTTCAGAATCAGTCCAAGTTGTATGGATGGGTTCTTATCCTTGTGCTCTCACATTTTTGGTACCTTACTCTTGATTCTCAAAATATCTTTTTACTGGTTCTCTTCTTCCATGAGCTAATCTTGTAATGAAATACCAAAGCTGCTCATTGCGACCTCATCAGGTGTGCTCCCATTTGGTTCTCCTGTTTTTTAATTAATTTTTCCAAGCCAAAACTCGCCACATAAATTTATTTTTCTTCAGAGTGTGACTGGTAAACTGCTGACTGATTATTAGGGACTTCAGAATCTTGGGTGTGTTCAAGTGCAGACAGAGAATAAAAAACATGGGATGTTCACATCCTCAGGTAAAAGATGTGTCCAAAATATTAAAAGTGAGAGATTTCTTTTTGTCTCACCTTGAATGAACACATTAGTATAACAAGCAATATCAGTGACTTCCTCTACCACTTCTAGGTCTGGTAGTCAGAAGTGCTCTTTTTCCATTCCTTATGTTTCCCCACAACACACATGATAAAGTGAATTGGTGCTGGCCACGGCTATGTTAGATTTCAGCAATAGTAAAATTCATGTCATCTTTGCTCTATTTGTTCTGTGTAGGACTTGAGAAAAAGATGGAAAGCTTTCCCCCAGGGCTGGGTGTGAAGGGGGAAGTTTGCTGATTTTGGGTTGCCAGACAGAGCAAGAGCCACTGTGATACTATATCATTTAAGGGAGAGCTCAAGATAATTTTGGCAGTCGGTCACAGCACTGACACAGTGTTTTTTCCGCATGCAACTTGCACACAGATCTTCAGGAGACTTGTGAAGTCCCATCATGAAGAGCAAATGCTGGGAAATTATTACTAAAGCCATGGTGGTTTTCTTTCATTAGGCTGTTATAAATTATCAAATCGGAAACCAAATTTATATGAAAATTTAGCAATGATTTATTGGATCGTTAACAAAAATAGAAATTTGAAAAATCAGCACAGCCAAGGCAGCGTCAGCCCCGGGTGCTGGCGCTGGGCGAGCCTGGGTCAGGCTGACAAAGCGCCAGCGTCTCCCCGGTGTTGCACCCCGAGTGCTTCACGCTGCCAGCTGACAGACAGTTTATCCTGCCCGGGGCAGGGGTGAGCGACCCTTCCTCTGTGTCCCTGCACACGCAGAACCGGGGCCGTGCATGTGCAGGGATAGGCAAAAGCGAGTCCCGGTGTCCGGATGGGTGCGTGAGCCCTTCCGAAGAGTCCGCGTTCACAGGGAGCAGGGTGGCACCGGTGCTGGAGGGTGGTACATGCAATCTCCCAGGTGCAGGTCCCTGTGAGTGCCCTGACATTCCAGGGAAGTCAGCAATCATGGCTGGGAAGGTTTCATTCCTAAATTAACAGACTTGATGCTATCTCAACATTGTCCGTGAACTAATTGAGTAAAAATAAGACTCTGCTCCCAGCCGCGGTGGTCAAAGACATAGCTTGGATTTTATAATATTTTATACATAAATAGCATGAATTATCTCTACCTTATATTACAAGACCCACCCATTTTTCTGTTGGATACTGAAAAAAAAGGTAGAAGATTCTTGGAGAGTTAACAGCTAACAACTAACCTCTAGATTATAAACAGACAGATGGTAGATTTTCAATGTCAAAAATTAAAGACCCCAAAGTGCAGGACAATTGCCTACTAGCCCTCTTTGTCCTAGTCTAATGACAGCATAAACGTGAATTACTTGAGGACATTTTTTGGGGGAATTTCACCACCACGTCTCTGAATTTCCTCAAATATCTGATGAGTTTTCCACATGATCCCTAAATTATGGACCCTTTTAGTTTTCACCTTCTTTTTCTCCAAGCCCCTGTCATCCCAAACCCCATCCTTTTGGAGCCTAAAGAATTCCAGCAATGGAAAACACAGCCTGTTGTATAATATTTTTGTCGATTTTTTTTCCCTTCTTTTCCAGAAGTAGGTCAATGTTTTATACAAGTTCCTCTGGAATGACCCAGGGAATGAGAATAACAATATTAAATAACCACAGGAGCCCTCAGATCCCCTTTCCTCAGGATGACTCTGCAGCTCTCAGGACATGGAGCAGCACGAGGGTGTTATTAAAAACCCTCTGCATCTCCCTATGGCTCTGGGAAAGGAAAGAGGTGCAAAACCCAGGGGCTGGATTACCACAGCAAGGCTGGTCCATTTGCTCAGTAATTATGACTGATCTCACACCTAAATGTGGCAAAGGCCAAGAGGAAGGAGACACTAAGGGGACTTACTAGTTTGGAGTTAGGACAGAAACAAAACAGACATAAACACTAAGTGCATGGAAAAAAAAAATTTATCAAAAAAAGCTGTTATTATCAGCTTAATTTCATTTCGGTGACGCAAAGGGGGATTTGTATCCTCATTAGAAATCTAAATTGCCAATGTCTGCTCCTATATCTTTTCCCAGGAAAATTATTTATAGTAATACTTGGCAACTGGGCTTGGAGGAAAAAAAATCAAGAAACCTCCATTTGCAGTGTTAGAAATCATGTTCTTAAAAATGTGATTTATCAAAAACATGATTATGAGAACTTTTAAATGTTTGGATTTTTTTAAAATCAGTTATTCTCTGTAACCCCTTTCTAATCATGTTAGTCTTGAATTTTTAGAGCACAGTAATATAGTATATATATATATAAAATCTGTAATTACCTAAATTCACTAGATGATGGAGTTTACTTCATGCTGTAATATTAATGATTTAATATATATAGAAAATTTTAAAAAACTTAATTGAAACCTGAAATGGAAAATTCTCACATCATGCAGCAGTCACATAATTTGTGTTTTGACTCTGGGAGGGAAAAGAAAAGAACCACCCCTCTGGGTGTGGAAACAGAATTGAAAATAAGACTTTTCCTGGTTTCAGCTCAAATAGAGTTATATTCTTCTCAATAGCTGTTTCCAGGGGTGTGTTTGGATTTTGGAAAGAAAATAGTGTTAACACTCTGATTGTTTGGGTTTTCACTCAGTTGTGTTTATCTAAGTCAGACATTTCATTTTCCTTGTCTCCCCCTCTGGCACTGAGGAGATTCACAATGGAAACTGGGACAGGTGACCCAAAGTGGCCAGAGGGATACTCCACACCCCAGAACACCATGCCCAGGATATAAACTCAGAGAGTTCCCAGAATCCCAGCTGATCCAGGCTGGGGAAGAGGGATGTGGCATCGGTCAGCAGGTGATGAGAAATTGCATTGTGCATCACTTACTTTCCCTTTTTAATAATCTTTATCATTATAATTATTACTGTATTTTTTGTTTTATTTTCAATTATTAAACTGTTATCTCATCGTATCAGTTCTACTTTGATTCTCTTCCCCATTCCACCAGGATGGGCTGAGAAGAAAGCGTGAGTTGAGCAATTGGCTGTGTGATGTTTTGTCTCCAGCTGAGCTTAAAACCACAACAAATGTTAGAAACATTTTAGAAACCACCCAGTAGCAGAATTGCATTACTGTCTCTCCAATTCCTGCAGTCCTGGATCAAGGCTGTCATGATGCAAAAGAAACCCTGGCTTCCCAAATAGTCTGGGTATTTTGGATTGTGGTATGATTCCTTCTCTGGCTTTGAAATGTGTTCATCTCTGTCATGGACATATTTTATGAAAAATACTTTTGCTAAGTTTTTTCTCCTGAGGAGCTGAGAGGCCTCAGAAATGAAATGTAAACAATGGTTATCTGCTGCTGTGGAATGCAACAGGGATTGGTCTCATGTGATTGTTTTTAATTAATGGCCAATCACAGTCCAGCTGTCTCAGACTCAGGTCAGTCACAAGATTTTATTTTCATTCCATTCCCTTTTTGCTAGCCTTCTGATGAAATCCCTTCTTCTATTCTTTAGTATAGTTTTAATATATCATTTTCTTTTAATATCATATATACAATAAAATAATAAATCAGCCTTCTGGAACATGGAGTCAAGATTCTCATCTTTTCCCTCATCCTGGGAACACCACCACACATCTCCAATGACTAATGCTGATGGCATATATACAGAACCAAAACTGCCTCCAAAAAAATTATATCGGTGATACCTATTTCTTCAGCTTTCACTGTCTGTCTCTGGAAGGTATTACTGTCATCATCTCTGCAATACCTTTACTTCTTCCAAGTGTTTTTAATCTGCATTTTAATTGGCAGTGCCACTGCCTCAGACACCACAGAGGCTCACATGCTTCCAGCTTATGGAATCACAGAATCCTGAGAGGTGGGAAGGACCTCCAAGGTCCCTGAAGATCTGCTAACCCAGCACTGCCAGGTCCACCACTAACTCACATCCCTAAGCTCCACATGCACTATTTTATCACAAGAGCTTTGGACAACAACCACCTAATCTAAGTGAAGGACTGTGAAAACTGCAGTGGGTGACAACCTTTTGTCATTAGCCTGAGAAGAGCTCCCCTTGAAGATGACAAACGAATATGTTGGCTGCCAAAGCAACCCAATTTTTATGCAAAAGGCATTGGATGAGAGTTTAAGGTAAGCATAACACAGAAAATACTCTGTCTAAATGTCCTGCTGTCTTTCCCAAAGCTCCGTGAGGCCGTCACATCTTTTGGGGATGTCATTGCGTGTTGGCGATAAAACACCTTCTGCTTCAGAAGGCTGGAGCAGGTTTTGAACACATACAAAATTAAACAAGCAGCTTCTGAGAGCATGGCTTACACAGCAGACCATCTGTCCGTCCTGTCCTGCTTTCCCACATGTCCAGTTGTTCCCTCAGCCATTCAATTTAGATTTCACAGCACCACCAGCTCAGGGGAGGTGAGATGGGAATGAACCTCTCTGTTATATATGTATAATTTCATTTTCATGTATTATTTTTGGGTTAAGTGTTACAGACCAGCTCTCATTCTGGGTCTGCATGCTATTGCTTTGGACAGTATATTTTTCTTTCCTTGTCAAAAAGCAAAGTCGTCACTGTCATATTTTTTGAAAAATCTCTTTGCCCAGGATTTTCTCCGGGGAAGCTGAGAAGCCTCAGAGAAAAAGGAAACCAATAGTCTCTCATTTGCTTCTCCTGTGTTTTGCTGCTTTGGAATGTGGTTGGAGATTGTTTATCCAACATGTGAATTGTTTTGACTTAATGACCTATCATGGTTAGGCTGTGTTGGGACTCTGGAAGGAGTCACAGGTTTTTCATTATTATCTTTTAGCCTTCTGTGTGTATCCTTTCTCTATTCTTTAGTATAGTTTACTATAGTATTCTTTAATATCATATAGATAAAAAAAAATAAATTAGCCTTCTAAGAACATGGAGTCAGATTCATCATTCCTCCCTTCAACAGGGGTCCCAGAAAATACCACACAAAGTTGAGACAAAATTCTGAATATTCAAAAAATTCACCAACCTTCACCAGAGAGATTAAAAATCCATAGAATCTGTGATATGAGATAATAGAGGAAGTAAAATAGATATATAGGACATCATATGATCATTAACATATTTATCGTGTTTTACTACTGATAGTTTCTAGTTTATGGAACATTGCACTTAAAATTGATGTCATAAACTTAAATAAAATTAATTCTTTTTATTTAAAAAACATGACAAATATTTCAGTAAAGCGTTTCAGTACTTAAACACTTTCAATTACTAGGAAAAATGTGTTTGGGAAATATTTTCTCTCCTACCACCACTCTGGAGCATTTGAAAGCTTTACTCTGGGTAAAGATGGGGTTTTTTTCCACTGCTGTGTGCCAACATGAAGATAAGTGCCATCTGTGAGAGGGATCTCTTTATCAGGCTTCAACAGTCGTAGGGAAATGCTAACAGAAGTTATTGTTGCAAGGAATGGGAAATATATCCTAGGAGAAATGGACACTTCAAAAGCACTGAGCGTTGGGACATGCAGAAAAGTTCTTTTTCAGTTTATGAAGTTTCCAAAGGTCACACTGCACTCTTTCCTGTGGCTTTGGCCCAAAACAAGAGTGTCAGAAACATTCACTCCAAAGCTGTAAATGTTTTGTTGCTCTCATTTCATTCCAGAAGAAAGCAAGAGTGTAGGGACAATTTCTGAGCATTTTGAAATCAAAGACTATAAGGAGTGATATGTTTATTTAGATATTGTGCATGCAGATTTTTTTTCTTAAATTGGAAAACGTGACAAAATTTAAGTAACAAATAAAAGAAACAAAATTACTTGGCACAAGGAAATTGAGAATGCCCCTGTAAATTAAAACTTAGGCCCTGAAAGAACATTTCTGTATGTGACTTTTTTTTTTTTAAAGAAACACAATTGTGGTCATACAGGGGTCCCTTCTAGGTAGCACTTATTTTACAGAGGAAGGTTGTAATTTTAAAGTAGCATGGTATTGATTGACAAAGAAAGAAGTTTTGAAACTTTTCTGTAGTAAGTGGAGCGATTTGGTGCTTATTCATACATAAAATGAGGAGTCCAGATGTGACATTTAAATAGATTAATAGACATCAGGAGCAAATGATCAAATAGGCAAAATGGTGAAACTGAGGAAAAAAAATCATGAGAAGAAGAGCATAATTCTATACCTTCCTCTTTAATCATTTGAATATGCTCTGAATAAACGTATTTCCCTTCACCATCATACCTCAGAGAATTTTTGGTCAGATCTGTAGAGCTTCAGATCACTGAGTTAGAGGTGAATGGCTCAGTACCTGTGTCCTGAGTGGGTCAGATCCTCTGAAGCACAGGTTTTGGTCAAGGTTATACACTAAAAACTTGAATGAATACATTTATGCATAAAACAAGGAAATCATTTATTTTATGTTAAAGTGAGAAGCATTTTAATATAAGGGCAGATAACCCCATTCTGCTTGCATTAATCTTGTGAATCCATAATTTTAAATTATATCAACTCAAAGGGACCAAGAGTATTTGCTGTAAAAGCAAATGGTTCATACAATTAAAAAAATTTAAAGTGCCTGAAATGAGAATATTTTTTTAAAAATAGAAAACAAAACAAACAAAAAGAAGAGGAAAAAGCTGCATAAAGTTGTACAGCATAAAGATCTCCAACTGCAATTTTTAACACCAAAAAAAGAGTAAAAATCAGGATGACAGACTTTTTGGCTAAAATGTACTACTGATAATTGTGATGAGTATCAAAGAGAAGCAGACTGTCAGTATGTCTATATGCAAAATTCACTATTGACAAGAGCAAAAAACTATATGTTTTCAGAATATGAACTTCTTCAATATATGCATGAATTTTACCACAAGATTACCACAGAAGGAAGAAGTTTCAGTGGCATAATTGCAAATTCATTTTCTCATAAGGCACATCAAAGACTGAAGATCTCAACTACAGTGATATTTGGATTGCTGTCTGAGGAAAATAGTCTCAAAATCTTTTAGAGTCAATGGTTTAGTAGCTCTGAACATATATTCACCCCAAATGATTTAATAAAGTAATATTTGATGGTAATTAGTTGTTTATAAGTACAGATGTTGTATTTAGACATTGGTGCAATATGTCTTGGCTGCTGATGTAGATGATAAAATTCAGTGGAAGACAGTTTTGACACTTAAATAGGAAAATGAGTTACTAGAAAGGGAAATGTTCTTGTGAAATGGTGCAAGATGATATATTCCAGTGGTCAGTACAGCATAGAAAATTACACCTGTGTTAGTAGAGGTATTTTTGCATATCTTTGAAACAAATCTTTTCACTGCCATCGTGAAGAATGAGCAAAAGCAATTTGGAAACTATTGGATGTAAGATGGGGTCTATTATTCTTCCAGATCTACCAGCATGGATCTCTGATGAGTCTTTGGGTTCACAGCTCCAGAAACATGAGCTTCTCTAGAAGCAGAGATCTGAGAGTTGGGATTGTTCAGCCCAGAAAAAAGAATTTTTGGGCTGAGCTCGGTGTGGCGTCACAGGGCCTGAAGGGGCTGCAGCAAAGATGGACACAGACAATTGCCAAGGGCTGCAGGGACAGCAGCCAGGCAATGGCTGCCAGTGCCAGAGGGCAGGGCTGGCTGGGATCTTGGCAATGAGGAATTGTTCCCTGGCAGGGTGGGCAGGCCCTGGCACAGGGTGCCCAGAGCAGCTGGGGCTGCCCCTGCATCCCTGGCACTGCCCAAGGCCAGGCTGGACATTGGGGTTTGGAGCAGCCTGGGGCAGCGGAAGGTGTCCCTTCCAGCCCCAAACTTTTTTGTGATTCTATGTAAGAAGATGTTCACAAAAGTATTCCCTGCTGAAGACACTGGAAGAGTAACTCCCACTGTAAAAGGGTTTTCTGACAGATTCCCCTATGTGGGATCTTTGTCTGAGTGGTCTGCACTGAAATTCTGACTGCAGCCTTGTCAGGGCAGAAGTGATTCAGCTGGATAGAGACCTTTCTGATTTGCAAGGTGTTTGGGTTTGTTATTTCATTATCTGTGTCATTTGAAAGCATCTGTGACTGTGTTGCCTGTTTTGGATGTTGCAAATGTTCTGTTTGCATTCCTCCAGACAAAACTCAGTGTGATTGCAGATAATTGCAAAAGAGCAGCAAAACTACAAAAAGCACAGGGATGCCTAACAAGTGCAGTAAGAAGAGTTGCCTACCAGTTTATTTCCTCTCTATAACTACCTGGCCTGGTTTAGAGGTAAAATGAGGAATGTTAGGAGACAGAAAGATCTACCTGTTACCAGCTGTGATCAGAAGAGCATTTCTGCTACGCAGAAAGATGTTCATGAGCATGGCCAAGGCCGGGGGTGGCACAGAGAGTGGTCTGCCCAGAGAAAATCTAAGGATTGAAAGGTCTTGCCAAAGAGTTGAAATGTGACTGAGGAAAAAAAATCTGACCTTGGAGGCAGTTGCCCCCTGTTCCCATGAAAGGTAGGCAGTTGTAATCATGAGATTAATAGGCTCTCAAATCCATCTTGCTGTTAGACTGCAATGTTGTAACGGCAGCAGCTGAACCTGTGTACTTTTACAGGAAAAACAATCTGGGAATTAGATTTTCCCCAGCTGCCCCAGATCATTTGTGTGGGAAGAATGTTTATTAGCAATACAACAGCTTGAACCCTGATCTATTGATTACGGTTGCAAAATTTTGACACAATATCATAACAAAATTCTCCAAGTTTAGAGGCAGTGGTGTACCCAAATCAGTCTGGGGTCAGAATACCAAATTATCTAGACTGACTAGACAGCGGGGGCTTTTTTTCTCCCCTCTTCCAAAGTTCTTATTTTGGATTTGATAGAAATTGAGAACAATAATTATCTGAAATAGGATTTTTTTTGAGCTTTGCTGCAAACCTTTGTGTATATAAAACACGTTTAAAGCTGTTGGCAGATAAGCAATAAAGATAGCTAAACCTAGATTCACATAAAACTCCATCATATATCCACCAAGTCACCTGAGTGATATTTTCAATATGCTGGGTACTGATATAGCTGAGGCTGAGCTGGCATCTCTACATATCAGCTGTCCATTTACTAATGTAGAGAGCAGGAGTGCAACTCTATCTTGCAGTGAAGTAGTATAGGATAGATACATTAACAAGAAAAAAAGAATAATAGAAGCCATTCCAGTGTGAAATGTGATGGAGCACAGCTCGGCCATATCACCTCTTTCCGTCTCTCTTGGGAAGAGAGCAAGCACAGAGAAATATCCAGACCAGATCAGCAATGCACAACAGCTTCTCCACGTACCAGGGGAGTGCTCTACCAGGCACAGGCTGCCAATTTATTGGTCTTTTTGTACTGGATGAAAGATGTGGAGGATAGAAGAAATAAATCCAACTGAGAATCTGGCCCTGGAGTATTTAGGGGTTATATCGTGTGATTGGGATTTTCATACCTCTATTGACTTCACAAAGCCAATAGAAAATATATAGAGAGGAAAAAGGAAGAAGTAGAATCCCCAGACCACACCATGTCTCTCAGGTCTGGTGTGATATCCTTCATTTTGTCTTTTCAATGCTTTTTCATCTGTCTACAGAAGCTGTAAGTAGATATTAGTGTCTCTGCATTGCAGTCTAAGTGCAAGTAAAGGCTCCAGTCTGTACACGTCTGGAAAAAGAAGTATTACAGGCTTTTTCTCAACAATTCAATTTTTACTCCAGGTGTTTCTCTAGGAGAGATCATTCACTCTTGTGTAGGCAAAATGCCATATGAAGAAACTAAGGAGGGATCTTTCTTTTATAATGCCCTCTGTTTCATTACACTCTGGCAAGCAAAGCATGTTTTATGGCTTTTATTTTATTTCCTGCACCATTGTACTGATAGAGGTGAGAAAAAACTCTTCAGATAAGGAACAATGAATGAAAAAATAAAAAGCAAAGTGACAGGAATAAGAGCAGCAGATACTAAGAAAGTTCACAATACTGAGGGGAGCTGTCGACTCCCTCGACGGCAGGCAGGCCTTGCAGAGAGGCCGTGACAAACAAGAGGCCTGGGCCAGCTCCAACTGTGCGAGGTTCAATAAAGGAAAGTTTGGGATTTTGCCACGGACAGACTGGGGAATGAGAGGCTGGGAAGCAGTGCCAGGGAAAGGGACAGGGGTCCTGGTCAGTGGCAGTGTCCTGGAGCCAGCAGGGACATCCCTGTCCTGGGGACACCGGGCCCAGCATGGCCGGCCGGGCCAGGCAGGGATTGTCCTGCTCTGCGCTGGGCCGGGGAGGCCTCACCTGGAATATTGGGTGCAGTTCTGGCATCGCAACACAAAAAAGGCATTGAACTGTCAGGGAGTGTGCAGAGGAGGCCATGGGGATGGTGCAGGGCCTTGAGGGGAAGCTCCGTGAGGAGCAGCGGAGGGCGCTGGGTCTGTTGAGATGGAGGAGAGCGAGGGGAGGCCTCACTGCAGCTCTGCAGCTTCCTCATGAGGGGAACAGGAGGGGCAGGCACTGATCTGTGCTCTGTGGTGACCAGGGAATGGCCTGAAGGTGTGTCAGGAAAGGTTTAGGTTGGATATTAGGAGAAGGTTCTTCCCCCAGAGGGTGGTTGAGCGCTGAACAGGCTCCCCAAGGAGTGGTCACAGCACCAGTCTGTGAGATTGAAGAGTGTTTGAAAAATGTTCAAGGCCAGGAACTGGACTCAATGATCTTTGTGGATCCCTTCCAACTCAGTTGATTATGTGGTTCTATGAATATCACTTAAATATGAAAATCTTCTCCCAAAAATTGAAACCTTACCACTGAATCAATGCCTCTTCTAGGGGCATCGCCCTCTTTCCACACAGGGTGTGCATGTTTCCTTTCTCTACGCTTTCCAGCAATATGTTTAAAATCCTCAGGAATCCGTGTTTTATGTTGTTCTGATCTTCAGTGTTTCTCCAATACCCTCCAACAGCTTATGTTTGCAGTCAGGAAATTACAAAAACGGGACAACACTGACCACCCCTCTACAGAGTGCTTCCAGCTACTGCAAGATACAAGCAGATAAACCTTTTTTTTTTCCCCAAAAAATAAAAATGCTCTCACTCTAAACAGTGCTACGCTCTTATTTGGCAATAATCTCATGGAATTTATTTGCAGTATGACTGGATAGCTTGTACCAAAATTGTAATCAAAATTTTTGTACACATCACACATACACGCACACACACACACAATGAAAGCCAGAATCCATCTGTCTGGATCAAAGGTTCTCCTGGGAACTCTTGTTGCCTAATGCAGGAGCTCCTTCTATTGGCAGTCAAATTGAATTAGAATGGGAAAAAGTCACCTGATAAAGGGGGAGTAAAAATAGCTTTTGATGCAAATTTTAAGATGAACTCTCACTAAACACAACTATATACATCTACTGTTAAGAACATAAAGAAAATTCTGCCCTGAAATTAATTTAATTTTGTCATAAAAGGAAAAAAGCTTGAACCTCACTGTTAAAACATTCATTTTAAATAAGTGATTAGCAATTCCCCATTAGATCCTCAGCAATCTTGTTCTTAGATCTTCAAGCTGCAAAGCTAGGGTTAAATATGCTATGAAAACAAAAGGGCCTATTATGGTGGATAATACCTTTTTTTATAGTATTTTGCTCATCTAGACATCTTTTGATCATATAAAAATATTTTGCCAGCGTTAAAAGAAAACTTTCTGAACATTTTCTCTGTTATCATCACATAGAGGATTTATTTTGTCAGGCCACTAAAATTCCCAGGGTAATCCCAAAGTAACCACTGCTACTTATTATAAGGTTTAAGAGTTTACCAATGTTAAGGTCAGTTTTAAAGGATATTTAAGGGTCAATATTGTGCAAACTGGTGAAGTGCCAGGAGGATTGGTTGTGAGGGAGCATGGAGGAATGAATCTTAAACTAGGCTGTTTTGTCATCTGAAATTGAGAACTAGGTTCTCATCAAACTTACAGTAAAAGTTATGGTCCTTAATTTTTTAACAGATTTCAATTGTCAGTGAAATCTGATTTACCATTCCTAGCTGTCTGAAAAATTGGAAAACCATCTCCAAATTTCAGTGTTCAAATGGTAAAGACTCATCATGATTTTTTTCTGAGACAAATTTTGAGAAGAACAGGCAACGCTGCAACAGAACTGAGAGTATGAAAACAGAACCTGGAGTTGTTCTCTAATAACTGTAGAATGTTTTCAATGTCCTCCAAAGGATATTAACTTCTTCCTTGACATCATGAAGACAAGCACCCTGTCAGAGGCCTAAGTAAAATTCATTTACACATTTCTCAAAATCTCAAACCTTCAAATAGAGACTTGATTTTATGCAAGATTTTTGCACAGTTTTGAGGAGCTGTCTAGATACCAATTAACTCACAAGGTTACTCTGGCATGTGAAAAAAGAATACAATAATAGAACTCACAGCTACTAGTGAAGAGATATAAGATTTTAGGCTTGTCACAGAAAATGAGAACAAGTGTGACAAGTCACAGAATGAGTTGTCTCATACATCTGCTGAGTGGGAATGGAGAGCAGCAACACAAACAAATATCTTATAGCTCACAGACTGTCTGATATGTTAATGACCTGAAAAATGAAATACCAAGTTAATATATCATAAAATTAGACTGTCAAGACTTCTTAAAAGGATTCTGAAATATATGTATATATATATATTTAAATATATATGATTCAAGAACAGTAACTCAAACATCACAATGATTTTTGATAAGCAGCTTCGGCCAGTCCATATTAAATTGACACCTTTCTGATGTCCCCTGGAAATTATAAATAAAATATGAATAAGAGAAATTGTAAGTTAGGCTGGGGACTCGAGCATATCTGGTGCAGGAATGTAATTACCTATTTATAATTGTCATTTGAATCCCAAAGAAAGTCTTCACTGAGTTGAAGAATATGGATTGAACGTACTTAGAACAGTAAATGTTGGCCTTGGAAAAGACAAATATACAAAATAACCTGCATTTACATTACAGAGCAATATTTGCACTAGTTTTTATATTAATTTTTAAATCCAGACTCAAGGTCACTGAACCAAGTGTGTTCCACTTTCTATTCATGAACATTTTGACAGTGAATTCAAGCATGACAATCCTATTGCACACAGGATATAATTTGGGATGCAGGCCTGGACTCTCTGACCTGCAGTGCATTTACTTTCCTGCTGCAATGGAAATGAATACACCAAATCCTGCAATCCCTCATCCAGGTAAGTTACCAAATCCATGAGAAAGCATTTTTGGGTGGAAAGAACCAACTGCATGAGCCAGGACTTGACCTGACCCACTCCTACACTGCTCCATTAAGGAAATATTCACTGCCACATGGAGTCTTGTTTAGGAACATGGCTGGAGTGAGAAAATCTGCTACTGTAACCTTCAGAAAGAGAGCTGAGCAGTGCCAATTAGAACATGCCCTGCTTTTTTGTGACTGGGAGCAAGTGCATTGCAGAGAGCATCAGGGATTTTGCCAGTGAGGAACTGTACATTCTCCACTGATAAGCTGCATTCAGGTCCCAGGAAAACTTTAAGAGAAGAGCAAAAACCCCTCAACACTGAGAGCTGATGTCTCATCCATGTGCCTTAACTTGGTCCAAATGTGTTACAAGTAGGATTTCCTTTTCCACCTGTAGTCACTCACACCGTGCCTCCCTCTCCCACAACAGGGCACTTCCATTGCCTTGAAGATTACAGACTAACAGAAAATTCATGGAATGTTTTGGAATGGAAGGGACCTCAAAGTCCATCCAGTGCCATGGCAGGGACACCTCCCACCATCCCAGGCTGCTCCCAGCCCCGAAGTCCAGCCTGGCCTTGGGCAGTGCCAGGGATGCAGGGGCAGCCCCAGCTGCTCTGGGCACCCTGTGCCAGGGCCTGCCCACCCTGCCAGGGAACAATTCCTCATTGCCAAGATCCCAGCCAGCCCTGCCCTCTGGCAGCGGGAAGCCGTTTCCCCTTGTCTGGCACTCTATCCCGTAGAAATTTTCTCTTTCCATCTTTCCTATTGGCTGCTTCAGAGACTGGAAGGCCACAATTAGGCTACCCCAAAGCTTCTACTCTCCAGGCTGAACAATTGTCCCTGTGTGTCATTTTTTGTGGAAATGTGACTCCGCAACATTTGTCCTTTGCTGACAGTGGAACTGAGAGCAAAACAGAACGTCTCCCACGAACCTTGCCCATTAGGCAGCAAACTTTGTTTTGAAATGCAAGGTTCACAGAGAAAACACCTAGAGATCATTTAAATAGGGTCTCATTATCCCAAAACACCACCTTAGACTAATGCATACCTTCAGTACCAAAACAAGTGGACTGTGAGCCTTAGTGAAGGGGGATGGAGCCTTAGTGAAGGGAAGGTTCACCTTCCCTTCACTAGGCAAGTGATGGACGGCCATCCTCAGTAAATAAAACAAGTTTTCTTATGAAATTTTCACTGATGCCCATAGTCCGAGTTGGTGATTGCTGGAATATTTTTAAAAACTCCAGTAACGATGTCACTGTTCCACTTGGTCTATGAATCATCCAAGGAATATTCCAAGGCTGTCAAGGGATAATTGATTATCTCTCATTCCCTTCCTTAGTCACACAGAAGTTTCTATGCAGACATTCCCCACCTAAGTCATGCAGGAGTTTCTAGTACAGACAAGGGATGATTTACTGCTCAACCCATTACTCAAAGTCTGGGGGATAACAGGAATTCCTGGGATCCTACAGCAGCTCGAGGACAGGGCAGTGTGTGGGATTCACTACCACAATACTGCAGCACACATGAACACTGCCTTTCTTAATTCCAAATAAGTTAACATGAAAGTTAATGTCAGTATTTAATTTTGAATAAATGAAAACAGTTTCAACAGTAAGTTATAGCATAAATTCAGTAAATAATCAAGGTAATGAACCAGCATTCAAAAAAAAAAAAAACCCAAACCAACCAATCAAAAAAAAAAAAACCAAAAAAACAAACCCAAACCAAACCAAACTTAACACAAATAAACTGACAGATAAAAATAATCCACGAGACCACACTGAGAGAGCTCTCCTCACCATGTCCTCTTGCCAGGTTCTCTCCCCAGTACACTCTCCACTCATATTCTCTGTTCTGTCTCCAGATCACCATGGTTCTTTCATGTAAAAATCAGATTTTTCCAGAGATCCTGGCTGATCTTCCTTTAAATCTCTGGGCACCCAGCCCCATTGTGCATGGGGGAAGAAACCTACATCAAGAGCTGTCTCAGGGCATGCTGGTGGCAACTCTTCCTCTGAATAAGACCTCAGACAAAACCACAAGCTTTCTGTCCAGCTCTACGTGAGGTGTTCTTTCACCTCTTTCAGCTTCTTTTGAAGTTTCGCAAAGAGTTTTGCCATTTTCCCCTGGAAGTTTCCCAGGTTTGGGAGGAAAATGTAGAAATTAAATATACTGCAAATTCTCTCTCAAATGAGCCTGTGATGAAGTACACAGGGAAAAAAAAATTCTTAAAAGGGAGCCAGAAAGTATATTATTCTTTTCTAGGTTTTGCATGTGCAATCCATTCTGAAGCAGCCTTTTTTAGTTTGTCTCTGTGTGTCCTTCTCTCTAAAATTGCTGAAGAGCTGTACATCCTACTCCTGCATGGGAAGCCCACCTGCAGCACCACACAGGAGTGTGGTGGCCCATGCTCATGGACCTGGAGCTAAAGAGGGTGGCAAAATGAAACAAAAAGGGGAGGAAATTGCCATAATTTGGTTCCTTGAATGCATTATAAATGAATGTTTTTAAGAGCAGGGAGAGCATTGCTTATCTCTAAGGGAGTACAGCACCATGAGAAAGTATCTGCAGCAGGAGAGACTCCTGGAATGAGCTTTTCCTCTAAAATTAAGGATTTTACTGCAATCAGCAACAGCCCAAGAATTTTAACCTAACGTATCTAACACGCATTTTCAAGGCGTACTTAAAACCAGAAAGTGGAAACAATGGAAAATTTCCAAATTAATTTAAATTCCAGTCTTTGATTATGTTTAAGAAATTAGCTGAGCAACAAACAGTGATTGCAGCACACCTATAAACTATAGTTGAATTACATTATGAGCATAACACCGCAGTTAAATAAGTACTTCACAAAACCAGTAACTATCCAGACTACACTACTCTTTTCTCTCTTTCTTTTTAGAAAACTGTGCTCAGGGCTTTTAGCATTGAACCACAGGGCTGTTAAGCTGTAATAAAATATTGTATCAGAAAAAGCTAGAATGAGCTGCAATAATAAAACCTTGATTATAGGATGTACAGAGAGATAATATCTATCAGATAACCTTACTTCACCTAATTTGTGTAGGATTTTTTGCTACATTTGTGCTTGCAAATTGAGAAGTAAAAATTATCTTCATTTTAATCAAGCTTCAGTGATTTTAATTTGCTCAGGTTCCCCTTTTTTCTGTTACCATGAAGACATTTGCTTCCAGCCTTGCATTTCAGTCATGAAAAAAAACAGTGTGGGAAAAAAGAGATTATATAAAGAATTGCATGTAAGTGATTTGCAGTAAAAAATTGCAAAGCTCATGAGTATTCTGCAGGAATTCGTGTGTTTCAAAAACACGGGAACCAGAGAAGCCATAAGCAAAATAATTTTCTCCTTTATTTCAGCAATTGACTGGAGATTAGAGAAAAATAACCACCAATCTTTCACTCCACAGGCCAGCAGCAGGAACTTGCCATGTTCTGCCACTGCAGAAGGAAGGACTCAAATTCAGAGGGAAAGTGGCAGATCCTGGCTCTCTGCCACATCCTTGTTATGGCAGCAATTTGAGGTCAATCCCATGGAAAACATCTTCTCACAATCTTACCATTCCTTTAGATTTGAAGTGTAAAATATTTAAAAAAGGAAATATTCATTTTTGGGATTGCCATTGTCATTTGGAGTGACTTTTTTTGATGGCATTTTCCTGTGCAAACAACCAAAAAAACTTCCTCACAGACTTTTTCTCACACATTTTATTACAGGCTGGAATTAAAGCTATAAATTCTCTATTAACCTTGATCAACCTTTCTTCATAAATAAACTCTGAAAAACTCCTTACCTTCACCTGTTTTTTTTTGAGTGAAGGGAAGAATGGGAAGGAATAAAAATATTATTTTCAAAAACTAAAGCTCTAATGATGTTACTGACTAGTGCAGCATAGGAGCATTAGCCAAGCTTTTTGACGAAACTGCTTTTGTAAACTAAAAAACAACCAGCATTTTATTTGCAGAGTTTTCTGCAAAAGCTATAGTATTTCAATATTCTAAAATGTATGGGAAAAGAATACCTCAGGTCTGCTTTTCTGAACATTAATCTGTAACATCTTTAGGCTTGAGTAATATACACAAGCCAATAATAAATATTTCATTGACTGGTTTTTACTTGGCTTTTGGTTAATGCCAATTCCACTGAAATGTAGTTTAGAGGAATACCACCATGAGATGATTATTATTCTTTAGCTGGAAACCAAAGATGAAGATTGATTAACAAATGCTGCTAATTATCAGGTTGCACAGATAAACATATTTTAAGATTAAGACACCGCTCTCAGAAACCTTGCAAAAAGTTACTTGTGTACCAAGAGCTCACTTTCCATTGAAGTACAGTAATTATCTAATTGGATTTTCTATGTAAGTGTAATTCTTTTTTAGTAGGCAGTTAATACTACTTTCATGAAATTTTCATTTAGTAGAGGATGTATTTCTTGTCCTTCCACCTGTGTTTAATTAAAGCTTTGAATATAGTTTAAGCCTATCCATATTGGCAGACTTCTTTGAACTTAATTTGCTTTATCTTGTTCTATCCATGATTGTTTCCATTTCCTTGCCTAGATTTTCCCAAGATTGGTGGGCATTTCTGTGGTGCAGGAAAGCAGGGGTTATATTTACCTTTTTTTTTTGTTTACTTACAAGCATTGTGAAGGTTTAGGTTTTGATCTGTAGCTGCATTAGCTAGACTTTCACTGTTGCTTACACCCTTTTTTGAAAAGGGAGATCAAGTTTGCATGATGCCTCTGATGTTTCAAAATTCTTAAGTGAACTCAAACAAAATGAGATATGATACATATTATTAAAAAAAAAAAAAAACAAACAAAAAAAAACAGAGTAAAGCTGAGAAATTTATTTTGCAAAACATAAGTTATGTTTTCCTGCCTGGAATGAGTTACTGAGAAAATCATGGTTGGGAGGATCTGCCAGAGACCCTTCCCAGCATAGCCAATTTTTAATTCACATGAGCCTAAGCCAGGATACACAATTCTTACACTTTTTTTTTACACTTTCCCATTTTACACTTTTCTTTCCCATTTCCTTTCACAACTGTACCTCAAAATACAGGAAACTTTTTAGGTCCCTCAGACAAAAGTGGTGCTTGGAGCAATATTGTGGACGCACCCCCTAACAAAATCCTAGATGGTGGTAGTTAAATTACACTTGGTAATCACGACATAAATCTTCATACCAACATGTAAAATGTAGTCTATTAAACGGTGATATTCCATACCATAAAATATGATATACTTACATGACTTTCTGGATGGTATTAGTGACATTTTATGTATAATTTGCATTATGCAAATCGCACATTTCTATGCCAGCTGTAATGTTTAATTTTTTTGCCTATAAAACATGCAATAACACTTTGCTACATGGTTTTATGGTTAGGTGTGGTATCAAGAGAAAAATGTCTTTACTAAAGCCAGAACTCATGTGATATAAGACAACACTGCTCAGTGCAGTCCCATTAACTACCACCACCACCATGAACTCTGTACCCAGAACAGATTTCACTTCACCTGCCAGTTTCTGTTGAATTTTTTTTTTTTTTGCAGCCATTCTGATAGTTACCACCATCAAGCAAGAATCCGAATAAATGGTAAATCACATTATCACATGATAAATAATCCTAGGGGAAGCCAGGATTGGGAACTGGGAACAGTTGGGTCTCCAGTGCATCAGGAAGAGTTCCAATAATTAATTCTTCCCTAAGAGAGACTCAGCATATAACATTTTAAGGAGGGGCTTTTAATTGAACTGGCTGACAGCTACTTTAACTGACTGGTTTGATGGTATCTGAAGGAAAAACATCACACAGATCTGGCAAAACTGCTCAGACAGGTTTTTGGGGGGGATTATCTCTGACAAGGTTTCGTACACCTCTTGTTTCAGTGCAGCAGCCATGCACACTGATGCTGACAGCTTGTCACATTTACAGCATAAGTTTCTTGTAGAAAACCTGTGCTCCTCAGCAGGAGCACATCACTCTGAGAAACACCTGCTTTTTCTGTGTTTATCCCTGACTGTACTCTAAGTGAAAATTAGGAAGCCAAAGCTCTGTATTTTTAACAGGAATCTACAGACTTCTGTCTGAAACTAAAAAAAAATTACTAAAAATTCTAGAGTCACAGAATCTGGGGCTAATTCTAGATAAGATGCACACAGTTTTAGCACCACCTCTTGACAAAAGATAGCACAATGCAATTATGTAGCAAGCACATATTAATTATGTAATAAACAGTAAACATCCCATAGCAATAGTAATAGCAGTAGTAATATGAACAGTAATTACAAGACTGAGAGCAAGACTAAGACTAGGTAAGTAATAGCAATTAAAACATGGACAGTAAGTGCAGTAATTACACAGTAATACGTGCACTATGAAGGCAAGGGTCAAGATTCAATAAACTCCATATGCGCTGTCTCCCACACATGGCTGAAGCCCAGATGGCTTTATTGAACTTCTAGACAGATAAAACTTCTTATCCATGAAGAGTGTAACATCAAGGTCTTCATAAATTCTACTTTCTTCAGCATTTAGTCCAAAGAGTCAGTAGTAAATACTAGTGACAGGTAGATTGTGCTTAGGCTACCCAAGGGTACACTTAGGGTGTGGGCGTTTTTACAGTTGAAAGCAAAAATCATTATTATGCAATCTCTAGTCTAACTATTTGTGTGGATCACATAAAAATATGCAGAGGTATCTAAGTAAAGGGTGTTGTAAGCACTTTTAGTACAGAGGGAACCAATTAAGTCTGAGATAATAGTTTTCATTTAAGAAAAGATAAAGAGAGAAGCAACTGATGTCTGCCCTCTGAAACAAACATTCCATTTTCTTGTCTTTAAATAAAACTTGAGCCCAGACTCTCAGCAGTTTCCTGTCTGTGCAAAATGATGGGAGCTATTATTTCCTCATCAAAACTTTCTGAGAGGATTATTCATTTTGTTACAAACCGTTGTGATGCCAAGTCGTGGTGCTCAGGAAGCAATGGCAGGAAATCATCCTAATGCTCATGCATAATGCTTTTAAAAAATTCTGCCCATAAAGTCAATCTCCTCTGTCATTTGCTGTAGTTTCCAGCACAATTTAGAGAACACTAGGTCTTTCACTGCTGTACCTGGTACTGTTAGTAAAGCCTTTGGCACAGCTTTCCCAAGGAACATTTGAGATATTACTTACCTGCTGAAATGTTCAAGTGGAAAATCAACAGGCAGATGGTAGGAGATAATAATGATATTTTAATAAAAGCAGAAATTCAGCCGATAAAGTTGCATGCCATTAAATTATTCAATGTTTTGTAGCTAGGCACACTAAAGCAATAGTTATTTATGCCAGAGATATTAGAGGGGTTTTTTTAAATAGACCTAAGACCAAAAATTCCACTTGTGACTTTTTAGGTGCCAATGAGCAACAGCAAACAATAGGGCATCAATAGGCAAACACATAAAGCTAACTATAAACCACCACAAAAAAAAAAAAAAATCAAAACTCCTAGATGTTTTCTAGAGTAGTTTTAGAAGAGACAATGATAATGCAAATGTTGCTATGAAATGGCATAATGATCTTACAGCAGCAACCTAGACTCCTCAAAATGACAATCAGAGATGCTGGGATGAAAGCTGCAAGATGCCTGCTGGTTACCTGATAATCAGAGAACCATCAATCAAAAGCACACTGCCTTAAGATCTTCAGCATTTTGAGAGAGTAAATGAACAGACACACAAAAGATTTGCTCTCAAGAGAACTAGGACATGTTTCTGCTACAAAATTTTAATTGGTTAGTCAAAACTCTGTTTATTCAGACAGTTTTGCTGAATATTTTGCCAATATTTTTTTCCTCCAGGTTGCACATCAGCTGGAGTCACTTTGTTGTTGTCTTGCTGCTCCTCTTGCCTGAGTTACTGCTACCTCTCTTTTACCTTTCTCAGCACATATGAATTACATGAGTGTGTGGATTACAATACTAGAAAAGGAAGGGGCAGGAGGTTCTCACTCACATTTCCTCTCCTCTTCTCAAATAAAATTTTGAGATTCAGAAAATCGGTATTCTGTACGAGTCCTTGACTAGTGGAATTTGGCAAACTCACAGTGAATTTAAAACGAGTTTCATCATGTTATTTCAAAATGGTATGACATTATTTCAGAATGTGGTGATTGACAGGGCCTGGTGGCAGAGAAAACAGGTACAAGCTGCAAGGTTCGAAATTGCAATTAGAGGACAGGAGAAAATTTCTGACTCTGAGAGAGGTTAAATATTGCTGCAGTTTTCCACAGAGGCTGTGAAACAGCCATCCTTGAAAATACTCAAATCTGACCTGGGCGAGCCCAAAGAAAATTGATAAATGTTAACCCTGCTCTGCTAACAGAGATGAGATGAGTTTAGGGATCACAGCATCCCTCCAAACACATAAACTTTTTTTATGCCCTGTAGAATTAGTAACATGCTAGACAAATTGCTTCAGTGAACCACAAACCACTAAAAAGCAATGATTTTTCAAAAATTTCCTTTTCAGAAAGTTTTCTTCAGGTGTGCACACTGCAAGCATGGACAAAAGTATGAGGTGTGTGAATTCTTCTGCTCCTTCTCAGCAGAATTTTGCACTACTGAACAGAAAGCCTTGACCAGCTGTGAGGAAGAAAAAATTATGTTTGATCAGACAGATGGTGTAATTTTGAGATTATTATTAAGAGTTGTGGCATTTGATGTTCATTTGGTTGCACCCTTCTAGATTTTTATTTTTATTTTAACAAAAAACTTTATTTCCTTTTACTTTCTGCTGTCCCTGTAAACTGCACGTTTGCCATAATTTCCATTCATTTCTAGAAAGCAATTATTTATACTCTTATTTTTCCTACAAAAATAACACTGCAAAATTCTTTCAATCTGGGTGGGTGATAAACACAATTAGATTGTTCTTATTTTATGAAAAATGTGGCTGAGGCCTTCAGGGCTCATAATGTTAATGTAATAATTCATTGCTACTTTTTGCTATAAAAATATATCACACCTTTACTGTCTTCTTTACAAAGCCTTTACTCCAGTGAAAAGCAAACTTCCTCTGTGGACATATCCAGTTTCGATGATCTGGTTATTTTGAGAGCAAATTTGAAATAAAAAATTGGCTCCATACTGCAAAGAAAGTACCAGGGAATGTAAAAACAGAGAAATGTCATGACTCACACAGAGAATGTTGTTTAAAAGACATCCAGCCTAATTTCTTATTTTAGAAGGTTTTTTTTGTTTGTTTTTACTTTTGACTATCATTTCTACTGGTAATGAATTATACATTTTCACAGATTAACTGCTGTGTACATTCATTTCTGGTTTTCTGCAGAGCAAAGCAACACAAAACTTCACAGCAAACAAGAATAATAGGAGGAAAGATGATTTATTGGCTTCAGTAGTAATCCTAAGGCTGTTCACACCTCTTGTACATAATTTCATTTAATAGGAAAAATTTCTTTATGAGGTCTTTCAGCTCAGTGTTCTAGAGGGTGCTGGAAAAACTAAAGAGCACCATGTAACTATAATGATGCACCAATACCATGGAGAAGTATCAGGAAAGTAAAAAAAATCTAGAAAAACCAATAATACAGAATACTTTTTGATATTGAGCAAAAAAACCCCAAAACTTGCTCTTAATGGGAAAAATTGTTTTGGGAAATAGAAAGTCATCTGTCATAGAGAGGCTGTGGAGCTCTAAAAGAATTTTCTTAACATCTCTTAACAAATGCTATTTTCTAAAATATTGATTCACATGTAGAGAAATGTTTAACAGAAAATAATTCTGTTGATGTTATTCTGATTTCCTTTTCCTCTTTTGTCTAAACGTACGTATGAATCTCTAAAAGGATTGTAGCTTGAGCTGTTGCTAAAGTTTAATGTCTTCAGGGTAGACAACGACATGGAACAATTTAAAAAGGAGAAAAAAAGCAGAAAGCAAGAGTCGCATTTTGAAGGACACCACAAACCCTGCAAAAACACATATGAATGAAATTTCCTAACCCGAATGTCATTAAAAGTCAATAGTAACAACCTTGTTTTATTCTTTATCATTCCTGTCCTTTGTTTTGGAACCACTCAAGAGAAACTCTCATGTTTAGTGTGTCCTCTTTCCCATAATTAATTCTAACATTTCAATAGGACTGGATAAATCTTATTAACTCTCTTTGCTGACAGTTCTTTCCTGTTTATTTCTCTACTACTCCATTTGTAATAGTCTTCATGGTTTTTTTTAATATTAAGATGAAAGTTTCTATATAAAGCTTATATACAAAGTTTATATATTCAACCCATTATATTAGTCAATTTTTAAATGTAATTGAAAAATATACCTATTCAATGGATTTGAATGGCCACATAAGTACAAAACATAAAATATTAATATATAAGATGAAATTTTGCAGCATACTTATGTATGTGTGTCTGTATATATCAAAACATATTTTCTGTTAAGGTCCTTTCCATGTGTAATATTTCAGTTAGAATCTTCACATCTAGGATTTTTTTTTTCATATAATGTTTCATCCTCTCCCGCACATCCCTCTCCTGGCAACCAGACTATTTGCATGCTACAAAGAGCAAGAGCTCCCTCACAGAGGTCACCAGTGCATCAGAGAGAATATCAGGTATTTCTGGATGTTGAGCAAGACATCGTTTGACATTATTGAAGGCACCCAGTAGTGCAAGACATTTTTATTGCTTCACATGGAACAACACCATTTGAAGAAATGTATGTGCAAGGGCAAATGGCACTGCTTCAGATTGCATCTGGCAGTAGGCAACCACAGGAACAAAACCTGGGGACAAAAAAAAATGATAAATCAATTTCACAGACAAAAAAAATTTCAGTCAGAAATTCTATCTCTAGTTATCCCATGATATTCACCATATCTGAAAATCTGAGTGGTTTTTGCAAGAAACCATTGACTATGGTACTTCATCAGCTATATGAAGCATTTTAGCTGTCTTAGTATATGTTCAAAATCCCAGTAAAATTGCTGTTAAATTGGGAGGAACATAGATCTACACAACATCAGCTAAGGAAACAGCACACAGGTGAACAAATTTGCCAGAAATATAATTAAGATAAAATAAGCAGATCCGTTTATCTTTAGATTTCATTTTGGGAGACCTTTCTGCACAAATTCAGGTATTTATTTATTCTGTTACTTGTCCTTTTCAGCTTGTTTTTTGCTAGACCCACCGGCTAATTACAGAAAACTCTGGTATTATTAGATATTTGTAATCCCCTGGTAACACCTCCTAATCTCTACCTTTCCCTAGATATCCACCTTGCAGCTCTGCAGACTTTATTCTTTTAATCACTCCCCACATAATAACACTGCAGCGCATGACTAAATACAACCTTTGAGAAATACCTGGATGCAAATATTCCTCACTCACTCCTTGTCTCTCTTCCTCATCACATTCCAACACTTCCTTTCCAGTTTCTCTCCTGTTCTGAGCACACAGGACACTCCAGCCCAATGGGAGTTTCTCTGTTCTTGAAATATTCTCCAACTTTTAACAATTGTCAAAGAAATAAGAAAATGTGACCTATTTCCAAAATTTCCATACATTGCAATCTCTGGGGTCACTCCTGTCTCATTTACACCTTTTCTATGACTTGACATGAGTCAGATTTACAAAACCACAAAAGCTTAAGTGTGCTGATTTTTAACTTTTTTCCTTACTATTCCTGTTGTTAATGGCTATTCTTTCTTCCACTGTCTTCTCAACATCTTCCCTGGTCTATCTGTTTTTTTGGGGGTTTTTTGCCAATTTTAATGTCATTGGTATGATAAATCCAAGGAAAAAAAAATAATGAAAGAAATGAGTTACAGAACTACACCTCCTTTAAAAATATCACTTTACCTTGAATTATAAAAAAAAAAAGCCAACAAACCAGCAATCAGTATTTTCTCATTTCTGTGTTCCCAGGGGAAAAAAGGCCCTGAGGAAAGTAGCCTTTTACCACCAGAGAAATAATTTTGCACACAACAATACCCTTGGCTGATTTTAATCGGGATTTCTCCATGGCCTTCACGAGGAAATTGCTCTCCTCCAACGAGCTAATGACTTCCTCATTTCAGCTGCTGATGGATTTTTCCTCCCCGACCTTGGGGATGTCCCCAGCTGTGTGGACCTCTCCCTCTCCCAGCAGACCACTGCCCCTGTGTTCATGGGATGTTTGCCACAGCACAGTTCCAGTATCCTCATTTCATCTCTCTTGTGCCACCTGCTCCCTACCAGCATCCCTTCTACTTTACAGGCAACTTTTATGTTACTTTTATCACTTTTTATCGCTATCTTTTAATCACTTGCTATTTTTTTTTCACACTTACTACTGGGTATTCACATGCTCTGAGCTTTATCATGTTTTCTTAGACATATCTTTACATATTGCATGTAAATAAAAATGTTAATATGCCACATATATTTACTGGTAATGAATAAAGGGGGATGACTTGCACTAAATAATGTGGATTGTGCTATGTTTTGGGTTTGTTTGCGTTTTTTTTTTATTTTCACTTTAGAAAAATCCAAGGATCTCTACAAGTCATTCACTCTCTAAGCACATCATGTTAAAATTACAAGTTAAACTCTGTTTAGACAGTTGAGATGAAAGGACTAAATCTCAGCACTGAAATCCTAGAATTAATAGTAAAAAAAGCTATAATCAGTTCTTGAATGTACTTTTCCTTTCAACAGTACTGTGAATGAAAACAGAAAGTATTTATATTTCAGGGTAACAGAAAAAAATTAAAGTTACCAAGCATTTAACAAGAAAGGATAATGACACAATAATGAGTATAAGGAAAATAATTCTGGATACCACAGGAATGTGAGCAGCAGACCCACAATAGTCAATCAGTGGGACTGGGAGGAGTTTTAGTGGAAGAATTTTAAGAAACAGAGGAGTGTGGCAGTGGGTCAGTCCTAGGAGGGAGGGGATGATGGCTATTGCAGTGGTAGGTGCAAAATTATTCATCTCTTTCCTTTCCTAAGTGCCAGTGGCACTTTAATTATCAAGACCTTGTAACTACTCCCCTGGCTGTGACCAGTTTTCTGCATTCATAAAAGCCTGTCTGATTAACAATTAGGTGCCACCTTTGGACAGCAGCCCACAGTACTTGGGAGAAAAAGTCTGCTCACTAAAATGAAGGAGGAGCAGGCTGGCAAAACCTGAATGAACAATTTATGGGGATTATTTGAGTGGATGACAACCCTGTCTTCAAATGGATGTCAACAGCCTGCTCAGGAGATGCAGGTACCTAATTCCAGTGTAAGAGTCTGCTGAGCCAGAGGAACGTGGGCACCTGCATACAAATCAGAATTCAGCATCTCCAGAGACAGAAAGATTTTGTCTCTGCTTCTGTACCTCATATCATAAAACATTCAGAAACAGGTGCAAGCTGTTTAACTTGCTATTACTTCAGTTTTTCTTCAGTTAGAAAAAATTACCAAACATATTTCTATGGAAAATTCATACTTTGCTTTCCTTGTTATGGTAATAACAAGGTTGTGCTAGTTTTTCTTTTCTGAATAAAGATTTAACGTCATGCCTGAATAAAAGCAAACAATAAATACTATGATCTCATACACAATTTAAGCAGAATTTCCCATATTAACTTGTCAAAAAATAAAGAACATGTCTCTGGCCTGCCCACAATTTTCAATGTGTTTTTGGTTACATAGTGATTTAGTATTGACTCTTTTTTGAGACTTGGTTATTTTGATAAAGTTTTTTTTTTTTTAAATAATGCAAACTTGTAACTTGTCTTACCAACAGTTTGAATGCTTATACTTTTAAAGAAATCCTTTTCTGAACATTTATGCTTAGTAAAAGATACACTGAATATGGAAAACCATTCTATATGCAGCTGACATGTATTTAAAAGTCAATCAGAATTAATTCTCAATAAATAACTTTACAATCTTCGGAAATTTCTCATTTTATGTGAACCTATGAGTAGTTAAAGGTCGTTTACCCTGCATGTAAGGGGAGTGGGATGAGGTGAGGTGGGTGTGTTTGCACAGGTTTAGAGAAATCAGAAATCACCATAGCAAGGTATTGTAAAGCCAAGTACTCTAAACTAGATCAGTGAGAGCAAAACGTAAATGCTTTTCTGAGAAACCAGATTCAACGTAAGCAGAGAGTGCTGGTTTCAACAATCAAAAGTTAAAAATTAAAATATATGGACTAGCCAAATCCATTTACTTCAATTTACAGACATTCTACATAAGAGTCATAACGTAGAATTTACTTGTAATATTAATAAGTTTACTTGTAATATTAATAAGACTTTCTGCTTATCAAAATCCATTGATTCCTAGGAACCCAATTAAAACCTCATAATACTTTGAAAATTAACAAGTTCCTTTGCTCTGGTATTAATTCCAAGTGCATAGGCTAAACAAGTAACCATTTCAAAGGTAGGCAGGCTACAGTCAAAATGGTCTGTGGTGTTTGGTTGTTCTGCTATGTCCAGATGAGTTAAAAATTTAATATATACTGCTTCCTGCTCACATTTACATCATGTGACTAGCCAGCTTCGCAAACTAGCATCATTTGATGTCATATTCAGAAAAAAAAATAGAGATAAATGCATGCAGATAAATGAAATGCTTGTGTTTCACTTTATTTATATGAACAGTGCTTGTATTTTTTCCAAGGCTGGACAAGAGAAATCCAACTGATCTGATGCAGGGCTGGCAGTGTGACAACTTCTCTTGTGACTGCTGAACTCAGTGAGGCAAATCAGTCTGAATGTGGCTTTTTAAGCTGAATCAGGTACTTTGAGTTCTTCTTTTTACAGATAATGGACTTGAGCAATATAAATCTCCTGCATCTCACTTACCTGTTTGAAATGAAAGAGATTGTCATGCAGCAAGGTCTATTCAAATCCATCCCACCAAGCATTAAACTGTATTACTAAATAAAATTGGAATCTGTAAAGTAGTTATTGTACAGCCAGGATATTGTACTAAAATCAGACTTTTGTATGATATAATGCCTTTATGCCAATAGCTGCACATGTAGATGAAAAACAGATTATCAGGAGTAACTGGAGTACTATCTCATATATTTACCACTTCTACTATACTTTACAGATTGTTTGGTGATCATTATGTGGGACACATGTCTGAAGAAAGTCTTATTTGTGCTAAATTTATAATCTGATTTCATTTCAACCCTCATAGTACCAGTATAGAATATAATATATATAATATTATAATAGATAATATTATTTATATATATAAATATATATATGTCAAATTCTTTCCAGTGTTCAGAAGGAAACTTTGAGTTTCCTACACTCTCCTGTAGCTTTAAAAGCCCCCACATAAATGCAAATTTGAAGAATAGTTGGTACAAAAAAGAACTCTTTTGCATAAAGTCCTACTGTGCCTTTTTATTCAGCATTCACATAAGTGCTCCAAAGTCTAGAAAGAGCATATTTCTTAACTGGAATCTCTTTGAAAGTGATCATAATTTCCTCTATTAGAAGAAATGAGGCACATAATCTGACAGAGACTCTGTCAGCAGGTAGAGATGACTTGGACACTCCTGTGCCAATTCTTTAAGATTCCTCTCTCCTCACATGGCCATGACCAAAAGAGGCTGCCACATACAATTAAAGAGAACAGAAAGAAATTAAATACTTTTTATCTACAGTGAAAAATACTGTCATCACCAAAATTACAGAGAAGAAATGATATGACACTCAAATATTTCTCTCAAAAAGTTTTTGCATTTCTTTATCTAATTGGGATGTCACGCTGCAAAAATCAATGCTTCTCTAATGGTTTACCTGCTGCAGCCATGGCCTTAAAAGGATATTTATTGCATAGGTGGCTGCTAGTGATGACTACCATTATTTCCCCATTTTATAGTTCAATTGCATACTCTCATAAAGCATTATGACACAACTGTCGAGCAGCCCTGTAATTTCCCCAAAATTACTGGGAATTTTGGGCAGGGCTGTCTGGAGAGAATTGGTATCGTTCACACAAATGTATTATTGATACTATCTTTGCTCTCCTCTTAGACATATTAGTTCCAGTAACTTGTTTCTGCCAACTACAGCTCTTCACAAGATCCTTCTCTAAACTGGAGAGAGATGGATTTAATGAACAGGCTGTTAGATGGATAAGAAAGTGGCTTTTAATGAACAGACTTTTAGATGGGTAAGAAAGTGGCTGGATGGACACTTACATAGAGTAGGGGTCTCAGATCAGAACCCTGATGGACATCAGTGACCAGTGCTGTCCCTCAGGGTCTGTACTGGGACCAGCATTATTTAATATCTGAACCCATGACACAGCCAGAGGGATTGTGGCACCCTCAGCAGGTTTGCAGGTGACACCAAGCTGAGGGTGCAGTGACACCCCTGAGGGACAGGGTGGCATCAAAGGGCCCGGGACACCCCCGGGGGATCCCATGAGGATCTCAGGAGGTTTAACCAGGCCAGGGCTGGTTCTGCCCCTGGGTCAAGACAGGCCCGGGCTGGATCCAGGCTCTGCTGGGCTGGGACCCCAAAGCCCCGTGCTGGGCCCAGAGCCCAGAGCCCCGTGCTGGGCCCGGAGCCCAGAGCCCCGTGCTGGGCCCAGCCCAGCGTGGGCAGCAGGGCAGGGGGGATTCTGCCCCTCTGCCCCTCAGTCAGAGCCCACCTGCAGAGCTGCCCCAGCCCTGGGCCAGCCCAGCAAGGAGCTGGAGCTGCTGCAGCCAGGCCAGAGGAGGCTCCAGCACGGGCAGAGGGATGGAGCAGCTCTGCCGGCAGCAAAGGCTGGCACAGCTGCCATTGCTCACCTGGGCAGGAGAAGCTTTGGCCTGAGCTCAGGGTGGCCTGGCAGGGCCTGAAGGGGCTGCAGCAAAGATGGACACAGACAATTGCCAAGGGCTGCAGGGACAGCAGCCAGGCAATGGCTGCCAGTGCCAGAGGGCAGGGCTGGCTGGGATCTTGGCAATGAGGAATTGTTCCCTGGCAGGGTGGGCAGGCCCTGGCACAGGGTGCCCAGAGCAGCTGGGGCTGCCCCTGCATCCCTGGCACTGCCCAAGGCCAGGCTGGGCACTGGGACACTGGGAGGTGTCCCTGCCATGGCTGGGGTGGTGCTGGAATGGACTTTAAGGCCCCTTCCAGCCCAAACCATCTTGGGATTCTGTGGTTCTACTGTAAGTGCTGCTAACCATGGCTCTGATCCATTCATGCCTGACATACCATGCTAAGGCCTTAAATCACGTACAACTGTATTATCCTTCTAACTTCCAAAAGTCTTTTTAAAGACAGGTGTAGATATCTGTCTTAAAAAAGTAGCAGCAAAGAGAGGTTTTAAAGTCATAGAAAATTGCTCTGATCACGTACAACACTATTAGAGATCACCTTCCCTTTTAAGATTTTATTTTAAGATTGATAAACCCCCATGTCAGGAGCAGGAGGCAGGATGCGTATGTTAGAGGTAAACAATGAGAAACGACTTTGAACCCTCATTAATTAATTAACGCACGTGTTCTCTGCAATTTCTGTAAATGACAGACAGGAGCATAGATCCACTGCAGCACAGTGTAAAAATAATAAATAAACTACTGCCATCTGCTGCTCATGAGTCTGAGCTATCATGTGATGTCACTCGGGTTTGACTTACACTTGTTTTGTGTTTGGAAGAAACAGACTCCCATTGCAAATGTTAAAAAATCCTACACAAAACTGTTCAGCCCCAGAGTTCTTAAAAAATTACTTCTCAAAACATAATTTATTATTAAAAGTTGATAATTTATTCATTTATTGATGATTTATTACTTAAATTTTTTTGAAAGGTACTTTTACCAAAGAATATCAGCATTTTCTAGAAAAAATTGTGATTGCACAACAAATGCTCTTGGTTTAGTTTCCAAGTTTTTGAAAAAACATGTGTTAAACTTTGGTAATCTATTATTTATAAGACCCAATTGCTGGAGTAGTTCTACAGAAATAAGACAATTTTTATTGTGAATTTTACCAGCCTTTATTTTATGCTGTGATAATCCCTTTATTAAATCATTTCTATCTCATAACTAAAAAATTGTTAGCTTCATTAGGTTTTTTTGCTTTAGAAATATATGGATTATCTGAGGTGGGTATTCAACATATTGTCTATTCATTTGCATGATTAAATTGAGCAATATGACCCAAAAAATGTCCTTGGAAAAATGAAATTATCAATTATGTTACAATTATGGTGTAATTAATCCTATTTATCTTAAAAAAAAAAAACTAAAATTCTATGCCCTGCATGGTTCCTATCTGCTACATTTTAAATTAGGGAATCCTTCCATAGGAACACAGATAACTCTGTTATTAAAACTTTTTTTTCACCAACTAATCTCTTTAATTATGTTCTTGAGTACATAACTGTGATGAAGTGAGCATTATGATTTTCTTCAGTGATTCTGAACTGCTTCCTGACCACTCGACAACCTTGTGCAGCCACAGTTTACCCTCCTGTTCCTCTCCATGGTGTTAATTAACACAGTGTCACCTTTCTGAAGAGCTGTTATTCAGTGCAAGCTGCCTTTTGCTGTAAAGATGATGTCAGCAAAGTAATTGTTCACATATCTGAGGGTATTATTTCCTCTGGTGCAAAATAACTGCACAAGCCATTGAATTATACAGAGAAACAAAATAGAGTAATCTAATAGAATAGTCTAGAATAACCCTTACGTGTTTTGGGTGTGTATTTCAAATGGATTTTTGAAAGTTTTCGATGTTGACCAAGCCCTGCCTCCATTGGCATCAATACCTTAATTACAGTAAGAACATTAGGTCAATGCCAGGTGTTTCTTTATAATCCAGTAAGAGGTTTTCTTTCTGATAGTGTGTGAAATATTACCCTTAAAAAATAGGAAGTCTACTCTGGAGAAAAAGGTCATTTGCGTTTGTGCTGCTCTAGTTTTCAACAGATGTGTCTGTTGTTTTGATAATAAAAGTCAAAGCTGATGGAAAGGATCTTTAAAAAAAAAGGTATCGTGACATTATGAACACCAAAAATGTCTTGAAATTAGATGTTTACCTAAATCCTTTGGACCAGCTGGGAAAAAAATAAGGCTTTGATTTCCTGAGTAGGAAATGCTTATAATTTAAAATGGATTATCTAATTATGGTGAGGGAATTAGTGATGAAGTACATTATTTTATGAAGTACAATATTTTGATTAAAAAAACAGAAAGTGATAGCCTGGTCATACCTCCTTGTGCCCAGCACTTCTCAAAGAATTCCCAGAATTAAGGGATTTTATGTGTAACATGCCTTCATATTTTATGTACAACATTGTCTATAAATCTACTCATTATTTAGACACTCTCCCCCTAAAAAAGGAACCAGAAAATAACATATTATGAAAAGTCCTTTATTTTCTGAATCAACATCAAATACTTCTAAACTTTTTGCTGTCCAATGACAGCTGACAGCAGAGCATGAATGGAATAATTTTGGATAAGTATTTTGGGTATAGTCCTCAATACTTCTTGAACCTCCTTCTCCTACTCAAAAACCTGCAATTACTGTGCCATTTGGAAACCAGGAAAAAAATCTTGATTGCATAGCTTTGTAAATTTTTATTGTTTATGGTCCACAGTTTAAATGTTGATAGAGCTCTTATCTGGAACATGAAAAATTGGCTCTTCAGGAGGTGCCTCACAATCCAGCACATCCTCGTATGCAAAATCAGTAAAGAATGTCACATTTTCTTCAATCTTTGTGGTGGTGCAAGTTAAGAAGACAAAAAGATTCTCAAAAGACACAGCTAAGCACAGATGTAATCTTCAGAACAAATATTGGATTATTTAGGAGCTTAAACTCCTTCTAATATCTCTGGTTAAACATAATTGGTTAAAAAAAAAGAAAATCAATAATACGGAGTTAATGGATTTTCCTCTTATTTTACCAAAAGATATCACAGTCACTCCAAAATAACAAACAGACATCCTTTATTTCAGAACTTGATAAGAGTTCTTCTCCTGGAGGAAGAGCTAAAGTGGCCAAAGTCTATCCAAAATAACCAAGATGGATATTATAATTTTACTGAAAGAAAAAATATCATGTGCTTTTTAAATCTGCCTCGGGTATTTGGAAATTCCTGGATGCTGGATTTTCACATTCTTCATGACCTAATTATCTCACAATGTAAGGGACGTTTTCAACTTCTACAAATATCAGAAACTGGATTCTGTGAGATTATGAAGACTGCAGTCCAAGGAAAACATTAAGTCTGGATCACTCTTTTACAATTTACATTTTAAAAACATTGTCATTAATTACTGTTGTTTAAAAATAAAAACTAAAAAGCGGAACAAAACAAAAAGATAAAATAAATAAAACCACACAATGAGCAACTCGGGAAGAAAAAATCCCCAATCCAGACTCCTTAAGTAAAACAAGTGAAATAGTTGTGGGAAACATTTGAACTGGAGAAAAAATTTATGAATACTTATATCCATTCAGGGAGAGTTTAATCATATGTTTAAGTACTCAAGATCCTAAGATACCACTGCTTTGTAAGCATATGGGTAGAAAATTGCTATCTAAAATCAATGTCCAGGAGCCCTGGAAACTCTCACTAAGGAAAAATTTGCAAATAAGCAAAGCTTCTCAGAAGTTTTCTTTATGCTTCTTTTCCCCCTGAACCATGATTTCTATGATAAAAATGAAGCTTGAAGGGAAAAAAAAAAAAGAAAAAGAAAAAAGAACTCCAAGAAATTGAAAGCAATTAAGTGCTTTATTTGATTTTGCACTACCGTGTTGTTTATTCCAAATTCCAAGGTTGCAATTCCAAAATTCTTGTGCTTGGCACCGGATTTCTGCTCATTTTATTAATTTAATTAAGTCATCTTGTCATCAGAATCAATAATTTGACACAGGATTTTGAAAGGCTTTGGGAAACCCATCGCATACTGAAATGTGGGAAGTACCCAGTGCTTTTGAAGACTGAAATTGTTGACAGAATGAAACCTATCAATAAAAATAAATTCATTTGGGGTGTATCAACAAGAATATATTACAAAACTTGAAGCCAAAAATAGTAGTGGAATATAAAGGTTTTTTCATACAAACTGTGAACAATTTGTATTTGATTAAAAAAACCAAGAAAACCAAACAAACAAACAAAGAAAAAATCCAAACAAACAAAGAAAAATCCAAACAAAAGAATCCAAACAAAAAAAAATCCAAACAAAAAATCCAAACAAAAGAAACCCAACCAAAACAAACCCTTGAACACTAGTCTTGGTTGCAGGTTTATAGAAAAGAAGATCATACTGAAAGGGATGCAAAAATGTTGCTAGGATTCCCAAGGGAATTTGAACACAGGATACAGCAGATGGGTGATAAATTATTATCTTGTTTTAAAATGTAGAATAAATATCAAATCAGACAAAAATCCTCTACACAGATGGCTCAGAAGACAAAAGGTAAGAGAAGTTTTAGACAAATCATAGAGCAATATTTTAACCAATATTTGCCAAGGACAAAGAGAAATCCATTTATGATGGTATTTAATCTTGGAATTGGTTAACTATTCCCAAAGAGCCAGCAATTTTTAAAGGAAAACTGGTGGAAAATTCCCCTGTATTCAATAACAGAAGCAAACACTTTTACAGCAGATTATGCTGCATGGCAAGAGATTGAAGTCCACACTCCAAGAGATTTTTTCAAACTCTGTGTTTTTATAGCATATATTTTACAGTTCAGTTCACCAAAATACTTCAGTTTTACTCACCGTCCCACTATCAAACTCCTTGCCACCCTCTTCACTGTCAAAGCAAAGACAGATATGAGAGAAACAGAGTCCAAATCCTGGCAACTTAAGTGGGCTTTGCAAGACCTGGCCCTCACTTCAGTCCATGAATTAACCTTGAAAAAATTAATTGAAATTTTTTCTCAGGTACAGGGCAATGTTAATTTATTTCCAAGTGTCTCACTGAGAGAAGTGCTAATGAAACACACCGGATATAATTTTAACAGCTATTGCTATTGCTATAACGACTCAGCATTTCATCTGAAGGGCATATTTTTATTAAATAAGATAGGCAAACAACAAATGTCAAAGTTGTACAAATGTCCACGCAAGGGAAGCCAATCTCTATTCAAGGTTCTACCTCTCAAAATTAGGCAAGTAGATTAAGTCAATTAATTAGCCACCGATTCAACATGAACATGATGAAGTCCTTTGTCAGAGCCATCTGCAGTGCCTAAATTTTAAACATGATGTATAATAAATTGAAACTAATTCAAAACAGCAGGGGTGGAATGTGGGAATTATTAAGTAGGTGTCAAGGGTTTGTCCTGCAGGAATACTTCCTCCTACTGCCAGTGGAACAGAGAGTGGCACCTGGCCCTGACATCCTGAAACAGGAATGCCTAACATTATTTTGAAATGTACTTTTTTTTGAGTCCTGTCATTAGAACAAGCCTAAGAATCTCAGTTGCATCTTTTGCATTACTTCTGGCCTCTGTTTCACTATTTAAAGATTGTTGTACCCCAAAGCTGCCTGGATCGACTACTGAAGGATTTTTCATCTCTTTACAACTTTGAGGTGCTCTTTTGAAGGCTGTTAGGTTGTCCAATACTTTAATCTCAATATTGATGACCCATCTGCTTGGAGAGTTTGCAACTGTCTCACAGCACTGAAACACTGAGCTTTTTTCCTACCTCATTAACTTCTGTTCACAGGCATAGCCCAATAAAGATTAGTACCAACGTATTAGGTTTCACCTCTTTTTGTCACCCCTGCTTCTTTCTTTTTTTTTTTTTCCCCAAAAAAATGCCAAGTCAATAATTTGTTATTTTCATTCTACTTCAAAATATTTTTCCCCAACACATTTTAATTGTCTGTTGGTCCAGAATGAAGTGCCTGCCACACACACCTGCTTCTCACTGCTCAGTCACAAAAAGGGAATTGCAATCCATGTCTCATTCAGATTGTCATGATTAATAAAGGAAATGGATATTAATAGTTTTGTTTTGTTATTGTAACATTATTCTCTGTAAATGTACAAATTTCATTATTTTGGGAATTTGAGAGCTGATATTGGATCACCTGATTTCAGTGGGCATTTTGAAGACTTAAGAGATGTATTTGTGTTGAGATTAATTCTAGCCAGGTCATATAGTTAAACTTTGAAATGGGATTATGACAAAAACTAAATGTGCCTCCATTTTTCCCTTGACTTCCTAAAGGAAAAGATGAAGAGCTCATAAAATGGTGTGGTGACCTTGGGAATACATTTCTATTACAGTTCTTGGGGTTGTTTAGGTGCAGTTGTGGATTTATGAAGTGATTACACTGACTTCATGTTTGCCCTGAAGCTGAAATTCTCCAATTGCCTGCAAATGACCCCATCCTGGCTCACCCTGCAGCTCAGTTAAGTCAGGCTCTCCCCTTGGTGGGGAATCTCAGGCACAAAAATGAGCTCTCATTTGCACTGGGACTTAAAGTGGGACCCAACCTGCTGTGGGAGCTCAGGGAGGGTTTTTTAGCAGAGTGCTCAAACGTGTACATCACCTTTTACGAGAGGCATTTCTAAATGACTTAGAGAAAGGGAGAGACCCTAGAATTTGGGAAATGTTCCACAGCAGATCATCCATTTCATTATCTCTGTGCTAAATGATTGCACTTTGCCTTAAACTCTGAAGCATACCATTTTTTCTTTCTTTTTCTTTCTTTTTCTTTCTTTTTTTTTTTTTCTTATTTTTCTTTTCCCACAAACATGGGTTCTGATAAAATACAACAGAAGACCTTCTGGTGAACTTAGCAGCACAGATTCTTCCATCTCGCAATCTTTGCCTTGACAGTAATGGCATGCATAATGTCTGAAATAATATAAAATCTTAATAATTACTGCAAAACAAATAGTATCAAACCAAAGTCCAAAAACTATTGCAGGTTTTTCTCGAGCACTCAGTATTAGTCTGTAAGACATTTTTGACTTCTTAAAACTTCAGCTTTTTTCATTATTGATCAGAATTATCTGAGTGAGGACTGATTGAAAGGTTAATACGGTAAGCACGTGGTGCAAGTAAGCTGGGATCACAAAAAAAAAAAAAGAAAGGGATTTTCTGTGCAATGTAGAGTGGAAAAAAAGCTAAAGTTCTAACTTTTATTCATCACTCAATTGTTTAATCATTCTCTTGGGATTCAGGAGTGGCAATCCTTCTCCTGTCTGAAGCTCAGAAAACAGGTGACTCTTGTCCACCACAAAATATGAAGGAGGAGGACCAGACCCTGGCACTGGTCACAAAGCAGGTAAAATCGTTGTGTTTGAAAACACCAACACCATGACACAGCTTCTTCTCAGTCACTGATAATCAGTGTCAAGAGGAGGATTTTTTATTTGATTTCATTTTGTCTCAAGGCTGTTCCCAGTATGGCGTAGCTGCACTAACTACAATAACTACAGCCTTGTTTGGCTCTCCCTGAAGATGCAGTGATGAGACAATGAGCTCCTACAAAAGGTGATTTTGGATATTCTGCTCTAAGCAGCACCCTGGAGCATTTCTGCTCACTGTCTGGTTATTATGCCAGGCACCAGCTGCCATGTGTGCTGCTCTTTTCTCACAGCAGGTGACAATGTAATCAGTAAGACTTTGCTCACTGTGACTCACTGAGATGAAGCATTTGGCAAAACAACATATCTAGAACAGCATCACATGTTAACGAAACCATTCCTTGTTGCTACCTGTCTGTATTAAAGCCCTTTGCATAGGGGAAAATTACTTTGGACAAGAGGAAATAAAACAGCTTTGGTTTCTCTTCACAATTTTTGTTTGTGTTATTATCCCAACTGCACCAATGACCCTGCTCTGACCATCAGTTTAATGCAGCCCTTGTGCTCTGTGTTCTCCACTGGGGTTAAAGACAAAGGGTTTGTAATTTCATCCTTTTCTACTCCTGCCTGGAGAGAAGAAGATTTTGTGCAGACTCAATAGAAAACTCCCAGCTCCTGAAAAGGACTTAGAGGGAAGCCAGAGAGGGACCCTTCATTGGGAACTGTAGTGATAGAAAAAGGAGTAATGGGTAAAAATCGAAAAAGGGGAAATTTGCATTAGAAAATAGGAAGAAATTCTTTTCTGTGAGGGTGGTGAGATACTGGCACAGGTTGCTCAGGGAGGCTGTGAATGCCCCAGTCCTGGCAGTGCTCAAAGGCAGGCTGGATAAAGCCTTGAGCAGCTTGGTCTAGTGAGAGCTAGCAAACCCCCATGGCAGAGGTTTTGGGACTAGATGATCTTTAAGGTCTATTCCAACCCTTTAAAGTTCTATGATTCTGTGAGTCACTGCTTGGGAAATTATTATTCTATCTGGTACTCCTCTTTGCCCTTTCTCTTAAGCAAAAAAAAAAAAATGGAAAGGAAAAGAAAATACTTCAAAAAGCTCTTCGTAGATCATCTCTGTTATTCTTGCCTTTTTAAAATGTGGTTTCCTGACAGTTTGGAATTTTTTTTTTTTTTTTGCAGGGAGGGGAGAGGGTTTAATATGAAGAATATGAGAATATCATTGAATATGAAGATATCCACCATCTGTGAAGCCAGCAGTGTCATCCTTTCATTTGGGATTCAGAGAGGGAAGGGGACCAGCAGTGACATTCGAGGGTACCTGTGTGCATACCCAGGGCCTGACTTCAGAGCTGGTTCTGCTTCACACAGGTGTAGGGGTCAGAATGGGCAATGCCTTGGTCATGCTTTAACAAGGGAAAGAGAAAGGAATTCTCTTGGGAAGGAAGATGGAAGGCCTCTCTGCTTTCCCTGTTGAATTTCTTTATTATTTTCTTTCAGGATCACCGTGACCTCGACTGTGTGTGGAGTTCATAACAATGCTTTGGGTTCACCAGACATTCCTGGAGGGAAATAAAATTTGCTGCCAGTTGCAGGTGATGCTCAGTTAATGTAGCTGGACTTTCTGTTTTGCTGTCTATTTTTTGCTTCTTTGCACTTCCAACAATCACTTCCCCATTATGACACACATGGAAAAGACACGTTCTTTTAAATCCTGAATTTTGTACCTTTACTGAATTATTAGCTAATGAGAAAGCAAAAGTGATTCTACCTTCTCTCTTTAAAGATTTTTCTGGGTCCTCTACTATATATGAAACAATATTGCATTTATTACTGCATTATGCTAATGTCAAAACCAAGAGATAAACCAAACTAATATGCTCTAAATAAATAATATTGCAACTTCTAAAAATGGCATTCTAGGCTAGATGGACCATGGATCTTACCAAGAGGAAGATTTCTTATGTTCTTAAATCCTTTTGATTTTTATTGATTCCAAAGGAGAAGTACTGGGAGTGAGAGTGAAAACACCGCATAAGGAAATTTTTTTTATTAGGGTGTTAAGAGTTTTATGAATCTGACAAAATTTAGTGGCTGTAATATATATTCACCTACAAACCACCAACAAGCTAATCAAATGTCTTTTTATATGCAGTATTCCTAAACCAAGATAAAAGCATGGAGTTACCTGTCTTGGAAAGATAATAAGTTTACCTCAAACTCCAAAAAGCAAAATGATCAAATTATCCAGGAAAGAGTTTTTCCCAAACATAACTATTTTTGCATGTGACAAACCTGACTGGGACGCGGGTGATTTCTTGCATCCCTGAGTGTGTTCCTGTCATATTTGCAGGGTTCCCCAGACAAAGGAGGAATTGAGACTCTGACTCCATGTTATTAGAAGGCTAATTTATTGTTTTATGATACTATATTATATAAAAGAATACTATACTACACTATATTAAAGAATAGAGAAATATTATAGACAGAAGGCTAAAAGATAATAATGAAAGCTCGTGACTCCTTCCAGAGTCCTGACACAGCTGTTGGTGGTTGGTCATTAAGTCAAAACAATTCACATGAAACCAATCAAACAACCACCTGTTGGATAAACAATCTCCAAGCACATTCCAAAGCAGCAAAACACAGGAGAAGCGAATCAGATAATTATTGTTTTCATTCTTCTCTGAGGCTTCTCGGCCTCCCAGCAGAAGAAATCCTGGGCAAAGGGATTTTTCCAGAAAATATGAAAGTGGCACGTTCCTGCATGTTTTAGTACTTCATGAAATACAGCTGCCACATGGTAGTCACCACTACCCTGTAACTCCAGCAAATTACATGCCCCAAGCTGGGCGAGTCTCACTGTGTGATGTCTCACTTGAAGCTTTTTTCCTGCTCCTTTGAACGAATTTCTGCAGAATTCGGCTACCACACAGTGCTCGTATTTATGCAATATCATGTGTAATGCCATAATGACTATAATGAACCCTCCACTAAACCTAAATGAATAACTGCCTTTGAACCAACTTAATGGTCATTTTGCTTTATCACAATTTGGAGAGGATTCTGTTTGGTGTTGTTGATTGTGGCCATCAACAAGAGTCAAACACTAGGAACATTTGGAAATCTGTGTGTACAAACTGTGTGACCATCTGCTTGCTTAACTGATATGAGAAGACACTAATTATATGAGAAAAGACCCAGTTTGCTGCCTGAGAAATCACAAAAATGTGTGCACAGCACAGATACACAAATGCAGCCTCATGTTTCTGAGCAGCATTTGAGGCAGAACGCTCCTGAAGAGGCAGATATGTCCCAGGTCCACTGCAAGCGTGAGAGCTCATTCACCACTCTCACTTCTTAAATTCTTTGGGGTTCAAAAAACACTCAGCTATATTTCTTCAGTTACATTTTTTTTCTTATGCAGGAGCAAATATGGTAACTTTCGTTTTCTTGATGCTTTGGTGCTTGACATTCGTTTACTGTATATCCTCCCCTAAACCACAGACAGAAGCACTCACTGGTCCAATTCCCTTAGAAGAAAATGTTGCCTTCAGATCCCAGCAAAGGGAGCAGGTATCTCAGATATTCCTGAATTGGACATGTTTGCATGGATTTAATAACCTTTAACAAATGTTTCTTCTCAAATGTTCCCTACCTCCTCTTAAACTCATGGAGTGTTTATAAATTCACATGAACCTTTAAATATTTTCAGACTCAAAATCTGTAAGATATTTCCAATGAGAAGGTGGTTTGCAGAGATGTCTTGCTGCATGTAAGAAATGGATTTCTTTAGGATAGGCAAAATCAACAGTGCTCATTCACTGTTACTGTGCCAAAAAGATCAAAAAGCCTCTCTCCCTTTTCAGACAACAGACTGGAACACCCAATCAACTGCTGGCAGGATTTTGAGAATTCAGCTTTTACTCTTGAAATAGTGATGGAGTTATGTTGTTTTCTTGTGAAGAATGTTAGATTTATAGGACAATTATCATTGTGTCAGGCAGTATCTGTGTTTTGGTTTTACGATTTCCAGATTTGATCATCATAAGAGTAGCATAAGTTTCTGAAGACAGAGCTGTTTATGGCCCCTTTTAGGACCGGTTTCTAGAAATCAGCATTTTAATTGATCTGTTATCAGTTATTTTTAAGCAACTGATGCATTTGATGATTTGTCTATTCTGAATGGGCTATTCCTCAGCCTCAAAGGATAGAATTCTAGAACAGATTAAAACCCAGAAATCCTTATTTCTGCAGAACATAGTGACACCTCAGACTTTACATATACAGTAAGTGTGTATTTATACAGCCATAGCAGCTAAACTCTTCATTAGAATTTTCAGAAGAAAAGGAACCCAGAAGCTGTGCCTAAGCCAGAGCTACAGCACTGAGCTAATCAGACTGGCCACTTCAGTTTGCAAAGTGTGCTGCACAAATTCTCTCCTGCAATCCAGTGCAGAAATGACCTTCTACTTGGCAAACCATCATTGTATTCCTGGAAAAGGGGTTGCTCCCATGTCAGGCAGATCTTGTAGTTTTATAGCTCTGTCACAGATATATTTTATGAAAATCCTTTCACTAGGATTTTTCTCCTGAGAAGCTGAGAAGCCTCAGAAAAGAAATGTAAACAATAACTGTCTGATGGCTGTGAAATGTGGTCTGGAGATGGTTCACCAAGAGGTGCATCTTTGATTGGTTCCATGGGGATTGTTTCTAATTAATGGTCAATCACAGCCAGCTGTGTTGGACTGTCTGATCAGTCACAGGATTTTATCATCATTCTTTTCTAGCTTTCTGATGTCTCCTTTCTCTTTCTTTAGTATAGTTTTAGTATATAATTTTCTTTTAATATAATATATATCATAAAATAATAAATCAGCCTTTTGAAACATGGGATCAAGACTTTCGTCCCTTCCCTCATCCTGGGGACCCTCAAACACCACCACATAGCTCTGCTGGTGACAAACCCACAGTCAGTGTGAGATCAGGAGCAAACTGGTCATGTCCTGTCTGTCTGGTCCAGAAGGAAATCCGCATCTGCTCATGCAGACTGAGAGAAATGGAATTGCAGGCACCTTCCAAAACAAGAGTGGTGTTTCCTGATCTGCGGCTTAGGTGACGACTTGAGAAGCAAGGGATGGTTATGGGGTCACAGGGGTGGCTGCCCAAGATTCCTCCCCGAAAACAAACCTCTCCCCATCCTCCGTGCCACAGCCACACCCCTGACAGGGTGACAGGGTGATGTTAGGGATCTAGACCTGCCTGCTGTAGTTTCCAGAGTTTGCTGATCAGCCAGCAAAGCAGTTTGTCCGGCAGTTTGTGCATCAGACTGCACTCCATGGGGAGGATGGAGGAGGACCAAGAGCACCCCAAGTGTGAGAAGGGTGCATGAATTATGCAAGGCCCACCATGGCATATGTGTGCCCATGATCTCTCCTTCGCTGGAGGGAAGGAAAATGCCACCGAGAGCAAATATCTGCAGGGAGCAGGATGTGAGAGGCCAGAGCTCCCGAAGCCTGGCTGCTCTGCCCCTGCTCTGGCTGATGAAGCATAGCCCTGATGCTACAGCACCCGGCAGAAGGACCTTTAATTGCATGCTAAGCTGCAATTAATTGCGGGGTGGTTGTAAAATGTGCATTTGGACAATTACAGGCAACCTGAGGCTGCCCACACAACTGACAGAGCACAGAGGGGGGTAAATGCCATGTGCTGCAGGGGAGTTCTTTGCACTTTGCAAAACATTTGCAGGGGAGAGGTGCTGAGCTTGTCCCAGGGGGACGGTGGTGCCAGTGCTCATTTACAGAGAAGGCGGAGGCAGGCAGAAAATGCACCTGTGATAGCAGGGTCTCACTCCAAGAAGGCAAAGAAATAGCAGGATGTGGCCTCATGCTTCTTCTGTAGAGCAAATTATCATTACAATGTAAAATGTTGGCTGGGGAGGAGCTGTCATACTGGATAATACAACTTCAGCAATGTATTTCTGACCTGACAGTTTGCTTTGGTTTTTTTTGTACTGTTTTGTTTCCCTCTGGTTTTGTTGTTGGGGTTTTTACGCTCTTTCTTTCTTTCTTTCTTTCTTTCTTTCTTTCTTTCTTTCTTTCTTTCTTTCTTTCTTTCTTTCTTTCTTTCTTTCTTTCCTTCCTTCCGCCACTTCCGCCACTTCCGCCACTTCCTTCCGCCACTTCCTTCCGCCACTTCCTTCCTTCCTTCCTTCTTCCTTCCTTCCTTCCTTCCTTCCTTCCTTCCTTCCTTCCTTCCTTCCTTCCTTCCTTCCTTCCTTCCTTCCTTCCTTCTTCCTTCCTTCCTTCCTTCCGCCACTTCCTTCCGCCACTTCCTTCCGCCACTTCCTTCCGCCACTTCCTTCCGCCACTTCTGCCACTTCCTTCCACCCCTTCCTTTCCTTCCTTTTCTTTCTTTCTTTTTTCCCTGAGGTGAGAATTTTTTTAAAGGTAGTTTCCTTAGGACATCTGAGTCATAAAATCCAACAGTACAGCCAAGAGTTCACATTCACATTGAGCGTAAGCAGCCAGATGGAAATAAAAGGAAAAAAAAAAAAAGAGGCTTTATTATTTCAATCACTTTACATCTCAACCTCAAAAAATAAAATTTAAAAAGTGCATAAAACAAACAGGGCAGGAGGGCTCAGTTTTTCACCAGCTGAACAGCAGCCGACTGGGAGGAGGGAAAAACAGCTGTATTAAAAATCATTATGTCCTGACTAAATGTGAGCCCCCCAACAGCTCTCCCCATGATTTTGTCACATGCAGTGCCTGTGGTTGTAGGCATCTTCTTCCTCCCTTTCTGCTGGTCTTCTCATACCTGTCCCACCACCCCATACTCAATTAGCTTTTTATATTGAACAATAAAATATTGTGCATTTTATTCTGTCATGTTGCCTCATGGCAACATTTTGGCAGTAATAGCTCACCTGTTTGAACACCTGATGTTCTCAATTTATTTTTTCCTGGGAATCTCCCTCTGACATTGCAGCAGAAGGATTCTGGATGATTTTGCTTGGGTCCTCGTGATTCCCACATCTCTTGCTGGCAGGTGGCAGGGCTCCCCTGTGGGCAAGATGTCCCTAAAAGCAAAGAAATTGTGCTTATTTTTCTGTCTATCAAAATTAAAAGTATTCACACACAAAGAGCATCTTTTACCCCTCCCAAAATATCTTCCGAGAACGTTTGTTTTTTTTAGCTTTGGTGCAAAAGAAGACATTGGGGAGAGGGGGGGATTTTTTTTCTTTACCCACCTTTGCAAACGTTTTTGTATCCTCATTTATTTAGCAACCATCTTTGCTTTGTGGCTTTCCAGGGATGTGTCAAAATAAACTGTTTTTTTTTTTTTTTTTAATTATAAGAAAGACATATGGGCTGCACAACGACATGAAGGAAAAAAAAAACATTTGGTCTGCATGCTGTGGTGCTTACACATTGGAAATAAATATAAAGAGTTCAGTCCTTTCCTCCTAGCCCATAAGCCTGGGGTTTTATTCCCAGTGAAAACATAAAGCATGGTAACTGAGCAAGAGTGCACAATGTCCTTTGCTCTTCCCAGCACTGCATCACAGAGGAGCCCCACAGGTCTCATTGCTTTAAAAAATGAAAAAAAAAAAAAAAAACGAAAAAAACCAAGAAAACCAAACAAACAAACAAAAAAAAAAAAACCAAACAAAAAAAAAATCAAAACCCAAAAAACCCCCCAAACAAACAACAACAACAACAACAAAAACACACCCAAAAAAAAAATCAACAAAAAACTATTTTACCCTGAATAGAAAAAGTCTTGTGTCCTCATTCAGGCTTTTAAGACCTTTTACAAGCCGTTGGATTGGTCCAGAGCCTCACCCAGAGACATGATAATGAGCAGTGGGAATAACCTGCAAATAAGGGATTTCACCTCTTGATGACAAAAGTAGCTGTAGTCAAATAAAATAATTTTTCAGAATAAAAGAAATTTTATTTTTCAAATAAAATCTTACATTTCAAAAGAAAACTAATTTTCTCTCGAGTAAGGCCCACTCACAAAATCTTTGTAAAGAATAAGACCCACTTCCAAAACCTTTGCTTCTGGGGTAAATATTCATTTTTGCCCCAAGGATTATGGTGGCTCCTGTTGGAGCTCTCAGAAAGCTTTTTCTAGCTTTCACAGAGCATCTTGGGATGAGCATCTTGGCTCATCACCAGGCTTTTTTTGCCAGTTTTTTTGAGTTGTACTCTCCTGCATTTTCTCACCTGGGGACAGCGAGTGCCACAGGAGTACCAGAGGGTGGACATCAATTTCCTGCACACTGGCAGGATTGCATAAGCTGCTTTCTTGCTGTGAGAGAGGAAACTTTCAAGCCATAAAATCTGATTTATTTGCTCCTTCTGAATGAGGAACATTGAGATAAAAATGGCTAAATATGGTTTAAAAACGTAAAGGATTTCATTAGACACATTATTTAGAGTTACCTAATTTTATATTTCTTTTCATATCAACAAATTGCCTTAAGCATTCTATCTTGATTTAAAAGATGTGCATTCTTTGCTATCAATAGTCTGATTATCAGATATTCAGACTATCTGATGCAGGAACATCTAGGACATTTCTATTTAGTTCATTTCTGTGCTTTATCTTCTGGAGTTTATTCCAAGTCCACAAGTAAAATGAACATTTTATTCCATCAGAGTGTTTACTGAACTATAACATGAATAACCACAATCACTATAGCTTTCAATGAATGAATTTCATTTTTTCACCCTCTCTTCTGCATTACTTTTGACAAGAAATCCATTATCTGATCTTCAAGGTAGCTCCTGAATCTATTTTGCTAGAATATCAGTCTTTTTTAAAGCAGAAAATAAATATCACATATAACTTTGAGATGTCCTACTGCTTGTAGATGATTTCCAGATATGAAAGCAATACAGGCTCTATTTTTAGGGGGGAAAAATTAAAATTGACTAGGCGGTTAAGAAAATATACAATCTGACTTGCCTGAAGTAGTAAGGACAATTTTTTTTTTCCTAGTTTAGGTATGCACATGTAAAGAACTTTCTCCACATAAAATTATTACCTGATACTTATTCTGGGCATTTACCCATTCTGACCAAATTGAATAATACTTTCCGGAACAAAATTACTTTTAAAAATGTACCATGTGAAAGAAATAAATGTCGTGCCATAGGAGGACACAGGAAGGATTAAGGCCCAGCATGAATGAATAACGGCATTATCTCCTTGATTCAGAAGGTGAATTTTCCCATTTCAAGTCACCCTACTGCATTGGCTGCGAAAGCCAGCTTTTCCATGCATCTTTTTATGCTCCCACAACCCCTTTTATTTCCTATTTCCATGGCATTGTTTGGAATACAATCGAGCAAGACTTGTCCAATTATCCACAAAGAACCCTGCGCACTCAAGAATCTCCAAAGCCCTCTGGAGGCAGCTCTTTGATGAAAGGTCTGGAGCACAAAAGTTTTTCCATGACCAAGGGGAAGCGGTCCTAGAAGTGTATTTGTAAATCTTGCCTAAGTTCACAAGTGGGGATCTGAGCTTCAAAGGAATACGTGTTGCTGAGACAAGATAAGGCACCTTTTGACTGAAGACACAAATCTCTAAAGCAAAATTAGCCAAGCTAGCAGCTGCAAGATTCACAGTGGGCCAGCAAATGAGGAAAGAATCTAACACTGTACTTGTGAAAACTCCACAAAAAAAGGGGAGTTTTAAGCACCAGAGACACTTTCAGGGATTTGGATATAAATCTCATGAAAAGAGAGAAATCTTTTGAGCTTTTTTATAGATGGACATAAAAATTCCTACTTCAAGGGGGGAAAAAAAATGCCCTCTCTTTCAGAAGGATGATGTGCAGCCCCTTTAGTACATAATACACCATTTTCACAAGGAGTAAGAAAAAATATTTCTGCTGAAGAGAGAACTGAGTGACTTCTCTGACTAGTATGTACTGGCTTTAAAATATGGCTGTTCCTTCAGAAGGGAAAAGAGAGTTGTTCTTCCTTAAAAGTGGGATTTAAATCCAAAATATCTGTACTGGGGTGCTCTAGCACCAGTCTGCATTGTCAGTGGATGCCTCCTTTTTGCCTTTTTGCACAGAACTGGACACTGATGGAGCTTCTCTATCAAATGAACCTATTCAAGTAAAGCAAGAAAAGAAATATTTATTCACAGCTGTTGTTCAAGCATTAATTAATTAAGCGTGCAGTTAGCTCCAGGACACAATATCACTGCAGCAAGAGCAGAGCCAAGTCTAAAACAATTAGTCTTTTTAAGAGTGCACTATTTCTAAAGGCAAAGTCAATGTTGGTGCTTGATAGGCTTTTGCCACATGGAGATACACCGAGTCCCAGAGCTGGCTGAGGGATCAGCAAACACAGGCACACCACAAATTCTGCTGGTGAAATTAGCTCGATAAACCTGTCCACTTTACTTGATTAAAATTAACTTTTGTAAGAGAAACAGAGGAAAAAGTATCTAACAGCTCTAGGCAATCTGCTATTTAAAAAAAATCTTTGAAATTCCAAGTATGGGACACATCTCACCCATACAAATGATAGATGTGGGATTTGAAAGAGAGAAAGGGAATATACTGTGGAAAGATATATTACACCAGGACCAGTGATCTCCATTTCACTAAGAAAATTAAGATAAAATCATATCTAGGAAAGAAATCTCCATAGTTATGTGTCAGGCACCATAACAAGAGTAATCCATTTCACCCTGCAGACTCACTGAGAGCAACACTTTGGGACGAAATGAGGTTCTACACAGCAAACAAGGGGAGATCCTCCTATTTTATTTTTTTTTTCTGAATGCCAGAGAACTATTAGCATCTTATTATCCATGAAGTTACAAACATGCAAGCCATTTTACTTCACAGGTAAGAGTCCCACTATATAGAACTTAAAGCCACAGAGAGTGAATTCATTGAGAGAATCACAGAATTGTGCCATGTCTCAGATGGGAAGGGAATCCATAAGATCATCACATTCAGCTCCTTGCTCCTCACAGGGTTAAACCAAAAGACCAAAACCCTGCCCAGAAGCCCTTGAACAGGGACAGGTGTGGTGTCATGATCCCTTCCCTGCAAAGCCTTTTCCACCCAGATCCAGGGGCAGCCCATGCTCGGGATGGAGAAGCTTTTCCTGCCTGAGCTTCCCCTGGTGCCACTTCATTCCATGTCCTGGTGTCCTGCTGCTCAGAGAGGAGATCAGCACCTCCCCTCCACCTTCCCCCCCGTGATGGGGTCATCTCTCATCCTTCTTCTCTCCAATCTGAAGAAGCCTTTGTTAAATATCACATGATTGGTGGTTACCTAACTCTCTGTCCTATATAATATTTGCACACAGGCTTATTCAAAGATTTTTAAGATTTTATTTCTAAATTTAACTTCCATAGCAGGAAGCACAGTCATTTTGCTTCCAACAGCTCCAAGAAAAATATTTTTGGCTGCAGTCAGAACCTTTCTTGCTACACAAAAAATGATAGTTTCTGTGATTTTACTCTCTTCTGCTTCCCAGTGGCTGAGGCTCTTAAAAAGTAATTTTCCCTTTCATGCATTGACAGAAAGATACCCAAACAATGTGAAGCCAGTGCCATCAACTCACCAGTGGCAGAGGTGAAGCAGGGCTTGGGATTGCAAGGAAAGCAGCAGCCAGCTCAGCCAGTGGCCAAAACCCCCCCTGGGCTCACCAGGTGAGTCACAGCCTCCACAGTGAGCAAGGACAAGCTGCAGCCAGAGACAGAACCTCTGTGGGAAGGTGCAGCTGAGCAGTCTTAGGACACTTATTTTAAATTGAATCTACACTAGATGTACTTTAAAAGATGTGCTTAATCTCTTAAACACTTTATTTACTTCCTGCAAATGGTGGGGAGTTTTTCTTGTGGTGGTTTGCATTGTTGAGGGGTTTAGAAATTATTCTGTCAGTGAGTTCCATCACAAGATGAGACTCATTGTTTACAGAGATGGCTGTAAGTCACAAGGTAAAGTTATTATAAGTTCAGAAACCAGTTTCTATGGTACTTATTGGTCAGATCTAATAGAATGTAAATACAAATATCTAATATGTGTCCATATCCTATTATGCTCTCATTTAAAAAAGATCTTTTCTTTCTGATCCATAGGAAGCAGCCACTCTCAGCAGGTAGATCTGTTGTCAACCCTGAAAACCATGAAATATGTTTGGATAAATAAAATCTATTGTAAAATGTGGCCAGAGGCACTTTTCCTTAATGCTTTTGCAACACATTCTTATTTATCCCAGGGGGTAAATAGGGCAGAAAATCAGAAATATCCCTAATTTTTCACAACAACCTCCCTTAAATACTAAATAAATACTAACTACCTTGTTCAAAAGATGTGGAATCAAAAACTAATAAGTTGTCAGGTTCATGATCTTTAATTCTTGCCCACTGGTGGAAATATTCAGTCTGAAGCTTGTTCTGCCATGGAACAGCTTCCCATCCTCACCCTCGTCAGGGCTAAGCAGTGTCTGCCACAGAAGCACAATCCCCTGAGACAGATCTGCAAATATGGGATAATTTTAAGTTAATTTCAGAGTTTTTAGCAGACTACGCTCGTGAACTTGCTGTGGCAGATAAAATCATGCATGGTTGGAATACCAAGTTCTGCTGGGACTACTTAAAAATAATCAACTCTTGCCCTGCTGAACTGAAAGAAAAGGCTTTGAGAAGAGAGTAGGACAGTATATACTGAAGAGAAATATTTGTGATCAGAAATCTGCAGAAATCTTCCAGAAAAGTACTTGTGCAAACATTCCAGAAAAAAAAATTTCATGCATTAATTAAAAGGCAGATAAAAGAAAAAGAAAATTAAAAATGCTTTTAAGGTATGGATTTCAACAGAACCAGTCCAATATATATATATATATAAGCTAAAGTCTAATCATTTCACCTATCGTAAAACATTCCATATTGAGGTGGACTTATATCTTTGGTCTCCTCCTCCTTTTTTTAAATAAACCAATTTTAAGGACTCAAGGTTAACACGTGATTGGTGTCACCAGGATTGCCTCAATTTACCAAGGAATTCAATCAGTGCCAGTAGAAGCAGCAAGTCAATTCTATCTGCCAAATCTAATGAAGAATTCTTGCACTCAGGGACTGTTAAAGTCACAATAATAAGAATAAATCCTCATTTGTATCTATATTTGACTTTGCTGTTTGACCATGCCCTAACTCTATCTATAAAAACAGATGTAGCTACAGGGGTTTTTTTAAAATAAATGATGAGGGAGATCAGAAAGCAATGTGGAGTCTCAAAATAGCAGATCTCCTATTGCAGAGGGATGTTCCTTTTGGATCAATATCCTTTTTGTCTTTAAAATTATAGAGTAGAATTATTCATAATGACAGGATAATAACTGTGCAGCCAATTTTAAGAGAGCTATATTTATACCAGCTATAGGGAAAAGAATCCAAGCACTTGGCAATATTAAAAAGCACCCTGGTGGCCAGATGTGTGACAAAAAGCATTATTGTAAAACACATGCAGTAATTATAATATAACTATAGGCAACAATTTATATTAAAGGATATATTTGACTCTTATGGAGCCTGTGCTGCTAATTATCTTAAACCTTTGAGGAATGCTGGGATCTGATGCTTCACAAAAAATAAACAGAATTTTATAAATAACCATTCTGTCTGCAAAAGATATTTTAACATTATGGCTGAAAAACTGAAAAATGTTTTATAAGAGCTTATTCCAGGTATTTTAAGCACTATAATGATAGTGTTAAATATGACCTTGGCACCGCTCTGTTCTGGATTCATGAGACCCAGCCTGGATTTAGCTCTGGGAACCTCAGTCCTGGAGAGATGTGGATCTGTTGGAAATGGCCTGGAGAAGGGCTAAAAAATTATCAGGGGGGGTAAAACCCTTATCCTACCAGCAAAGGCTGAGAGAGTTGGGGTGGTTTAGTTTGGGGAAGAGAAGGCTGCAGGGAGGCTTTATTTCAGCCTTTCAGAGCTTATAAAAGAGGTGGGGACAGACCTATTAGCTCTGCCTTGAGCAATAGGACAAAGGGTGACAGTTTCCAGCTAAAAAGGGGGCAGATTCAGATGAGATGTCAGGAAAAATCATTTTCTGAGGGTGTTGGGAGCCTTGCACAGGCTACTCAGAGAGGTGGGAGCACCCAAGGCCAGGTCAGACAGGTCCCTGAGTAACCTGGTTTGGCTGAAGATGCTCCTGCTCACTGCTGGGAAGACTTTTAGAGGCCCCTTCCAGCCCAAACTCTGCTGTGGCCAAGACTAAAGTGAAAGCTGACTCATTTCTGGCCATTCTGACATTGCTGGTCTTCCTTCAACCAGCCCTTCCAAAAAGCAATTTTGCCATGAAAACAGTAAAGGTATTTTGCTGCATTGTATTTATAGAATTATGGAATTAACCTGCAGTTCTAACAGCTGGCTATGAAGTGGTGCATGGCTGGGAATTCCTGGGGAATATTGCATTTACCAATCAGAGTGACCACATGTAGGCTACTCAAGTGAGATTCAAATTGAGGGTTAGAAAAAAATAAATGAGGGTTGTATATTATTCATATTGCAAAGCAGTTCAAACTCTGACCCACAAACCCATAATTCTAACAAAAACAAACAAAAAAATTTATATTTCCCTGCATTATGTTATTATTGGCATTTAGGGATGGGATGCAGGACAGCTGGTTTGCATGTGGGCTCACTTAGGACAAGGGTCAGCAGCCAGGAAGTTTTAGAGGTCCTTAAAATAGATCTGCATAGGCCATTAAATTTCAGTGCCACAAATATAGTAAATAGTAGTGCATTTTCTAGTCAAATTCCATATAAAATTTCTCATTCTACTAGTAGGACAAAAATAGGTAATTTTTTCCCAAAAGAGTTAATTCAAATGTTTAGGTTTAACTACTATAAGTTTTCACTTCAGGTAAAAATGAAACAGAGAAGAAATCCACAGGTCTGTATGTTAAGATTTTTTTGGTTGTTGAAAACAGGGAAGGTGGTCAATGACATTATCTGAAGAGAAGGCTTAAACTCTGTTTTTGCAGGGTTTGTTTGGTTTTTTTTAATATATATTTATATAATATAATTTGATGCATAAGCCACACAATTTTTCTTTATTTCTCTTTTCCTACCTTCATTATGTCTCCTACTGTAAGCTTTCCAAATCTCTCACTACCTCATAACAATTTTCAAATCAGCTGCTAAATGAGTTCCATTCGATGATAATGGCAATAATACTGTAATCCTTTTTAACTCACTCTGTATTTTGGATAACAATGAAATGCACTCTGTTTGCTCTTGACAGTGTATATATTTACACTATCAACAACAATTGTCTTTATATTGAATCAATATATTATAAAATGGGGTATATTCTACAAAATATTTCTTTTTCTCTAGCAATGGCTCACTGTAAGATATCATCTTTCATTACCTTTAGTTTTCCCCAATTTACATGGTGTCAACAGTCAGATGTTTGCTGTTTTATAAAATAGATGTTAGTCTTTCACTCTGGATGAAGTCAGTGTTTTCAGCTTCTTCTCCACAGGAAATTTTGCAAATGGAAATACATCATAAAAGAAAAGCTTAATGTTGCAAAGTACCCAAAGAATTTATGTCAGAAAACATCAGAATTTGCCAAATGAGCCTGAAAATATTTGTGAAATAGAGATGTAGACTGATGAACTGATTTGAATCTCTGCTGGCAAATGCTTGATTCAAAATCACAATGGTTTTGCTTCACTAATATAATGAAATACAATGTCCATTTTTTATTTATTTGACAGACCAGGAAAAATATTGGATAGTGGAAAAATATTGCTTGGTGTGTGGCGACACAGAGTTTGTCAAATGATAAAGGAGAATGTGTAAAACGGTATGTTCGATGGTCATGCAGAATACGTGATTTTATAAAAAATTATATAAAATTCTACTTGATACTAGAGAAATGAAAAACTAAAAGCAATTCTAAACAGGAAATTTTCATTACCTCCATGTGGCAGGGGACATCTCTATGGACACAATGGCTGGAATGTCCCAGTCCCAACTTCCAGCGGGCAGGGCAGTGTGAGAAACAGAGAAACCCTTGACACCGTGCAGGCTCTGTTCACCACTAGATAAGAATTCCTACTTTATCAACACTCTTTTAATCAGAAATCCAAAACGCAGCACCATGGGAAATGATACAGAAAAATTATCTCAACAAAAACCATTCACTCCTTCATGGATGCAAAGCACTCTGTATCTGATGAATTTCAAAACAAATTCAAGGTTCCCTGCCCCCAAAAGAGGGAACTGCCTGCTGCCTCTTTCCAAACCAAACTAATGTGGTGCTAAATAATTTCATTTACTGTTTAAAATTTGAGACAGAAAAAGAAGGCCTCAAGTACTGCAATTATATTCCTACTAGAAAAATATTTACAAGACTGATGTCAAAGACATGGATACAAGATGTAAATGTAAGACACATTCCTTTTACTAATGGAAAAAACCTATGGAATCAAGGCTAGTCAGTTCTTAATTTTCCTTGTTTTTAATATTAGGTTGCCACAAATTATCGATTTTTTGGTTTGTTATTCACTGAACGTGATAAATCAAGGTTGGTTTTTTGACATTTTTATCTACACAAAAAATAAAGATAATTCAATTCTTAAAACAATCATAAATATGATACTCACTCAATGCCACATTGCCACTCTTCTGAAATATGGAAGACACGAAACCAAATTATCACTTGGTACAACTGTACTCAATCCTCAAACTTAGAGTATTCAGTGCTGAATTTCAGTAAATATCTGTATATAAAGTCGTTCCAGAGACAAATTTAATGTTATCAGCTAAGGTGCAACATTAAGTCTATAAAATTAAACATATATTTAAACATGTTCCAATTCATTCAGTCACAAATTATGAGTCTTAGGACAGAAGTAACTGGATAAAATTCAATCATTTCTCAAATGTAGAGTGAGAACTGGTTACACAGGCCTCCAGCCCGGCGCGTTAAATTGTACTTAACTAGATTCTTGGTTTGATATTGAAGAAAAATTACCACCACCACTTAAGATTTTAAAGTAAGTCATATTCCACTTCTGAGAAAAGAAGCTGGGTTGACAATATTAGTTATCACTATCTCTACACCATCTTGCTCTACCATGATGGCCTAATTCAGGTACTTCAAAAACACCTATTTTTCTCTGTTGACTGCAAATAGAGAGAATTGGTGGCTAAGTTTGTGTCCAAATCTACATCACAGATGAAATAGGTGGGTGAAATAAGCTCCACCCAGGGGGCCAGGACTAAGAAATCAAATACACAAAGAAATCTCTGACTTCATTCCTTCCAGAAAAAAAAAAATACCTCTCCTCTGAACACATCGAAAAACAAGACCACAATTTGTTGCATGTAGCCAACACTAACAAATACTTTGGATCTCCCATAGCCTAGGAGTTCATTATCAGTTTATAAGCAAAGAAAGCCTCGGGTTATTTAAATAAATGAGCTGCCAAAAACCATTGAAATCAGTCAAGTGGATCTATTGAGTATAAATCATACCACGTTCATTCTTCAGAGAGATCTTTCCGCTGAAATTTTATTGGAAACATGGATCTATTTAAAAGTGATTATTAATTTGAGGCTGACATTTTTTGCAGAACATGAAAATGGCAAATATTTAATATGAGCAAATTTATATAGACAAAGCCAGATGAGAAATCAGATCCCAACCAGAAGAAAAGGAAATCTTCTAAAAAACTTTTGTCATCTACCTCTGAAAAAGCCGTCCAAAATCACAATTTCAGCTCTACCTCTGAAAAAGCCCTCCAAAATCACAATTTCAGCTGCCATCTAACTCAGATTCTGGTAAATTCAGACTTGATGGGAAAATATCTAACCTTCCATTTTTGTTACTTGTATTTTTTTTCTTCAGAGAGACACAGAAGTTCTTGTCATGAACAAAAATTGTCTCTTCCTACACCTTTCAAACCATTCCATTAGTGGGGTGAAATAACACAAAAAACACTGTTGGAAATGTAGTTAAAATATATCTCTAAGTATGGATTGTGCCAGGATCCTTGAATTCTTTCCTAAAATATATTGTGATCATGAGACTGGGTCCATATCACTCTAGAATTGCCTATTTCATTTTCCCCTCAGAGTTCAAGTGTTCAAATCCATATTTCCACCCACCATCCAACATTTTCTTCGAAAGTTCACCTCAGGGAGAAAAAAAAATAAAAGCCATTTCAGAAAAAAAATTATGTTTGCCCAACCACATGACTAAAATTTATGGCCAAAATGTAGCTCTGAAATAACTTTCTTTGTGATCATTCACTTCAATTAAGCCATTCATAATTAATTATGCCACTTCCACAGCAACTTTGCCATGAAGGGATGGTTTAAGCACATCCATCCCCAGGATGGAATGATCTCCAGTCATTTTCATGCATGATCATACCTTGATTTTCAAATTTGTCTTTAATAGGGGTTTGAAATATACCACGAGTGCTCTTAGGCATTCCCCTGATTTGTACTGGTAAAAAAATTTCCTCTTGATGACTGTCACATGACAATGATAGCACAAACAATAGTTTATATTTCTGTTAATAAATAAAAAATCTATGCAAATAAAAATTAATTTAAAAAGTTTTGATTTCAGCGTTTGATACAGAAGAAATATTAACTTGTAAGAAAAAAAAAAAATCAAAAATCATACGTCCAAGGCAAAATATTTAAAATTATTGCTGCTGTCCAAAACAAAGGCCATTTTTCAGGCTGTTCAGAAAGTGAGGTAGAAAACTGACCAAAAACACTGTTGAAACTGGCTTCACAGACCTCCACAAGCATTTGAGGCAGAGTGCTGGATGAAGACAAGACCAAGCCAGTAGCTGTGAAAAACAAGAATTTTGTTTTTCTATACTGCTAAACAACATTGGCTTGGCTTCCTTCTGGTGCTGCGATGGAGATTTAAACCCTGTGAGTAAAATCTGGATTAAAAAAATCTTCAAAAAGGATTTCTCATAGTCTTCCTTCCTTTCTTCTTTTTTTTCCCCAAGCAAAGGTTACTGTACAGCTCAGATGCATAAAGTCCCAAGATACAACATTAATGTCTTCATAAATTAAGCTGAGGAAGGCATTCAGCAGGAATATGTTCGATTAATTCTTTTAGAGGTATTTATATCCCTCAAAATGCAAGTTCATGGGTGTTTTTCAAAGCCCTGTGGTGCCTTTGTAAACAGAAACTGAGACAGAAGTTGTACACACCAAAGTTTCTTTGAAATTTTCATAGTTGAAGGTTTTTTTTAAATCTCGGGCTATAATATAGAATAAGAGTATTTAAGAGCATTTATGAGTATAAGAGCATTTATTTAAGAGTATTTAATACCATTTATGTGGTATAAATGATTTTTTTTTTTTTAATATTAGTCGCAAGTATTCCATCATACTCTGGTGGCTACGAATTTGTCTTTTATTTAAAGTTTGTAGATAATTCCAGAGAGAGCTTACCTGCCCTTCTGAATTCTTTCACAGAGAAACAAGACAGCTTTTTTTAGAAAATAGCTGAAAAAATTTCTTTCACTACCTTTTATTAGAAAAGCAAACAAACAAAAAAACAGACCAAAAAAATCCCACAAAGCAAAACCCCCACATTTAATCAAGTGACTGAACTATTTGAGTAATTAAAGACCTGTGGAGGAACCATTTCTTCATAAATTGAATACCAGCAGAGAACATCAAATAGAAAATAGAACAAATTCAAGTAAACTGCAGCCTGGAAAGAATAAATGTGGCTTTAGTTATACTAATTTCACTTTTCTAAGAAAGGAGAGGCTTTCAAGCCTATTTAACTGGTTATAGAAATTTTACAGGTTTTTACTTTCATTGCAAACAGCTTTATTCTTGAGTCTTTTTATCCTTTTCATATTCTCTGATGTAATTTTAACAGAGGACAAAACCTTGCTCATGTGGGATAGCCAAAGGTAACAGAAAATTTCTGTATTTTGGAATATGTACTTTACAAATGTGGCCTTGATAGGTACATTTGGGCCTCTTTTTTAACAACACAGTTGACAAATAACTTCCAAAAATGTGCATTCCAGTAAGAGAAAATGTCATATTTACAATAATGGGCAGCGAAACTAAATATTTGGAAAATTACATTATTTTCCTACTGTTTCTGCAAAAAAGTTTTGCTTGCCAGACCAATGCCCTCTCTGTTAATCTTTTCTTTCATTAAGTTTAAGCAGCCTGGATAGAGTAAATTGGATATCCCAAGTCCATTATGCAAGTTAGCTCAATCAAAGCCTAAGATGTTGTATGTGCAGACACACTCTGAGCATGAAATCAGAGAGGCTGAGGCATTTATAATTCTACATATGGATGATGAAATTCCCAAAATGGCAAGATCCTCCAAGATAAATTCTTCTAAGGCTGAATTTTCAGATTTAAATTGGGAAAAAAACAGGACACATAAGAGCCTGTTATTGCAGTGAAGATAGAAAAGCACTTGGGCATGTAGGACACCAGAAAACAGCAATCTTGCTGTTTAAATAAAAACAGAAAATCAAGATTTGCGGTTATTCTTATTTCAATATCAGCCATAGCTCTAGACAGTAACAATCAAATGTTCATTTTTCCTTATTGCTCCCCTGTCCTTTTCAATGAACTCTACAGCTGTAAATGTTTGGGTTTGCAGCACGAATTGCAGAGAATATTTGACTTCCATCACCAACAGCAGTTATCTCAAACTCAGGTTTGCTGTGCAAATAGTAGGGACCACAGAGTGACTTTTATAAACTTTCTGAGTCAGTTGTTAACATTCTCCTCCAGAGAACTTCTCAGAAATAACTTTTTTTTTTTTAATAACAGCAGACAGGATGGTGACAGATAAAGATCTTTGGAAGATATTTTAGTTTAAAAATAGAACATTGTGGCATGTTTCTCAAAAGCTGTGTTTCTCCTTAGAATGCATGACAATGACTATACATATAATGAGTTTTTCCTGCAGTTAAAGCTGTTAAACAGACTTTAGACTGCTTTTCTAACTTGAACAGACTTTTTGTAGATAACAGGTAATCTTATATGAATCAGACCAGAAAAAAGGAGGGAATCACTGCGCTGATACAATGCAAATCATCCCCACCTAATAGCAAGTAAAATAAATGAATTTTAATACCACATTATTATAGCAAGCAGTGAGGAACATTAAACATATAAATATAATGAATTACTGACACCAAGGTGACAAAAACATTAATGACTTTTGACAGCTCATGGTGTAATTAAAGATGCCATAGTATATTTGAGTCTGTAAAGTCTCTAGCTGAAGGATTAATTTAAAGATTACCATATTAAAGGCATAAATAGAATTTTCAAATCTACATCATTTGGGCCTTTTAGGAAAATACGTTGCTCTCAAGAACAGTTATGTTGTATAGGCATAAGTCTTCAGACTTGTTAATAAGAACAAACTCCTCTTCTTAAATTTGCTGTATAGTGATGAGAAAAAGGAGCAAAAAAGTTTATCCAGCCTATGGCCAAGAGACTGTAGCCATGAACCAAAGCTGAACTGCTATGCAGTAAGGAACAGAGTTATCATTAAGTTAGAGAAACTAAATAATCCAATCTGCAGACCAGACACACACATTTCCAGTGGCTTAGAGAGGGAAAGAAAGACAGGATTGCTGCAAAGAGAGTATTTATTTGTTGCTTGTGGTCCTTCAACGAACTGGATCATCTCTTCAGTTCCTCCTCATTTCAAAAATTCAAATCCCAGTTTCTGGAAAAATTTGAGGAATTTAATGCAGAAATTGGGACAAGCAGCACAGTAATGAAAAGCTTTGTCACTTCCTTTGCAAAAAAGATTAGCATTAGGAAAGGTAGCAATCAATATTTCCTATTTCCCTGTCAGTGAAAACTATTCCCTCTGAAGAGAAGTGTCACTGAGAAAAAAATAAGAGTTCAGATTCCTGTGAAGAGGCAGGAGTCAAATAATACTTATTTCCCTATAAAGTCCAAATTGGTACAAGGTAGGGTGCAGCAGCACATTCTGCAGAACAGAGATGTGAATATCAGTGCTTCTGACAACAATTAAATAATTTATGAGCCTCCCCAACACAAAAGTTTACAAATGTGAGCTCTGTAGGGCACAGCCTTACCCATGACAGCCTCTGCCATGACACTGGGTCGTGCCACCACCACCTCAGCGCCAGGCATGACTTTGGAGGCAACTCTTGTCTCCAAAATGGCCTGGAATAAGATTTCATACAAAAAAAAAAATGAAACCTAGAACCATCCAGCCCCTAGAGTACAAATTTCCACATGCCATAGGAAATGCAGGTTTTTTTGGACAGTCAGCATAGCTTTTCTTTCACAGTGTAATTAATTATAAAATAGCAGCAGCAAGGATATTTCCCCCCCATCACATCCATTTCCAGAACATGAATCTCTGAGAGGTGAAACTCAGGTTTCCACTGGGTTTGGGAACAGCAAAAATCTCTCCAGGAGAGCTACAAGGCAGGAAGAGAGAGTTTTCCAGGTTTCTGTAAATAGTCTTAGTTGCCTTAGAAAGGCAATAGAAAGCTGAGAGCTTAAAATTGAAACTGCCACACTTGTGCAGTGAATTGGTAGGGGTAAAAAAGGGTTCAAAACTGGCTTATGGGCACCATCCATACTGTGGAATTACTTTCTAACATCTCTACTTTGTTTTCTCCTTAATAAGCAGATTTTTTCCCCTCCACAATAATCTTTCTCAAATGCAACTTCAGTTCCTTAGCTTTCCTTCTCAGAGTTTGTTTCCCTTTCTCTAAAAATAAACAGAATAAAAGTTTGACTCCTGCAAGCCTGTCCTACAGGAATAAGATTTGAAGTCCATGTGAACCATTCTTTAAAACTGTTTTAGAGAACTGACAGTGTGCTTCAATAATCCTTGAAAAAAAAATCACTGGGAAAAGTAAACACAGTAAATAATTTTTGGACAACACAAAGCAGCAATCTTTAGGCAATGTTAGTAAAAATGAGGCATCAAGGGAAAAGTTATTTTAGAATACTCTCCCCTTTTGATCTTTCCTTCCCTCTTGTCCCTCTTTTTGTTTTCCTTTTTTTCTTTTTTTCCTGGGAGTGATTTAAAGATCCCACTGTGTGCCATTTTTACATGAAACAGTAAATGATGTTCTGACTAAATTCAAGTTTGAAAGGCCAGTGAAATGTGCATGTTTTAAGTGGAACCATTTAAAATTTGCCAGTACTATGACCTCACTTCTTACTGCAGTTGGGTATAGAAGGTTTATTGAAAGAATATAGACTTATATGAAGAATGTATAGAATAATAGAATATCAGGGTATAGAGAGATGTGTTAATGTCCCAATGATCTTCTGCTGCTCCCTCACATGTGATTATCAACTTTCAGTCTTTGGTTCCTCCAGAGTGCTCCTCATTACTTCAGAAGTACCTGACAACTTAGAAGAAAAACTAGAACATAGCAGCTATGCACCTGTACTGAGAATCAGAGGTTCAGCAACTGGTTGAGATTTAAAACCATCCCACAACAGTTGAAATGGCCTAAAAAATCACACAAGTTTCACATGGTTTTCTTCATTTCTGCTGCATAATTTATCATCATCTGTCTACTGCCTTGGAGATGCAAGGGCTCCTTTGGGGTATTTTATGTCTGTTAGGAATGTGGAATAGCAGGGTTTATTTGAAGTCACCACACATCCTGTGATTTAAAGACTCACCTTAAATTTATTGATGATTTTGTTGTGCAGTCAAGTCCATCACAGAGAAGTGAACCTGCAATTCAAAACCCTGCCTGTGCACTCTCCTCGTCCTCAAATAATGCCACAGGTTACTTCTGAGCAAAACTCCTTATCTTCCAAGACAGATGTGGAATAATTAATTCAGCCCTTGCCTGTCTCTAAAGCCCAGGTTGAGTGAGAGAGAAATGATGAAATGACAAAGAAAAAAACCCCACGCTTTTCTATCATGTCACTTTGATGAATAATCCATAAAATAAACATGAGACCTTGTAAGGGTTGTGCGATACAAGAAGCACAAAATCATAACATTTTTAAGGTTGGAAAAGACCTCCAAAATCACTGCATGGGACCATTGACCTCCCCACCACTGTGTCCACCTCTAAACCTTGTCCCCAGAGCACCACATCCACGTGGGTTTTGTGCCGTTTTGGGGGTGTTGGTTCCCTCCCTTCCCTGGGCAGCCTATTCCACTGCCTGACCACCCTTTTAGGGAAGAAATTTCCCCCTAATATCAAATCTAAACTGCTCCTGACCAAATGCAAATTGAGACCATTCTGTCTTGTCCTGAGTGCCATACTTCAGTTTAAGCCACAAAAAATTTGTGAGAGGGGAAAACAGGAAATAAAAGAGCGAAATAAGTATCAGTCATAGGATTGTTTTTTTGCTCTTCCTTTGCAAGAACATTAAGTAAATTTTGCCACATTCCCCAGAACTCACTGAAAGAATGCATAGAATCCTTTCTATGCTTTAGACTCTATCACAGAATGCACCCTTTCATTTTAATTCTTTTGCTCTGTAAATAACTTTGCATAATCATAATTAAAAAGAAAAAGAAAAGGAAATGCCAATTTGGGAAAAACAAATAATTGTTCTATATGTGAGAGCCTTTTATTGCTACAATCTTAGCGCCCCAAAGATTAACCGAGGAGAAAAAATTACACTGATGTAATTATGTGTCTGAAGAGATTAGGTAATTTTAATAATTTTATGACGTTTTATTGCAAGACATTTATTCTGGATGACTTAGGATGAATCATTAAAAATCAGTGCTGAATTTTGCTCTCCTAATTTCCAGATTACACAGCAGGTGGTGGGGATGGGGAGGAACAAGGAGAAGAATATTACATATGAAATGTACTGTGAAGTTTTGTGTGCTTATGAAATGAATTGTTGAAATTTCCTGCAAGGGTATGGTAGGAAAAAACAGATAATACTTTAGCAGTGTTTCTTCAGTACCTGGGAAAAAAATATCAATATAGGCGTAGATCTGTGCCTTTATTTTTCCACTTTTTGCAGTTTTACTTGTTTTCAAGACCTGTTAAGCAGTATCTGAAAAACAACAGGAGACCAAGAAAAAGGGGAGCAGACAGGTGTGTTTGACAAACCACTCATCTCTGAAAAAGACACTGCTGATGTTCAGTTCTAGTCATTGGCTCCCTGCCATTTCCAATCTAATTTCTTCTAGAGACGGCATCTCGAGCAGTAATCAGCCCAGCACTGCCTCAGAAGTGAAGCAGCAGCAGAAAGAAACCTAAAACTGCATCCAACAGCATGTGTGTCAATTTCTGTGTGTGGTGGTTCGCAGGGGTCCCAGGACGAGGGAAGAGACAGGACTCTTGGCTCCATGTTTCAGAAGGCTGATTTATTATTTTGTGATATATATTATATGAAGAGAAAATGATGTACTAGAGCTATACTAAAAGAATAGAAGAAAGGATTTCATCAGAAGGCTAGCAAGGAAAGGAAAGGAAAGGAATGATAATAAGATCTTGTGACTGACCAGAGAGTCTGAGACATCTGGACTGTGATTGGCCATTAATTAGAAACAACCACATGAGACCAATCAAAGATGCACCTGTTGCCTTCCACAGCAGCAGATAATCATTGTTTTTCTTTTCTTCTGAGGCCTCTCAGCTTCTCAGGAGAAAAAAATCCTGGCCAAAGGATTGTTCATAAAATGTGTCTGTGACATCTGTGTACTTGAGAGAAGTGGTTTGCCTTTGCTTTTCTTTTAAATAACAAAAAAAAAAAAAAGCCATTATCCCAACAAGTGCATTAAAAAGGCATTTAAAGAATGATGTACATTCTTGGGCCCTCAGGAACCACTGGGCAGTGCAATAACAATGTGCACAGGATGGCCAGAAACACTCATTTATCTGCTCACTTTTGCACAGCCTTTGAGTTCTTTGCACCATTATTTTCTTCCCAGACAGCACCCCTTGCTCAGATTGCATCACCCCTTTGTGATTCCCCCAGATGCAACATGTTCCCTTTCTATAATTAATAAGTGACAATTGCTAGACAAACACGCACTCTGGATGGAATAATTATTTCATTTGGAGATGTGCTGAAGCAATTAGAACTTGCTTTCCCTGGGCAGGGTGATTGCAATAGCATAGTTTGCTGTGGTAAATTAATAGCTAATTATCTTTATCCTGAAACTTTGTGGGACAGTGCTCTGGATCCATCAAAAAGCCCCAGTGGTATTCCTGAATTATTGCTCCTGAGTAGAATCTGGTAATTATTTTAAGGCTTTTTCCTTATCTTTAGCTGGGAAGGAAATACAGAAGACCCAGCTAACAAGGCACAAGGTAAAAAACACACAGCAATCTGTGATAAAAAAAAATCCCTAAAAGTCTCTCCTTGTGAGTACTAATTGGAAATTAAAAAGTAAAAGGATACCTTGTTTCAAAAAACAGACTGAGTTGACATTGCTCAGTTAATTTAATAAACTGAAAATTGTTAAATATGCATTCATGGGGTTGACAGAAAAGGGTTGGATTCCAGTCAGTTTGGAACCAACTGTCTGGGTCCAGTTTTTGCACAGATTGTCGGCCACCTAAACCTGAATTTACTTATGAGTCTTCTTTCTCTGGCTAAACTGAGAAAAACAAATTCATTAGTCCACTAGTAACATAGTTGCAGTACTTTACCACAAAAGCAATAATAAAATAGCAAACACAATGGCACTGCTGCACAGTGATTCTCCTTCTCATTTCCTTTATATTGAAAATATTTAGTTTGAAGATGGAGTTTCTTACTGCTGCCAGAGGAAGATCTGTGAAGAGTGCAACCCTTTCATCTTTTATTTTCTTCTAAGATTTTTTTTTTTCATTTTAGACAACTTCATTCATACTATTAAAAAAATTAAATCATACCCATACATATGAGTAAAGTAAACTCCCATTAGCCACTTTTACTAAATAAATACAATATGGGATTCTTCCTAGTAGAATTTTGTCAGATATTGGATTTTGAAACCTTCTGAAAAAAAAATTAATTGGTACCTAGCAAAAAATTTGCAATAGAATAGGAGCTTCTAACACTTCCTATTTATGTCAAAAGTAGTTAATTGATTAATGACAGTTACTCAATCATTTCTTGCTTCTGAAAATGTAGCCTCTGCAGTTCAGAAGAGATGCAGCAATGAAAGGCTGTGAGGTGCTCATGGCAATCCCTGTCCCATCTGTAACCAATTTCACAAGTAAACAAAAATTCCCTCTCCACAGGGGATGGAAACCAGAGTGTGTGTATTTATATGTTTCTGTTATGGATCCTATTACAATTTCATTATCTGAAATTCACTGTTTTTCTACCTTCCCTCTAAGTGATTCAGAAAGTGTAAAGGCACAATAGCAACCAACTTACATAACAGCAACCAGCAAACTGAATTTCAACAGCTGACTGGAAAAGTCATGAAAATCCCATTAAATGCAAAAAAAAGATAATTCTATAAAGCTTGCCAATCCATTTAAATAGTGAATCAGTTGGGATTTACATTAATTTGGTTAAATCTCCAAACTTCTTGTTTGTTTGTTTGTTTGTTTTTTATTTTCCTTTCTACCTGGATTTCCTACTCCCAATCCAAGAACCAGGAGCATCCAAGACATTTCAAGAAGTTTCTTCCTAATATGCCTGTGTGTTTTTGGAAATTAAACCTGTCCTGGATTTCTGGAGCAGAGGATGCCCCTCTGCCTCTGATCATCTCCAGTTCAGCTGCTGGCCATCCAAGCTCGGCCCGCATGGGAATGTTCTCTCCTAGACTCAGAGCTCCTCTGATGCACCTCAGCTCTGGAGCAGCTCCATAAAAATCCAGTTTTCCCCCTGAAAGCTGAATTTATCACAGCTTTCCAAACTGCCCACCAATGTGCAAACCAGACTGTTCAAGGCAAAAATGTGGAAGGTGACCCTTGCTCAGCCAAGTCTGAGAACCAGCTGGGCAAACACCTACAAGCAAATATCACTGATCTCTTGGGAATTCAGATGAGAAATCTGACACCCACAAACGGGATTTCTTTCCTAAGACCCAGCTTATTTTGAGCCACTTCAGAGAAACGCCAAGACAGATGTTCAAGATGTTATCATCTTTCATAAACAAGCTTTAAATATTACATGGGAATATCACTGAAGCTGTTTAAATGTCTGCATATGTGCACAAAATCACATAAAGATTTCTCTGTTTTATTCAGATGTTAAACTCAAAACTAATCCTTGGATAATTGCTTCATATCAAAAGCTGAAGTCTGGATACCACTAAAGTATCCTGCAAAGCATTTTGAATGCCAGGTCTATAAAATATGGTTAATAAATAGTCAAACATACATTTCATTCATACTTAGTCCTTGCCTGTGTTATAGTTAACTGTAGTTTAACTATATCCTGTGATATATTTAAATATCCATGATAGATGCTGACAAAGTTCTTTAAAAATTTCCCTTTAGGACTATGGAATTCACTCTGTATGACTTTAAGAATCAGAGAATCCCAGAACAACTGGAGCTGGAAAGGATCTCTGAACATCACCCAGCCTAGTCCTGCCCAGGCAGGGTGCCCTGGTCCATCCCCCAGGAAGGTGCAGCTGGGGCTGGGATGTCTCCAGCCAGGGACACTCCAGGCCCTCCCTGGGCAGCTGTTCCAGGGCTCTGCTGTCCCTCCATGGACACAAGTTCTCCCTCCTGCTGCCCTGCACCTCGCTGCCCTTTATTTGATGGCCACTGCTGCTCATCCTGGCACTGGCAGCACCGAGCAGAGCCCGGCCCGTGCTCTGGCAGCCCCTGGAGATGTTGGGATGCATTGATGGCATCCCCTTGGCACCATCCGCTGGGGCCAGCGGGGTCGTGATGGCTCCTTCCCAGATCCCAAAAGTGCAAAAGACAAAGAGCAGGGGACTGTCAGTTTAGTCACAACAAATGCACCTTTACTGAGGGCCAGCAGCAAATGTGATGGAGGGATCAGAAAAGGAAATAAAGCATAGGAAGAAAGAGGGAAGGGGGAATATAGCTACCAAGGAGACGGAATCCTCATGGCCCAGCCGCACAGATTCGCCGTGTCCATGGGGGTTCACCAGAGCCATCTCAAAAGTTCCAGTTGATACAGTCTCAATCCAAAGCAGTGGCACCTGGCCCAAAGGTGGGGAAGATTCCTGGGCCATTGTGCTGAGAGCCCTCGGCGTGTGGGGCAGGTGCGAGCGAGCAAGGCCGAGCCGCTGCTTGTCAGACCTTGTGGGGCAGGTGCAGGCGTGTGAGGACAAGGCCCCATCAATCAGAACCCGTTCCCAGCAGGGCTCTGTGAAGGCACAGTGAGCACACTGCAAACGATCCCTTGGGATAACACCCAGAACACGTCCACCTCAGCCAGGCCAGGGCTCCTGACGGGGCCTTCAGGGCCCTTGCGACCATCGTGAGGCCAATGAAGGAAACTTCAGAGCGTCCCTTACACCCCTCTTGGTGTTCCCTCCTGCAGCCTGGCCAGCCCAGCTCCCGCAGGCTCTGGCCAGCCCAGAGATGCTGCAGAGCCCAAATCCTGTGTGTGCCTGCCCTGGAGCCTCTGCAGCAGCTCCTGGTGTCTACTGTGCTGAGGAGCCCAGGGCTGGAGCCAGCGCTGCAGAGGAGCCTCAGCTGGGCAGGGCACAGGGGCAGCAGCCCCTCCCTGGCCTGCTCCCACTCTCTTCCTGATGCTCCCTTAGCATCTTTATTCAATTTTTTGCCACAATGGGAAATTTTTTCCAGACCCATGAACCAGGATGGGTTGAACAAACCTCACCTCCCCTATGAATCAGCTCCTTTCTGTAGCAAATTCCTCCCTTCTGTGCTTTTTTCCAGTTGCCACTGGGGTGGCCTAACTCGTAGCAAGCTCCTTGTGTAGCCTGCACAGTGCAAGTGAAAACATGCAGTGAGAGGGTTAAAATTGTTCATTCTGAAGAACAACTTTCTCTCTACTTGTTCATGAAGGAACATCTGTTACTTTAAAAAAAATTTATATAATTGTGATAGATTCCACTAAATGTATTTAAAAAATATTTATAATACCCTGGATTACTTCTGATGAGTTCCACTTACATGAGTGAATTTGTATGTGGAAAAAACTAAACAATCACTAGACAAATAAATATTGGCCACTAATTATACATTTATATTCCTGTATGCATATTTTTGTATACATTTTTTTTATTTATAAATCAAATAAACTACATGTCAGTTATCAATGACAACATCCTGTTTATATCAAACTCCTTTTCTATTTTTGCTGCCTTTGCCTTTATTTACTGAAAGATATATAAATATTTCCTTTGGATCTCTCCTCCCCAGACCCCAAACTTCCTGGATGACCTGCAACAGAGAACAATGTGCAGCATTTTATATTTATATTATGTATATTTATATTATTTGTGTTACTTATATGTATATTATATATTATATATCGTATATCATATAAGATATATCATATGATATGTATTATATAATATATAATATATAATATGTATCATATAATATCATAATATATAATAATATCTAAAATAATATATAATATATAATATAAAAATATGATATAATATGTATTATATCTAATATAGTATATAATATATAATATATTTATTAGTATGTTATATTACATTTATATTTATATTTATATTTATATTTATATTTATATTTATATTTATATTTATATTTATATTTATATTTATATTTATATTTATTTACATGTGTATAAACATAATATATTTCATATATATAATACATATATTTATGTATATCAAGGACAATCTGTAGCACTTCAACAGAAAAGAGGAACCAATGCAACAGTATTTACACATATTAAAATTTAAATATGAGCCAAATGTTCTTTACAATGTGATTTAAAATGTAATTCGAAATTACATTCTGTGCAGAGGTGAGGACCTTATCTGTTTAAAGCCAAATAATAGTTTAAGTCACACAACAAAAGTTGTTTTGACATCAGAAAACAATCTCTACCTCAAGTCAGTGTAAAATCTCAAACTCATGAAAAAAAAGCAATGCAAAAAGCAAAAAAATAAATCCTTTGCACTTTTCCCGATTCAAAATTAATTTGAAGTGTTTTTTTCCATGGCAATGATAACGGAATATGATTTATTTATTTTAATTAATTAAGAAAATATAAAAAATAAGTGTCCTATCAAACATATCTGAAATACTAAACCATGGGGCATCCTTAAGGTTCCTGTTAGGCAAGAGCCAGCAGCATTCAGGTGTCTCTCCATGCTGCAATCAGAATGTGTGACTTCCAGCTGCATGCACAAAATAAAGTCCCTTGCTCATCTTTGATTGTGATCAAACAGCCCAGCACGAGCAGAATAATTTGTCCTTGAGAAATGAGATTGTCAGGAGCTGGAACCAAATATGGAGAAGATGCTCCTTGAGAGGGGGAAAGTGGCAGCCAAGCAAATTTATGTTCCTGAGTGGGGAAAATCCCCCAAAGGGTTGTTGAGGGATTATCCCAACTGGAGAGGTGCTGGAGCACCAGGATGGGTACAGGGGCTTTGTGTCAACAATCTCAGGAAAAAAAATGCAGCAAAGGAGGAGAAACTCTGCATTTTGTGAGTTAATTTTTCCATTGCAGCCTTAATCGCTTAGAATTCTGACAAACAGGGCTTTTTCATCACTAAATCATATAAATGAACCGCCCTCCAAAAAGGCATTTGGGGATTAACTGGACCTCATGTTTCATCCCAAACTATGACAATCAATCAAAATAAACTTGTGTATAACTTTTACTTCAGAGAAGCAGAAATTTATAGTATCAAGGAAATTCTTAGCATGGGAAATTTTTCTATGCATTCATGCCATGTAAGCTTCACTTTCGAATTTCTTTTTTTATTCCTCATCAGTCAAAAATATATTTTCACGCAATAAATATATACCCATATACAATGGGGGAATTTCATTACACATTACAAGAATTTTATTCCTGTGTCACACATTTTTTATATTTTCTTTCAAGATTTATATAGTTGTCATGCTCTGAAACTTACATTGAAATGCAATTTTGTATGGGTTCCTATCATTTATTGGTTAGGACAATTTGATGCCCACAATGCATAATTTTGGGATCTAGTTATATGTAGAAATCTATTATAGTTTTAATGTAAATTTAATATTATTATTTGCAATTAACATTTCTTTTAAAATAATATTGTACATAATGTAGTAACTTTGTGTTAATGGCTCCAGAATGAGTATTATATGTCTATTATAAATATTTATTTATTTTATAAATATATTTATAAATCTATATTTATATTTATAAATATATGGTTTTGTTTATATACATTTATTGATATAAAAATAATTCATGTGTATTGAAAATAATTTAAATATTAGTCAATTTGAAAGCTCTGCTTGCCTGAGTTGTTATTAGTTTTTAACATATATTTTTGAGTTATACATTCTGTTTACTTTGGAAAAAGAACACTCTTGGAACCTTTTGTCCCTTTAGAAGCAGAAGGACTTTCATTGCTGCCTGATTTCGTCCTTCTGTGTCATTTTTTCCCCCCTTTTGATGGGAACTGGAATGGACTCCCTAAATATTTATGACCCTGTGATCAGGCCTCCTGCTAGCACTGCCTTTACCCTTTAGCACTTAATCAGGATGGACATATTTAAAACATCAAGCCTGAATCTTGGCCTTCTTGCCGTCAAAAGACATTTTTGCACGCATTTAAGCAAGTCCATGGCTCCACCCTCTGGGGAAGGTTCTTTGAAAAGTGGGGGTTTTTTGTGCCACTTCTGAGCAGTTGGTTGCTACGCATCATTTTGGAGGATTTCAAGGGACAGGGTAAACAGCTCCAAAATTTCTCCACAGCAAAGCCAGGGAGACTTTTTCGTTGATTTCCAGATGGTTCTTTAAGCTTCTCTGCAACTCTTTAAGTTTTGGTTTATTTTATATCCCTTTTCTCAACCTGCAAATGTATTATCCTTAATTGGTTGAAAATAATCATTTCTGTATTATTCTGCAATACCCAAACTTTCCTTGGATTTTGATACTAAGAGTGACTCTCCCTTACCTCTTTAATTGTTTTCTTGTAATCCCACCTCCACAGAATCATGTGCTTTTACATAAATTATGGAAAGATGTGCAATTGAGAAATGTTATTTTTTGATAAATTCATTGCAATGTATAATTCTTATGCTTATTGACAAATGTCTTCTGATTTCATTAGCATTCTGAATTGTAACCTTGAAAAATAGTACAAACTGATGGAGAGAAGGAAAAAAAGTTGGAATGTCCTTTATATGAATTTTTAAATTTCAATTCGGTTTAAATTTTACTTCAGGTCTTTGGTTTAGACCAAAGAAAGGTTTCTGAATCTTGGATTAGATCTTAAACTAAGACTCATTCACTATTTTCAGGGTGTATCAAGAGGATTTGATAGATATAAAACCAAAAGCAACATCTGGAATTTTTAAAAAATAACACATCTATCAGTCACTAGGACAAATTCACAGTTTGTTTCAAATTCCTTCTCTGCAAACTGGGCGAGCATTTTTTTTCTTTATTTTTCTTCTATACAGGATTGTCGGCCAGCTTCATGTAATCAGATTTGGGTTTTCACTGATTCCTACCTGATTTGAGTTAAATTTTAACTTATCTGGTGCGGTTCTGTTTTTAAAAGCAGACAAGTCGGGTTACACAGCTCACCAGCATCATGTGATTCAGTATATTTAAAATAGGCTGTTACAAATACCTCCAGATACAAAAATATATATAGATGGACATGTACGTTTTCACTCCAGGTGAATAGCAACCACATTATTGGTGCACAAAGATTGGATGCAGAAGTATTTGGCCTATTTTGGCCCAAAGGCGGAAAGAATAAGGCAAAGGTATTTATTAATATGTTTGTTGCTAGCGCTCTGTGTCAGAGCGAAGTGAGAAAAACTGTGCGAATTTTAGCACAGAACATGGATAGTATAAAACATTTTCCATGCAGAAAATATCCCTCTTGGGCAATAGCTCAGCCAGGGACATGGAGGGGGAGCTTATGAGATCATAAGTTCCAAAAATTTGGGTTATGTGAGACATTTCCCCCAACCTATGCACTGCCCTAAGTGTAGATGAGGAGGCTGACCACTAATTAATCCAAAAATACTCAAGATTAAAGACTTCTGCAGACCTTCCTACTGCTGTTTGGTAAAAAAGAACAAACACAAGTCTGCTTAAACAAGAAAGATTAGGTTTCCTACCATGAAATTATCATCCTTTCTGAGCAGAGGAGCAAGAGGAATTTATTTTTATATTTGTGCTAAATTCTTCCACGGTGGAAGTGTCTTGAAGCCCCATTAAAGTAAGGCTCTTAAAATAAGCATCACCATCAGATTTATTGTGAAATAAAATTTTACTATTATTTTCACAAGTACAACTTTTATTTACAATATTTATGGCATTTTTATATTCAGAACTTTCCCTGGAACTGTTATTAACATCTTCTGCCTAGAGCTTTTTCACAAATATCTTGGGAATAGTCGTTTCTTTTAAATTCTGACTAGACAGCTATTAAATGAATGGAAGCAAAAGAGTTACACATAATATTATTTCTCTGCATAAAATACTTCCATCATAAGTCAATCAGTTAGTTCAGGAGACTCAGCAGGAAAATCAGTGTAATTACTGTTCCTGGCCTCTAATTTTGGTCACTCTCTGTTTCCAAACTACCCACAAGGAGAACTGCCACACCTGGGAGCTCTCAGGTGCTCAGGATGGATGTTCCCGCAAAATTTTAAATTTATTTTTGTCAGACATGGGGATTGTAGTATCTCATTCTTGAAGATGCTAAAAAATCTGTCTGGGAAGGGTGTTGGGCCTCCCTGCTTGAGCACAGAGCTTGGGGCAGTGACCTCCAAAGTCCCTTTCACCCTCAGCTGCTCTGTGACATTCCTTGTGACATCAGGGACAGCTTGGATCAAGGCCATACTGTGACAGTTTTTATGTTCTTTAAGAAAACCCTAACATTTTCCCTGAAGGTTTTTAAATACAGAGTTTAAATACAGAGTTTTAAATACAGTAAGTTTCTGTGCAGAGGCAGGTTCCTTATTGCAGTTTCACACCAATAATTTTATCTCTGCCTATGTATTCTCCATGACTGAATTACAAATGAGTGTATTAAAGTATGTTCATAATTATCAGTGTAACCAGAGCCTGAATAAGCCATATAATACATGCTGAATTTATGGGTGGGAAAAGCAAAAAAAGGTATCTTTCCTGTCTCAGATTCTTCCCAAGGCCTGAACAAAATGCACCTCATTGGATTCAAAATAGCTCTTCCTGAAAGAAAATAGTAAAACAGTTTCTGAAAATAACCTGGAAAAAAGGAATCTTCTATCTGACTACTAATATATGTTCTGAAGAGACACATCATCACATTAGATCCTACCGTTCCCTATATTATCCCTATATATCCCTATATTCCCTATATACCCTAAATGCATAGTTTTCTCGATATTAATCCACTAGTAGCCTAGGAACATAAAAAGTTTTTAAAGAATTAAAAAATTTATGAACTGTATGAGAAGTAACCACCAATTTTTACATAAATTACTTATTTTGATGTTATTTATTATCCTATTATGTTGTATTTCCTTCCTGTTTTGCTCTCTGTCTTTCTTTCCCTGGTATGAACTACTCCCAGTGACTTTAAACTACTCAGTCTTGAGGGCCAGAATAATCAGGGGAATGGAAATAAAAACAAAAGATAACTCTATAATAGGAGACACAAGGAATTGTGAATCAAAGTGGGCTCTCAAGTAAAAAGCAAAAACCAGCAGCAAAGCAGAGTCACTACAATGAGACAGCACAATGAAGAAAACTAACCTTGTTTTTTTTGTTTCCTTCCTCCAGGTATAGCTTGTGGTAAGGATGATGTCAGCACAAGGGCGAAGGTTGCACATTTCAACCAGAAAACTCCATTATCAGAGAGGTCAGATCTAGAGGAACTTGGAAATATGAATCAAGGTACACAAAACTTGGTCAGCTGAGCTGGCCAGCAGAGTCAATCAAGGGAAAAGTGTAGAAAATATTCACATTTCAATGAAAAGTATTAAATATCAGTTTTAAGTGGAAAAAGCACTTCTTAGATTGCTTCAGGTGACAGAGGAGGTGCAGAGTATTGATCTTTAGTATTCTCTGTGGATCTGAGAAAGTCTCTCCATCTGCCCTTAGTATCTGACATCTATAACATAGGCATTTAGATCTGAACTAGTTATCTGGATGTCTTTTGTAATTGTCTGAGGAAAACAAGCACAATTTATTGAACCTGTTTCAACACACCTATTTAAGGATAAAATTAATTGTGCTCTTCAAGTGCTCTCCCTTGGCTGGAGCAGACACATGTGTTACCACACGCAAGTTAATATAGTTTTCAAACATGAATTGATAAATCCCACCTTGCCACCTCTATTTTCTCTCAGCCTTTTTCCACAGTTATCCATCTAAGCTCCAAGATTTCTGTGGAAACTTCTAAATTCACGTGGTGGTGTCTTGAATCAATCAACAAACTACCACAACAGCACTTTCGAACAAGCAAGGCCTTCTCCCACTTTGGAAATTGTTAATGTACCTGGAAATGCTTTCCTGACCTCGGAGTTAGGATAATTTTGTGAGTTCTGTGCCATGAACAAGCTCTACATCCTGGATGGTTGCACGGAGGGACACACTTGGTGTCTGGTGCTGTTTGCACACACAAAATCCTCAATTTCCCATTCATCAGTGGCACTGTCCAGCATTAATCCTTCCCACAGCTCCCGCAACAGGGTTTTGGTTCGTCAGACCACTCATTTCTAAAAACCTAACAACCAGACTTTGTTATTTTTACCTGGCATAATCTCACTTATCTCCAGGAAAACCCTTGCCTAAATTTTGCTTAATAAAATTCCCTAAAAGCAGCAAATTTATGCCCATTGCTCAGAGATCTGGCTTTGTCTAGAGAAAAAGCATTCAGAAGGTGAGGGAAGTGAAAACAATTAGGAAAACCTAAAAACCAAAGTAACTCTTTCAATTTGCAGTTTTAATTTCAATGTTTGCTTTTCCTACCTTTTTCTGCTGCAGGGTCTGAGTCAATAGAAAATCTTTTGGCTTCAGAGAAAATGCTTTTTACAACAAAAAAAAAAAGACCTTGTGAGGCTAGCTCAGGCTGCAGTGACATGAAAGCAAGATACTGTTTTTATTAGATCCAGGTAAAATCAGAAAAGTGAAATTATTTCCATTTGCCTCAAGAGAGTATTGACAATAATGACATTTTGCAGTTCTGCAAGAACATTGGGTTTGCAAACTGTGGCAATGTAAATCACCTTGAGAGTTAGATTTTGGCCTTAAAACACATTTTATCATTTTCTCAGTGACATGATTGCATCAGGACTTTTGTTACTGCTGGAGAAATGTGACCAAAATGTTCTCTTAATGTCTGCAGTTGGGAAAATGAGCTGTTATTTGCATTGTACAACACTCTGGAAGGAACATCCTGCCTTGCAGCTGAGTATCCCATGCTCAGAGCTCAGTTATGTTTATAGTCTTCATGTTTTGCAGAAATTTGTACTGGAATTGTACAATGCAAAGGCAGTATTTGTGCTGCCTTCTGTGGGGTTTTTTCCCACTTCCCTCCCTTGCCTGTTTATGGAAAAAAACGTAACACTTATCCCCTTGAAATGGCTCTATACTGGAAATAAACAGAGCCTAAGTTCTGCCCTCAGATGAGCATGAAGTTTTTGCTGATAGAAATAATAAATTTGACTCACATCCTCATTACACCTCTGCAGAGAGTGCTTAGGAAAAGCAGATGCTATCTGCGTCTCAGAAGTGGTTCTGCCAGGCATACTCACATGTACTTGTCAAGGTGAAAATAATGAAAAATTAATCCTGGTGCCATTAGTGGGAAAAAAGGGTAAAACCTCTTAAGCAGATGCATCCTATTGAAAAAAAAAAATTCTTTAGAAATTTTGATTTGTGTTTTGGCAGAGGGAACTCTTCAAGTACCTGGAAACGTCCAGCAGTGTCTGCCCAGGTTAGGACATGGTGTGTTTTCCTCCCTGTTTGTGTTTTCTCCCTTACTGTCTGTGTTCTGTGAAAAGAGATTTCCATCTGGCCTTTTCAGATGCTAAAGAACAGATAAACATGAACAAGGGTTAGGTGGGAAGGAGGAGTATCTGCAGACATTGAGGATAAAGAGTTTAAAGATGGTTCATATATGAAAAAAAAACAACTTCTCGTATATTTAGAAAGGAGCTTTTCAAATTTTTTTCAATTTTACATGATGGAAAACCTGAAAAAAAAAAGTAAAAAAAAAAAATATGTCTGTTTAAAAAAATTTTTGAATAGATGCATTATAATCACATTTGAAGGTAAATGAATTACAATTAACAAAATGCTTTAAAATTTCCATCAGATGTTGACAAGGTCTCTTTCAGCAAAATGGTGAATTAAAGTGTTGAGTCAAAACAGAAAACTCAGGCTGGCTTGTAATGATGACTGCAACAAAACTTTCTGCTAATGATGAGCAGTTTGGGAAACATAAAAGTAAAATGTAGTGTTGTAAAATTCAGTTCCTAAACAGAAAAAGAGACAAAACCCAGGTGTAAACATTCCTGAATTCCTGTCTAGATTTCCTTCCTGTGAGAGTTCTAGACCTGTCTCTAAGGCTGGCAAAGCTCATCTACTTCACTCACTCCTGTTATTGTGTCAAGTGTCAGAGAGTAGAAATATGACTTTTTTAACTGCCTTATATAAGAGAAATGGAAAATATTGAAAGGTGTCTGGGTTTCTCCTTATTCTGTTTTGATTTTGGTGGGGTTTTTTCTGTTTAAAACCTGAACTTTGTCTTAAGAGGCTCTGAGAGAACAAACAATTTTTATGCAAGTATAAATAAATGTTAGAAAATTAATTTTCATTTTTGTTATGATGAGAAAGGTCTTTACTGAAAACAGGGAAAGACGAACTAATACCATCAAAGAGTATTTGATCTCCTTCTTGCATATTTTTTTTTGAGGAGTTTTCTTGAAAGTTAACAGCTGGAGCCACTTAAAGTGACTTGACACTTGTGCAATGACGCATGTTTTTGTAAGAAATTCTGAAGCAGGCTATTCTGTTGTCAATTATGAATTTAATATAAATATAAACGCTGCAGCAGGACAAGCCCAGCTAAGAGAGAGAAAAGGAATATGACAATATTACAACCTTTACACCTTCCAAAGTGGTCTTACCACGACTGTTGGTGACAGCAGAAATTTATGATTGTGGTTGCTATTAAAGCTATCTTAAATTTCTCGTTAGCCTTAGTAAGACCAAGGACTTAACTTGTTGCTTTTGGAAGGAGGAATACCTGAGGTGGAAGCAGAACAGAGGTGAAGTGCAATGAGGAAAGCGCTCAGTACTGCAACATAAGAGCAAATTCCACCTAAACATAGCTTTTCAGGCATGTTTTGTGACTATACGGAAAGCACACCCACCCTTATCTTGTGTTTATTTTAATGAAGTGTCACACAGATAAAGCACGCAGGGAAAAATACCAATATTTATTTAAGAACATTCCCACCCACCTGTATCCCTCACAATTGCAGCGCTGGCACGTAAATTTCAGAGTAAATGTCTGCACACAATAGCCTGCAAATGGTGCTAACAAAATATTCAATCTGCTCTGAAGGCAGGGGGCTGGCACAGTGGCATCTGCTCTTATATCTGCTCTCACTGTCAGCATGCAAAATGCAAAGAAACCAGGAGACTGGGGGAAAAGAAAAAATAAAAACCTGGTGTGTTTAGTACAAACGACAAATACTATAAGGAAACAATGTCTCCTAATTTATTATCATGCAGGGATCTGTTCCCTTTGTGTTTATAAATGGATTTAGTTTATAAGTGAAAACAGATTGCCTGGCTGTTTCGAGATAGGACTAAACAGATGCTGAACTGCTGTGAGTATTAGGGAGAAATTCCTAAGAAATAGCTTGTCTTAGATCAATGACTCAACATATTCATTTATAATGCCTACATCAGTGAACAAGGGAAGGGCTGCAGATGTCATTTTTCTGGATTTCTGTCCCCCACAATGTCCTTTTCTCTACATTGGAGATGGGATTTGATGGGTGGGCATTTGTATGGATAAGAAAGTGGTTGGATGGTCCCACCCATGGGTAAGAGCACTGATGGATAAGCTCCACAGTCTTAATAGATACTCTTATAAAAAAAGAAATAGATAAATAAAGATTTTTCTTCAGTAATAACGGGAGGGCACTACAAGAAGCAGCATTTCACCCAAAAACTCATGTGCTATTCAAAGAAAATTTACCTGAACAGTTAGTTTTAGACCGTGCTTTTAGGAAATATTTTTTGTTCACTTTTTCTTGTGAAGTATCATAACATAACAACCAGGCATGAAGAAAAACAAAACAAGAAAAAAAAAAAAAAGTAAAAAACAAATGTTGCCTGCTAAATATAGAAAAACAAAGATTAAATATTTACTTTTTATTATATTTTCCAAGGTAACTATTTTTTTTAAACCAGTAGATAATTTCCATACACGATTGTGCAGTTGTTATAAACTACAAGATTGGTTTTCTTTTAATAAAAAAACCCATTTCTTCAATAAGGAGACAGGAACCTGATGAGGAATGCTAAAATTAGAGCAGTTTAACATGATCCCTTATTAAGAGTTATAAAAGTTTTGTCATGAAGTGATGCTACTGTGCAGAAGATAAATACCACAAGCTGTTATTCTCATTTAGGAGAGCTTGCAGCTAACTTACACAGGAAAAAAAAAAAAAGAAAGAAAAACAAACCAGCACTTAAAACCCAAGAGTATTTGATAGATATATTTTGTGCAGGGATTTGTTGTTTTTTTTTTTCTCTGTATTTCCCCTCTCTAGGTATTTGTACCAGTAAGTTAAACCGTAAGAATAAACCTCAGCCTGAGCGGAATGAACCTCACATTTCTCCCCGGTCAATCTTACACCTCCAGAGCGAACGCTAAATATTTTAAGCAGAAATTAATGAATTTTGCCACATTTCCAAGCCCTTCTTTCACTTGGAGTCAGCAGAGCAGTTCAGTGTACTGCACTTTCTGCTTCACTGACCCTCACAGGCCCTGTGTTTCAGGCCCTGCTTGAGGCATGGCTTAAATTTTTGATGAGGAGGGGTTGGTGTATGGACCTCAACAGCTCTGACTCTGGGGTTGAGGCAGTAAGTAGTAAAGAAGTGAAAATATCTGTATGACACTCAGAAATTAGTCATCCTTGCATCGCTGAATCATGTTTGAGTGATTCAGAAACGTTAAGGCTCCCAGGATCCTGAGTGGAAAGGAAATTATTTGCATTTTTATGTAGCCCTTGATGGTGTCACAGGACTTGACTGAAGTGCAAATTTTAGAAGGTACTTTTAAAACCCAGGTATTATTTTAGCTTAGCCACAGCAATTTAGATGTGAGAATGATTAATGGAGAGGGAAAAGCTAATGCTGTTGCACATCAGATGAGAAAATTGTCATCTGGCAGCCCAGACAGAAATGGTTCATTACAATGAAGCACACTGGGGGAGAGATTTCTTTAAGAGAAAAAGAAGGAGAAAGGAAATGACTGAACAGACGAAAGGAGGTAGCAGAACATTGTCAAAAAAGGAGCAATTCAGGAAAAAAGGTGGATTTATGGGCAGTTTTGGGGAAATGGCTGTGATCTTCCTGCCATATGGGTTGGGATTGTTCCATCTGCCAAGGGCAGGATCCCAAAGAGGTTTTTTGCTGCTTCTTCATGGAGTAATGGTGGAAGTGGAAAAAAGCAAACAAAAGCAAAGCCAAAAACAACCAACCAACCTACCAAAAAAAAGAAACAAAACAAAAAAACAAACAAAAAAAACTGCCAAAAAAAAAAAAAAAAGGTAAAAGAAAAAAGCACTGGAAGAAAAAAATCAACACAATAACAAACAAAAAGCTACAGGAAGTGAAAAATTGCTCAGAGATTTTGTCCTGATGCCATCATCATGGAGGACCCAAAGGTCTTTTAGGTGTTTTGGGATCCTTGCACCTGGGATTTTATGTATTTCCTGAACTGGCTTTTAATGATGGTGTTAGCACACACATTGGTGTATATAGAGGGCATGTAAAACACAGCAAAATCACTTAAGTAATTTAAAAACCTGACATAATACATTTTTCCTTAAATTCCCCATGCAACTGTAGTGAAGAGAACTTAATCAAGCTAAGTCTTGCCTCTACTAACAATGAAGTTCAGATCAAGACATTGCTGTAAGTACAATTAACACTGCTACAGCACAGCAAATTATAGAGGAATAAATACATTTTGATGAATTCACCCTCATGTTGTGCAAAAAACATATGTTTCCTCACTGGTTAATTATTAAGCTTTGCTATAACAAAGATCACTAAGTAATATGTTAGAATATACAGTAAAGTATCCTATATTTTTCTTTGTAATTAGAGTTTAATGGTGTTCCTAAATTTTGTGGCACACTGTTTATAATAAGAATGAACCTATGCAAAAAATAAATGTAAGTGGTGGATACAGACGGAATAAAAAAAAAGGTTCATGTTGAACTCTTCTCAACCTTTCCTGTGTTAAAGGCTGCATAACAGTTTTGAATGCCTTCATCTCAGCAAAGTGTGGAAGTGTTTCTTCTTTATTACATTTTTCTCACCAAAGACACTCTGTAAAACAAATTTAACTCTCACAGGAAGGGTTCTGTCTTCACAGAAACTTCACGACTGTCAACTTTTTTTTTACCCCATCATTTCTGGATGCAACAAAAAATAAAATAGGGCTTTCCCTTTTTCTGTCACCTTCTCCTAGAAGAAAAGGAAGAATTTTGTCCCACACCCAAGTCTGAGACCTCCCCAAGCTCTGAGCTCAGCTCACTCCCTTTGAACAGGCAGAAAGGGAATCCCCCCTCCTGAATGGGATTTGGCACAGCTATATAGGGCTACCCTTTTTAGCAGATGCCTTTGGAGATCAAGATATATAAATTTACATTTATATAATATTTACATTTGACTGCTCTGAATCGTTTAAATCCATTTCACTTGGCACTGAAAGCCACTGCAGGACTTGGCCAAAGCAGCAAACCTCCACGGGGAAGGTTTCATGGAGTCATTTAAACACAACACACAAATGGAGGTATCACCCTCATTTTTATTTTGATGTGATTTATCACCAAGCAGGATTTCCTTCTCCCCTCCAGCCTCCACAGAGCTGATACAATTCTTTTTTTCCCCTCTGCCTTGTGGTATGACAAGCAGGAGGATTAATGACCGGGAACAAAAGTCCTCTTGCAATTTAACTGATAACTCCATCAGAGCAAAGTGTGTGTAAATCAATACCTCCGCCCTGCAGTGTCTGTTCAAATTCTGGCGTGGCACCAAAGGTGTGCTGTTGTATTTCCCCCCAGCTGGCACGAGCACATTTATTCAGTGTGGGTCAGTGTGGACAAATATCATGATCTCTGTGAGGAAACAGCCCCTCCTCAGCCACAGTCAACACCTGCATTTTATTTGCATCAATTTCATTTTAGGATCCTATTGAAGTTAGATCAAAGACAAACAATTATTTTCAGGCGTATTTGAACTTTCTTCTTTTTTTTTTTTTTTCCAATTGCTTTCTCAGCCAGCTACAGATCATACATTTCAAAATTCTTTCAGATTAGAATGGTGGGGTAATACCTGCACATCTTGTGTTTGTAGAGTAAACGATGTTTAAATTAGCAATCTGATAAAAGCTGGGGGTAAAAGCTGTGATAAAAGGTAGGTTTGCACACTTGCTGTGTACTGATTCTGTGCACACTTGTAATTATCTGAGCAGTCAATAAAATGAAGCATTAGCATTTTGTCAATCAATTGACTAAAATGTAACATCCACAGAACTTTTTTTTTCTGTTAAAATTAGTACACTTATTTCATTAATCCAAAATGTCCCTCCTTAGCTCTAAGAATACTATTTATATTGCTTTTAAATTGTCTTTTTATATTGCTTTAAAAATGAAGTAAAGACATCTGAATGTCTTTGTCTCCCTTTTTTTTTTTCCCTGCAATTTCTACTATACGGCAAAACATTAAAATAATGAAGCCCCTACTTGTTCTAAATGCCTTTATTCTAAATGGTTATGTTCTAAATGCCTTTCTGCACAGGAACTGCAGGTAGGAATAATTTCTTTAGAGACAGAAACACTAACATGTTGTCACTGGCCCTGGGGCTCTCTTTAACAAGTGTACTACCACTAAACACCTACTAAGCCTGTCCCCTTCAGAGATAAATCTGAGCAGAAATTTAAAATGTGTGGATGGGCACAAAAAGCTGCTTGGAGTTTGGAGATGGTGAGAAATAATCTTGTCAATCACTCTCATAATTCCCCATTTAACTGACACACATCTGCATTAATACATGGGGTTTTGGGTTTGTTTTGTTGTTTTTGTTTTTTTTTCCCAGGTCTCAGTAATCTATGCAGGGGGAATTAAAGACTGAAAGAAAAAATAAAATGCTAAAAGGTGATTTACTGCCATGTGAACACCAACCCTTCTCTCAGGGCAGTGTCTGGGATTACAAGTGCTGCTGATATTTGTCAAAATGTGTTTTCTCACCTGCAGCTTCGCTCTGTCTCTCTCCAAAATAATGATCCAAGTGTTTTGCTGCCATTGGAACAGTGCTGGGCAGGCTCAAGTGCTGCTCACACTCAAAGGACTGCTTTGGTGAAGTCTGCACCCAAATAGGTTATTCCTGCAGCTGGAATGAGTCATGGCTAAGACTCCTTTTTTTACAAATAATTTTTGTGACAGAAAACAGAAAAGGGCTTTCACAGGGTTAACAAGGTGGCAATGTCCCTCCTGGTGACCCCTGCTGAAAGATGGGGTGCTTTGATCCCTGTTGATTTGGGCTTTCTCTGTTACCTGTCTTTATCTCAACCCTAAACTTTCCTCACTTTGCCTTTCCAGGTCTCTCTTCCAGGATTAAGCCCCAGCAAACAGAAAAGAAATGCTAAAAATTGGACACAGATCTTAAAAAAGGGGGGGTTTGAGATCAGGAAACCTACACTATAGAAAAATGGTTTAATGTAATGTATTCAAGTGACAGCAGCAAAGACATCCTGCACATTTATATATATATATATAGATATAGATATAGATATAGATATAGATATAGATATAGATATAGATATAGATAGATATAGATATAGATATAGATATAGATATAGATATAGATATAGATATAGATATAGATATAGATATAGATGTGTGTGTGTGTATATATATATGTATATATATGTGTATATATATGTATATATATGTGTATATATTTATATATTTATGTATACTTTTTATATATTTATATATATGTGTGTGTATATACACATGTATATATACGTGCATATCTACATATACATACATATATATATCTTTACATATGTATTTTTATATATGCATATATATGTATGTATGTATGTATATATATATGTACCTTATAAGGTACTCAGCTTTTCCAGCTTCTGGCACCTGACTTTAGGATTATGGAACAATTTTCCCTTTCCACTCACAAATTCCGGGTATTTGTCACTGCCAAGACCTTACCTGGGCTTTGGGCACATCTTTTGTTGGGCTGCTGCAAATTTCCAGCTGGGGAAACTTTTCTTGCCCTTCACAGCTGTGCCCTCAGGGTGCTTTAATGGGTGATCATTTTTTCTTGTACATCTTCCTATTTTGCTGACACTTTCTTTTCACCCCCTCTGTGAATATGAAGAAATGATCGAACACAGAAAAACCCACCCAAAACACCAAAACGTGTCATTTGGGAAGATAAACTGCATTGAACCTCTTTATTAAAAAGCTGCAAAACTGCCAGGTGAGATGAAGAGAATGCCAGAAAAACAGCTCTCATCACAGATGCCATTTAACAAATCTTCCCTTCATCTGTGTGAGTATTTACCTAAGATTTTGGTGACTTGAGTGTGGTTGAGCAGGATGGGCTAAGAGTAAGGAAAAAGAAAAATACAAGAAGAGGATATAAAAGTCTGCACTTCTTTTCTTGCTCCTCTAAACACGCTTCTGGATTTTGTTTCACCAAATTTTGCCTTCTGATCAATAAAAGATTTATGGTGTAGTGATACATGTAAGCAGGAGACTAAATCACTTTCCAGCAATATTAATTCCTCAATTATTAAATGGTAAAAAAAGCCAAAAACCCAACAAACAAACAAAAAAGATGTTTCAGCATTTAATATGCTGAATATAGATAGAAGCATCAAGTCAGGAGAATGGTAGGTCTGGGTACATCAGGTGCAAAAACTTGGTTACTTTGTGGAAATCTGCTCCCAGTTAGGCTATTATTGCAGTTGGAATGATGTCCATGAGTAGGATCTGTTTCTTTCCAAACAGGTTATATGAAAGGAAATAGAAAAGAACTTTTGCAGCATTAATTAAACGGCAATATCCCTCTTGATGACCCATAAATATGCCACTTAATACAGTTAAGTTTATACTTAAGACGGCAAAGAAATCATGTATTACACTTCCGTTTTGAAAAGCAGGTATTTAAACAGATGAATTTAAAAGAAAAAGGAATGTACTAACACAGATTATTCTAAATTTAGGAGCTAAAATGTGGATGTGTTTATCAAAACTGTGGGTCACTCCACAAATGCAGAAAAATTGGCATTCTGGTTAAACGGGGACTTTCTTTGGTTGTTCACCCAAAAGCAGTGAATTCTCTTAATTGCATTGCCAGAAAAATGGGAAATCTTAAAGAGTGAGAGGAGGAACCAGCTGTGGCCTAGGCTCTGCAAAAAAATAAGGTGTTTTACACCTTTGTCATAGCAGATGAAAGCAGAGGGTGGTGAGATGTCATCTTCAAGGAGGGGGAAGTTGACATGGCTATAAAGTTTAAAACTCACCCAGAAACCCCATTTCCTTGTCTGTCCACATCAGTAATGAGCTGCTGACCTTCTGCCAAGGCAGCTTGCCATGGTTACAGCAAGAATCACCAGATAAAGATCCCAGGTTTATTGCAAATTTCAGTGCAGACACGCAAACCTCCCTGCAACAAGCTTAATTTTGTGAGAAGGGGAGAAATCCGAGTGGATTTATGTGGGAATTCACAAAATCAGAGGGGTTTGGGAAAGCTGCAAAAGGCAGGCCCCAGAGGCAGCAGAGCTGTGATTGGAGATAAGCAGCAGCCATGAGATTGGTCAGCAGAAAAATTATTTAAAAAGTAGAAAAGCAAGGACAAATAGAGCAATGGTCTGTGTATTAATGCTTGTCTAGAATAACTCCCTAAACTACAGCAAAGTTTATCTAGCGAGATATTAGGAAGTTTGAAGCTTCATAATGGAGCTCTGTGCATTGTATCTTAAGATTTTCAGGCAGCTATTTTATTTGAAATAAGCAAGGATTGTTTTAACCGAAGATACCTGTGCTTATAGTGGTTGGATAGAGCTACTGTCAATGTGCTTTTGCTTTGTGGGATTGGTCAAAAAACTTATAAAGTGAGTTGTAACATTAACTTCTTTGTCTGCTGCCTGGGATGTGAGCTGGTGGCATCTTCCCCTTGTCATAACCATGGAATGAGACTGGTGCTGGAAAATCAAACAGCTCAAGGCACGTTCCTCAGCAGCCCCGTCCCGTTTGTAATTTGTACACAGACCCTGGTCAGTGATAGATTTACACAACAGAAATCAGGGAGTGGGGGGTGAAATTAAGCATTTTAGCAGGTCTAGGTGATCAGGGTGCTGGAAATAGCCTCAGTGACAAGGGCTCTGCAAATAAAATCAGCAGGGATTTACAGCCTTCCAGCTAAAATTGCAACTTCTCACCAGGCATGCAGTGCATGGTTCCAGGAGCCAGCAAGCTTCCAGGTCAATCTCCTTCAGGCACCTGGTCTGTTCTGTTGTAAAAACACCTTTAAAATTAAAACACAAACAAAAAAACCTAGAAACAAACCTGAAGAATGAAAAATCACCACCACTAAAAGAACTTGGGAAAAAAAAAACCAAAATCCAAAAGAGACAAATTAAAAAAAAAAAAAAAAAACAAACCAACAAAAAACAAACAACCCAGGTATGCCCATATTGGCCAAAATTCAAGAAAAGAATCAGCTTCTAATACACAGAGAAAAGACTGAAAATTCAAAAAGAATGGACAAGCTTCAAAGCTGGGGCAAATAGAAATGTCTGTCCAAGGATGGCCATTCTTTAAGCAGTGAATTTTTAACATATGCATATTTGGCCTCTACATATTTTTACATGTAATTTATTTATCACATATGTATAATGTATCCATTATATAATAATAGATATTATACATACTATTATATCTATATTAGTATACTATTATATATAATTATATTAATTATATTATATTATCTAATATCTATATCATACTATTATATCGATAATCTCTATAATATCTATATCTATAGATATAGATATTATCTATAATCTATAGATATCTCTATATGTATAATCTATAATCTCAGCTACATCACATATATTAACCATATACACTAAACCCCTCACTTTTATTTCGGTATTTTTAAACAAGCCAATTTTGTTACAATATATAAGATCTCAGTGCTGTGAATTCTGATTTTTTCCTTTGAAGCTCTTGGCACCTGCTGATTTCAGAATTGAAGGTACTGTAGAGGGAATGAAAATGTCAACCACATAAAAATTGCGTTAAGCAAGAAGGAAAATATATTTGTCAGGGAAAGCTTTGCTCTCCTAAAATGAGACATGCATAGTTTTAAAGGATCGTGTGCATCCTGGAAGATAATTACTATTTCTGGATTAACTCTGTAACCAACTGATATTTCTGAAGTTTAAAAATTATTAGTTTTAGATAACACTTATGAGCCTGGATAAAAAGAAGAAAAGATGAAATACAGATGTAAATAATTTATGTAAGCACCTCAGTTCAGGTTTCTGAAATTCCTTACTCCATTAGGATGCTCAGAATTTACAGCAAAGTATGAGCAGAGTCAGTGCACACCCAAATTTGGACAGATCAGAGCTCAGGCAGAAGAGAGTAAAAAACTTATTTGAACCCATGATAATAGGAGTTGGTAATAGGCCAAATGTACTGAGAATGTAAACAAATTATATTCAATTAATGATCCATTAGTGGGCACAATTCTTCACAGCTTCATGTTTAAGGGGTTTGATGTTATAAAACTAACAATTTATGAGTCACTGTGTGAAAAAAATAACACAGCAATTATGCTGAAATGTCACCCATTGCATAATATAAATACTATCAAATGCCAATAACTCATCTATAAATATCCCTTTCTTAGCTGCAGGGGGAATTTGTTGAACTTCCCATGCAGTTACTTCAGTTTGTTTAGACAATTTTTTTTTCATCCTAATAGGACCATATAAGAAAACATTAGTGAAGGTCTGTAATGGAAATGACAGCATTTCTTATTAATTATTAACAGGATTCTAACAGTCAAGATTAATTATAAATCATGGCCTAAATTATCAGCCTTCCAAGAATTCCCCCACACAGACATGACAGAGCTGGAGCTGGTCAAAGGAACTTCAGGAGAACTTTGTCCCATCAAAGCTCCCCATTCTAAAAAGTTGAGGTGTACTTTAGGCTCTTAGGTGATTTCAGGATAATTTTAGTTTAGACTACATTTAGGAAGTGAAAGTGAGGCAATGTGATATCCTTTACACAGAAATATTTTAATATTGCCTCTCCTATTTGAGACTCCCCTTTTAGAATAAGTTCCACTTTGATATTTTTCAATGCCATGTAGATCAAAAAGGAAACTTAAATTAGAAAAAAAAAGATTATTTGGACTGAACGATTCTGAAGAAAAAAAAAATCCCTTTGGAAAATCAAGAAAAGTGTTGCAAGACAACTGGGTTTAGACTGGAAGAATGCATTTAGCATGCACAAATTCTTCCATCAATTCAATTCCTATGCCCCCAAAGAAATCACCCATCCATGAAGGGAAGGTTCCCCATCCCAAGGGAAAGTTTTGGGGGCAGCCATGCTGCAACCCACCTCCTATCACTGCAGAGATTATTGGGTTTCTCTGGAGGCTCTCTGCTCAATTTCAATAAATCCAGTGCTAAGTGGCCAAAGCCACTTGTGCTACATTAAATTAGCTCTGCATTACAGTGGGACTCTTATGGCTGTGATGCCATAAAATTAATTTTAAAAGAGTTCATTGGTCTTGGTGCAGCCACACTGGAGTGAATTGAGGGGACACTCAGAAAAATTAAAAATTTCCATTGAATGTTGAGTACAGTTAGTGCATTGTGTTTTTAAGCTATTTTTCCATTTCTGCAGATTTTTGTAAATATACACCACTCAGATACACAAACATTTGAAGCTGAACAAGAGACTTTTCACAAATCCTTAAGAATGGTTTGACGTGCCCTTTTTTCTTTTATTTATCTTCCAAGAGTTATTTCAAATTATCTCTTTACTGGCTTGCGGCTCTCCTCCTACAGTAAGCTATCCCGTTTGAATTTATGAAGTGCAGAAGAGAAAAGAAAGAGAATGAGAATTTTATAAGGGTTATTCTAACTCTGTTGCACATAATTCCTTAAATGCTCCACTTCAGACCTGAAAAAAACAACACAATTATCTTCCTTTTGTCTCCTCAGCATGCATGTATATCAGATTTTATTTCAAAGAAGACATATACTTGAGATTCATGCATATAAGTACAGAGTTCCTATGAATTATATGAGAAACTTCTTTGCATTGTCAGTGTGGTTTTCAAACACAGCAGGAATTGTTTTCTGGAGATTCCCTGGAAGAGCTGAGCGCAGTTTGATTGAGAAATCTGTGCCACATGTCTAAAATTGATATTGTCCTGTCCCAGGAGTAGCCTCACTCCACTCACAATTGAGAGTTAAATCTGAACTATTCAGATGAGAAGGACCTAACACAATGATGCCTTTTCTTCCTTTTCTGTGTATACTTCAAAGGCAAAACAAATGAAAAAGATCGTTCAATTCCTTTTTCTAAGTATCTCCAATCTTGGCAATTCAGAGCATGATGAGTTTCCTAAAGTAAAAGTTTAGGGTACTTTTAATTTTTTAAAATATGTTGGTGGGAATGCTGCATGTCTATAATATAAATAACCTCTATTTTTAGATGCTTACATGGAAAAAATATTTCAACTTTTTCTCTCAAACTTGAACAGGATTATTTTAACAACACTGAAAAGTTTTCCATTTATAAATAGCAAATTATTTTAAAATTACCCTTTTCTATGGACATTTCTTAGTTCAGTTAAAACGCAAAGTGAAAAGATTTTGCTAGAAACTCAGAAGTATCATATTCAAGTATTGTCATATTCAAATTAAGTAAATAGAGGGTGGCATAAATTGCAGAGATAAAGTGAATAAGTAGTTTTCCGCCTCATTTTCTAAGATACAGCACTTCCAAAGAGATGGTGTTTCTCACAGCTGTGATTCAGAAGTCTGATTTGTGTTAAGTTACCCAACCTTTTTTGTTCTTAACATGTGGTTTTATGCAGGTGTAATTGACAGACTGGAGAATGTTGGATTTGATGCCTCAAAATGGAAAATGCAGGAATTTACTTGAACAACTATTGTACATAATAAGAAATAAACTATTTTTTTAAAAAGATTTCATTAAATAATCCAGCAGCAGGCCCATCAGTTTTCCCTATTTTCTTGTCACTTATTCTTTGGCACCTTTTAAAATAAACCTGCAAACATATTTTTGCCAAACTCCTTCCCTACAAATTCCTCAGCAAACAGAGCATAATTCTCAATATTCCAACCTGTTTCTTTTAGACTTATCATTAATTTGGTCATAAGCATTAAAAGTGAGCAACAATTTGGAGCCAAAATATAATCCCTGTTCCAGCCTGCAATGATTTGATATTTACAATTCTTTTAAAATCTTGAACTTATTTTATTATTATTATTATTTTTATTAGAATTATCATTATAAATGAATTATTATTATTATTGTTATTGTTGTTGTTGTTGTTGTTACCCTATTCAAAGACATGCCTCCCTTTAAAAAGAACTTAATTATTCTGGATCTACATTTTGATGGGTTTCTTGACTCTACACTCACACAGCCTTTTCATCTCTCTCTGGAGCCCAATTCTCAATCACAAAAGGCTAAATATTACCTTGTTTATTTTTAATGGATGGAGAAAACCCTCAGATTTTCCAGGCAGTGTGACTAGTACACATATTTAAGATGTCTCCTGGTGGCTACAGTCATGATTCAATAGTAATAGTGACAAAAAAGCACTTCAGACAGTTCCACTTCCAAGACTTGAAAGTTGTTGGATGTCTCACAACACATATTTACTTTCAAAATACTTCCTCTGAAGCTTTAACCTGTATCCTCCTGTGGTGAAGAGATTAAACATTGCCTTCAAAGGGAAACAGGAGTCTTCAGTTAAACAAAACAAAGTGTAAATGAAAAGCACTTTGCAAGGCTAAAAAAATATGATTAAAAAATATTTTTAAACAAATACTTTTGATGTTATTTCTTGTCTTCCTCAGATAAGAAAGTTTTATTTGTGTCTGTTATAAACCTGTTTCTTTGGTTCGGTGTAGCACATTACATTTTGGGATTAGGATATGGCCTTTTTTTCTTTATTTAAGAAGTGGATGGTACAGCGATAAAATAAAACAAATCATTTCCTTATTTTTGCTGTAGGGCATTACCAGTGTAACCTTACACTTCTGTTAAATGGTCCCTTAAGCACTCTTTCACAGATTCTCTTTATAAAAATGAAGGTACTTTAATCAGCCATTGCTACATATTTGCCACTCTTTCTTCAAGACAGAGATGTAGAATTCTTTGCACTAGGATTTCTAAAATTCTTGGGAACCAAAAGCAAAAATATTTCACTTTTGTGCTGCTTATTGCCATTTTTACGCTGTTTGTCAATACCCACTTGGCTTCTTAATTTTGCTTTAAGTACCCACCATGTACATCAGTTATTCAGCAGCAGAAACTATTAACTGTGATTGTTCTATTTTTCCAGCCTTTAAAACAATAGGCCAAACACAGTAGTTAGCATGAAGCCATTAAAAAAAAAGAAGAAAAATAAATAAAATAGGTTTTCTAAAGGAAGTTTTCAGTGGTTGGAACGTCTGAGTGGTTAAAATTGTAGAGATAATTCTACTTCACAAGATCACAGTCAAAAACAAAATGAACAGGACTGATGGATCAAAGCAAGAGATCAAATATCTCTCATTGGGTCTGATTTTTTTTTTTTTTCAAATCTCATAAATTATGAAGTGGGCAAAATCAGAGGATTAAATTAATTCCCAAATGATATCAAATGATACCACAGAAGACGCAGAATTTCATTTGGACTCATTATGTTGAACCTTTGCTACTTCTGATCCCCTTGAGCTGTCAATATCATCAAGCATTTTATTCACTTTCTTTTAAAATTCTTTTCTCATATCTCTAAAAAAACCAAAACCTTCAATTAACCAAAGAAACCCAGCCACAAAAAAAAAAAAATGAAACAAAACCAGAAAATATCCTAATGGATAAACCAAAGCAATTAAGCAAACTAAAAGCCTTGCAATAAACAAAAGTTTAGATATGAAACTGATATTATGGATTTACTGAACCAAAATTATATAATATTATCTATAAGATATACGCCCCCAATATTTTCCAATAACAAGAATGAAATAAAAGTAAAATAAACCTTTTCTTGTTTAACTCTGGTTGTTAAATTTCACGTTAGTCTGCATTCTTTCAAGTTTTGCTTAACTATTAAATATATCAAACCTAAGTAGTTAAATTTTGATCCTTATTTGACTCAGAATCTCTCACTTCTCAAAAAAAATTTGGAATTATGTGGTATCTTTAAATAAGCATTTATGAATAGAGATGCATTTTGGGGGGAAAATTCCCATTTCATTTCTGTAAGAAATGTGATACACCTTATCAAATCTCAGATTTTATTTTTTTTACCACATCTTAGACTTTTACTATTTAACTGTAAAAATGTTTTCCATATCAGGACACAGGTGGAGCTACAACATCTGATGGCAGCACTCAGCCAACCATACAGCGAATGCTTTCAGAGCAAATAAAAAAAGTAATAATGTTCTGTGTCCTTTAATCATCCTCCTCAAGTGTTGAGCCATTGTTGAACTGATGGAAGTGAATGGGATAAATACATTTCAAACAAGAATAAACACATTCATGGAAACCACTTTCATCGTTTTTAAATATGGTCCAGATGAAATATTGTTCTTGGGAAGCCCTTAAACAATGTATGATTGACAAAGAACAGAATCTTTTTATCCCATTTCATTCTTTTCTTTCTCTGAGATGGAAATAGCCTCTGATGAAAATACGTCCTGAAGGCAAATCGTGCATTTCATCAACCAGATATTTCCTCTTAATTTTTTTTTTTTTTTTTTTTTGGATCCTTTTTTCTCATATTTTATCCACAAGACTGGGAGAGGGAGACAAGAGGGGCAGTAAAGGCTGAGCACTACAACCCACCCCTCTAAGTAAAGAAAAAACAGAAATATGGAGAAAAGTGCTTCTTACATATAGAGACATTAATAAGAGCAAGCAGAAGGCTATTTCACTCCTCTCCAAATAAATTTTTGGTTGGTTGTTTTTTTTTGTTTTGTTTTGTTTTAATCTCCTCTAGATCTAAGTTTTTTTTTATTTATGTAGGGTGTTTTTTCCATGGATTTCTATGTCTTATGTCCCCCTTCCCAATCCCCCCTTAAAGCAAGAACAAAAGACATATTTTCAGGAAGCCTTGGCAATAGCATTCATAAATAATAGTATAAGGAGAAAAAGGAATACACCTCAGTAAAATTATTTTCAGTATTTAATACATAACATTTTTATTTCTGCCAAATCTCAAATTGTGCTACATTACAGAAAATAGCTGAAATCAGAGGCGTTGCCAAAGGAGAATGTAAACTTCATTACTACATCTTCAAAATATTGAAGTATTGAAAAAAAAAGAAACAAAATTAACACTAATTGAAATAATATGGCAGTCATTATTCTTTTGGATATATTCTTTCTCTTTCAGTTGACTTGGAAGAATCTCATCATCCAAAATATATTAAAAAATAAAAAAAATTATCCAAGTCACTTAAGAAATTTTTCTACAAACTGGAATATTTTTTATTGGTTGCCTTTGGACTTAGGGGTAGAATTTTTCCAATACAGGGTGAACCGGGAAATCTAATTGTAAATGTAAAATTTAATGAGTCTAATCTTGTTATTTTATGCCGTTCCATACCATTATAACCTAAAATGACTTCCAGAAACTGTGTATAGATTTCCTACTCAAGAGTTTTTACTTCTTGCCCAGGTTTCCTCAAATTCAAACGGGTCTGTATCAAAGGAAGTATTAGCACACATTATGTAACTTCATTGTTTTTAACTTCTATATTTAGTCCTTTTAACACACAGTAATATGGAAGATTTTCAGTTGCCATTTTTTGGTTTAATTAGACTTAATTTAAAGTAGCACAGGAGTGACATTTGCCATTCTATGACAATTTAATGTTCTGCAACACATGAGCCAGTCCTTGACAGACTAATTAAATGGCTCCATTTTGCAAAGTCCATCCTCACTCTGAGAATATTTTTACTTCAAGTAAAAAATATTTTAAAAATATATAAAAAATATTCTCTTCAAGTTTCTCAAAACAAATAATACATATTTATAGAGTTTGAATATTTACAATTATTTTACTTGACTAAACATGCTGGTATTCATAATTTTACACATAAATTATGATTATTTCTTTATCTGATTTTGTGGTTTCTATTTAATTAACGAGAGATCTGTGCCCTGCTTTCAACACAAAACTGTAACAAACATTCTCATTATTTACAGACCTTTACCTGACACAAGCTGCACAACTGAACAACCCATTTTGCAAGTATTGAACATTTTCTATAGGTCAAGTTGTATTTATTTTGTATTTTCATGGTAATGGATTTAGAATCCTGAAACATGAGTGTCTTGCATGCTATATTGACAATTATTATTATTAAAAGTTATAAGCCAAATGAATTGATAATATCTTGGGTCATCTTATGGGTATATTTCAACATGTGCAACTGGTTTTTACTTACATTCTTGCATTTGTTTGTACATTCACAGTTGCTCATTTTTTTTTTTAATTAACTATATATTTTGAATAATGTCCTTCTCTTTACTTTTAAGGAAAATTCAAAAAACATTTCAAGACTTGTGTTTATGTGTAATGCACACCTGCATGTGTCATGAGGTGATTCCATCCTTTGAGAGACATCATCACTGGTAATAATTTAACATTCTATTTTGTCTTCATACATAATGACAATATTTTTGTATATCTCTTCTTTCACATATAATGCCAAGACCATATGCCAATCTCATTTCTCCTGCCTGCCAGAAATGTAATAATGTACTTGAAAAAGATAAAATACCAGAACTAGTGTCCAAGTTTATTCTAATCAAGTTAATGGTTCTTTATAAAAGACAATAATGACAGATTCATGTACTAGAAGGAAACTCTAAATAACCTCAGAAAGTTATTTTACAAATTAAAACATTCATCTCTCAAAACAAAGAGGATGAGAAATCATTCACAGGAGATGTCCTTTCAAGAATCAAGGACTAGATCTCAGTAAATCTTTGAGGTTTGCAATCATTCAAAAATGTGAGAATTACTTTTTTAGACTTCATAGTATATACCATGAAGACTTATGCGTAAACTTGCATGTAAATGCCTTCAAGTTTTGTGGATGAGAGTATTTAGATCTTTAACTACAACTGCAAATTTCTTCTAATTACCTGATATTTGGCATACAAAAATAAAAGTTGGGCAGTAAAAATATACTTAAGATGTGCCTTAAATTCACAAGAGAATTTCACAAAATGTTAGAGAAGGTCTGCCCATCACCTTTTTTTAAAATTTATTTGTTTACTGAAATTCCTAATAATATGACAATAAATACAGTTTCTATGAACAGGGAAGAAATGTCATGTCATAAATTGAAGGCTTCAAGATTCTTGGTATGCTGAGTGATGCTAGGAATTATTCTGTTTTTATTTCTCACCATCTCAAGGCAATGGTGGCTTGGGACCTGTTTTCCAAAGTTATTCTGGTTATTCTCCTAAATGAAGGGAGTATTTGGCATGGTGGATGTGGAGCCAGTGCTGAACAGGCCAGTACTTTGTCACACATGTATCATCTCAAATCTTGTCACAAACTCATGTGATCAAATCCATGAGAATTTGAAAGCAGAGGCACAGTTTGTCTCTGGTTTTGGTATTGTATTTTACCTTTCTTCAGGGAGAACTCTGGTCCATTCTCCGGTTAGAGTTTTGGTAGTTCAATAGTAAGAGATTATGTGGGTTAAGTTTGTATACAGACAAAGTTAAAATGTGGGGGCTTTGTTGACATTTAGCCAGGCTAGGTGGTTTTATCTACTTATTTCAGTTATCTGGTTTGGAATAAGTTGTCAAAGAGAATAAAATTGAATCCCCAAAAGCTAACTTTTCCTCTGTTACATCCTTGTCCATAAAGTGTTCATAGTTTATTCACCAGATTTATGCCTAAAATCAGCAAAACATGAAAGCTGGATGTGTTATTCTAATATTTTTTACGTTCTGGGGCAATGGGTTCAGCATTACTTTGTAAGATTTGGTTCTGATCCTTACTCTGCCCTGACAATTCCCACTTCTGTGATGCTTATTTGACTCCTTGGCTGTACCAATGTTGTCCTGCAACAGAGGACAAACACTTTTGTGCATTATTGCTTATTCCCCTCTGTGAATATGTTACATTTAAATTTACAATATTTTATAGGATTTGAATAGTCAGACACAAACCCATCCAGGCCTTGCCAAGAGATATTTTCAGCTTTTCCTCCACTCTCAATTCCCTGCTAGGTGTATGTGACTGGAATTTAGCCAAAGCAGGATTTATGTTGCAAATACCAGGGGTGATTTAGGAATGATGACCCCATTATTCTGTTATCAGTGATGGGCTCTACAGTCATATAAATCTCCCCACAAGAGCAACAGAAGACATAATGGGAAGATGGCTGTCCTAACTATTATGCCATTAAAATATAGAAGGAGAGGATGCCTAGTGAAGAGGTGTTTTCTTTTGTGGAGTTATCATGAATCAAATTCATCTTTTACAGATTAAAAAAAAAAAAAAAAAAAAAAAAAAAAAACTCATACCAACCAAATCATTTCCCTAGCTCAATAGGACTAGAATTTTAATAATGAAATTATCTTACAGCTCTCTCCTGGCAGTTGTACCATGGAAATAAGTTACATAGATGTTAAAAAAATCTTCCTGGGTGGGATATTTGGTGAGGAAGTCCAAGAGAACTTGTACTATCAAAGGGTGCAGCGAACTTTTCATTTTGAGGAATGAGAATAACTTTATTATCTAGCACAAAAATTGACCAAAAAGATTTTTGGCACTTCTGTCATGTATCAAGAGCTGCAACGGTGATTTTTTTATTGTTAGAATGTAAAAATTGTTTACTAGTGTGTGCCTGCAAATTTTCTCAAAGTTCACTTGCCCCTTCTGCCATAGGGGAAAAAAATCTGTGTAGGTCTCTTTCATCCTTTTCCCTTTTGTCTTTTCTTTACATCAGGAAAAAAATTAATTCAGTAACAGAATTTGCCTGCCTCTCCTTTCAGTGCTGCTCTAATACATCAACAGCAGAGATTTCACATGCACAGCCTGGTAATTTTCAGCTTTCTGGCACTGTGAAAATAAGACAGCTCTATACCCTGCTGCTGATTTATACAGCAAACACTACACATTCCCTCAAAACAGATTAAAGGGTCTGCAAGCCTCTTTGATGGGCAAGTTCAAAAGAAAAATAGGCTTAGTATATCTTCTTCACCTGATAGACTTGTATACTTACTCGGGCTAAATGGTTTAAATATGCTGATTTGTCAGAAGCTTTAAAGTTGAAAAGAAGCCATGTTCAGCCACATTATGAGACTATAAACAGGGTTTATATATAGGATATTCCAACATGTTAGGCAGCTGTGAACTCATGAATCATCTCTGGTGCTATACAACTAATTAGCAGCCAGCAGGAGTGAGGTTTTTTGCAAACCAGGAAGGTCCTTGTGTCATTTCTCAAGCAAATACACAAGTAGAATTTATAAATCTTTTAGGTCTATTTAGATAACATTGAACTGTGCATAAACCAGAGGCTTGCCTGTTTCTTACCTTCTCCTGCTTTCAGCACTCTTTGAGGTGAATGCCCTGAGCAAAAAATTTAAAAGCTTATTTGATTTATTTTGTTGTTATTAAACGTGATGTTACGCAATTTGTTTAAGCAGCAGTTAAATGAATATGGAAGGTATCTGCAAGTTATCACAAAACACTTAAAAACTCTGTCACCACCTCTACTAGTTTATAAATTAATGTCATTTTCAGTACTCCCAGATTATGGTCATTTTGACATTTCCTATCCAGATGATCATAAATTCTGTTTCCAAAGTGCAGTCCTTATGACTCCATTAAAATGCAGATGTGTCAGGTGGATAGTTATGATAATAAACAACAGAGAACCACAGAATTATTTAGGTTGGAAGGAACCTTAAAGATCACCTAAAGGTTCCCTACTGGCAGAGACAGCACCTTTCCCAGGTGAAAACGCCGCATATTTTGGCACATCATCAAATAATAGAGGATGCGATATGTTACATTTTAAATGTTTGATTTAATCTTGTGCCACTGTTCTGACTTATTTCAAGGAAACAAAAAAGAATGAATAGTGGGACAGGTGAGATCAAGAAGAAACCTTTGAGATTTTAAAAGCACATGATCTATTAAATTATTATTTATTATATTAAATAATTTTGAGCTGGATATTTTCAAATTATTGCACTTTCATGGCTCTCTAGTTTTAATTTCAAGTCTTTGTGAGAAAAGAAATACAATAGCAGAGGTACAATCTTGCAATTTTGATGTATTTTACCCGAACACAAAGCTCTTTAGCAATTTAAATAAATTACTAAGACACTTTCCTGCTGTCCCAATTAATATATTGGGTCAAGTGGTGGACAGAGAGGAGAATGAGCTGAGTATTTCAGTGGAACTCCTTCCGACGACCAATAAAACCCGGAGAAATATTTAATATTTAATATTTAATATTAAATATTTAATATTTAATATTTTTTCCTGCAGCTTGGCTTTAGGAATGGAGTTTCCCAGTCTCATGTGCATGGGAACATCCTGTCATCTGTAGCTCTTTCACCCCACCTAAAATCTGGAACTAAAACACCTGAGAGACACAAAAAGAGGCTTGTCCTGCCAATAGGGTGGTGCAGGAATGCCTAAAATTCTTTGGGTTCTTCAGGGTCCTCTTGTTAACCCTTAAAAGTTTCAGCTCCTGGGTCGTTCCCAGGTTGAACAGGTGAGAGCAGTTGACATTCATGCTTGGAAACACGGTTAGAAAAATTATATTTAGATCATGGCTGCACACCCTATCAGAACAAATCGACCCAAAGGCCACAGGTTTACCCAGGAAGTCAGAAAACAATTTGTGTAAGGCTTTAACGGAAGGATAAATTTTGTTTCCAGAAGAAAACTGTTGGAAAAAAAAAACTCACATAACTGGTATGCCAATTTGTGTAAGGCATGGTCCTAATTAATGAGGACTTTGCTGTGGGACTTCAGCTCAGCTGGAATGAGAGGTTTTTTTCATGAAAATCAAATGCAAGAATAATGATTCAACGCTGAAAAATGAAGTATGGGGTTTGCCAGCGGGACAGCAGGATATGTAATGGTATAGTGCTCTGAAAAAATAAACCTACTCTAGCCCTCTTCTTAGTAAGGATCAATAAATTCATGCTTGCTTTATATATGCTGTAGGAATTAATATCTTGCAAAAAACACTGGACTTCTTGACTCCATTCTATTAGTAGCCACTTATTCATTATGAGCAATTAATTTTGCTATGGAAATAAGTCATCAAAAAAAAACCTGAGCAGAGAAATTAATTTCTTTCATATTTTTTCTTTTCCATGGCTTTGGATATGGAAAGAGTTTACACCTGTTGTATATTTGATAATGATTTTGTGACACTTCTCTACATAATGCCTGCGGATAAATATCAATATTCAGTGAAATCAGGGAAGAAACATGCAATAAAATAAAAGATTTTTTTAAAAATCCTTTTAAAAATAACAGTTTAATCGGGGAATAAGGACTGTGGAAAGGTCATGATATGGAACTCTATTAAAACTTTCAAGGCACTCTTTTGAGAGTCAACAGCTGTGAAATGCAAGATATAAATCCATATAATCCACATATCAGCACATTACAGCAACATTATTGTAAAAAGGGAATAAACAAGGCTCAGGAGCCTGTTTAAAATTACAAAGCATCAATTGGAACATAAGGGTGGTCTAAATATTCTTTCTTTTCCTTCACCACACAGTACAGAGAACGAAGTAATGAAATGAGATATATGGTACTGAACATAAAAACTGAGACATGACTTCCCTCCAAATGTAATTTATCACACAGCCACCGTAAGAACAAATCTATGTATCATGAGAGATAAATATAAGAACAGCAACAATAAAACGAGTCTTAGATCCCAATTTATTTCTGGCTTGCAGTTAAGGTTTATGAAATAGAGTTCCAGGCTTTCTTTTGTAAATTGTGGAGAAATGTTACTAAGGCACTGAAATTGTACAAGGGTTGGGGAATAGACTGAAATCCACACATGGGATCACATTTCCATTCAAAGTTTGAACATTCAGACACCAGGTACCTCATCTTCCCAGAAATATTACCTGCTTTCCTCCTTTGAAATGGTCTCAAAGGTTTTTGCTACAACCACTGCAGCTCCCAAAACCATTTGGTGATTTACTTGGTCCTGCACAGTTTCTGACATGTGACGCAAGGGCAGGACATCAAGACTTTTGCTATGTGAAAGTTCTCCAAGGGATTTGGCTGCAGAACAGGGAAAAAGTTAAAAAAAGGCACTTCACAACAGAAGATACAAAGAGAATAAAGAGAATTTGTATGCTAAAAGTCCCTTTTGTATGGGAAAACCTCCTTGTCTTTCAGAAGTATTAACAGATGCTGGGTGAAGACCTAAATCTGCTCCTATTCAGAGGAAAATTCAGTAAGGAAATTTTTCCAGAAGGGCATCCTGGAAATGCCTGACTGCACCTTGAGGTGGCCTCCAGGTCCTGTCTGAGCACCTGGAAACCACTGAGCACTGGGAAATTGTCTGCACTGATCCTTCTTCCAGGGCCATCCCCTGATGCCAATGACCAGAGCATCTCCATTAGCCCAATCCCTCAGGCAAACAGGAAATTACTTTCTCCTTTTTTTTTTTATTTTTTTTTTCCTTCTTCTTCATATATTCCTTTTTCTATCAGTTTTTGCCACTCCTGTATCATCAAATTATTTTTAACACATCATTTTCGTACCCAAATTGAAAAGCAAATATGCATTATATTGCTATGCCTTAACTCGAATGCAATCTGAAATATTGAGATTTCTGCTGGTAATAAAACCTTGTGGAAATCTTATAATAAAACCTTAAGAAAATTGTACAGGGAAACTGTTTGTTCTAGTGATTCTCAGACCTCTGTAATTCTGCTACATTAAGATAAATATCCATCTAAATGTCACTTCTGAATGGTTTAAAATCATTCCCATCCATCATTTCTTGTATACTTACAGCAATTTCAAGTGAGTGTTTTCATGGCAAACACTTTCTTGTATCATAAAAAATGCCCACATTTCTGAGTATTATATGATATTGTAAAATAAAACTTGCTGCTATGTTATGGACTGCTTAAAAAATTCTTTTTGCTATCTGCAAGGAAACACTTTCCCTTAAAACACCATTTTTTTATAATATTTGTCTCTTTGCATTTTAATTTTTTCACTGATTCTTACCAGGTCATGAATATAAATTACAGTGAACCAACAATAGTGAAGCCACAGATTCATGTGCTTCATGCTTTTTTTTTTTTTTTTATGCAAAAGACAATATTAAAGTTAAGTTTGATTGTTAAACAATGCTGGGTTTTTATTGCACTGAAAGCACAAGAAAAGAGAAAACTCAGGGCCTTCTGAGAATTCTGGTTTTTGGGTTCAGGTACAGATTTATCTGTTATTGGTGAAGAACAGAATATATAGGGTTTTTCCTTTCTTTAGCACAAGAATGAGGCATTTATTCACACCTGTTATCATCCCGAAGTCGTTCAAACCATATTCACTTTACAGAGGAAAAATCAGCAGAGTGGAAATGACCGAGTGCAAGTGTGCACAGAGTTTCTTAAAAAACTCATTTTTTCAGGAAAATTTGAAAGGAATTGTGGACTGTAAAATAATCTGAAGATCATAAGATAAAACCTCTGGAATTTATATAAAATTAGCACATTTAACATTGATTTTTTTAATCTCTTTTCCCCAAACTTTTACCAAGGTGCCCACACCCACCCTTAGAGAACAAACACTGCACATTCAGTTTGAAACATCCTGAGAAATATTTCAAATATATATTTTAACAATATTTAATTTCCCACATGTACTTAACAACAGATCATTCTCACCTCAATCCAGACATCTTGGTGAAGGCACCTGTGCCTCATCTAGAGTCAAGATAAAACAAAAGTTTTGCTCACTTGAGGTCTAACTAAGAATATTTTTACTTGTTCTGCCTGGTCCCAAGGGATAATGAGATAAATGTGCAGTTAACTTCACAGGTAAGGAGAGAGTAAAAAATAAGGGAGTTACAACAATGATAGATTCCACCACTTAACCCTCTAATGGCTCTACAGTAAAAAACAGTTTACTTTTCTATTAAGAGACATCCAAGTTGTATATTCTGAAAAGTAAATTAGGAGGGAAAAGCTGAAGGGTCCCTCAGAAAATTCTGACATGAAAATATATTTGGAACAATTTGTTAAAATTTTAACTTTAGCAAACAATCAAATATATAATTTGCTAAAATAATGTATTTTAATATATGTTATAATAATGTTTTTTATATTCATAATATATTATTTTAAATTATTTTTTTAATTGAAATTGAAAAATTTTAAATTGAAATTTTTATTTTATTGTTAATATAATATGCTAACATTAAAAATAAAGAGGTAAAAAGAGACCTTTCCATGGCAGGTGACCATAGTCAAACATGCTCAGAAATATTTAGACACATCTATACCTCTTTACTCGTTTTCCAAACATCAAAAATTGGTAAGTTATGAATAAATCACACATCTGTCTTCCGTCTGTTTTCAGACTTTTGGAAAAAATGAGGACTTTTTGTGTGCAGTATATTAGAAGACTTTTTCAATGGGATCAGGATGCATCGAAGGGTAACCAGTAATGGCTGAAGGGTAAAAAGCCTTTGGAGATGGGCTGGGATGAAGTCAGAAGAAGCTGCTTATAAAATCATAGAATCACAGACTGGTTTGGTTTGGAAGGGACCTCAAAGCCCATCCAGTGCCACCCCTGCCACAGCAGGGACACCTCCCAGTGTCCCAGTGCCCAGCCTGGCCTTGGGCAGTGCCAGGGATGCAGGGGCAGCCCCAGCTGCTCTGGGCACCCTGTGCCAGGGCCTGCCCACCCTCACAGGGAACAATTCCTCATTGCCAAGATCCCAGCCAGCCCTGCCCTCTGGCACTGGCAGCCATTGCCTGGCTGCTGTCCCTGCAGCCCTTGGCAATTGTCTGTGTCCATCTTTGCTGCAGCCCCTTCAGGCCCTGCCAGGCCACCCTGAGCTCAGGCCAAAGCTTCTCCTGCCCAGGTGAGCAATGGCAGCTGTGCCAGCCTTTGCTGCCGGCAGAGCTGCTCCATCCCTCTGCCCGTGCTGGAGCCTCCTCTGGCCTGGCTGCAGCAGCTCCAGCTCCTTGCTGGGCTGGCCCAGGGCTGGGGCAGCTCTGCAGGTGGGCTCTGACTGAGGGGCAGAGGGGCAGAATCCCCCCTGCCCTGCTGCCCACGCTGGGCTGGGCCCAGCACGGGGCTCTGGGCTCTGGCCCCAGCAATGGGCCTTGGGGTCCCAGCTCTGCCCAGCCAAATTCTGTCCTTTCTGATGGGCTCTCACTGCACTTTTGGGTCCTCACCTGATCAACTGCAGATTTTGGATGGGAAGTTCTGGCAAACAGACAAAATAAACAGATCTGCCTTTGGGCAATGTGGTTTTGACCCAAATCTAGATACAGGGTGGCTCTGTGGCATCCCTACACGCTGTTTGCTGCCATGAACTGTGAGGATTTTACATGAATCCAATGTACTAGTACTGGTGGTACCATTAATTAGCATAAATGTCCTGTCACTCCAGTGGCTAGAAATGTAGAAATGTCTTTCTACACTGATAATTGCAAGAAATTATACAGTAATAAGCAATTATGTAAGCAATCTATAATAGTGCACGTTAATTTGTACTCATTGATGCACTTGCCTCATGTATCCACAAAGATTTATTATTGAATCTGAGGTTAACTTATATATTATTTATTACCACTACATTAATTTTAAAAGATAGAAATTGGGAAAAAAATATTTGAAACAGAAGCTTTGCAAAGGTTTTCAAATACTTATATAGGAATAAAACAATTTGAATAGGAAATAATCTCTTAAAAGTTGGGAATATTCAAGTTTGTAAGTCAAGCATTAAGATTTCAGGAATACTCTTCCTCCTCTTCTTACAATGACTGAAATAAATAACCCTAACCTTCTTTAACCTTACAATTATGAAGATTTAGTGGTTTATATTTCACTAAGTCCTTATTACTTATCTCCCATATAATCATTTTATTTCCCAGAACTGCCCTTCTTGGTTAATAAAGCTGAGGTTATTATCTTTATGATTCTCACATTATTTTAAGCAGTACCTCTACTGTCATTAACTCTTTCATTCACCTGCAGTAAATATATTAAAAAAAAAAAAAACTTTTGTAGATATTTCATAATCTTCTCAGGTTTTATTGAAAATGTCTCAGAGCTTTTCCTATTTAAATTTTAATCTTTAGGTATTAAAAATATGTCATATGCTGAAAAGTTGTGAAACATTGATTTGTGTTTTTCACTTTTTGAATCTGCCAGCTTTTATTTTAAGTGTGTTAAACAGCTGCCAGTCCTATCTAAACTGTTTGATGAGATTACCTAAATGAATGTTATTGCTCAAATGTCTTTCCAGGGTATTCTCAATATCTGTATTTTTGTTGGGGTGAAGGTTGCAGAAGGGAAAACTGCTTTGTATTTTTCTTTACAAGTATCCATTGTCCCCCTTTTTTGATCCCCATGAACCTTTCTATTGAATTTTGCTGAAGTTTAGAGTTCAGAAGAAAACAATTAGGAATTTATTGTCCTTTCACTGAACATTACAGTCCAGGTTATAAATGCAGCAGGTTATCACAGCACCAATGGTGAATTAAAAAATACAGGCAAAGGCTAAATAAACTTGGAAATTATTAACAGATTATTTGAACAGACAAAGAAACCAAGAAAAATGAACCATTTGAAGTATCTTGTTAACTTTTGATTTTTTTGTCCTTTAAGAAAATTTAGGATTCAATTAAAACATCCTAGTGAAGATGGCTTCCAATCCATTCTGTTTCAATAAGTAAAATAACCTTTTCTCACAGGGGAAAAATTAGGAAATTTTTCAAGTGGCTTTTTTTATAAGAACTCTTTTCTTTTCACCACTTCAAGACTAAGAAAGAAAAGTTCATATTCTCTCTAATTACAGCACCTTCATTATTGCACGGTGCAGAGCAGTCATGGCTACATCAAATAGGCAAGCAGGTCCTTGGCTAGAGCAAAATAGATCAGCAAGCACTGAAAACAACTTTTCTTTCAAGTTACAGATGATTTAATGATGCAAAATTTCTTCAAATAAAGTAAAAGAAGGCTTGCATTGATTGTGAATGCTTAAAGCTGGGGTTAAAAGTAAGCCACCAGAAAAGTTTGGATCTGGGAGTCTCAGCAGCCTCCATCCCCATGAATGATGTCCCTAGTGATAGCAAATAACAATATTTTAAGCAGAAAGCTGCAATATTTGACATTGCCTATCTACACAGACATTATTCATGTGGAATAATTCTGCAGGCAATCTGGGAAATGCCACCACACTAAAGGTTAATTAAGCAGTTAGACATGACAAATCATGACACAGTGCAAATCTGTACTTACCTCAGGAAGACAATGAGGCATAAGGTAAAGCAAAATGCCTCTGCTGCACCAGAGCTATTTATTTATAAGAATTAATGCCTATATATTTTTTTTTTTAATTTTGAAAAAAGGCTTTCAATTGTCCACTTGAAGTACATAAATACATAGTAAAGTCGGAGGAGAATTGGAGCAAATATCTCAAGAGGGTTGGAGCACAATTCTGAAATTATACCACCATGGGCTATAGAAGCAACAGGATTTTGGGCAAAAGATATCAGAAATTCAACAACATATCAGAAATGCTTCAGCTGGTGGAATACCTGCTTCAAATGACAAATTTCACTGGTTTTCCTTTCTCTTAAAGCACAGGAGCTACCCTGTGCCCTTACAGCTAAAATCAACTGCAGAAGCATTCACTGGAGTAACACTGGAACAAATCCTGGACCATGTCTCAGAAATATTGTCAGATATTTCTACAGGAGGAAGGAAAAAATCAAACCAGTTTTTCCTGCTTTCAGACTGCAAATGGAATTTTCCAGCACTCAATCGCCTGTGACATAATGATTTGATTTTTTTCTTAATACAGATTTTGATTGCAGCGCTATTCTCCACCTCTAAACAACCTCATATGATGTTTTAATTTTAGTTAAAAGGTACTCAATTACAATCATAATCCACTACCCAACGTTTCATGCTAAGAAAAAAGGATTTGTCAGTCAGAAAGAGCAGGCTAAACCAGAAATCCTGTGGTGAGGCTGGTACAGCAAAACTTAGCCAGATGCAGTTATTTGAAATTATTCTAAATTATTTCAATTTGTTTATAACTAATTTAAATCTCATTTTCAGTGGTAATTGTATTTTATATGATTATACCACAGCAAACTAGTATGTATTAAATAATAGCTGGCTACAAAGTAATTACAAAGGGATTTTAAGATTCCGATTGAATTAAATCTGACTAAATTCTGTGCTGATAATTTAAAATTATTTACATAGGGAAAACCCAAACTTTTAGGTAGTTAAAGGATCTTAGTGACCTCCTGCTCCGAATGAAATATAAAATGGAGTTTAAGTGGGTAATCCTATGAAAATGTCACCTGAATATAGATATAGATAGATAGATAGATAGATAGATAGATAGATAGATAGATAGATAGATAGATATAGATAGCTAGATATTGATATATGTATTTATAGATATATATATAGATTGATATAGATATGTAGATATATAGATATACATATAAAAGCTGTTATGAATTTAAGGAGAGAGAGCACTACATGAGGTAATTTATCTGCATCTTGGGCCTCAACATGAACTTCACTGCTTGAAATCAATAAATACACCCTAAACTTGGTTTATTTCCAAACACAGCTTTGCATAATTACGTTTTCATGGCTGTATCCTCCTCCTCTTCCTCCCAAGGTATTTATGGAAAATGAAAACTAACCAACTAGAAACCTTCTCCCTTCCTTCCACCATTAAGAAATATATACTTACTTTTCAGTGGGGAAAAAACCCAACCCTCATTTGCAGTTAAAAAGAGCAATTCCTCTTTTCATGTCTGCATTTTGTCCCCAGACCAGGTTTTTCAGAGATTTTGCTTGTTTGTGACATAAATATAAAAAACCAGGCCCTTTGGACCAAATCTAGCCTTTTAATTACATCTATGAAGATAATTTTATACTCTAACCAGCATTAACTAGGAGAACAAACATTTCAAGTTGTTAAGAGACAGTTAATAGTTGTTAATAGTTATATAATAATATAATATAATATAATATAATATAATATAATATAATATAATATAATATAATATAATATAATATAATATAATATAATATAATATAATATAATATAATATAATATAATATAATATAATATAATATAATATATAATAGATATACATATATATTATATATATTATATATATAATATAATAATAACAATATAATAATATACATTAGCTAGCTATCACTGGCAAATCAATAGGTAAAAAATCTAATTAGGGACAAGATATTTTTATTTACATAGCAAACATAAAGAACAAATATTAATTGTCTACTTGAGATCATAAAGAACTTGCCCAGGTTGTCTCCTCCATAGCAAGCTGTCCTGAAGTTTTCATTAAAATAAATTAAAATAATAAATATAAATAAATATAAATTTAAATTAAAATTAATTGTAATATAATATATATTTCTAATATAATATAATTTTAATTTAATGTATATTTTAAAATAAAATAATAAATAATTAAAATAATAAATTTTGAAAAATGAAGGGGGGAAAAAATCTGTCCAGGTTCCAGATTTAATGCTACAAAAAAAAATAACATAGGACAGGAAAATATTAAAATGGATAATTTGCAACGAGAATGAGTTCACAGGCGTGACGTCTTGTCGCTTTCATATAATCTGTGACCTTCTTATGGAAAATTGTCTTCTGCTCTGGAACTGGAGTCCGAAATAAACTGCCTTTATATTTAAAATTAAAAATAACTGCTGCTGCACTTCCTTCACTGTGCCCTGGGTACTGGAGAATGTACCAGTGTTGTGTAAATCTAATTTTTCAACATGTTCTGGTCAGAGCAAGATATACCTTTGCTTGTGGAGTTTAATGTTCCTTAACTTCTAGAGTGGCTGGGTCTGGAGCGTTCTCAAAACATAAACACAGCGCAGAAAGGCGTTGCTTTTTTTCTTGGCAATTTTGGGATTTTAGGCAATTTCACCCTCTGGAGTCAAGGAGTTAAAGATGTTTCCAATATTCCCACTAAATGCATGCATTTGAGTTTGATACTGATTTTTCTTCTCCTAAGCAAAAGTAAATGTTACATTTGCTGCTGCTTGATCTGCCAAGAACTGCAAATACTTGTTCAAGACTACATTTTAAGCTCTGCTGCCTGAATGCCCCAAGGTTTTCACCTCATGATCCAGGTCAAATTCAGCCAAAGAGTCCTCAAGGTTTTTTCACAAGATTTCTCACAGAGCACAATGAAGAATTAGAGACCTAGTTGTTTTGTTTTTTTCCTATAAACATAGGGTTATATTGAAAAAAATTGTGTTTTATCTTTCACCTTGAAATAAAGTCATGCTGCAAGTCCAGAAAAAAATAAAATCTGTGCATAGTTAAAATTAATTTGCTTTTCAAGATTTAGCTCTTTTGTGCCTACATTAAAAGAGCAATTCTTGATTTCTATCCAATGCATTTATACAGAGAATCCAATTTAAAAAAAAGCCCCCACATTCAGACCCTATTTTTGATGTGAATTTTATGTCTCTAACTAACATTTACTTTCTGCAAAATGTGTCCAGCTTTTCTCAGACAACTGACAAGAATATTAATGTAGCATTTAAAGCTATTATTCTGTCCCCAGAATCACTGTGATAGCATGTTTGTGGAACCACTGGAAGGAAAAGCTGCCTTAATTACATTATTGTGATGCAATTGCAAAAACAATTACATAATTAGTGATGAATCCATTAAGACTTCAAAAAGTAGACGCAATGGCATTGAGCAACCTGCAGCAGTGAAAAGTGTCCGAGAAAAATAAACTTATTTTTGTGTTTGGAAACTTAGAAACCTCCTGCAACCTCCTGGAGGCATTGGAGCATCTTCCTCCATCTGTGGTGCTTTTAAAAACTTCACTGACTGACCCTTAAAACGTTCTCTAATTGCTTTAATCTGCCTTTTACTCTTCATTAAGGAGGCACAAGCCCAGCCATGGTTAAAGCAATAATATCTACACCATGAAAAGGGAGATTTCAGTGCCCATCTGAGCCTTTTTTGTGAATCCTCATGGTCCTTTAGGGTTACATTTTCTTCAGGATGTTTGATTCATTATGTTTCATAACTCTCTCTGGAGCTCAGTTTTTCTGACACCAGGTTTTATTTCTGGGAAGATTTATGTACCTAAGCTTTGGGTTAGTCACTTAATTTAGGAAAACAAAGGTTTGACTTCAACATTATAAAAATTAATTTATTTATTTGCAAAAAAGCCGGCCAATATGTTTTATGTAACAAAAAACCCCAACAAACAAATGAAAAAAAAACAAAAAAAAATATTTCAAAAAAATTTTTAAATCACACCAAAAAACAGAAAGGTAAAATTAAGAGCCAAATCTAATGAAAACTGAGAGATAAAAGAAATTTTTAAAAATTGCAAATCTAATACACTATCGTTTTGTGGCCAGATTTTCAATCCTGCTTTCTGCACAAAACCTAATTTTTTTTTGTGTTGTCAAAATGACTTCCCAGGTGCTATGGAAATATTATTGCAATCCTTACACATGGTACAACTTTTGGAAAATACTTGGGTTATTTATTGATCCCGCTGTCGTTTTATGTCCTAACAGCTGATAGAAATGACAGTGATATTATAAATTAAATCAATAATCCCAGAGGAGAGGATTACCTAGAACCCACAGTTAATTCCAGCCTTTCTTCTGCCTCGCTGCAACCTAAGAATGTTCTGTGGCAATTTAATCAGCATTTCTTGTGATTAATAAAAAAAAAATTAAAAAAAAAGAGGGCCGAATTAAGAATAAGTGGTTTTAGTATCACTATTTACTTTGCAATCATTACTGAAAAGCAAAAAAACTCCATTACAAAACAGTTGTTAGCATGGAACATAAATGCAGGGAAGATTGAGAAGGAGCATTCTGTTCAATAAAGGAGAAATATGGCCCTGCACTTTAGCATTCCAAGTCCAGTAGTTCTGCTGCCTCTAAAAGGTCAGATCAGTAGAATGATTTATTCAGATTACATTTTAGTTTACTTCTAATTTCTGTTCTTGTTCCTGGTCCTCCAAAGGCTCCATGGGTCAAGACCTGGAGAATAGATAAAAAAGAAAAAATAACTCAAATAACGTAAGCATGGTATGATACTCTATTTTAATCTCGTTAATATCATATTAGACAATGTCAGACATCAATAATGAAGGCATTATATTAAGAAAGCCACTACACGTGAAAATATCATGGTCTGTATTTTATAATCACTTTCCCAGCTGCCATGCAAATGAGCAATTTGTTTAATTTCCTCTTGCTGGTTGAGCAAAACAAAAATGCTCACATAATTCAAAACCCTAACTTTCATTTAGTTCCAGTCTGATTTCCTTTCTTTCTTTTGAGTACGAGCCCAAATATTCCCATTAATCCCACAATATTGTCGTGTGGCAGATGCAACCGCCCAATTCCTCATTTTCTCAAATCTGGAAGAGAAATTCACTCCTTTGAGAGGAGGAAAAACATGTAAAAGGAACTTCACCACCTAAACTATATTTTTTAAGGTAGGTTTGGATACTTAGGACCAGCGTTTTTCTGAGGTCTGCTCAGTTTACCTCCAGCTGTCTTTACTACTGGTGTGCAATTCCACATGCAAATTGCACTTAGAAACAACCCCCTTCAAAGTGCCCAACTCCCACCCAAAAAGCAGACAGAACCTTGTTGGCAGAAGTTTTAACCCACAAAGTTTAATATGCAGCACAGAATTTATCTCAAAATGCAATTATCTGTGACCTGGTGTTGTCAAAAAAATCACTGTGGTGATGTCAGCATGATAGTTTCAAGAGTAGAACTACTCCTTGCATGATAAACCTTGATTCCAGCCCCCAAAAACCTGAAAGTACCCATTTCCTACCACTCAGAAAAGATTTTTAACACTCTAAACGTTAGAAATTACATTTAACAGCAGATACCACAGCACTGTGTGGACTGCACAGGACTGAGCCAGCTCAGTGCTGCTTTGAGTACCACAGACATGTCCTGAGGTTTCAGCGGGATTTCTTTTTAGGTATACAAGTCCTAAAGTCAGGCATTTACTAATAACAGGGCTGTAGCACCTACAAATCTTTTTTAGCAGTAGCAGAACATGGCCAATATTGAATAATTTATACCATACCCACAAACATTTCATTACTCTTCCTTTTCTGTAATTATTCCCCGCTCATGGCCGAGCCACATCAATGGAGCAAACAGCTTTGGAGGGTTGATTTTCTGAGCTGAGCTTTCAGAATTCCTGGGTCAGAGCAGGACAGAACTGAGATTAGAAGGTAAATGTTCTATGCTCCAATAACAGGAAAACTCAAACCCTTTTGCTGACAGGAAGGTTTGTATTCCCCCACACACCCTCTACACCTACACTTCCTCCCTACAAGTTTCATATAATTCACAATTTTATCAACTTAACATTCTTCCCTCTGTATAATTTATACAATTTTATTAAATATTTATTTACTTTTATTATTTATTTATTTTATTTTTACTGGCATTGTTACACATGGGTACCTTCAGCCACCAGCCAGGGAAGAATTTCACCTCATACAGCCATGGAATATTCTCCTAATTTTAGGAAAAAAAGATGGAAAAGCAGAGAAATTAATCACTTGTCTAAATCAGACAGAAAATCTATGAATAGCAGAGAACTGAAGCTGTATTTCTGGAGTTATAAGAACCTCTTTTATATTTATCTAGTGGGCCCACACTGAGGCTTTATATGAGGCTATGAGAAGCTGACACACATTTCCTTGGATGCTGAGCCTAAATCTCCTCTGGAGACCACAAACATCAAAACCTCATTAGCTATGTCCTGCATTTAGAAATACAAAAAAAAATTACAAATTTAAAAATAATAATTAGCAGATTTTGTAAAAGTCAGCTGACAGAAGCATACTGTACAATAATTAAAATTGACTTTATTTCTGCCTTGTCAGGTTTCAAAATTAATTGCCTGTCCAAAGGTGTCTGGCAGACAGCTATTGTGTTACGGAGATCGATTTAAGAATAGCCACTATCTGAAATGGGAGACAGCTTAACATACAGCACTTCAATACATGCCAAAACTAAATTCAGAGAGATTTATGGTTTTATTTTTAAAGCATTACAAAGTTTTCACTGTTGGGTCTCCTAGGAATGATTTCCTGCACTAAGGAGACCCTACAGCCTGGTTGTCTGCACCATGGGATTTATGAGAACACACTGTGGTTCCAACTCACCCGTTCAGGAAAACTTTGAAAATCCCAGTGCCATCTGATTGGTTGCATCAGATGCTTCTCCTCTCTTTCAGTAATAATTTACATTAATGTAAACAATATGTGCAGCATTTTCACAATAATCCTAGGAACAGAGGAATATACAACTGCTCTGAGCTACAGCTCTAGAGGACATCTCAGTTTTACTGGACCATTCTGTTTCCAACTTCTCCAGAGTCCTGAAATATAACAAATTCAGGGCAGGGAGGGAAAGGATGTCAAAGTAGAAAGAGCCTAATGTGTTGTGAGAACAGCAAATTAAATAGAAATTCAAGGGTGTAAGTGCTGCTCTTGATCTAAGATCTCTGTGACTGGGAAGGTGAACAAAACACGTACAGAATAGAAAACTGGTGTGAATTTAAAAACTGGTGTGAATTTATATAGGGAAAACTTGCTTAACAAGCTTGATGAACATCACTGAAGAATAATGAGAGCTGACAGAAGTCACACTGAGGAGTTTACTTAAATTTCAGGAAGGCTCCCCTAAAAGAGTGTTACATGTGGTTAACAAGTGCTGGGTGGCTTGTGACATGCAAAAGGGGTAGAGAGGAAAAAATAAAACCAGAAATATAAAAGGAAAAAAAGGAGAAAGGAAAATATATTAAAATCAGATTAATTCTGTTATTCAGTGACAGAAGTGATCACCTCTGAGGCACACTAAATGAAGGGACACTAAGGGACTCCAGTTTGCATCTTTTTCCAAAAGGTGTGACTGTGCAAGAGCATGTAACATGTTTCTTCTAAAGCACAAGTCCCCAGACAGCTCAAAAAAATTTCAGATAATTAGCAAAGGTAAAAATACTTCTGCAAAAATCAGTTTTTCTCTTTAGGATAATTTTCCAGTTGATCCAATGTTTCCTCTTTCACAGAGGAGCTGTTTAATATTTACCATTATATGTTTCTCAGGTGCAGCACTGTCATTTTCTTTATGTCAGCATAAATGACAGCACTTTATTTTCTATAAAATAAAGCAATTCTGAAATATAAAATTCTAAATCTGAATAGAAATTCTAAATTAATTCCATAATATAAACATCAGCACTTTATTTTCTACAAATCCATTTCCACACCCAACTGTTTCTGAAGAGTTCAGGTTTTAGTTTCATTCTCCTGGTCAAGTCACTTCTCCCTAAATTTTTTTGAAGTGATCACAGTATTCTGTCCAAAATACAGTATAATGTTGCAATGTGGTATTATGATAAAATATTTTGGGGAAAAAAGACTCCCCATTTTGGTTGCACTGGTCTCTGAATTCAGTTCATAAAATTCTGAGGGCCCTTTCTCAATGTAGAAGCTATATATATGTAAATCACTTTAATCATTTTTGCAACAACATGAGCATCCCACAATGCTCATAAAACATGTTTCACAATTATTTGGGTGTTATTTTCAACTTTCTTCAGCAAAAGACTTTCCTAGCATAACTTCAGGGTCAGAGCCCATCAAGCAAACATGATGCAAGTACCTGATAAATTTCACCATAACATTTGCAAGACGTTTTTCATCCATATTCAAGTCTGAAATTGTTTTCATTTTCCAAGTGTTTATTCATCTCATAGCATCGCACATAGATTCATTGTCTTCCCTCAATTTCCTGGAAGAAACTCATATTTTAACAGCATTAATTCTAGAAAACTTCATTTGTAAAAACCGTACACTCATGTTAAGACAAATGGCCTAGAGCTTGAATCTCCATTTCAAATGCAAATACAAATGTGGTTTGTTTTTTTTTTGAAGACCAGTGGTTTCCACCAGATTCTTTATGTTTCTTTATCTACAAAGCTGATAAAAAAAAAAAAGAAGAAGAAATAATAAATTTCAAAACCAGAGCTTTGGTACTGACGGAAGTCATCAGCCTCATTAAAAAATGCAGACACATGTCCTGCGCTCTGCTTTGCTATTTTCCTGCATAACCTAACATCTGAGAGAGTAAGACAAATTTAAATTGCTCATGTATCAAAGTAAGCATTAAGTACAAAACTTGCATACCGGAATAGCTTGCCTCATAAATGTAGCACTGAATGCAAATATGGCATGCATATGTGATTACCAATTTTAGGGTTTCAGCTGGGCCCTCCTCGGGTTTAATGAATTGTTCCTTAGAAATCTACAACAAAAAGGCTTTTAGATGGAATATAGGAAATTGGGACTAGGATCTTGGTGGGAAAGAGTTACAGAGCCACTGACTGGATAGGGCTGGAAGGGACCTTAAATATCATCTCCCCCTGCCAAGGATTGATTCTGTTTCTGAGAAATATTCACACATGTCAGAGAAAAGAGAGGAAGTTGTTACTAACACAAACACTGCAGGGCAAGTAACATTATTTACAGCTGTTTACTGAATCTTTCTGAATAATGCCAAAACAATATCTGCAGTCCTGAAGACTAAACAGAGTATGAAATATAATATTTAACAGCAAATTCAATGAACTATTGGCAATTTGATTAAGGAAATAACATTGCTGTAAGTCAAAAAGGAAATCCATTACTGTAAGAAAGCATCTGACTCATATGCAGCAGCGAAGTTTGATACACTGGTTTGTTTTTTTTTTCTTTTAAGATCTGCAGGTCTGTAATCAAATTACACTATAAAATCACCAATATAACTATATTGAGTTTCTGTGGCCAGGTTTTGTTATTGAGGGGGCTACATGGATGGCTCCTGTGAGAAGCTGCTGGAGGCTTCCCCCACACCCAGCAGAGCCAACCCACCACGGCAACAGATCAGAAATTGTGGCTGATTGATCAGAATGATTTATCAGAATTTATATATTCACGATGTGAATCTTCCCCTGATAGATAAGCAAGGGCAGGCAGCACTCTTCCCTTATATGGGAATTTTCCAGGAGCCACATGCATGGTAATTAATCACCAGAGTGCCCCAGTTTGTGTTTGTGTTATCCCATTGATTGAGCAGACAAGGATAAATTGGATATCAACAAACTGGAAGGGCACCATTGGTATCAGAACCACAGTATCCAATATGTGATTATTAGTACTCAGTGAAAAAAAAAAAAAAAAAAAACAACCCACACTTGTCTGATAAGATGTACAGGATCTGAAGCTCTGCTCAGCACTGGATGAAATGCCTTGCCTGCAGCACAAATTTTTTCACTCATTTTCCATGTTTACGACCTCCTATGCAAGGCTTCATTTGCCATTCCACCAAGTTTTTCTCATGGTGAAAACAAAATTTTTCAAATCATAACTTTGACACCAGTAGACTCGAATATCAGCCCACAGAAAATAAATCAGATTCATTATTTTTTACCTAAATAATAAAGTGCAATACCTAAAAAGCACAAAAATTAATTGCTACAATAGGCTGTTCTGCAGTAGTTGTCAGCTCAGACCTGTGGCCATTTCGCTACTTACACACAACTAATGAAAAAGTGAGCACTGACTCTCTGTACATTAATTCTCCAACTAAATATGGGCTGCTAACAGCTTTGGCTTACTTATTTTAGACAGGTTTTTACCCCCACATTTTGCTAATCCTCTTTTAGTCTTTAAAAAGTGCTGTAAGAAGGTTGTAAGTGAAGGAAATTGGACCCTGTATAGAGTAATTTTAGAATAATTGAAATGTTGAGCTCATTTAGTAAAAGCTCAATACTTTTTCCTCCAGTCCCTCTACAGTCATAGCTATTTTAGTAATTAGTATGCATTCTATAATTAGTACAGTATTCAGTATTCATTTCAGTTGCATATGCTATTTCCCAAGTCCAGTTTTAAATATTCTTTATGTTTTTTTAAAGCAGTATTTGATAGACATTTGATTCTTATCATTTCACTGGTGTTGCAGTAGCTGGACCAAACCAATATGCTCCCTTTCAGTTGCTTAATAATATTGATTTACAATCATTATTGATTATAATTATTGCAATCATTGATAGTAATAATATTATAATATTATTATTATCATCCTTCCATTTAAGGAATATATTACAATACAAAGTAGCATCAAAAAAATTAAATGGGTTTGGGTATTTTTCCAAAATGTGATCAAGCATAAGCTGCATGCTTTGGCCAGTGTTACCAAAAGAGGGGATGGATTTTCTGAAGAGGTAAATTGTCACAGCAACAATAAAGTCATGGTCTGTGATCATTTAAACATCTGAGCCAAGATGTCAAAGACGAGTTACTTAAATCTGGGTTTGTGCCACAGGAATCAGAGGATTTGGTCCATAACCTTTTTTCCTTCAACAGGAAATTTGTGGCCATAAAGAACTGTAGGAAAGTGCAATCACAGGTATAGCTGGCTGCTAAACATTTTCACACTCATAGAAAGTCCCCATAAATGAAATAAAATGCATAGAGTCTGATTTGCACACAACTTTCTGTCCTTTGGGTCAATGAGCTGTCTGCTGAGTACATCTCTCTGTTGCTCAAGTCAATAATCACCCAAAAATGGTAATATCATATTTCAGAAATGAAGATAGAAGGTAAACATTTGACAGAAACTAACATTGGAAAAGAAGAACAATTTTCACTTTCTGATCTCTCCTGTTAGAAACATTTTGTTTTAGAGCCCACTGCAAGGTAAGATCACACTTTTTTCTTTTTTATCCCCCAGGAATTCCAGAGGTAAAGGAATCCAGGCTCCCTGCAGTAGAGTCGATACAAATGTTTTGTTGGAAATAACGAATAACACCACTGTATATTCTGATTCTGCAATCAGAAAGCATTGTTCCATAAATAATTAATGGCATGCTCTGCAGAGGAAAACCCATGCTGCTGTTATTTCTGCTTCATCCCACCAGAGCAAGGGAAGACCCTTGGACAGTTTCAGGTTCCCACAGGGCATTCAGTTCAGCCGCGTGTTCAAAGCTGATGTCTTGGGGATGCTTTTTTTGGTCCCATTTCTTCTTCTGGGAAGGGGAGTTAAAATTTCTCTTCAAAGTATAATTCCATTGAATTTTAAGTCCATTTTAAGTCCATTTTGCTCCAGACAGATTAGGTTTAACAAGAATTTAGCATATAAAACACAAGATTGCCATGGTTCTTTGTATGAATTCATGATTAATTCTGCTCCAGAGCACAGGGCTGTCCTTATATTAGGAGAGTTTCAGTGCTGAGAAATTAAGATTTCCTAGTCCTAGTATAGCATGTGGTGAGTTATGTAAAAAAAAAAAAAAAAAAAAAAAACCTAAAAAAGCTTAGTACCTTGTAATTCCAGTTCTAATATGCTTATAATAAAGGTTCCTAGTACAAATAAAAAATCAACACCCCCCAAAAAACCCTAAAACTGTTAGATATTTAAGAAGGAGAAGGTAATTAGGTTGTTAAGGAATCATAAATTTTGACTGCTCATACATCAGCCACAATCTGTAAATTATCAAATGCTTTGTAGGCACGTTGTAAACAGAAACTTGAAAATATCTTTGGGTAGCTGCAAAAGTGTAAAACTCCAGGGAGATGTGGGAGAGAATGGAAAGGTGTCGCTTGAGAGTTTGATAAATGGACCATGAAAATTTGGATATTTAAGGAAAGAGGTGGAATCTCAGCAGCATGAAGTGGTACAGGTAGGTCTCACTCATGCTTCTCAAAATTCTCTATGATAATTTTAATAAATGAGCCCCAATGTTCATATATTATGCACTGTGATTTTTCGATCAGCTGATTTTATAGATGATTACAGCACAAACCTGATATGTCGTTTTCCCTTATACTAAATGTACATACCACGCTTGAATCTTAAATTAGGGAGGAAAGAAGGCATTCCAAAAGGAGCAATTCCACCCTGGAAGCACCTGTGGTAAATAAATTGTAAGTGTCTCTTTGATTTTGGCTTTTACTGCAACTCTTTCTGTTTGTTTGCCTATTTAAGCCTTTATAGCAAGTTTGTGTCTGCATTAATAGGCAGAGAATCACACTTTTCACCTGGTCAGCAGAGCTGCTCATATTTGCAGCATGATGGATGTTCACATTTGCTAGTAGAAATGCACACTCTGCCTTGTATAAATTTCAGTTATTCAGATGGTTTATGGAAATATCTCTGATTATACAAACAGCAGTCTTCTACAGGTAACGACAGAGCTGCAAAGACATAGCTGGGGGAATAAGAGCACAGCAGTGAGGCAGCACAAACCCCAGGCCAAAGCCACCACGAGCAAATTGCTTCAATAATAAATACTGAAAAATAAAATAAATGTAATTTATGTCATTTACCACCTTTTCTTTTTTTTTTTTTTCCCCCAAGCCCTCCTGTCCCTCAGAATTTGCATCCTGGGGTCTTCCTAAGACTGAGGAAATGTCGTGTATTTAATATTTTTATATTCCTTGGTAGAATTTTTATCTGTTAATTCTCCTGTTCTAACCTTGAACGCAATTAGGCCACTGCTGTTCTGCAAGTATTGCTGATTAAACTACATAAAAATTTTGTGTTTGAAGCTGCCTGGTGATAGCTCTGATGCCCTTTAGGTCTTCTATCAGAGGAAAGAGCGAAAAAGTGATGCCTTCTCCATGCTGCTCCTGCTTTCATGTATATCTACCAGACCTCTTATTCATTTGTTTTTTTTAAACTAAAGAGTCCTAGTCTGCTTAATCATCCAAATAAAGAGAGCCCCTTATAATTTTGATCATGCACGTCTCTCTTGTTGTTGAATTGGTGAATTCAGGGTGCATATTCCTTCACAGGCTTGAGAAAATATTTTGCTTTGTGAGCTATGAGCAGTCACACCGTTTCAATAAGAACCCTCACTAGGGTTCTGAAGATAAAGATATAATGGTGATGAGGAGGAATATTGAGAACTGAAGCAAATCAATAATTGTTTTTCTGCAGGATGAATGGGAAGGTCACATTCATTATGAAGACATTAACTCTCTCTCACCCTTAACTGCAGCAGTTATCATATAAAATAGCATTATGACATTGCTGGTGGCTGCTGGCTTGAAAAGTTCATTGTTGTGCAGACAAACAGCCCCATGAGAGCCTTTTTTTGATTTATTTTTCACCTGTACTTCTCTTGAGTATTTGGCTTTTGGGTTTTCTGGAAGAGGAGTTTCTGTTTCATCAACATTGTCTGATACTCTGCCTTCATCTCCAGCCTGGAGACAATCTGATGCCCTGAACAGAGGAAATAAAGAGTTTTGGGTCAAATTACTGGCCAATAATAATAATTATTATTATCAACATCAAAAACCTGATTTGATCTTACTTAACTTCCTTTGGTACCTGACTTACTTCACTGTTTTCTTTGAGAATTCATTTGCTGATTTTCCATGAACATCTCAAATTTTTATTTCTCTGCATTTTTCCCTGGACATTTATGGCTTTTAATGTTGTGCTCTGAATTCATTTTAATTTCATTCTTTTTTCTTTCTTTTTTTTTTTTTTTGGTACAAAAGCCATAAGTATGCTCATATTCTGATAGAGCATCTGCATAGCGTCAAATGCTCTTTTTAAAAAGTCAGAAATATATCTTTTGGGGTAGGATCACAAATCTTGGAGCCTCTAGAAGACAAAATCACATAATCAAGTCCCCATTTATGGAAGTTTTAAAGATGAAATTGGAAAGAGGGCTAGCAAATCCCACCTGGGCTGCCTTTCTTGTGAAATGTTGGATCAGGTGATCTTCCAAGATTCTTCCCAAACTGGGCTGTTCTTGTGGTTTTATTTTCTCTGTCTGGGTTCTTTTAGCCCAGGACAGCTGCAGTTCAGGTTTCACCTGCACTTCTGAGATATTTCAGTGGGGTTTTTTTTCTTATCTCACAGCATAAGACTGAGAAAAAAAATAAGAAATGGGAAAAATAAACTTGCAGCATATGTTGTGTCCATTTGTCTTCCTAATGCTTTCAGATTTACTTTTTAGAATTCTCCTAAAATCATCATGAATTTTGGAGGCAAGGACAAATTAATTCGATTTTATTTGCAAACCCTTAAAACAGTTTAACAAGGTCAGCACAATTCTGGAATGTTTTTGAAATATGCACAGGCATAGAAAATACTGGGGAAAAACAACTTTCATGGAGATAGAGAGGCAGGAAGAAAAAAAAAAAAAAGAAAATAACCCTGATTTTCCCTGGATTCCAGGAAATCTTTGTCTTGATGAAAATGCACCTCTCACAGTGGGAAAAGGATTCAGAGGTTTTCTGTTTGCTGAAAAGAGCTCACCCTGTACAAAGCCCAGGAAGTTCACAGAGCATTACAACAGTATTGAGTGAGTTAATTGAAACTCCCAGCAGTTTGTGTAAAAGAGACAGCACTACAGGAAAGAAAACTAATTCTTTTCATTTGATTCTGAGTCCAAACGGATTATAACCAAAGCCAAGAACAAGGGGGTTTTTTATGATTAATTAATGATGGGCTAATTTGCTTTAGGCGAGCAGCGCTTTCCAGCCACTCATTCATCTCAGAAAATGCCACAGGCTACAATTGTTGCTGTTTAATTAAAAAGTATGTCACAGTTGCAAAGCTTTAGAAAGCTGTAAATATTTTGTTTTGCCAAGCATTTACATATCCAGGATAATCTGCAGTCAAAGGCAGAAGTGCAAGAGGAAGGCAGAGCCCAGCACCAGATGCTTTAGGCTGAGGTAACCCATTTTCTGTCTCTGTGATTAGACAGCTCTGAATTTATACATTTTTGCAGCCTCTTTCAGCGACAGTTTTTCATCTCTGCGGCTGATCCTTTATGATTCTGTGAGCCTCAAGTAAAGCCAAAGGAAAGATTTCTGTTACCTTCCATGAGAGATTGGTTCTGCCCAGACAGCCATGAAGTTAAGGCACAATTCACCCTCTAAACTTCAGGAGAGGAAGATGTCAGAATGCAAATGAAACATTTTAAAAATATTTCTGCAGCATTTAGGACTCTCAAAAGCTTCTTTGTGAATACAAGATAATGCAGTCCTGCAACTATGAAGTAGCATATCTATGATCTTTATAAGGAAAAGAGAGACAGAATCATGCTCTCAAAATATAGAAATTGTTTACCTTATAAATCTGAAATAAAATCCATAACTTTTTTCTTTTTCTTTTTTTCCTTTTTTTTCATTTTTTCTTTTTTCATTTTTCTTTTTTCTTCTTTTTCTATTTATTTTTTTCCTTTTTCTTCTTTTTCTTTTTTTTTCTCTTTTTCTTCTTTCCTTTTTCTTTTTTTTCCTTTTTTTTTGAGGACATGACTGTAAAGACACAAAAGTGCAGAAATCTGAAAGCTGAAGTGACTAAGTTTTCTTATCAGACTGGAAGGTTTCTTACATTAAACTGTTACCAAGTGAAGAAATGTGTCAGTTCTATGTCCTAGTTGCTAAACATTAACTTAGAAATAAGATTAAAACCCAAAGAAAAATCTATGGCTTCATTTACATCTATATCTTTGATGAATGAAAATTCTGAGACTATTGAAACAGATCCTATATTTCATTTTAATCTTGTTATTAGAATGGAGATATATTAATATTAAGTTAAAAGGTGTTGAAAAAGCAATTTTTTTTGTACAAAACTGAATAAAAAAAAGACACAAAACGTGTACAAAATTATACAAACTCTGTTTTCTAAAACAGCAAGCACACACAGGCTGGCAGTTCAACACAAAAGCCAACACCACCACCCCAAGGACCACCTGTCCTGAGCCTTCCTTTGTGCCAGCAGAATTTAAGGTCTTGCAGGATCCTGTTCAGAGCTCACATCCTCCTCATGGAATTCATCTGGGAGATGAAAATTTGGGGTAGGGTTGACCCCACTGGCCCCAGGCTGCTGCTCCTGTCTGGGATCGGAGGGACACAGGGATTTGCCAGAGTGGTGTGGATGGAGGCAATAGGAGATTTCTGCTAAAGAAACAGGAGATTCCTGTTGAAGTAGAGATGTTTTTCCCCTTGAAAAGAGACCAAGACCCTTTGCTAAGGGCCCCTCAGTCTGCCCTTGGATGGACCATGGCTCTGTAAGGGTTTTCTCACTGCAAATTCTAAAGCTCCTACCACAAAAAAAAGACAAGTTGGAGAGGCAACTGTGGAAAAACTGGGTAGCAAAACTTCACACCTATTCTCTTTTTAATGAGCTTTATACAGAATCATAGACTCTAACTATCTTTTTTAACCTTTGTCTCTTGACTTTGGTGTTATCTTCTTTGAGGTGCAGAGCAAGAGGTATCACAGGCACCTAAAGCTCCTTGTGGATAAATGACAATGGGGTGCTTCTTGACTCACACAGGGGCCTCTTTAGATCTGACTCTTGAAGTTTGTCCTGAAGCCTAGGCAGACAGTTTGGACAGACTATTTTGTCTTTTCATTTACTGCAATTTCTTTCTGTTGTTTTGTTGGTTGTTTTTGTTGTTTTTTCCCTTAAAACCTCCTCTCGCACTGATTACTTGTTTGTGTAGTGATCTCCAGCACTCCATTTCTTATGTTTTTTCTGTGCTGGCTTTTCCTTATCTCTGTTTTTTTTTTTTTGTCATTTTTTACTTTGGTCAGGTTGCTGCATCCTTATCTTCAGCAAACCATTTTTTCTTTTAATCTCTTTTGATCTTTCTCTTCTGTATATTGGGCTGTCATTCTCTGTGCTCTTCTCCTTCTGTCTGTGTGTATGTCTGTGTGTTTGTGACTAGCTTATGATATTTTCTGATCCCTATGAAGATATTTCCTTTGTGCTCTTCCCTTTATGTTTAATGTTTTTGTGGTTACTTTTGTTATAATGTGTTTCTCAGTCTGTGCCATTTTATTTACTTCTTCCTAAATCCTGGCACTTTCTTTCCCCCCTTCTGGGTAATCTCGTGGTGTTTTCTATTTTATTTTTCTTTATGTGTTTTTTGTGCTGACTTCTTCATTTGAGTGTTCGTAGAGACCAACTTCACTTCTGATTCTGTTCCTAAAAGTAACTATATATATATATATATTTATTTATTTATTTATTTATTTATTTATTTCTATATCTATATACACACACACACATACCTTTTCTTTAATTTCACTGTGCTAGCATGAATAGCAGGAAAGAATTTAAACACCTTTTCATGCCAAATTCTCCACTTTTCTTTTTAGCCTTGACTTTGTTTTGGAAGAAAAGAAGTGTGCCACAGAGAACAGCAACACATTTTTATTTTTCTGGCCACTCACCTGACACTAAAGCCCCTTTCTGCTGCTGTGGCAGCAAGCAAGGTGGCCATGGAGAATGAAAACCATGTTTGGCCTGTCTCAGCCTTGACCTAAACATCTCAACAGCAATTAGTGATGAAGTGGATATCCCTGATGGATTTTCACTTTTCTGATGGAATTGCTGACAAGGAGAACCTTGTGCTTGGAGGAAACAAGGAATGTCAATGCTGGAAATGGACTTCAGGTCATTGCACACTTAGTGTGCAACTCTTGGATATTTTGGAATGATACTGATGGTGGCATGTTAATATGGCTGGTGCCTCAGTCATGTGCACAAACTGATTTTATTTTCTGCATTAGGGATTTTTAAGCATTTTTTAAAATCTCTGCAGGGAAACCTTTCCTGGTTTTCAGGCTTACATCCCAGAATTCTTTTTAAGAGGGAAGAGGAGGATGGCTGCACACCCAAAAAACCAAGTGCATTCATCTCCTCTTCTCAAGAGCTATCTCTGCATTTCATGTCTGATGTTAAACCCTAAGTACATAATCACTCCTTGAAACTAAAACTTAAAGTGCCCTTTCCCAAGGGAAGGTGTTGAAATCCATCTCAGAAGCTCCTACTCACTCTGGTCCCTTTTTGCCCTTTGCTATTGAATTAGAAACTTTACCAGCCTTTGAGGGTGTTTTTTTTTGTTTGTTTGTTTGTTTGTTTTGTGGGTTTTTTGGATTTTGGGGGTTTTTGGGGGGTTTTTTGGGGTTTTTTTTGTTTGGTTGGTTTTTGATTTTTGGGTTTTTTTTTGTTTTGGGGGTTTTTTGGTTGGTTTGGTTGGTTGGTTGGTTGTTGTTGTTGTTGTGTTGTTTTGTTTTGTTTTGTTTGGGGGTTTTGGGGGGTTTTTGGGGGGGTGTTTTTTGAGGGGGGTGTTTGGTGGGGTTTTTTTGGTTTTTGGGGGATTTTTTTGGTTTTTATTTTGTTGGGGTTTTTTTTGAGTGAGGGGGGGTTCATTATTATTCCACCCCCAGCCTCAGACTGCTGCAGCAGAGCCTCACAGCCTGGTGCTCTGCAGGATCCTGGGGGCAGGAGTTATGGTTTCAATAACCTAATGACAGGGAGATAATTGTGTCTGATCCCACTGCTCCTTGACGCTTGGGCCAAGGTAGCATCATTTTCCCGCTGCACTTGGGAAGGGAGCTGAAAAATTGTTATCTCCCCTCTTCCTCTGCTGTGAATACCCTCCCAAAATGGTTCCAAATCGTGTTCCACTGGACCTGATGGAGGTGGAAGGAATAAATTCTCCCTCCTCCCCAAAGTTCACCATTTTTTTCTGTAAATGACGCAGACAGATCCCATTAAGGCCTTTCAAGTGAGACAGAAAAAGGGGCCTCCACACCACAGATTTTGATAGTGAGTGGAAGTACAGGAGGTACTAAACTAACCAAAGGTGAAAAGGCCATCTCTGGGTAAGCACAGAGATGCCAAAGCACTGACAAGCAAATGCATTTGAGGGAGTGGGGTAGGAAGCTGCCTTTTAATATCCATTTTCTCTCTTTCTCCATAGCTTATTCCTTCCCTCACTTTTCCTGCTACTGGCCTTTACTACTTTGATTTTGCCTGTCTCTTACTAGTCCTTCATATTTTGTTTTTCCTGATCTGTTGTAAACAACCCAGCTGTGTTGTCAATTGCAAAATTAGGAGTTTAGACTTTCTATAGAAATTATACTCATTGGAGATAACTGAAGTTGATGCATTGAAGTCAAATTATGCTACAAAAAAATCTCTATAAATAAAACCTATTCACAAGTCAACAGTCTTAAGCAGAGTGATTTTTTTTTTCCTTCTCCACTGTCCAGCAATTATTTAAGAACCAGATTGACTAGGACCTATCCAGGTTTTTTCAGATTTTTTGGAGGTATCAGGGTGGTACTCCTGCTGGTATAAACCTCATGAAATTGCTACTACAAAGCTCCACTCCTGTTTGGGAAAGTTTGAGAAAAGTAGATTTTTGTGAAGAGCTTATTGACCTATATGGAACTATTATTATTATTATTATTATTATTATTATTATTATTATTATTATTATTATTATTATTATTATTATTATTTGTTGTGTTGTTTTGTTTTGTTGTTGTTGTTGTTGTTGTTATTACTACTACTATTATCACTACTATTATTACTACATAGTAAGAATAATTTTTCTACTTATTGGTTGCTTTGAAACCACAATCAGTTTGCACCCTGCCCCTTTTCAGTTCTGGCAGTTATTTCCATGATGGTTGGTACAAAATCTACTTTTAACAGCTTGCTGCAAATCTGGTGGTGAAGTCTACAGATCCGACCAAAATTAAACACTGGATTAGGAACTGTGCTGGTTTTGCCTGGCATGGAGTTAACTTTCTTCCTAGTGGCTGTTATGGGGTTCTGTTGTGGATTTGTCATGAACACAAGAGCTGGAAATTTAGAAATGTTTTTGCTGTTGCTGAGCAGGGATTGCACTGAGCCAAAGCCTTTTTTACTCCTCTTTCTGGTGGTACCAAATCCTCCAAAATCTTTGGGTTAAACAAATCCCTGTAACACTGCCTTTCTAGTGCCAGCAAGTCAGGCATTACTTTGTTCCTGGTCAGGGCCTTTGTGTGTGGCTGACAAAATTCTGGCCTCCACAGACATAGACACAAAACTTTGTCACTTATTTATACATTTTGCTCAAAGAAATGGATTAATGTCTGGTGGTTATAAATTCCATCATCCTCTCTCATTAATCAGTATTCTCTATCAGTTATTGATTTCTCACTTCTCATGCTAATGAGCCCACAATTTTAGTCTTTTTAGCATGAGTTTCCTCTGGTTGGGGTTTTCCAATGCATATACTGAGTCTTTTTTGGTCTCTTCTTTATCTTCTATTCTCTGCAAAATGCCTTTGTGGCCCACAAATTCTGCATTCCAGGTGTGCAACCTCAACAATACATTTCTCTCTCTCTCCCAGGCTTGGCTCGTTGAAGCATATCAGAGTCAGTTTATCAAAACTTAAAGTTTCAGTAATTTTCCCAAGCTGGGCTCCTGCAAAAAGCAGCTCATGACAACTTTGATAAATGCTGGCTAAGAATAACACACAAGTCATAACTAGTATATATACATTGGTTATGATTCATTAAAACAATTAATTTATGAGTTGATTAAAACCGTTAACTGAAATTATAAAAAAAGTTCTATCATTTTCCAACACTGCCACTCTGGTGAGGAGGCTGGGGCTGCCTGGGAGGTTTGGAGGGGACACAACCAGGACAGGTGACCCAGATTGACCCAAGGGATGCTCCAGGCCATGTAACAACGTGCTCCATATGGAAACTGGAGGCAGAAGGAGGAAGGGGATGCTTGGAATGATGGTGTTTGTTTTCCAGGTCATTGCTCTGCAGGATGTGACCCTGCCCTGCTGCAGGTCCTGAAGTTCTGCTTGTCTGTGGGAAACAGGGATTCCTTGGGGTTTTATTGCTGGTGCTGTCTTGGTTTGAAAAGCCAGATGTCTGCTGAGGAAGGCAGGAGCTTCCCCTGAAATAAAATGTAAAAATGTAAACTCCCCTCCCTTTATATTAGATTATTACATGATATGATATTTATTATATTTATTATGTATTATGTTACATTACATTATATTATATATATCATATCATATCATGTCATAATTGTTATATTGTATTTATTATTAAAATTTGGAAATTAAGGGGCTCTCAGGCAAAGATATGAGAATAGGAATAACAGTTCTTTACTAGGAAAATTAAAAATATAAATGCAGTAGTACAAAAAAAAAAGAAAAAAATAAAAACATTGACAGAGTCAAAGTGAGATCAGTCCCTGTCCCCTGTGTGTCAGGGGGTGGCACAGCCCCATCCCATGGTGGCTCAGCCCTCCTGCAGTGCCAGCTGTGGCTCTGCTGGAGCAGGGATCCTGCACAAGGGGGGAGTTTTCCTCTGCAGCTCCAGGGCTGCTGGAGATGGGCCTGGGCTCCCTCTGGCCATGCAGGGCAGCAGAAGCTGCTCCTCTGGCAATGCCCTGGGCAAAGGCTGCTGGGCTGTCCCAAAGCTCAGATTGGATCCAGGTAGGAATGCTTGGCTCCTCCCCTGGGCGGAGCATCTCCCCATGGGATGGTGGAATTGGATCAGCCCCGCAGGGACACTCAGTGGCCATGGACAGCGGATCATTAATAATGAATGGCCATGAACAGCAGAGATCTCCTGGAGGGAGGGTTGGCTGTGGGAGAGATAAAGAAAAAACTGCCCAAAGAACAGCAGAGAACTGCCCCAGCTCTGACAGATGGGAATGGAATGCTTATCTTACAACCCAGAACAGGTGCACAGGCTTTTTCTTTTCCTATTAAACTGTCCTGGTCTCAATCCATGAATTCTGCAGCTTTTACCTTCCCAATTCTCTCCGCAACTCCTCTGGTGGGGCAGTGAGTGAGCAGCTGCCTGGGGCTGGGGGCTGGCTGGGGTTTGAAGCAAGACAGATACCAAATTTGGGGATTTATTGCTGAATTCAGTGTGTGCAATGCTGAGTGGGACAGATTAGCAAATCCATGAAAGCAGAAACCTAAATATATCAGAATAAAGACAGATGTTATTTGCACAAATGTATTTTGTAACCAGGAGTGATCATAGAGGTGCAGGGGAAAAATTTTAAGGGCCAGATTACCAGCTGATATAAAACTGCACTTCCCTAAACAAGCTCTCCAATGTTCAAAAGCCTTCTTGGTTTTTTCATTGTTTAAACCACCATCAGACTGAAAGATTAGACAATAACAATATTTCTGAGCAAATACCAGCAGAGCATTATCAGTTTCAGATTCTTAGTGAAAGAAAAACATAAGGAGCAACACTGTGAATGGATAATTCTGTTCGGGTTAATACACAAGGAGATGTCACTTTAAAATACACATTTTGAATACATGAATTCTAAGGAACATCCTTACTGAACAAAGCCACATCAGCATTTAAATTAAAGTTCCAGGTCCTGAGGAAAGAATGACAACGATAAAAGGAGGATCCAGTGCAATTTCACATTTCTTTTGAGGTTGTTTGTTGTAGCAAATGTACAGGAGAAACTTTCACATTCCCAGTGGATCTCAGAAGTTTGAAATTAATGTTACTTTAATTCCATCACCACATGTTCAGGGAAGAGTCTGGGGTAATAGTCCTTTCCAACCAATTCCTTCTTACTTATGTATAAAGGATGAAAGTGGCAGAGCTATAAGGGAGAAGTAAATGGCAGGAAAATTACAGAACTGGAGACACACAGGATAAAATAGAAGAAAAAAATTGCCTTTTGAAAGACTTATATGACAGCATCAGAGATAGGAAAAGGTGAGGAGGAAAAACAAACCCACAACCTTTTAGCAAACCAGAGCTTTTGAAGTATTTTAGGGGCCTCTCTGAGATGCGATGTGAGAGTGCTGGAGAGCTGAACCCAGCCTGTGCTGAACAAAGCTCCTGATAAATATTGTAACAAGGGCTATTTATGCAGTCAGGCGACAGGAGGGGAAGGATGCTGCTGCATTAGGAGAACTCCATAAAGTTCAGGAAGGTCTGCAGCTGCCATCAAACTCTGCAGGCGGGAGGAATATTTATTTACATAAAAGTCAGACGATACATTAGACTGTGCCTGCCTAGACTCAGATAGATGAAAGGAGTCACAGCTCCAAATGAATATTAATCCACTGCTATGGCTAATTTTAACAGCTTGAAAGTCAACAAACACATTTGTCTTGGGTCCGAAAGGAATGGATGTGCTTTTGAAGTGCAGTGATGAAATTATTGCAGGAAATAAAAAGCTAACTATTGTAGCAAGTGTTAGGAAGATGAAACAGTGTCTTGTCAGGTATCTAAAGAGAAATGAATGCAGATAAATTATAATTAAATGTGAGCATTACAACAATTTTTTAGGCTTCAAAGCTATGCATTACACCTCATTTATCTTCACTTGTTCACTGTAATTAATGGGCAAAATTGGCTTTCACTAGCTGTGACTTTCTGTGTTATGAAGATGTTCTCTTTTTTTTCCTTTGTGTGTCAAAGCTCATCTCACAAAAATGTTGTCACTGACCTAATGTCATTAGTGCCTGAATGGCTGATGGAACTCAACAGGAAGCAGTAAACAGGGACTGAGTTTCCTCTTCCATTCCTACTAAAGTCAATGGAAGCTGAAATTGGCTCCTAAACCAGTTTTATAATGGCATTGATGGACTTACTACTTTCTTCCTGCTTTTTGGCCAGTAAAAGAGAGATTGGTGAAACTTTTTTTTAATTTAATTATTTCAATTTTTTCTTGTCCCAGGCAGCTTTTCAAACAGAATTTAAATGTGTATGACAGCAACCTGATAAAAAGGGAGAAAAACATTCCGTACTTGAAAATGAAAGTACAGCAAAATACACAAAATTATGAAAGAAAACCTTCAGGGGAACAATCAGGAGAGAAGTCAGAGCAGAGCTAAGGTTTGAAGTCAGGTTCAGATCAGCACTTACAGGGGCCCCAACACCAAGGACACCATGTTGAAGCACTGTGGTCTTATGGCATGAGATGGTGTAAAAGGTAGCCTTAAACACCTTGAATTTCCTGTAGAACAGTAAAACACCCTAGAATTCATTATGACACACAAAATATCTATGGATTTCCTGGATATCGTATATTTCCACAAAGAAAATATGGGTTCTGTGAGCCAAAAAAGCACCCTGGGGTATCCTGTGTATGAACTCCTTATATGACCAGAGTGATAATATATTCCATGAACCATCTGAAATATGATAATTATTAAAGAAAAGAATATATTTCAAATGTATATTTTTTTAAAAAATTGTGACTATTATATTTTTCAAATAATGGGCAAGTAGACTCTTCGACCTAGTCACTTACAGATATTTAACACCCACATTTGTACATTTTTAATATTATCCTCATTCTGTTGCAAGAGCATGTACCTCTGTTTTGTTAAAAATAAATTTCTGCATTCTACATAACTAATCATGATACCTTCAGATCAACTTTTACAAAGGTCTGAAGATCATTTACATTGATGAGATGGATTTTTTTTCTTTTGTTCTTTTGTTCTTTGTTTTGGTTTCTTTTATTTGTTTGTTTGTTTTGGTTTTGTTTGTAAGGACCTGAAACTAAGGTTTGCAACACTCCAGTATCTTGCTTCACATCCTGTAAGGTAACTGAACACAATTCACCAACAAGGAATGAAAAGGCAAATCTGTCATTATTTGGTTCCAAAGACATTGCATTTTTAATGAGCTCTTGTGTCCTTTTCTGATTCATTTTGCACAGCCTTATCTGACCCTTTAGGACTCTACCCAGGCAGACTATGTGCTTCAGGACATCATTTCTGTGTTAAAAATGGGAACAAGTTAAAAATCATATTTCTTTTTAGTCCGTGGTCTTATTAGTTCCTGCTTCCTCCACTTCCAGAACTGAGTTTTCCAAGGACACTGTTCACACACCACCTTCACTCCTTTACCTTTGGGCTCCCCACAGAGTGGCAATATTTCCATAAGACATTTTGGACTCTCCTTTCTGACCATGGGTTCTTCACATTTATGTTAAACCTGCACTGTGCTCACACCCTGACTCCCAACCCCTGGAAAGAGCTGCCAGACACTGAAGGAAATGTGTTTTCATCATCCCTCTGTAACCTCCATCTTCCCAGCATTACAACATCAAAGTGGCATATAAATTTTTCAAAGCTGGGTATCACCTTTCAGGATGTAGCCATCAAAGTGAGCTAACACTATTTCTCAACTTTGCTTGAACTTAAATTTCCCCTGCATGTTACAAGGGAGTTACATCGGCTTTGTTCACTTTGAAGAGTTGCTCAGGGTCAGCAGCAGCTCAGAAGCAGGTCTCACCTGAAAAAAAAAATAGATGGACGTTCTTTATAATGACATTTCTATTCTCAGAACAGCTTTTTAATGTTGTGAATGAGAAGCCTGGTGAAAAACACAGATTTTGATTTAAAAAAAAAAAAGAAAAAGTAGGATTTATCAGGCAAATAAAGTGCTAAAACTGCATAGAATCAGTTAAGGAACGATGGAATCAGGGAATCTTGGAATCATAGATTCAGGATCTATAAGAGTTACAGAAACATGAAACCCTAAAATCATGGTAACAAAGGATTGTGGAATCATTTAGTCAAATAATCACAAAATCGTGGAGCCACTGAGCCATATGCTCATGAACCATGGACTATTTGCATCATTACATCAGGGAATCAAAGAATCATTGCATCACAGTAATGGAGTAGTGGAATTAAAGAGCAGTGGGATCATTACAATTGCATCACAAGAGTCACGGACTCACACAACCACAAAATCAGAAAATAATCCAACATAGAATCAGGGAATTGTAGAGCCACAAAAACATGGAATCATTGCATCAGTGACGTAGAGAATCGTGGAATTATGGATGCAAGAAATCAAGGGAATTACAGGGTCATAGAGTCATGGATTCATTGCAACTTATAGAGATGGAGTCGAAGAATTATAGAGCCAATAGAGCATCATAGATTTATGGAATCATAGAATCATGGAATCAAAGAATCATGGAATCATGCGTCATAAAGACAATCATAGAAATATGAAATCATAGTCATAGGATTGTGAAGTCACAGATTCATTGCATCACAGAGCAATGGAATCAAAGAATGAGGAAACCATAGAAAAATTGCATCATAAAAGCATGGAAACTTACACTCAGATAAACAGAGTAATTCAATAATAAGCAAGAATCAGGGAGTCCTAGAGTCATGGACCCATAAAAATGCATCGCAGAGCCATAAAAACCCATACCATTACTGAATCATAGAATAATTGAATAATTAAATAATAGAATCAGGGAATCATAGAATTGCAGTATCTCTGCATCATGGCGTCGTGGACTCAGAAGCATTGAATCACAGGATCACAGAAGAATGGTAGAATACTTGAATAATTAAATCAGAATCAGGAAGTCATAGTGTCATAGACAAATAGAGGCATATAATAAAGAGGATTATGGAAGAATGGGATCTCTAAATTGGAGAGTAATGGCATCATAGAATCCTAGAATCAAAGAATCATGGAGGCACAGAATTGGAGAATTGTGGAATCCTTGCAGCCTGCGCCGTATTCCCAGTGTTACCAAGCACAAGGCTGACCACTGGTACCACATTCACTCAAAGATGCAATATCTAAGGAGGAAAAATTAGCCACTATTATTTTTTTTAAACCTGCAGAGAACTCTCCTTTACTGTAAAGACAAAAAAAATTACCCATTTTATCTTTGAGATTATAGAAGTGATTTTGTGAACCCCAAAACACTCCATTTTTTAGCTATGCAACTTCTTTTCCCACAAAGGCATTTGATTTTTTCTAAGAGTTCATGTGTTTAGATCTATGATCCAAAAATGAAAAAAAAAATCCAAAACCCCCATAGAATTTTTTCAGAGGCTTTTGAGGGAAATGTAGATATTTTTTCTAGTAATCATGGTTACTTGGAAGAACCAGAATATGATTCTTTCACATTGAACTTTCAAACATACCTTTTCACTCTCCACAAGAGTAAAGCTTGTTTTGGGGTTTTTTCCCATTTTTTATTTATTAACAGTTTCTAATGCCACAAGTGAAACAGCTAGATTCTAGTTTGATTTTTTTCCTAATATTTTTTTTCAGTAATTTTGAAATTCCCTGGAACAACAGGAATAAAGGGAAGGACTTGAGAGTGAGAATGGCACAAGAAAAGATAATGAGAATGTCACCACACTGCCAGCATTCAGGTGCAAGGTAGTGACAGAGCATCATGACGATGTCATAAGAGGAAAAAACATGACAAGAGAGGAAAATATAAAAAAGTATTTTTACAGAGTCATAAAAACATGGAATCATTGTGTCATAGGCATCTCAGATATTTTCTCACTGTCATTTAACATTGTCTCTCTTCACTAATTCCTGTTGACTAATTTCTACTGACTTCAAGGGGCCTTGTGCTTTTTTGGCCGGTGTTTTTGGGTTGGTTTTTTTTTTTTATTTGTTGGTTTTTGGGGTTTTTTGGGGTTTTTTGGGGGGTTTTTTGGGTTTTTTTTTCCTTATCAAGGTATCAGCAGCTTTTTCTGCAGAAATTGCTAAATTAAATGACAACACGTCATGTAATTATCTCATATGCACATGTATTGTAGACTTGACAAAAAAACCACTTCCCGTATGGTTAGCCCCAAGTCATTCTCTTCCCTGCTCCTTTTAGTCTGGAAAATTTGAACTGAGATTCAATTAATCACATTCAGCTTTGATTGGTCACCACATAAGTCTGAACCTAAGGCTCTTTTTCAGGGTTTGTATTTACAGTCAGTTCTGTGTTGACACCTCTTTCTGAGCCCCATCTCATCTTCAACAGCCTCAACAGGCAAAGACCTCTGCCCATCAGAATGTGTGGGGCTCCCCAGCTCCTCAGGAACCCCCAGATATTTATTGTGCCCATGGTTCAAATGATTGTACCTCTTAGTAGTCCATTTCTGGATGGCCAAGGAGCTTCCAATCCCTTGGGTTCCAATCCAAGAAAGCAAGGCTTTACTTTTATGCCCCTTAAACCATAATTTGGAGTTCTAAACGCAATTAAATTTCTTTGCTTCCTATAAATTTCAGCCTGGGTAGTATTTCTTGCTTTCAATCTGTGCAAATTAAAAGAAGTTTTATTTCCACATGTTCAGGTTAAGTGGCATGGGACTGAAAAAAATTGTGAATCTGTATCATTTAATAAAAAAAATACACGGATTACAGATTAGGATTATTGCATTTTATATCACAGCACTTCTGGGGAGTTTTGGATTTGCCAGAATGTTTTCATGAACATCATTCCTGGATTCAGGACAGTAGCAGCTATAAAGATGAGAACAAGCCTCAGGTGAGTATCAGCACTGACAGGGAGGTGGCAATCCAGCTCTCCAATCCCAGTCCTAGATTTCAGAGGGAAAAAGGTGTCACTTATCACCTGTGCCCAATGTGGACGAAAGCCACAAAATATACACACAGTAGAGCACTACTCAGCTGAAAATAACAGGGAGGGAACAGAAGATATAAAGCTGAAGAAAACAGAGGAAATAAAGCTCTAAATAAATTAGAGGCTGAACCAAAGAATATTAAAAAAAAAGAAAGAAGTAGTTTAACAGATTGCAATTAATTATAGTAAGAAACAAATCCTTATTTGGCAATGTACTTCAGTAATTCTGATACTTGTAGATCTCCAAATGTTAACACAAATAACAGCAACAAACAAGGTCATGAACATGTCACCTTCTGCACAGAGTATGAAAACATATTACCAAAGCAAAAATTCCATTAAAAATACACAACAGAACAACATTTTTGGGAGATAAGAGCTTGAATTTTATGTTAGTCTTCAAACTAAAATATTAGCTGCATGTCTGTAAATCATCTTTAATTATTACAGTTATTCAATTTTAGAAGCATTCTGTACTATTAAAAGTACATGGTCATGTACATGATATCAGTTTTCCCCTGTTAACTTGAATTCCATGTAAGTGTTTGGAAGTTTTTTGGTTTTGTTGGGTTTTTGAATCGGTTTTGGGGTTTTTTTGGGTTTGTTTTTTTTTTTTTTTGGAGGGAGATGGTGGTGGCAAGGGACAGGAATGAAAATAAAACATGGATTCAAGATACCCTCTGGTTACCTAGAACAGTAGTAGAGAAAAAAATAAGAAAAGGAAAACGCTACACTTTCACATATTGATGATTTTCCATTTTCTTTCTCCTTCCTATTTGGAAAATGAGAAAGGGATGAGCAAAGAGGTTCCTCTTTTCCTGCTGGAAAGCTGTAAATAGTTAATCTCTCTGACTTAAAGATTTAAAAAAAAAAAATAAAGACTTTTATTTCCCTAGGCATAGGAAACAAAATAAATACATAAGACTGGTTCAAATAAAAGGGAAAAACCAAACTTGAAGACTCCAGAAAATTGCTCATGTCCAAAAACTTATTCATATTTGAATAACAGTGCAAAACATTTCAAAATAAATGTTGCCTAACATATAAGCTTGTACCTACAGACTCTAGTTTACAAATCTTCTTCCTTTTCCTCCAGTTTATGTCAAGACCTTTAACATGACATTTCAAGACTGTGCTTTACTAGAGAAAACTAATCAAAATAATTTAGTCACTTCTGAAATAGACTGGCAAATAATATGCTGCTTTGCCTAGTACATTGTAGTAGCTGACCTCTAACATTTTCCTGGAAGATCTAATTTATCTTGGATTATAGCACAAAGAGCTTTCCCTTGATGTTCAGCTCTCCTCTTTAGTAAAAGTGATTACCTTATGTGTGTGAAAATCACAGGGGTTTAACAAGATAGAATTAAAGTGAAAGCAGTTTCATCACATAAACAGCCAAGATCTCAATGAAAGACTGGAAACAGAGCTGGTAGTAAGAGAAAGCTCAAAAGTGTAAAGTAAGCAAATGGCCATTTTAAAAAGACCTGGAAATTCTTCTCCAGGCTGTTGTTCAGGGTGTTGTTCAGGTGTTGGCTGCCAGGCTAACTAAGAGAACTGACACACACATGGGAAATTTTCCAAGATTTAACCTCAGTCTTCTGTTAAAACTGATCTCGTCCTCCTCCCAGTTTCAGTGCTCATTATTTAGCCCCAAATGAAGATATAAGCTTATGCCAGACATGACCAAAAAGACACAAAGCCTTTTGCCCCCCTTTTAATTCTAATTCTAACTGAGGTCAGAATTTAAAAAAAAAGAATTACGCAGGCAATGGGATAGGAACTCAAAAAACATTGTCTCATTTTCCTTTTCATTTTTGTTTGCTTGTTTATGAAGGTAAAAAATATCAGCAGGTGCAGTTGGTGCTACTGATGACATTGAAAATCTGACAAAAACTATGTTTCAGGGAAAATAATGCCCTCTGGATACAGGGATGAAATTTTATTTCATATTGTGCACCATGTCTTCTTGAACTTCACCTTCTGCTCCTCAGTGGCATGGTTTGCCTGAGGTTTTCCCTCTGCTCCTTCCTGTGCAAGATATTCCAGAGCAATTAAAAAAGCTTGGGTATTTGGATCTCTCCACTGAATTACTTCTTAAAAATAAACTATTTTTTAAATCAAATTAAATTAAATTAAAAATCACATTTCACACAGCTGCAGAGAAAAGAAAAAAAATCTGTTCTACAAGTGGTGAAGAGTCAAATAAGGTTTTCCTCTCAAATGAAGCTGGAAGCTTCTGTGGAACATGCAGTTTGTAGGCAAAGGCACTGGGGATAAGAAGTGAAGAGCTGCTCTCTGCATGCCTGAGAAAGCTGGATGATTTGAATGCAAAGATAACAAACATTTATCTTGGCAAGTGGCATGGGATGGAATTAAGCGCTGTTGGATAACTACCTTCGAGAATAAAGAGCATGTAGAGATGCTCCTTTATTTTTTTCCTTTTAATTATGTGCTGTAGGTCATTAAATCTTCTTATCATACTCCTACACATTCAGTTCTTAATGTAACTTGAATGTAATTGCGTGTTTTACCAAACCAGATTGGAAGTTAGTCTTTCTTTAGCAAATTTTTATTGCAGGAGCAGAGGAACCAGACAATATGACTTGGGGGTATAATTTGCATGCATTATATCAGATGCTACATTTTGTTTCCTGAGGGGGGAAAAAAAAAGAATAAAAAAGACAGAAATTGGACCCAGACACTGCTACTGCTCTGTGTCACTATCATATTTCTTCACTGTATTCTGCCACGAGCATACATAAGGCAAAATTCATCATATGCTGTACGCATAAACTTAGAATGCTGTTCTTGTAAAGCACTTCAACTATTGACATATTTCTGGATCCTAGGGCCAGAACTGATTTAATTTCCTGCATCAGATGAATGTTGGCATCAGCTTTTGACCAAAAAAAAAAAGGAGTTCTGAATTTTCATCTTTGAAAGCAATGATCATTAAGTGATAAGGCATGTGGCTTCCTAGCCTGAAAAATTTGAAAAATTCAGTCCACATAGCTCAGAATCTTCTGGATATGTCTTATTCCAAGTTATCCTAAAATTGTAAAAGGACACTAACTACAGATTTTAGTCAGCTGTTTGAAATTTCCCTTCCCACTCCTAGCCTGGCTAATATGCAGTTAGATCAAAATGAAGGGAAAGGCATCTCTCAGCTGCTATCTCATAAAAAAGAAAATTGCAACAAAGATGCTTCAGAAAAAAGAAGAACAATAAAAAATAGGTGTACCAGATGGCTCTGTGTGTTTACATATTTATATGAAAATATTCAGGCAGTCTGCAAGATTCATAGTCATTCATAGGACCAACTACTATGAATCTTATACCATATAAGGATGTAATTAGAAATTAATCTCATAATAATTTTTAGAAGGAAATACAGTGTTTTGGAATTTCAGACGGTTTTTTTTGGGGAATTAAGGTGAAGGTTTATGATGCCTGCAGGTAGAGAGGGATCACAGTTTTCCTGGCCAGGGAATAGTGGCTGATGTAGGTGACACTCCAGCTCGGCCATACAAGCTTTAGTTACCCAGTTTGCAGAGTGGCTCAGGATACAAAACTGGAAAGGGAGAAACAGAAAGGAAAGAGTATATTATATTATATATCTGAATATATAATATTCAGAAGGGTTTGCCTGGCCTTAAATGCAGTGAGAGAACAAAAGCAGACACATTTGAAGAAAAAAAATCAACTGCCAAATATAATGGTCCATGCTAGAAAAGTTGGATGGTTTTAAGTGGGATAATAAAATAAATAAAATTTGAAGTCCAGTGGTGGGATAATAAAATAAATAAAATTTGGGGTGCATCTTAGCTGTTTTTGTCTTCTCTCTACACTGAAGATAAATGATAAAGAGGTATAGTAAGGAAATAAAAAAAAGAGCTGTACAATGAAAATTGTTCATTTTTGCCCCTCCAAAATCTAAAAGGGATCTTAAAAAGACAAAGAATGAAAACTAAAATTACAGCACAGTCACATAGGGTTTAATCTGAAAGACTATGATGAAATGAAGAGAAGGCACCGAAAGTTAAGGACAAGTACTAAGGAACAGCAGAGGGAAGCAAGAAAGGGAAAGGAAAACACAGGTGAACTGCTTGGGAAAAGAAGAAAAAAAGAAGAAAAAAAGAGGACACTGAAAAAAAGCCAAATGTATCCAAGACCCTCTTAGTAGCTTAGGGTTTGGGGTTTTTTTTAAATCAGGAAAACACAGATCAAAGGGTATGTGGTTAGATTAAACTCATTCAGGTCAGAGGATCTGGTGATATTTATTTTGATACAATTTCTGAATTATTGATGATCATATGTGACAAGTAATGGGAAATGAATGAGTCTGGAGAATTGAAAAAGGGCATAGACACTCTTTGTCTTCAAAAGTTGTTTAAAAGAGGACAAACTGCGCTAGGTTTAATACCCAGGGAGATATCTCAGCAAATGACTAAAGAATTGATGTGTAAAGACTTTGGGGAATAGAGTATGGATCTATCCATGCCATGTGATATCAAACCAATTTCATCTCTTTCTTTGAAAAGGTCATTTAATCTACCATAAAAAAGTAACACAACAACTGTAATGTAATTTGAATTTTGTTGGGCTCCCACATGAGATTTAAATAAAGTGGTTGTAAATAAATCCGCTTTGAATTCATAGCTAATGCAGTTGAAAAATCTTTTGGGGAAAAAAACCCCAACAACAGCACACAAAAACCCAACAAGCCCGGCTGTAAATATTAGCAGTTAAACTTTGGAGACTTCTTCACAATTTAGGCAAATCCAAAGTGTTTGGGAGGTTATAAAAGAATGTCAATATATTTCTTGTCTTTATATATATATATATATATATATAAACATATTATTCCATTATGGAATGTCCTCTTTACTTATAATTTGAGTTGCATCTTAGCTGGTTTTGTTTTCTGTCTACACACTTACAGTGTGCAGGTATGAAATAAGATCTGTTTGTCCTGGGGAAAGTGTTGCTTTTCTGCATTGTCTCTTTCTGGCCTTCACTAAAACAATCTCAATGCAGCCAGGATGATTATGCAACTTAATTTTCAATTGCACGGGGAACTTTTGAAATTGTGCATATTGAAAATATCTTCCATCTCATCTGAAATACCACATTTTCATTATTTTCTTGTGAGATTTCTCCCAGTAATTCCTTAGTTGCACTGAATGCCACTCATCCTGTATCCTTGCTGTAATCACAAGTATTTCCTGAAAATAAATGATTTTCATTTATTTTCATCCTTACATTTCATCCTCACTCCCAGAAAAATTCCCCATCAGCTCTGATCTGGCAGGTGGATGCCCCTCGGCCACATTCCCCACCACCTGAAACGCAGAGTTGTCTCCATCCAGATGCACTGCCTGAGATTTTTGAGGATTGTTTTGTTTTCCAGTGGGGAGCTGATACTCTGATAACACTCAAGACTAATCAATTCTTACTAATCTCATTTTTGGACATTTCCAGTCCCTGCTGAGGTAGTTCAGTTATCTTTTGCTTCCTAGACAGCAAACCTAAGAATGAAACATCACCTTTCCTCTCTCCTGTTCCATCATCTTCTTCAAGAAAGGGATTCAAAACCTTGAGTCTCACATCTTTCAGGCTAAAAAACAGTTTTTTGTCTAAACTAGCAAGTAATTCATGCAACAGGACCAGATATAAAGAGCAAATCAGCTCATTTCAGGACTTAGAGAGGGGCACTTGATGATCCTTAATTCCAAGCCAAACCATTCTGTGGTTCTATGTTTCTTGTTATTTATTCTACTATTTCATCATTCCTGTATTAACAAAGTTAATTCTTCTCCTTTTTGATCAGTATACACTTAGCTTTGAGGTTAAACCCTCAAAAAATTAAATTTTCAGTGTCTAAGGAAAACTTTCTTCTTGGAAAAAAAAAGTAAAGGATATGAAGCAACAATATAACTGTCTTTTGGAAATTTCTACTTGGAATTTATTTTATTTTACATACCAAAATAATGCTCTGCACCAAAATTCAGTTGGTGGTTTTTGTTTTTTTTTTAGCCCTGCATTGAAACTAGGAGCTGACAGATGGGGATTAAAAACATGTATCATTTGGACCATCATTAGTGCTCAGGTCTGCATGATGAGAACCTCAGATCCTTCCCTCAGAAAGCCAAACATTTTGAACATAAATTTTAACACTTGCATTCTAATATTTACTTTGAATGTTAGCCTTGCTAAGATCCCATAGGTGTTATGAATAAAGAACTGTTCATGAATAATTTTTGTCCCCAGTTATTCCACTCTGCTTGAGAAGCATCAAAGTAGATTTGAGATGGAATTTTCATTTACAGGGGCTCAAAACATGTTAAAAATATTCATGCATCATGGTAAGTGCTCCTTCCTCTGACAAGTGGACTATTTCCAGTAACAAGAAGTCAGATTTTGTCACATAAATGTATAGTAAAGCAAGGATGAAGAAAAGCTGTTGGCAATAGCAATATTTAATCAGCAAATAGTTCAACTCCAGCTGAGGATGTAAAATGCATAGCAACCTCTCCAATATAAATTTCCTGCTTTTCCTATGCCTATAAGGCTATCTTTGAGGCCGCCAGCTCCTCCACAGTGGTTTCTCTATTAGCTTTGCCAAAATTTTATTTTTAACACAATTTTTCTCCGTTATTCTTGAGCCTTCTCCTCCTGCCACAGAAGTGATTCTCCACAAAAAAGTCAAAATTTCTCCTGATTTTCTTTTCAGAGCCAAAAAAAAGGTGAATTGTCCTGGCTCCTGTACATATTCTCCATTAAATTGTAAAGTGCTTTTATTTTTGCAGTGAATGTTGGATTTCACCTTAGAGATTCCAGTTATTCATGTTCCAATTTCTGTTCACAAGGGAATAAATCCCTTGATTTCATTTATGACAATTTTTGAGGTTTTCTTTCCCTGGCTTCTAAGACAGTTTTAAAGAACAATTTAAAAGAAATGCATCTGGGGAAAGAGCAGCTGGCAAATATCCCTGGCTGAAGATAATCAAATGCCTGTTACTCTGACAGAAGAATTTTCATTTATTCTTGAAAAGTTAAAACAGTACCATAAATCTGGAGGGAAGACCTGTTTACGTCTTAGTACTCCCTGGAGTTGTTAAAAATGTGTTGTTAGCTAAGCATTGTCTGTAAATTAATTGCTATAATTTCACTGAATATTCTGTGTACTGATTGTAGAAAATGGCTGGAAGAGAGGCAAACTTTCCTCTTCTCTCACTTCTTGAAAAATATTCTTTTAGTAGCGGTATTTATTAAAGACACCACAACAATAAATAGTTCTGAATTCCACTTTAAAAATCATAATCACTTATACCTACTCTGAACACTCACAGATTGAAAAGAAATAGTGTCCCTTTTGAAATCAATGGATATTTCAGCCTAAAATGAATGATACAGTGAGGTATTATTGTTACTGGACAATATTTTCATTAAGAAGCTCTCTGTAGTCAACAAATATCATGCAGCAAATATTTCTGGTACTTTTGCTTGCACTGTTCCTATGAGAGAACAGCAAAACAAATCTAAACACACATCACCTTTCTCTTCACTTACATCCTGTCATCACAACTATCCAGCTCACGAACTTTTCCCATCTTTGTTATGTCAGCAGCTACAAACAGCCCAGGGACTGCAGGGCACTGTAGGGTAAAAAACCGTATCACCAGAAATACAGAAACACTCCAAGAGCATTGCATGGGCAGGATAATAGGGATTTGAAAGCCCTTTGTGCTCGCCTCCTGCATATCCTCCCTCAATAGCTCCTGTGGATGGAGCCTCTCTGCAAAACCACAACAAAGCCTGATCTCACAGGGTTCAATTAACTCTTAAAATTAACCATTGTGGAGAATATGAGAGGAAAACATCTGGCTTGTGTAGGTGCACGCACAAGCCTGTGAGCAAGTTGGAGGACAACGGGGAATGATGGAGGGAGTATTCTGGGAAGTAAAAATTGAGAAAGTAAACAAGTGTGAAGCTCTGCTCTCTGAAAGAAATGCATTTCTTAGCTACAGGAATAACAACAAAACTTCCTTCAGACTGTTTTTCGGGTGATTATGTCACATAATCAAGGGAACCAATTTTCCTGGGTTGATGACTGATACAACAGTAGATTGCTGGTGGCCACTTGATTAGCAATCTGTTTATATTAATGAAGGGGAAAAAATCCGAAAAGACAGAGTGGTGGAAGAGGAGACAATTACAATAAAGGAAATTAGCCTCCTTGCGCAAGGTTCATTTAGATGTTTTGAGGCACACATGGAAATGAAAACTGGCATTTAATTTCTCCTTTTTATACTGCCTTTATTTCAGTCCTACCAAGTTTGCAGCATTTCCTTTAAATTCACCTCCCTTGTGTCAGCAGGGGATCTTCTTTCTAAGGAATAAATTCTTCTGGACAATTCATGGCACTAAAATCCTAAACCACAGAGAGAAGCTGAAGAAATAACCCAGTCTGGGTGCAGAGCAATGAGAGAGAAAGGGAGAAGGGAGCTCACAAAAATGAATTTTCTTCCCAGGAAAGATCCTAATTCCATGGCCATTGTTTTGATCTTGTAGTGTCAACAGAAGGGGTGCAGAAATGCTCCAAAATTCCATGTTCTAGAAATGTGACTTGCTGAACTAAGTCAGGTTTGCTGCTGCTTTGCTCAAAACCAGTTTTCCTTCTCTGTGTAGATGTCAAGCCTTATGGAAATTGTAATTTGCAAATCTCACCTCTCCTTCTTTTAATAATTCTCAACTTTGCGATAAAACCCACTCCATTTTTTTCTAACTCTTTTTGCCAGATAAATGAAGAATTTAAAGTGTGCTTTGTAAGTCCAACAAAACTTCAACATAAATCAGCAGAAGGTAAATATATTAAACTGTATCTTTACTAAATACCATAGAGTCTTGCAAGAATAATAAACACTGATAAAAATATGCTCAATTCTCCTTAAGCAAATTATTTAAGCTTTTCTAATGGGAAATTTGAACCCTGGAGCAAAACTGAAATTTTATTACAGCAAGTTTTAAATATGGGAGTTTTCCAGCTACCTCTAGGGGATACTATTTCACATGATATTTTAATTCTTAAGGAAATGGTGGCAGTAATGTAATTTCTCTGTTAATAGTCCTATTAGCCCATGTTATTTACTCTTAATTTATTTCTTTCTGAATCCAAACTTAAGGATTTGAGTAAATTTCATTCTATTTACCACCAATGTTGGTTTAGAGGAGGTTAATTTTAGAGAATAAGCATTTTTAAAAGTCAATACAGCAAGAAGTGACATTCTTTTTGGAGGTTGTAAAGAATTCTGTCTAAATTAGAAAGCAGTTCCACGTTTCTGGAAGTTTCTTATGATGCTCTTTGTAAGTAACAATTCAGATTGGGCAATCTGTTCAGTGGAAACAAACATTTTTTGTTTTGATTTTTTTTAGTGCCAGATAATGTCAGCCACAGATTAGGTTTATAAAGATTTGTACATCACCTTTCCAAATAAATTTTTAGTACTTGAGAGATAAAAGGAAAATAGATTATTTACTGCGACTACTTCAGGGCTTTAGGTAAGATGCAACACGATGGAAATAAAATATAATGTTCTGTGTTTGGATATTAACACAGTGATCACCTGAACATAATTCACTGTGTCTTCTCCCTGTACTCTAGCATCATTTTGAAGAAACAAGAGTCAAGAATCTGAAGGGATGGGGATAACAAATATGGAATAAGTTTCTTATTTCCAAGTGCCCCGGGAATCCTTGACACAACCGTTTTTTTTCCTGGAACGGGCTGTTAAATTCCTTTCAGCTTGACAAAATGCAACCAACAAATCTTTAAGTTTATAAGGATCTTTCTTTTTTTGAACCACACTGGGAAGCCAAGGAACAAAACACCATTCTGAGAGTAAAGGTTTGCTGTTAAAATACATGTATCAGCACCGAGTTGATCACGGAACATCTAAGAGGAAACTTAGAAAAGTATTGACAGGGGCAATTTTTATGCTCATTCTCCTCCTTTTTAAAGTTTCAGCTTTGGAGTAATACTATTAGAAATAAGCTTTGCCTGCTAGGGCTTATTTTATTAATTTATTTGCTTTTATGTATAAATATCTAAAAAAAATATTCAAAGATCATAAGTTCTAAATTATACTTCTCTTTAAAATCTCATTTCCTTGAAACATTGTTCACACTTACCTTATTTTTACATAAAGGGTGGCTAGTAATGGTATAAAGATGAAATATAATCTCTATGTCCAAGCTGAAAACCAAATAGGATTCTTTGAAGAATCTGATGCAAGACTAAATCACCCAGAAATGGAAATTAAGCATGCTTGAAGCATTAGAGATCTAGCCAGGGCTGTTTTGCAATCCCATATTTGTCTCTCAGGGCATCTGAATTGGTTCTTCCAGAAAAAAATCAACAAACTTTTAATGAGAAAAATCAGAAGTACAGAGCTCTTCAACTTACAAAGCTGAAAAGCTCACTGGCAACAGACCTGAAGGATTTGACTTAATTAGTCTGAATGCCTTCCTAAAAAAAAAAAAAAAAAAAAAAATCTTAAAATGAGGTGATAAGAGGTCTGGAACACAGCTCAGCTAAAAACATAAACCAAGTTTAACTATTTCAAACCAACCTTAACTAAATTCACATTTACCCCGTGGAGCAACAGGCAGTTTGACAAAGGGCCAGGGAGACTTTAGACTGTGACGAAAGGTGAGAAACCAGAAGGAAATAATGCAGCACAACCCAAGAGCAAGACAGATGAAGAGGTAGAACACACCTTGGGGATGTTGTGCAGAACACCCACTATCGCCTCAGTTACTGCTCAGCATAATGTGTAATTAAAGACCTTTGAAACTGAAACATCAACAACAGTCCCTAATCAGTCTGATGAAGTTATTAATGTATTTCTTTAATATCTGCATTAAACTTTCCTTCTCCAACTCATAATTCCTGCTCCCTGTCTAACCAGGAACAAGAAACACTACAGATTTCTATCTCCTTCTCCTGACACATGTGAAATTCTTTATGTCTCGCCTCCACCATACCTGAAAATTTGTTTTTCAGGAGTCTGAACCTTTCATTTGTTCCTTCCAAAGTTTCAGTATTTGGTTTCACCTTATCCCTGAGGGCAGCCCCCAAAACTGGAAATATATTCCATGTTAAGGTCTTCACAGTTACTGGTAAAATAGACAGATATATCTGAGTGATCCATACACAAAACTCAGAAAAAAATTTTGGTTTTACACCTTGTCCTTAATAATATCACTAAAAATAGATGAAATCAGTGAAGATTTCAAAACGTTTTACAGAAATAGCCCTGCTGAGCTGTATCAAGCAGATATAGATAGGGAAATATATGCTATATTTCCAAATAGAATATTATCTCTACAGTACTCATTGGATATTATGAGGGCCTGTCCTAAAATTAGCTGCACAATGAAATTGTGTGTCCTTCACTCCTAGTAAGGACTAATCTGCCCAGAGTCAGTAGTGACTAAATGTCACAGACATGTTTTCTGAAAAATCCTTTCCTTAGGATTTTTTCTCCTGAGAAGCTGAGAGGCCTCAGGAACAAAATGTAAACAATGGTTATCTGCTGCTGTGGGATGCAACAGGTGCCTCTGGGATTGGGCTCATGTGGTTGTTTCTAATTAATGGCCAATCACAGTCAGCTGGCTCGGACTCTCTGTCCAAGCCACAAGCCCTTGTTATTCATTCTTTCTTTTTCTATTCTTAGCTAGCCTTCTGATGAAATCCTTTCTTCTATTCTTTTAGTATAGTTTTAATATAATATATACAATAAAATAATAAATCAAGTCTTCTGAAACATGGAGTCAGATCCTCGTCTCTTCCCTCGTCCTCAGACCCCTGTGAACACTGTCACAACTAAACATCCTCATCTTTCTCTCTTTTCTTTGTTTCTCTCTCTCCCCCCTTGTCTCTGCCCTGCCCATTTCAATCAAACCCACACCATTTCAATTGACCCAAGGTCTCCTTTGCCCCTTCCCTCGGGCACAGCCCTCACTGACCATTTCCATCAGCGCCTCACAACCGGAGGCTGCCAGCCCCGAGGCCGGGGCTGCTCCAGCCACTCCCAGAGCCCTGGGCTGCTCCAGGGGTGCCGGGGTGGCCTTTGTGAAACAGGCACCTTGTGTCACAGCCCTGGTGACACTGTGGGACACTGCGGTGCCGAAACCCCTTTGTGACACGGGCACCGCAGTGTCACAGCCCTGGTGACACTGTGGGACACTGCGGTGCCCAAAGCCCTTTGTGACACAGGCACCTTGTGTCACAGCCCTGGGTGACACTGCGGGACACTGCGGTGCCCAAAGCCCTTTGTGACACAGGCACCTTGTGTCACAGCCCTGGTGACACTGCGGGACACTGCGGTGCCCAAAGCCCTTTGTGACACAGGCACCTTGTGTCACAGCCCTGGTGACACTGCGGGACACTGCGGTGCCCAAAGCCCTTTGTGACACAGGCACCTTGTGTCACAGTTCTGGGTGACACTGCGGGACACTGCGGTGCCCAAAGCCCTTTGTGACACAGGCACCTTGTGTCACAGCCCTGGTGACACTGTGGGACACTGCGGTGCCCAAATCCCTTTGTGACATGGCAGAGCCCCCCCGGCTGGGGGTATATAAGGGACACTGCGGGCCCTGGGCTGGCTGGTGCCAGCAGTGTGGCTGTGTCACCGTGTCCCGGGCCCTGTCTGTGCCACAGCACGGCAGCCATGGACAAGGACAAGGCAAAGCCCAACTCGCAGCCCCCCAGCCCCTCACCCAGCTCTGGGGGAGCCCAGACCTCGAGTGGGGGGCAGGAGGAGGCCGAGAGGGGCTCAGGGGGGCCAAGGATAGGGAGGAGGGGGGCCCTGCCTGGGCACCGTCTCTTTGTCTCCTTCGAAATTGAGGATGACCCAGAGCTCAGCAGAGGGGAAGGGAACGAAGGCCAGCAGGGGACTCCAGGGGAAGGCTGTGCTGAGCCACAGCTGCCCCCAGGAGATGCCTCTAGCCCCCTGGAGCTTGTGGATTGGGATGAGGGCCTTGAGTCAGAGATGTACCAAGGGGACAGAGACCAAGATTCTTCCATACCAGAGGTGGAGCCCTCCCCATTAGTCTCCGACTGGGAGGAATGCAGGGAGCCAGCGTTGTCCCCGGGAGACATCGAGAACTGCCAGGAGATTTCCGACTGGGAAGAATCTCTTGAGCGGCCGCTGTCCCCAGGAGAAGGTACAAGCCACCAGGGACTGTCTGAGCGGGACGCTTGCAGCAAGCAAGAGCTGTCCCAGGGGGAAGCCAGGAGGCAGGAGGTGTCTGAGGGACAAGGTCAGAGAAGACCCTTGGAGCAATCCAGTTGGGAAGACGATGGTGACCGAGAGCTGTCCCCGCACAGCCGGGAATCCAGAAAGCTCAAGGCCCAGCTGCGGGAGATCGATGACTGGGACAAAATCAGTGTCCTGAGCTTTCATGAAAAGGATGAAGAGACCAAGCAGCAAAGACTGGCGGCGTTAGCCCAAGATGGGCTCCCTGTTTCACGGAAGGCTCGGGTGAAGTGCCAGGCACCGGGGCCATGTTGCCTAGAGCTGCAGCGTGCCAGGCGCGTCCCTGTGGCAGCCCGAGCCCCCATGGGACACGCACGGGAGGGCCCCGGGCAGGGGGTGCCCCGCAGCAAACGCCGCTGGTTCTTCGGGCGGGCGCTGCGGGCGCTGCGGGGGCTGTTCCGCTGCCCCTGCCTGGCAGCACGGCCCCGGCATTAGCGCCCGCTGCCAGCAGCACCGCGCCTGCAGATGGCGGCCGGCCCGCGGCCCGCCCGGCGCCCTGAGGGAGCCGCACGGGCCGCCTCGGCCTGCGCCTGGCCCTGGGGCCCGGCCGGCCCCGGCTGCTGCCCGGCACCCCCGGGGCGGCTCCCCGAGGCCAAAGGGCACCCGTGGGGCCGGCCCCGAGCCCCGGCCCCGGGGGACGCTTGTGCCGGGGGCTCGGCGCCGCGCCCCAGCCCCTCCTCCGGCTGCTGAGGCGCCTTCAAAGGCGTCGCTCCCACCGCCGGCCCGGCACCGCCATTGTTAGGAATACGAATACGGAGTAAGAATAAGGAGTAAGAATAAAAATAGAATAGGAAGAATACAAATAAGAATAAAGAATGTCAAAATAAGAGTGAAATCTTTAAAAGAATAAAAAAAAGCTTAAGAAAAAGTGTAAGAAAAAACATAAGACAAAAAGCACAAGAAAAAGGATGAGATAAGCGTAAGAAAAAGCAAAAGGAAAGAAGGAGGAGAAGGAAGTAGAGGAACAAGATGCAGAAACAGTGAGGACGAGTCACCATCCCTTGGAGAGCCCCAGAGCTCTCCCCAGGCTCATTGCTGAGGCCTTGCAGCACAGCGCTGCACGGGATGCAAAGCCGTGCAACAGGTGCAGAGTCTGCTGCAAGAGACGGCCTCAAACTTCCCCCAGGCAGGGCAGGGACCCGGGTGTTCCCCTGGCCCCAGGGTCTGTCCCTGTGCTGAGCTCCATGTTCTGGGGGACCCTCAGCACCAAGGAGAGCTGATGGAGAGCCTCAATGGGACGCGTTGGCATGCATGGAGAGGTGAAGTTTTCATCCTAATCTGTCTCTGTCTCCCGCTATTTCTCTCCCCACTTGTTACCTGTTTTCTCTTCCTTTCCTCCTTTCTTCCTTTCTTTTTCTCTCCCTCTCTCTATTTCTGACTTGCTCTCTGTCTCTCCCTCTTTCTTGCTCTTACTCTCTTACTCTCTCTCTTTTTCTCCCCCGCCACCCTATTTCATTTTCTTTTCCTCTTTTATGTTAAAGTCTACTTCAGTAGGTGAATTCCCTTTATATGTCTGTTACCAATCTATGCTTTGCAGATACAATGTTGTCTCATTTGACCTCATTTTTTTCATAGAGCATCTATTCCTAAATAACTCCTCACAGTTACCCATATTAGAACATGACACTTCCTTCCTTCCTTCCGCCACTTCCACCCCTTCCTTCCTTCCTTCCTTCCTTCCTTCCTTCCTTCCTTCCTTCCTTCCTTCCTTCCTTCCTTCCTTCCTTCCTTCCTTCCTTCCTTCCTTCCGCCACTTCCTTCCGCCACTTCCTTCCGCCACTTCCTTCCTTCCGCCACTTCCTTCCTTCCGCCACTTCCTTCCTTCCGCCACTTCCTTCCTTCCTTTTCAATTTTTTTAAATTAGAAATTAGCCTATCTGTTTATATACCCATGTACCTGTCTTTCACATCTTTGTGAATGTGAAAAACCTTACAAATATATAAGGTGTCACATTTTTACAGCTATATATATGTTCAGCCATTTGAAATCAAGTTTAAATTGCTCAAAATAATATTAAAAGGATGCTTTTCTAAACTAAAGTTGTTTTGCACTGTAAGATTTTCGCTTCTCTGTAGAATGGTGATATGTGGTTGCTTGTATTAATTGTGATAGCTAGAGCCATTCAGCTTGCAGCCACATTTTACATTCATAATAAAATTACAATATATTCATTTTCAACATGAAAAGAAAAACAGGTAAGTTCCCTGTGGAAAAGCTATGGTGAATCTTTTATTTTTCTGAAGTTAAATTTAGCAGCACCCTCTCAAGTTTCAGCAGTTTATTGACACTTCAGAACACTGATTTATTCAGAACATCATTCATAAAGTCATTAAAACAGAAATTCTGTCTGTCACCCAATATATTGAGGATTTTTTGCATTTATTGTGCTGGTTGATGTAGTAAACCAATATTCACCAAAGTGCATCTTGATTTAAGCCTGGGTCAAAATGAGGGCCAGAAAGGAGGAAAGATCTGTTGTACTGGCTGTAGAAACAGAATTATCCCATTTATCATTTATCCCATGAAAACAAAAGGCTATCATTCCCTAGAAAAGCTGTTTTTGCTGAAATCAACCTTCATATGTGCCCCAAAAGAAGCAAAAACTTTGAAGGCTCTGAGGGATATCCCCAAACTCAGCCAAAGTTGTGCAACACCTTTTCCTCCTTCACATTCCTGCCATAGAGTGAATTCTCCTCTGGTCTAAGCAGTAAAACATTCTCACTTCTCTGAAAAAAAATATGCATGCTGAAGGTTCAGTATTTTAATTTTGTTAAATTATGCACAATTTAAAAAAAAAAAAGGAGTCTAGGGGAACAAAGGGATTTGGTCATCTGATTCTTTAAAATTATTCAAGTGAGCAAGTGTATGTTTCCTCACTTCTTTCTACCCTTACTTTTCTGCTGCAGTGCTTTGACCCGCACAGATGTCGTCTCTGGCTCCAGATTTGCAGCCACAGGTCTGGAGCCTGCAAAATTAACCTCATTATGTCTGGCCTATTCTTATGGCCCTCTTCAGTTTTCTCCTACTGTCTCCTGTCAGGAGCACACTGGGTCAGACTGCACTTGAAATGGACAAAATGGTCAAATCACACACAACTCCTCAGTGCCACACAAACCTTTACGGACTGGACAAATCTCTCTCCATTTAGTAGTAATTTTTCAGGTTGGGGAGCCCTAGGCTACTCAGCCATTGCCTGAAAAGGAACATTTAATCATTCTTGTCACCAGCTGTAAAAACTCCCCAGGTTCTACTGTGTGCTCCAGGTGAATGTCCATTGGATTTGTAGGCATATCCCATTCCTGTAATGCCAAGTGATTCTGGTTCGTTCTCTATTCCTCTCCTAATAACTCCTAGCACTAGATTTTTTTTTCCCCCTCATCATTGCTTTAGCATTCATGGAGCTACCTGCCCAAAATACTGCTACCAAACAGTAACAACTCTCTTTTTGTATGTGAAATTAGAGTGTCTTTGTCACCGTTCACAGTGCTTTATATTTATGTGCATGGAACTACCAGACACTTTATTACTAGTCACACTGCTTTATAAGGTTTGCTGTAATGTTTCATCCTCTGCCCAGCCTTTGCATTTCCAGCTTAGTACCACAACAAAATTTTTCTTCACCGCTCCTCTCCTTTTGCAGGTAATTTATTAAAAGTATAAAAATCTTCCAGTGCAAGGCTCTGCAGAGCTCAGGTGACCTCTCTCTGCTGAAAGAACTGATTATTTCTCCCTGCACTTTGTTTCTTACCTTTTTAGCATTTACCCATCTATTCAGGGACCTTCTTTTTTACACCAAGGCTTCTTAGTTTTCCTAAAGTCTTTGATCAGGGGCTCTGTGCAAAGTCTTTTTGGAAATCCAAATAGACTCTATCAAGCAGATAATTCCTGTGCCATTTCAATTACCATCTCATTTCCTCTTGCTTTTAAGTTGATTGAATATCCTCTACTGCTGTTTGGAATTTCAGTTTTATTTCTCAGTTCAGTTTCTACTGGTGAACCTGCTCTCCATGTCTAAACTAATATATTTTGTACCTGCTCTGATATTCAAGGCTCTTTACTGCTTATTTTCTCCTGAGATATTGATTATGGCCTGCAACTTACTCTTGATAACAGATTTCAATGCCCAAGTGAGACAGATTGTTTTAAAATCTCTTCTTCCTCCTCCCAAGTCTTTTCTCATGCACTCCAGAAACATCATGCTCCTTTAGATCAAAACTCATTTTTTAAGTGTGTTTAAACAGAGAGGGATGAAGCTTTTAAGACCATCATCTCTAATTCTCACAAATGCTCTCTCATTGATTTTTTGTGAGTGTCCAGCTGTCTCTTTGCAGGTGTCTGCCAGTTCTTGTCCTTGAATGGGACAAAAATTGGTTGAGAAAGTTCTCTGAAGAACTTCCTAATATTGTGTTTTACAGACCCCCATACACCATGAGTTTTCAGTCCATGACTAAGTCTGCAAAAATAAGCAAATAAATCAGCACTTATTAACGGTATTATAAATTATTAATACCAACATTTCCCTCAAATCTGGTTAGTGAGGCTTGTACTCAAACCCTCCTGCTTCCAGGTCATTCCTCCCTCACACCTCACACAATCTGCTGAGTAACCAGGGCTTAGCTGCAGAAACATTTTATTTCAAACTTATTTATCATTGGTTTTGTCACCTCCAAACCATAACTGACCCATAACAAATAAAACTTACTACGAGAAAACTCCTCAGCACAGTTTGGAAAGTCACCCACTGGTGGAGAAAAACAGCTCCTTTGTACACCAAGCAGTTGAAGATCTCACAAGAACAGTGGGCAAAGGGAAATATTTAAGATTCCTATAGAGAATAAAGTCAGAGATAAGCATCACTGCTAACACCTCACAGCAGAGCCTCTCAGGACTTAAAGAAAGGACAAAGCAAGGGAGCTATTAGGGACACAAAAGCAGTAATAACATATTTTGTTTGCTTTCCCCTTGCACTTCCATATTGATCCTTGGCTAAAACTTCCTCTTCTCTGCCCTTTTTTTATCTGTCTGAGTGCAGCTGCTGGGTTTTCAATAGAAACATACATCATGCCCTATCAGACAGCACTGCCTTCCACAGGTGATGGAGCGTGGTGGACCCAGGCAGACACCAAAGCCCCTCATAATCTTCACATGTGAGGGTAAGAATAGAGCATGAGGACGATCATAAGAGGGGATTAAAAAAACCAAACTTTGCCACAAGTCAGCCATTCTCAATTAAAACTAGATTACTGCTGGAATTAAAGTGCTCTCCTCGCTCTCTTGAGCTGAAATTAAGAGAAAGGGATGGAACAGATGTGCTGCTGTGTGGTGGAGATAATCAATCTGCCAGAATGTGCAGCCCTGGCACAGGTAAAGCTGCTAAAGTGGGGACAATAGGAAAAAGAAACGAGGATAAATAAAAATCCAAACACTTCTTGCAGTAGTTTATCAAAAGCATATCCTCTCAGAAGGTACGTGGAATGAATCTTGAACCTGAATTGTTGGCTTTCATATTTACACACATTGTCAACTGCAGTTGCTGGGGCCAGTGGGGGCAGAGGGATGGAAAAGGGACATAATTCACTCCCCAGGACACTGATGGGAGCTTGTCCTGCTGCCATGCTGGTAGGTAACGCCGTGACTGCTGCTGCAGCTTGATAGTCTGACTAATATTGCACCCAGCCTGACAGCCCTTAGCCTGCCTCTGAAGCACTTCCTCCCCCTCTAAATGGCTAAAAGGTTGTTTTTGATAATATCCACTTGACAACACAACATTAGGTGTGTGAGCTATTGCACGTCTGTGCCTCCTACTCATGTACTTTCTTTTTTTTTGAGACCTAGCTATCATAAGGCAATTTTTAAGATTCAGAGGGCTTTCTTCAAATATAAATAATCAAAGGGAGATTTACTGACTGAAAGCTTAAAGCTTTTCAGGATTTTTTCCCAAGTTTACTGAATTTTCAAAGAAAGTTACAAAATATTTGTAACAGACAAGACCTAGAAGTGATGAAATTCTGCTCAAGTTTAACTGTAGGCTTTGTTGCTGCAGGGTTTCTGCATTTGTTCTTTATGCTCTGACCTATGGTATTACCCAGTTTTGAACATTTTCTTCTTGCAGAGTTTCTTCTCAGACCTAAGCAGGGTGTACATCAGTGTCTACCAGGATTTTTCCCTGGGGAGGAACATATTTAGTCAAAGATAATATTGGACAAAAACAGCCTCCTGTATATATTGTAAATCAGAATTTCTATGGAATAGTACAGTTTTACTAAGTAAAAAGCAAACAGGCACATTTCACTCAGTGAGTATAAACAAAAACAGGCCATGCAAAAATCATAAGAAAAAAATCTTGGATTCATTATAAAGTTTCTTCTGTTTATTCATTTATTAATGTTGTTTTGCTAAGCCAGCTAGCAGAAGTGTGAGGGCTGGTATTCAGAAACATCATGTAACAGATTCTCCATAACATGAAAACTCTACATTTTCTCTGCTTTACCTATTTACTTGCTAAGTTGCTCTTTGCCACATTAATTAGCACATTAAAATTTAATTCTTATTAGCTACTGAAATCAGTTGGCAAAACCTTCCTCAGCAAGCATTATCCCATTACCAAGTCTATATTATTGGAATTTAACATTAGGTGGTATTTTTAACCAGGAGCAGTACAATATAACAAAATACTGTGTGTTTATTCTTCCTGCTAACAAACAACCAAGGTCATTCAAACCTTTCTAGGGGGGTAATGAGATAATTACCAAAAGTGTGTACCGTTTGAACTGCCATGGTCTAGGTAACCCCTTCATGGGATTCCTTCTTTCCTTTATCCTTAATTTCTCATTAGCACACACATGGGGTTTATGAAATGGCTTTTCAAGATTCCTGGAAGAGCGCTATTGTAATGGAGTGTCTTACCACAGCCTGTATTTAAATCAATTTAATTCAAATCAAGCAGATTTATATAGGTTTAAAGAGCTCTCAGGAATACAGTAAGGATAGACGTGTGTTAACAATGTGATCCTTTTCATCATAAATAAATTGGAAAGGAGAAAAAAGAAAAAGGAGAAATAACACTTTGGAACAAAAGAAAACAAGATTAATAGAAAACAAGTCCTATCCTGCTCAAAGCTGAATTACTGTAAATATTTAAGTAACATTTTCCCTAAGGTTTCAAGTATTACTCAGAGAATGCACATGTTTAAGAAAATCACTTTGGGAGGAAAGCAAGAAGTTTCCCTGACTTCCAAGGACTTCTGAAATAGCTTTAAAGAAAACTGGGACACATTGGGAAACTACTTTAGAGAAGTTGGACAAAGAGAATCTTCTCCTGCTCAGCATTGTTCTGCTCTGTTAGGGTGTCTGTTTTCCATGTTTTAGAAAACAGTGTAAAAAAAAAAAAAAAGAAACAAAAAAGCAGAAATTATCTAATTGTTAATGCTGCTCAGTGCAGGAATCATGGATGAGATAATTAAACCCAATGATTGTTGTGAACTGCGTCTTCTCTTGACAAGAGCTTGGGAAATGAAATATTTGTTTAATTAGAACTATGTGCACCTCTTGAAAAATCAGTGGAGGTTAATAACTTTTCCGTGGTTAGTAGAGGAAAAACTGGGGCTACTGTTTAATGGTCAGTTTGCCCCCTGTATCAGGCACCTGGTGTGTTGGGGTTCCTCTCAGGGGGGTGCGAGGGTTTCCACTTTTGCTTCCAGTGGTAACACATTTGTTCTTTCCTTTAAACCTAATGAGGTTTCGGTTAAATCTGCAAATTTACTCTTAACTGGAAGATCATTAACAAAGGGATCTGCTTTGATACAATCATGTGAGGGTATTTTGAGCATTAGAGATGCACAAAAAAGGAATAGACTGGAGTGTGTCACAAGAGATCAATAAACACCCTCTGGAAACCAAATGTGGGTGTTTAATATGGCAATTATTAAATTGTGGTCTGAGATAATGTCAATTTTCTGTAATTTTATTTTAAGAAGAAAAGCCTATCAAGCTGAAATTTTCTGAGCAAGCAGCAAGATTAAGAATCTGCAGAAAGAATCTGTGAGGGCTGTTCTTGAGCATCTGTGGATAATTATGGTCACCTTTATGGCAAAGTGCTTCCTTCAACCTTGTTTGTAATGAAATGTGTAAATTAGTTCCTACATATTCACCACCATGTTTCAGAGAGGTCCAGGATGACACCTGCTAAAAGAAATGCATTTTACTTCAAGATTTCCTTCCTGAATCTGAATCCTATCCTTCTTTCTCCCAGGAAGGTTGCATGTTAGCTTTTTTTTTTTTTTTTTTTTACAGGAAGATGATACCTTTGGTATTTTATATCTAGGTTGCTTGTAGTTGACTGTAGAATTTTTTAAACTACATTAAAATCTGCATATGAATTTATTTGCTTATCAGGAAAACAAACAAATGTTCTCTAACATAAACACTGCAACGGAGAGGATTCTTTTTGACTCTATAGCTACTTGATATGATAGGGAAAAAAAGAGGAATGTAGAGCATTACTCTGACAAAGGTAGCAGAATACTGATATAAATCATACAGGAGGCACATATTGCTTAAAAAGTGATGAACTTCACATCAAGATAAATAAAAAATATCTTCAGGCTTTAAATAACATATTGGTAAACTCATTAAAGTGTTTGAATAGCCACATACAGGCGGCATATTTAATTTTCTAGTACAGGAAATTATGGCTTGGATGTCTTTCAAGTCAAGTCTCAGGTGCTGTGCTGGTAGTTTAAGTTCCTGAGTCAGGCATCAAGTGCAAATTTGGTGTTTGCACTGGAGGATCACATTCCTTTCTGTCCTTGCTCACAGAGAAATAGTACCACATACACAGGAAATAGGTTTTGCTTAGGTTTTGTTTGGGGGTTTTTATTTGGAGGGTTGAGAACTCCTTTCTTTCTTTCTTTCTTTCTTTCTTTCTTTCTTTCTTTCTTTCTTTCTTTCTTTCTTTCTTTCTTTCTTTCTTTCTTTCTTTCTTTCTTTCTTTCTTTCTTTCTTTCTTTCTTTCTTTCTTTCTTTCTTTCTTTCTTTCTTTCTTTCTTTCTTTCTTTCTTTCTTTCTTTCTTTCTTTCTTTCTTTCTTTCTTTCTTTCTTTCTTTCTTTCTTTCTTTCTTTCTTTCTTTCTTTCTTTCTTTCTTTCTTTCTCTTCCTTCCTTCCGCCACTTCCTTCCACCACTTCTGCCACTTCCACCACTTCTGCCACTTCCACCACTTCCACCACTTCCTTCCGCCACTTCCTTCCTTCCTTCCTTCCTTCTTTTTACTCTTTCTTTCTTCCTTTCTTTCTTTCTTTCTTGTTTGTTTATTGGTGTTTTGGGGGTTTTTTGGGGGGGTACTGGGGTTCGTTGGAGCTTTTTGGTTGGTTGGTAGGGTTGGGTTGGGTTTCTTCCGGGAGAGGCGTGTACATCTAAAGAATTTATGACCAGACCTTGAAAACAAAATCTTTCATTTTATAAACCTTCATGGCTACAAGAACCAGAAGATCACACCACCATTTTCAGGCAGCAGTAGATATAATGCCACACCCCATTTCTTCACCAAAATGACTGATACCATGTTGAATACTTCAGGGTCATTATTAATCCATGAGCTCTCCTTAGATATTACCCAGCAGAACACCCAAAGCTTTGGTCCTGTGCTAGGAAAATCTCTGCCAGCTGAATTGTTACTGAAATATTGGTTTCCTGAAGAAAATCAAGAATGTTGTGCCCTGTGTCAGCCCTCCAAAAGAGGAAGTACCTAGGCAGGATAGCAATTGGACTCCTAATTGGGTACCAGCCACTATAAATGTGTCAGAAAAAGCTGCCAGAGCCTCAAAAAAAGTGACAACTGAATAATGCAATTTAGAAAATCTTACAATGTGTGTCCTTCTAGAAGCATTTTTCAGGAACCGGTGTTCAGCTCCAAGCTGGAGTCAGAAAGTCTCCTCCTCCATGTGTTCCCAGTTAAACATTTAAAGTCTCTGAAAGGCTCACTTTACCCAGATATTCAATTTTCTTCATTCAGCTTACAGAAGAACAAGAGATCCACAAAAACACACAAAAGCCAAGAACATATGAGTTAATGATCTCTTCTGGCCCCAGACTTTGAGAATCCATTTAAGATATAACATTACCCAGAGCAGACAGGATATTTTAATCTAAAATAAATATTTTAAAGCGTAATTAATATTCAGTAAAAAGGAAAGCTGGGTGAATACCTTACAATTTCTTTAACTTTTGCACAATAAAAAGAACACACTAATTCATGTCAGTTGTTGTCTTACATATGCTTGTTCATTTCATATGAATATCCTACGAGTCTATTCCTTACTCTACAAGAGACAAAACTGGCAAATATTTAATTTTAAGCAGGTGATATCGACAGGGATGAATTCCAGATTCTGTAAAGATTTCAGCCTCAGCAGAAATTTGATAATATTTGCCTAGTGAGCTGATGAAAGCAGATGATCTCTGCTGTGAGAGGGATTTCCAAAGGGCTGAGTGCTGATCTAACTTTGAAATTACACACCAAAATTTACTTCAACAGCATGCACGGAATCTAATCAAAAACTGCCAACACAAATTCAGGTTTTATGAACAGGTGCTGACAGCTACTTGCAGATATTGAGCAGACCAGCAACAGTTTGTAACTATTTCATAGATTATAGGATTTTAAATAATCAAATGTGAGGGACAGGGGAGCAGAAAAATCTTAGTTTGCTCTTTCAAAAATTATCTTCTCAATTTTAGAAACAAGCAAATAAAGTGTGGCTATTCTGAACTTGCTCCAGCTTGCTAAGAAAAAAGGGAATCTTAAAAAATACAGGGGAAAAAAAGCCTTCACTCTAAATATGTTAATCTCCAATTTGCCAAAATAAGAATAAGAAAAGAAACCTTAATCTCTCTGTGAGGGTATTTTACTCATTTTTCAGCCTTTCAGGAATAAGATACAATCAATTTTTCTGAGGAAATTACATTAATTTTATATTTATTTATATATGCATGTAAATATGTATATATATCTACGTATATAGATATATAGAGAGATACTATGCAGTCTATTAAGTGAAAAGATGGAGCATGCATATTTTTTAGTAAAAAGCTATAATAATTCATATTACTCAGCTTTCTTTCATCTTCTTTACCATCTTTACATTTTCATCTTCTTTTCATCTTCTTTACTAAGAAAAGTAGTATCATTTGATACTACTAAATTATACTACCACTACCATTTAGTATCAAATCGCTGAAAGCATTTCATTCAGTGACATCAAAGCTAAAATAATTTTATGATAAATATCAGCCTGAGACTCAGGGAACACCAGATTATTAAGAAAACAATCTGATGATTTTATTTTTAAGTCATGAATTTAAAAAGACACGTATTTAATTGCACTACTGAAAAGGTGTGAAAATTAACTTCTAAGGAAAGAGGGAGTTATATTGTGATTTCCCTTTTGCTTTAATTAAGACTAGCAAGGAAACTGTTTCTTTTGTGAAGGGAATAAATGGATTTTGTCTCTACCTGATGTTGTTTCTATGCCTTTGTAAAATATAACTTTAGAAGAATGGAGGTGTGTCTAAGGATACTTTCCAGAAATAAGTGTCTCAAAGCAACAAATCCAGTCTAAAATTCAGGATAAAGCTCTAAAAGGAGAAATTGATTCTCTTCTACATTTCAGCATCTCTAGCCTGTAAAAGTAAGACAATAGAGAGCTAAGTGAGCAAAATTATTAATTAACAATTTCCAAATATTCCATGATTTGCAACACAAGCAATTGCTGGTTTCAGGCTAATTCTGAATTACATTACTGAAATGGATCATTCCAAGCGACAGCCCAAATAAATCCATTGAAGTGTATAAGATAATTACAATATAATAAGCATTACTTAATGACATCACCTACCTTCACGATGTTAAAAAAATATAAAATGTCAGAATTCCAGAAATTCGATTGACATCTATAATTAAAATGTCATGTACATCATGCTTTTACACCCCTTTTCCCTCTCTCCCCCTTTACAGTTACAGGAACAACAAAAAAAATCAATTAAACAACAACCATATGACCTGCTTAGGGCTGAAAACCACCAGAAGCCACAAAGGAAATATTGCCTGCTTTGGAAACTAAGAAGAATTTGCTATCCATGATGTGAGGAACTCCACAACTTTTCCCCTTAAAACAAGAATGTTTTCCAAGGTACATTAAATTTACTTGCACAGGCTTGGCACTCCTCATGCCTCTTCCTCCAGCTTCCCGTGGAAATCTGCGTCACCATCTGTCCTTTCACTGACCAGCTCTTCCCCAGTTGTCTCTTGTGTGGGCACACGAGGTGTTCACCAGGTTGCCCTGAGCTTCTCCTTATGGAAACTGGCTTTTTCTCTGTGCTACCACTCCACTAAGACAGGCAGGACGCTGCTTGTAGGAGATTTTCTCTTCCAGATGGGTGGGACTGGAAATCCCTGGATAGCCAAGGAAGTCTCCCTAGGAGCTTCCAGGAGTCCGGACTTCAATTTCACTTTTCAGCTTCAAGCCTTTGTCCTGTTGGTGGACAATCCAGGTGGGGTCACTGTGGTTATCTGCTCTGTAGGGAAATTGTGACAATCAGAACATTAAAGAAAATCCATCCATTTTCCCACTTGAGGCGTCTGAACCACATGCCCTTCCTGAAAATAAGCTTTCAAATGATAATCCCTATTGTTCTTAAAACTTCACCATAGATCCAGGCAACTAAACTTCCTCATCTTACATTATAACCGATTATGTACTTCAATGATATTTTTTAAATTCCTAAATATTGAATGACAGTTTTGCATTAAGGTATTAATACATTTTTATTACTTCTAAACAGGATCATGAAATTATAGAAATAATTTCTATAATTTCATATATTTCATGAATATGTTTATATATGAAACACTGAGAAATGTTCTGAGCTAGATTTTTTTCCATAAGCTACAATTTGTTTCTCATTTCACGACTGTGGACAGTGGGAGAAATGAGTGGTCAGTAGTACATTTAATTACTTTGGGACTAGTGTGTTTCAGAGTTAATTAAAAGATGCTAACACATTTTCATTTCCCCACAGGAGGACATGAGGGGAAAAAAGAAATTAAATCAGGAAAGAGAAATATCTTATGTTGCTTCTTTTAAACTGTGTTTTCGTCTTGCCTTTAGAAACTCACTCAATATTTACCAGAATAAAATGTGATGCATGAAGGGGAAAAATAAACAGTTACTTCTCTGTGAATTTGAGTACAGATACTAAACACAATTTTTAAATTAATCCTAGACACAAAGTATTAAACTCTTTTTTTTTTTTTCCAGAGGAGAGCCCAACAGCCAGCAGTGCATGATCCCAAACCAATATCAAGCCTGACAGGATATAGAGCTGTTCAGCCGCACCAATTCTTCAGGAAGTGTTCCTCCTCCCCCTCTGGAGTGATGAAAGAAAAAATATCAATACCACTCTGAAAAATCAGCAGCGGAAAATATGATAGGAAATAACCTGTTTCTGACTGTTTCTTGCCATTTTATTAAAGATCAAATCAAACTTGTCCATCGTCAGTGCATCCTCCTCACCCCAATGCAAGAAACATAAAAAATCATGTTTTTAAAGCAAGGGAGAGTACCCATCTGTTGCACCAGTGATTGACAGAAATCCCATTTCTGAGAGCTGAAATGGCAGATGGCCTTTCCTGAACCTCGTCAGATGGATTTGTCATAAAAGCAAATGTGTCCTTTCATTTGACATGCTCTTTCCCATTGATTTCCAGATGACAAACAACTAGGAAATGCACTGAGAAATAAACAAACCATGGCCTTGGACTTTGTTTCATGAGGACTGGGGATTTTCCAGAATTTCCATTTAATTTTCCATTAAATGAAGGTATACTGTAACACAGTCAGCTTCAGAGGGGGTGTGGAATGAGTCCTTTAATTTCCCCACACAAAAAAATGCATTTCAAAGCTGAACTTTTGCAGAATGCCAATAACTGTATTGCTGGAGATTTCAGGCTGAAGTTGTGGGCACATTCTGTGGTAAAGATATTTACCTTCTTTCAAGCTTTCAGAATTATTATTTAGAACATGGCTTTAGTATTAGTTTCTTCCTGAATACTTCCATTTCTGAATACAATTATCCATTTTAAATGGTCAGATCTTAGGTTGTACCTATATTTTGCATCAGGGGGAAAGTTTCTGCAGAACACAAGGACATTGCAATCTCTTAAAGGGTAAAAAAGTGTCGTCCATGAGCATGTTTAGTCATTAAATACAAGCTTCAGTCCAATTCTGCTAGGCAGAAAAAACAATTTCCTCCATACCCAGCCTTGATTCCAGGAATTTCTACTGATTGGTCAGTACTTCATAGTCCTTTATAAGACAGGTATGTCATGCCCATTAAATTCAATTATTAACATAAGTTTCAGACTAACATTGAAGTTCCATCTTGAATTTCCTTGCTCTTTAAAACCCCTTTATTCCTCATCTCTTCTGCACCTGGGTCATAGAGACCCACCAGGTGCATATCATCATCAAAATATAATTTATTTGAGGACTACAAAGCAATTTCGATCTAGGAGTTCATTTTTTGAAAGGTTTCTGAAGTGGATACAAGGAATGCCAAAGCTATTAGGCCGAAAACATTTGATAAAACAATTCATTATTTAATCGAGGACAACATGTTTCCCGGAAAGTGGGAGAATTGCCTCGTAATCCAATCTGTTTCCATCAACCAGATGAGACCACTAGAACTTTTCCAATTGAAAAGATACAGGATCTAAGCCATAATTGTGATTTATTTATACCCAGAATAACTCTCTGAATTGAATTCAGCATTGCAGTTGCAGAAGTGCAGAGCTCCAGCGTGGAAACTCTTGTCAGCAGCCATGGCAGATGAGAGAGCTGCAGCTACAATTCTGGGCAAAACCAAAGAGATTCTTCTGCCTGCAGCACTTAGAAAAAGTCCTTTTTCAGGTTGCCAGGAGGAATTTCAATCTGAAAAAACTTCCAGGATTAAGGGGGGTGTAAAGATAGGATAGAATCTTCAAGCACCTAAAAAGCGAAATTAAAGAAGAGAACAGTTTTTGTTCTTTGTCTGCACCATATGGGCTGGAAAATATTGGCCCGATGCTGTAGCACAGAATTTTCTGAATTGTAGTACAAAGAAAAATTTACAAAAGTACAAAGTATTTACTTTTATAATAAATAAATAAATGGGGACAAACTGCTCCATGACTGGAGACCCCAAGGAGTGGTTTGAAAAATCAGTCAGTGAGGACTGATTGACATCAGGGCAGAGGCTGGGCTCTCTTTCCTCAGAGATTTAGGTCCAGACAAAAGAAAAGCGTGTCTAAGAAAGTGTGTAAGGATGCTTACATACTTTTTGGGTCTGTTTAAATCCAAACAGCTTTTTTGGCAGATATATTTTCTCTCACACTAGAGCCTGTGGCAGGCAAAGCAGTCCCTTACTGATGGGACAGTCTGGTTCTGGCAACTCTCTGAAAGATTTTGAATTACCTTAATTTAAAAAATTGATTTGAGACAGGACAAAGCTTTGGTCCTGGCATAACCTAACCAGAGTCAGCCTCCTGTGTCAAAAAGTTCCTATTTTCTCCCCAAACTGGGAGTTTAACACCTTTTTATTTTAGCAACATGTAGGGACCTGGTTTTGTTGTTTTTGGTTTTTATTTGGTAGGAGTGGTAAAGCAAACCAAATCTCACATCCTGGAAGGAGAGCTGTAGAGAAAATCTCCTGCATTCAAGCTCCCTGAGGAAAAAATTAGGGCTGATTTTAGGGCTGAATTAGGGAGCAGTGGTAATAAATAAGATTAAAGCCAAGAAAGAATTGTAGGAATAATTGAAATCTTAAAAGTCTGCTAAATAGTCCAGGTCTAAGCATTAAAGGGAAGGAAATAATAAAGTATTTTAAATTGCTACATTCTTTGATTTCTCACCTTTTCCTCATGTCATTCTCATGCTTCCACCGCTCCACATGTGAGTTTCTCCACATGTGGAGTCCCCACTGCCAGGCCTCTGCCCCATCCTCTATGACCCAATCTCTGCCCTCCTCCTGTACCTCCACTTCTCCAAACCTGCCCCTTCTCTCCAGCCAGGACTGCATTTTTCAATGCTGCATTGCAGTGTTGGACTTGTAAATACCTCTCTCAACACAGAAAAACTACTTGTTGCATTTATCTTGATAAAGATGTACATATAGATATAGATGATATATTGATCTATTATATAGATTATATCTACATTAGATAGATACAGATAAAGATGATATAGATAGATATAGATGAGATATAGATGAGATATAGATAGATATAGATATAGATATAGATATAGATATAGATATAGATATAGATATAGATAGATATAGATGATATAGATATAGATATAGATATAGATATAGATATAGATAGATGATTAGATATAGATATAGATATAGATATAGCTATAGATATAGATATAGATAGATATAGATGATATAGATATAGATATAGATATAGATATAGATATAGATATAGATATAGATATAGATAGATGATTAGATATAGATATAGATATAGATATAGCTATAGATATAGATATAGATAGATATATATATAGAGAGAGAGAACTAGATTTAAAAATTCCACCATGAAAAAAAAAAACAAAAAAACCAACAACAAAACCAAAGAAACCCCCCCCAAAAAAATTCATCATCACTGTCCCCCTCTTCTTAATTGCTTTCAGTAATTATTGCTTTCATCAATAATTACTCAAAGCAATCTTAAACAGACAAGTTGAACTCTGACTACTTTTCTTTATACATTCCCCCCTCCTTCAGACTCTGGCTACCAAATCCATTAATATCTTATAATCTCCTCCTCTGCTTTTGGATCTCTCATGAATGACTCTCAATCCGTTGGTTATTCACGATATTTTCTTCTTTTTTTTGGCAAATAGGTGCGAACATATGGCAGCGGAGCAATTCCTTTGAGAGTGCATCAGATTCACTGCTCACACACAAGCTGTCTGACATGCAGGGCTCAGCAATGAACTGCAGAGCTCCAGAGTACCCCTGCTCAGGAATTCAGGATGTGGGTGATGCCAGGAGAGCTGCTGGATTCCTGGAAATCCTACGTTTTATCGAATAAATCTGGGTTTGAGGCAAGTGCTGGCATGCACTGGGGTAAGGAAAGGAAAAGGACATGGACATGGTGTTGTCACCTCCAGTTAAATCTGTTTATTTTCATTCTGTACAAGTTCTGTCAGCTGTTCTTCTGCCACAAGGACAACCAGCTGCCAACCTCTGGATCTGCAGCTGTGCCCATACACAAGGACACATCTCAGTTCTCTCCTACTCCCTGAGCTCCTCCAGTCTGGCCTTATTTTCTGCCTGGCACAAAACCTTCTCCTTCCTTCCTTCACTCCACAGACTTTCTGTGACATCTCCTTTTAGTGCTTGCTCCATTTTTGCTGGGATTCAAGTCACAGCAAAGCTGCTGTCTCTGATGTGTAAACAGCAAAAGTAACTCTTCACCCTAAAATCCAGATGGTTTGTCACCTCCCTGATAATGTTCCCCTAAACATGTTCTCTATTTTGTGGGAAATAGGAAAAAATATTTTAAAAAAATTAAGTAAAATATTTAAAACTAATATTCTCCAGCTCCACAAATTTTCACTGAAGTAACAAAATTGGTTGTTTTTAAATCCATTGTGGAAAAAGAAAAGGAAATTTCAAATAGACAAGGTGGACTCCTCTGCTTTTGACTGCCAATTCTTTGCTTCAAAAAAAAAGAGAGTCCCTTTTTATTATGCACTTACAAACTGCAGTGTCTCCCCCTAGGATTTCAAAAATCTATGTTTTAAATAAAGTCAAATAAGTAACTAAACAGAGGATAGGAGAGCAAACATGAGAAATGACTGGTTTTGAATTAAGAGATAACGATATTTATTTGCTTACATAACAAAACGTGAACATGCAAATAGAGTTTAGAGCTTTTACACAGCTTCTGCTGGTTAGAGATCTCCACCCAAAAATGGGCAAAATAATTTCACACTGTCAATCCATCTGCAATATTATGTTTGGCTTGGCAGTTCATTAGTCCTTTTGAGTTCAAATGCTGCAATTCTGCATATTTACAGGATTTTTCTTCTTGTATTATTAACAGCAACGGAACACTCAGGTGCTGAGAAAACAAGGCAACAGCTAAAGCATTATCTCTGGAATAATGTAAATAAATAATCACTCACAGAGACATCTCACTGCATAGTTTGCTTTGCAGATTGCTTTATTGCATCTCTTCATTATCCGGTGTCCCCCACCCAATTACTGACAGGAACCATCAGACAGGCAGTCCAACAAAATGTGCCAGCATCAAGGAGGTTTCAGTGTTGGGAGGAGGAAAATGAGACGAAAAACCAAAATACCCCTCCTGACCGGGGTTTTCAAGGAATTACGAAACAATAAATTGCAGATGGCAATCTCTGCCAATTAATATCAGATATTTAACCAGAATTTAGCTCCTCAGAGAATGCAAAGGAGGGTGGCAAACACATTTTGACAAGCATTGACAAGCTCGGTGCTGTGAGCTGGTGTGAACATTTCTCCAGCCCTGCGGCTGAGACCACCAGCTGGCCCTCAATAAAATCCCCTTTTGGCTTGTGCTCCTGTGTGCCAAATAATTGATGGGAGTCTGACAACTGCTCCGCCAAAGGAGGAAGTGATGCCCATGGACTCCACGTTTGTGCAGCATTTATTTAACATATGAAGGGATTCAGTGTGGAAGAGGACTCCATTTATAGACTCTACGTATTGTGAATGAACACTTCCAAGTTATGGCAAACAGAGTGGAATGCCCCAAAGTTGAAATAATTATTAGGAAGATTCATTAGAAGAAAAACTGGAAAATGCATGGCCCCAAAATATATTTGTTTTTAAAAAGGAAAATCTCTTTCTTCCTTTAAAAAGGAAAATCTCAATACAAAACAGTTCTGGAAGATTCCATACTTGCAAAGGTAAAGTTCTTTATGCTTTATAACACTGTAAATGTTACCAGATCTATGAAATGTCATGGGGATGTAATTTTAGGTGGATTTGAAAGATGCAGTGGCATTTCCAAGAGTCCTAACTGTCTTAGCAATAAATCCATAAATGGACTTCAGGGTTAGTTATGGCAGTGTCTATAACTGGTCTGACACTGCCTTAAACTTGAGTTATGCATCCTGATCTCCACAAAGCACAGACAAAAAGTTTAGGGCTCCACAGGTGCTGTCAGTGAGGTCCTGAACAATTTGAGCATAAAATCATGGATTTTGTGCACTCATCTCTCCCTAGGCAGGCATCTACATCTGCTTATATCAAGAGGGTGGAAGAAAATCAACAAAAATGATCAAATGCCCAGGAAGTTTGCATTCAGGACATGAAGAGTCTGTGTGTTTAGACCTAGGAGATGAGAAATGCTCCCAAACCTGACTTCTCACAAGATTTCCAGCCATGCAGAAGTGCAACTGAACCGCCAAAATAGAAACACAAAGGAGAATTCTAACCCCTCGTCCCAATATTTCAGTCCCTATCTCTTTCCCCTTCTGAAATTTCTTCTGCGTGTAAATCCCACACCAAAATGAGGATTTCCCAGTTCAGACAAAAGAGAGCTATGAAATGGCAGGAATCAGCAAGGTTGAACATCTGATTTCAACTCACCGCTTTCACAGAATTAGAAAAAAAAAAAAAAAAGATTGCTAACTCTTAAATTTGGAAAGTCTCCTAAGAAGTTTTCTGGGAGCTGCTCTGCTGATTTCATGGTGAGTAGGAAAGGCTTCAGCACAGACCCTGCTGTGGTGCACAGGGCTGAATTCACATTAAACATGGCTCAGAATTATTAGCACAGGCGCCAAGATACAAAAAGTCACCATTTTGGAGCCACTGGCTGTTCAGAATCCCTTCTGTCAGAGGCATCAGCTCAGCAGTGAGGTGACCACGTTTTGGGAAGCTGCTGCTCCTTTCCTGCTGTCACCAGACAGAGCCCTACAACAAATGCAGCTTCCCCCCACCCCAGCTGACAGCCTGAATCACTGGGCAAGAAATCACAGCACAAATCTCTGAACTGAACCTTTGATTTTTACCTCCCTACAGCCCTGAAAGACCTTCCCAGAAAGCTTCCCCCAAGGTATTTGCATTTTCAGGAAACGTTTGGCTTCACCACTCACTGTTTCTTGCCAGTAGCACACACCTAGAAAAATTCCTGACAGTGTCTAAATTCTCTACGCCAGCAACACATATTAAAAGCTTGTTTTTCTAACATATGTAGTTCCATTCAGGACAATAACCACACATTCACCGGGACATGGCTGCACACGACACAGGAATAAGCAAAAAAAGCCAGCTTAGGATGGCTTAAAACCACAGACCCAGCTATTTCAAGGGAAGCCAAGGATCAGGAGTTGTTGGAAAAGGTCCACATTTCTGTTAGCAAGTTGATGTCTTCTTTATTGCCTCAAATAATGAAAGAAACATTCAGCACTATTCATAAACGTTGATATTTTCAGAGGCCCTGCTGAGGTTTCTTCCTAAGCAAAACCCAGCCAAAAATACCAACATTTGAAAGTAGCTGAATGCCAAATATTGTGCACTGGAGTTTTGCCATTTACCTCAGAGGGTCCAGCAGCAGGCACAAAATCCTCAGGAAACTACTAACCCCTGCCAATCACTGCTTTTATAAGGTGTATTTTTGGTATGAAGAACAAAATACATAACCCTAACTGTTTTAAAGCCTCCATTTCAAATATCAAGACAAACAGACCTTTTAAGAATAAGCACAAAGAGGAGAGCAAATATCACCCAGGCAGCCTACTATGAAAAATGTGAGCTGACCTCAAAAGAGAAAATGGACATCAGTTTAGGCACTGGACCAGCACAATCCTCATTCTGCAGTTCCTTAGTGGTGGTGGCCTTGTTGGCTGACAAGAGACACTGATAATTCCATCATAAAATAGAGACACTGATAATTCTATCATTTATTTTTGATGTTCTGGGCCCCCAAAAAGCTTTGCAGTGTGCCATAAATTGATGTTTTCCTGTACGTTTCTGCCTAGTTCCCTTGCACCCAGAGGGAGATTACTTGCATGAAGGGGGGGATCTTGCTTGAGACTAAAATTTTATGTGGCATCACTTTATATTGCAGATAATTTATCTCTTAATAGAATGCAATATATCATAGAAGTTGGGTTAAGCAGAGGTGAAATGAAGACTCTGGAAACTACAGACAGGTCCCATTGAGGCAGCAGCAAAGTTCCCATCCACCAGACCACATCCCATCAAAAAACACAGGTGTCCAAAAAAAACCAAGTACATTTTGTTTTGTGCTTTCTCTCGCTTTCTTCTTTTCCCTTTAAGAGAAAGCAAACACAGATGGGGATAAGTTTAAAACGATGGCACGTCTGCCAGCAGATATCTGGATGCCAGTCTAGCTAGGAAGGACTCTTTGAGCACACGGGAAAGGAGCAGTTTCCTTAGCAACCAGGAGAAAGCTCTGGGAGCATCTCTTCAGCCCTGTGCTGCTCGGCCCTTGCCCGGCTCAGCCTGCCACCTGCCTCTCACACATTTCGTTTAGTTTCACATTTCATGAGGTTCAGGACGGTTCCTACCCGTGGAAGAGGCAGTAAAGCCACAAAGGGTTGGGAGAGGGCTGGCAGGGGGAGAATGCATCCTCACAGTGAGGGCTTGCACACCCTGGGGAGGAGTTCCCAGGTTTACCAGGGGTGATCCTGTCCTTCTCAAATCCCAGATCCCTCCTCCAGAGAGCCTGGGCTCTGCCCCTGACTGCGAACCCCCTCTGCTCACCTGCCTTTGCAAAGCAGCTCAGGAGCTCTGCTGCTGATTCCTCCCCTTTTTTACAGCTGCTGCCAGAAATCTGCAGGGTGATGCCTGCATCTTTTTATGTTTTCAAATGTCTAGACAACTGTTAATCCATGCATGTGATCTTTAGATATACCAGTACTGTCCTGCACATTCCAAACTGTCCTGGAAAATGAACTGCCTTGGTTGGATTGTCAACTGGAGGCAAGGGCATGGAGAGGAGAAAACAGACCAATTTAATCACCAAAAGCTCCCCACATTCTTGAATAAAAATAATATGATTTTTCCATTTTATCTCCTTTTTTTTTTCCACCAAATCCAGACTTCTTCACTCTTTTTTTTACACTTCCTCTGTTTTAACTTGAATGCATGAATTCAGATTGCCCCACACATTTATAAAATCTTCAGCTAGTATGTGCAACTATTTCCCTTTCTCCACTGAGAAATCTGGTGAAAAGCCTCTGTAGTACAAGCTATTCCTCTTTATCAGATGACACTTTGATGTGGGGCTGTACAACAGGCAGCACACAGCCCACTAATAGTGCTAATGCATGCTAAACCTGGAATTCCACAGCATTTTGATCCCTTTTATCAGGGAACATGAAGGAACTAGAATTGGTGGCACACAACCAGCAAGGAATTCCTCTCCTCTTCCTGCTCCTGAGAACATAAAGTTGGTTGCGTCCCTCCCAAGAAATCTTACAAGGGAGGCACCCTGTGTAAGGAAGGTGTAATTTTAGGGATACAAAGACTTAAAATACATGAAACTCCCTGCTTTCCCAACCTCTTAGAAATTGCCAGACTCTGCCAGTAATGCCAGAAATAACCTATGAAAATGAGATGTAACTGACCTTGCTTTCACACCTGACACATGAAAGTCTTACCCAGAGAAACAATCTCCAATGCCTAAACTGAGCTTCCTCCTTGTGTTTTAAAAGTGAAGCATCCCACACAGTGTGGAAGCATGATGCAAGTCTGTGGAAAGCTTCATTGAATTGCATATATTTTAAGGAAAAAAAGACACAGAAAACAGTGAAACTTGCTGGTTTTAATCACACAGCAGTTTTTGCTAAAACATCCTGATGCTTCTGCAAGATGCCTGAATGAGACATGAATATAAAGAGACAAGATAGGAATCCCTCTTGACTTCCAGCCATCTGTGATAGATTTCTGGAAGTTGGTGAGGTGATCATATCCCTGGATGCTTTAATCACAGCGGTATTCTATCAGACACATTCCCAAGGCATCCATTTGGAAAGACTGATCTCGTCTGTCCCTAATTGATCAATCTGTGCAGCCCCTCAGAAATACTCACACCGTGTCAGCTGGGTTTTCAGAACCTAAATGACTGGAGAGTTTTCAAATCCATGCTGTAAACTGAATTTCCTCATTTGCTGAAGCATTCTGCAGCTCTCGGGCTGAGAATGCATCCCTCCACTGTTGTGAGCTAATCAGACATAACATCGGGCAAGAATATTTATACAAGTTCATTTATTTTAGAAATTTATCTCGTGCTGGCTTGGATTGATAGAATCAATCTTTTTTGCTTCTGAAGGTTCTACTTTTTCACATGTGCTTGTGAGGCTACATATGTTGTTTTCATGAAAAATACCTGATTTTTAAGGTGAGGAAACTGCTCTGATTTTTCCAAACCAGACACACCTTTATGAGTCAGTTCAAATAGCAGGGAAAGGGAAACAGCCTTTACTGTGCCCTTCCCTCTTCTCAGCTTCTTTCATCCCTCCCTCCTCTTTCTCAGACACAGAAAGTGAAAAGCGTAGATAAGGAGCACAGCTGAGCTTGTGAAGGAAGTAAAATTAACATTGATTGAGGTAAGTCAATCAATCAAAGGCAGAAAGGAGATGAACTGCCTGCAAGGAAGCGACGGTGGAATGGGAAATGTGCTGAGCTGGGGAGGGCAGAGCACAGGGAGAGGGAAGATGAATTTTCAGAGCAACAGCTTTCCTGGTCCCACAGTAGTTAATGGGAATTCTGATTTTGAGAGTCATGATATCACCCATGTCATTTAAACACCAACTGGCAGATGTTTAATCTGCAGATGGGAAGGAAATTAGATGAAAGATGAGAAAATAATGTCCCTGTAGCTGTGTGACAATGCAAAGCTGTTCCTCACTCGTAGGCATTCAGAAGCCAACATTGCTATTTTGAGTTTATTGTTTTGGTTGCATTTGGGCTGTTCCAAAAACAGTGACCTGATTATTAACCACACATTTGAACAAGGGGAAGGTGCATTCACTTCAGGTGGCCTACAATTCTCACCATATTCCAAGAGCATGAAAATGACAGGAACCCTTTTTACCCAAAAAGAAATATAACTGTAAAAATAAATACATTTCCAGGAACTACAGGTGCCACCACAGGTACCAGAAAACTCAATAAAACACAAATACATACATAAAAGTGAATGACACTAATAGAAGTTGAAATAAAACCCAGCAAATAGAAGGCTGAGGGAAAATATTTCCATGTCACAGCCTTCTGAAAACCCATGGATTACTTTCCACTAAAGTTTTACCAGTATTGCAATATTTATAAAATCTCCTTGAACACTGTTCCACAAATATTGTGAAAAATTCATGTGTTATTGCCCATGACTAATTCATATCCCCTTCTTCTCTTTCTCATTTTGGATGAATTTTTAAGGCTTTTCTTTGAACAAAACAAAACAAAACAAAATTTAAAAAAAGGCAACAAAAACTATAAACCTCAGATTGACTGGAGGACCTCATCACAAGGTATAATACTGTCCTCCAGTTACACACTTGTCATCATTTTATCACCCTGATTAAGGGTCCTGCTCTTCCACAAATAAAATAAAATTATGAATTGTGAGGTAAAGGTAACATGCCGATAACCCTGAAATCTTCTCACACTCCCATGCCTGGCTTGATCCAAGATCTTCTTATTTTGTTGCTTTAATGAATTTGAAGAGAACCTTCTTAAGGCAACCAAAGAAGACAAAAAATCTGCGTGGAACACTCTTACAAAATGTCAGCAGCCCTCATTGTGTTGGCAAATGCATCCCAGAGGCACAGAGGACCCTAAAAGAGTCATTACAGAGTAAACAAGGTATTAATGAATAATGGAAAGCCTGAACAAAAAACAGAATGTAGGCAATTACAGCCCAGATGCGGCACAGGGGAGAACAAAGCAAACACAGCCCGAATTTACCCAAGCACTTCCCAGCAAAGAGAAATTTCTCCTCTATTGAAAAGCAAGGGCCTTCAGCAAGGGGACAAAAAAACAAAAACCAGAATTGAGGAACTCCATGGCTGAAATTGTCGGCTGAACCCAAGTGTTGAGGACAGCACTGCTTCAGAGCCAAGTTCTCAGGGCATGATGAGCAGTCCTGGAGAAACATCATCACGTCAGCGGCAGGAGCTGTCTTCAAAATTCTGTTTAGTGAGAGCATTCCTTGGATTAAGCTTTAATGAGTCCTCTAAAAGGCCTGCACTGTTCCTTCCACAGGTACAGCCAAATGCCAAGAGGACCTGGAGGAAAAAAAAAAAAAAAAAAGATGTTACAAAGCCTCAGTTCAGTTCAATTGAGATAAGCAACAACAACAAAATCTTTTACTATCTTTTCTTTTCTTTTTTTTTTTTTTTTTTTCCCACACCACTTATGCTCAACACTTCCTCAAGAGGTTTCCAGAGCTTCCTGCTCCAAGGCAGAATGGAGCACTACCCAAATAGCCTCCTTTGTAAATAATCAATATCACTGCTTTGAGCCTTTGCAAAAGCATGACACTCCAGGTTAAACAAATATCTTAAAAAACAGGAGGAAAAATAAGTTGAAAGCACAAAGCTTGAAGGATAACACTGGTTTCCCATTTCTACGTGACCCCAGTCATAGGTTCTAAAATAGAGAGTGCTTGCCTAGTTCAGCAGCAAAATACAGATTAAAGACATGAAAAAAGTTTAAAAAACTACCTGGGAAAAAATGCTCTTTACCCGAAATTTTAACATGTACAGATCAAAAGGATCTCTACTAAATTCCCTCCTCATCCTCCTTTATAGCATGCAGAGTTATCCTGTGCCCTTTATTTCAGTCAGTTGCATTGTTATCTGATATTCCCAAGTCTCACTAATAATTTGCATATGCCATATTTAAGTGCTTTAATTAGATTTGTAATCATAACAGCCAGTAAAGTATCATTGCAAATTATCCCCTTAAACAGAGCCCTCCAGTCCATTTTGACTCCTTGTACAATAAACTAAGCAGTACAGAAATTAAAGGGATTTTTTTTTCTTGTAAATTCTCTGCACTCCATGATGGGACCACCAACATCACCCCACTTCTCCCAGATTCCCCCAGAGCATTCCCCAATGTTCTGTCAAGATCTCATTTGGATGAATTCTTCTCACACTTTTAAAACACCCAGTCTAGAGTGCAGGTATCCCTTTAATTTCTGAATAACCATTCACAAGAAGCAATTAAACATTCACAGATATAAATGTAAAATTTTTGAATGTTTAAGATGTAATAATTTGTAATTAATTTATCTAGTCTTTTGGAGCAATTGTGCCACTGACTTCTTTCAGCTCCATTCAGAATCAGCAATTTTACTTGAAACCAGAGACTTTTCTATCAAGCAACTTGACATACATAACCAGTAACAGAGGAATTACACAGCCCATGTGAACTTGTTTGGGTTAAGCACCAATAAAAGTGCTTTAGGCAGCAAGGAAACCTTGAAGTTGGAGATTACTGAGCCTGAGATTACTCGAGAGGAGACACTGTTAGAGCAAGACCCAAAGGGCACTATTCTTTGATCAGGTAAGACAGGCAGTGAAGAGAACCTTGGAAAACAACTTGGTTTCCTTTTCAGTGGAGAATGAGGCCCTGAGAGCTGCTGACATCAAGCAGATTAGCTCATTCATAGTGGCACTGTACACAGGAAAAAAATACACTTTTCTTGAGAGTCTGTAGCAGCATAAAGTACATGAAGGATGATAATTATGTATATATTTAGGTTAAGATCACCCTTTTAGAAAAGCATTAAAGAACTGGATTTCCTGGTAAGACTGCAAGCTGCTTTTTTAATGACTGGGATTTCTTTGCGCTCATCTTTTTTTTTTTTCAGTACAAGCTGATTAAATGGAAAATCAACTATAACTCACCACTGGCTGCTTCTAAATCCCTGTTCAGCTCCCATCAAATGCCAGGGCAAGATTTGCCTCCTTAGATTTTTGAAATGCTATCACTAGTCCTTGATATGCCAGGGTATTTTGTAAACTATTCTTGTTACCCACAGCAACCACATTAACGTGAATCTGAATGGTAGATGCCAAAAAGAGATGTTACATTCAAATCATGCACTTCATGGAAAAGACTTTGTGGAGTCTTCTTATTTTATTCACTAACAGAGTTCCAAACAACAAAATATGTCTTAGATTATAAGGATACCAGAAAGACATCAACAAACGTGCTATACTGTTCCTAATTTTAAGGGCTATCAATATACCTAATTTGACAGAAGAAGCTTGATCTGATCTGCATGATCAAAACCCTGTTGTTCCACCATTCAAATTTTTGCTGCTGGCTCAGCACATAGAAACATATTTACTTTTACCCCAGAAGCAGTGAATTTCCTGATTTGGTGTAAGCAAAACCCTGAAAGGTCACTCTGGGTTTCTCCTTTTCATCTCACTTTTTACTTTTTTTGTAACTTACAGCACTATGAGATGTCAATTGATTTTTTTTTCATCCAGCAGTTCTGAAATATTAAAGATAGCCTCTTGAAAAAAAAAAAAAAAACAAAAGGAAAATGGGACTATTTATCATAAATAACTGAAATAAATAATAATGTACAACTCACTTTGGGGGAATTCTGCATTAGTTTTGTGCTCCTCATAAGAGCTTTAGGTGTTACAAAGCCAAGATGTGAGGAGAGATTGAAGATACAGCAGAGCACTTTGTCTTGGGGGTTCTTCTAAATACTTTGAATCAGGAATAAACTATTAATAAAGTAGAGAAAAATGTTTGTATGGGAGGCAAAGTCACTGCTTCAGCAAAGGAAATAGGGCAGAAAGTATGCTGTAATTTAGGAAACTAAAAATAAATGGATGGATGGATGGATGATGGAGGATGGATGGATGGATGGATGGATGGATGGATGGATGGATGGATGGATGGATGGATGGATGGATGGATGATGGAGGGATGGATGATGGATGGATGATGGATGGATGGATGGATGGATGGATGGATGGATGGATGGATGGATGATGGATAGATGGATGGACGGATGGATGGATGGATGGATGGATGGATGGATGGATGGATGGATGGATGGAGTGATGGATGGATGGATGATGGAGGGATGGATGGATGGATGGATGGATGGATGGATGGATGGATGGATGGATGATGGAGGGATGGATGATGGATGGATGGATGGATGGATGGATGGATGGATGGATGGATGGATGATGGATGGATGGAGGGATGGATGATGGATGGATGGATGGATGGATGGATGGATGGATGGATGGATGATGGAGGGATGGATGATGGATGGATGGATGGATGGATGGATGGATGGATGGATGGATGGATGGATGGATGGAAGGATGATGGATGGATGGATGGATGGATGGATGGATGGATGGATGGATGGATGATGGATGGATGGATGGATGGATGGATGGATGGATGATGGATGGATGGATGGATGGATGGATGGATGGATGGATGGATGGATGGAAGGATGATGGATGGATGGATGATGGAGGGATGGATGATGGATGGATGATGGATGGATGATGGATGGATGGATGGATGATGGATGGATGGATGGATGGATGGATGGATGGATGGATGGATGGATGATGGAGGGATGGATGATGGATGGATGATGGATGGATGGATGGATGATGGATGGATGGATGATGGATGGATGGATGATGGATGGATGATGGATGGATGGATGGATGATGGAGGGATGGATGATGGATGGATGGATGGATGGATGGATGGATGGATGGATGGATGGATGGATGGATGGATGATGGATGGATGGATGATGGAGGGATGGATGATGGATGGATGATGGATGGATGGATGGATGGATGGATGATGGATGGATGATGGATGGATGGATGGATGGATGGATGGATGATGGAGGGATGGATGATGGATGGATGATGGATGGATGATGGATGGATGATGGATGGATGGATGGATGATGGAGGGATGGATGATGGATGGATGGATGGACAGATGGCCTTGGTGTCTGCATGTGCTGCTTGCTGAATGTACCACCCTGAAAAGGTGAACTTTTCTTTGATTTTTTTTTTAAATACTTTTCATAGAAGCATAGGATCACAGAACATTTAAATTTGGAAGGGTCCATGAGGAACACTGTGTCTAGCTTCTGGCCCTGCACAGGACATCCCAAAAAAATCCCACCCAGTGCCTGAGAGCATTCTTCAGCCACTTCTTCAATTAGGCTTATGATAGGCTTATTTTCTCTTTATTGAAAATAAGAAATACATTCGAAAAAACGTCGCAGCTCCTCAAACTGTCATTTCTCAGTGCAACTTCTCACCCATGGGCTTATTGTCAGGAGATCAATGATGATGACCAGCTATCTAATCTCAGAATAGTATTTAGCACACTCTTCAGAAAATTCGCTAATAAGAGGATAAACAAGTTAGCTATTGTCAGGAAGGAAAATCTAATGACCTATAAGGTAAATCCATTACTCTCTGTGTGATGATCTTGGAAAATATTTCTTCACTATATTAAAAAAAAAAGAAAAGACGTTTCATATTTTGGCACAGTGTTACCTTGATTACAAGTTGCAAGGACAATCTTTCAATTTCCATGCAGAGATTTCAGCAGATAATACACAACCTATTTAATAAAGTTAATATATTAATAAGTAAAATATCTCTCTCACATATGTTATCTGTGAAAATATTACTTTTGGCTAATGTTCCAGGAAAATTGTTTTTCAAAATTGTTTGTCAAAATTGTCAAAATAAGTAATTTGTTAACAGGAAGGTAACATGAACTTGGATTCATGATAGTGCAAATGCTGAGTCTGGAAACAAAAAAAAAAAGGAAGTTTTGCCAAGGAAATGTTTAAATAGCAACTTTACCATCTAGCACAAAGGATTATAGAATCTAGAGGGTTCTAATATGAGCAGATTCAGCTGGAAACTTACAGGTTTGGAGTGTTTGGCCTTGCAGAATGCTGGAGGCTGATGTCAACGCAAGCATCTCAGCTCCTCCATCTCTGAAATGCATTTGTTGTGTGACCATGCAGAGAGTTCCTCTTGCAATTCCCATCTGGTGGATTTAATCTGGGACAAAGCACATCAGAAGAAAGGGAGTGAGGGTAGGACATGCTCTGGGGAAGACCCAAATAGTTTTGGTCACCATCACATTATCTGACCCAGAGAAAGATGAAGACCATGCACTGCTCATGTCTTTTATTTACATGAGACATGCAATGAAATTGTCAAATAAAATTATTTGATTTTTATGCAGTGTAGGGACACTAATGTGAAACACAGGCAAAACATTCACTGTTTTTCAGGTTCAGCTTTTCATGGATAAAAATAAAACCCAACACCACAGAGATGTGAATTGTAAAGGTTGTGTTGGAAAAATAAATACGACAGGGGGACTGTGCCATTGTTTACCCACTACTGTTTCTGGTGCTAGGCTGTGTTTTATGTACAATCCAAAATTAAATCATGGATGTTATTCTTTTAATAAATTTCAGATGTATTCCAGAATAAGTAATTTATAATGTAGATGAAGACACCAACAGCTCTGCTCTCTTCACAGGCAGAGCTGGAAGGCCAAAGAGCAGTCATGGGGTTTCCCATTTTCACCTACTGGTTGATGCTACACTGCACAAATTCCATGGTCTTTAGCTGATTTTCCCAGGTTTTCATGCATAGCAGTTCTAGCTACAACAATTATTCCCCCTGAAGTGAAACTGGGCAACTTTCTGAGAAACTGAATATGTTTTTCTTGAACACCAAAGTTTCGCCATTAGATTTTAACAGATAAATCAATGTTAACAATAGATGAGACTATTTAAAAACAAGTTATAATTTACACTAAGGGAATTTGGTTGAATAACTTGATTGCAGTGGGAAACACGAGGGGTCAAGGGGAAAAAATTACAGTTCTATAATTCAACCATAACTGTGCAGAAAAGAGGGGCAAATAGACCTAATGCCATTTTCACATTAGTATTAACACATACTATGAGAAGTAACATGAAGAAGTGACATGTGCAAAAGTTCATACAGATAATTTTTTTCTCCTTTATTAACTGTTTTTTTGCTGTTGTTTTTGTTGTTGATTCCAAATACAGTCATAAATATATACCAAGTGTAATTAGCAAATCTGTGAAAATCATATAGAGGGTCTAAAACTCCATACTCCAGAAATTTGACAGAATTGGGCAATGCCCATCAGTTAACTTCTTTTCTGCAGCCACTTTTTTAAATTCTACTTATCATACCACTATACCAAGAAGAATCAGTAGTACCATCAATTCTGTTCTTTCTTGTCCCTCAGTCTTCATATTCCAGTTTCTTGATGACTTTTTTTTAAGTAAGCTTTATATCACAGAAAAAAAAATTGCACAAGTGCAAGAAAAAAAAACGTGTCAGGTTAAAAAAAAAAAAATTAAAACCCCTCAAGAGCTTTAAAGTTCTGCATATAACCTTAGCATGACACTGCTGCCCTTGCCTGCCAAAGTGGAGAACTGCTCTTGGATTACACGTTAATGCAGTGTGTGGTGGAGAAAGAAATTGCTTGCTGTACAGCTGCTCTTGTTAACATCTAGCTCATCAGCAGGAAATGCCTTGTCCATTAAATACCTCTTTAGCTCTCTTTTGTCCAATTCGAGGAGCAGGAGCATCTCTGACAGCCAGGTAATTCTGTTTTAAATGAGTGACATCCCGAGGCAGCCTGACCCTGCCCAGCTGGTGAAGGAGAGCAGGCTGGGGGTGGAGGTTGGGTGGCTGGAGAGACAGGGAAAAGGAAGGAAAGCCACAGAGCTGTCACTGATAATCTCTGAGAATTGACAGTGCTAAGAAAGCAAACCAGTGCTACGTCCTAAGCTCCGAGTGAGCTGCTAACAAATGCTAATAGCACCAAATATGTAACACTATAAAACCAACAGCAAAAGACTTTTCACTGCTTGCCCATGGACACAGCTGCCACGACTTTGAAAGGATGTTCTGCTTCAACTCTTCTTTGCACTCAACATCTATCCACGTAAACACCCAGAGCTGAAGGAGCAAGTAAAGGACTTAAATTTGAGAAGAACTCAGATGACATCAGTGAACTTTATGGACAATGGGGGTTGACAGGATAGGTTTCATTGTTTCTGAGAAGAATTTTTTAGGTTGTAATCATTGTTTTTACTCCTGTTTCCCTGTTTAGTTAAGTGTCTGCAGAGGTCCACTGGGGAAGTCTTCATAGTAAGGAAAAACAGGGGAGTTGTGGAATCCTCTGACTCCCCTCCCTCAAACTTGGTATCATAGAGTTTTCCCCACCTAGGCTGATGCAGAAGACTTAACCCATGACACTCTGCAGCACTACTGCCAATCTGCATCAGATTGCCTGCCCCATTGGCCCGGTGACACTGCCCACCCCAATTATTCATCCCTCATCCCCCCCCTACAGGTTGCTGCCCTTTGCCCGCCCCTGTGCCCTCAGGTCCTTGGTCACTGACCCCATACTTTAGTTGTGCAGAACACATGGTTTGCTCTTTTGTCTCTTGGTCCTTCTGGTGTGATGGATGCAATAAAACGCTCGCTGGAATTTATCATGCAAAGACCCTTCCTGTTTTTCTTCCACTGAGCCATCTGTGGGGTGTGCATGTATCGAATTTGCAGGCAACCCTGATGAGGGGACACAATGATGTATCTGACTCCATCTTATCAGAAGGCAAATTAATCACTTTGTTATACTGTATTATTCTATACTATATTTCATTTTATTACATTATATCTAAACTGAATCTGCCAAGCACTCAACTGCACAGAATCTCTGTGCAGTCACCCAACACAGTCACTCTGTGACTGTCACCCAACAGTCCCGACACGCACAGAGCTGGCCTTGACAGGCCAAAGAAACAAAATATCATCACTTTGGGTAAACAATCTCCATATTGCATTCGGCTTTCGTGCAAACACAGGCACAGCAAATGAGATAAGAATTATGGTTTCTTCCTCTGAGGTTCAGAGAATGTAAAACCCAGAAATATTCTTGGGAAGAATTGTGCCTTGCTTTTCTCCATGAAGAGAAATGTGGGGCTGCATGCATGGACTGGAAATGGCTGCTCTCGGGGCCTTCCTCTGAGTCTTGAAGGCATCCCTCCTTCTGAAGGAGACGCCTCAAAGAAGGTTGCAGCATTTCTACCACCCTGCCATGCTGATAGTAAGATTTTAAAATCACGGAAAATGTGGGGAGCTAGAAAGAAAATTAGGCTTAGTTGGCCCTGGGAAAATTTTAAAGGCAGGCCCTGGGAAATGTTAGGCCTTGTGTTTGCTAGATCATGTCAAACTGCACCTGTGTACTCAGTATGTGATATAATTGTTGGATGTGATCAGATATAATTATTGTTTAAAGAATCATGAGAAACTATGTTAGGGGTTTGACGGGGATCATGAGAAATCCATGCTTGGATGAAATCAATGTATACAATGGAACAATGTGAGTTTAATAATCAATATGTAAGTTATATAATGCTAGAATTATTAACACTAGTTTAATAATTAATAATTGATATGTAAGTTATATAACACTAGAATATAAAACATGTTCAGCTTGAACGCATGTTGCAGTCAGATTTGAGTCTGTAGCCCTGACACCCAGAGCTCTTCAATAAAAGCACCTGCATATGATCATTCTATGATTATGTGTTTCTGAATGCTAACAACGCTGCAACATCACCCAGAATTATTCTTCTAGATAAAAAGGGAATGTATGAATTGGGAAACTCACAACATGGCCTGGAGGTAGCTGTGTGGGATAGCTGGAATCCATAAAATGGGAGGCAGCTGGAGGCATGAAGGAAACAACATTAAGGACAATGGAGGGACCCTGCACTTAAAGGGTGCTATTTTTCTCCACTCTGTTCTATTCTTCTAAAGAAACTCTGGTCAACTAGCTCAGATGCAGAAATGCAGATAATAAATGTACAGGGAAGCATGACAGATTAATTATCTGTGCAGATACTTTTGCTCTATTTAACAAAAGTGCTCGTGGCACTTTAATCGATGCACATTTAAAAAGACAAGACATCATCTAGAGACTTCTTACCCACTAAGGCACAAATGATAGGATTTACTCCTGTGATTAGTAAGAGCATCAAGTGTATTTAGCTCTTAAGTCACACTCACAAACAGACTGGGGCAGGAAGCAAACCCTCTACTAATAGCTTAAAAGTCTTTGTGGACTCTCCTGTCTGTGTGACTTACCCTGAAGAGGACGAAGAGGCTTGCAGATTGTTCAACAGCCCTTGGCCTCGCACAGTGCACAATTACACAACAACAAAGCACCTGTAGAGCTGCTTTAGGATTGTGTCACTGTAGGGAATTGGGAGTGTGGACCTGACTGTTTTCCATTGCCATCACACATACATACGTTGGTGGACATTTGCAAAACAAGCACATAAAAGACACCTCTTCACTTTTCTAAACACACAAGCTCTAGCACTGTTCAAATCCAATTTGTGATTATTCCAGTCTCAGGGAACCCAATGTGAACCACTCAAATAGTGAAAAAGATTTCTTGAGAACAATTCTAAGCGCAATAAAGAAACAAATCCCCATTTACACTAAGCACTTACTATGCACTTTGGAATTTTTCCAAAGCTAGTTAAATACCTTAATTGTTCACTAATTATTTGCAAGAAGAAAAGCAAAATGCCTGAGAGAAATTATTCATAATAAACAACTCAGCCTGACGTTTTAAAGTGCTGCAGTGCAAGTTCCTTGTACAACACCTAAGTGTTACAGTAATATGTTGGTACTTGCATCCAAACTAATTACCCTGCTCTCCTCCATTCAAAAGGACAGCATTTCTAGGGTGTGATGTATTTCATTTTAAGCAATTAGGAATTTAGGAATTCAGGAATAGGTAAAAAACAATTTAGGAATAGGTCAGATGCCTTTTTCAGAGACATCCTCTGGTGTCTAACCTGACACAGATATTCACTGCAGCCTCCTAATGCCCAAGGAGATGCACAGCCCATTAAGGGTTTTCTTGTTTGGTTGGCTGGTTAGTTAGTTTTGGGGTTTTGGGGGGTTTTGGGGGGTTTTTGGGTTTTTTTCTGTTTGGTGTTCTTGGGTTTTGGTTTTTTTTTATTTTTGGGTGGGTTTTTTAATTGTTTTTTTGGAGTTTATGTTTTTGGGTTTTTTTGTGGTTGTTGTCTTTTTTTTGTTGTTGTTTTTCATTTTTCCTGGACATTCTGAACTAGTCCAATAGAAAAAAATCTAACCACAACCCAGATATGTATATTTATATCAGCTATAGCCAAATGTCACCCATTCAAATAATTTTCATGGAAAAGTCCTGTGTCCTTCTCCAAACTTCCCAGAAGACTATGGTTTTGGAATATTTTTTGTAATTAAAGCTGCAATATCTAGTGAACTGTCTTCCCATAGGCCAGAACAGATGGTAATATAATTGGTGGACAGGAAAAGAGAAAAGGCAAAACAAAGAATTTATTTGGAACAGCCCACCTAAAAACCCCCAAAAGTTCTATAATAGTTAAATATCTGACTAGAACTTGCCCATCTAAATCATGCAACAATATTAATGCTGTGCTTTTGCAATTTATGTCTCAAAAATCTTGCAGAGGCAAAACAGGTGCATTTTTGTATTTATTCTGTGTGTAAGAAATAAAAGCAAATTTCTATGTCCTTTCTTGCCTTCTCCTCTGCTTAAATTCACCTTCAGTATGATAAAATTTCATTGGGAAATGCAACAATATTATAAAGCCAAAAAGTAAATGTAGTAATAGAGGTTTTCTGCTTTTATGAATCACCCAACACAGGTCATTTGCCTGATGAAGGTTTGCTAATCAAATATAACTTCATGTTTTTAAAGAGGACAAGATATATTTAAATAATCCACTTTCTTTAAGTATATTTAGTTTGCTATCATTTAAAACTTTTGAATTCTTCTCAGCCTTACCAAGACAGGCATCTACTACTTCTTTTCCTTAATAATTTTGTGTTTCTTCTTCCATTTTCCCCTGTAACTCTAAATCTTTCAGCACCCAAATGAAACCATAAAAAAAAAAAAAAGCAATTTGAGTTGACTCTTTCCATCCTGAATTATCCACTTTTGCCTCCTCCAGATTCCAATTTATGTTCCAAGAGGTGGCTGGAATGAGAGTAAGAACTTTTTTTTTAATTCAGTGGTTGTGTATTCTGTTCTGAGCACTATTTCTAGGACAGATTCATGCATCAAAAATTCACAACAACAAGAATATAAAATTGCCTTGGGATGACTATTTCTGGGGCACATTCAAGCGTTAAATTTGTCCATTACAATAAGAAAATGAAATTGCCTTGGAACCAGCATTTAATTATTTTTTAAATTGTCCTGTTGAGGTGATGTGCAATAATCTCCTTTTGTCTTCTACAAAGTGAACTGTATTACTTAAATAATTTTTCAGTTTCATTTATATTTCACTCTTGGTAACACCAAAACAGTGTTGATGTTTTTTAGGTTGGGGTTTGGTTTTTTCCTTAAAGGAATACTTTAAAGCCCTTGAAAATCAACAGAAATCTTTCCATTGACTTCAGAGCACTTCAGGTCAGCTCAAACATTCTGTCTTCCTTGAAAGGGCCTTGAGAATTCTAGGGGGAAAAAAGTACAACATAATGATTAGAGAGTTCCTGGACTATTTTTTTTTTAATTCACAAGTAAAAAGCGCCTCTCTCCACAGTTGTCTGCAAATTAAGATATTCCCAAAGCAATTTCAGCAATTTTAGAAAAGTTTTACAGCTAAAGAAAATGTAGGAACACCCACCAAAAAGCAGGCTCTATCCAAAGAGTTAGAAAATTAAAAGCCATGTGCAGACTGCCTGTTATAGATTAAAGGCAGCCTGAGGAACTACAATAACAAAAATGAAACAAAAAAAAGCTAACAAAAAAAAAAGTAAAAACAACAAAAAACCCCCAAACATTAAAGAAAAAAAAAAATAAAACCCACCACCAGAATCCAAAGAAGGAAGAAAGCCATGCAGTATAATAAGCTTTTATTGCTTTAAGTTGATTGGGAAAACACTGACCAGAGGAGTTTGAAAGACAGAAATTGCTTCAAAACTTTTACTAGATAATAATACAAGACAAACAGAATTTGTTAGATCTTACTCTTGCAACTAGAACTGAAAATTTAAAAAAAAAAAAAAAAGAAAAATATGAGACCTCTAAATTCACAGACTCAGACTTCGTATTTCCTCTCACTTGGTGGTGAATATTAATCTCCAGTGATTCATATGATTTTAAATCACGTGTAACTTAAAAAGCTGTAATGGTAACCATAGCATAAGATGCAGAGGCTTGTATGGTAATATAAATATGATTTTGAAAACAATAAATCAAACAAGAAGTCGTAATTTCCTCAGTAATAAAAGAAGTGTCCTGGTTCCAGCCTTTTGCTTCTGGACCAGATTTTTTAAGTGATGCTAACACTACCTCAGCTGCAGTTTTGGGGGATTGGTTTGTTGGCAATGCCAATTTTAGCCATATGTGGTGTCACTGAGCCAAATACATACATGCTATTAATAATCCAACCATTGACTAACTTTAATCGTTTTAAAATTAGAGTGTTTTTTAAGAACAATATCTGAAAACAGTATTCTATGAAGTGTAGAAGGCATAAGGTAAGTTTGAGGAATTAGCCAGGAATCTTTAGCTTTAAATGACTGTAACTGAATCTGTATAGTGACTCCAGACCTGGAAATTCAGAATCTTCAAAAGAGGAAGTGCCTCTGGGTGTTCTTTGCAGTTTTTGTACTTACAGCACTCCACTTTTGACTATTTAAACTTCAAACTCCCTTTTTAACTTTGTCACTCACAGTCTGTCCAGGCTGCTAAACCTGCTCTGAAAAAATGCCAGACATATTCAGTCTTTAAAAACACTGCCAAGCAAGTGCTGCCCTGAATCTTTCAGCTCCAAAAAAAAAAAAAAAAAAAAAAAAAAAAAAAAAAAAAAAAAAAAAAAAAGCAAAGAGCAGCTTAATATTGGGCTAAATGTTACATTCTCCCCTTTGTACAAAAACTGAGTCCTGAAACTGATGGCAGCACCACAGTTAGAAACACAACCCTGCCCCTGGCAGAAAATAACGTTTCTATTATCAGTATTTCTCAATTCTCCTGGTACACAGGCACAGGGAAAGGCAATGGCTTTGCTGCCTGTCAGCCTCTCACTTGCACTGCCAGAAATATTCCCTCAGAGTCAGGATGAGCTCTGGAAGCAGAGCTCAGCTCTCGCTGGCCCTGAACAAGGCATGAACTGAGGAGTCAGGCTTGCTGTGACCCACTGTGTCCTCTCTTTTCACCCTCTCTGGGTGAAAAGAAGAGGGAACAATTATCTTCTTTCCATCAGCAAGTCTCTGTTTGTCACTGCCAGGAACATTGCTAGAACTAGAACTGCAGTGTAATTACAAGCCCTCTCCGAGTACTTTAAGTTCTGCAACTGAGCAGAATACATTATTGTCAAGAACATCAGAACTGATCTCTCCACCTCTGTAGGGGTGTTCTCAAAAGCAGAAAAAGAAACTGAAAAAGCTGATCATTCACTGGAAATAGTCCCAAAGCCTACTGTGAAAGTAGCGTTAGCCCCAGGAGAGGCCCATAAGGAAGCAAGCAGCATTTCTGCTCAGACACTGGGAAAGGACAGAAAGAAAAAGAGGGACCCCAGGTGCCACCCAGAGCTGGCTCACCTAAAGTGGAACCTTGGAAGTCTCTCCTGAGACACTGCTTAAGCACAATGGTTAAACATTAGCTTGGGAAAAGCATCAAAATTCACCTTAGACCTGAGTATTCCCAGCAGTTGTGTTTCTGCCAATTCCCAGTGCTTTCATCTTGACAGTGCTGAGATCTGCAGGCCTCTGATTCTTACTGGGATTCAGAAATAACATCACCTGCTCCATAAAACTCCTGAGGAGTTCAATCCCACGGCTGCTCTGAGTCCAAGTTAATTCCAGTAAGTGTTCTGAGACTAAATTTAACACTTACACCAAGACTGGGGGATTCATGAAGCAGGACCAGCCACTTCCTTCCCTTTGAATAACCAAAGAGCTGCATCAGAGCTGAGAAGAAATGGAAAAGACATTGTCAGATCTCTACAGACTTTCAGAGCTTCTGCTGAATGCACTGAGAAACACCTGCTATTTATAAATTACTATGGTTTGGCATCCACTTTCTTTTTTTTTTTGAGAAAAAAAATTCAATTTCACATGCATGACATCAAAAGTGTGTATATGAACTCAGAAACTGGTTAAAGTATCAAGATGGAATTAATTTCAATAAAAGCAATAAAACTGATGCTGTTAAATAGTGTCAAACTGTGACTGTCAGCAATGCAAGAACTTGCCAAGATTTCCTGATTTGCTCTTTATTGAAATGCAATTGATACTAATTAAATGAATGCAGAAATACTGGCTACAGTGAAGTAACATTATTTAGGAATAGAAAAGTACAGACAGCATGCCACCACTGCCTGGCAGCCTTCATGTACAGCTTCCTTCCTTTCGGCTTTAAGACCTCAGAATAGGACAAATATGAAGGCAAGAGCCAGCAAACCAGAACCTGGACACCTTGAAGTGCTGACCTGACAAATGAATTTCAGTTATTCCATCTGATGGAAACTTTCCTTTATTTCTATTTGCTACATCTCCCTAAGCAGGAATATAATGAATTCTGGAAAATGAACATTTTCACAAATTGTTTTCCTATAGCCACAGATCTCAATTTTTTATTACTTTCTTTTAGTAGGACCAGCTACATGAGATCACAAGACCAGAGGCTATGTCAAAAAGAAATTGAGTCAGGAGAGACAAGATTTGGCCTTCCCAGTATGTATTCTGAGTGAAAAATCATAAACAGACCAGACATGATCTGCATTACTAAAATATACCCTCATTATTGTGGATGTGGTTCATGATTCAGCTAGGGAAAAAAAAGTTACTTTTCAGAGGGATGAAATGTCAGATTTATTGGGCTTGTTGTTGTTGTTGTTGTTGGTTTTTGGTGTTCCCAGAAGGAAAGGCCATATTAATAAGGAGATAAAGAGACTCAAGACCAATTTTCTCCTATAAAGCATCATCAGGACACATTGCCACCCCATAACTTATGGCCCAGAAGTACCACCTGTCCTTACGGAAGTTTGATTAAAACTAAAATAAATGAAACTTCTCAGATTCTTCCACAACTGGTAGCAGTGGCCACACTGGAAGGAGAGATGAAGCACCCTCAGGTCTCACTCATGGTCCATTCTACAGTAATTTGCCTTGGAAAAATTTCCCACAAAAGGTTCTCACCCTTCCCTTCATCCTCTGAGGCTCATCACAGAGCCAGGGCATGAGGCAGCAAGGAGCTTGGTGCATTCAAAGGCAGAATGGCAATGCTTTTATCTTCTTCTGAACTTGTTCATGCTGTAAAGAAGGGATGAGGCAGCTCACGCTAGTAAGGGATTACTCACCAATCCAACCAGTTTCCAGGTTTTTTTGCATTCATCCCTGCTTGCCCCTGATAGAACAAATTATACATGAGATATCTGCGTTCTGTAGAATTTAATTAGAAACACTGAAAGGGAAAACAGACATGAGAAAGAATTTAATTATTTAACATCATTCAGATAACCAGGTTGCTCAGACTCAATAGCAGTCGGAGTGTGTTACAGGTGGTGCTTTGGGAGGTTTTAGCTTCCTTTGATTCCTTATTCCACATAAATTGAAAGACACGATAGGCATATTTTAGCTCATATTTTCAATTCTTTTTGAGCAGATAATATGGCTAAAGCTCAGCAGCCAGCTAAGAAGAAAAGGAACTAGTGTCTCTGTGAAGTTAATTTGCTAGAAAGCAAAGGGCACTGTCCTGTAGTTGCCCATGACCCTTGTCTGTCACTGCCTTCCCAGGAAGTTGGAAGAGCTCAGTTTGAGGGATGGATAGCAACTTGCAGTACTCAGTCCACAATGTGCACATCTGCTTAATTTTCAGTGAAATTATGGGCTAAACACTTTCACCTCTAGCTGGGAAACCACAGACATTGTCTTCATGGAGAGCACTACCAATATTCATAAAGAGAAATGCCTGGATTTTTATTTGACTGAACCTGTCACCCACACAGACACGCAGGAACCAACCATTACCAGGGATCAGAGCCAGAAAAGTCAGGAGTGAAAGATCAGAATTCCATGAAAACTTGATCATCAAGATGGAATAATTAGTCTGTTCAGTTGCTGGAAAGAGGTGCTGTAGCTGCTAGTTGAGATGGTAATAATTTCTCATAATTTGTTTTTCAGATGCCCACATGTCTAAAGAAAATTAGAGCATTAAATTGTTTTCTGGCTACAAAGCAGCCATCTGAAAGAAACTTTTGAGCTCTTTCAACTTGAACCAGGCACAAACTCAGAATCTGAAAGGAAAGGTCCTTCTCTTGGGCCAGACAGACACCTGGAATGGTGGAATAAAAGCGGATGAATGCAAAAGTAGCAGTTACCTCACTGCAGCTACTCTGCTAATTCCTCTCCTATTTACACAGTGTGCAATTATGTATTTGCATTATTTAGCCATCTACAGATGTGCAACCATAAATTGAATTATGCATTCTTCTCAAAATGAAAGTTATAATGATACATCAAAAATGAAAATTGCAACTGTGTATCACTTTCATTCTTTTTTCATTTATTCCATGTCATCACTCATTTTTCCATTACTCACTTTCCACATGCATTATTCTGTCCAATTCTGTGTAGGAAAATACAGTAGATATAGGGAGTCACACATACCTTAATGGCAACTATTTTATTTACAAAGACATGAGCAGGATTGCTGTCCATATAGATTTACACAGAGCTCATATTAATATAAAATAAACTGTCTACAACTTTGAAAATTGAGGTTGTTTAAAAATTTATAAGCTTTGTGATCCTCAGCCATTTTTCCACGATTATCTCATCTGTAATTCAAATTAAAGGTGTTGTAAATTATTATAGATCAAAACTGTGGGGTATTTTTTTAAAGCTCTGTATCAAAGGTAATCATCGCCTCATGATGTAAAATAAATTGTAAGTAAAATACATGAGGGTCTAAATTTTATTCTGGAAGCTGTGCCGAGGCTGAGTTTGAATAAGTAACCTTGGTCTCTTTAAAGAATTCTTTTGCTTGGCAGAAAACAAAATGTGGGGGTAAAAAAAGTCCGGAAAAACCATCTTGCCAAATGATATGCAGTGGAAGGCCAGTGACCTTTTGGTATTTTGATGACTCCCAGTTGCTCTGTAATGCCATAAAATAGAGAAAAATTAGTTTATTCTTTTGAAATCATTACCAAAATTCACTGGGCCATTAGGCAGCAGAGAGATCTCTTGCTCAGGAACACTGAAATGCTTCATTCTCTGCATCAGACAAGTTTCTCCACCACCACAAATTCTGAAGTAGGTGTTATGCTGGCTCTGAGCAGGAGATTGCTTTTTCCTCTCATGATCAATAGTTCAGAGAAAATTTTCAGCACTGATAAAATAAGTGTATTTTCAGTTTGAATTACTCAGAATGTTCTCCTGACATCAAAATAATCCTATTTAAGGGGTTTTGTGAAGATTACAGTTTCACTTCTCATTAAATTTCTGAGTATCATGCACTTAAATTCTGTTTCAGATAACAGAATCAAAATCTCCACTGTAACAAGGCAAGCACCTGATATAAAAATCAGTTTTCCAAAGCATTTCCTGACAAGTTGACTGAAACAAGCACTTTCTCATGAAAGGTTTCTGTTTTGCTAAATTACCACCTTCAACAACAAAAATGTCTCACTATATGAGAAGTCTTGTATTTTTTTAATGAAACCTATCTTTCCAGTTTCTGTTAATACATCTCTACAAGAAGCAAACTCTTTTCCAAATGGCAATTTTCCCACATTTCAAGACTTCTATATGAAATTATGAGGTGTGTCAAAGCACCCTGTACTGCAGTGTCTGGCTGTGAAGGGTTCTGGGACATTCCTACCTTGTAAAACCCACCATGAAATTCAGTGGAAATTCATGAAATCTCAGTTTTGTCAATGACTGAAATGCAAAAATGGACTGGTGCTCCAGTTTCAAATGTTTAACACATCTGTACAACCAAGAGAGGACAAACATGTAACAATTTAGAGGTAAATTGCACATGTTGGTGGCTCATTTTATAAATCCACACCACAGGCATGTCTCTTGTGATCTGCTCAACATTTCCTTTGTCCCTTCCACAGAAATGTCTTCCTTAGTTTCTTTTGCAGAAAATTAAATATGTCTGGTTGGAGCAGAATGCCCCACAGGAGCATCTAAAAAGTGCTGCCTCTTTAGCCGTGACTAACAAGCAATAAAACCCTCCAAATCAACCTTCTCTTGCCATCACACTAACAAAAATGCGCGTTCCATGTTTCTCTCCTTTGCTGCTCATTGTTCTCCACACTCAGAATTCCTCTTTGCCAATGTGACAAAATCTCCTCACCAATACGTCAGACATGCTTTGGTCAAACCTCCTGGAAAAAAAAAGAGGAGGGAAAGGTGACTTCTCAAGCTGTTAAAAATATCAACATTTCCCAGCATCACCTTCATTCACCTCCCACACACTCACCAATCCCTCAAAACACTGCACTAGAAAGTCCTGAAATTCCAGCCACAGCAACCAGACACACTCAGAATCCCGGAGTCACAGACTGGTTTGGGTTGGGAGGGACCTTAAAGCCCATCCCAGGTTGTTCCAAGCCCTGTCCTGGCCTTGTGTTAAGAATGTTAATGGTGGTGAATGCACGGGGCAGTGTTTGTGGGCGTGTGTTTAGTAGGATGAGCAACTCAAGCAGTGCTGGGAAAGCTAAAGGCACTTCTGGCCATGTTTGACTGACCTGACTGATCCAAATTCCACTACAAAAGGGATGTTTTTCAGTGTGATTTGCACAGTACATTTACTTCTTCTGAAATAATGATGCCTTTGCCAGAGGCAGGGGGTAGGATTGTAACCCTCTGTGTGATTAGAGGAGTAAAAGTCACTCTGGAACTGACCCTTGTTCACCTCTCTTGCCCTCTTAAGAAATCAAACATCATTAAGTACTTGGTTTTATTCTCATTGGACTTAAAATAAATTATTATAACAAAAGATCAATGTGCTTTACAAAATAGAAAGAGAATGACTTTACAGAGTTCACAGTCAATCTTGTGTGGTTGATTTCCTCCTTGAAGGCATATTTCATTTAAATAGATTTCTAAAAGTTGGTTAATGTAAGACTAGATCTATATGTAACATATCAGCCCTTAGCTCTATGTGAAAACAAGACAGTAAAATTTGCAATGAAAAATAGTAATTAAATATTTATAAGATTTCTTCATGCCTATTTCTTGAATCAATCTTCTGAATCGTCATTTCTCTTAGATTTTATAGCCCAATATTTTATCATTAACAATCACTGAATACTAAAATGAAGTTTCTTCCATGACAGGGAAAGAAACAAAAACCAAAAACCTACAAACTCATCCTAACAATCAACCAATAAACAAACAAAAAAATCAAAACAACCCAAAAGCAAACCAAAACAAACAAACAAAAACCCAAACATAATTCTGAAGTTAAATCATTGTTACTCACTTGGGAAAATTATTTAAGTTCAAAAATCTGTAGGAATTTTCAAGAACTGCTCTCCTCATTTTCTTCAACATTTCTGAATGTGCTAATTTTATGTGCTGTGAACAGTTAAACCAATTTTGGTCGAACTATTCTAAGTAAAATGTGGGACAGTCTGTAACAGGTCCTAAATCACCTCAACAGTGTGTCTATTTCGTGTTCTGATTTTTTTCTATCTCTCCAGTTCCAGGTAAATCTGATGGCTTGAAGGATGTGGCAATATGAAGTACGGTAAAAAAATATGAAATTTTATTCAACAGCTCCAATCTTCACTCAAATGTAACTATTGTCAAAATACACATATATATCTGTAATATATATACAAAATGTATATTACAACAACATACATAGTCTCCAGGCTTTCATCAGCAAGGCACTGACTCTCCTGTTTGGAGAAGGATAAAAAGCAGTAGTGTCTTGCTCACAACTGAGTTTGCCATAGGGAAAGTTATTTCAGTTATTTTCTTTGCAGCAGGAAAGGAGATAATTTTTTTATCTGCAGTTTCTAGACAATCATTAAGGGCTCAGCTGCCAGTCTTTGCCCGGCTGTAAATTGGACAAAGTGATCTTCCATTCCCAAACAGAATGAGAATTACCAGACAATGGTTATCCCAACAAAATTCCATTATAACTACAAGGTATCAGGGAGTACAGGAAATGCAACCAAATTTAGGAAAAACACTGCAGGCCTGATGAAAAAAAAAAAAAACAGGTAGAACAATCAAAAGTTCTGTCTCAAAACATTTGAGTTTTATATAAAAAAACCCTCATATATCAAAAGATACGACTTCTGTCATATCTTCCCATTGCAACAAGTTCATTTTCTGTTCATCTGACAGTAACTTGTCCTGCAAACAGGCAAAACACTTAAATGGAGCATTCATTCCTCTTCCCCAGTGGACATCTGCTCCTTGCAGAGATTTCCAGAATTCTCTTCCTGAATTTTTGCTTTTTTAAGGCCAAGCAACTGTGCAAACATTTTCCCAATGGAAAGCAGCCAAAATATACTCATGTAGCTGGTTTGAATTCATTTGCTGTAAACGTGCTATTCATTCTTCACCTTTTCAAGTGGTACGTGCTTGTGAGGGGAGTGAACAGGATTAGCCCAGCATGTATGAATAGATTTTCATAATTAATACAGCATTTGAATTCTTAATCCTTGTATGCTTTAGGTGAAAAATTCTTAAGGCATTCATGAAAAACAGTCTTGCAAGACTTTGAGAGAAATGTTTCTAAGAAATGGATAGCACAGACAGTAACACTTTTTCCAGGGATTCTTTTCTTCTGAATTCTTTTAATTGTGCAAAGACTGGATAAATGTTTAGCAAGCGTTTTTTCTAAAAGTAATCTGGAAGTATAATATGAGAAGCACTCGGTTAGAAGAAAGTATCACATATCAGGCAACCCAGCTCTTTAAAGCCCGACACACTGTCATGATCTTATCCACACAGTAGAAATAGAAAATTGGACATAGATTATATTTGAACAATAAAAAAACCCAAAAAGGTGATTCTAAATATTTTGCATTACAAGCTTTGTGGCTATAGTTAATTATTTTGATTAGATGAGTGAATAGGATTAACAGCTAGTTAAAAGATAGAGTTTCATTAAGCACTCAATCAAAACAGGTGAGAAACATCAGCTCTGAATACTGTATTTTTGCAGGATCCCTAATGGTGTCCAAGATACCAGATGCAGGTGTCTGAGTTACCTCCCCTAAAAATTGTTTCATTAAAGGATGCCATATGTTTTAATTCAGTGCTTTTCAGCTGTAACACATACTTATTTCTAATTATTACAGCAATATTTTGGACTGCTAATGAATCAAGTGAGGTACTGAGTGATAGTTTGTCTAATTGAGGGATTTACTTCACATTAAGAGGCCTCCTTGCATTTTCTTTGTCCTTTTGTTAGTAAGCACAACTTGAAGGGTGTTCAGCTTTTACTTCAAGAATTTTTTCCATTTAGTTCAGGAGGTTGAATGTTCCTTTGTAAAGTTCCACTTTACTATTATAAGTGTGTATTTCAATCTCTGCGCTGTCTTATGACTCTGAATTTTAAGAAATTTATTTTGGAGGGTTATTCTCAGAGCAAAATATCAAACGAAGAGCACATCTTATTATAAAAGCCCAGTGATTTCTTTCTCACAATCCACAGTTCACGCCTTTTTCAGGCAAAAATCTGCTAATTGAGGCATCCTACTGTGGAGCTGAAAGAGCTGCAGCTGGATTATCAACCACTGTGCTAATGAGCAATTCAGCTGCAAGAACACCTCTCCTGTGAGGAGAGGCCAAGAACTGGATTTGTTCATCCTGGAGAAGAGAATCCTTGGGGTGACATCACAGTGGCCTTCCCTGAAGGGGCTGCAGGAAAGATGGAGAGAAGTTCTTTATAAGGAATGAAGTGAAAGCACAAGGGCAGGGCTGGCTGGGATCTTGGCAATGAGGAATTGTTCCCTGTGAGGGTGGGCAGGCCCTGGCACAGGGTGCCCAGAGCAGCTGGGGCTGCCCCTGCATCCCCGAAATTGGATCCCTGAGGTTGGAAACTGGGGCTTGGAGCAGCCTGGGATGGTGGAAGGTGGCCCTGCCATGGTAGGGGGTGGCACTGGATGGGCTTTGAGGTCCCTTTCAACCCAAACCAGTCCGTTTGCCACCCCCTGCCATGGACTGAGACATTTTTCACTGGGCCGGGTTGCTCAGGATCCTGTCCCACAACTACTGCCATGACCTAGGGCTATATGTCTACCAAACATGCCTCAAAAAACTGCTGTTTGGAGGGAAAGAAAAACAGGGGGGGAACTTTCTCTCCCTCACTTCCACAACCAGTAAAGTATCACAGAATGCACAGGCTTGTGCACAATGTTGTTGTGTAAACCTGCAAAAATTCAAATGCATGAAGGCATCTGAATGTTGAAAATAGCACATCAGGATAGGTAAGAATAAAGAGATTAATAGCGTTAATGCTTTGTGCCACCTTAATGCTTTGTCAGGCTAAATATTTCATCAAATATTTTATATGTAGGACATAAAAAATGTCAAGGTATTGGTATGAATAACTCTAGGAGATTACAGAGTGGGGAGTTGTGAACTGAGTTGTACTTAAGGCAACTGAACAAGAATCATGTTCTCTGCTCTGTGCCAAAATCCTGAGAGCAAAGAGAAGCTCTAAAGGTTTTAGAGGCTTTCAGAATGGACTGAACAGTCCCATTCAAAGGGAAACATGACTCACCACGTCCTGCCACAGGGGACTTGTGTTGGATACGTGTTTTGCCTGCTGGTCTGGGTGTCCTGAGTGTGTGACAGCTCCAGACCTGTCCAGTGCCTGCTGGACTGTGGGGACACATTCATTTATTTACAGATGCTGTGCATTGGTTTTTCTTTCTCCCCAGTAAGCTCTGCACATCTCTATCAATTCCAAGCAAAATGCTGGATGCCAAGTCACCACAGGGTATGTGTCAGCGTTTGTTAAACACACTCTGTACACTCTCATTAATTTTACATGGCTGTGGTTTCACTGTTGGGGAAATGCAAATGGCAGCACATGGCATTGCCCTGTGGGGAAACAAGGGAAACGCTGCATATTTTAGTAATGCAGGATTCATTTTTCCTGCTTTCATAGACTTCTTTGCATTCTTTTGCTGTATGGATGATTTCTGTGCCACTTCTTACCTGCCTAAGGCGCTCCTCTATAGACAGGATTTTTTACACATGACTTACAAATCTCTGAATTTTAAAAACAATGAAATATAGGCTTTCATGGCAGGAGAATACTTCTGGAAAGAAGAAAACAACCCCTTAAAAAAAAACCCAGCAAAATCCTTCTTCCCTCTGTATCAGTCCATGAACTTTGGAGGAAGGCTCACACAGCGTTTCAGTTCTTAAGTTTGCATACTCTCAGTCCAAATTCCCTATTTTTAGGGTTTGAAAAACAGGATTAGAGTGGAGTTGCATGAACATCCTGCTTGATTTGTAAAGATAAAAGGAGCATTCCTCTTGCAGAAGCTGTTTTTACTCTGATGTGGGAATAAATTGCAGCTGAGGATTTCTGTGGCCAATTGATGTTCCCAGCGAGGAACAGCAATCAGGGCTGGTGAAGCACAAGGTTGATGTGATGTCAGGGGAGCATCGAGAGGGGAGGATTGGGCAAACCTGCTGCTCTGATGGAGCACATTTGTCCTAATATCAGTTTGTTACAGTCATCCTCTGCATTTTTCTGCCCATTTTCACACTATTCACTTAGGATTCCTTTACCAGCAAAACCCCTGAGCATGAAAGGTCCATCCTTTGCAGATCCCATGGATGTAGAAGGTTGCTCTAAGAAAAATACCTGTAACAATTTGTCTTCCATTTGAGCCCTTTGTCTCATGACCAGTGGCCTGGCACCATTTTAAAAGCCCAACATTGAATGTACCTTCTGTAGTTTCCATGGGCAACAGTTAATTTGTGTTTTCTTACCTGATGTCAGCCAGAAATGATGAAATGTGAGAAGCACAAGATGTAAAAACGCCATTCAGCCCAGGGACTCAGCTTCCACTGACAACTAAATATATTCCTTTTTCTACCTCACTAGCCTCTAGACATTCAGCAGCAGCCAGCTCCTTTCCCAGCATTTTACAGTTTCAGAGGTTTTCAGCGTGTTGTGGTGGTTTCTTTTAACAACATCCTGCTTTACTTCTTGATAGTTTTGATCTTGTTATAAACAGTACATCTATCACTCCCAGATGTGAACAATACCAGGTTAGGCACACATGATAGGAGGGACTCTGCTTTTCACTTCACTGTAAAAGAAAAAGAAAAAAAAAAAAACAGAACAAACCACCAAAAAATCCACACAAAAAAATAAATAAACCACACACACACACACACACACAAAAATACTATTAAAAAAAAAAAAAACTTAACTGAACAACTTCATTTCCATTCAGAGTCATAACTTGGGGGAAAAAAAAGTCCCTGGAGTAGGTGATCAAATAATATAAAGACTACATTTATGATAGCTCAAGGAAGCCAGGGCCATAGATGTGCCTCTGGAACAGCTGAGAAGATAGCATTGCACTAACAGAAATAAAAAGTTGAATATGTTTTAATTATTTCTAAACCTCTGGCCAAAAATAATACCCATCGTTGGATACATGACTTTTTTTTAATAATTATTTAAATTCAGTGTGTCTCGAGGATATGCTCAAGGGTCATAGCACCATGAGGATTCACTGCAACTAATTTTAGATGTATGTGAAAAAACTGTGTTCCTTCATAAAAAAGAGTAGTACCTTTTGGATTCTGCTTTTTGTCACAATGTACTTAGAACAGAATTCCACTTATAAGAAAAGGAAAGTAAGTTTTGTATTAATTACTCAGTAACCAGCCCTGTACCATGCATGATTTACACAGCATGAGGTATTTAGTATGCACGTGGATCAGTACCCAAAATAATAAATGCTAGTAGCACATGGCTTTAGAAAAAGTTAGAAGATACTAAATTTAAAAAAATAGAATATATTATTCTCTCAATATAGTACAAAATTGTATTGTCAAGCTTGCTGCCAAAAGAAGTGAAGAGTGGGATTTTTAGAATTTAAAAATAGAATAAGGCATAAAACATTTTGCTTGTGAAAATGATGTCATTTTTCACAAATTTTTTTTCCTCTCATTTTGAAGATTTTCATATCAAAGCTAGAGGCCTCAAATAGTCATCACTCCTTCAAACAAAAGCTTTTCCTTACAGTCTATCTAACATACTGTTTTTGACATTTTTGGCAAGCAAACATTTTAATAAAAGAGGAACTATAGCCATAGAGGAAACAGATGAAAATTATAGTAGCATAACAAAAACACGATTTTTGGGCCTGGAAGCAGGTGCTGAGAACTGATTTTAAAACACAAGCTCAAAATCTGCCCACATTTTCCTCTTTATTTCTGCCCTTCCTTTCCTCCCCCATCCAGACAGACATTAAAAAGGAATGAACACTAACCTTAAAAAGGGCAAACCACGGTATCTGTGACTTTTCCTCAGGTATTTAAACCATTGCTTTTGGCCAAGTTCCAAATTTTCCTTTCTTGCTCATAATTAGCATTTGGGAATTACGTTAAATTGGAATCTCCAAAATTTTGGAGTTCTTTCTGTGTTGCAAATACTATATAAAACTGTAAAACAAGTGAAAATAAAGAGAGAATAAAAATCAATAATTCTATAAACAGGACTGAAACTGAAACTTATTTCACTTGCATGATATTCAGAAAAAAACCTTCTTTCTGCCACTTCCAGAATCTTAACTACCAAATGAAAGAAAAAGTTAAACTGTTTATTTGGATATTTTCAACTGCTTTCATACATATGCATAATGCAATTGGTTTCCTGCTAGTTTGATTGTAGTAATTTATCTTGTACACCACAAAAATAAAAATAACTCCTGGGGAGTTTAAAGCCTGGCAATGAAGATTATATGGAAGCAAAAGTCTATTATCTGCCAATGCTGGAGAAATTAATGCTTAAATAAGGTTAGTATATCTAAACATATTAAATCACCTAAAATTTTGCGACTCAAAATATTTTATCATTGTAACAGACCAGTGGTCAATGATCTATCAAAGAAACAAAATGAGAAAGTATAATTTATTTGGCTCAAAAGATTTCTGGGGGAAAAAAGAAAAGTAATTTTAGAAAAATACTGAATGCCTTTCTGTATCACAAGTCAGTGTTGAGTAGGTGTCAAGCAGTACTTCTGAATTTTATTTCTCTTTAGAGTAGCAAGAGTTTCTCCCACATTTCCTTCTGGATCTGGGGAATTCCTTACTCTGAAGCTCCACTGGGCATTAGTCCTCAAGGTATAACATGGTTTTTCTCACATTAATACAACTGTGTATTTATCCAGTGACTTTATTAAAGATCCTCTCTGCTGACAACTAAAACAGTCAAGTCTCTGACTCTTTTCTCTATCAAGAAATCTCCATCAGAACTGTGACTCAATCACAGACAAACTGGAGGTTTTCATTATCCCTGGCTAAACCAGCACAAAATATCTGCTTGACAGGGAGTTTTTCACCACTAGAAAATTCACCAGTTTCTTCGGTACCTCTGTCAGAGAAACCTCTGGATCACATATACATTATTTTATCATTTTTCAGTTTTTTCTACTCCAGCAGCACATTATGATTTTGGTTGGTATGTAAGGCTAAAACCAGTTCCTGATTGTTGATTCAGAGAGAGATTGTATTTTCTACCTCAAGGCACAGTGGATTTTTCCTTCTCTTTTTTCTAGGGGAAAGGAATGACAGTTACCTCCAGAAAGAGTAATTTGAGGATCATTCCTGCAGATTCATTTTTCTATGGGTTTTATGTCATCATCAAATTATCTGAGTAGAGGATCTCCCACTGTTAAATGAATTTCAAGAATATGAAATAGAGACGGTCCTACCTTCTAGATAGTACCAATTAATTGATGATTAATTGAATTTAAATTTCTCATACTTTGTGAAAGATGCTCTGAACAGAACTGTGACTACTCTTGGTACCTGATTTTTAAACACAGAATAATTTCAATCACCCAATGCTCTCCTGCTCCCCATTTTCAATCAAGCTCATACAAACCCCTGTTGCTGCTTAACACTTTCACTGGTTTTGAGCAGTGAAAAGGTTAGGAATAAAGCACCATATTTCTACAGATTCCAGAAGAATCTTGCCATTTATTTGGCTCTGAGCAGAGAGAGTGATGCAATTCACAGACTGGGTGATTAGAGCACTTATTGGAAGGGCAGAGAGGTTCTTATTGTAGTGACTTTTCAGTCTTTCATTCAATCTGAATTGGCCTCAAATGACAAAATTATACTTTAAAATGCCTTTTATCCTGAATGTTCTCCAGGCAAATGGGCATCAGGGTTCAAATCAGCACAAACAGAACAGGGTATTGAAAAAGTTTCTATTTGAGTGTCAGTCATTACAATACTGTTAAAAAGCACTGACCTGCTTTAGCATCCTCATTTGGCAAATTCTTCTCAGAATTTATTTCAGCTGCTTCGCTTTCTTTAAAGATTTGTGAAAAGAAACATTTTGTCCTTTGGGCTGAAAGGACACAAGAGAGTTCTGGTAATATTTCTTTCCCCCTAAAACCTTCAGCGGTAGCAGCAAGGGGTGGATTCTGCAGACTTTGTGTCTGTGAAACTGAGGACAAGGTTTTTGTTGTTTTGTTGTTTCGTTGATTTAACTCAGATGGCACTGACGTTGTCAGAAATACATTTAACACCAGTGAGAGTCGCTTGTTACTGCCAAATTTTGGTTTAAAAGTTCAAAAATTACTCAGACTCTTAAGGTCTCCTCTTAAGGTTAGATACAGGCAAAGATCTCCCCGTACTTCTGCAGGAGGAACATCTACTAGCACTTGACTGCAGACCATTCCCAATTTCATTTTTCCATGTTCTCACAGTCCCCTGAGGTGAGATGTCTGGTGAAATCACCATATCTGCTGCCAATAAGACCAGTGGCATTAGTCACCAGATTTTTCTATTATTTAATAAAAACTTGAGAGGATTCAGTGTAATCTGGGAGGAATATCTGCAGTGTCTCAAAAACTTGAATTATTAACTTCACCATTTTAGTATCACAACCCTTGGTCTGCACCAAAGGGTCATTGTGAAACGCAGTAATTAAGCAACATCTTCCCACTTTTAATGGAGATGGATAATGAGTTTCTAACAAGAATGGATGATGTCTCTCATTTCTGATTAGAATGAGTATCCCCAGGGAGGGATAGCCACCCTAAACCTGGGCATGAAAGAAACCAGTCTAGGCCTGATATAAAGGTTAACCATAACCTCTTCAAAAAGCTGGGGAGGAAAAAAAAAAGGAAATAAGAAAGGAAAGGAAAAAGGAGCACCAAAATGCAGCAAGTATATTTTCTCATCATTTCATTGGACTTGAAAGGGGTGCTTAGTCATGGAGTAAACAACTTCCTTCAGCAAGCACATAAATCTGCCCTGTACATCCCTTACTACTCTGGGAAAGAATAAATTTCTGTCCTGGCCTTCAGGTCTTCGATTGCTGTGTATTATGCCTGAAGCATTTTTTCACTGTCACATTCTTAAAACCTTATTTGGGTATTTTCAATACATTCCTTTTCTGGTCACTCTAAAACCTTATTAGGTATGACTAAGGCTGATTTTTTAAAACGTGTATTATTGAAAAAGAACTTTGTACAAAATTAAAGCCTACCATCAATCTTTACATTTATTTCCTTAAGTTAGGGTTTTTCTTGTTATGCCTTTTCTATTTTTAAACAAGTAGAATATATATGAATTGAAAAGTTGAGCATGTGAACAAGTGAACCTAGCATACTACAACTTACTGTATTCTTCTAATTACTCTTCAATTTTTAAATAATTTCCCATATCTAACTTTAATTATTGTTAGAGGAAAAAATATTTTCCTCTAATTAAAATACAAATTTCACCCAAACAAAACTTTGGCAGAGAACAAATCTGGTAACCTCAAAAATTAGACACTTCCTAAGAAAAAATTCTTAAGCAATCAATAGTCCTAGGCCATTTTGCAGTCAACAAATATTGAAAAGTGTTAAATTCCAGATTGCTGAATTAAGAAAAAAGTACATTGGTGCTCAGGTTTTAATTTTTGATAGCCAGAATTTTTCCAAGAAAATAAGCCTTCCTGATGAGCCTTAAAGGATATCTAGCTGGCATTACCCAGTATACAATTTTTCTCTGACTCTTCATAAACAAAATCAATATATTTAATTTAAAAAATAGCAATTGCATACTTGTCTTGCAGGTTGGGATGTTGGACAATATGGAAAAGCCTCATCTTGTAAGTCCTGGTGACTTGGGAAAATCAGACCATATTGTGCAATTTTCTGCAAAACCACAGGAAAACTCTCTATACTATATAATGGTAGTCCTAAGCTACCATTTTCTGTGAAAAACAAACAAGCAAACAAAACAAAACCCAAGAGCAACAAACCAGACTGAAACAAAGCAAGAAACATCCCTGGTATCTGGAATAAATTTACATTCATGTGCATTTCTTACGTCTCTACAGACGTTGATAGCAGACAAGCTTCTTCTGGAAATAACCTATGCTAGCAGAGAAAGAATAAACCAGGCATAATTCTTGGGCAGATAAAACAATCATCAAGAACAGAATCTGCTCTGCAATCCTCATCTTGTAAAGTACTTATATATTGGTACTTTAAAAGAACCTGGAGAAATAAAGAGCCATCATTTGTGGCACTTTATCTTCTTTCCATTTCCTGGTACCAGGAGCTTGTGGGTATTTATGTTTCATCTGCATGGGACTCCATTGCACAGCTAATGTAATCTGCACTAATAACTACACCCTGGAATTACTGCTGTGCTAATGTCTTTCCACAAACCCTCTTGTACTACCACCTAATAAAGCACTGCCTGTGAAGAGAACAGCTACGACTGCCCCGTTTTTGATTTCTGTATTTTGTGTGGAGCTCAAAGACACCGTGGCACAGTGAGAAATGCCCTGGCTGCACATGTGAGTCCCTCCCTGAGGTGGCCAGAGCATCCCTCCCTCCTGCACAGCTGGACCTGGAGTGCTGCTCCTGGTACCACTGGAGACCAAGCTGCGACGCCACCCAGAGATGCTCCAGCCTCAGCAAACAGGGATGCCCTTCCACCAGCAACTGGCACCAATCTCAGGATGAAGGAATCTGTAGAGAGGATGAATTTTTTAAAAAACATATCCAGACAGCACAAATATGTAATTCTGTTTAAATATGTTTATATATGTTTAAATATTTCCATGTGATTTTGTCTAAACATATCTTTCTTAGACATGAGAGGGGTTTGAAAGGACAAAATCTTTTAAAGATGTTTATTTCTAAAAGTACTGTGAAGTATACATCTCTTGGGCAATAGATTTGTTTGTAATAAGATACAAATCAGTAAAAATAAACTGGGTCACATTTCTGTACGTGGGCTATCCTCTAGCTTTAGGCAAAACACTACAAACATCTGCTGTATCTACTGTACATCATCAGTCTACTGATGTTATAGTTTTTACTGTGGATTTTAAGTGTGGTATTTAAAAACAGCAGATGTATATCTGAAGATTCCTTTCAAAGAATGATTACAGCTATGGAACATGCTTGGCAGATTTATATACCTTCAATTTTTATAGGTTTACTCTTAAAAGTGAAATACGTAGGGCAGAATTGTTCAGATTCCAGGCTGTGCTCCCAGCAAAAAATCTTAAATTTTAGCTTTACATGTGGGTTGTTTGGGCAGAGGAATACACCCTGTGCCATAACAGAACAGATTATTTGATTACAGGCAGTACAAGATAGTCCTGTGAATTCAGGACTTTATATTTTACACATTCCCACAATGCATCCAATGTTAGAATTAACATCTCAGTTATAAAAGCACAACTACATCAGGAGTTATTTATAAAGAAAAAGAACAAAGAAGAGTACTCCCAGCTTTCATAACACATTTAAAAGGGATTGAATATTGCAGCTTTTGGATTGAACATGTAAATGGAATATAGTCTGGGGGTTCTGCAATAGGGGAAATGGAAGAAACAGGTGACTGCGTGTGGGAATGTTTCTTTATCTATATGGATCCACAGGGAATGTTTTATTTACCACCTTTTTGCAGACAGAAACTATTTTCTATTCTCCATCCCTTTCTCATTCATAACCCAAAAAGAGAAATGCTGATTTCTGCTGACCTTTGGCCAGGTGGGTTAAAGGGGGATGTACCCAAATAGGCACTTGGACATCATCTGGATCAATTTTGCCCATGATCCTAGCTGAAACTGCTGCTTGGAAGAACAGCAAATTAGGAAGGAGAAGGTTTGCAAATGCCTACCTAAATTTTGTGAGCCATGCAGAGTTCTACTCCATATATTTTAACTAGAAATAATTATGTGAAATTCAAAGTTCCTGGGAAAAAACATGTTTAATTTCCTTTTGTTCCTTATTTCCATTGCAATCAGCACGAAGAATAGATACCGTAGGACTAAGCCATTTAGCTAATATTCTGGGGAATAGCAAAGAATCATGAAGTACATATAAGGGTCAGGCATTTCTTTTCCATGTACAGATTGTGTGCAAACTGATATTTCAACAAATGTCCTGACAGTTGCCTAAATGAAACACATGGCTGTGGCTGTGCCTGTGTTTGAGAACTTTTCTGTTAAATTTTCAGACACATCAAAGGGTTTTGGCCTGAACCTTGCAAATTCAGAACCTGTTGTTCACCCAAGGCAGCTAAAAGGATCCAACAAACTCCCAAGGAAATTTAAGTTACTATTTGTTCCTGAAGTCACTTGATCACACAAGTCTCTGCTTAGGTATAAATACCTACTAAAGCACTATGCAACTAAAAGCTGTGTGTCAGGTTTATTAGTAACAGTATTAATATTAGTATCATTAATCTGGTCATCCTTTATGATCCATTCACACCCACACAAATGCACGGGCTGTCTCTGAGGGGGGAGAAAAAAAGAGAAGAATAAAAGAAAAACCAAAAATGAGGAAGGGGAAGGGGAAAATGATAAGGAAAAGGAAAAGGAAAGGAGGAGAAGGAGAAGAGGAGGAGAAGGAGAAGGAGAAGGAGAAGGAGAAGGAGAAGGAAAAGGAAAAGGAAAAGGAAAAGGAAAAGGAAAAGGAAAAGGAAAAGGAAAAGGAAAAGGAAAAGGAAAAGGAAAAGGAAAAGGAAAAGGAAAAGGAAAAGGAAAAAGAGGAGGAAAAGGAAAAGGAAAAGGAAAAGGAAAAGGAAAAGGAAAAGGAAAAGGAAAAGGAAAAGGAAAAGTAGTTAAAAGGAAAAGGTGTCCATATAAAAAAGCTGTTCCTAAGAGAAAATGTGGTTTTTAAACACTGAAGGAGTTTTCCCACAAATATGCAAGTTCCCACTTCTTATATTCTATTTATTACACAGAGTAACTTACTAACACTAGGATTGATGGGAAATACTTCACAATTTAGAATTCATTCTGGATGTTTCAAATTGTGGATGCCTCTGATGAGATAAGCCTTTTTAAAAGCCTTACTGTATGTGTGTGACTGCTCAGGATTTCCTGAAAATCCTGCAAAATTGCAACTCTCTCCTCTCTTCAAGAAACACTACCAGGAGCACTGCATTTGTATTACTTAAAATGTTATTTCTCCAACAGAAGCTGAGTAAGATACATTTATCAAAATTGGTAGCTATTTGGTTTCAAAAAACCCTACCAATTAATGTTGCTGTGATGTATTGATTTTTCTCCTCAGTTTTTAATGAGGGCATGTAGAGCAGTAGAGCTTGGGCTTGTGGCTGTAAAAGACAGAAAAATATTCTAATTGGGTAAAAATATAGACTTATACACTGCCAAAATATGATTTCCACTTAGCTCCACTGTTCACTTACATAACCTCAGCAAATTAAGACAAACTTCATACTATCGCAATGGAGGAAGCTTTAAAGCAACAACTGTACTAAAAAAAATTTAAAAACCATAACTGAATAAGTAAAAGACTGAAAGTAGATAATAAGGTACCTGCTCTGCAATTAGCAGTGATGCAAGGGTCTTAATGAATGCCTATGGAGCTCCTAAGTTAAAAATATTTTTTAGAAATTTATTAATTATTAACTATTATTAATTTTTATGCATTTTGAAAAGGCTTTAACAAGTTAAGAAATAATGCCTCTTGTTATACACACCCCAAATCATCCAGAGAAACTTTGGAAAGGCCCAGAATGAACAGAAATTCAGGGACAATGGTGTATTTAAAGCTCAAACTCCCACCGTGTTTAGTGCCCAAGTCACACCAAATTCCCAACAGAGGCACTTCAGTCTCACATATCTTTTCTGAACATACCAAGCTTTTGTAGTTGAGCAGGTCCCACCTATTAAAAACATCTGGCAGGTGAATATTTTAAGCCTCTAAGTGAAGGCTTTCAACCACACAAGTGGTTTTCATTCTGGTTTACCCTTTCTGTGTTCCTCTCATTTGCCATTTTTACCTTAGTTTCCCTTCCAACCATCTCCTCCACTCATTTATTCACTGAATGGCTCACCTTCCATCATTCATATTCCTTTTCAATCTTCATTTCAAAACCTCTTTCACCTCCTTTTTCAGGAATACTATAACTGGGATAGAACAACATTTACACATTCCATTTGAGCTCTTGCAGAAAGGTATGACTGCCTAGGAAAGCAACTCGAAATGATGATGAACTTATGCCTACAGAAGAAAAAATTTCTGTAGGGCTAGACAGCATTGAAATAGTCACCATTCCTAGCCTTGTTTTTCTTAAAAACAAACAAAAAATTTCTGTATCGATGTTCTTACTAGAAAATTCTTTTTTAAAAAGTAAAAAAAAAAAAAAAGAAGAAAAAAAATCAGCATTTACATAGAAGTGAGACATTTGGTAGCTAAATACTGGGAAAGAAAAGACAAATATAAAAGCTCAAATCCAGTCCCAAGGGTAACTAGTAGAGAAGATGTTCCGGGAATTAAGAGACCCTGGACATTTCTTAGAGAAATTTAATTTAATAAACCCTGTAAATTGCAAAAGACATCAAGCAGAATATTCTGAAGGCCCACAGAGAATCTTCCAAGAATTCATAAGAGAAATTATATGCATTAACCAAGGTGAAGATTTAAAGAGCTGTGCATAGGAGAAGCACCTCAGTGCCTGGAAGTGAGTACAACATTCACTATAAAATTAATTAAAGACCTGTCTCTTTGGTACCTTATTGTAGGACTAAGATTTTGCTCCTTGGGAGCAAGACACCACAGAAGGTGCTGCTCTTCTGTGAGACTCCTGACATTAGTATGACAGGAAGAAACTAATCTAAGCCTAAGACAATTTGCTGACAGGATTCACAAAGAACATTTTAGCAATATCCTTCTCAAATCCAGAAGGAAAAGAGAAAAGGGAACGAGAAAAGAAAAAAAATGAGAGACTGTTTCAATGAAAGATAAAGTTCAATATTAGCAAATGACAGACAGGTGAGTTAGATAAAATTAATAGCATGAGAAGAAATTTCCTTTTAGGCAGACATTTTGTTAAATTCTGATATGGCTAATGATAAACTCAGCACTGCTACCTTTCTTCAATTACTAAATTTTGTTTATGGGGCACTGGCAGTGGCAAAAAAAACATCTCTGAAAGAGAGGAATATAGGGAAAACATATGGAGACAGAAAACAGCCAGGAAAAAATTTTAAAAGGGTTAGATCATGGTAATAATTCATTAGAAGTCTAATATATGTTCCCCTTGTACTTATGAAGGGCAATTTAGATTTACACAAATAATAACAATGTACTTTATTTATATGAATGCACTTATGTATACATTGCAATAATAAATAAATACCACAGAATCCCAGGATGGTTTGGGTTGGGAGGGACCCCAAAGCTCATCCAGTTCTAATCCCAACACCTTCCACCATCCCAGGCTGCTCTCAGCCCCAGTGTCCAGCCTGGCCTTGGGCAGTGCCAGGGATGCAGGGGCAGCCCCAGCTGCTCTGGGCACCCTGTGCCAGGGCCTGCCCACCCTGCCAGGGAACGATTCCTTCCCAATATCTAAATCCCCTCTCTCTCAGTTTGAAGCCATGTGCATGAAAACATACATATATATCTATGTGTCAAAATGGAAAAAAAAAATTACTTCTCAGATGTATAGAAAAGCAGGAGTCATGACATTATAAGATTTCCCATAACTTTAAGATGTATATGGATTTACTTGAGGTGTACATATATTTTGAAACAAGGAAATTCAGCCTCAAAGTTGTTCTTCTTTCCATCCCCCCAAAAAAGGTTTTTGATTCTACATTTTACATCCAAAATGCTCTTAAAGAAGCAAATAAAAAGCTTTTGATTTTATAGGGAATTTGCATTGTATATACAATAACAAAATTTACCATTCCCTCAGAACTGGATTTAATTACTAGTAGATTTTGCTAATCACTGTGTATATAAGTTCACCTTGTGCATGGATAGGAACAAGTGCTGGGACATTAATCTTGTTCTCACCCACAGACCTGAAGGCAAGGGTTAAACCAGCCATTAGACTTTTTGTGGCTTGACTCCTCCCCTGATATTCTTCTTTTTACTGGGATAAAGAAGAGGGGGGGAAAAAAAGCCAATAATCATTATAAAAATGTCTGTGAAGAGTAAAGAACGGGAGCCAACCTCTCAGAAATCTCCCTTCCTACTTTATACTTACAACTGAAGATGGTACATAAAGCATGCATTAAATCCTACTGTGGCTCACTCAAATGAGGTAACACTGTGGAAAATGCAATTTTCCCTCTGAAATCACCAGGTTTTATTCATATAACTGAGAGATAAAACACAGTGAATGATTTAGTGATATTCTCAAAATCTATCAGCCAAGATTTAAAGATTATCCATTAGACAAAACTTCAGCATCCAAAAACATGTCCAAAGACCAATCATCTCCTCATAAGGGTAAGCAGTAAAATATAAAACACAAGTACAGATCTTTCCATGAAAATTCATACAAATCCTTACACTTTCTCTGTAGACACTGCAGGTTTCAGTTTTTGGGAGAAAATATCTGACAGATGATCAGGGGGGGTTTCAGGAGAAGACCAAGCTGCTGAAAGACAACCAGTGGACCCCAGAAAGACTCAGGCTGATATTTTCTTTCTCACCTCAAAAGCAGCACAGATTTAAAAAGGATATGATGGTTACTACTCAAAATTTAAATTATCACCTGCTTTTCCACATCCCAAACACTGCAGAACGAAATGCACCTATCAGCCAATTATGTATTCAATAGATACCCATTAGGAACGCCAGGCAAATCTGGCAGAAACCATCTTTTGAGCTGATCTTGATCATGTTTGTTCTGTCAGCATGTGTAAGTTATTTGCTCTTCCTGAACATATTCACTTAGTTCCAGAGATTAAGAAATTCTCAGTAAACAATTTTGCCCCTGGAGTGGATTAGCAGGACATATTTGCTATCTGTCATCAAAGCCATTTGATATCATTCTCTCATTAGGAGCCATGGCAACAGAGCACAGTGAAAAATGATGCTTCTGAGGGAAGGCTCAGGCCTCAAGAGATGAGATGCTCCCAGCACAGAAGCTGATCTCCCAGTGCTTCCCATGACAAAGGAAGTGCAATTCCCTCCAAAATTTGCCATCAAGCTTCAGGTCTTTCAAGGCTTTCCCACCTAAAAAGGGATCATCTGTATTATTGATAGACTTGATTTCCTACAAATCAATAAATACTCATCTGTGGCCCACTTGCAAAGATACAGATCATTCTAAAGGCAGGGATTTTGGTGAGTGTTGCCCATTGCAGACTATGAGATATCCAAAAGCACTTCAGAGACAGTAGAAAAAAGCCAAAAGTATATAGAAAATTTTATTTCATGTATTAGTTGTTTTGAAAGACCATGAAGCAGAATTGAGTGGCCAAGAATAATGCTGTTGGGAAAGTCTGTATAGAGGAAGATTAATAATGAAAAAATAAAGATTAAAAAAAAAAAAAAACCAAACAACCACTTTTCAGTGTCTCTCACATGGATTTCTCTGCTCATGTTGTCCAAACCAAAACATTGGAGGTGCTACAACTTAAGTTGGATATATTTGTTACTAAACAAATGCAAGATGCAAGTCTGCAAACAAATGCAAGATGTAAAATCAGATGCAAGTCTGATACTGCCAGCATTTAATCTGCCAGTATGACCTCTTCAGGAAAAGAGAAAAATCTCATCCTGGTTCAAACTTGGAGAAGATTAAACACAAAACAGTTCCCATGCAAGAGCAGCCAAGCAGGTCAGAAAAAAGCAAGGAAAACCCATTTGCATCCCTTCTCTCTGCCTGGCTCAGACTTCCTCAGGATCGAGTGCAATAGCAAAACACTCAACAAACACTTCATGTGGTTTTTGTATCAATCCATGAAAAACTATTGGGTGAAATTTGGTCTTCATCATCTTGCAGCAGCTTAAACAGAGCTTAAACACAGTTCTAGCAAGAGAGAGGGTGAAAATAAACCCTAAGTACACAATTACCCCTTGTAGGGACTACAAAAGTCCAAGCAAAACTTTGACTGTTTCAAAGTATCTGGGGGAAAAAAATGCTTGTCTGATGATGAAGCCAAGATGCTTCTTTTCCTTTAAGTATTTTGTGTCCCCTTGCTCAAGGACAGGAGTGTTCATTTTGAATAAAGAACTGGAGAGTTTTATTTTCTCAGTCCCAAGTTATTAGCTGCCACCATGGTGATGAAGCTGTTGTGACTACTGTGGCCTCTCTTACTAAATAGTGAAGGAAAATCCTATTTCAGTAACACAAAAATTGTATTTAAAGGGATGGTTCTTTGTCATGGGTATATTTATCAGAGCAGAGACTAAAAGTGCTATGCACTTTTAGTTCTAAGCATCAAGTCATTCATTTTCACTTTTTCTTCTAAAAACAAAAAGAAGAAGAGCAGAGCCCAAAGGAAAACTCATCACAGGACACCTGAATGTGAAGTTTCTGGATTATATGCATCTATTTTTATTGCTGATCCTATTTCTTAATAACCATTCCTTTGTACACTGAACACCTGTCAAAAATAAACAAATTCACCTGTACAGCAAACAACACTAAAGTTCCTTTACGACAGATTAAGTGCTATACTGCTTTCAAAATGTGGCTTGTTAAAGCACTAATTATCTGAATTTTTCCTTCAAAAGAAAAAATGAAAATTAGTCCAGGGTACTCAAAAGATTGGACCTCAGGACTTCAGAATAGTATTTTAGGTTTCAATGCAAAAAAAAAAACAAAACAGATGCATGCATTTTTAACAGTCCCTTTCCAATTTATTTTTCTCTAAGGAGAGGCATCTGTTCTGTCAAAAAACAAGGGGAATTTAAACACACACCACCCACCCTCCCTGCAAGAAAACTGTAGAAAGGATAGGAAATTTCCCTTCACAAGCTTCAGAGCTTCAGATTAAAAATCAACACCCAACAGCTACGGGGAACATTTCTGTTTCCACCTTCCATAACTCTGATCTCCCCTGCCATCACCGGGCCAACCTACAACAGGAACAGCACTCAGTCCATTAATTCACTTTCAATTGAGGTTATTTCACTTTACCCCGGGAAAAAAATAAAACCACACAAGGTAAAATTAAAAGTCACAGACCATTCACGTCAAAACCCATGCACTTAACAACCTCAGTTCATTATGAGGCCACCTAATTAGAAATGTTTCATGGAGCCATCAAGAGTTTTAGCCTGATCTCTGAAGATTTTTTTGTTGTTGGTTTGTTGGTTGTTTTTCAATTTGGCTAGCTGTTTGAAAATATAATCAACTGGCTAAATAGAATTGCAGCTAAGATATATGCTTTAATTATAGGAACTTCAAACAAGTTGCCAACTTGGCTTATCTGACAAAAACATTTTCCAAATTGATTTAGAATATTCTGCCATCACCTCGTTAGTAGTACAGTTAAAATGCATTACTTGGGTCAAAAGAAGCACAAGTATTCAAAGACTTCCACAGAAACCCAAAGACAAAACCATTTCAGTTAATGTAATGACTATCTCAAGAGTTCTAGCAAATTGCCTGATACAAAAAGGTGCTAAGTAGAAAAATGTTGGCAAAAGAATAATCCTTGGGGAAAATGTTTTTCTTTGGTCTTACTCCTTACTATTTTCGAACAATAGGTAAGCTTCTAATCTTATTTATTTTTCTAGGGAGAAAGAAACAATTCCCTTCCATATTTGATTCTTTCAGGTTATGAGTTTGAGAATTGCTTCATGATTCTGAATGTTTGCAGTTTTAAGTGTCTACATTGAAAGATATTAAGGGAACAAGACAATTATATTTGGGTACTCAAGAAACAAAGGCACAAAATCATCAGTTTTCATACTGTGTGCTTAGAATGACTTCAGTTGTTTGACTTACAGTTTGAAATTTTGATAAAAATTCTAAAGAAGTAAAAGTAGAAGTCTATAACTGATACAGAGCAAAACAACAAAAAATCAGCAGGGTATAAAAGTTATTTCAGACTTTGCAGTCAATCTCAGGAACGCTGATGCATCCGTGGTTAGAACCTTGATATTTCCTATGAGATAATATACAGAAGTACAATTTTCTGGAGTGTAATTGCATAAAGCATTTCTTAAAGAGTAATAGAAGAATTTCAGGTTATCTATCAAAGGAAATCTAGTGAAAAATAAAATGCATTTGGTTGAAAATGAGGAGATTCTGTCACATTAGGCACCACTGCCCTCTTCAGTCAGGCAGACATCAATTTCATAAACTTGTTCAGAGAACTTTGCCTGATAAATCCCCACCAAAATACCAACAAGCATGAACTTTATTTTTACTTCAGGCAATATTTCTCTCCTAATAACAGGATAGGATGCAGCATTTCATTAACCTAATAAAAATAGATATTTTGCTGTAATGTTTGATTTGAAATGTGGCTTAAACATATGCACTATGAAGGCAGTGTGTATTTCTCTACATACTTAACATATAAATATGAATATATGTATATATGGATTTGAGAAATATGGGGGTTTTTTGAGGGGAAAGCTCTATCATTAAGAAAACAAGTAATTAATGGATTTCATTTACTTAATATCTGACAGGACTACTAAGCAATCACATAACTTCAAAGCAGGACTTAATAAACTTGCAAAAACTAATTAAACATACAATTTATAACATATATATATATATATATATATATATATATATAAACATAAAATGTAACATAAAATCCTACTTCTATATTAAAAAATAAAAAATTAAAACACCTCAATACATCTGTCTCAATACTCCCTGACTAGGATGTGATAATGCATGACTTACACTGGGAATTTTTTCCTTAAGGTGAAAACATAACCTTTGCAAGCAAAATATCTGAGATCTGAGAGTTTTCAGGTACACTGAAAAGGTAGCACTGAAAATCCAAGCAATCCAAAGAGAGGTCTGGATGTCAAGAGATTCTTAGCTCAATACTTTTTAAATCATACCACTTAAGAATTGAGCCTTAATTTAAGAGAGTTACTCTTTCAACACATGGCTGCATGAGAATAAACACTAGGTAAAACATTCCTTTTAACCAATGGAAAGAAAAAAAATTTTACTTCTGAGAGCTTCAATTTATTTTCTTTTTCCTTGTTAATAAAATGGGAATAGGTTTTATTCATTATCATAATTCTGTAATTTGCTTTTCCTGTCTCCACTTTCAAAGACAGTGAAAATTTACAAAATCACAGAATATCCTGGGTTGGATGGGAGCCACAAGAATCACTGAAGTCCAACTCCAGCCATTCAGGTATTGTCTAAAGGCATGTCATACCAAGCAGTGATTTCTGCTAGCAACCTTGAAAGAAATCATTAGAAAAAAAAATAAAATTGCACAGCACTTTATCTCCAGACTTTAGAAAGTATTCCATATCTAGGATCAAAGATGAGCTGTCCTGTAGCCTGCTGAGGCAGTTTAAGTGCCACCTTTTTATTTAGTCTTCATCACAGCTGCATCTGTGTTTAGTAGATCTTAAAGCTGTATCTCTCTAGCTCATTTATCTCCCTTTCTCCCTATCTTCTTTCCAGTAACTTATTCCACAGTTCCAATTCCTCTCTCACTGCTGTCCCTACTTTCTCTCCCACCATTTTTAGGTGTAAAATATGGGTAGGACAAGGAAAAAGTCCAAACAGAATATGATTCCAAGAGAGCCAACACAGCACCAACACAAGATGGTTAGAAGGAAAATGTTTTTCTTTAACTGTTTGACTGAATACCCATTTGAGATTTCTATGGCAGAAGAAAGTTAACAGCATGAGAAAGTAAAATACACCTAATATATGAATAATTTTAAACTGTAAAAGGACATTATGTGCATTTGTACTCCCCTGCACACACCTATCTGCACCTTCAAGCAAGCCTTCTATCTATTTTGGGTACTTGTACAAACTTGTAATGGGCTTTTGCATGATACAAATAGCTCTGTAAAAAGAAAAAGAAAAAGAGCACCAAACATACACTGAATTTTTTTTTTTTAAATAGAAGCAGTAACATCTACAAACTTTTGATTTTGTGGTCCATCATGCTATACCCAGTAGGAAAAAATACTCAATAAACACACCTCCAGAAAAAGTTTTCAAACTTTACAACCCTGAAATCATACGAAAGTCCAAAGCTTCAACATTGCAATTCATTATTTGGAAAGACAGCACATGAGAAAAGCTTTTTTTGACATTATTCCATCTCTAATATCATTTTAGAAACCAGCAATAAAGTCAGAATCTGAGAGAGGACAGTGAACTGTGCTCTTAATCACCAGGTTTTACCTGGATCAATAGAGTGGATCTAGTTGGAATTTCAAACACTTTATCTGTTTTCCTTCTTCACTAAAACTAAGTACATAGAAGATATTGCTCATGTTTACTCAGGAATGCACAGGGCTGCATGAGACCACAGGAAACAACTGAGAGGGTCAGACCAATGGATAACCACCACCACCACCATCATCATCATCATCATCATCATCGCCATCACGGATAATAATTAATTCCTAAAGTCAGTCTTCCTAAAATCAGCTGGAAAAGGAAGACAAGGACCTATTAAAAGTTTTCACTGTTTGCAAATTGACTTCAGATGTCGACATTTCAGAAATTATAAACAAAATTTAAAAATCCTTGTCTTTTTAAGAAATCCATTTTATTTTGGCGTCACACCAAATTTTCAATGAGGTCAAGTGTCTAACTGATTCAAAGAGATGATTAGAGAATTTTCATACATAGAAACACGGAATCCCAGAATGGTTTGGGTTGGAAGGCACCTCAAAGCCCATCCAGTGCCACCCCTGCCATGTCAGGGACACCTCCCAGTGTCCCAGTGTGCAGCCTGGCCTTGGGCAGTGCCAGGGATGCAGGGGCAGCCCCAGCTGCTCTGGGCACCCTGTGCCAGGGCCTGCCCACCCTGCCAGGGAACAATTCCTCATTGCCAAGATCCCAGCCAGCCCTGCCCTCTGGCACTGGCAGCCATTGCCTGGCTGCTGTCCCTGCAGCCCTTGTCCCCTGTCCCCCTCCAGCTCTCCTGGAGCCCCTTCAGGCCCTGGAAGAGGCTCTGAGCTCTCCCTGGAGCCTTCTGCAGGAACACCCTGAGGTCTCCCAAGCTGGGTCCAGAGCAGAAGAGCCCCAGCCCTCAGAGCATCCCTGTGGCATCCTCTGGACTCACTCCAGTATCTCCATGTCCTCCCTATGTTGGAACCCCAGCTGCCAGTGGGGTCTCACAAAAGGGGAGCAGAGAGGAAGAACCGAACCACATCCCCCAACTTTCTACTCACACTGATTTTGATGCAGCCCAGCACATGACTGACAATTCTTATCCAGGCAATGTTTGAAATTAGCTGGAAAAAAGAATTGGATGATTTTCTGAAAGCCTATTTTCATCCTTTATCTCAAAATATCCTTTTGGCCTATCTTCATCATTCAGTTTTACAGATTTTTATTATCATCTAAAGTCTCACTTACTCTGTGATCAATAACTTTTTTTCTAGCACTAAAATGGAAAGCAAGTTTCTTCCTGTATTACAAGTGCACACAAACCCCAACATAGCTACATACCTGTGACCAGGAATGACAACAACTTTTCCTCATTGACTAGGGATAAAAATAGGTGCACACACACACTTTATGTAAAATTTCTCTTTTCTTAATATTTCTTTATATCTTCCCTTTTAATTATATTTTCCTTTCAAAATAAATATCATGACAAAGAGTCCATAGTTTTTATTTATGTTATTCACTAAAAACATAATGAATAGGGTGACACTCAAGTGTCACCTGAGTGACAAGGGTCTCTGAGAATGTGTTTATGAAAAGCCAGAAGCAGTGTCAGACATTCCAGGTTTTTTTAGCAGCTACCAAGTGACAAAACCAGTGACTTGGAAAGCACTGCACGAGAAATAAAAACATCTACTGCACTAACAGGAGTGGTGGAAGGAGTCAGGAGGCAAGAGAAAGGTACTCATGATACACCAGGGAGAATTAATGTTGTTTTAAATGACATGACAGTCCTGCACTGCAATTTCTGACCCTGTCTGCTTTCTGGAAACTGGGCAGAAGCAGCACAGGTTAACAGCAGCTCTTAACAAATGCTGCCTGCAGAATTCCGACCTCATCACACACTTGGAAGAAAAATCTTTAACCCAAAAGATCAGTGTGACATTTCAAGCAGAAAATCCCTTCATAGTGATCACCCAAACTCTACAGGTACCTTTCAATTCACCTTTCTGTTTCTTGCTGGCAGCACCAGAAGCAGCATTGCAGTGATACAAAGAACTGACAATCCTTCCTTTCAGAGGAACAAAAGAGAACAAAAGAAAAACCAGACAAGCACTTACCTCTGTGTCCCTGAAAATACAAAATGTGAAGCCAGGGAAAGATTATAGTGAAGAGGAATACATTTGTTCAGGAGGGAAACTATAGAAATGTGAAAACTTGTTAACAGCTGCATCAGAAAATTCTTCCTGGCATACACATAGAACAAAGGCAGCATTTGGTGAATGGGTCAGCCCAGGTTTGTCTACAGGAAGAGAGAAGAAGAAAGCCAGTGTTTGATATCTGGCTTCTCAGAGGGTTCATTCATTCTTTTAACTAAGAAAAAAGTAACCAGGGAGGCTGTAAGTTGGCAGGATGGGCCTAAAGAGATGCCTATGGCTCTCTGAAATTGCAGTCTGGCACTACTGCCAACACAGTATCAAAGTAAATATGAACCACCTTTTTTTTTTTGCTTGTATCAATGCAAAATATCAGTGTTGGAGCTCAGTTCCATCTTGCTCCTTACCATGTTTAGCAGAAATCTGCTGCAATATTCAGCTGAGTCCTCCAATTTTATGTCCAGCTACAAAACCCCACAGTTCTGCCAGAGGCTGTAACCGACACAGATCCATTGGTACAACCATATCCAAGCACAGGTTTGCTTCTTCAACTTCCTCCAGCTCACTTCCAGTTGCAAAGATGTGTCTTAGAATTAGGAGATGCTGCCACTGATGGGAAGGGATATTCTGAATTACAAAAGGATCTCAGCCATGCTCTGTTTAGAAAGGGATACAGCAGGACACCAAAAGGGGCAGAGCAAATTGAAGTCATGCCTGGTACAAATGTTAGGCAGCACACAAAATTAGGCCAGACTGCTGCTAATTCAGGTTCCACTTACTTTACAAGCAAATCTCCCAACACTGGAAGGTTTAAGAATACATGGCTTACCTGAAAGTATGGACATGATCCATTGCCTCCATGAAATGGCTGCATATATTTGATCACAGACAAGCAGACCACCTGTACATCACATAAAGAGCTGAGTTAGAGCGTGAGCAGGGCACTTTCTCCGAGCTTCCTGCACATCTGTCATCTCAGAAACCCACAAGCAGAAAAATGCAAAGCAACAGATCTATAGACTGCTGCTTTTAAGTTGTGCTACAGCCAAAACAAGTAGTAAAGTAAGGTCTCTTTAGCATTTCTGACATCATCAGTAAGAACAGCAAATGAATTAACTCACCAAAAGCAGACTGAATGGAGCTGGGCCACAGCCAGAGAGTGGTGGTGTAGTTAGAATTCACCTACAAATCTATGAGCATCTAAGGCTTTAAAAGAACAAAACCAGCCTTCATATGAACTGGTTTAGGTTCATCAGTCCATTCCTCCAATGCAGGTGAGATCCCTACTTTAAAAAGTGTTGTCCTTGCTCCCTAAAGATGTATCCATACTTTTTTTTTACTCTTCATCTTAGAGTCAGAACAAGAAAACAAAAATAGGGAAAGATGTGCATGTGCTGTAGCTGGAAGGTGCACTGTCGGAATCTTGGACACTGAGAATTTTAAACTTTCTGTGCTGAAAGGCACAGACCCACAAGAAAACACTACACTTGACCTGAGGCCATGGAGAGGGTTTCCAATATTAATTAATAGCACTGGGATTATGGGTGGGTAGTTGGTTAGAAGGGTGTTATATCACAGGGTGGGAAACTCAGAGTTCCGGGTTTTAGAATATAGAAATACATATGAAGCAAGATGGAGGTTTTAGGGTGGAGACAGGCTGTTCTTCTTCACCTTCTTCTTCATGGGTTTGGGTGGCATTTTGTAATTGGGCAGAAAAGTCCCCATTGCAGCTCTTTGGGATCAGTTATTGGGTTAAAAGGGAAAATAATCTAGGTGTCAGTTCTTAATTAGATAGTTTAGTTTTAAAAGGTCTTGTAACAAGAGATTGTTGGCCATTTTGTGCCTTGCTAATGAAAGGCTGCAAAACTCACTGCTGTGAGACTGTAACATTGATAGGAAATAATAAACAGCTGAGTCTGAACACAAACTATCCTCTCAAATACCTTCAATCCCGACCTCAAGAGAGAACCCACGGTAGTACAGCCATTTCCCAGGCATTTTTAAACTACTTACCTTTGGTACACCTGGCAGAGAAGGGCTGACACAAAGAAGTGCAGCTGGACAAACTGCCTGAGTGCTTGGAAGTTCCAGGGTAAATCTGGGCAAGTACAGAGGGGACAGGGGCAAGGTTGTTGCTGGCACCCAGCTTCACAAACTGCACTCAAAGAGGTGAATGAAGTTTGTGTTACCTTTATTGAACAGCGAGTGTAAGGCAAGGGCTGAGCTCACAGTGCATAAATATGGACATGGAAGCTCTGTGTTGCAGGGGGTTTGTTATTTCAGGTAAAAACAAGGTAAAAATTGCTCATTTAGAAATAAAATTCTATCAGACTTCCATAAATTGACCTGTTCTAACTAGAAAAAAATATTCATCTGCTTTAAATATGAATGGAAAAATAGTTCCCAACCTATTATTTACATAAAAAAGAAATTTCATTTTCTTAAAAAAGGAATTAAAATTCCTTTGTGTCTTACAAAAAAGTTATAAATTTTATTCCAGAGTTATCTTATACTCTTATCAAAGCAACTGGTATGACTGAAAACCATTTACATTATAGAGAAAAACATATGAGAAAAACATGGACCTTTAAATATTAATAGGCCTGACATTATGATGTTTTGAAAGAAATCTGTTGCCTAAATATAATCTATCATCATATCTTTGGGAGCCTGGAAACTCCATATGGTAACTGACATATGTCACTGGGAAAATAAATAAATCTGGACGTTTCCTTTTGCTCCACTGAAACATGATTTATGCTGTTGTTTACAATCAATAAGGCTGAAAAACCAAAAATATGAAGGTGTTTTAAGATCCAGAGCTGAACAGCACTGCCCTATTTCAATTTGTTGTTATGCAGAAGTTAAAAACCTCTCTCCTAATGAAAGGATGGGTTATTAGCTCAAGCACTACACCTGGCTAATAAACATAATTCTCAGACCAAATTAGTGTCTTCACAGAGCTTTCTTTGGTCCCATAGAGACACAAACGCTTGGCTGAGGCTCACTCAAGAACAGATAAAACGCCCCACTACATAACTGAGAACTGAGGAAAATCTGATTTTAAGATCTCGAGTAATCAATGGGTACTTTCCAGTGAGTTAGTTGTGTTTAACTTGTTTACATTTTTTCTTCCACTTGCTTTTCTCTCAAGAAAATGCTGTGCACTGCAAAAGCCCAGGGACCAATGGCAAGCTCTTTCACAGCATCCTGAAAAGGATTGTGAGTTTTAAAGCCACTCAGGAGGGACAAAGAAATGAGTCAGTGCTCCATAAATCACAGAATTGAGGAAGGGAAATGGAAGAAGTCTGAGAGGCCACCTAAGGCACTACCTCACCCAAGAGCATGGAAAATTACATGAATTTTCATAAAAACTTTCTTAACATGTTCTTAAAATCTCTTACAGCTGTTAAAACAGAGGGCCTGCAATCACTTAGGTGGCACCCTAAGTGATCTCTCTTTTACAGATCTTGTTAATTCCCAAGCAATGACAAAACAAAAGGTTACAAGAGGCTTCAAATAAAAAAGTAGGAAGAAAAAAAAAAGACTGCAATGCAATGAAACCAGCACAATTTAATTGTCTTGGGGTTTTATTTTGGGGCACCCTAAGTCAGGATATTTACTCAAACTACAGCAACCACTGATGTCAAGAACTGAGAAGTATCCAGGTGATTTACGTTTAATGATTTATTGGGTGTTTTAGGAATCTGAATCTATATTGTGAATGCAAATGTTAGATTCTTGCTTAAATGCTCCAAACCAAACTCTCTGTGTCTTTACAGAGCTCCACGTTAATTTAGTTCTGGTCTTGTCTGTAGTGGAAATCTTCCAGCTTTTAATACTCAGACTCTTTGGCAATAACAGTTGCCACCCCAGCATGCCAGAGAGTTATCCTGTTTGCCTTCTTTCCTCCAGTGCTGCCCAAGATCATCCTCAATAGCGTGGCAGCATGGAACAGAACCCATCCCAGCTTCTGGTCCCTAGTAAATTCCGCAGAAAGGAAGGAGAAAGACAGCAAACACCTTCACAGAAATGAATGTGTGCAGACTAAAAAGTGCTCTGTGCACATGAGTGAAGAAGAAAGAAACTAGATGATATTATTATTATTATTATTATTATTATTATTATTATTATTATTATTATTACTATTATTATTACTATTATTATTACTATTATTATTACTATTATTATTACTATTATTTCTATTATTGGGTTTTATGTTTATGTTTAGGACAAGGATTAACTGTCATTTTTTTAGGCCAACAGAGGACACATATTTCTGAAAAGAAACTAAAGCAGGGGCTGGGGTGGGAAATCTCTCCAGATAATTGCAATTGTCCCATTTGTGATGTTCCCCCTCTCTGACAATCACTGCAGTTAACAGGGACAGGCTTCTGTGATTCCATGCATGAGTCACACTGATGCCAAGCAACATTCACTTATTTCCCAGCAAACTCATTTAAGCTCCATAAACTGTGCATCCACTTCTCCCCTTTGCAGGGGGGAAAGAACGAAATATTGAGATTAGTTTCCAAACCCATTGCTTTTCCTTCCTCCCTCCTTTTCTCCCAGTGCAGGTGATGAAAGAGCATCATTCCCAGCCACATCTCACTCACCAAAGCGTTAAATAAAATCGTAAAGTCAAACTTCTCATATCATGAAACAGAGTATAATGCAGATGTCATGCATCTAGCTAATCCTACCTACATGATGCTGCCCAAGCAGACACCACCACTCACACAGGAGGGGAACACATTTCCAAAGTATTGCCTGAGCTGTTCAGTATCATTATCACTTCCTCAGGCATCCAGGTGAGTGAACAGGCACTGCTCAAAATCACACCTCTGAAAGGATCAGAAATTAAACTGATGAACAATCCTACTGGCTGCCTGTCCCACTGACAGGGGATCAAGGATTCCACCTCAAATCTTTTATCCTCTGTAAATTGTAAAATATATTTTTAATCTTAGTTTACTATTCTTAATTTCTTTGGCAATTGACAATAAATTATGCTTGCTGACAAGAAGCTACCAATTGAAATTAAGGAAATTAATCTGCAATTAATATTTTAAATCCAAGGAATCACCTCTAGAATGAGGTTTTACAGATATTTAATAAAATTAATGTTTAGGGTAAGATCTTGCCAGTACTGGCAAAATTCCCATCACTTCTCATCACAAAAGGGTCCAGGACTTGCAGTTTGCAGTTTATTCCAGTCAATCAAAAAAAAAAAAGAGAAAAGAAAAAAGGCAGTAATTAATAGATATCTTTACACTTGCAATCAGTTTTCACCTCTTAATCTGTCAGAATTCCCTTAGTGTCTGTAAAATCTTTTGAAGGTTCAGACTCCTAAACTAAGGGATCACCAGAAATTTGCCCTGCATATGTTGGATGAGTTACAGTTAAATCCTCAGATTTCTAGGAGCATTTTGCAGAAAACCTGATAGGATTTCTTTTCTCACTTGAAAATAAACAAAACAAAGCAAAACGAAAAACGCACAAAAAACCCCAAAAATAATCCAGCAAACCAAACAAAACCTTTGCTACATTTGCGAAGCCTCCAAGAGCCCATTCAGATTGCAGAGTATACAAATCTCACTGCCAGTCTTTACTTTTGCAAATAAATTAATGGAATCCTTAATGACTTTGCAGATCCTCTATCCCTTTACTCCAGTTTATACACAAGCACGGTTTTGATAAGTTTATAGCAATGGAGAATTTCATACTTAATGCGAAGTGTAAGAATGTCAATAGCACACACTCTTGAGAAAGAAAACACCCATAAGGATATGGCAAAACATGTGAATGCTTCTTCATGCCAGTAATTTCTGTCACATACTTAAAAGCAGATTATTTGTGTCATGGGGCAATTACATTTATGTACTAACAGTTTTGATGTCTTCCCTCCAGCTGAAGTAATCTGGCTTTTTTCTATTTTCTCATTTTTCTTGCCTTCTTCAAGAAAAGCTTCCTCTTTTTCATGCTGTGCTGGATCTCATTTGCTAGTCTTTTGTTTATTTCTCAATTCATTCAAACTTCATTTCTAGAAGCAAAAGCCAGTCAAATGTATATTACCAATGTCATGCTTAAGACAGTAAGCTGGTCTACAAAACATAAAGACTTAAACATAGCCCTGATGTTGAAAATATTTAAATCATAAATAACAGCTTTAAAAATGTGTAAAGCAAAAAAAAAAGGGCAACATTTCAATAAATTAGCAAAAAAGGAGCCATTACAGTTATAAAATTGAAAACCCTAATTTATTTAACACAAATAAGCCAAACCAGCTGGAGATGTTATTTACAAGATCCTCAAGTGCCCAACATCTTTCTTTGACATCTAGTTTCACAGAATATAAATCTACATTTAAAGAAAGGTAAAAAGAACAGCAATAATTATTTGTTATCTTTTTTCTCTGTCCTTGCTGTTAATTGAATTTCCTCTGGCTAAGGCTTAGGCTGGAAATAGCAATTCAGTCACACGTAATTTTATTGAGAACTGTGATACGTAAATGCAAAATAAACAAAAAAAAAATACAAATAAGGATTTGGGCATTTAAGGATAGTTGGGTGATAGTATCTTCCCCATTGCCTTAAATATTAATTTCCTCTCCATTATAAGAGTTTAATTTTTATTGCCTTTCACACTCAGACCTTTCTTTACCTCCCCCTCCTTCCTCAAAACAAAACTGAGATACAAAACAAAATTATAAGAGGTTAAAGTGACCAAGAAATTTCTCAAACATTTACCAATTTTGTACCTGGCTGGGAAATAATCAGAACCAGGAATATTTTTCTCCCAACAAATCTGTTCCTGTACTTGCCTCATTTAGGCAATCTGATCTGTTTCCTAGTCTTACAGAAACTCATATATTTTTTCACCCTCTATTAATCCTCCCCCCAAAAAATAACTAACACTGACAGCACCTGTTAATTTGAGGTCAAAAATATTACAATAGTAACCCCATGGTATTCTGCTCTGAAATGAATCTAGAGAAATGTAAGCATGCAACAAAAAATCACAAAGGTATCTAAATAACACACATTCATAATTTTATATTAGTGCTAAGGAATACTTTTACAATTTGTTGATATAATTTCTTTCCTGTCATGGGGCACCACTAAAATGAGTGTGGCTTCCTCCTGTTTGCGCCCTCCTTCAGGTATTTCTACTTTCATGAGTTCTCTCTGGACCTTCTCTTCTGCAGACTAAGCCATCCCAGCTCTCTCAGCCTTCCCTCATAAAAGAGATGCTCCTGTCCCATCACCATCATCATCATCATCATCATCATGACAATCATGGCCTTTTGTGGGACATACATCCACCATGTCCCTTTCTCTCCACCATGTGCTGAGGGTATGTAAAACATATTATCCCACATAATTTCAAACTGATTTTAATATTTCCTTAGCCTAAGAGCCATTATTTTGCACCCATTTTCAGAAATTATTACAACCAATGAAAAACTTATCAGATTTACTTCAAAACTAAAAATATTTCAATAGTCAATAGAGAAAATATTTGGATTCTATTATTCTGCATGACTTCACACATAATGTGACTAAATTTAAACACAAAAATCAACTCAACTTTATGTGTAGTGCTGCCTTCTCTGCATGTTGGGAGTGAGAAAAAGAAAGTAACTGCTGTCCATCCAGATGGCAAAACACATCTCATGCTGACTGAGACACGTTTTGCTTTTGAAATGAAAGAGCATCCACACATACTGAGCCTCCAGGCACTGAGCTCCTCTCTTCACCCCAGAAGAGCAAAAATTCTGCTTCCTACCCTGGAACTGTCTGTTCTTCCAGCACACCATAGCAAAAATGACCCTCAAATCTCGAGTCTACTTATAACAGCTTGAAAAAAGAGTTTCCTGGCAATGGCTGTAGCAAGAGAACAGCAGGCAACTGGTGCTTTTGGACTAAGTTGTTGGTATCACCATGAAATTTGGCAATTGCATGGGTCAGTCAAGCTGAGGATACTCAAGTTTAGACCGGAAGGATTCATGAACATGGCTTACAGCTAGAGCACCACTCAGCTGTCTCTCTACCACTTCAAAACTTAGCAGCAAGATTCTCTCTTTCATCTTGAAATTGAAAAGTGCTTTGGGGATGGTTGTTCTGTATCATTTGCAAACAACTGCAAGAAAAGGTGTACACACAGCAGTGGTGTGTATATATATACACATAGAGATATCAAAATGAGAAGGAAAGCAACAGTCTAATTAAACTGCAAAAAAGCCACTTCAAAATCCCAGTGTAGCACTTTATGCATAAATTTAGGAATTCCTTGTGATTGTGACAGTACCTGCTCATGAAGCAACATTCAAAACAGTTTATATTCAAGATTCTTTACAACGAGAACAGGTAATGAATACAAATGGAAATAGTCTCCAAGCTTCAATTTTTCTTAGAAAAACCAACCTCTGTTTTCAAGCCAAATGAAGGAGTACCCAACTGCTTCCATGTTATTTTAAATTACGTATAAGTGGACTTGTACTATCACCTGCTGTGAAAGCAGAATTCTGAAAAATATCATCAAGTTCAGAAATAGATAGGAATGTTTTAAGATAATTTATAGGAAATAGGAACGTTTTAAGATAATTTAATAAAATAAAAGGATGGTTTGGGTTGGGAGGGACCCTAAAGCCCATCCAGTGGCACCCCTGCCATGTCAGGGACACCTCCCAGTGTCCCAGTGCCCAGCCTGGCCTTGGGCAGTGCCAGGGATGCAGGGGCAGCCCCAGCTGCTCTGGGCACCCTGTGCCAGGGCCTGCCCACCCTGCCAGGGAACAATTCCTCATTGCCAAGATCCCAGCCAGCCCTGCCCTCTGGCACTGGCAGCCATTGCCTGGCTGCTGTCCCTGCAGCCCTTGGCAATTGTCTGTGTCCATCTTTGCTGCAGCCCCTTCAGGCCCTGCCAGGCCACCCTGAGCTCAGGCCAAAGCTTCTCCTGCCCAGGTGAGCAATGGCAGCTGTGCCAGCCTTTGCTGCCGGCAGAGCTGCTCCATCCCTCTGCCCGTGCTGGAGCCTCCTCTGGCCTGGCTGCAGCAGCTCCAGCTCCTTGCTGGGCTGGCCCAGGGCTGGGGCAGCTCTGCAGGTGGGCTCTGACTGAGGGGCAGAGGGGCAGAATCCCCCCTGCCCTGCTGCCCACGCTGGGCTGGGCCCAGCACGGGGCTCTGGGCTCCGGGCCCAGCACGGGGCTCTGGGCTCTGGGCTCCGGGCCCAGCACGGGGCTCTGGGCTCTGGGCTCCGGGCCCAGCACGGGGCTCTGGGCTCCGGGCCCAGCACGGGGCTCTGGGCTCTGGGGCCCAGCACGGGGCTCTGGGCTCCGGGCCCAGCACGGGGCTCTGGGCTCCGGGCCCAGCACGGGGCTCTGGGCTCTGGGCTCCGGGCCCAGCACGGGGCTCTGGGCTTTGGGCTCCGGGCCCAGCCCAGGCTTTGGGGTCTGTGCTCTGCCCCACAGCACCCCCAGGGCTCATCCAGGGCTGCAATCCCTTCTCTACCCAGCCTGGATTCATGCTTGAGATTGCGGAACATTTTATGCATTTACCAGTTGCAATTTCTATATATTTATCAGTATATTCCTATTAAAAAGACATAATTTTAACAAAAACATGCAATTTCTTTTCTGACATGGTGTGAAATTGGTGCTGGGAAGCTTAAAACATGTTTCTTGAACACTTGAAGAAAAAAATAGCTAAAGTATGCAACTAAACTATTCCCATGACCATAGTCAGGGGCTGATATAAATTTTATCACTTTTATCCTTACATTTGCAGAAGTACAGCTACATATCACACACTGCATCATGTATGTGTGTATGGCTTAATCTACACTGTCACTTTTCATCTGTTTCCTCCTTTTTAATTGTGGGAACTAGGCTACTACATTTTATATTTTTAATTCCCTATCTGAACTTAAAATTATTAAAGAACATTTTAGATGTGGAAAACCACAAACCTAATTTCAGCAAAGACTACTCAACTTATATAGATTTATACTGAGAATAGTTTAGAGAGCTCTTCTGTATCTTCTAAAGACACAAATTTATTTAACAAGAAGCTTCCAGCTCATGAAGCACTATCAAGAGTTTTTTCCCTGTTGATCTTCAAAATGTTTCTATAGGGCACCACTTTGTATGGTACAATTTGTGTGGTAGTATAGAATGTCAGAGGCTTGATACCAAATTAAAAAACATAGATTTCCAATTTAAGAAAAATATTATGAATTAGAGTCCTACTGTGGTCAGTACAAAATCCCTAAGTGAGATGGGAAAAAAAGCAATATTTACCCAGTACCATACGATGTGAAAAGACATGTATGGGTGTACACATAAACTCAACAGGAGAATAAGCATCAGAGGGAGGGAAGTGCACACACAAATTCTTTTAGTTAAATCCTCTAAAGGAACTTCCAGACAAATATTGGTGGTAAGTAGGACTTTTCTCAGTAATCAACAGATTCTTCTCTCACTGATTTCACTACCATCTAGTTTTTAACTCGGAACTGAGACACCATGAACTCCTTCTCATGTGCTATCCCTCTGCCTCCCCTTTAAAAGAAAAAGTCCCTACATATATGATACTGCTGGAGTAGCTGCAGATTAAATAGCTTAAGGAATGTACAGAGAAAAGCAATACAAAATGAATTAAATTTCTTAATACGTTTTTTACAAAAAGTTTTCATTTCTTAAGAGACTAATCTTCCTTGTTTTCCAAACATAAACTTATGAAAGAGGTTTCTTGGGTTCCAGGGTTAATTAGCTACTTGGATGTGCACACACCAAACTCCCAACACCCTCAGGAAGAAGAGAATGACAGTATCTAGTTTCTTTCATACTGATCTGTATTCAGAAATAAAGAGAGGGAAACGATACACAATGATTTATTTTTATGAATGTCAGGAATGACAGTGCACTTTAATTTTTTTATCCATCCCAAATTGTATCTGAGCCAAATATTTCATTTTAAAAGAGTCCTGTTAAATGTTTTCTAAGGCCTTGTTCTATGTGTTGATGAAATAACTCACTATTTTTTAGCTTTCAAGAATAGTAATTGCTGTAAATCTTGCAAATTAGCATGAGTAGTACCAGCAAGACATTCTGTTAAAATTCATCTACATTGTTGCTGGAATATTTATTAGGTACTAAAATATTTAAAGGAAACCTACAACTACTACAATTCAAATTTCATTTCACCTAAGAAAACCTTTCTTACAGCACTTAATATTATTGTTTTGTCACTGTGTGAGAAAGTGCTAATCCAACCACTATCTTGAGTGGAAAGACTCCTTTACATTAGGTGGCTGAATGAAACCATTATATTAACTGGATATTCCCTATTGTGTTTTATCAGTTTGCACAAGTAAATTGCAGTGCTCATTGTAGTAATTGACATTTCCAACATTTGCACACACAATATAAGTGTTAGCACCATTTATAAGCTAGCTGGCTCTTGATGGATTGGTGACCTTCAGAGGTCCTTCAGCATGGATTTTCTCTGGCTGCTGCTGCAGCAGTGGGGGAGATCACCTCACCCATTCCCTCATTATGATCACCTGCTTTCCAGCATCCTTTTTGTGTCAGCATCTCCTAACCAGTAACAGTCCTACTGTAACTGATGCTGCTATTTAAATTTTTTAACATTCACCTCAGTCCTTCCTCATTTCCTCCTTTGCTTCTTGGAAAGCTAATTTGGATTCCCTGCTCCAGCTGATGGTGACAGGAGCTGAGGTTTTCAGGTGGAGCTGCACAGACCACAGACCAATTCCTTCACATGCTAAAAGACATTACTATGTAAAGGCCAACCTCAAAAAATGCATTCTTCCTCCTTTATGAGAAACTGCCTTGAGAAAAGAGCTCCATATACAGACCTGACCTCTTCTGTTGGTCCTCCAAATCAATATATAGCCTAGAAAACAGAAGAAACTAACAGAATTTGGCTTGGTACAAAGAAAATTATTAACATAATATATATTATTCTGTGGCTCTATTCCTATTTGCAGTTAGAATAGGAGCAAAACCTACTGAAAACAGAGCTGACTGAAGATAACACACGTAACAACTTCTCTTGTCTAGAGTCACTAACAATTCAAACTCACAATGAAATGAACACCTCATCTTTTCAGGGGTAAGAAAATAAGATGAAAGTATTTTGCAGACATAAAATAATCACACTGCCCATCTTTTGTGGAAAGGCAAAAATACATATTTTTAAGAGAAAATATACCGTTGTATAAGATGTTCCTCTTTAAACTATTTGCACAACCCTTATAGTTTTGGTGTTTGATTAAAGAAATGCAAGCCACAAAAACTAACAAATAAACAAAACCAACCAGTACAACAAAACTCCAAACAAACAGAAACTAAACTGAGAGTCCTGCTGTTGTTGGCATGTATTGCTACTTCTCAGGGAAAAACAGCTCTCAAAATGCTCTGCCATAAGCTGCCATGGGATGGTCCACAGGATCTTGGTACTTGCCCTCAAGGTCCTGGTGTAAGTCTGTTCTCTTCTGGTTGTCATGGCTGTGAAGCAGAGACATTTTTACAGGCCTTAAAAATAAGTAATCTTGAAGGAAAACAGAACTCAGCCAAACTAAAGGAGATCCTGTCATGTAACATTCATCTTTCATTTCTTCCCTGTAAAGGTAAGAAGAGGCCAGAAGGCAAGAAGTCACTGATTCTGAGATTCTCTGCTCTCTAAAACATTGATACACTATTTCATTGCAAACAATATAAAGCAGCAGCAAGAAAGTCTGGGTGAGATATTTAAGACAGTTTCCCAGGGAATTTCTCTAGCTTCAGTTTCAGCAAAGGAACACCTTCATACAAAGAAAGGTTCTGACAGGAAATATCCAAGTTGCTTTCCTAGCTGCTTATGTTTTTATAGCTGTACCCAAACACAGTGTGTATATATACAGTATCCATACGTGTTTATATACACACCAAACAGCACCTAATCTATCATTCCCTCACACATGAATATAAGAAGTTCCTTCTGCTTTCTCATGCTTCCTGATCTATCTTTTGGATTGTTTCATAACATTCCCATGTCCCTAACCACTCCAGGCAGATGTGGACAACTACTAGCACCATACAGAGGCTGAAGCCAAGTGAGACAGGCTCCACACCAGGATCAGAAGCAGGAAACCAACCCACTCCTTTTGCCATGGAGTAAGGGAAAATGCATTCTGCAGCAGGGACACAGATTCCTGACCTACACAAAAAACCCAAGGCTTGGAGCAAACACAGTGAAATAGCAGTAAAAAAACTTAGAACTGCAGTTACAGCCAAGCAGTCACCAGCTTACACACACACTGCAAGCTTAGGGGGAAAAAAAATTGACAGGTTATTCTTCACTGGATCAAGTTTATTCCAATATACCAGTCAGTAAGTAAAGGATATCCTTTCCAGGGCTCAAATTAAAGTAGTCTCAGACATCACCCTGAAACTAACAAGGACAATTTATAGAATCTGACTCTGATAGTTAAACTGATTGATAGTCAAATTTCAGAACAATCCTGGTCCTAATGAAATCAATGCAAAATTGTTATTTTGAAAGTTTGTGGTACTTGTAAGTTTTAGATTAGTTCTGTGAGCTTTAACTCTTCATACAACATTGTATAAGAACTCTACACTCTTCAGTAGTCATCACATTTTCCTGTGGCACAATGTTCTGGGACAAGAAGATTATAAAAACAAAATATTCCATGTTAAGAAAAAGGGTTTTTTATATGTTACTTATGTATTTATTAATTTTGTGTGCCTCCGTAGTGAGAGCTCAGGTCATGCACAGCAGAACTGGTGGTAAGCACAAGTCTCATGCCAATATTATCTCAGAAATTCCCTGTGCTTTTGGAGGTCTGAAGTTAAGGTACTTACACTGAATAACCAGGACATAGCTTTGCTGTCAGACTATCATGACCATCAAAAAAAAAAACTCCTCATAAGTCCCTGCACCATAACAAATACAACCTGTAGATCTCTCTTTGCATGCACACAAATAAAAGATTGACTTTTCCTCCTTCTCTAGAAGCAGACCCAATGACTAGAAACAAGAAAAATTCATTTTCTTCTGCTAACCTATCATTTTCGTTTCCTCTGTCAAATTAACAAGATTATAAAATGTCTGTACACAAACAGAAATAGCCAGCACCCCTGACACACAGCTTAGAGAAGCTGTCATGGAATTTTAAAATTTATTTATTCACAATTTCTCCAGAAAAGAGAATCACTACAATACATTGTTGAGGGCAGTTTTTACTTAGAGGAAGGACTAATACATATTAGGAAAGGCACCAAACAGCAGCATAACCCTCCTTGCAGCTGCATTTTCTGCAGAATTCCTGTGGACAAATGCTGGATAATCTCTGCAACACTGATTTTGACAAGAGTTTCTTCCAAAGACCACACAGCCACAGGCACAAGACCAAGAAAAACAGTAGGATCTTCTTTTTGTCAATCAAAAAGAATAAATTAGTATAGATAGGACCTGCTGCTGACCCCTTCAGATCTAAATGACAGATTTCATTCAGATTTGGACTTTGTCTCCACAACTCATCTTTCTTTGCTTTTCATAAATTCAAGCACAACTTGGAAAATGGCCCATATTTTAGCTTTACATGGAATGAACATGATTCTCAACAAAAGCTTCCTAAGGCTAAAGCCACTGTTGGACTCCTGAGCAAGTGATTTAACATCTCCTTTAAAGTACAAGGCTATGCAATCTTCTTTGGTTATCATCTGATTTGAAGCCAGGCCCAGCTCTCAAACAACAGTTGTGTAATCTTGACTACAACTTCTGGGAAAAAAAAAAAAGCTAAATTGTCATAAAATGCCTTCGCAAAGTCCATAAGGTAAATTAGGGAGGCAGATTTACAGAGAATGTTAGGGTTGTTAAGAACAGTTAACAGAGATTTCAAGAGAACATGGACTTGCACAAAATATTCTGTCAAAAAAAAATTAAGAACTAAAACTGTCTTAAGTACACATTGTCATCATCACATGTAAGATGTGGACATGTAGGATATATGATGTATCACACACTAACACTAGTCTGCCTCTGCACAACTCATCCAGGACAAAAATTTGCTGCTTGAATGTCTTACTGAGAGAGGAGAATGACAGCTGTGAAAACATATGTATCCTCTCATCAAATATGATAGTCTCAGTAGGAGGCAAAAGAGTAAACATCACACAAGGCACAGTAAATACAAACTGAAAGTGTTTATTATATTGTCACTTCTAATTCCAAGAAATTTAACAGATATTTCCTTATAACATTCACGTGCCCTTTGGAAACTGTGATGACAGAATGATGTGTTACTGCCTTCCTTTTATCAAGACACCAAATCAGATGCATCAGATGAAAACATGGGCTCACTTGTAAAGCCAATCCCAGTTTGGAATGCACTTCAGCACATCCTGGAGCACAATCCAGTATCATGCATTGAACCCCAAAGAGTCTTGCTGAATATGGCAGCACAGAACACAGAGCTGATGCTGTTAACTCATGGATATGTCATCAAATCCCCCATATCTTTTTTCACTGGTCGTCAACCTTTTCCCAAACATCCTTTCTTAATGTATTTGTTTTCAGCCCTAGTCCTTTGTTTCCTTCTAAATTTCTCTCTAAATCACTGTTTGTGGTATTTGCTGGGTTCCCAGGATGAAAGAGGAATTGAGGATCTCACTCCATGTTCTTGGAAGGCAAATTTATTATTTTATGGTATTATATAAAAGAATACTACACTAAAACTATACTAAAGAATAGAGAAAGGATACAGACAAGGTTACAAAGAATGACAATGAAAACTTGTGACTGCTTCCAGAGTCCTGACACAGCTGTTGGTGGTTGGTCCTTAAGTCAAAACAATTCACATGAAACCAATCAAACAACCACCTGTTGGTAAACAATCTCCAAGCACATTCCAAAGCAGCAAAACACAGGAGCAGCAATCAGATAATTATTGTTTTCATTCTTCTCTGAGGCTTCTCAGCTTCCCAGGAGAAGAAATCCTGGCAAAGGGATTTTTCAGAAAATATGACAGTGACAACTGTTCATGCATCAAATAGTCAAGAAACAGAACTGCAGTTTAAGGCAATCCCGTAAAACATCCACAGATTAAAAGGCCTCAAGGGATCTGCAAAGAAAGTCTAGAAAAAGACTTCAGATTTGAGGAAAAAGAATAAGGATCTGAACAACTTTTGGCTCTTGTGATATGACTTGCAAGTATTTTCCAAGAAAGAAATAAATTTTTGGAAAGAAATCCCAGAAATACAGAGCAGAGGCAAGAACTGGGATGAAGTTGTGGCACGCACCCTCAGTCTCAAGAGACAAGAAGCTTCAGTGTTCTCATCCTACATGTGCAATTCTCACACTTCAGGCATACTCTAGGAGAAAGTGTGATTGGTGACAAAAATTTTGTATGAGAAGTTGAAGTGTGACATTATGCATGTCAGTAAAAGCTGCGGGAGAAGTGAGTTTCTTAGAGAAACTTTGCGTATTTGCCCCATATTCCTACAGCCTGTCCCTGAATTCTGACTCACAGAGCTGAATCTCCAAGAACGAATCCACCCATGCTGCCTATTTATCTGAAAAACTGTTTCAAAAGTTCTACAAGCAGTTTCAAGCAAGACTCAGCAACAGGTACCCAGCCATCTGCTTGTCCTTCCAAAACAAAGGCATCATCCCCTGCAGAAATTCATGTCCCTGCTGTCCCAGCCCCGTTCCCTGCTCTGAGGAACCATAAGGGAACACTTTTACCTAGATTTCACTGCGCTGTGTGCTACCAGAACAGTAGGAAACAATAAGTACAATGGGCCATCAATCTGCTCAGTTTTGTGTAATTTTAAATAAGAATTAGCCATTCATAATCTTAATTTCTAATTAAGACAAGCAATAAATAACCCTTGATTCAACCTGAGTAGGTTTATGCAAATGACATTTTTCTGTTTCACATTTCCATTACTTCAGCCTGGTTATTTTCAAAGACAAGAACCACTTGCTCTACAATAATGTGACACTCTTGAGCTGAATTAAACATGCTGTATTCTTGCAAAGTTAGCTATTTTTACACTTGAATAGTCAAAGCAAAAATTGGCAGTATCACACAGCTCTAGTCAGAAGTCAAGTTTCCAACTGTGAAATGAAATTCCGTGAAGCAATTGAGTATGTGCAGTAGGGGGAAAAAAAAATCCACTACTATCCCCATGTCTAGTTGATAATGATTTCCTTTTATAAAATGTATTGAATTGCCATTTATAAAATGAACTATTTTAAAGGAGAGAGCTGAGTCCCAGTGACAAGCTCCTGAAGTTATCAAATTCTTCAGGGAAGGTTTTGCACACATCTCTTCAAGACATAGAACAAGACAAAGATGAGACATGAAAAAAAAAGATAACCTTTTGGGCAAAAGAAATTCTTCAAGGTATTTGATAAATACATCAAACATCTGATAAAGTTTGGAGGAACAGAGGATTAAAAATGACAGTAAGTCCACCTAATATGAGTGTGTTTCTCCAGACATTTAAGAGGATTTTTTTAATCTCAGGAACAAATATTAAGCTGATAAAAATATTTTTTAACATGTTCAAGCAAAGACCTGAATAAGGGTTTTGGAGTTAGGCAACTTGAGAGGAGCCAAAAGGAGTGCACGGAGAATCAAGTTCATGATTTCCAAGGTAAGGAGGGCAAATTTAAATTTTCCTAACACAGGCTGGCTATTTCAGGACCTTATCCCACAGCCCTCCACTACCAAAACCTTGCCACATAAACCTGATACAGCAGGAAATTCTCCCATGGTGTCTCAGAGTGGACCAAACAAACAGTATTGGTTTGTAAAAATCCAGTTTTAGGTGGAGAAGGAGAGCACACACATAGAACATTCCAGCACAGGAACCTACACACTATCAAAATCCAGCTTATGTTCCACTAAAATGTTTGTCACAGAAGCAGATCCACTGCTAAATGGTGTGGCAAAAAAATTGAGATTGCCATTTGGAAAAATAGTGGTTACTCAGCATTTGCAGTTTGCAGCTTGGCACAAACTTTGTTTTGGATATTTAGTAACCTATGGTAAGGCAGTAGCTGCAAACAATTTGAAAATGCCACTCTACAAAATAAACCTTCTGGTTACCCCATTATGAGAAGTTTGTCAGTAAAATATTTCCTCTTACTCATTTGACTGGTAAAACTTGACCCTAGACTTTCGAGCAGAGTGACCTTGTTAGTGTTTTCCATGAAGATGATGTGAGTCCTCATCACTGTCACTTCATTTTAAGTTCATATTTAAAAGTGAATGGGTCAGTGCAGCCTGAATTACATAGAAAATACATAACAAAGTCCAAGACTAAATATTCACTGCACTCTCAGCATGCCTGAGTGCTGACCAAGCAGCCAGTTCTGACATAAAAAGTGTCTGTGCTGTGGCAGACGTTGGCTCTTTGTTATCTCATAAACAAGGGGATAATGTTGATGCACAATGAATATAAACTAGAGGCACCAGCAGACTTCACATCCAACATTTCAAACAGTTAATATTTCATTATAATGATCTCTGATAGGTGACAGACTATATTTCACCAGCATATTACAAACACATTCTGAAAAACCAAGTCTGGAGAAGAAATCAGTGAACAGGCCATTGGAGGAACTGACAGGCTCATGTGTAAATAAAATAGTTTAGCTAGACTGAACTGGAATGTTAATAATGAATCAAAATATCATAAGAAACTTTCATAGTTTCTTGTCATGTATTTGCAAGAGGGTGAAATATTACCCAGTTCCCTCAGGACCTGTGGATGCATCTCACCAGTCCCACGAATTTGTGCACCTTCAACTACTTTCAGCAACTTCAGAAGTTCCAGCTTTGAGCTCCAAGAACTAAGATGATAAATCATTTTTATATCCTCACTGATGTCAAAATTGAAATTACACAATTTCACCTCTTGTCAACACTGGCATGTCTGTGTATGGTACCTGAGAATGGATTGTAAAAACATCAGTTACTGTTCTTTCATCATGGCAAGTCAGCAGTAACCACACTTCCAGGCATCCTTGTTGTAAAAGACACAGTTAAAAGCTGTTGCCACAAGTGAATTTCTAGTCTAACAACATATTTACAAGAAAAATTACAGCAATACTTGCTTAGCAGCTAAACCATCTGCCATAATTAGAGAGAGAAAGTAATAGTACAGAGAGCTTGCGCTTAGGCCAACTAGAAGTTGCTGGAAACATCAGTCCAGAAAGTGTATTGTGAAAATACAATAATAAACAGAGGGGTAATCACATTTTACAGTAAGTTATAGAGAAAGACAAATTGATCTTCAATAGTTAAAAGTGATTTTTTGCATGAAAAGTACCTAAGAGAAAAGCATTCCTCCCTCCACCTTTATTTCTCTCTAACTGTTGTATTTCTTTTGGCATTGTCTCACAGAAAGCCTCAGCACTGGGAATTTCCCAGAGCATGCCTGCAATGACTGAAAATAAAAAAAAAACAGTTACCACACTAGGTAAATGCTCCTCAATTTTTGGTTCTTATGCTTGGTCACCCCTTTTCATGGAAATTACAGTAATTTGGTATCTTAGCATACCACTTTACTACACATACAGTTGGACATGTTGTCTACACAAAAAACCCCTTTTCCAATTCATTGTACATCAACTGCTTGACTTGGTAGTTTGAGTGAAATTTGTTCTTTCAAGTTGTAAAAAAAACCAAAAACTGGGTAGGTTAAACACCTGCTTCAAAACTCAGCAGCCTGAGTTTAATTTATGGTTATCCCAATATGTCACAAATTTTAGCCTATTTTAAGAATACATTTCTCTAGGAAACATTCACAATATCTAGCATGGCTTTGGAAACAATTAATACCTTGTTGACAACACTGATTCTATTAAATGGGGATCTATCCCTTAGCATTTCTTTCCAAGATTAAGGGACAAAAAAAATTGATCTTTTTTTTTTTAACTCCATTTTAAATTTTTTTTAAAGACACATGCAAGTCTTTCACCTACCTCAGTCAGGGTGATACAATGTACAGCTGTGAACATCTAGAAACAAGGCAGATGTGGAAAATGTTATAAATAATAGGTTTTACAAATAATACAGGAACATCAATATATTAAAAGGAGGGAAAAGACATAACGTGTGACAAGTATGTGAATCATATATATCATACATATATTGGAATAACTGCATTTGGAGGGCTCTTTTTTACTCCCATATTTTGAAACACATGCAGTCCTCCAGATGGAGAAACCAATAAAAGAGTTAAAAAAAAAAAAAAACAAAAAACAAAACAAACAACCAAAAAAGAAAAAAAAAAAAACTTTTCAAACTATAGAAAAAAATAAGCATAAATAGGGCAGAAAAATTAAGGGCATTTAATTTTTTGCTTTTACCACCAAGTAAACTGAGTATTACACCTGCAAGGACAAATGGTGATTTCAAGGCTCCTAAGATATTCCTACACACAGAAGATCTCCTTCAAGCACAAGCTTTAGCAACCAAGCAATGGCTGTTATAATGAGATAGTTTAAAATGCAAGTAATTATAATGCTGTAATTGCAAACCAACTGTCTTGGTGTCTATGATAAAAAAATACAGAGCTTTGCATAGTCCATTTTAGAGAAAGACAAGACAAAATAAATAATGCAAAGTGGCTCTTACTCACTGTGCAAGTGCAAATCCTTGTGAAGCCTCTGGAATAGGTTCTGTGTAACCAACCTTCCCTTACGTATTTTAAACAGACTTTTGGGAGATTTAATTAATGCTGCAAAAGGCTAATGAAAAAAGTAATTCTGTGAGGGTAAAATATTATTGTTAGGCACTTATTTCAGCTGCTGAAATACTGATAGTACATACAAATGAGATTCTGCTTCCATAAGGAATTGCTTACATGAAGGGGCAATTTTGGAACTATTTCACATGATGTGAAAATAAATTTATCTAGGTACATTGCCAAAACTGTGATTTTTGTGCACATCCTTAGCTTAGCTGCTTTCATGAGTAACAACACTCAACCTATAAATTTGTGCTCAACTTTTCACAGTACCTGTGTTTTTCACTAAAAAAATGACACCAAAAGCAGAGACACAGCAAAGAAGTTCCTACAGCACTTTTATATTCATAAGGGCTTAAAAGTGTGAATTACATAGGCACTGTGTTACTTCCCCTCACAATCCTAATGACAAACCAAATTATACAATCAGAGTTAACAAGCAAAATTGGGATGTACAGGCCCACTTTTTGGTTTAAAACAGATGCAAAAATAATAGTATCTTAATTCAGGTTGAGAGCAGTAATTTGAGCTGCGTATGTTAACTCTTATGTTAGCATGTTAATTGTAAAAGGTTAAAAATGTTAATTATACAGTCTTAAAGGCAATTTGTGAAGTGGTGGCTGACAAAATGACAACAGCAGATCATCAGGAAGATGACTGCACATAAAGATATTATAGTGCAAAGCAAAACTTCCACTTATTTTGTTCTCTTGTTTATAACATATCACGATACACTGAAATCTTCTTAAGTAATATTTTAATACCTACCACCTTAACTTGAATATCTTCATGAATGATGCTGGGAAATAGCATTAATAAATGTACTTATTAATAAATAAGGCATTAGCAGTAGCTGGGGCTCGGGAAAGAGTTTTATTTTTCTCATGTGACAATTTTCTCATGCCCCAATACCAAATAATATAAATGTATTCTGCAGTAAAGCTGCAGCTGGACAAGCTCTCTCTGCCAATATAAACTGATGTTGCTGCCAAGAAAAGCACTAATTCTATGCATCCATTTCCACCTTTTTAATGCTGCAACTGTTTCACACCTTCCTGTGGGCCAGTTGAGCCTCTGTGCCCCTACACCCTGGACTGGATCTGTGAGATGATCCAGTCCAAAGAACAGCTGGGGGAGAAAAGTGCCCTTTGAGCTGTGCCCTGAAAATATTATTTTCAGTGCATATTTACATTTGAAAGTAACTCTGTGTCACACCTTAGGGAAGGCTCGCACGTTTGGAAGCTTGACTGGTTTCAACAACTGTATTGGAAGAATAAAAGATGCTCCTTCTCCAAACAGACTCCTCCAATGGCATCCTGTTGCTATCCATGTCTGCAACAAATCTCTAACTGCTTCCACAGGATAATTCCTTTACTACTTTGCTTCACCTGCCTGAGACTTATGTGGACTCTCTGAAACCAAGGCAATGAAACTGAGAAATAAACCCAAGTTTTGCTAAAAAACATATAATTAATATCCATTACAGAATGTCTCTCCAGCTTCTACTCACCCTTTCTCTTTCATGACTTAGCATTTAACTGCTTAATCTTATGGTTAATATCTGACCTTATGACTAAGGGAGGTTAATTCCTAAGTTGAATGCTAGACAAAATAATTTATTGTGTCAGCAAAAACAGAGGATAATTTCTGTAGGAAAACAATGTTTTTGTGTCACCAATGAGTTATTTTGTCTCCTGAGCCCTCTTCCCATGGCACTAACAAAACAGTTTAGGGAGTTTTTACTATTAAAAAGCTTTTGTGAAGCACACACACCTCAACTTGACTATACATAATTTCAGCATTTAAAAACAGCTGTTTACTTACTCATAAAAGAGGATTTTAAAAGCCAGTATGATTTTATGTTGGTTCTCTCACAGTACCTCAGTGATTGGCAGTTTCAACACCCAAAGTCTGGCCCTGTGTATTTTGTAAAACATACACTAAGCTTTCTGTGCTTCTTTCTTTCATCAAGATCATAAAAGACAGATCCTGTGCATTATTTTCTTTAGCTACCTGTGTTTTTTTTCTTATTTGTATTTTTTGGAGTCAAGATCAAGTAGAGAAACATTTTGTGGGGAAAAGTGAGTAAGAAAGCAGCTCCTGAAAGAACTCATCACCAAATCATATTCACAGCAACAAAATGTAATTATTGAAGGTGAAAAAGATAACTTGGCAAAAAGTAGTAGTTTTTTTTTAAGGAAGAAAAAACTGCAGACATAAAAGATGCATGTGAACAAGCAGCATAAATTCAAAGATTCATAGATTTAAAGGCTGGGAGGTACCAGTATAATCACCCATTCTGATCCCATGCATGGCCCAGGCCAGGGAATTTCACCCAGTAATTAATTCTGTAATTCCCACAGTTTGTGTGTGAGTTAAGAAGTGCCTTTTTATACAGGCACAGAGTGCAGCACTTGGCATTTCCTGTAAAAATCTGCCCTGATACCTGATTAGCCTCACCATAATTAAGGTACATCGTATTTCTAACACTTTAGAAGATATTATCTTTCATTCTTTTGCCAAAATTCCAGCCAATGCCATACTCTAAACTCCTCCCCCAAGGCTTTCCGGGGCTGGCGAGCACTTACTTGGTACCAGTTTATGCTTTAAAGTAGAACAGATTTGAGTGCTCAGCTCTATTTCTCCAGCTGTAAAACAACTCTATGTATCCACCACTCTCTAATCATATTTACCTAGAGATTACCCAGTTCTGCCTACAAAGAAAAACAACTGTGGAGCATCAAGGATTAAACTGCTGCTGCTAATGCAACTGTGTAACAGGAATCTTTATGCCTCCCTTCACCATTTCCTCTGCGGCAACACCATAAAATCCACTGCAGGATGAGAAGAGCTACACTAAAACAAGAACATTTGTTATAAAGATGATAAAGCAGATTGCAGAGCACTATCGTGCCATAAATTCCAATTAGAAAATGCTTGAGAAAGGGGGAGCAGGGGGGAGAAGAGGCCTGGCTGCCTGAGCAGCAATGGAATTTACCAAGAGTAGGAAAGCATCTTTTAATAGACCTCAGAATTAGAAAATGGAGAGGGAAAGAAGTATTGTGAACTCTGACAAATAGAAATAAAATTCTATCTAAATAAAGGAAAAAAAATCTAAAAAACAACTAGGTAAAGAAACCACATGTAGATTCTCAAGTAATGACAAAAGGTGTCCTAGAGTTCTGTATGAGCTGTCAGTGGTCAAGAACCACCAACCAATGTAATTAAGCCTCACTTCTCAAAGTCATTTTAACCTTTTTTTATTAAAGCATTACTTTGGTGAGCAAAAAAATCCCGGTTTTCTATCGTTTTACAGTACATAAACACACAGAAAGGCTATGAAAAAAAAATTGCTTCCTTGCAACACTGAGACGGCAGCATCAAACTTCTTTTCCTGAAAACGAAAAGGTTGTCTTTAAAATAATCCATGTAAGAAAACAGATGAAGACCAATAATACTGGAAGTAACTTTGTTATTCCTTTGGCAAATGTGAAGGGTGCTGGCGGGGGGGGGGGGGGGGAGGGGGGGGGGTGTCTTTCTTTTCCTTCTCATTATAAATAGGCCGCAATATAGTAACTGAAGTCAGTGATACCATATAAATAAGCCATGTACAAATCACCACCATCCATCATGACAGAGACGAACCCTTTTAAAAAAAAGAAACGCGTGGAGTGACAGGAGAAAGGGGAATGGATGCAGACTAGGAGAGGGCAGGGCTGGCTGGGATCTTGGCAATGAGGAATTGTTCCCTGGCAGGGTGGGCAGGCCCTGGCATAGGGTGCCCAGAGCAGCTGGGGCTGCCCCTGCATCCCTGGCACTGCCCAAGGCCAGGAGGGACACTGAAGCTCGGAGTCACCTGGGATTCTAGAAGGTGTCCCTCCCCGTAGGGGGCGGGGAGCGAAGAACCGGAAGAACTTTACGGTCCTTTCCAACATAAACCATTCCGTTACTAAATTTTTCGTCCATTTAGCGGGATCCATGAGCTCTAAATTGAAAGTGGTCCAGTGCAGCTCGTAAAACCCAGTTCACCCTAAGCCCCGCTCCCGCCATTTCCCACCGCCCCCTCAGCCGCCACAAAATGTCGGCGGGGCCGAGCGGGACTCCCAGGAGCGCGCGCGGGGCTCGACCAATCGCAGGGCGCCGTTTGGCATCACGTGACGGCCAGGAACTACAACTCCCGTCATGCTCACGGCGCTCCCTTCCTCCTTCCCGCTTCCGGTTCCGGCTCCCATCAGCCGCGCCACCCTGAGGAAGGTCGCGCAGGGCGGACGAGTGGCCGCTGTCTCCTGTTCCTATCATGCTGTCCGCCGGTGTCCGCCGCTTCGCCACCTCCGCCATCCGCCGCAGCCATGTTGAGGAGGGACCCGGGAAGGTGGGCAGCAGCGTCCTGGCCCGCTGAAGGTTGCGGGGTGGGGGTTGGTGGCTGCCCTGCGCCTGGCTGTGGTGTGTGGGCTTTGGGGTGCGCAGGCACAGCAGCGCAGTTCGTGTGGGGGTGGAACCCTAGCGCCTTTCTCTGCGGTGGTACAGATGATGAGCATTGCGGTATGAGGGGTAACAATGATACTGTAAACGCTTTCTGATGTACCTGGCCGGTTTTCTCAAGCGTTCTGTCTGAAGGATTAATTTTATATGCATAACTGATACGAGGAAGTTTTTCACGGTGACGATAATGAAATACCAGAACACTCGGGGGGCTGTAGGTGTGTATCCTCAGAACTTTTGTAATTGACCGCATGAGAGCTGCAGCACACTGGCCTCACCTTGGGCAGGACGGGGAGAAGAGAGCACGAAGTGACCTCCAAGAGGTCACGTGCAGGCTGTAATCATGGAGTGTTTGGGTGGAAAGGGCCCTTAAAGATCATTTTATTCCACCCCCTGCCATGGCAGGGACCTCTCCCACCCATCCCAGGTGCTCCCAGCCGCAGTGTCCAGCCTGGTCTGGGGCACTGCCAGGGATCCAGGGGCAGCCCCAGCTGCTCTGGGCACCCTGTGCCAAGAGCTCAGCACCCTCACAGGGAAGAATTTCTTTCTAGTACCCACCTGAACTCTCTCCTCTTTCACTTAGAATCTGTTCTGTCTTGTGCTGTCACTGTAATTCTTCATGAAAAATCCATCTCCAACTTTCCTGTAGGTACTCTTTAGAGACACGAATGTTATTATCCTAAATACTGTGCTTCTTTCCTTGAGAAATCATGAAAATGCTCTTAAACTGCCTATTTGTTTTGTTCTGAGATTGTTACCCACTTCTGAATGGGTTAGAAAAGAATTAATGCTTGGTTTGCAAAGGCTAAAACTCTCTTTTTTTCCCTCCAGAACCTCCCATTCTCTGTGGACAACAAGTGGAGGCTGCTGGCGATGATGTGTGTGTTCTTTGGGAGTGGATTTGGTGCCCCTTTCTTCATAGTCAGACACCAGCTCCTGAAGAAATGAAGGGATCAGGCTGCAGCTGCACCAGCTGGGTAACTGCTTTGGTTGGATTTCGTAGCACAGTGGAATTCAGGGAGCCTGTCCTGCTCGGAATTTCACAGTTCTCAGCCTTTTGCAGCCCAGGTGCTGCAGTGCTGGGGCCTGCAGTTGCGTTGCAGTAGCTGGGACAGCGAGCAGGTGGAATTTTGTGTCCCAGAGCTGCTGCACTCGGTGGTTTGTAACCTTTGCCTCCCCAGGGGCCACTCCTCTCTGCCTGCAGCCCCTGGCTGTGCCCAGAGCCGCGGCTGCTTCCTCCCCTGAGGGGATGAGAAGGTGCAGCTGGTGAGGGAGGCGCTGGCACGTGTGATGTGACACCGCAGGATGAGGAGCTGTGATGCTGTAAACGCTTTCTGATGTGCCAGATAAAGCTCTCGGGGGGGAAAAAATCACATTTTCTCGAGGCTGTGTCAAAAGAGTCTCACCATCTACATCATTCACAGGTTACTGTGTGATTAAGGTAAAGTCATTAGCAGGAATTAATTGGTGCTTGCTGATGAGCCTAGCAAGGAAAGCATCAGACTGTGCAGCCATGGCACTTCAGTTTGTCTTAAGGTGATTCCATTTTGGAAATAACCTGGTGTTGTCTGAAATCTGAGAAACTAAATATTTTTCAGGAGCTTCAGTGACCCAGGTAGATGTTGAAAGGAAATAACAGTCCTCATTGGAATCTCCTAATTGGAACAAACTGAGTAATTCCTTTGCCAGTTTGATGTTTATTCCACCCTCAGCTGAGGAGAAAACAAAAATTAGATTTGTATTGAAGTTGGGCATTTAGAACTGTGGGGTATCATGCAAGCTGAGGCCTCTGATGCAAAACCAGACAGTGGAAGAAGCAAAGTCCTCAAATAAATCAAAAGTTCAAATTAAAACATATGTTTATTACAGGGCTCTTAAGTTTCTTCCATTTCTTTTTCTTGCAGAGTTGAAGTCTTGTGCACAGCATCGTTCAATGGGGATATGATAGCTGCAACCCATGCTGGATGTCTCTAAATAAAATCTTAAACCCCAAGGCCTTGGCCTGTGTGTTTTGTGAAACTCCTGAAGTGCTTTTGACACCTGGTGTATACTGAGAGCCCCTTCTAATTTCAGTGTATTGCCATTAAATTAAACACTTAATTGTCATAATGTATAAGAACAGAGTGGGGAAAATCACATTTCTGAACAGGGATGGGCTGAACTTCTTTTACTGCTTGGAATAATGACCTGGGACAGTTTATAGCAGTGGGTATCCTGTCACCATAATCCATGCTGCAGAAATTTTAATTTCACTTTTCTGTGGCTTTCCTTCTGGGCTCGGCAGTTCTGAAGAGCTGCTGTTCCCTGATCTCTGTAGCATCAGCTCTGAGCAGGGACTTGGCCTCTGCCCTAAAGGTTTCATGAGGCTTCAGGCTCAGGGGGTGACAAGGGCAAAAAGAAAAAATATTGGTAATATTCCATAGTTAACAAAGCTGAACCTGCTGTGGATTTCCAGGTATTTGGAAGGAACTGATGGCTTTCTGTTGGTACTTTCCAGTTGTGATCCTTTCTGGTTTGGTTTTCCCCCCACTCAAACACCCTCCTGCTGCAGCACAGTGCATTCAATGTGGTTTGAAGCATCAGAATCTGCAAAGTGAACAGTTCACAAAGTTTTGAAATCTTTTCTTGCCACTCTAACCTGTGTGGATGCCAGTTTCTCATCGAACTCCCTCAGCAGAAGTATGTGGGAGTTGTAACACAGTGCTTGTAGCTGAACAGCTCCTGGATGCCACATTTCTTTCTTCTGGGGTGAGTCTAAAGTGCTGATGACTTCCCCCTTACTCTAGAATCCCTGATTGTCAGATTTCATTATTCCATTTATCTAAAATACCTACTTTTGTTTTTAAGGCCATCTTCTAAAACTTATTTCTAGCTCCACTTCTCTCTCAACAATATCTTACTCTATAACGTTTCCAAGTCAGCATTTCTTATCTTAAAGTTTACATACAAATACGTGCTGTATAAACTTTATATCAGACTTTTAAAATTCTCTACAAATCCATTTCCCACCCCTGATGTGTTTGGAAGGAGCGCACATCACGTCTGAAGGTTCACCCTGTGTGAGAGGCCAGCCCGTTACTTCACTGTGCTTAAGATGAGGTCCCCTTTCTGAATTCCACCCTCTTTTCTTGTAACCTTCTAAAGATACTCTTGAGCACAGGGTGATTAAACTTGGAGCAATTTTTTTTGGATGAAAGTAATTATTTTTGAGAAGTGTTCTCAAACTGTAATCACCTCACAGTGTTGTTATCCTGATGGATCACACTCAGGGGCAGGAAGGTCCTGGGGGCTCCCAGTTATGAGATGCCTCTAAATCCTGAACTGTTTCCAAGCCTGCCACCAGCTTGGGTAAGTAAATCACTGATGTGGAGCACAGTACCTGCAACCTTTCCTCTGCTGATTTTTACATCATATCCATGGCTGAGGGGATGGAGGAGCTAAGCCTCCTCTGTGCTGCCACCCCCAAATAATCCCAGTTTTTGTGTGCCGGCACAAGTCATGCAAAAATGAAACAGCATCAGCCCTGCTTCATGTGAGGGCTGACTAAACACACCACGTTAAGTCTTAAACTTAGATAAACCTGTGCTTGTCATGTGATGCTACTTTCATTTTTAAAGAAAACGTGGTACAGTTTTGTAGCCTTCACTAATGCAGTCAGTTCATTCAAGGTTCCTTGAGTGTAGGAAGTTGTTAATTTGTGTTTTTGATAAAACACCTGCACGCTGTGAGTTAGAAAATGAGGACTCGTGTTCTCCACTCATGGCAAACTCTGTTTCTCCTGCTGTAATTAGTCCCTTTAGAACTGGGCTGTTCCCTTATATGAGGTGCTCGGGCAGTTTTCAGCAGTTTTTGAGCCCCAACAATTACCAAGTCCGTAAGTTCCCTGCCTGACTTAGGTAATTGGTTCCCTTAGGATCCCAGAAGTTTTGACTCCTGCAGCAGAAATGTGTTAATAGATCTGTGCTGCTCTTTCTGTTAATGCAAACTGGGGCAGTCTGCATCCTACCCAAGGGCATTTTTTACTCCTGGATTATCTGTGATTTCATCACTGCTCAGTAAAGCAGAGTTTGAAATGCGTTGTTTTGGTTGCCTGGGTGGAAAATACAGGTTGTCATTGAGAGAGATGTGGCTCCTGTCATTAATAGCAGGTGTTTGACTGTGTTTCAATTTCACAGAGGCCCAACTCCAGATGGCATTTTTTTCTTTGCTCTTATGAGAAGATCACTGCATTCAGCCAACACTTCCTCAGCCATACTTATTTGTTTATTAATTTAACTACCCATTTTTTTTCCATTTACTCCCCAAATTTACCTTGGTCCTAATCCTTTGTAGTTTACCCATTTCGTGGTTTATTGTTTTAAGCCCTCCTGGTCCATTGTTTCTTTACTGACTGCTGAAGAGATGAGCCAGAGAAACTCAGATTTTCTTTTTCCTCACCTCATTTTCTCATTTTGCAACGACTTTTCTAAACACATTCCCACCACAGATCCTAGCGTGGAAATACCCAGCTCTGAGTGATTCTAGAAACAGATGTGTCATTATAAACATATATTAATTTACTGATATTTAATGGTATTAAAAGGGATGGATCAGATTCATTAAAGCCCACCAGGTGCAGAATTAAGTTGTGCAAAAACATAACAGTGTGTCCCATCACACTCAGATATATGATAGTCTGTGTACCCAATGAAATATTTATTTTAAAATAGCCTTTTGGGTTCCCTTTAGGGCACCTTGACTTGGTAGAAGATAAATCAGTTGAGAATAGGAAAAAAGCAATATGTAAGTGGTGCTCCTCTGGCATTAAAATTGTATGAAGGAAACAAGGCAGTGGTTACAGGACCTCTGGGAAATAACACATCTCTCTGAATGATTGTATTTTTTTGCTTGCCAGATGCCAATTTTAAGGAAAATCATTAATGATCCCTGATTTTTTTCCAACTTCCCTGTTATAATTTTCACCTTCATGTTTTCTGTTCTGGCACAAACTCAAAACCTCTCTGTTTTGCTTCCAGAGAGCTTCATAGCTTACCATTTTAATTATGTCAGGTATAGTCTTCAAGCAGTTTCTGAATTAAATCTGAGCAGATGTCAATTAGATGTCCTTATGCTTCAATATTTTGAATGTTTTCAGTTTGTGGATCTTCTTTTCTTACTCTGGAACACTCCTTATTCCAGAGGGACAAGTCTGGAAGGGCTTGGGTTCAATTACATTGAATGGGGTATTTTGATTTGGTGAAAATGAGCACATTATTTTTCAAATAAAATTATTGTAGAATTTCTGTTCAGCAATTAATTTGACATTGTATCCTTTTCATATCCACTCTTCACAAAGCAATGGGAATTTGATTTTTCTTTTTTTTTCCCTCCCCAGAGAACAGATATTTCAATTCTTGTTCAGTTGTGCTTTGAAGCATCTGGTATTAATCCATGTTGGAAATAAGATACTGGCTTGGATGAGCCCCACTTGTGAATTATTGTGGGCAACCCTTGCATAATTCATCTAAGTACAACCAAAGCCTGGACTAAGTTTTTTCTTCCTTTAAATTGTGACCCCTTTACAGAGGTGTTGCCCTGTACAGCAGGTGAGAGTGTGAGTTACTTATGAAAATTGCTTTAAGATCTTTTTCTGCTAATTAAATAGTAGGGGGAAAATTAAAAATATTTTCTAATATAAGTTACCAGTCACTCTTTTCTTGTTTCTTTCTAGCCTGAGATTTTTATTTCTGTCTGAACATGAAACAATTTAGAGCTTTATAAACAAGTAGGGCTGGAGGATGAAAATATGAAAGTAGAACTTAGTATTGCATGGGCTAGCACATTCAAGCTATTTTTATCCTTCAAAGGTAAAGATCATCTATACATTGCAATTCATACTATGGTTGAATTTTCAGTGCAGGAACACCAATGGGTTTGGGCTTTATTTTAATTAAATAGAATTAGTAAATAGAAAGAAGGGAAGGGAAGGAAAGGGAAAAAAATATTGGTGCCTCCATGAAAAAGAAAGTAGTTGTTCTCAATTCCATGATCAAGAAAATAAAGTTATATAAAGGTCAAACAATACACCCAATAGGGGACATCAGAGCTGGGACACGATATCCAGTGCTATAAAAATATTCCTGCACGTCCCCACCTCAGCGGAGTACATCAAACAGATATGAGAACCTTCTTGTAATTTTAATGTGTGAAAATACACATTAGGATAGAAATAGGGCAAAACAGTCTCTGGGCTGCTTAATTGGAAGTTGGAATGTGTATCAGAGGAGCAGAATAACACAGCGATTTCTTGGTAAAAGTGTCGTAATTACATCTGCAATTGTGACCAAAAAAAAAAAAAAAAGTTGAGAAATGAGGAGGAATGGTGCAAGTTTAGGGTATATGTTACTGGAAAAACAACTTTGGAGTAGCACAGAGTGGCTTATGGCAGGTCAAGAGGGAAAGACAATGACTGTGAGACCCTCTGTGGTGCAATCAATCACTGCTTCAATTAAAACATAAACATGGGCTCTGCCCCTGCCCTCTCCATGGGTTTTCCAGAGGCAACTCCTTCTGCAAACAGCCCAGCTCCTGTTTGCCCTGCTTGCACAGGGAAGATAAATGTTAGTTGCTCTCTGGGATGATATGCTCAATAAGTTTGACTTGAATTTAAATGAGTTTAAAATAATAGTATTTGCTGGAATTAATGTGATCCACTGTTCCATTTTCTCCTTTGGTATTCCATGAATAACATTAAGTTCTTTTCTGTGGTCGCACCACCTTTTTCCATTAGCTATGTAGAGCGTGCAGCTCTTTGAAAAATGTCACTGTATAAATAGTGTTGCTGAGAACCTGACTAAGGCACAGCCAGCAACAAAATGTGGAAATGTACCTTGCTGGTGAAAAAAAAATTAAAAAAAAAAGTGTAAAAATCATGTATGTGAAAATGTGTATAAATGTATATAAAAATTCTGACAAGTGATGGAAGGACGGAGATGAGAGGGAAGAGTGTGGTCTGAGGTTTTGTTTCTTTTTTGTAAAATTCTGGTTGCAACATTAAAATTCATAACTCTCAAGAGTTCTTTAGATTAAGTTTAACCAAAAACAAAACAAAACAAAGCACGGCTCTGTAATTCTGGATTAACTGTAGTTTTGTAAAGACAAGAAGATCTCTCCCTCAAGGGAGGAAAAACCAGATAAAAATTAGATATTTAGCTAAATGGAGCTTTGCTGGCAGCCAAAACTATTGCCTGAAACAGTGGCAGAATGGGCTGTTGGGGGAAAAAACACAAACATAAATATGCAGGCCATTGCTATGAGTGAGAAATCCTTTCTGCTTGCCTCCCATGAGCCATCCAGGTAATTGAGAGTGAAAACTGGAGAAGATGTGCCTCCCTGAAGAAGACCCATCTCTCCAAGTCCTTGTTTTCTGACAGCCCAGGGCAGATTTGGGGAACAGCTAATTGGAAACTTATCTGGAAATGTGCACACCCCTGTGCTCCAGCACCATGCCTGTCACTTCTCTTTCCTGTTTGTTTCTCCTGGTCGAGGTGCTGTCCACTGAATCCAGTTCTGCAGAGAATTGTTTCCAGCCAAAGAGCAGGACCTCACTTGTTAAATCAGTGCTGTCCCAACCCACTGCCAGGAGCTGTAAGTGCCTCCTCGTAGCTCATTTGGGAATATTTTAGTGCTGGCTTTATGGAGCTGTGTATGGAAGGGATGGGGTTTTTTTTGGAGGGGTCAGGGGGAAAGCTGGCAACACCTAAGCAAGGTCCTTTATCCTGATATTCTGGAGTGGCGGCACAAATTGGGAGCAATTCTGGAAATACCTGCATAATTTAAATTGTTAGGCACAGCTGAAGTTCCCCTGCCTACTACATAATCCAAAAGCAGTGTGTAGGCACCTGACAGCCTACCTGCAGTACAGATGAAGGTGTGACTTCAAAGTTACCTAAATTTTATTTAATTCTCTGTTTGACGCTGCTTTGAAGTTAAAGCAACACAGCAGCAGTTCAATTGGAACTTACCTCTGAAATCAAACTATGTGAAACAATTTGCCAGCTACTCTAATCCTAAGTAGGTCAGCAAAACCTAAGCGAGTAAGACTTTAGATAAGTCTAAGTTAAGTTTATTCAAGTTATTTTTCCTGCTATGCAGACAACCCCAAGACTGGGAAATGCAAAGCCCAGAAAGACAAGCAGAGCATCAGCACCAGGAAAGGACCAAGGACAAGGACAGAGCTCAGACCCCCATGTTTTTATGTTTTATGTCTCTCTTACAGAGACCCCATAAAATTGATAGTCTGCCTAATTCCACACCTGAGAAGACTGGACTTCCAGCACTTGCTCAAAAGCATGTTTAAATACAACTGTATTTAATTATTATTTTTTATTTACTAGAACGCTAACTTAGGCTCATTCTTGTTGGATTATGTTCTTTTCTGACTTCGAGATGGGGTAACGGAGAGGTGTTTTAAAAAATTTTATTCCATTTTCAGTCTCATGAGAAGGGTATAGATGAGACAATATAGATGTTATAATTCACACTATTACAATTATAAGTCAACTATTTCTTAGAATACACTATAAGGATTTCTTGGTCTATCAGCTTTTGCCACACTAGACTGCAAATGCTTTAAGGCTAATCATCTAAAATTACCCCTCGTGGGTCTTAATATAATGCATCTTTCATAGTTCTATTTCTCCAAAGTATCTAGTCTTTTTTGTAAGGTCATCCTTTGAAACTTGTTTCTATTTCCATTTTTCTTTCAACAATGTCAGTCCTATTCCATGGCATTTCTAAATTAACATTTCTTATCTCAAAGTTTACATACAGATATATACTATGTGACCAGTCTGTCAAGTTTTGAGAATTTTCTACAAATCCATTTCCCACAATTCTCTCCCAGTAAAATTCCACAACCACCCCTCCTATGCCACAAACAACCCCTGAAAAGTGGAAGGAATAGCAGCTCAGACTGTGTGGATTAAAGCAACACCCCTGGGAAGCCACCACAGATCACCTGAAACTGAGCCTGGGCCTCTCATTTTCTGCACAACAGCTCACCTGGATGGCAGGTGACCACACACACCTCTCCTTTCTCTAAGTAAATTTAGATACCACTCCAGCAGCCATGTGAGCTCCCTCCAAATCAGGTCATGCAGGAGAGGAAATAACCACAGGTTCTGCTTTTGAAAATGGCATTATTGCCAGAGACACACTCTAAAAGATGTTTCCTGAAATTGCAGGAGAGGAAAAACACAGTATGTAATCAGGGACTGAAAACGGTCGTTTATTAAAAGCCCCTAGCAATTTTCGTGTGAGATTGCTAAATGAAACCTTTGTTCTCCCTTAGGAATCAATGACCTTTGAAAAATTAGTGACCAAACAGAAACAGAAGACAATTCAAGGTAAGTCTATTGACAAAAGAGGAAAAAGAATCAAGAGTCTCCAAACTGTCTCGCTGAAGGTGAAATAGTGGAGGGTGCTGCTGGGTGAGAGGTACTAAGTAAAGGCTGAAATGTCTCACATCTGCCACAAATCACAGTTAAGAAAATCTGCCCACCAAAGGGTGTTTGGCCACCTGCCAGGCGCATAAAACTAGGGAGGAAAACCTAAATTTCCCCAGGTACTTCTCCTCACTAGTTTGAGTTGTGTCAGGTGGGGTAAGAGGTTCAGGGTTTTTAAACTCCAATCACATACATAAGAGGGAGAACGGGTTTTGGTAGCTGTGTGCCAAAAAAAAAAAAACTTGGATATTGTTTCATTCTCCTGAAGAAACATAAATCAGGATTCCCATCTACACTTTAAAGGCTGCATTACCTGCTACTGAATTTAGCCTTCTATAATTGCAGAAGGGTTTTAAAAATAAAGCATCAGCCATGGATCTCCCTATTCTGGTTCTTTTCTTTCTGCAGCATTTATGACCCCAGGCATGCAGTTCTGAGTATCCACGCTCAAATGAGTCAGACAGAACATTTTTTCAGGAAAATTATTCCAACCCAGAATTTTGTAAACACCAGATCAGTGTCAGATTTTGGGAAGTCATACTCCCAAAACGTAGAAATCTTTAAACTAAAATTAATTTAGGCAAAAACAGCCCATACACTAAAGAAATATACGTTGTTGTTTACCCTTCATCCCAAACACTGTCCTTCTCAAAAATTTGCATTATGTCACTAGCCACTCTGTAAAACTAGAGTTTCTCAATTTCTAGCTGTTAATACCCTGTGAATCTTCAACACTGGTTCTATCAGTGCTGATACCTATTGATTAAATTCAACTAATTTAAATTAGTTAAATACCTATTTGACAATCCCATTCAGCTGCTAATACTTAAAAATTTTCCAGTCTTTTTGTAAAATGCAGAAGTAATTCAGAAGGCAATGCACCATCTGGCCTCATAATATCTCTGTTAGTTTTCCAGGTTATCAAAGATTCAGTGCTCCCTCCCTCTCCTTCATAATCTTCTCCATGTTTTCTCTCACAGTCAGTTTCTTCTTATCATAAAAAGATTGTAAGTTTAGAAAGCATTCAAAACCCCAAAAAGAGCCAAAGCTCTATGGTACTGTAAGGGCTGTAAAACAGATGTGGTTTTAAGGCAGGAAGGATGGCACTGCTGATGTGACACAAAGCAGACATTTACAACAGAACTTCAGGTTTTCCTTACTGAGTCTTTACAGACCTTGTAAATATATTTCCATTACTTAGAATACAGATATATTCTTTTAAAAATTGAGAAGTCCTAACAAAAGGCTCTGTGGGGTTTGTTTTGACAGGGAAGCCATAAAATGGCAGTTGGATATAGTCAAAGTCTATCCAATTAAGAAACTCTTTTGAATATCAAATTAACTGAAAAACTTACGTAGATATGGTAAAAAAAAAAACCAAAACTGTGGGGAAAAAATGTCGGCTTTTTGTCCCAGCATTTTATTTAGCTTTATGTGATGCATCTTTTACTAGTTATTGGTTTACATCCATTTTTTATGATTATGTATGATGGTGTACAGGTAAAAAATAATAAATATGTAAATGCTTGGAGTTCCTCTCTGTTCAAGTGGAAAATAATATTTGTTACTTGGGAATGAATATGCACAGAATAGAGAAATTAAAATTATTTCTAAAACTTTGCCATTACATTTCCTTGTATTCTGTACTTTTTAGCTGTAAAACCTAATTCCTATAACTTCAGTCTTTGCACAGAATTATTATTTATGTAGTGCTGCAATGTCTGAATAAATATTGTCTAATTCTTCATTTATTTGCTCAGTTCAAGTGGTCTCACACAAATGTCCAAAGGACTGTAATCATTCCCTTACCTCATTTTCTCAACAAGGCAGTGTTTTCACAGTGCTCTCTTGCTATAATAGGTATTATAGTGGAAGAAAATTGAAATGCTTGCTCAAACATTTGCCAAAAAATTAGAAATTCTGGACTGCCACCAAGTAAATGAAAAGAATTCCCAGTCAGACATCCATCAGCTACTCCCCATCCATTCAGAGAGCACCCAAGGGAGCAGGATACTCCTTGGTTTGGTGAGCCCTGTAAAATTCAGGACAACCCAAATTAGATGCCTTTTCACGCAGTTTTGTGCCAATGCTTGATTTCTCTGTAGTGCCTGGAAGTAATTTGTTAAATGTCTCATTCTTCCATGAGGTACTGCTGGTGCCTAAAACATCACCCATCAGAAAGGAATGACCTTTCCACGAAGGAAAAAAAAAATTTAAAAAACCCCAGTTATGCCTTTTTAAATGCTGATAAACTTAGGTGGCACCAACAACCCCATCAAGATTTATTGAGCAATACCCTCCAGTACATAAGCACCATCAGGTAGCTTTGCATTCTCTGATGAATAAACAATTGAAGTCGTAATTGTTTGTGCATTCCTGAAAATGTCAACAAAATCAAACATCTGTCATGCCAGATAAGGAAACACGGCTCGTTTAATACACTTAGTGCTCTGCTCAGCCTTGAAAAGGTCACTCCAGTTTCAGCAAGCAGGGTGTAATTTATTGGCTCCCAGTAAATGGCCATGTAGTGACAGCAGAGCTGTGGCCGTGTTTGGTTACCCTTCAAACGAGGTATTTGATTAAGATGGCACATCATATTTAGCACAATCTGTTTAACGTTGCTTTTGGATGCGCTCTCACCCTCTCAATTACAACCAACTGCGACGCGAAACCATTTTCACCAAAGCAACGCTCGCAGCCCCCAGCCCCAGCCCACCACAATAAAGCCAGGAGGACGGCCTTGAAATCCACCCATGTAAGACAACAAACGGCACACAAAGGCAGCATTCACTCCTCTGCCATCTTCAGTGGCAACAAACAAAACCCACACACGGCTCCACTGCAGACTGGAGCCATCTCCAGCACACAGGTGGTGCCTGTCTGCCAAGAAGAGCTGGACATCTGGAGGTAAAGAAAATATATATATATTTATATGACAGGTATCTGAGGCACATCTGGAGGTAAAAAAATTAGCTAGGAAATGGTTTTTCTGACTCTGCTCTGGCTTCCTGGATCCTGAATCCCTTCACAAATAACCCATGGCTAAGTGCTGCTTGCTCTCCCTGCTAGGTGCACTGTGGGGACAGCCCAGGGATGCCTCATTTTGCACAGACCTTTTTTTAGCTGAAAACTGATCTCTTGGAACCACTCTCAATGAGCTCCATTATTCTCCTGCTGGACTGTGCTCCAAAGATTTGCTAATGTCAGTGAGAGGGAGATAATTTGGGGTGAATATGGACACAGTGTGGCACAGGGGATCCTGACTCCTTCAACACATTGCCTTGAAGAACTGTCAGTTTTTTGCCTGATGGCTGTTGTAACCTAAGAGTGCAGTGCATTCAGTGTCATTTGGCCCTAAAACCCCTGAAAAAGTGTTAATTATTGGTGCTGATGAGTTGGTTCTGCTCCTCTTTAAGCTGAGAGGTCTAATCCTGCAGGATACCATGGTGTGGGAGATCCAAATAAGCAGTGTGTTTCCCGGACTGGCTGGCAGGCCTGAGCTAGCACAGATGCACAAATGTGTTGATCACATCACTGGACAGCTGGTAGGAGCTGGCCCAGCTCTCTTCCCTCTGTTCTTCTCCCAGGCATTTGACTCCTGAGCCAATTCTGTGAACTGGCTCCAGGAATTTATTTATAATCCATGGAGGTGATTTGGGGTGGGAAGACAATGCTCTCAGAAGGTTTGTGCTTTTAGGGAAAGGTGAATTTGAGGTGCTTTGAATGTCTAAATTATGTAAGACCTTAAACAAAAGAGGAGGAAAGGTATGGACTCTTCTTCCTTTCCTTTACTTTTTGTACACAAGAGAGTCACAAGGCCAAGTGAGGATTATGCTACCGGGGTTTTATCATCCCAACAGGATTACAAAATGCTTTATGAAGTGTCAGTTTGTTTCATGCCTGCCAGTGATGGAAAATGGGGATTACAGCCTTCTTTGCAAAGGTTGATCACTGCTCCCCTGAGCAGGGACAAGAGGGCCTGTGCATCCAGATCAATCCTAAAGGACTCCTGTGGGAAAATAAGATTGGATTTTGGCTGTCTGAGTAACCAGGCTTTACACTGGATTGTTACTAGGCTCTCCCACAGCCTATTTTCAGAGTTTGAGTTGGCCTGACCCTTTCTACTTACAAATACATGTCATGTAAGGACATCAAGCAGAACTCACTCCTGAGGCATCACATGGCATCTCTGTGAGGGAGTGGGCCACCCATTCTCATGATCAGCTGTCATGATTTATGTGAGACATGGTTTAACAACAGCCAGAAAGTCACCCCCACCCTGCCCTGGTGGGATCAGGGAGAGAAGTCAAGGGCAAAAGTGATAAACCCGTGGGCTGAGATGAAGACAGTTCAGCATGTAAAGGAAAAGCCACGCACACAGCAGAGCAAAACAAAGAATTCATTCCTCGTTTCCCACAGGCAGGAAGGTGTTCAGCCATCCCAGGACAGCAGGGCTCTGTCACACGTCGTGGTGACTTTGGATAACCAAGACTCCAAATGTCCCCCACCTCCTCCTTGTCCCCACAGCTCTCCATGCAGAGCATGATGCTGCAAGGTCTTGGATGTTGTCCCTTGGGTTGATTTGGGTCACTGTCCTGGCTGTGCCCTCCCCCAAATCCTTGTGCACTCCCAGCCTGAGCCCTGGTGGGGTGGAGGGAGGAAAAGGAATGGTTTTGCGCCGGGTCAGCAAGAACAAAAACATCCCTGTGTTGCCAACACTCCACCACAGACCCAAAACAGCTGCTGTGAGTAAAATTCACCTTGCCAAAGCCAAAAGCAATCCATTCTCCCCTCCTCTTCCATGCCCAGGCCACACACTCTCCAATACACCCTCATTAACCACCACCCCTCTTTCCATCCTTTAATGTGGCACAGAGACATTGTTCCCTTAGTCCATGGAACCACTTTTGTAAAATGTCCTTGAAATGTCTAAAATGTCCACAAAATTCTCACTGAATCCATTTTTTCCATGGCTTTGGGGTCCATCTGAGGAACAGCAGTGTTGGTGTGGAACAGCCTCTGTCCTTCTGTCCCAAAATCTGGGTGGCTCAAAAGCTCAGACTCTGAATTCAGTGCTTCACCAAAAATCTCAGCTCTGGTACTGCCAGCAACCTCCTGCTAAGCAGGAACCAAACAGCATTTCCCATCATGGGGTAGGGGCAGCCAAAACAAACAGAGGGAAATAATCATCTTGCAGATTGCATAATCCCACTGTGGAACACATTGCTGCAAAATGTGTGAAGGAGTGAGGAAAGGATCAGACAAATCCAAAGAGCCCAGGCACGTCAGTGTGAAACCAACAGGAGGGTCCACAGAAAATGTGGATTCTGGGCTGTGAAGCAGAAAGAAAGGGGGAGATGTCCAAAAACAGAACCTATATGTAGTGCTGTATTTAGTACCTCTCCAAAATTCTGTTGTTTTCTATGTCTTGTGTTTGTGAGTCTGCTGTTGGTTGCCCTCAGAGACAGCACTGGTGTGACCGTGTCCACAGCGGTCCCAGGAGGATCTGACTCCATGTTTCAGGAGGCTTGATTCATTATTTTATTGTATATATTACATTAAAATTATACTAAAAGAATAGAGGAAAGGATTTCATCAGAAGGCTGGCTAAGAATAGAAAAAGAAAGAATGACAACAAAAGCTTCTGTTTCGGACAGAGAGTCCGAGCCAGCTGACTGTGATTGGCCATTAATTAGAAACAACCACACGAGACCAATCCCAGATGCACGTGTTGCATCCCACAGCAGCAGATAACCATTGGTTACATTTTGTTCCTGAGGCCTCTCAGCTTCTCAGGAGGAAAAAATCCTAAGGAAAGGATTTTTCGGAAAATATCATGGCTACATTTCACCCTTTTTATTTTAATTAAATTAAAAAGAAAAAAGTGTTTGTAATTTTGTCTGCTGGGCCCATGCAGAGGAAAGAACAAACACTTGACAGGTTATCTGTTGCCAGTCAAAACCTCAATCAAATGCTGATGTGGAATGATCAGGGAAATTCTTCACCTGTAGAACAAATTCTATCATATCACTAAAACAATCTTACAATATAAGAAAATGCAAAAACAATGCAAAACAAGTTCATTGCTTCAAGTCCAAACAGCTGAGTTTCAGGACAAAGTCCATGCACTGAAGATGTTCCTCTTTGACATCTCTGAAAGTCCCTTTTGGTCCTGAAACAGGCTTGCAGAATCCTGAAACAACAAACTGCTAAAGAAAAATCCATCAATAGTTATCCAAAATCCATTGATAGTTATTAAACAATTTTGAGAAAAATTTCTAGAATGTCTTGGCCACAGCCCTTTATTGAACCACTTGGGCTGAAGCTAATAATTTGGCTTTTCAATGCTTCTGAGCTGCCTGCTAGCTCTTTCAACTCTTTTTACTTAATTTTTTTTTCTTTTTTTTTTTCTGAAAGAGCAGCAGCAGCAGCAGAGGAGCCACTGTTTACACTTGTTCCTGAGGCCTCTCAGCTTCTCAGGAGAAAAAAATCCTAAGGGAAGGATTTTGCAGAGAATATTGTGGCTACACACTGAGAGAGCCCTTGGTCTGAGGCAGCAGGGGCCGGGCTGGAATATTGCCTTAAGCAACCTTTCAGATGCACCTTTAAAAACCTAATTGTGTTTCAGACCTGCCAAGTGTTCGGCTGATCTTGGTCATAAAGATATATTCCTCTTTGGTTTGTATTTTTAATCTTAATTAAGTCCATTTTTCTACACTTGGCCTTATTGCTATTTCATTTACTTAAGCTGTAATGATTAAATCTAATTTACTACTCTGTGAAATCTTAATTCTTCTGAAAAGTAATGGCAAAGTATACAGGTCAGTTAAGAAACTGATTCACCACATAACCTCCATTTAGTAATTCCATTTATTTCAATAAAACTAGCTGGCACATGAAAGAAAGACTCTACAGTGGCCTTTAGTCTCCAGAAAATCATAGAATTTTTAATACAAGCACTGAAGAGGTGTCTTGACCTCTTCCTGAATGTATCATTTTTCATGGGAAAAAATCCAAAACAAACCCAGCTCATAAAATCTCTCTAAAGAAAGCCACCTACAATTTGTGCTTGTTCTTATTTTACAAGTACAACATTATCCTTTTCAAATATACAAAATGTCAGCTTGATAATACAGGGGAAAGGGCTTCCATTTCCACAGTGAACATGATTTCTCTAAAAAACAACAAATGAAAAGCCTATTACTAATGCAGTATTCTCATTTAATCACATTTGTTCATTGCTACCATATTTTAGGTGATATAAAAGGAGGAACAATTATTGCCTTGTTCACTTTGATTTATTTGGCTCAGTGCCTCCTTACCTAGGTAATGTAAAATAAACTGTGCTACATGGGTCATTTATGATGTGATTTAATAAGATGCTTTTTATTTCTAGCCTGTAGGGAAGCATATTATTTTGGAAGCACCTGGCAAAGAAAAAAAAAAAAAAAAAAAAAAAAGGAAAAAATAACTCTAAACAAAATCAAAAACCAAAACACCCAACAACATTACTTTTGTTCATTTTCTATTTCCATTCAGTAGACTCCAGCCTAGAAGTTAATTTAAAGCAGGTTTTTCCATGGTGGTAATGTACTAAAACAGGGCTTCAAAACCCACATCAGGAAACAGTGCCTGGATATCAAAATAAGGAAGGTTGTAACTACAAGCTTGACCAGCTCCTAGCTTCCTTTGGGCATTTCCGTGTAAATTAAGACTTGTTCCTTTCCACTGGCTGAAACAGGTTAATGTTTTTTGCTTAGCAGCAAATGCTGTCTACAAACAAAGTTGTATTTATATAACAGGTATCTGAGAGACATCTGGAGGTAAAAAAATTAGCTAGGAAATTTTTTTTCCACAGTGAATAACATGAGCAAGTTTACCACACTGAGACTTACCGAAAACTCGCAGGAATTTGGGAACAGTTTCTGTGGATTTTAGGGTTTTTTGGTGATTCACTTATAGCCATTCTGTGGGAACAATGTTAACTCGAAACTCTGCAGATGGCACAAAGTTAAAGGAGCTGAAAGGATTTGAAAATCCTGTGTGGGGATGTTCTATATATTGTAAGTGGAAGAGCTGATGCTGATGACAAAGCACTGCAGCAAAGATCTACCTGTTTCCAGTATAAATCCCTGGGGTTTTGTCACTCAAAATTTTCATTTTAATTTGAAACAACACTGTTTGCCTTAAGGATCTCTCTGGAAAGAGATTCATGAGTGAGAAGAGTTTAAAAAATTTTCAGAAACTCAATAATTGCACCTATTTTTTTCTATTTCTAAAAATTAGTAGCTCTTTACCAGACAGCTTCACAAGGAAATCTTGAGCTGACTCCTTTTTTAGGGGTGGACCTTTTTCTTTATCTCAGCTGTAGTGTTTGTCTGTATTTACCATTGTATCTATGTATCCAGCATTGGATTTTTCATTAAGTTTATGCCCCCCTTAATAAAATCCTGTATTTCCTGGTATACAGCCTCCTTCAAAGTTAAAAGCACAAGCAGGAAACCTTTCACTGCAGCTTGAGAAATCCCAACCAACAAAAAGCTCCACCAAGTGCCTGCCTGAAGCCCTAAAATTCAGCATATTTAGTCCCCTGAATTTTAGAAACTTGGCAGCATGACCATGGGGAAGAAACAGGGAGGCTCAGGAGGTGGTGAAGGGTTCAGCCCCCATGAGACTTTTGGGAGGAATTTAAGCAACAACACAAATCTGTGAAAATTGTGAGTCCCCCTGGAAATGTAGATGGGGATGGCAGGAGTACACATCATTTTATCTGTGCTTTATGAGGCACCTTTGGATGTCCTGAAATGTAGAACATAAGAACAGGTAGAAATAAGAACAGGTAAGGTGCTGAAAAGTACTGATGGCTTAAAATCACCTATGATCCCCCTGCAGCTGAAAATCTCTATACAATGAAAATCACCTGTACAGTGGCACAGATTGTTCTGCACAGATGGCCTTCTACAACAGGAAAGAAAAATTGTGCCATTATCCTGAGCAGAAATTCAAATTTCATGTTTACAATGGTGTTCTTGAATGTTTTCATTTTTTTTCAGGTAAAAAATATGCACATCTCAGAGGGATACCAACACACCTCCAGCTCTCTGGGGTCCCAGCCCAGCAAGGAGCTGGAGCTGCTGCAGCCAGGCCAGAGGAGGCTCCAGCACGGGCAGAGGGATGGAGCAGCTCTGCCGGCAGCAAAGGCTGGCACAGCTGCCATTGCTCACCTGGGCAGGAGAAGCTTTGGCCTGAGCTCAGGGTGGCCTGGCAGGGCCTGAAGGGGCTGCAGCAAAGATGGACACAGACAATTGCCAAGGGCTGCAGGGACAGCAGCCAGGCAATGGCTGCCAGTGCCAGAGGGCAGGGCTGGCTGGGATCTTGGCAATGAGGAATTGTTCCCTGGCAGGGTGGGCAGGCCCTGGCACAGGGTGCCCAGAGCAGCTGGGGCTGCCCCTGCATCCCTGGCACTGCCCAAGGCCAGGCTGCACACTGGGACACTGGGAGGTGACCCTGCCATGGCAGGGGTGCCACTGGATGGGCTTTGAGGTGCCTCCCATCGAAACAGTTTCATTATTCTATGATTCTTAGTACCACCGGCTGGGGGTCTGTGCACAAATCACAAACAGGACAGGGCTGCTGTGGAACGTGCCTTGAGCTGTTTGATTTTCCAGCACCAGTCTCATTCCATGGTTATGACAATGGGAAGATGCCACCAGCTCACATCCCAGGCAGCAGACAAAGAATTTAATGTTACAACTTTATAAGTTTTTTGACCAATCCCACAAAGCAAAAGCACATTGACAGTGTTTATATCTGTACAGTAACTATTTTATATTGACAGTAGTTCTATCCAACCACTATAAGCACAGGTACCTTTGGTTAAACAATGCCTGCTTATTTCAAATACAATACCTGCTTGTGAGCCTTAAAACACAATGCACAGAGCTCCATTATTAAGCTTCAAGCTTCCTAATATCTTGCTAGATAAACTTTGCTGTAGCTTAGGGAGTTATTCTAGACAAGCATTAATACACAGACCATTGTTCTATTTGTCCTTGCTTTTCTACTTTTTAAATAATTTTTCTGCTGACCAATCTCATGGCTGCTGCTTAGCTCCAATCACAGCTCTGCTGCCTCTGGGGCCTGCCTTTTGCAGCTTTCCCAAAACCCTCTGATTTTGTGGATTCCCACACTTAGTATATAGGTAAAGGATTAACTAATCTGCAGTTATAAATTGTTTTCAGCATGAGGCTTTCAAGACAATTTCTGCCTCTGCTGCTGCAGTGATAACATCTGATGCTGTATCTTCTGGCAGTATTTAGGCATGTGAAGTAAAGCACTTACCTAATTGCATATGAGGGTAGTACATCAATACAGCCACATAATCCATAAACATTTCCCTTTCATAAGCTCTTATCGCGTTACCACTGATTATTTAGGGGGCAAAAATCATTAGTGTTATGTGGCATCCTTCCCTTTATTATTTTTAGCCTTTAATGAGGTTAAAATATGCCAAGGAGCAGGAATTTAAGGTGGGGAGCAATAAGACTGGAAATTGAGTGATTGGAACCCCTTCAAGGATGTGCACAGAGAAGTTGCAGCTCTATTTCACAAGCTGCAGCCTGGATATAGCTGTTCCAGGCATGGGTGGGAGGGAGTGTCACAGTGTGCCAAGAGCTGCATTTGCCAATCCATTTTGCCATTCTGAATGGCTAAGGCAGCACAGTTCACCACTCAAAGTGCTGTCTGGGAAGGACTGAGCCAAAATGGCATTAGTTTAGATGGTTTTTCGAGCTGTGGGAGCAGAGATGCTGAAGATCATCACACGACTTGAGAGATTCCATGAAGAAAAATTGTCTCATAGACTCAGCTTGCTCAAAAAGTGTTCATGAAAAACGCCTCTTGATGCAAATCACCAAGAATCACACTGATTCCTCTGTAAGATCATGCTTCATTACTCACTGAAATTAGCAAAATTACTTCTCTTAGCTCCAGAGGCACAATCAATTGAGGAACTTGTGAATGTGATGAAGCTGCTCCTAAACAGGCAACAAAAGATGATGCTTTGTGGTTTTGTTATAGCAAACCTGACTGCAGTAGAAGACCTAAGGGACCTAAGACAAATGGTTGTAAGAAATTATTTATGGGTAGCTTTTGTGTCATCTCTCTCGTGCCTGCTAACATAGTAGGTTTACTTTAATAAAAACATAGGAAAAATATCTTAGTATCTGGTTTAAAGGTTACTATTGTTCTTTCAGAGAATCTAATCTTATCCTGGGCTCCCTGCTGAGCTATATTAACTAATAAAATTCTCTTTTGTGCCTCTTTAAAGACACTGCCACGCCATGTGCAGTACAGTGAAAACACTTAATTTTTGTATTTTAAACTTGGTTTATAGACTTGCCATTAGTCTTGGGCTTCCATAAAGAAAGGGCTTGGTGATAGCAAGGAGCCTGCTTAAATCTTGTAGCAGCAGCACAGACTGCATGGGGAGCACAGCACAACAAAAAGAACGTGCTCTGCTCACCCTGATGCCTTGGGATTTTAGCTTTTATATTTTTCATGTATTTGTAATCCTGAAATTCTTTAATGTATCACTCTAAACTCCACATTCAGTGTCAGCTGCTGCTTTCCCATTTTGGTCGGATCCCACAATTCTTCACCAGGCCTGGCAACCAGGGACACCTCACTGCCCCAGGGCCCAGAAATGCAAACAAAAGTGAGTTGGGTGGGCAAACTTGGGGTAAATTACTTAATTAGCTGAAGCTGGAATTGCAAGATTAACCCCCAATATGCAAATGGACCAAACTTACAGAAGCGTGAAAACCCATGACTTGCCATCCATTTTTTGGGTGTGGCCCCTGAGGGGGCTTTGTCTGCCCAAAATGTACCTGAAGGCCCTTCAATAAAATAATAACTGCTTTTTATTCCCTTAATTTTGCCTGGCCTCTGTTTTTAGGTTACCCCAAAAGGCATCAACCCTTGAGCCTTCAGTGTTGTTCATCATGGTGTTGGATGAGAGAACCAGGGGATCTGCCCTGGGCACAGCAGTGGCCAGGGGAATGTGTCAGCCCTGGGACAGCTATTAGGAAAATGTGCTTTTTGAGAGCAAAAGGAGAAAGGCTGGCAAAGGGCTTAAAGTCTGTAATTTAGATGTCAATATGTGTCAGATATATCACTGTCAAACTTGATCTGTTAGCAGTGAGTATAAAATTTACCCGCAGAAGTTCTCCTCCAGGCAGTCAGTAGCCTGCAGCCAGTGCTGGGAGCAGGTCCAGCCCTTCTGGAGTGAGACTCTGGATTTCTGCCCTCACAAAGCCAGGACCTCTGGGGTTTTCAGTGCTGCTCTGTTCTTCTCTCACCTTCACAAAACGAAAGGAAATACAACTTTATCAATGTTTGATTACTGATGTTGCTGCTTCAGTGGAAGTTCATAAAGGTCAGAATCATCATAACCACTGATTCACACAGATTTCCAGAACCAAACAAAGGTGATACCAAGCCAAGTGGGGTCCAAAAATTAAACCTGTTCAAACTCTGCAACAATTCCCTCTGCCAAGTTCCTTTGAGGCTGGATGGAGCTAGGATTAATTGGCCACCAGTTGCAGACCTGCTGCCTTAGTTGTGAACAGCTGCCAAGCAAATCCTACATCCTACCTCAGCACAGTGACTGGGCTGTTCTGGGGGATTCCCTCTATTCCCTTACCTCTGCAGTCAAAATCCATGTTGATTTCCCCATGCAGTCACAGTTTCAGTCACAAATCCCTGACAAATTTATTTCAGTTGCCTGTATCAGAAGGAGGTTCTGCAGATGCTGTTGACTGCCAGCTCAGACTGTGGTTACAGAGGATGAACCTTCCTCTCCTCTTTACTGAGCACTCACAGTGATCAGAGAGTCAGTCTGTCGTTGCAGAAAGTCAGAGTTTAAAGCAGAAATAAAAAAAGAGACATTAGCACTCCTACTGAAATTAATGTTGCATTGCTGCAAAGGGAAATCTCACAAGCATCTGTCTGCCATTCTCACAACATCCCTCACTCAAAAAGACAAATAAGCTACACCAAATGTCTCATCCTGAAAGAAGCTGCAAAGCAGCCCTCCCTCCAAAGTACACGTGGAAAAATTCATAGGTGCACAGACTTTTTTACCAATTTTCCATGTATACACTCTTTTATACCACTGCCTAGGAATCAGCCAGCTTGCTGTTGCATCATTGCCATGTTTATACCATTGTCAGAGTCAAAATGATCCTACAAGTATCTGCTGAAAACCTTCTTAAATGCAGGCATTTGACTCTTAACAAGTTGGTACATCAAAACTTTGTATTACTTCATGCAATGTTTAAAAAGCAAACTCTTTCTCCATCAGGGGAAAATCTTCTTATTGGAACAGGCTGATTGTTATTCCAGGCAGGAATAAGTTTTCCAGAGAAGCTGTGGCTGCCCCTGGATTCCTGGAAGTGTCCAAGGCCGGGTTGGAAAGGGCTTGGAGCCACTTGGGATAGTGGAAAATGTCCTTGCCCACGGCAGGAGGAGGCACTGGAAGAGATTTAAGGTCCCTTCCAACCCCAACCATTCTAAAAATTTATGATTTCACTTAGATAAACACATTTCTCAGATAGTTTGGCCTAATTTTTTAATGCCGTTAAAAATCAAAAGAAACCTGCATATGAAGAAGAGCACATAATGCTTTATGAATTTCACACAACACAGAGCAAACGAGGTTGAAGAACCTGTGTGGTAGATCCTTGTATTTGGTGGAGTGGGAATGAAAAAGATGTAATAAATTTTTGTGAGGCATGGGAAGGTTATATTGTGCTCCAGTGACACGGTGATACGATGTCATGTTGGCTCAAATGCTGAATAATTACTCTTGTTAACAGAACACGATCGGTTATATGACTTGGAAATCCATTGTGGATGTGGTGTCTTGTGGCTGGACCAACAGGCAGATTTTCCTGATCAGCGTAATGGAAAAATCCCAAGAGAGAGGGTCTGCAGGCTACAGTCAAATCTAATTCATTGAGTTCATCAGCAACAGATAAAGATCTGACCAGTGCAGCCCAAATTTGAGATAATGGCTCCTTCCAAAACAACACTCGTTAAATTGATCTGATTGCATCTTTCTGGCATTTTTAATTCAGTCAGGCAATAACCCAGCATGAGGCTGCTGGAAACAGCTCCTGCTGGTGGAATGGGGCAGGTTACATTGCTGTGGCTTAACTGGGAGAGAAAACCATTCCCCAGCCCTGTGCAGGTGCAGAAGCTGAACCACCAAAAGCTTGTTGGGGTCACACTCACACTGCTTTTCCTGGAAAGAAGAGGAGCATCATCCTCACCTCGCTGCAGACCAGTGAGAATCCAACACAAATGTACACTGAGCAGAAGGGATTTGTCCTTTAATTGGTACACTAAATGTTCTGCAAGCCTCATAAATAATTTTTAAAGCTACCTACTGTGATAAAATATGTAGCCAGGATGTGACTGGAATACTGTGAGAGGCTGGTATTGAGAGTTCTGTGTCTCACAACACCTTCTCAATCCTCTCATGTGGTGTCTCCCCACCTCTCTTCTAATCCCCCACGAAAATTTTGAATTGTTTTATTGTGTAAAATCCGTCAGGGAGTTTACAACATGCAGATTGTCACCAGCAGGATGGTTGGGTTTAAATTAACACAAAAAATGCACTGTGTGCTACAGGGAGAGATATGCTCATCTTAGAGAACACTAAAACAGTGAACTTGACCAGCTTATCTGGTTTGGTTATTTTATTGGTACCAGGGTGGGGGGTTTTGGGCAGATTTTGTCAGTTTTTTTTTCTGTTTGGATTTTTTTTTCTGTTTTGTCTTGATTTTGTGGAAAGCTACAGGATAATGTTAGTCTTGGTGAAAATATATTTTTACTTTCTTTCATTTTCCAGCAATTTATTGCAGACCAGAAAAAAAAACAAACCTCAAAATATAAAAAAACTGTCTGTCTCAGACACAGCTTTCCATCAGATATCATTCTCTTTGTAAATATTGTTTCCTTCCTGGAAAAACAAAAATTGAGTGAGTGCACATTATCCTGAGGAAACCCAGGATAAAGACGTTCCCAGATCAATGGACCTGGGGAGAGGAAAACCTGAATGGGATCCTTGCTTCTTACCTGATTAAAATGAGTAAAACCTAGATGGATCAAGGCACCCTATGTGGTTTTATGAGCGTGGTTCATTCCTTCACCCCCAACCCTGTGCCTATTTTAGTTTTCTTGGTAAATGGTGCCCTCTGCAGCATCCCTTGGACTCTTGCAAGGTTCTCAGCACTTTGACTGAGCCTTAGCGCATCACAGGCAAAAATATGGTGCCAAAATACAGAATTCCAGCAAATCTGCATGGCTTTTGTGTTGCTTTGCAGTGTCTGCTGCAGGTCTAATGTTTCCCAGGCTGCAGCCAGCACCAAGAAGAGATTTTACTAATTTTGGGAGAGAGACAGGGTCTGTACACAAGCCAAAGCTGGACACATGCAAAGAAAGGGAAAAAAACCCTGCTCATTAAAGCAGTTATAAGAATATTATTTGGAAAACTCCCATATGTGATTTTCTTCTAGTATTAATAGCATTCACTTGCATGATATCTTTCAGCCAAGGATTTCATTTAATAAGCATTAACTATTTATTCCTATGGGATTTGCAAAGAACATGAGACATGTTATTAACACCATTTTAGGTATAATTGACTTTTTTTTACATTTATTTTGATTTTATCAAGGATTTTTAAAATCTCAGTGTATGCTGCAGTGTGTAACTATTTAATCCAGAATTCATTATAAAGAAACCTGGTAATGTAATGACAGCAGTTTCTAGGTCAGACATTTTCCCTTCTGAAATTCTCCCTTGTCTGCTGTACATAATTTGTCTTACACCCTACAGCCTCTTTTTCAAAGGGAACTTTTAATCTTTTATGGAGACTTGATAGCTCCTGAATCATACAAGAATAAGTTCAGCCAGAGAATTAAAAAATGCTGGGATGAGAAAAATAAGAGCTAGACAAACATCTGTCAGGAATGGCTTAACTTTAACTGGGGCAAAACATCAGCTAGGTGACTTCATGAGATCATCTTTGTCTCCATTCCCATTTTTTATTACTCTATGAATAACCTCTCTTGAAAGGACCTTGTCTCTTTTCTAAGGCATTTAACCTTGTATTTTGAGGACATTTCACCCAATTCCCAGCTTCAGAAAATACACTTTGAAGTACAGCTGCTTAATAAATATTATGTGTTTGAGCAATATAAAAATATTTGTAGCATTTCCCTATTGTGTCAAATCCAGCAAAAAAAGACATGCACAGCTCCTGGGTAGGCACTCCTGGAGGTTTTGTTTGCATATCACCACCAAGAACAAATACGTGGCTCTGGGACTTCAGCAGGGATGGGGTTTAACATGTGTAAAAGATTGACAGTATTCACAAAATTTATGGAATCTTGGAATTGTTTGGGTTGGAAGGGACCTTAAATCGCATCCATCCCACCCAGGGAACAATTCCTCATTGCCAAGATCCCAGCCAGCCCTGCCCTCTGGCACTGGCAGCCATTGCCTGGCTGCTGTCCCTGCAGCCCTTGGCAATTGTCTGTGTCCATCTTTGCTGCAGCCCCTTCAGGCCCTGCCAGGCCACCCTGAGCTCAGCCCAAATCCTCCTCTCCAGGATGAACAATCCCAACTCTCCATGTGTTCTGCAGTCACTGCCATTTCCTCACAGGAAGGCGTTTCCATGGTTTGGAGCAGTGTGACCTCATCCATACCCTTTCAAGACATCACTGAGCATCATCTGACCTTTTATTGCAGGGCCTGACCACAGCTGAGGTAATTCCTAAAGCATCAGGCAGCAACAGAACCCTGAGTGTTCTGGCCTCATATATTAGCATTCCATTTGTAATCTACCAGTGTCCAGTCTCAAGGCATCAGAGATGGAGACTTTTCCCAATTCCAAGTCACTATCAATTTCTAGATCTGCACAACTCCCTCCCTTTCCCTCCCTGCCAAGCAAAGATGCAGTTATTTTAAATTGCAGGATTCCACCAATTATTTTCTGTTTGGTCTGATAATTCATCCACTTGAAAACAGTTCACCAAGTCAGAGATAAAAGCTGTTGGGTGAGGAAAATGACTGAGTTATTCACTTGGTCTCTAGATGACCAGAAGTGTCTATCAGCAGACAATATTGGGAAAAAAAATTACTGATTACTATAGTAAAGTATTCCAGAGTCATTGACCTTTCGGGGTGTTTGGTCCTGTAGCTCAAGACGAGATAATTTCACCTTGAATATGCATTTTTGGAGGGAAAAAAAAAAAAAACCCAACCAAAAAGAAGCTATTCCTGCTGTCATGTCCTAAAAATTGAATTCCACAGGTGGTGTAGTACCTGTGCTGTAATGCCAGGTAGAAGGCAGGAGAAAGAGGGACAAGATGAGCACTGAATGAATCATTGCTTTTCAGATTGTTCCTTCTTTATTCTTCCTTTCTCAGATTAGGCTGGAGCCTACAAGTAGATGAAGTAATCACATGGAGTCAAATAAATACTTTTTCTTATTCTACGTGCCATACACTTGCCCTTCTGAGAATTTTGAATGGATTAAAAAATGTATTCATTTTCTCTGGGATGCTGTAGGAACATTTTTAGCCATTCAGAAAAAGGACCTGTGTTTTTCCCCACCATACCCACACTGCCACCCTCATCACGTGTCAAACAGCTCCACAGCTCATCTCTGGCATCAAGAGAAGGTGGATTTTAAAGGTGGTGCTTCAAAATTCAGGAGCACAGCAGGTCCTGGCTGCTGGGATCTCCCTGGGTCATGCAAGGCTCTTTTAACATTGTTGGGACTGGGTACAGGAAGCCTGGAAAAGGCTGAGAACTCAAAGGATGCAGAGTTACCAGAAATTAAATTTATCCCTGATATTTGCTTTTGGCATTTTAGAGACATATGAGGAAACTTGCTCTTAACCTTTAGTTTTAATCTAGTCTAGGTTGTTCTTAAGAAAAGGAGCAAGAAGGAAAAAATAATAAAAGAAATGTTAAGCTTGTAGCACATTTTCCTTATTTTTTTTTCTCCTGAGGAGTACATATATTTTATGGATTTAATGCCTGAGAAGTAAATTCACTGAACCCTCCCACTTCACACAAATCTAATTTCTGGAAATACCTTTGCAAGCCTGCATTACTACCATCACTCCCACCATATTCCTTGCTGCCTGTAATTAATGGCAGCTAAAAAAACAAATTGGAAAACTCATCTATTTCATACAGTGTTTTTCCCAATTAGCCAATACAGTGTTTTTCCCAATTAACTCTTTAAATCTTCTGGCCTGCCCAGGAAATCTGTTATCCTGCTTGCACAAGTAGGTTGCTTGAATGCCTATACAATCTTGCTTAGACCTAGTGAAGTGGATTTTTAAGAAAAAAACCTCCTTTTTTGGGTTTGGTTGGGTTGTTTTGGTTTTTTTTTTGTTTTTTGTTTGTTTGTTTGTTAGGTTTTTTCTTTTTTGTTTGTTTGTTGTTGTTGCTGTTTTGAAAGAAAAACTCAGAGATTTAGGTCTCAGTGGGAAGGTCTTACTAAATATCTTTCAGTGGCATAGCTCCATAGCAAATCTTTCTCCTTCCCTGTGAGGCAATTCCACCCATTTGTCAGGACACAGAGGGAACGGGATAAATTCTGCAGTTTTCTCAGTCTGTTGCAATGCCATGATCATTGAATTAATGCTTTTAATCAGGTCTTACTTAGGTGATCTTCACAAGTGCTTCACATTCCGAGGGTTTAATGAAAATGTTCTCTTTAACTGTCCAGTGTTATTCCATCAGGATTTTATGGAGATGGTATATGGCTTCATCTTTCAATCTCTTCCTGTGGACACATGGGTAATAAATGTATATGTATTAGAATTTGTCCTTAATAAGAGCCATATATTTGACTGAGGCAGGACTCTAAGAGAAGACAAGTTCATTTACACATTTCAAAGGGACCTATAAAAACCTGTTCATCTGACTTAATTATGCCAGTGCTGAGACTTGGATTTAGCATTCCTTCATAAATACCACTTAAAATTTAATTTCAGGTGTTCTGCATGGAGTACACTTAAAAATTAAGGCTTGCAGAACTTACAGCTTCATATCAATCCAGCCTTCCAACGACCTGCACTAAAATCACTGCAGTCCTGATAGAGAGACTGAAAGATACTTTTTATTTTTTAAAACATCACGAGAACAATAATGAGTAAGTGAGTGTGAAAAGCTCTGAGTCTTCTGCAGAGTCCTGTGGATATGTCTGCAATATTGATGATAATTCTGGCAACAGGTGCAATTTTGCTAAGTTTTATACCAAATTTACCTATAAATGAGTCCCTGATACTCTTCCAGCAGCTCTCAATTCCTTACTTCTCTCCCTACTCCTTACAGTAAAAGTTATTCAAGTGCAGAGAACTCTTCCTGGAAAAACTGAGGAAAATATATTTTCCTCTCATTTATTTTAAGACCTCTATTGCCTTAGTGGCTGAGTAACAACTTCAGCTCTCAAGTTACAGAGAAAAACAGCATCCCTTCCTCTGCTCTTCCACTTTTATCAGACAATGGCAGATTATCCCAAACATGCCTTGAATTTTCCATGTTAATGAATTTGTTTCTTCCTACTATTTTTGTGTGGTTACAGATAAGTTTCTATCTTCACCTCTTGAAAAACATCTTTTTATTTTTTTCCCTTTCAGCAGTTGCCGTTTTAATTTGGATAAACTAGATAGAAACTGCAGTTCTTAGGTAAAAGAGAAATTCTGTCAGAATCTCACTGTCATTTATTAATTGCCATTTTTAAGGTTTGGGAGCTTGCTTCTTTGCTTGTTTTTGTTAAGTAGACATTGATTTAGAAAGCCAACTTTGACTATAAGATCCTTCTAAATTAGAGTCCACAAATCACTGACTGAATTTATCAACACCTAAATTAAGCTCTTTTTCTTTTAAATATATAAAACCAATGCAGAATAAAGAAGAATATTTCAGAAAGCAGAAAAGGGCAACCCCTTGTAGCTGTATATTCAAAAGTACTCCATTTAATCAGGTAAAGAGATATTGAAGCAGTTGTCTTGCTGTGGTAGGGACAGTAAACCTGCTTTAAAATGCATCATCACGGTGAGAACATATCACAGAAGCTGCTTTTCATTGACAGTAATTTAATCTTTCTTGAAGTTAGTTGCTAAACCTCAAAGAAGCTAGAGTTCTTTTAGATATTTCCTTAAGTTTAATCAGTTCTCCCAATTTAGAATATAGGTAAAAATTGTATTTTAAAAGGGAAGGACTGTAGCCATGAGGTTGATATTTTGTAAAGGGGACCAGCAAAGAAAAAACACACACAGGGAACTGGAGTCTCAAGAAAATGGAAAAAAAATACATTTTCAAAGGAACTGGTGCAGCTCTTGGTACAATGTGCAGAAATCATAATCTACTGCTCCTACCACACTGTATATAAAGTACAGTTTGGAAAGTGCTGTAGATAGATGTATAACCTGCAATTTTGTATGGGATTCAAATGCACCACACAGCATCTTATGTGCTGGACCCCCCTAGCCTGTGCCTAACAGGGATAATCAAGACACATGAAACAACCCTCATCAGCAGGCAAGCAGCAGAGATGCAAAATGAGGATGCAAATGCCTCTCCTGTCCCTGAATAGCATCCTGTATCCTTCTCTGCATAAAAACGAGGTGTACATTTGTCCCTGAAGCGTTTGGCAGAAATGGTGTTTGGCATTATCCAGGCATTCCTCTTCCTGCTTGAGGAACATGTGGTCTTTGCCTCATGACTCCCCTCTTCCCATCACCCTTGTGGGAATTTATAAAATCAGAGGGTTTTGGGAAAGCTGCAAAAGGCAGGCCCCAGAGGCAGCGGAACTGTGATTAGAGCTAAAGCAGCAACCATGAGATTGGTCAGCAGAAAAATTATTTTAAAAGGAGAAAAGTGAGGACAAATAGAACAATGATCTGTGTATTAACTCTTGTCTAGAATAACTCTGTAAGCTACAGAAAAGTTTATCTAGCAAGATATTAAGAAGTTTGAAGCTTCATAATGGAGCTCTGTGTATTGTGTTTTAAGGCTTACAAGCAGGTATTTTATTTGAAATAAGCAGGCATTGTTTAACCAAAGGTACCTGTGCTTATAGTGGTTGGATAGAACTACTGTCAATGTGCTTTTGCTTTGTGGGATTGGTCAAAAAACTCCTAAAGTGAGTTGTAACATTAAGTTCTTGTTCTGCTGCCTGGGATGTGAGCTGGTGGCATCTTCCCATTGTCATAACCATGTAATGAGAGTGATGCCGGAAAATCAAACAGCTCAAGGCATGTTCCCAGCAGTGCTGTCCCGTTTGTGATTTGTACAGAGACCCCAGCCAGCATCAACCCTGATGCTCTTTCAGAAACTTTTCCATAGGAGCAATTCCTGGGGGAGGCCAGCATGGCCCTGGGGCTGTGGGGCCCTCGTACAGAAGTGTGGTGGGAAGGGAAAGGGAAAAAGGAAAGAGGCCTCAGGAAGAAGCAACACCCAGAGGCTGTGTGAAGTAAGCAGCTTTTTATTTTCTCTTTTTTGACTAAAGAAAAGCCTGCTCATGTCACCAATGGGCCCGAGGGCTCTCCGCTTCAGGGTCATCACGATGCCATGGCTGAGGGGTCCCTGCCCAGACTGGGACCAGGGTCCCTGCAGCCACTGCCACCTCCCCGCGCCCCTTCTAGGGCTGCTCTGTCTCTGCAGGGACGCTCCCACATGAGCTGGGCCTCCCTTCGAGGTCTTCCCCCGACGAAGTGCCGGCCTCGTGCTCCGCGCTGGATTCCGGCGGCCCACACGAAGCGGGAGCACCCCCAGGGCAGGCTGAGGGACCCGAGCTGGCCCCGGGGCTCTCGGCCTCCTCTGGGGCAGCGTGGCAGCCCCACAGCCTGTGCACCTCCTGGCTGCACTGCGTCTCGATGATGCTGAGCACGCCGTGCACCAGCAGTGCCGTGTAGTGCCGCAGGCGAGGCCGCAGCCGCTGCACCAGCTCCTCCCTGTCGGGGCCGAAGATGCACAGGGCCAGCAGGATGCTGCTCTCCGCAGTCTTCACCTGCCACCACCGCTCCCTGTAGATCTTCAGCAGCCACTGCCGCAGCCAGGCCCTCACGGGGTCCAGGAGGTTCCATCTCCTTCGGAAAAGCTCTGCCCAGAGCTCGGGCAGGATGCCACCCACGGCATCCTGCGGCCCCGCCGCGCCCTGCTCCGCTGGGGACAGCGAGGCAGAGGCAGGGGGTGGCGCAGGGCTGCGGGCGCTCTGTCCATCCCGGCTGCCACCAGCGCTTCCAGAGGCCTCTCTGGGGTGTCTGATGATGCACTGCAGGCAGTCCTCCTCCTGCTCCGAGAAGCTGACGGTGGAGATGAGTCTCCTGCAGAGAGGGCAGGTGCGGACGGTCCGCAGCCAGCGCAGGATGCAGCCCAGGCAGAACTGGTGGCGGCAGGGCAGGGCGTGGGCGATGTCCCCGGGCACCTCGCAGCAGATGGGGCAGCTCCACTCCCTCCTCCCGCTGGCCATGTCACCTTCTTGCTTCTTGCTTCAGCTCTGCCACGCAAAACCTGTATGAGCAGGGTCATAATCCACCTCCCAGTGATGTCAGAATGCAGCACAAGTTCGTGTCACCCTTTGCCGCCCAGTGATGTCACAATGGGACAATCACTTGGCATAGTTGACTGGAAAAGCCTCACAACTACAATTCACAGTTCCTTAAACACTTTCAGGAACTCTACCTAGAGTGTTCAGGCTGTCTGCAAGTGTTTTTAAGGCTACCTAAAAATGTTTTTAAAAAAAATCCCAAAACAACCAAACCACTCACGCAGAAAAGTGCCCATTCAGCAATGCACCCTACTTGCATGGCCCTGAAAATCTGGGAGAAATCCCTCTGAGTCACAGGACTGCTGAGTTTATTTTGCATTATTTTACCTGAGTCACATCCAGCCATTTTCACCATGTTTTGGTCCAAAACTGCAGCTACTGGAGATCAGACAGCAAATACAGTTCAGTGTTTGTATCACCATCCACCCTCAAAAAACCCAAAAAATGTGGTGTAAAATGTCTTGGTATCTTGACATATTTGAAAAAAATATTATGACTCATGTTCCTGAACAGTTTAATTTCTCACATCACCTGTGAGCTCATTAGGAATTAAGATCTGACTGACAAATGTAATTTCTACAGATTAGCCAAACTTCTTACAAAATCAAGAACTTTGAAAATGCAGCTGCAGTGAGAGTTCAGATTTAAATAATATTTGTTGAAGAGTTCTTACCTTTCACAGGTTTCAGCTGATCCAAGTCCAGCAGTTCCTAAGACAATATAAATTACATATATAACCTAACACAAAATAGTTTCACAATTATGTTTATCAGAATATCAGTGCAGCTGTTGCTGGAAACCACAGGCCATCATGGCTAAAATAAATGAGATCAAAAGATTTAACCTAGAAGAAGGAAAATTCAAGGAAATTAACATTATGTGTTTAATGAAAATGCTACACAACATCACAACTGAACCCAAAATAGCTGTTTAGACCAAAAGCTGCATTTGCTAACAAATGGGCACTGCTTACCTCTCAGAATTAACCTACATTTTACATAAAAGTCAGTAGTTTAAGAAACAGATTGTAGCACTTGAGAGAAAATTTGACAGAAGAACAGCAAGACAATTCAACTCCAACAGATTTTACTTTAGTTTGAGCTTTTAAATGTACAGTGATGGACTCTCTAATTTCTGTACTTCTTGGTTAAGAAATCTCTCACAAGCCAGCTGTAGTTGGAAAACCTGGAATGCTCATCACAAGAGTAAAGACAGTTCCCCGGAACTAATAAAAAACCTTCCCCACACACTTAAAGTCACTTATATTTCTGATTAAATCATTAAATCAGTATTAGAATATATGTTAGCATATCTACTAGATGTCTGTTCAATTTGTTATTAAGAATTTGCCATCATGCTGCTCTAAAAATAATTTCTAATGAAACACTTTATAACTACATCCCTGTGTGCTCTCTTCAATTTTCAGCGCATTTAAAGTAATGAAAGTAATGAAAATGTAACATATTTAAAGCAGCAACAAGAAAAACCAGGATCAGCAGATATCAGCATCAGGGTAGTAACCCATTTTTCACCATCCTGATCCAGGTAACAGCAGCTCCCACACCACAGAGATCTTTATTAATTGGCATGGGGATATTTGATGGTGTAGAGGGGCAAAAAGGAAGTGTCATGGAATTGTACCATCCAGAAGCTCCTGGCTCAAGCTCTTCTGCCCATCTGTGCTGGTTGACTCCACCTATTTGTGGCAATTACATCCCTGTGCAGCAGTTGATTTCCAAGGAGAAGTCTTTAATGAAGCCACTAAACAAAGCTGTCTGACTTTCAAAGCACTTGAACTTCTCAAAAATTCTGAAGGACGGGCTTCGGATTTTTGTCCACACATTAAACATAAAACTGGGCATTTATTGAGATAAGGAATGTGAAAGTGTTTGGCATAATTTTGTTTCTTATTTCAACTCTCCTACTTCTGTGAGTTAAGCCACATTTAAGCAGCATTTCATGTAAAGGCAGCCTCTCATTTGCTAAAGGTATAACATTAAAACAAATGAGGATCTTAGTGCTGTGGGAGAAGAAAAAAGGTCACACTTGATCAGTCTTTAATGCATCAAAAATGAAACTTAAAAATTGCCTCTCAATCATGACTTGTTTAATTCAGGGCAAAATTGAGTCATTTATGATCAATGCATTGCTCTTCTAATGAACTTCTGTTACTGCATTGCACCACCAGCTACTAATCTGACATTTCAAAATTTGTCAGATTTCCACTAACAGCTTAATTTACAGAAGCAGTAGAAAGCCTCAAACATTGACAGCAGCAAGTTAGCACTTTTCTCCAACGCTTCTGTCTGGATTCTTTTGGGGGAACAAAAATTTGCTTCTAAGTCTTAAATGGGTGTCAATGAGAAGAAATCTATTTTAGTTGCAGGACCAAAAGCAAACAGGTGCCCATAATTCTCCTGTTTTATTTGTCACTTGGAGTGGGGAAATCCAACTCACTGGTACTGAGTGCTTAAATATTAGACCAGTGAAGCCCCCCCAGTGTCTGGGGAAGTCTGGGGCCCCTTACACTTACATTAATAAAATTAGGGTTGTGTTCAGACATTTGCTAAGAAATGGGCAGATTACACACCAGACAGCTGCTTGATCTGGGCAGAGACAGAACCAAATCAAAATCCAGAGGATATGTTGGAAGCACAGCCAGAAGAAGTCACTAACAGACAAACTTCTGCTTTATTCCAAAAGGACTCTCATTTTAAATAAAACACTTAGAGCCCAGCTAAGATGAGTATTGCAATAATATTAGCACAGAAAAAGCAAGGAAAAAATGTCCTGGAGCTTCCTATCTTGGTCTAAATTACACTCTTTTCTTTTTAGTGCTATCCATTAAACAGTATGCTCAATACTGTAATTATAGGCTTGGAAAAAGGAAAAAAAACACCTAAGATATATTTTAGGAATTACTAGTTTTAGCTATGAGCCTTTAGTCCTGCTTATGCTTCCTTAAACATAGGACCATTTTTTTTTAAGTAGGTACTAAAAAAAATCTTGCTTTAGGGTGAAAACTGTCTTCAAACTGTTCAAAAATGTAATATAAACTCATATGGAATTTGCATGAGTGTTCTGGGACACATGTTCAGGAGATCACGGATTTGTGACTTGGTAGGAAGCATTTTTCCCAAAGCAAGTCTGCAGAATAAATAATTTCTTAATAAAACCTTTAATCCAGATGGGAAAGATCATAATCCAGGTGTCTCTTTGCTGTACATATGGTCACTCTTAACCACAGACATACTTTTATATTATACCAAACACAAAGATTGAGGTAAATTGAAAATATTCAAAAAGACATACAATAAAAGCAGAAACTGGTAACACAGACACCGAGTTTATCATTTATCTTTGGTGAAACAAGATTTCCAAGGAAATAAAAACAGGGCTAACCTGAAGGGGCTGCAGGAAGGACGGGGAGAAATAATTTATGGATGGAGTAATTTATGGATGGAGTAACAGGACAAGGGGGAATGCCTCTCACTGCCTGGCGGGGCTGGATGGGATGTTGGGAATTAGGAATCGTTCCCTGTCAGGGTGGGGAGGGCCTGGAATAGAATTCCCAGAGCAGCTGGGGCTGCCCCTGCATCCCTGGCAGTGCCCAAGGCCAGGCTGGACACTGGGACACTGGGAGGTGTCCCTGACATGGGTGATACTGGGTGGGCTTTAAGGTCCCTCCCAACCCAAGCCCTTCCATAATTCTATGCCTCTATAAAAAAAAAGAAAATTGTGTTAAGTGATTCACACTTTGCGTTGCTCCATATCCCGACTTTAATTGTTACAAATCATCGTTGACATGAGAGATTAAAATTTCTGCCTGTGATGTCAGAAAAATCGGAGAAGTCAGCCCAGCATGCATTAAAGTCCGCAGAAGAGCTGCCATTAGCAGCAACAAGCTTTGAATTAAGCCTTGCAGTAACTCATCAGAAAAAGGCTGGGAGAAGCTCTTTGAACCTTCAGGCACCTTTTCAGCCTGCTGTGACTTTCTTGCAAAGAAGAAATGCCTTTCAGTATGACAGAATGCTAACCATGCAGACAAATCTCCCACCCCTCTGGCCTCCTCAGAAAGATGTGACATTTTCTGCAGCAGAGCAAAGGAATGGGGTAGATCTGAACCAGAAACTTCCCCATTATTTGTGTGAGATGGCACACTTGCACATATTTCAGTGAAACATTCAGAGACAAAGACACCACCACGCCTGATACACCTTTCCTGGCTTTTCACATGGGTGTTGCCTTCTGAATTCACCTGGAATGTTAGGACAGAGGACAGATAACCCAGCACACACAAAACCTGCATCGTCAAAGATCAGCTTTGGCCATCCCCAAACCTCCCGTCTTACACAAAATGTACATTTATGGGATGCACATCCACAGCACACAGGTGATATGCAATAACCCTGACCACCATTACCCCCTTTCCTGCTGGTGCACAGCTGGATCATGAGAAGGGAAAAAAAAAAAAAAAAGTTGCATGGTGAGAAAGGAAAGGAAAAATAGGTCACTTCTGCAGAGCAGATTGTGAGAAAGTCAGGAAAAATCTGACGAAGGCACAAGAGATATTGGACTGCACAGATCTAACACCACGTGTGTCTTTATTGAGGCTGTTCACACAGGGATTTAATCAGTTTTTATTTAACACACAGGCTGAATCTGGTGAAATGCAGGGCCCTACGGAGACTCTTAAATCTCTACTTTTTCAATTCTCATGAAAAGACATGAAATCCATAGAGTAAGACCCAAAAGTAATTCTTTTTTCCTCTGTCTCTTAAAAAGCCTGAAATGTTCAGCCATAAAAAGCTGAAATGTACTTTGATCTAGGAAAGATGTAGAGGATTGATACCTGAATTTTCTATGTTTTGAACATGGTTTATAGGACTTTCCAAATAATCATCTTACCAACCTTCTTACTAAGAAACCAACATTTTAATTAAGTTATTTAGAAAAGAAAAAAAAAATCTGACAATCACATATTCATCACAGGATTTCACTCTTCTCTATAGTCTGCAAATGTGTTCAATTACTTAATTTGATTAACTGATGTAGCATAACAACTTCAATCCTTATCAGCAGTGTGTTTTCTCCTCTTCCAAAGGTCAAGATTGAGGCAGATGTTTGAAAAAATTATCCCCTCCAACAATTTTCAGCCCATCTGGCAGCTGTTTTTCCAGGAACATTTTCAATCTTTTAATTATTTATTTTTAAATTACGCAAATGAAAATGAATTTGATAACTGAAAATAATCTTTAAAAAAATAAAAAGTTGTGTAAGTAACTAAAAACTAATCTTTCAAAGCTTCCCTTTGATCAAGAAATGACAATTTGCTGGAACAATTATATTTTCAGGCTGATATTTCACAGGAAATGGCACATAGGAGACCTGTCCCATGAAGACTGACATGCACAATTAGAAGTCATGAAGTACTATAAGTAAAGCCTGGAGTGATAAGGCACTTACCTTAGTAGTAAATAAGAAAAATAAGAACTGGTCCTTAGAGAGCCACTTTCCTTTTGAAACGCATTAATTATTCTTCTAAACAAGAGGGCAGCTGGAGAGCCTTCAATATGCCCTCAGAAGAGCATTTTTTATCTCCTCAGGGTTTAATCTGTTGGATTTGGAGCAGTGGGAATGCAGAAAAGTGATTTTCCTCTGCCTGGACCTGTGTCTGCCAGCACGGCAACCCAGAGAGAAGCAGAGTTCTGGGAACAGGACAGCAGTGACCATGAGTCTGGATGTGAGGTGGGGTTATCTTTCCATGGGGTTTTGCTTCATTTACAACTTTTTCCCATATATATATATTTTTTTTTTTTTCTAAAAGCTCCAGAGCAGACTTCAAAGTCCTCTTCTGGGACACTCCATTGCATCTGCAGTTGTCCCAGTGGAAGCAAAGCAGCTTAGTTTGACTAAAGAGGCACATTAATTTACCTATTATTAATTACATATCATTAATCTTTATATCTCACTCTCTCTAGAGGGAGATATAAAGAAACTGAGATGGTTTCCTTTCCAGTTCCCAAATTGCTATGGAGCTACAGAGCTTTCCACAAGTGCTCCTTTTACTAAGCCCCACAAAATAAGTCACAGAACTCACAGAATTTCACAAAATATGTCATGAAATAATTTAATTTGCATGGTAGTTGTCATTTGGTTTTGTCAAATGTTTCCAGCTAGCGATGTTCTCTCATGCTAGAAACATCATGAGGAAAGGGGGGCTTGGAAATTTCACATTTTCAGGGCTGGATTTGCAGAATGCAACCTGTGCACTGCTTTGAGTTCTGCATCCACAGCCAAAATTCAATGAAGGTTTAAATGTGGAACTTAAACATTTGGAGGGGAAAAAAGAAACTGGGATTTCAGTAGAGAGCCTGAAGACCATGCAGGTGGCTCAGAAGTGTGTGGGTTCATGTTTGTAAATTTTCCTTTCCTGCCAAATTTGATTAAAAGACCACTGTGCTTGCTTGCTAAAAGGCTGTGTTCTCACAGAAAAAAAAAAAAAAAAAAAAAAAAAAAAAACCAAAAAAACCAACTCATTGAACAAGTTAAATTCTTAAATACAAACAAAAAAATGAATAAAATTTAGTCCTTAAGAGAAAAGCAACACCTGGTATTGTATGGCTGCAATCAACTACATATCTTCAACCTGAGCTCCTGAGTTTCAGGACCTGAGTTGGGAATGAACCTGTGCCTGAAATTTTGACTGTCCCCCTTTGAACAACTTGTGCTGAACTCTTTCAAACTGCCCCCAAAAGAACAAAGATGTTTTACAGGTGCTTTGTTGGGGGCTAAATGAAAGAGTCATCATTTCCAAGGGAAACACCTGAAAAATCAGAGCAATTTGCTTTGCTGTTTTGGTGCTGGACCCAGACCAAATTTCCAACCTACCCTGATGTAGAACCAGAAAATCTGCATCACCTCCTTGGCTGTCCTGGGATCCTTTCCACCCTAGGCCATGCCAGTAAAAATACATGTACATATAAAAGAGAATACCCTTTACTGTGGAGGGGATCATACACTGGCTGTTCTTCTTGACTTAAAGAATACAGTAGGGAAAAAACAAACAAACAAACAAATAAAGAATCAAAACAAAAAAAAAAACAACAACAACAAAAAAACCTAAAACAACTACCAAGCATTTTTTTTCAAACTTGGCAGTAAACTATTAGACTGAATCTGCACAACTACCACAGATTAAAATCTGATTAAAATGAAGTAAAGTAAGCAGAGGCAGAGAAGTCATGCTTTCGGTGTAAGGAGGAGAAGTTAAACATAATATAGAAATATAATTAAAATATAGGTAAAACATATGCTCTTAATTATTTTTAAAATAACGTTTTTACAGTGTGGCAGCGCATTGTCCGGATAGAGCCGTCATGAGCTCAGGAATTATTAGCAACAATGAAATTTATTTCATAGCTAACAGACACACTGCAGTCTGTGCTGCTTGACCTCACTCTCACTTCACTACATTAGTTTCTCTCATTATTGCCAAAAGAGCTAAACTTAGAATAAACCATTGTATACTGATTTTTTTCACCAATGCACATCAATTTATTAACAACTGCACACAGTGAAAAATTTGGAGAAATTTTTCAGAACATAACAATGTGACTGGCTTAGACAATGTGGGGAATTTATGATGCAACAGTTGGAGGCAACAGAATGCCATTGAAATTATTTAAACCACAGCAATAAATCTGATTTGGGATCAAAATTAGTGAGCCTAAAAGAAACCTCAGCAGAAAAATAAAGAATCCATTCAGCCACCAATTGGATTCTCAGTCTCACGTGAATTTCCGATGCTCACTGTAGCACCAACTGCAGTGAAATTCAAATTGTAGAGTCAGAGTACTCAGGTTGTGAGTTGATGTGGATACTGATGCCCAGTGAGTGACTGTACATCAGACTTGGGTTTTCCCTTGTTAACCATCCCAGAGTCACCACTTCCAGAGAAAGGGGCATTACTTTTGTCCTCTCATTCCAACACCTGGGAGAAGGAAAGTAATAAAACCCCTGACGTCTAATACAGATGTTTTAGAGGAAAAATATAAATAAAAGAACCAACTGTGTTCATGTGGTCCTTGCCGTAGCTCACGGCAGACTACAATGGGGTGGATTGTGCGCTCTGTATTTTACAGAGCATCTTCAGGGGATGAGAGCTAGCACCCTACACACCACCAAACATCTGCAAGCAAGCCCAGGCGAACAAAGAAGGCTCTCAGGGTCCTGGATGATAACTTGGATGTGTTTTGGATTTTTGAAAGGAGTGTTTGTGCAGGGAAGGATGAAGGCTGGGCAGACGTAGCGCAGCTGCGAATTTCCAGGGAGGTTTGATGCTTTGCAGTTGTAGGCCAGAGAGGAGAACAAGGTGGTGCCACAGAGATCAAGATTAAAGGTCTGGGAGCCTGTTTGGTTTGGCTGGGATTCATTGCCAACATGAATGAATACTTCTGTTTATTTTAACAGTTCTAGCTATACTCTGTTTATGGCTCTAATATTTCCCTAACATTATTTCCTCCCTTCTCTTCAACTCTCCTTCCCATCCTCTTGTTTTACCCCCTTTCTCTTTATCAGCTCACAGGGCACTTTTTCCATTTACTCTCATTTCCCAAGCACTGCTTTTGCCATTTTCTGTCACAGCAGAATCTCTAAGTCAATAAAGCGATCTCGTGTACGAGGTCAAATTACAGCAGCCAGTGTAAAAACTGTTCAAGTCAGGGGTTAGTGCATGAAACCCTTTCTCAGCTCGTAAATAAAATATTATAACCATTTCTTAGTTGAATTTTTTTTTTCACAGTTTAGTATGATGTACTTTAAATGTCACTAGGGAGAGAGTTCAGTACAGGTAGCAATATCCCCCTGGTGTTTCCTCACTCTGGGACAGAAAGTTCAGCACCGGAGTAGATTTCCACACTATTATGTGTTGGCAACCTCATCAAAATCAATGCAATTCCATCCATAGTTTTAAAAAGTGAATTACCGAGGACTTAACCACACTTAAAGTATGCATTAATGCTCACATCTTCAAATTTTATACCTGAGAGATGAACAGTTAGAGATTGACAGTTCCTATGGCAACAGCTACTTTTGGTGACTAATTTCACAAACTCAACAGCTGAACAGAAAATCATCAAGGACGTAATGAAAGTCAATAATTAACAAAACTCACAGGTTGGAAAGCATTCACACAAACTTTTAATTGCATTTTGTGAGCACAACATTATTTTAAATGCATTTTAGCCATGGAAATTTTAGTAAGAAAAGAATAATAGCACACATTCACATCCAATACTACTTTTGTGTGTGCAAGTTAACTTGGGGAAACAGTGGTCTTGTCTCAAGACCACAGGAATTACTTTATCTAGGTTCAAATGACTTGCACAAGTTTATAACCTCTGCATAAGTGATGTCTTTAGGAGCACAGTATTGTAGGTTTGTTGTGTAGAAACTGAAAAAAAGAAAATTAATTACGGTTAGCTCAATTTTGTAGTTGTCTACGTATTTAGAAAGATTTTTAAAATACTTGAAAAGCAAGAAAATTATTTCATTTATAATTAATAATTTTGATTCTCCCCTGCCTGTAATGACATAGCTTCCTACACAAATTATTGGATTTCTCTGTCATTGGGAAATCATTCTTAATTTTCATGATAATACAATGACAGTGGCTCTTACAATAAAATACACTGGTTTTATGTATATAGTACTAATATAGTGGCAAGATAAATATCTAAACAACTGATAGGCACATGACTTAGGCATTTTAATCACCACAGTCATATAATTGTGGCAATAACAGATAAGATCTGTGTCTTTTCTTGCTGGAAATGCGTGGCTGTTCTCAACTCTTCACCATTTCTGTCTTCACATTCTCACCCTAGAACTTTTCAGATCTGAGGCTCATGAAGTAATGAAATCCAAATGTCCCCAGGAGACCTATTGCAAAGGGGAATTATCAATTCATTATTTGCATGTGCAAATAAGCTGGTAGCACAAAATATGAGGGGTACAGCTTTACATGGCGTGTTTTGACGCAGCTTTGATCACCCCTCCCACCTGTTAATGCTCACCAGTCACCAGGGATTTATCATTATGCATACACAGCTCTAAGCAGCTGGTTTGGATTTGACTAAGACCAAATTGCTTTTGATAATTACAGTGGGCTTTTCACCCCTGAGTTCACCAGTGTGTGGTTCCTTGTCCTGTTTGTCTGAGAAGGCCGGGTTCCCTCCAGTGCTTTGGGGAAAGTGGAATGGAGGAAGCCTAATCTCCTAATTCCCACCTGGATTTTACCACATTTGCGCCGCTGCTTTGGGACAAAGCTCAGCTCAGAGAAAGATGTGTCCCTCCTGCCCTCACTGACCCCTCCAGAACTGCTCTTTTCTGGCGGAATCAAAGCTGTTTACCTGTAACACCCCTCAGAGCCAAGATTTCAAGAACAGCGGGTCATGCCTCAGAGCGCTGTTCTGAGAGCTTTATTAACCCCATTTCTACAGATCCGCGGCTGACTCAGAAACTTCAGAGAGCCTGCTCTCCTCCTGGTGTGCAGCTCTGGCAGGGAATCAAGTTTCCCTAAACTGCATCTGAATTATTATCATGAACTTTTGCACTCAGCGACTACAGTCGCTGTAACACAGAGTCATCATCTGCTGCTGTTAATTATTCAAACCAAATTTGCACATCTGTACTGGCTTTATACAGCTTGGCTCCAGGCAGGCTGGTTGAGAGCTGCTGGAGATGGAGGATAGATTTGCTCCAAAGAGGTTGTTTCAAACTGGAATTGAAGAGCCTCCTGCTCCATTTTTCTCCATGTATAATGCATGACCTGTCAGCACGTACTGCACAGCTTTTACTGCTGTTTTCTTCTGCATTCACACAGCTCAGAGTGAAGCCTGGGAGGGACAAGGGAACAGTTTTTTGGGCTGAGGAGTCTCATTAGAAAATCAATTTCAGAAGGTGATTATTAAATTAGTTGAGTCTGGATGACCTTTGGACAATGCTGGAAATATTTTCGTTTCTCAGCAAACTTCTGAACCATAAACAGAACAGATTTGTTGAAGTTTTTTGGGGTTTTTTTGTTTGTTTGTTTTTGGGGGAAGGTTTGTTTTGTTTTGTTTTTGTTTTGTTTTGCTGTCCTTGGGGTTTTTTTGGAGGCTTTTTTTGTTGTTGTTTTTAATTTGAAGGAATCCTACTGGTGCAACTTTCTTTACCTTGAAGATAAGATAATATTTTCATCAGGCCCTCTAAGGACTTCACCACTATTAACCTACTTTAAATAGGTGTGACTTGGATTTTCCAGCAGTGAGAAACCTTTACCAAATAGACAGAAGCCATAGAAATGGGGTGGAGGATGACACGAAGGGTATTGCTAACTGGACCAGAGCACAAAATAATCCAAGAAAAAACAAGTTGTACCCACAGTGTACAATGATTTGAGTTAAATCTTAGACATCCATGAAGTCAAAAACTCTCACTATTTACAAACAGTTCCAGGCATCACCTTTAAAACAAAATCCTGAGACCACTTCTATTCTGAGTAGCAAAAATACATGATTGAGTGGCTTCTGAAAGGCCATTTATGTGCATGTAGGTCACATGAATTGAAAGACAAGACATATTTTATACAGATTGTTTTGTCAGACAGCTCAATGTATACAGGTTTTTAATCTTTTATTCCATTGGATGTGATTTATTATAACTCTTTAACACAGGAAATTTTGTTTTCCTATATTATAAATTTTAAACAGCTTGCATCCTGCTGGCTGAGAGGTCTTTATATCATTCACTGTTGCCCCCAAGTAGAGCAAATTAGCTTTAAGGACAGGTTTTCATTTCACTGTCTAACACTCAGCTGGACTTTTGTGAATGTTTTTTGTACATCTGGTTGGTGAGCAGCTGATTTTTGGGAATATTATGTTCTTATACACAGTGTTCAACTGCCTGTCACCCAAAACAACAGCTTTACCCAGCTGATTAATTGAGCCATCACTACTGCAGTTTTATAAGTCCTGAATTTCTGTTATTATGTTTGAAGCAGTATTCCTTCTGTGTGCTAAATTTTTTAAGAGGGTTTGGTCTGTGATTTGACACATTTGACATTCCCCAGAAGTAAGTGGATGGTTTCTGGGACTCGAGCTGTGCAGAGCTTACAAATTCCACAAAATTCGATGTTTTCCAAGCAAGACATACAGGCTGAAGTGCTGACGTGTTTTCAGGACCAAGCAAGCCAAGTGAAATTTGTGAGAAAGAATGTTTATGGGAGGAGGGAAAAGCAGTAAAACTCTACTCCCGCAGCATTGCTCCTACCTTGCTGGAAACTGCTGGCAGGTCTAAAGTGCAAACACTTCTCAAATTGTCTAAAATACTGGTTTTGTCTGCACTTAAAACTCTATAAAGGAAAAACACCAGTGCAGTGCTCTTCATGTCACACCTCACCCTGGTTTCACTGCCACAAGACAGGGGAGTTCTTTTGAGATTTGTTATATTCTAGAAGACTTCATGATTTCTTTTATTTCAGAACTATTAGCGGCGTTTGATGCTTTTTGCAGCTGAAAAAAATCAAAGTTTCCCTTTCCACTGAGCTGCAGCAATTTTATTCCAGGTCAGAAAAGGTCCTGGAAGAGGTTGCTGGTTTGTTTTGGGGTTTTTTTTTTCTCTCTTTGCCAAGGAGAACTGGAAATCCACACAACAATGTCATGTGTGATGTCCAGACAGGAACAAACTCAGACTCCCCTCACCTGCAAGTTTAAAGAGCAGAAAGGGAGGAGCAGCAGCAGGTGAGCCCAGGGCTGTTCACTGACAGGGTACAGCCAGTGAATTATCACCTTTTTCTCAGTCCTTATCTCTCTGCCTGCACTCTGCCAAAGTTCTGCTGAACTGAACAAGAGTCATGTGTATGACCCCTTTTATGTCTGCAAATTCTGATTTCCAGAAGAGAGTGAGCAGGCTTTGGTAAGCACTGTGATGTCTTCCCCCAGATCTGAGCCCAGTGTGTAACAACTATGGTGTACTTTCAGGCACTCACAAAAAATGCCTAATGTCACCTTTCTATTATTATTATTATTATTATTATTATTATTATTATTATTATTATTATTATTATTATTATTATTATTATTGTTGTTGTTGTTGTTGTTGTTGTTGTTGTTGTTGTTGTTGTTGTTGTTGTTGGTTTTGTTGTTGTTTTGTTGTTGTTTTGTTGTTGTTGTTGTTGTTTTGTTGCTGTTGCTGTTGTTGTTGTTGTTATCATTATCATTATTATTATCATTATTATTATCATTATTATTTCATCATTCAGCTCCACAGAAAATAAATTCTAAAACATTTGTGCTCAGGGAAAACGGGCAGGTTTTCCACTTTTTTTTCCCCTCTGTTATGCCCCTCATTTTTCCTAGTGGATATGCTGAGTTTGAGGGCCCACCTTCATCAAGGCAACTGAAGGATCAGGGGCTTACCTTGCAGGAGGTTACAGTATTTTTTGCAACAATTTGCTCACCTATTCTACAATTAATTGTCAATATCATAAGGAGAGAGGGGAATTCAGCTGGTCAGATACGATGTCTCCAGTACTTTTATGCCAAGGTACAATGCAATCTCTGAATCCACATGTCCGCATTTTCTGCTCAAAGCAGTGACAAAATGTAGTGTCCGTGTGTATTTTCAATGCAGATTAAGTTGATTAATGCAAATCAATCAGGTTTAAAATCAGGATTTTGACAGAATCACTGTAATTTGTGCAAATGCTGTTGTGGTAAGTATGTAAGTTACCCATCCTGAGCAGACCACAGGATCAGCACTTTGTGAGGCAGCAAAGTGACATAAAATAAACACAGAAAATGGTCTCAGGACCCTGTTAATGTGCTGTCATTAGCAGCACCACAAACAATTAGACTGCCTAAAACTCCAGTGCCTTGCCTTAATTAGCTCAATGATTGGATGGGGGTGTACAATTTTAAATTCATTCAGGTGCTGTTTGGACCAGAGGGAAAAATAAGCTTTTACAAATATAAAGAAATCTGTGAACTGACTGAAAACCGCAACATTTTCAGAAAGCATTTATGGACAAGCTTTTCCAGTGGAGTTTGATATCCCAAACAGGTCGGAATTGATGAGTGTGTCGACAACACCTTGTAGAGCAGTTCTTCGCCCATGCCTTTAAAAAAAAAAAAAAAAACCAAACTTTTTTTTTTTTTCTTTTTTTTTCTTTTTTTTTTTTTTTTAGTAGAAAGTTCCAGGGCAGCCTGAGAGATGAGAGATCTCAACTCTCTGTCAGGCACGGGGAAAACTGGGGAGCAGTGAAGTGTTGAGGAGCTAAAACCCAGCTTTGGCCATCACAGGCTGCCAGCTCCTGCCTTGTGAAGCAGGGAGAGCAATGAGGAAGGACACGGGGGTGCAGTGGAAACGATGCTGAAACAGAGCAGCACATTATGAGGAGGAGGAATAATTGAAATGGGCATCAGATCCCGCTGCACGGAGGTGTCAGTGCAGCAGAAAGGAAAGATACAGTGAGGTTATTACCTGAATGCAGGGGCAGTGAAAAGGCTGCTGACAATCTGCTCATATCAGGGGTTTCCTCTTAGCAAGCAGCTAAATTATAAATATTCCTGAGGTCATAAAGCTGTTGGAAGAAGCAAAACCAAAAATGATGGCAGTTATGTGCTTTTCACAACAAACACCCGAATTATATGAAACAAGGGAAAGAAAAATGACACAAACAAATTGTCTGAGCAGAGATTAAGGGCTTTAAATTTATTTACTGTATAAACAGAGCACATCCACATGAGATACATGATCACAGGCTATAAATACTTCCAAGTTAATAATGAAAAATGGAATTATTTACCAGCTGTGTTAACAGACAACCCTTGCAGCTTGCAATGAGGGAAAAAAGCCCTAACATTAAAAGATTTATTATAAGCTTCAGAACCTTCTGAAAACTTAGCTTCTCCTATAGACAGCGCTGCCCCTTTCTGAAATTATATTTATTGCAGACCTGTAGGCCAGGAAATGGAGTGTTGCTGTCAACAGCAGTAGCCACCAGACTTTGTTCTGCTCCTGGGAGGCCACACAACTGAGCCACATCAACATTTCCCTTGTTCCACTTCATCTTGACCTGCCTGGAGCTTTGTTTTAACTTGTTTTAGCCCTAACAGTGATTTTTTTTTTTTCCAGTGGCCAGTTAGCTGTGGCCAATCTGTCTTACTTTTGCCAGTCTTTGTGCAGTGTAACCACAGTTTCTGGGCAAGGTGGCAGTAAGAGGGAGTTATTTGGTGCAGAATCAGGTATTTATTAACTCCAGTGCAGTGTAAGGATTTTTGACTGCATGGAGAGGTGCAGAGCAGTGCAGGCATGGAGGGAGAGCAGTGGTGACAGAGGGGAAGTCATGGGGTGGGTATGAGAAATGGCAGAGGCTGAATGCTGGAAAATGTAAAAAAATTGCTCTCCCAAGGTGAATCAAAATAATCAGAATGGCAAGGAGGAAAAATAAAGCTCATCCTATTGAAGCAGTACCTCTGTTTTGTGTAACTGAGCTTTTTACACAATAATATCCTTTGTTTTCCTTTCTTTTTCTGTAATGATTTGACCTAGGCTCATGAAAATCTTTTAGAATTACTATTAAGACAAAAAAGACGTTATTTTTATTATTCATAATAATAATTATTGGCTTTATGTCTGTGGTGTGTTCTCTTTTTTCCCATAACAAGCTTTATGAACGTTGATAGCAGGGTAAAATAGGCATTCACTTACTTTAATTCCCCTATTATCAGAACATGCAATAAAGCAGTTATTTTATGAGAGGAGGGAGTTCTTAAACTACTCCCAAATAACCACAGAATATTCTGGATTGGAAGGGACCAGCTAGGATCAACAAAGTCCAAGCCCCAAGAGTCCCACCCTGATTTAAATTGATTACCAGTGATTAGGGCAGCAAACGGGCCCAGGATATGTTCACTATCGCACCTGCACTTGGAGCAGTGCTACAAAAGGCACAAAGGAAGCTGACTCAGGACAAGGGGCTCTCAGGTGGGACACAGGAGCTGGGATAAATCAGCTTTCCCTGGAGCTGAGACAGGGTGGGAGCTCGGCCTCCTAGGATGAATGTGACACTGGGGCACAACTTCCACATCCCGCGTCACATTTCTGAGTCAGGGAGTTTCCCCAGAGCCCCAGCATATTTCTGTATCAAAGCCACACTTGTTCTGGAACCCTGCAGACCCCAGGAGAGGTTTGGGCAGGGAGCAGCCTGGGCTTAGCCACGAGTCAGCTGCAGCGGTGCTGGTTTGATCTGTGTGCACCCTTTCTGCTCTGCTGCCTGCCTCTCTAACTCAATTTCCTCCTCATCCTCTCAGCACAGAGAGCTCATTTGTTTCAGCTTGAGGAAGCAGGCACTCTTACGCCTAGAGCTGATGGTACTGAAGGAAATCCCACTGCGCCCTTTGGGAAGCACAGAGCAGCAAAACAACCCAGAACTTCAAGTCCATGCAGGCAAGGATGGTTTCTGGCTCTCTGGTCCAAGCACCAGCTCCTGCTCCCAGGATCGTCTGCAACTGGGAGAACAGAACCTGGACTTACACCCTGCCAATGCTGTGGTTTTTAACAAGATATTTCCACTCCCTGCCTGTCAGTGGCTGCTGCTCTGTTGTTTTGGTTTGGTGGACATGTCTGGGATGTCTGGCCTCCAAAACCCCTGCCTGATTAAATTTACAAGAGAATCCTCCATCTGTCTCACAGAGAGAAGAAATTCAGCCGTGCTTAGTAAGGGTTAGACCTGCTGAGCAATGACCTGAGGCAGAGTAGCCAGTTTTGTTTGTGATGAATAAAAGCCACCAGGATTTCACAGATGCCAGCCTCAGCCCCACAAACCATCCCCCACAGCCTCAGGTGCAGCAATGCCTAATGTGTGGATCCTGGAGGCACTTTAAAAGGGAACTGCTCAGTGCTGTCATGAGAGAAATTCAGCAAGGTGCACCCAGAAGTTAAGCATTATGTGTTTAAAGGCCTGTCAGGACCAGGCAAACAGAAATCTTTGCTGGATTTAGCTGTGTCTATAACATAAGCAGGAGTTCTGAGGATCTCCCTCCCTGGGAATATTCAATCTGGACACAATCCAGTGCCACGTGCTCTGGGATGACCTTGCTTGGACCGTGAGGCTGGACCAGATGACCCAGTGTGGTCCCTTCCAACCATTCTGGGATTCTGTGATCTCAGTTTTAGGCCAGCACAAAAATCCCACCCACATCTCAGATTAAATACTTAAACTCTTGTGGATGGTGTTGGACATTGTTCAGGTGATTTGATCTTACCAGTCAGCCTGGACTGCAAAAGCCCTCAGTGCAACGGTCAGGAGAGCGCTCCCTCTTTTTCCTAATGAGATTACAGCTCTGTTCTGTTGCTGTGGCTGAAAACATCATTTCCGTAATAGCACTAAATTAAGCTGCTCACAACAAACCACCCTCACTCGACTGCCCAGAGCTACTCAGAGCTTTTATTTGACTTCCATGAGCTGGTTTTATCTGAAAACCATTGATAAAAACACAGAAGCAAAAACACAGCACTGGGTCAGCAGTGTGCTGTCCTCCACAGTGCTGTGTAAACAGAGTGGGCGATGCTGGGATGTTTACTTAAAATCTGATTTTATTTCAGTGCTTCCCTGAGAGCAGCCCAAGCCTCTCAGAAAAATCCTTTTCCTGAAACAGCCAGGGCCACTGTGGCTCATCACATTCTCTTTTTGCATTGTTGGTACTTCACTGGGTGTCATGTCCTTCCCAATAAGTTCCATTGAGGTGCTGCCAGTTTAACACAAGAGCACAGAAAAATCTGCTGCAAATCTGGAAGTCACAGAAAACGTTTTCTTTCTGTTCACATGCTCCCCTTTATTGGTCCTTTGGACCACAACCAGTTGTCTGCTGGTGCTGTACTGGTTTTTCTGGTCCCAGAGTGACTAATGCCCGGTTGCATAAAGCTGTCACACACAGCCAGCTTCATCACTCCCTGTCTGGGCCCCTCCTGGTCCCTCTGCTTTTCCTCAGATCCTCCTGATGTGCAGCTCACACAGTGGGAAATGAGTGGGTAGAAAAAAGCACTCAAATGAAAGCTGGACCTGGGTGAGGATCTCTGGTGGATTGGGAAGGACTCTGCCTCACACTGCACTGCTTGATTTTCCCTCCTGTGGAGAAAAGCGTTTCATCTTTAACAGATCTTCTACATTCCTAGAAGATTTGACAGCCAAGGGAGAAACAGACACTGACTTTCCAGAAACTTTTATCTACATGTGAGGTTAATTTTCCTATCCCAGCGCAAGGTTGGAGCTGACAGAGGAAAGAAAATGAGGGCTGGGTCACAGTATCAGGATTACAACAGCCTCAGACTCCAGGTGCTGATTTCTGATGGGAACTGGAAGAACTTAAGATGAGTTACAAGATACAGAAATTAAGTGAATTCAGGAAACACAGATTGAATGTGATGTAGAACAAAAGGAGACCTTTTAATGGTTTTTGGCATCCAAGTCCAAATCCAAACACAATTCAGAGGTTCCTTTTGCCAATAACTACCAGGCCTGACAGCTGCCTGCAAGAACAGAGTGATTTTTGAATAGCAGCATTTCCTACAGCCAAGGTTAGATTTCCACGTGTGCTCTGGCTCTTCCTCATTTCAGGAGCTGAGTACCCACTCTCCAAGGCTATCAGCACATTCGGAAGAGCATCCAAACCCTGGTATGCAGATCAGAGCCCCAGCCTGACAGAGATGCTCATACCATGCCTTACTCGTGGTCTCATGCTTGTTCCCAGCTTGAGGGCTCCTCAATTCCTGAATGGAATGCAGGCAATGGCCAAATGTCACAAGGAAGGAAAGCCTTGCACAAGCCTTCCTGGTGGTTAAGGCTACCTCTGGAGGACAGGGCTTTCACTGGCTCTAGAACAGAAAGCCCCCAGCCAGCATCCCCCAGTTCCAAATATTCTGAGCGGGAGCAGCTGTATGAGAGCTCTCCAGCTCCATTGGTCTCTAGTTACCCCAAAAAGGACACCCCAGTGTACTGAGTGTCCTAGTGCCAAATGGTGCTCTATTCTGGCCTCTGACAAGGGAATGAAATTAAAGGTTTGTAGGAGTTTAGGTACATTCCTATGCTTGGTACTTTCTGCCAGGTGTCCCTAGGCAGCTCCCACCTGAACACACCAGCATGGATCTACACTGCCTTTTCAGCCACCAGGGACAATCACCCTGAACACCCTTCAAGACTGCCCAAGGTTCCCCGTCGCAGACATCTTTTATGGAAAATCCCTTCCTTAGGATTTTTCCTCCTGAGAAGCTGAGAGGCCTCAGGAACAAAATGTAACCAATGGTTATCTGCTGCTGTGGGATGCAACAGGTGCATCTGTGATTGGTCTCGTGTGGTTGTTTGTAATTAATGGCCAATCACAGTCAGCTGGCTCAGAGTCTCTGTCCGAGCCACAAACCTTTGTTATCATTCCTTGCTATTCTATTCTTAGCTGGCCTTCTGATGAAATCCTTTCTTCTATTCTTTTAGTATAGTTTTAATGTAATATATACAATAAAATAATAAATCAAGCCTCCTGAACATGGAGTCAGATCCTCGTCTCTCCCCTCATCCTGGGACCCCTGTGAACACCGTCACAGTTCCAGACTCATTTCATCTTTATGGCCAGCTCTCTCATGGAATGGCTCAGTTGGAACTTTTAGGCAGAGAAGAACCTACAGGAAGGTTTTCAGCGTGCCCATCTCACTGAAATGATGGAAGTTCCTCCGAAATCTGGTCTGAGGACTTTCAGTGCTCAGTGTAACACAATTAAAAATATTAAAATCCTTGTCCTTCTGCCCTTGGGCATTGTCCTCTCTAACTAGCATGATTTTTTTCTGTCAGCCCTGTCCTTTATTTCAGCAAACTCTTTCCCTCCCTTGTAAACCATCTGCCCTTATCTTTGGCTGGAGGTTAAGAAAATTCTTCTGTCTGATGTTGATCAGCCAGCAGGGAATGCTTCCAGCATCAGCTAGCCAGTCTCTACTTTACCTCCCAAGAAAGAAAACAAGGAATCCTCCAAGCCAGCTTCCCACAGCCTGGAGGGCCTGGGATTTACAGCCTGTTTGAACTCTCCCAGATGGTAACACACCAGGCTGCTGCAACACCACGCTCAGTGGCTTGTCCAAAGGCACTTCCTCACACTGATTTATTTGTTCTCTCAACTTCAACAAGGTTTTGTGTTTGTGTCTCTCTTTTTCTCTCTCATTTTCCAGACTGTCCCAACCGGGCACTTTATGCCACGTGTCATTTGTGTCCACCTAGCAAAACACATTGAATCTGGGGGGAAGCTGGGGTCAGATATATTTGGCATTTTGGGAGGAAAACGAGGCAGGAATGTGCAGGAAGTTTGCCTGAGGAGCACCCTGCGTGCTGGCACATCTGTGAACAGTAAACTGTCCACAGATAAAGGAATATATGACTCTGCCTGGAAATGTGACTTTGCAGTCCTTGCTTCTGTGGGCTTTATTTAATTGTGATATATGCAGCAGTCATAACAGCTTCGGCACAACATCATTTGTGTCTTAATTAAATGAAACATGCTGCTCAGAAACAACGCAGCCATGGAGTTTGGGAAACACTTGAGATATGCCTTCTGCTCACAGGCCCAGCCTGGCACTACAAACAAAGGAGGCAGCATTTGTTTGTGTGTCTATGCACGCATATTTACATAAAAATAAATTACCACGCAGCCCCCTTTCCTGCACAGTTCCCGATAATTCCATCCGTTTTAATGCATTAGCAAAGAAAATGAGGAAGTGACTATCAAAGGGTGAAAGGATAAATGGCACTGTTTTCAACTCAGCAAGGCACCAGGAGGCCCAGTCATCTGCAGAATTTAAGTTTTGCTCTGACAAACACCACCTCCTCTCCTGGGAGGCTCTTGAAGACGTGGTGAGGTTGATACCAGCCTTATCACAAGGAACCAGGACAATAGCTTGGAAGAAGAGAAGCAAAGCCAGAATATACTTACGGAGGAAGAAAATGAACTGAAAGGAAGCAGAAAGCTAAAATGCTAACAAAGAGGGGTTTTCAACCAAAAAAAAAAAAAAGAAAAACAAGAAAAAAAAAGAGACACACAAATGACCACATTACCTTTTTGCAGCACACAATTTGATTCAGAATGCAAGACTCCACGTATTGTTGTTGCTGGACTCAAATATATCCTCTTATCTGCTAATGGAATCCTACACACAATGGCAAAATGGGACTCAGAAGAGCAGAACAGAAGTTTTTCAGATTACAGTTTACAGTTATTAAGGTTTGTTGAGACTGTTTCTAAAGCCAGTTCCCAATTTCATGCTGTTGCCAGAAACTGGGGTGGGTGGATGTGCGCAAAATGAAAGATAATTTACCTATTGCCAATCTACAAGAGTCCTTCACCTTTTCTCTTTCACTTCTTCTGGTGCTGTGTGACCATTTTAGATGTTCCTGACTCTGAAACTCCACCTGTAGGTACATTAAAAGCCATTATTTTAAAGCATTACACAAAAGCCATTAAATTAAAGCACCCTTTCAAATCTAATTGTGACTTCTGAACACCTCAAAACACATCTTAATCATTCTGAGAATTGAATTTCATTCATTCCCATGCAAAACAGCCAAAAAATATAATATATTCAGGGCAGAGGTCAGCAGAGAGACATAAAGTTGGTTTCTTTTATCATGTATGGAGCTGGACTGATAACAAAACCCAAAACTTGAGAATCACCATCTGGATCACTCAGCTGTTGAAGAATTCATAGCACCAGAAATCCACTTGCCCCCAGATTCCTACTATTATTTGCTTTTCTGTACTTTTTCAAGAAAGTTCTTATGTAACTTCTGGGTATTAATTGAGGTATTGTATATTTTAAGACTGTTCTTTAGCATTGTAACACATTTGGTTCGGGGGCTTTTTTCCTTGCCATATGATCTGCCTAAAGCTATTTCTTCTTTATTGCTAAACACAGACTCTGAACAAAAGTTATTTTTCCTGCCAAAACACTCTTTTTCAAGTCAGTTGCACTTTTGCATGAGAAAAAAGCTGTAGGGGATTGTCCCCATGAACTTTGAATGTCTTTCTAATCTTGGCTGAGAATAGTTCATACCACCTATAAATCTGGCTGCTACCCTGCTTGAGTAAAAGCTGCTTTCTTAAATTAAACTGCTGCAGCAGGCAGGCTGTAGGACATTTTAGTTCCTTTATTTCTGTGCATAGTCCCCAGCCTGTAAATCTCATTTCTCTATTCCCTTCTCCAGTGATGTGACAAGGCATTTGTTCAGCATTTCAGCTGCATGTCTAATGGGAAATATTGGGATTTCCCACTTGGATCAAACCCAAGACAATCTAGTCTGGTGTTGTGTCTCCAAAAGTGACTGTTTTCATGAAAATGGGAACAATCTGCTAATCACAGAAGAACTCCTCCAGACCTCTATGAAACACTGGCTCCAACACTGGCAAAGTACATAACATGACTTCCACTAAATTCATCTCAAGAGAAAAAAAAAAAAACAACTTTGCTAAATATTCTGAAGCAATTTTGTGGACCTGTGATGTTTTGTCACAGCCTCCTGTGTGAAACAGTGTTGTTAATTTCTTTACTATCACATTAAATGTCCCCATCATTATTTTGGTTTAGGAGAGCAGAAGTTCCTGATCTCCCATCTTCAATCCACGTATTAATGTGTACATTCTATTATTATATTCTATTACTACTATTTTATATTCTGTCATTATCTATACCTGTTTCTGTAATAATATCACTGTATTTACCCATGCCACTGACTCATTTTGTGTTGTCCTAAGATAATTTATTGCAACTGCATTTACCCAAAGCAAACAAATCCACACCCAAAATAATTAATCAAGCTCCAAGATCTTTCATTACAAGTTTTCCATGTTTGGACTAAAAGTGCTAATTAATTGGTCAATATATTGGACTAATAGCCCAGCTGAATCTGCAGGAAAAAGATTAGCAAAAAATATTAACAAATAAAAATTAGCAAAAAAATATTAGCAAATGTGTTAAATACCATCAAACACCAAAAAAATCGCCCGAAATACAAAGCCAATTTAATTTAATACTTGAAGATGAATTTAACATATTGCTGGATTTTGTCTTTTTTTAATTATTATTTTTTTAGGCCAGTGTTTAGAATTGAATTATTTCAGTAAATAATGGTTCCTTTAGTTCATTGCCCCACTAGGTGCCTGGGAAATGTTTTTTATAAACATAATCATACTTTGTGCAGCTTTTTTCTTTTTTTTCCCCTTAGTATATGGGGAGGTTGAGACTTTGTGGTGATTTGATTCTGTACTTACAACTAATAAAATTCTGAAATGTTACACAGCAACTCTGTTCAGCACACACAGGTTCTTTCCAAGGACCACCTAAAATAGTCTACAATATTTTCAGAAACTCAACAGACTTTAAAATTGGGCTAGACATTGTGAGAAGGAAGGGCAATGCAAATACAACACCTCAGCTCACACTGTATTTATTTAGTTCTGGACATACCAAGTTTGGAAAGGTGGGGCTTGGGTTTTATTTCTCATAACATGTCAACCTCTGGGATGTTATTTGCATCTTTAACTTCATGAAAAGGAAAAAAAATAAGCACAAAAAAAGCATTTTTGGCTTAGGAACGGGGTGAGCAGTCTGTGGCTGAAAAGCACCAGGGTCACAGGTTTAAATTTCATTACAATGTCTTGACACAGAAGCACTTCACTACAAATTGACAGAGGAACTAGCAAAGGACAGGAGAAAAATGTGTGCCAGGGTGTTGAAGCACCCAGGTACAGATTTCATCTCACTGCAGGATCTTCCCATTTTTATCAGTTTTTTTGGTTTGGTTTTTTTTTTGTTTTTGTTTTTTTTTTTTTTTTTTGGTTTTTTTTTTTTTTTTTTTTTGTGGAATCCCAACATGCAATAAGCTTTTTGTTATTACAGAACACGCTTATTTCAAAACTTTTCTTTAGGAGAGTGTGTGCATGTGGTTCCTAAGGATATCCATGAATCTTCCCTCGTAAGGACAACAAGGGAATTTCAGTCGTAAGATTTTTTGGTTTTCCATGACAGAAGAAAAATATCAGCAGGTTGAATGAAGGCAAAGCCCCACCAAACCAGAGCAAGACATGAAGGCACAGAGAAAGACACCTTCAGTAGGCTAAAAAATTCATCACAGATTAATGACAAGAATATGGAAAATGTTCATTGCTTGTTTGCATAAGAAGGCACAAAAGTAGGTGTTTTCCTTTTTGTGGTATTTTCCTTTTTCCTTTCCTTCCCTTCTCAATCTTTAATATTTTTTTACCATTGGTGATATGGGGGAAAGCCTGCACACCCACACTGGTGAAACTCAGATTTAGCCTACCTATGGTTTATGATAGAACCCTCTCAGTATTTCAGGGCTTTACTGATTGCCTTGTCATGCAGGCTGCTCGAAGAGTCAGGAAAACCTGGAGCAGAAAAAAATGCCATGTATAATTGGAATTCAGCTCAGCGCCAACTGGATGTGATAAAAAGATCAGAGAAGCCTGCATCAAAATGTTCCAGCAGCCAGGCAGGGGGAGAAATACACCCACCCACCTTTGAGGAAATGTCTCTGAAAGTAAAAGATGTTTTAATACCAATGAGGTTTTTTTCTTTTTTTTTTCTTTTTTTTTTTTTTCATTCTGTAGGGTGTAAAGTAAGTGTGTTTCAAAATATATTACATATTCATACAGCTGTATTGAGGTTAAAAAAACAAACAAACAAACAAAAAAAAACCAACAAAAAAAAAATGCAGACCAGCTCAGGGACAGCTGTGGCACTGATAGAAACACGGGAAGAAAGGTGGAAGAAACCATGTAACCCAGCTTCTCTTCTGAATTCTTCTGCCATCGTTTCTGACAGAGCTGTGTCTCACTGTGGGAACAGAAGGGTTTACCTCACTGGAGGGAGTATTTTACTCCCCGCTCAAATATCTAATTTTCCATTTTTTTTTTCTCTCAGAAAAGTGCATATCAAAAGAAACCCCGTATCAAAATTATGGGAGAAGTTGGAGTTTGGTGCTGGTTTTTTGGGGGGTTGGAGAATTTTTGGGAGGTTTGTTTTTATTAATAGGAATTTCTTTAAAACAGAACTGGAGAAAGGTTTTAAGACACAGGTATTGGTGGGAAGTTATTACTGTGTCTCTAAACCTCATTAAAACACCAGTGAATTTAATGGGCACGTTCTCTTCTACAGAGTAAAATGATAGGTGACTTTTGAGATAAAATTATGGCTGTTCTGTGTTACTGGACAAAATATTTTCTCCTGTAGGACCAGGACACTAAGAAAATGCAAAAACCAGATATTTTAAGAAGTTGGGAGGGGGGGGGGGAAGAAAGGACAGTATCCATTTTGGAGTTATGCACTGTAATTTCATGATTATGAATTCAGAGCCAATATGCTGAGCTATTCTAACTATTTTTTATTATTCCAAATACAACTGTTAGAGCCACAAAAGCAGCATTCCTCCTCCTGGAAGATAGTTTTTCTCCTCCCAAGCATTCCAGTGTCGATTACTTTATGTTGCTCCAGGAAAATGGAACCTCAGCACCTGTAACCCCACTCTTTTGTGAGAAAGGAAGAGTGAGGAAGCAGCAGCTTCCATCCCACAGGGAGCAGGGATGCTGCCAGGGGATGCTCCTGCTGTGCTGGGGAAGATTCTCCCTTGTCTGAAAACTCTGTCAGCTCTCAGCACCAGCTCTGCAAAACGGCTGGGACACGCCTCTAAGTGTTTGAACCCTCTCGAACTGAACTCCCCGCTTCAGGGCATCGTGCACATCAGCAGGCTGGCTGTGTCTGGTCGCAAAGACACTTAAAGAAATTGCAGTGTTTGAATCAACACTGGCTTTCTGAAACTGTTTACGCTCTGGATTTAAAGCAGGCTGTGAAGCTCTGGTTCATTTTCTTCCTTAGGGCACAGTGGCATCTAGTGGTACTACATGGAGTGGGTGATGAAGACAAAAACTATATTAAAAAATAGCTTCATTTCCTTTTTCCTTTCCCTTTCCCTTTCCCTTTCCCTTTCCCTTTCCTTTTCCCTTTCCCTTCCCTTCTCTTCCCTCTTTTTTTTCTTTTTTTCTTTCCTCTTTCCTTTTTTCCTACTTTCTTTTCCGCAAGTTACTTTTTCAAGCAACTCTTGCAATTGAATGGTTTTTCGAATGAATTTATCATGCGCTCAAATTTTGTCACTAGAGATCTGGGCAAGCACTTCAGGAAAGGAATTTATGCTGTCCAGTGACTTAATTTCAACTCCCTTAAAATCATGTATTTTCAAGTTGGTTAGAATGTGACTATCTCAGTTAGACAGATAGCTGAGGTTTGGGTTTGGCTAACGCCAGCAGTACGAGTGACTGAAATCTTTAAGTAGCCGCATATTTGAGAAATTTGACACTTAAATTATATACGTTTGTTACTATATATTCAACTTGATAAAATTTCACACATCAAAAATATTTCCATTTTTTCCCAGCATTTGATTTTTGCCAGCATTTGTCATGGTGGTGAGGGATAAAGAGCATTTCTGCTATTTCTGCTGTTGGAGCATTAAAAAAAAAATTTAAAAAAAAAAAAAGTGGGCCAAGCAAGTATTGTAAGATTATTACTGAAAAGAGATTTAGCAAAATGGTCTGTAACTAAACATATCTATCCTTCTGAGAAGGAAACTCCAAACCTAATAAGAATCCTGTTTCCTTTTGTTTGGTGAAGGTCTAGGCAGTGTCCATGGCATCTTTCCATTTCTGAATGGAAAGCTTGCTTTGCTAGTGCAGGGGAAAAAAAAAAAAAAAGCTGAGAAAATAGGTTGGCACTGCACACCTGGTGGCTGTCTTAGGGTGGAAATGCAGGATGTGGCAGGGGGTGTGTGTTCTATTCCCATCTGTCAGAGCTGAGGCAGTTCTCTGCTGTTCATGGGGCAGTTTTTTCTTTATCTCTTCCACCACCAATCCTCCCTCCAGGAGATCTCTGCTGTTCATGGCCATTAATTATTAATTACCTTCTGTCCATGGCCACTGATTGTCCCTGCGGGGCTGATCCAATCCCAGCATCCCATGGGGAGATGCTCCGCCCAGGGGAGGAGCCAAGCATTCCTACCTGGATCCAATCTGAGCTTTGGGACACCCCAGCAGCCTTTGCCCAGTGCATTGCCAGAGGAGCAGCTTCTGCTGCCCTGCATGGCCAGAGGGAGCCCAGGCCCATCTCCAGCAGCCCTGGAGCTGCAGAGGAAAACTCCCCCCTTGTGCAGGATCCCTGCTCCAGCAGAGCCACAGCTGGCACTGCAGGAGGGCTGAGCCCCCATGGGATGGGGCTGTGCCACCCCCTGACACACAGGGGACAGGGACTGCTCTCACTCTGGCACTGTTATTTTGTATTACTGCATTTTTATTTTTATTTTTCCTAGTAAAGAACTGTTATTCCTACTCCCGCCTCTTTGCCTGAGAACCCCTTAATTTCAAAATTATAATTCTGAGGGAGGGGGTTTACATTTTCCATTTCAAGGGAAGTTCCTGCCTTCCTTAGCAGTCTTTTCAAACCAAGGGAGTGGCTTTAAAATGAATGTCACTGGGAAGCACCAAGGGATCTGCCTCCTTCTTGAAATGAGGATTTAATTCACACATTAAGGTGAGTTAAGAGAGCACAGCCATGGGAGAAAACACCTCCATATGTAAAGGGAGGAGTTCCACTCCTTACCACTTTAAAAAATAGTAATAATGAGGAAACCGCAAGAAACAAATCTGTGGCTGATGGAAGTGGTGCCATAGGTCCCAAAAGTTTCAGCCGCTTTTTTCACTTGCTGTATTTGTGATCCCATATGCTAGGCTACCAGAGCAGGGGGAAAGGAAGAAATGCTGTTGGAAATACAATAAGAACAAGGCATCCCTGGTTTAGAGCCTGTCTTGTAGAGCTCTGTGATGACTTTACCCATATTAATTTCATATTAGGGCATTTTTAAAACCAGCTATGAGATAGAGAATAAGGACCTGACAAAGAGTGTAATGCTATAGAATATAATGCACTTCCTGAGTCAAAATAAAAGCTGAAAAATTAATTATTCTTAGAGTGATGAGGAAGAAATCACTGTACTTTGAACATTCCTTTTTTTCTCAAAAGTACTTATATCTTGAATGCAAGAAAGGTGATTGCTGGCAAACACCAATATAGCAAATATTGCTGAAGATGTGCGTTCTTCATGAGTTACAGAGCCACAAAATGTCGTCCTCACTTCTTGCCAGAAATGTAAGTGGGATGAGCAGGTAAATGGTGCACTGGGTGAAGAACTGGATGAAAGGTAATTAACCTTCAATTACAATATTCCCCAAAAATACAATATTTTTGAAAAAAAAGCCAAACACAAAGGCAAGTGAAAGGAGGGTATGGAGGTCAGAATACTTTTAGTTTAAAAACAAACAAAAAAATTGTAAATTAGATTAGATTTAAAGAAAAATTAAATCAATACAACCCACTTCAGCAGAGAGATTTTGGAGAAGAGAAAGAAACTAAGTAAGTTTATTCTAGATTGCACATAGAAGTCTATTGTGACAGCCAATATTTGAGCAAGAAACTAGGAGGTTTTTTTTGAAAAAAATACATATTATACACACTATTCCTACCAAGGTGCACATATGAGTGAAAAACTCAAGAAATCAACCATATACTGACAAAACTTCCATGAAATTATTTTCAGCTTCAAATAAGACACCTGAATGCCACTCTGCAAACTTCCTTCCTGACACACCTGCACAAGACTTGGCATTGCAAAGCCATCCCCAGCCCCATGCAGAGACAGCAAGGACCAAGCAGACAACAGAATGTCAGCATTTGGCAATTTTTATGAATAGTTAAAAATACAGCACGGCGCTGAGAAATCTTACTTGGTTAGATTTAGATAACGAATTACACAGTAAATGAAATTAAAGAAACGAAGTCTTTCCACTCTGTCCTACGAATCTGAGCATTTTACAGTTTTTAATTAGGTTGCTCCAAGTTCACAGAAAACAAACAAAACAAACATTTCTAATTTTGTAGCCTACTGATGTGGATGAGCCATGCTAAGACCTAATTTAAATAAACAATGCTCTCCAAGCTCATCATCACATCTAGCCGAAATGAATAAAATATGGTGTGCAACACTGAGAAACGTTAAAATGAGAACAAATGAGAGCCAGGACAAGGGGATTTTTGGATTCCCACAGGTCATACATTGGAAAGCACCCTCCTCTCTTGAAGTAAACCTCCTTGTTTCAGACATCAACAGCAATCAAGGCAGCTTGTGTGATGGCTCTCTCTTTCCTTCATGGTAATTATTCTGGATCTGGTAGCCTCAAGTCCATAGGAATGAAGATCATGCAAAGACAATGGAGAATATGCTTCAGTAGGTTTTACTCTGAACCTTCTCCTCCTGTTCCTGTTGAGAGTTTTTCAAGGCTGCTCTCTGTCAATAGAAAGACATATGTATTTTGAGCAAACTCAGATTAAAGCCAGCTCCAAACTTGTTTCTAGATAGATTAATAGGGAAGAGGATAAAAACCAAACCAAACCTTAATATTCTGGTTATATCACGTGTTTTCCATCCTCCAACTGCCTGCAAAATCTTGGCCCTTCTTAGACTTCTTTGCTGATCTTTAACCTTCCCATAGACCTGAAAACCCAACACATCCAGTTGGTTAGTCAGAGAAAGTTCTACAAAAGTGGAAAAAGATGGGAAGATGCTTCCTTCCCAGGAGCAGCAGGGAAACCCTGCCTTTCCAAACCTGAACTTTTCAGTTTATAAGGTGAAGGAAGGAAACAAGCAGAAAGCAAAAATTAGTTGTGCTCTCATGACGTGTTCAACCTGGTATGAGGAAAAACTTATGTGATAAAATATTCTCAGCTTCACATTACCCTTGCTTGCAGAGGTCCTGTACCACTTTAATAATAATAATTTCATGCTATAGTAATTATTATATCCTGCTAAAGGAAACAAAGATTTAATTGTCACTGTGATCTCACAGTCACCACTATGCCAGGAATCACTGTGTCCCCTCAGTGATGGGTGATACCCACATAAGGTAAAACATTTAGCAGAAATGTTTTTTAAAAGAGTGTGGATGATTTGGAATGTCTTTGCTTCAGGAGGTGAACAATTTAATGTGACATTTAAGCCCCTTTGGAAACCATTGCTTTTGAGGTCTTTCCTGAGCAAGTCTCAGCTGTCCATGATTTTTTCCTCACCCCTGCCATTTTAAAGTATAGCAAAAATAGAAAAAAAAAACCAAAAAAACTGTTATGTGACCACCAGTATCCTATAATACAGTAGTGACACACCAGGAATTTATGAAGACAGAAAAGTTATGTAGTTACAAGCAGAACACAAACATTTCCATGGCTGATATATATTGGTAGCCAAATTCTTAATTGAATTGAAGATATTATACTTTTTCACACCAATAAGCAATGGTATTTTCAGGAATTGTCAGTGTTACTGAGCATAATTACAAAACAAAGCAGAAAACAAACAGATAATCATAATTTTCTTGATGAAAAACCTGAGGATGTGCTTCCTAAACTCCATTATCTTCCAGGACATTTTATTAATAAGATTAATTATTAATCTCTGCGTATAAAGGTAAAACAATACAGCTCATTAATCTAAACCCACCATTGATTATGTGTCATCTCCACTCAGTCATGACATGTGATAAAAGCTGAAACAGCCCTATCATCTGCCCGTAGCTTTTGAGAGTAAAAAGGGAGGCCAGCAGCCATTCCTGCCTTTCCATGCCTTGGATAAATCTGGGGCCCTTTAAACCAAAACACTCAAACAGGTGTGCCCAATTATTTATAAACAGAATTTCCCTGGCTGTTTCCAACCCAAACGCTCCGAGTGTTATGTCCCATTCCAGGGCGGCGCTGCCAAAAACCAGACCAGAAATTTGTGCCAAACACCTTGAAAGCACACTTTGAGCAGAAACACCGTTTGCATTCCCTGCCCACACCATCCAGTGAGCCTGCCTGTGTCCCGCAGGTGTTTTCCAAAGGCAAGTTTTGCTGCCAGGAAGGAAGGGGAGGAGCAGGTGCTGCACGGAGCCTTCTCAGTCGTTACAGGACAAGGCGCTGCAATTCCGTCCTGGAGAACCCAGTCACGGCCGAGCTAAATGATTTCATCTATGTGGAAATAAGACCTGCTGTGCACCCATGAGGTTTACACTGAGATAGCCCAGTTCCCCACAAAACTTCCCTTTCACCTGGTCTCGCACTGCTGTCACCACTTTTCTTAACTGAAACGTGGAAAAACAGAAGTGTTCATTCAACTGTTTGAGTCAGTGTTGACACGTGGCTAAGCTCTTAGAAAACCTCGAGTTTCCTGAGCTACAAACTCTGGAAAATATTGTATTTTCTCTGCTAAATCTTCATGCCAACAAGTAATCTAAGATTTTTCTTCTCCCTACACTTGGCTTGTGTTTTGCTTCTTGAACTTACACCTTGCATTATTTTTCAATGGGAAATTGGGGAAAAAATTACCCTTCTCTCTTCTTATGGTTTAAATCTAGTCAGCACTCTTCAATACTATTCCTTCTACAGCTTTCTCTTTTCTAGATTCAATAATCAATTTTTTTCCAGCATTTTCTTGGAAGAAAAAGGAATTTAACCAGTTAAATTAATGAAGCAAATACATTTTGTTTCATTATACAACACATTCTGCATTTTAAAGGTGCAAAGACAATTGAATAATTAATATGTGTGAACCAGAAATAAAGTATGACTTTGAAACTAAGAATTACATTTTCTTTTCAGAGTTTTAGTTTTAGACTTTCAACTTTTAGTGAAAGTTACATAGAACTGGGATGCTCTATGCACAATGCTCTATGTTTTCAAAAGGTACTTCAGATATTAGTTGTGTGTCTTGCCTATGAAGACAAAACACAGAAGTTATCCAATCTTATTTTATGACTACTAAAATTACACTTGCACAGTTGGTAGTCCAGAAAACTGAACTGACAGGTAAATGATGCTTATATGTTCTTAACCTGGATCAGGTTTTTGCAATGTGGGCTAGATGTAGAATAATTTTCTTTTTTTTTTTTTTTTTTGTCCCGAGACTTTGATAAAATAGGATTTGGTTTAGATCAATTAGTCCTGTTCTCTACCAGTTCTGAGCTTTGCTTCTTCAGTGTTTGAAAGGGATGTTACTGAAGGTATTACTGAAAATAATCATAAATCCATCAACCCCATTTAGCTTGAACTAAAAGGAATTTTAAAAGATATTTGAGAGATCATTTTTCATTTTTAGTTTAGTATCTGCTTTGTACTAAACTGCACTAGGTTAGCCTGACATAAATAGGTTTTTTCTTGCATGGGTCAAAGGCCAAAGAAGATCAATCTTTTGGATCTGAGAACCCATTTAAGTACTGATTTTACTACTAGTTTGATGCTTCCACTCCTTTACCAGCTCAGAGTATCAAGAACTCAATTGCCTTTGGGCTGAGCAACAATAAAAGGCTATTTATGAGGCTATGTGCACAGAATGTGACATAAATAGATCATAAATAGAGTGAATCAAAACCCACTCTTTTTATTAATGTTGCAAATTCAGTTTCTGATGAATCATGGAGCAATACAGACAAAATATGTTTATGACCACACTGCATTTGAAAGGTGACTGTCAATTAAAATACAGGAAGACAAGGATACTAATTCTTACAATCAAATAGAACTTCCTTGAAGGTAACAATATTTTTCAACTACAGAATTGCTAAATAATAATTCCATGTTCCCATAAAAACCATCCCTGAAATTTCATGGTATGAGCTAGCATTGGTATTTAGAATAAGAAGCTGCACCTGGAATCTTGGGAAATGGAAAACATAAAAACCAGAAAGATTTATTTTCTTATGCAACAGGGAGAATCTGAATGAAAATACAGTAAAATGACAATCTAATTCTGAATGCTCTGAATTGTAAGGAGTACACAATATGGTGTTTGGCAGATCTCCAGTAAAAGTACAGCCTCTCTTCCAATAGAGAAAATTAAAAAATTATACATTAGAAAGCATAAAAACTTGAACTGTTCCCTTGAACTGGGTAATAAGGAAATTAAGGAGACTGGTGGGTAGCTTGGATGGTAAAATAATAGCAGTGTACAAGAGAAATATAAAAAGGACTGGAAAAACCATTGAAATCTCATGTTCCTCCCTTTGGTCCTTCTTTAGATCAGAATTGTAGCACTTTGCTATTTCTTTACAGTTACAGAGACACCCCTTGTGGTGAAAACAGACATTTTTATGGTTGGGGGTTTTTTTAGGACAGGTAGTCACATCCAGTTTTCTGGATATTTTTTTCGTTTTGTGTAAGTATATAGCTATATTTGTATATACATGCACCAATTTAATTCAGATATTTTGGGAGTACGTTCAGTTTTAGCTGATGGTCCAAGAACTGCAGTAGAAAGGTAGAAAGGTACCTCTGCCAGGTACAGAGGCCTGAAAGGTGTTAGCGGTTGTGAGTGTGAAGGACAAAATAACAATTTGCTTCAGCCTAAAAAGATTATGGAGTCAAAGAAGGAAAAGTTATTTTAATTAATTCTGTTTTATAATTGTTGTTACCTGTGGTTTAGATGTGGTTTGCTTAATCTGCTCATTGCATTTAAGTGCTGCATTTAAGTTAAGTGCTGCTGGGATCTAGGAGAGGAGAGTGGAAGACATGACCAAAAAAGGGTGAGAGGGGAGGGGACAGAAGCGTAGGAGGTGGGAAGAGGGGGGAAGTTCCTGAGTACATCCAATGGGAATGGGGACAGGGACCGCGTCTGGCTGGAAAGGGTATAAAAAGCTGTGATTTTTAACAATGGCTGAGTTTGCTCTTTTCTGCAGGGAGTGAGATGAATCTGGCTCAACTGACTCATCATCACAAAGAGTTTGGGGGTTTTTTTGGGGTTTTTTTTGGTTTTTTTTTTTTTGTTTTTTTTTTTTTTTTTTTTTTTTTGTTTTTTGGGTTTTTTTTGCTTTGAGGACTTTGTCCTCTCTCAGTTGCTCCACATGAGGGACTGACTTAATTTTGAAATACGAACGCCTCAACACTGTGTAGTTTTATTTCTGAAGTGTGGGCTATAAATGCGATTTAACTTAACGTCGAGTGGAAAAGCAGCAGAAGGGCTGCACAGTAACAGCACATGCACAAAGAAAGGCTCTGCTGCTGGGCATCCAAGGGCTGTGTCTCTGGGGAGATTCCTCCAGGCACTGCTGGGGTGAGGAGAGCCTCTGCCACCAGGCTCTGGGCTGCTCCTGCTGCTCTCCAAAAACCCCTCGGACAACCAGACCACGGCAAGGGTGTTACAATCCAGTTTAAAACCCAGAAAAGCAAAGAAAAAGTCTCTGTGTCTAAACTGGAAAGACTCTGAAGGTTCAAAATACTCTTAAAAAATGAGATTAAAACCAAATGAGATTAAATGCTGATGCTAAAAAATGGATACATTCTTATTTAATATAGACAGACCCAAGGGTGGGTTGCTGCTGAGGGTGTACGAGCTACATGCACTAATTATTTTAAAATTGTAGAAATCCTATACTACACATGTGCATTCCTGTATTTTGTCCACCTTGAAAGCTTTCATTTAAAAATTGCTTTTTATATTACTATTTCAGTATTGGTTCTGATTCCAGGCAACAGCACCTGCAGAATGGGCAGCTGCAGTGACTTAGACCAAGGATTCCCAAAATATCCCATGACTCACAGTATTTTATCATTCCAATGCGAAACTCTCACTGCCCTGGGGGAGGTACTGAGCATTCCCACACAAACCTAACCATATATAATTTTTGGACTTGGGAGAACACCACCACTCCCTCAAGGGATATTGACCTTCCACAGGACCACCACTTTGAACAAGAATGCCACCATCACTTGAACTAGGACTGCGACCATCGCACTGACCAACAGCATGCCAGGCTGTAGTCTGACTTTGTGGGTCTAAGCCAGTTTGCTCTGTATCATTGCATTTATAGTAATCTCTCCAGCAAATTGTAACTCTGACCTGAAATCATTCTTAAGGTAGCGCAGTGAGGTTCATTTCTCCTGCTGGCTCACTTTCAAACCAGCACATCTTTCCATCCCAAAACATGTTTAAATGCCAGAGACTAAATGAGTTGCAGAAAGCCCTGGAGATGCTTTTAGTTTTGTGAAAGCACAGCCCAGCCCGAGGGAAGGGTCCCTGCAGATCGAGCAGGGGCAGAGAAGCCGGCACGGCCATTTCCAGCACCTGCCCTGCCTGCTCCAGCAGGGCCTGGCAGCAGCCCCCGGCCGCAGAGGCTGAACGCCGGTGTCTCCGAGGCTTCCCAGCGGTCCCCACCGGTGTGGGAGGTCACGGCTTTGACCCTCAGTCCCTGTCCCCAAGAGTGCCCCAGACACTTGGGTGGGAGCACATCCCAGCCGGGATCCGTAAGGGCGGGATCGCCCCAGAGCAAAGCCCCGAGCTCTCCTTCCCTGGGCTCTGTTGCCGCCTCCCACCTTCTGCTGTGCCGCAGGTCTCCGGGGAAGCGCTCCTGGCTGCTGCAGAGCTCCTCAGGTGGAAGGAGCCGGAGCTTCTGGAGCAGCCGCGGGGGATCGGCGGGGGTGAGCCCCAGGGCCAGGCTGGGCCGGGGCTGCCCCTTCCCTCCGGCTCTGCTGCAGCCGCAGAGCCGCGCCCTCGGTCCTGCCCTCGACAGCACAACCCCCGAGGGCTCCGGAGCCCCTCTGCCCTGTCCGGAGCACCTCTGCCCTGTCCCGCCGAGCCGGGGGAGGCCTCCGGCCAGCGGGGGCAGGGGAGCTCCGGCCGCAGGGCCTGCTCTGGCGGGCTGCGGGCTCTGGGACGGGCCCGTGCCCCTGAGCTCTCTGGGCTGCCGAGGGACGGGAGCCGGGCTGAACAGAGCCTCGGGTACCTGCAGTGTTAGCGTTCGGAAACATATAACCACGAAAATGATCATCTGTCGGTGCTTTTATTAAGAGCTCTGGGTGTCAGGAGTATTCAACTCAAATCTGACTCCGACCATACATTCAAGATGAACATGTTTTTATATTCTATCGTTATATAACTTTTATGTTAATTATTAAACTTATATTGTTCTATTGTATACATAGATGTCAGTCAAGCATGGCTTCTCAGGGTTCCCCCTTAAATTTCTAACATAGTTTCTCGTTATTCTTCTTAAGATTATACAATATATTTAGTTACTAAACAATCATCACATCTAACAATTATATCATTTATCATACTGCTTAGGCGGGTTCAACACAAAGCCTAACATTTCAGAGTCTATTTTAACATTTTCCCAGGTCCCCACTATCAGCAGGATCCCCGGGCCCATGCGAGAGGCTCGGGTTCGCTGGTGAGGCCGTTCCCGGGGTCCCTCTTGGGCAGCCGGGCTCCGTCCCCCAAGCCCAGGGGACGCCCCGGGCAGGGCCTCGGGCCCCCCCTGCTCTTTCTGCCCTCACAGCCGGGCTCGGCGGGCACCTCGGCCAGTGCCGCGCCCGGGCTAACGCTGCTGCTGCTGCTGCGGGCAGGACTGGGGCGGCTGCGGGCAGAGCTGGCGGAGCTGCTGGCGGAGCTGCGGGAGCTGACGGAGCTCCGTGCCTGGGGATGGCCGCACCGAACCGAGGGGCCGGGCTGAGGAGAAGCCGGCTCCGATCTGCAGCTGAGTGCGGAGCGAGGGCTGCGGGCAGCTCTGCAGACACGGGGGCTGATGTGGGCTCTGTTTCTTTGGGTCACAGCCCTCCAGCCCCTGGAGGTGGCCCTCCATCCCACCGTGCCCGGATCCTGAGGAGACCAAGGAAGCAGCATGGACCAGGACACTCCCTGTGGGCGCTGTGCTGCTGCCAATTGTGCCAGCAGCAGCCTGGGGCAGGCAGGGTGGTTTATGTCTGCAAGATCATACAGGTGTCATTCAGCATGGATACCACCCTATCCCATAGGACTAAGGCTGGCAAACTCTTGTTATGGTCAGGTTATTAAATCAATAGAAATGCCTCTATTACCTTAATTTCCTTGCAACATTACACCCTATTTTTTCCTCCACTGGTTGTGGTATTTGGAAGGTACAGACTTCCCAATCCACCTACTACATACCCATTCTTAGGATAGACCCCCCTCCATGAAATTTAATTCTACCCTGGTGCAAAACTTAATACTCATAAACTCTAAGTCTTAGTTCCTCTTCCCAAAGGTCAGCACTTTAGCACGACCTTAACTGAGCAGCAGTCTATATCCAACTAATAAAGTTTGCAAATGTAATGGGTCCTCTCATTGTTTCCTTATATCCAAGTGTCTGGCCTTATCTACAAGCAGATTTACAGACTCTATTTGTAAGGATGCATTTGTCTATTACTCTTCTCTATGCCACCTTTAGTTATAAATTATTTATATCAACTGATTACAGTAACCATTGCAGTCAGATATAGTGACCTTAACTGGAACTTTTTACTGCACCATCCAAGTACAAGTCCAGGCTGCTCTTTTTGAAACAATATTGACACAATTATGTTAAACACAGCAAAACCAATTGCTAAGTAGAGCTGGACATTCCACAGCCAAACCAACAGCAGGGGAGAAACCTCCCTTGCCTGTCAGGTGCTGGCAGGGAGGCTTGGGTCAGTGCTGGGGCTTTTGGAGTGCTGACTCATCCCCTTTGTTCAAGGGTGTTTAGGCACATGTGTGTTGGTTTTGTGGTGCTGATGAAGTCAGCAAATTTGTGCTAGAAAGTTCTCTGCTTTCCCTAGTTTGATTTGTTCCCAGTTACCTCATTACCCTTGGTTGGTCAGTGTACCCCTGTTTTCATATCTTTTGTTGTTTTTCATATCTTTTCCTGTTGGACCTCGCCCTCAGAGCCCGCCTTGACCCTAACCTATATGTACCTCTGCCTTACCCTAGACCCCAGGCTTCTGCTAGTCTCTTCTGGTGTACTCCCATGTAGTTTGTTCGCCTTCCAGTTTCTTATTTTCCAGTTATTGGTGCTCAGTTCCTGAGCCACTAGTCCGGACATGTGTCTCTCTCCCCAAAGTTACCTAATTGGATTCCTGGCATAGTTGCTACTGGTCCAAAGCTGTCTGGGCCTGGATTGGATTGCAACATCTGGCACCCGAACAGGGACCCCTGACATTCAGGAAGCCTGTCAGGAACCTGCCCTGCCTCTAGGAGTGGGTCGTAGGACCTTGCCCTTCTCACGTGTGCTGGCAACAGGGCTGGGAGAACTTCGGCAGATAAGGAGCAAGGAGGACGCTGCCTTATCACCTACCTACCTTCGAGGAGAAGACAAGAGAAGGATGGACATCCATCCCATTAATTTCCTCTCAATTGGAGTTCTAAATAAAGTTTTTAAAATGGGTGTGAGGATATCAACTGCAGCAGAGATCAAGACATTTACCAAAATTTTAAGTTAAAATGGGCAAAATGGGGCAAAAAAATTGAGAAGAACTTCTTAAAGAATTAATTCAGTGTATCCATGGAAATTTTGTGGATATTGCTGAGCCCAAGATAAATTCACTGGACTTTTGGGACTTGGTAGCGAAAAAGCTTTATAATTCAGCAGCAAATTGAGACTTCTCCACACAGAAATTGATTCTAATCTTCAAAATTACATTTGACATGATAAAGAGAGACCAAAAGTAAAAAGAAATGAGAGAGAAGTTACTTGACACATGTTGTGGTCCATGGTGGTGGTGGATGCAACTTTCCCCGAGAGCATCAGCACACACAGGCACACACACTGACAAAGCAATCAAAAGTGAAGACACAGGAGGGTCCAGGCATGGAATTCCAATGAGTGTCTATTAGGGTTTGACACTGCAGGGGTCTAGGGGCCAGAGACAAAGACAGAGGAGGGTCCAGGGTTGTGGTGGTGTATTTTTTCCTTACAAATTTGTAATGGTTTGTTCTGTTGCCCCTATGCAGGTGGTTTGTCCCTGAGTAATATCCTCCCACCTCCCTTGTCCATCTTCCCAAAGACCTGCCCTCTGTTCCAGCTCTTTCTATGTCCATCATTGTAACCCTGCCCTTCTCCCTTGTCTGTCAGGATGACCCCACCTTCGTTTCCAGAACTTGTCATTTGTGTATCCCCTGAGACCCCATTGGTTTCCTCAAACTGTTCTCCTTTGCTATTCCCTATTGGCCTAGACATTGTAATCCTTGCCTTGCTCTCCTCCCAGGTGCCTTGCAATTGGTCAAAGATTGTACCCACCCCTAAGACCTCCCCAATACATAAGTTGAAGTGTGGCTTTGTTCAGTGCCTTTTGTCCCTGATCCTTTCCAGGAATAAACTTTTTCTTGGGGAGCCATACGAAAGGTCCTGCCCTGTTCTTTGTCCTGATCTTCAGTGTGGAAACAGCCAGTGCTGTGGAGAACAGCCTTGCTGCTGTGGTATTAAGCAGCCCTGCTCTACCACCACCTGGACCGATCCAGGTCAGGGGTGGCCAATCTCGGCACAGTCCAGGAAGGAGCCAGCTGGAGATTCACCTGGTGTTCACATCACAGGCTATAAATACCGTGAAAGAGGGCATGGAAGAGAGCATCAGAGATCCAGTAGTTTGAGGGCTCAGGAATGGTACACAGGGAAGAGACCAATAGGGAATCCCAGGGTGGATAGGCAGGGACATAAACAGTGGGAAGACACGGAAGGGAGATCCTAGAACATGAACATATAAGGATAAAACATATAAGGAAACATATAAAAGGGATAGGGAAGGCCAGCAGGCCAATGGGGAGGACAGAACTGGGACAAATTAACGTTGTGCTGCTGAGCAGCGTTGGGGAAACCTCTTTCCTTACCTTGAGCTGTGAAGAGTGCCTGGATCCTGGAGCTATGGTGCATCTCTCCAGGGTATTGGCCACTGCCCTTTCACTGGCACATTAACAGAGACCTCCACAGACACAGAGCAACAAAAGCCTAATTCAGATCAGCTCAGGGACACCAACAAACCCTTCCTCTTCGAGCTTTTTCCTTCCGTGTACTCTGAGGACAGATACGGGGCCGAGATGGCAAAAGCTTGTGCCCATGGCTGGCCTGGGGAGTGAGGTGCCTTAGCTGGTGATCCTGCTGCCGTGTCTGCCATCACCTGTCCCTCCACCTGGGGTCTGAGAGAGTACTGCACAGACCATCGCAGATCTCCCCCGCGCCGTCCCACCAGTTCCCTCGTGTTTCCCTTATCCTTCTGACATTACTGATAGGAAGCCGTACACCTCCATAATACCACCAACCGCTACATTAAAAATGACTCAGTGCATCCCTCCGGGTGTCCAGAGTTGCCAAGGACTCCGCCGGGGGGCTCGGAGACCCTGGCACGCAGCCCAGAGCACATGGGGATTTGATTGTGACCCGTGGAACAAATTACCAGCTTTGTATGACCTGAAAGTCACAGAAGTTTGAATAGCATAATAATAAAATTATCACAGGGTGAAAATGTAGATTGTAGGATTTTTGGTATGGAGGCTATGGGGACAAGATGGAGGAACTTGGGCGTGTCCAGCCTTTCTTCTTCTTCTTGGTCTCTGTTTTCTGCAGTGATGTAGGCACTTTGGGATTGGTTTAGAATAGAAGTGCACTGTGTAACATAGGTGATAGGTATTGGAAAGTAATCATAAATATGTTACACGTAGTTTGTAGTATAAAAAGACAACACCGCCTCAGGGGTGGTCAGAGTGCCTTTGGTTGCCCTGCTGAGCAGATCTCGGCTGGACAGAAAGAAAATTTTATAGATAAGAATTAATAAACAAGACCGAAAACTGAAGAGCTCTGACTCTTTCTTCGGACGCACAGGCCGAAACAGGGGCCTTTCGCACATCTCAGGGCAGCAGTTAACAACCAAAAACCTGAGAGGCCATCTTGAAGATCATTTTAATACCTTCAGTCAATGCCCTGAGTCGTTAGGAAACCCCATCCAAAGCCCCACCTACTGTCCTGCCCACTCCATCTCAGGACACCCAGCGCTCCAAGAAAACTCCCCCTCCTGCCTGTACCACTTGTCTAAAACCCACTTCCCTTTTCCAGAGGCTGGAACCCCAACCACCTGGGTTCTGGAAGTGCACACCCACAAAATGGCGGTGCCTGCATCACCTTGGCCTGCCTCAAGACATAGTCTGAGGCAAGACCACAGGTTCAAGAAGGTGTATTGTTGCAGCTGTAATTGCTGCTGGTAAAGTCCAGGATGCAAAAAGGCCTTTGCATAGTAACCACAGATGTTTAATTCAGCAGGCCAGTAAGATGCTCAGGGTCCAAAGCACGCTCATGGGAGCCCCTCAGGTTTCTCTCTTCCCAGAGGTAGGGGCTGACCTGTGGTCTCAGGGCAATACAAAGATGAGGGCCAGTTGGGGAATTGGGAGGGAGTGGCTCAGGGATGTAGGAACAGGGAAAGGAGCCAATGGGGTCCCAACAGCCCCAGAGGGAAGCCTCTCATGTTTCCCCAAGCCAAGGAATGCCTCCCAGGGTCCCCCCAACTCTTCCTTTCAATATTATTAAGAAAGCTTCTCTGAAAGATCAACTGAATCAACACACAATGACAACAACAATCAAAAGTGCCCACAAGACAATTTTCAAAATGCAAACAATCCTGAGTCTCCAATGTCCAAACAGATTTTCTGGAGTGTCTTAGAGCTGGCAGGAGGGATGCGGGGTTTTCTCACTACAGTTTATCAGGAAACTGAGTCAGGAGAAGGTTTCTTCAGCAGGGGCTGATTCTCTGTCGCCTGTGGCAGAGTAGTCAGCTGTGATAGACTCTGTACAAGGTAGTGTAGGGGGTGTGTGCCTGTTGGAAACCCCAAATAGAAATCATCGACTTTTAAGAAAAACATGGGTAATTTGGGGAAACTATTTTGTTTTCCTCCCAATCACCACCCCTCTGGTACTGAGAAGGAACTCTGGGGAAAGGGATTAGTGGAGAAAGACCATGAGAGAGGGGAAAGGGAGGTAGGAATTTGTGGGAACATAGGAAAAGGGTAATAGGACAATGGAAAGGAAAAGGGAACAGTGGGAGGGAGGCAGGGAGGCCACAGGAATTGAGGAAGGGTATTAGAAGAAGTGGGACTTATACAATGGGAAGGTTCTGTCCTTATGGAGGTGGACTTTTGGATGCTGGACAGCTCGTTTGTGTTCTGTGCTCTTTTTGTTTTTAGGCTGTTGCTGGGACTTGATGGTTGTTGGGTTTTGGTTCTGTTTCTTTGGTAGGTGTGTGGAGGACTTCTATGACGTGGATAATGTTTTGCAGGTTTGGCAAGTTTTCCACAGGGGGGAGTGTTTTTAGAGTGACATAGACCTGCTTTTTGTTATTCTATTGAGCAAAGTGTTGGTTTATCTGTTTGTTACTCAGCTACTTCCCTGCCAAGTTTTAAACCCCCAACCCCCTATCCAGTTGTTAACCCCTCCTATCCCAAGCTGTTCCCCTCCCTTGAAATCCTTCATTGGTTTACAGGTTGTATTCCCTGCCTTGTGTTTCCCCCCCAGCTCTCCTGATTAGCTAGAGATTGTATCCTCCCCTGAGACCTCCCCCAGTTTATAATCTGGTGTTTGCCCCCAGTTTGGCACCTGGGACCCTGGATTTGGGGATTTTTACCATCCAATAAAGTAACCCCAGTTCCAACCCAGGCCCATGCTGCTGCCTTTTTGTTTCTGCACCAAACCTCCACTGGTGGCTGGGAGTTTGCAGAGCTCGGAAAAGGGGGCCCTGTCGCGCTCCCCTTTATCATCTAGCCGGGACTTAGTTTACAAAGGGAGATGAGTAGGGAAAATATTAGTGCAAATCCTAGTGTGAGGAATGAAATCCTGGAGATGAGAGCTCTTTTTCAGAGTAGTAATTGCTAGGTGATGTTAGTGAAGTAGATAAAGTCTTAATTTGAAGTGTTGGTCTGTTGTTAAACATTGAATGTTAGAATTCTAAGCCTTGCCTTTAGTTGCCACTGTTAGATGTTCCTGTTTTACCTTGTATTTTTATCTCTCCCCATCATACTCTGCATTTGTACCCCTTTCCATCTCACCCTGGATTTGTATCCATTCCCTTCTGTCGGGAACCACTTCCCCTGCTCCCCTGCTCCCAGGCTTTGCACCCAGACTGAATTCAAACAAAAGGCTGTGAGAACCATGTGAACCCTCTCAAAACAACAAACCAGCACATAAACTTCGACCTTACCCACCAGAACCACACCAACTCACCCACTCTTGACCAGAGCTGGATTCCATGTCCTGTCACCGTAATTTTGATAGGACCCAGCTTGGAGGATACCCCTGGGCTACGAGCCAATATTGCCTTCCTAAGGACTCTTGTGAGGATGGAAGCCCCAGCTCTGCCGAGAGACAAAGCTGCACTCCTCCTCCTCCTGCTCAGCGTCGTGCTGTGGGAACAGCAGCGCTGTGTGCGACCCCTTGGGTTCCCCACCCAGAGCTGTCTTTAATAAAGGCCTTTTAAAGGAGCTGCTCTCCTGGCCCTGTTTATCACAGCTTGGGGACTCGTCCGGGATAGCCAAACCCAAAGAGGACCAAGGATGGGATGGCCGCCTGCCCTATTGGGCCTCCAGGGAACAGCTGGCTACGCCGGCCCTTGGAAGACAGCCTGGGACTAGCGACGCGGAGGAGCGCCAGAACCTGGTAAGAGCCGGTGGCGGGAGCTGGAGGCGAGTGAGTGGGGAGTGAGTGAGACGGGGGCCGGCAGCTCGGAACCCCAGAGCGAGTGAGAACCCCCTAGTACCGCGTTTCCTGACTCCCGCGAGGGGGCCGGCTGGGAACAGGGGGAAGTGAGTGGAATTGGTGGTTGAGGCGCCTCCAAAAGGGGTAGGACACCCCCCCCCCCCCCCCCGGCCCTTGTTAGGAGGGGTGCAAGGGAGGGAGCCCCACTGGGACCTAACCCCGGGCCTACGTACTCTAGGGGTGTGAGGGAGGTGCCAGAGGGAGCCCCGTTGGGACCCAACCCCAGGGAAGTGAGAGAGTTGAGCCCGTGAGTGTAGGTGAGTTTCCCCTCTTTTTCCCGAGTGTGTGAGTAAATTCCCCATACTTACCTGTGTGAAAGTGAATGAATGCTCGAGCAGTAAAAGAATATTAAGTGTTGTTTTGCCCGTCAGTAGTTTTTGTTCGGGTAGATTTCAGTTAAGAACCAAATTAGAGTCAGTATGGGAAAGTGTTTGAGTAAAAGAAGATTTAGAAGGGAAGATGAGAAAAAAGAGAAGAATGTTCGCCCTGATAGTCCTCTTGGACAGATGCTCGATCAATGGGACATTCAGGAGGCCACAAAAGACTTAGACAAAATAAAAATGATTCACTATTGTATGGAAGTCTGGCCTAAGTTAAACCTGCAGGGGGAGTGGCCGTGGTATGGGACAAGAGATCCATGGATGTGTTCCCAATTAAACCAACACCTAAAAACCCGAGAAAGTCCCAGTCTTGAGCAGTTAACGTATGTTGCGTGTTGGCAGAGGGATACCACCGGCAATGAGGTTATAAAAATCTGTAAACTACAAAAACAGGAGGAAAAGAATGAGGGGAGAGAAGAGGTTTAGTGTTAAGTGGGACCCCCTTGATTACTTACCTCCTCCATTCCCTCCTATTTACCTGGCAATGCCCCAGGCTCCTCTCCCAGATCCCCTGATTTTACCTCTGGCCTCTCCATCCCCACAACCAGCAGCCACTCCGATCCCATTACCACCTCCAATTAACACTCCTGTGGTTAATACCCCTACCCTAACCTCAGCTCCCTTGCCTGCTCCAAATTCTACTGTCCCACCTCCCTCTAATCCAGTTATTTCTCCAGTCTCCCCCTCAACCTCTTCAACTGTCTCTCCAGCCCCACCCCCAGTGTCCCTTTCTACAGTTTCAGTTTCTTCCCCCTTACCTACTGCTACACCATTACCTCCTCCTAACTGGGAGGTGAGCACCTCCATCTCTAACCCGGTTAGTGTAAGCCCACCAGCCCCCATTCCTCCCGTTTCTTCCCAGAAGGGTAACCTCACGGAGGGACCTTACTGTAATACAAGATCTAAAACATCTAAAGCGGAGAAGCTTTTTCCTCTTAGAGAAGTCTCCATGGGTGGGATACGTGGGGGACTTGGGTTTGTGAATGCCCCGTTAACAGCCACCGAAGTTCGAGGTTTTAAAAAGGAGTTGGGGAACTTGGTGGAGGATCCAATTGGTATATTGAACCAAGTAGACCAATTTCTAGGCCCCAGCATTTACACCTGGGGAGAGTTGAACTCTATTTTTAAAATTCTGTTCAGCCCTGAAGAAGTGAGGATGATTAGGGCTGCAGGAATGCAGATCTGGGAGCGAGAAAATTGTTCAGGAGATCCCAGTGACCAAAAATTACCCTTACAGGACCCTGAGTGGGACCCTAATGAAGAAGATAGAAGGAACATGGAAGAGTACAGGTCCCTGATAGTTAGAGGAATAAAGGAATCCGTTCCCCGCAGTAATAACACAAAACTAGCTTTTAACTTCCAATTATATTCCAATATAGATCTTGATAGTTCTGAAGGCCAAGTACATCTAAAAGTGCAATTTGCTACAAAATCGTGGCCAGACATCTGGAGAAAGTTAGAGAAAATGGAGGACTGGCAGGAGAAGGGAATAAATGAACGGTTAAAAGAAGCCTTAAAGATATATTTAAGGAGAGAAGAAGAGAAAACTAAAGCTAGAATCATGGTAGGTGTAGCCAGGGAAAGTCTAGGGGTAAACAGAGATCAGTGGGGACAACCATCAAGAATCAGTGAAGGTGGGGGAAAGTCCTTCTTTGAAACACCCAAAGATAAACCTATACTCCCTCCACGGGTGGATACAAACAGAAGACCAAGGGCACCACTGAGTGACAGGAAATGTTATTATTGTAGAGAGATAGGACACATAAGAAGAAATTGCAACAAACTCTCTTTGGATGAAGGAATGGTAAAAGAATAATAGGCTCTTGAGAGACTTCTGAGGGGTGTCAGGAACTTTTCATGTTAGGGGACCCAATGTGCCATCAAGAAGAGCCCCTAGTAAACTTTGAGGTAGGTCCCCAAAGTGAAGAATTTGAATTGTTAGTTGATACCAGAGCAGATAGATCAAGTATAAAGGAATTACCTGCAGGAGTGACGACTGGGAGAAAGGTCTGTGAAGTGATGGGAGTGGAGAGAAAACCATTTGGAGCCTCCATAGTTGAAAATGTAGAAATTAAAGGAAACGGAAGGCAGCGTGTGGCTGATTTTATCTGTTTACCTAATCTAGAAAGTAATTTACTAGGAAGGAACCTACAGGTCCAATTAGGAGTGGGAATTATCCCAAAGGATAGGAGAATGATAGTCCAGATCATGAAATTGACATCGGGAGATACAGAGCAGATAAACCCGGAGGTTTGGGCAGGAGAAGGAAGGAGGGGCTATCTAGACATCCCACCAATAAGGACCGAAATGCAAAAAGGAATTCCTCCTGTTCAGATAAAGCAATACCCTCAATTTTCCTCAATGTCTATTGAGGAAAAAAAAAAAAAAAGGGGACTGACCCCTGTGATTGAGCAGCTATTAGAAGAAGCTGTCGGTATCCTAGAGCCATGTATGTCTCCCCACAACACCCCTGTTTCAGCAATCAAGAAGGCAGACAGAAAATACCGATTGGTCCAAGACTTAAGGGAAATAAATAAGAGAACTATACCCAAGCATCCAGTGGTCCTAAATCCCTACACCCTCTTAAGTCAGATCCCAAGGGAGCCTGGTTTACAATTATAGGTTTAAAAGATGCATTTTAGGCATGTCCTCTTGCTGAGGAATGTATAGATTGGTTCGCATTTGAGTGGGAACATCCAGAGAAGAGGAGGAAACAACAATTAAGGTGGGCACGCCTACCCCAAGGATTTACCAAGTCCCCAAATCCCCTCAGGCAAGCCTTAGAAGAGCTTTTTAGAACAATTCACCCCTGAGAGTGAAGTACAAATTCTACAATATGTAGATGACTTTTTAGTATCTGGAGAAGAACAGAATAATGTCAAGGCAACAAGTATACACCCCTTTAAATTTCCCAGGAGCCAAGAGTTTAAAAGTATCCCAGAATAAATTGCAATTTGTGAGAGCAGAAGTTACTTATCTGGGACACATAATTGAGAAAGGATATTAGAAATTAAGTCCTGAAAGAATTTCAGGCATACGATCCAACAGCACCAGCTGCAGATCCTTCCATGTAGGTTGCAGTCCCAGGCTCAGACGGTCTCAAAGTTACCTTTAGAAGGAGACCAAAGGTCACTTAGAAAGACTGATGAAAGTACAAGAGACCAATGTGTTAAAATTATTATACTTTTCGTTCAAGTCAACATTTTTTATTGTTATTGTTGTTAACTTATGAATGTGGAATTTTTAGTTCGTGTTGGAGCCTTCGTTTGTTTTAGAGTGTATTATCATATTATTAGATTAGAGATTAGAGTGAACATTTTGTTAACTGTTTGATGTAAAGATTTCATATATTATTTTTAATATAGAGAATAAGTTCCTCCATCTATTTCAAACTGTTCAAGGTTACAAGTTGAAGAGTTGTAAGAGTTGGCTGTTGGTATATAGTTAAGTTTAAAGTTGCTGAAAAGTTTCACCACCAAAAGAGCTCTAATCATCTTTTTTTTCTCCAAAGAAAACCCCCAAGAGTTTCAAACCTACTCTCCTACAGAACATTCCTCAAGGGCTAATAAATTGATAGGAAGTGGGAGGAAAAAGAAGACCCTACTGCCCATCATAAAGGAGAAAGTTCAAATTTTAGGACAAAGAAGGAAAGAACATATGGGACCTAAAATCTAAAGTAATTGGGGAAGAATGCATAATAAGGGCAGGGAAGAGATATACTACTCCAGTGGGAAAGATGGCATGCAAGAGGTATCTAAAGATTGAAGACAAATGCTAGATGGATTCTGCAAGAGCCAAATCAATACTGGTCCACTGGGAGAAAGGAAAAGGGGTGTGTTTATCATGACGGGTATGGGCTGCACAAATGTGCAGAAAAAGGGGTAAACCCCTTCTGGGGAGTAAGACAAATATCTAAATACTGGGAATACCCTTGGGAAGCCCGAGACATCTTTTGGAGAGCCCCCAATCATCTATTTTGGATTTGTGGCAGCACAGCCTATACTACTGTTCCAGGAGACTGGATGGGAAGCTGCACTATAGGTGTCATCAAACCTGCTTTCTTTCTATTGCCAAAGGAATCAGGGTCAAGTTTAGGGGTTCCATTATGGCAATTTGAGAAAGACTAACCAGAAAAAGAGGAATATAATTGACCTGGGGGGGAAACAAACCTGAAAGGGGAAAATCTGGACACCAGAAGAGATAATTAATAAATATGGACCTGCAACTTGGGCCCAGGATGGATCCTGGGGATATCGTACTCCAATTTACATGCTCAGTAGGATCATTGGACTCCAGGCAGTACTAGAAGTAGTCTCCAACAGAACATCACTTGTCCTTGACCATATTAATTACCAATTGGCCCAAACTACAACTGTCATCTACCAAATTCGACTTGCAGTTGATTACTTATTAGCCGATGAGGGAGGGATATGTGGAAAATTTAATTCATCAGAGTGCTGCCTGGAAATCAATGATAGAAGTGAGGTAATAAGAAACATCTCAACAGAAATACGAAAAATAGCATATGTGGGAAATCAGGAGTGGACTCCTCTAATGGACACCAGTTGGTGGGGTGATTTTTGGTCTTTTAAAGGGAAATGATAAAAGAAAGGAATCTTTATAGTAGTGGCAGCATTAATAAGTTTAATATTCTTGCCATGCCTACTCCCATGTTTAATTAAGATTATATCATCTAAAATCCAGGCTAGTACACAGGTTTCAGAAACAGCTGCTCAAGCCAAAACCAAAATAATGATGATTGAAAGTCAAGAAGGAGAACATAAAACAGCTAAAAGAGTTTATGACCAGTATCAGAAGTTACGAAAGTTTTATGTCCAAGAAACAGAAATTACAAATTGATGTGGGCTTAAACCCGATCAAAAAGAAAGGGGGATATTGTGAGGAATGAAATCCTGGAGATGAGAGCTATTTTCAGAGTAGTAATTGGTAGTTGATGGTAGTGAAGTTGATGAAGTCTTAATTTGAAGCGTTCGTCTGTTGTTGAATATTGAATGCTAGAGTTCTAGGACTTGCCTTTAGTTGCCGTTGTTAAATGTTACCATTTTACCCTGTATTTGTATCTCTCCTCATCATACTCTGTATTTGTACCCCGTGTTAGTCTGTTGTTAAACATTGAATGTTAGAATTCTAAGCCTTGCCTTTTGTTGCCGCTGTTAGATGTTACTATTTTACCTTGTATTTGTATTTCTCCCCGTCATACTCTTCATTTGTACCCCTCTCTCTCTCTCCCAGGATTTGTATCCATTCCCATCGGGAACCACTTCCTCTGCTCCCCTGCTCCCAGGACGCCTTACACCCGGACTGAATTTAATGAGAGGCTGTGGGTACTACATAAACTTTGACTTTAACCCACCAGAACCACACTAAATCACCCACTCCTGACCAGAGCCGGATTCCATGTCCTGTCACCGTAATTTTGATAGGACCCAGCTTGGAGGATACCCCTGGGCTACGAGCCAATATTGCCTTCCTAAGGACTCTTGTGAGGATGGAAGCCCCAGCTCTGCCGAGAGACAAAGCTGCACTCCTCCTCCTCCTGCTCAGCATTGTGCTGTGGGAACAGCGGCGCTGTGTGCGCGACCCCTTGGGTTCCCCACCCAGAGCTGTCTTTAATAAAGGCCTTTTAAAGGAGCTGCTCTCCTGGCCCTGTGTATCACACTAGGATGTCTTTTACAGTATAGGATGGGTGGAAGGGGATTTTGTCGCAGTCTGAAGGGATGCCTAGTGCGTTGTTTGTTCCTGTTTCGTGAAGCAAGGTGAGATGGACAAGTGTGAGGCCTACAATGAGGCCTACGATGACGAACCAGAGGAGGAAGTGAAGGGCAAAAAGTTGAGTCAGTGTGGGGTTGTCAACAGAGAATCCACCTCAGGCTCATTCAACTAGAGTTTGCACTACAGATAGTCCAGATTTACATATCCCAATTGATGGGATATGTAAATCTGGACTATATCTGAGGAAACTGTGACAGCGGAGAGCTGCGGCAGAGCACAGAGAGGCAGCAGTTCAGTGGAAGGGGAAATGGCTCCTGCCACCCACACTGGGTATTGTGGTGCTATAGCATCCGAGGTAAACACAGCCATTCTTTTGTTCACTTTCCTTTCCTGCACTGCAAGGCTGATTAAACTCTACATTTGGAAAAGGCTGGCATGTGGGGTTTCTTTCCCCTTGGTTGTTAGGAAACTGTAATGTGCCAATCAGGGGCCACTCCTCTGACCCCACCACCCTCACTCCTGGGGCTGTGGGAACTGTGAGAGGAGGCGTGAGGACCAGAGGGCGGAAGGGGGGACCCTGTGGCTCCAGACACACGGTCTCCGACATCTTGAGCACATGAAAGTGACCATATGGTGTCTTGGTGTGTTTTATTGTATACGCTTATAATCGTTGGTTCTGTTACCCCTATGCAAGTGGTTTGTCCCCAAGTTGCATCCTCCCACACCCCTTGTCCATCTTCCCAAAGACCTGCCCTTTGTTCCAGGCCTTTCCATGTCCATCACTGTAACCATGCCCACCTCCCTCATCTGTCATTGAAACCCCGCCTTTACTTCCAGAACCTTCCATGCCAGTCTTGTACCCCCTGAGACCCCATGGTTTATTCAAAATGCTCTCCTCCCCTGTTACTCCCTCTTGGTTTCGACATTGTATTCCTCACCTTGTGCTCTTCCCCAGCTTCCTTGCAATTGGTCAAAGTTTGTAACCTCCCCTTGTTCCCTCCCCTGCACATAAGTTGCTGCACACTTTAACTAATTGGGACGATTGAGGGTGGAACACAAGGCGCGGAATACAATGTACAATCCAATGAAGGATTTCAAGGGAGAAGAGCTTCAGTGAACTAATGGGGATTCGAAGGAAACTTCGACAGGGAAGTTTCTTAAGGGAAGGGCAGGTTCAGGAAGGGATGGCATTTAATGGAAGGAGGAGTAAGGAGGGTTCTGGGGAAAAGGGTAGGGACAGGAGGGGTTGACAACTGGGAAGGAGGAGAGGGGGTTTGAAACTTGGCAGGGAGTGGCCAGGTAGCAAACAGAAAAACTGACACTTAACTGAATAACAATGAGAGAGCAAGTCTAATTTTAGAAACATAATACACAAAATGGGGGGGTTGTGCTACTCCAAGGACAGCGGGAGGACAATACACAGAGATTGCAAAACCTCAAATTAAACAGTGAATATGCCAGATAAAGAAAACACACTACAACACACCACCTATGCCAATCCAGGCAAGGGGTGGCCACTCTTGGTGTGGTCCAGGAAGGGACTGGCTAGAAGTTGACCCAACACCTGTGTCAATACAGCTGTGGCCTTGTGGTGAGAGCCAACTTGGTCAGTAGGAGTAGGGACAGGAAAACCTGGAGAGTCTTTTCTTGCAACAGGGGAGGAGGGTGCAGGGGCACAAAGAGTGGAACGCAGAGGAGGGGTTTTCAGCTGGGGTTCATCATTTTTTAGATGTTCATCAAGAGTCAGAACACATTTCGTCATCATACTAAGCAAAGGATGGAATTATTTATGGAATTTTTTCCTAGTTCCTGATTTTTCCCAAATTACTTCCAAAGGTTCATCGGCTAGGACTGAGTTTGGCAAAATATAAGGAAAATGTTTAAATAACCAGCGTACAAAACATTGCAACTCTCTCTCTGAAAAACAAAAATTTTCTTGAAGAAAGGACTTTTTAAGGTGGAGGCAAACTTCTTGTTGCGTGTGGGTGAGTGTTGTTTCCATCTCAACCCAACTCTCTTCCCAAGTAAAAGGAGGGAAGAACCAGAATTTCAAACTCATCACACTGGGGTAAAAAAACCCAAATTCTCAGAGTGGTCTATTGCAGATGTTTTCCAGAAGAGATCCTTGTTCAGTGCGCCATAGGAACAGGGGAAGGAGCCAGTGGGGTCCCAACAGCCCCTGAGGGAAGCCTCTTGTGTCTCCCCAGCCCAGGGAATGGAATGCATCCCAGGGTCCCTACAGTGTATGTAGTTAAAGGTGAACCTTCCGAATCCTCATTTCCTCCTCCTCCTCATCGGAGGAAGGCATCCATTGGCAGAATCTGAAAAAGAAGCCTAGGGGAAAAAATAAAAAAAAAAGCAATGAAAACAGGGGATTGGGAATTAGCAAACAAATTGGAAGTTATGCCAGTCTGGTACAACAGGAGGGAAAATTAATATTGGGAAACTCTGGCATTCAGCAAAATCAAAGAATTTAGTAAAGTGGCTTGAAAATATGGGAGAAGCTCACTGTACTTTTCTAACTGATGGCAGAGACCTGATCCAACAAGGGCCTGCTGAGCCCTATATGAACTTTGTAGGCAGGCTCAAAGATGCCACAGGAAAACAAGAAACTGATGATCCAGTGAAGGAAAGACTATTTAAACAATTGGCTGTTGTAAACAGCAATTCAGAATGCAAGAATGTTTTATGGGCGCTACCTTGCCAATCAGAACCTTCCATTCATAAAATTGTTGAGGCCTGTAATAAACTAAGCACTCCAGAATATACAGCTTAAATTCAAGCCTAAATTTTGGCCAATGCATTCAACAATTCTCAACAAAAGCCTCGAAGCCAACAAAATCAGAAAAGTGGATTAAATGGACAAGGTTTTGACTATGGTCATAAAGTCCTTTGGGCAAAAAACTGCAAAAAAAACCAAAAAGGGGCAATGGTCAAGGACAATGTAACTGCAATAAAGGCAATCAAAATACTAACCAATCTTATCAAGTCCAAAGGCAGTGTTGTTGCCAGCCAGGAAACTGCCAGCAGAGCGCGGGACAGCGGTGCACAACGACACAAGATACCCTGTCCACCCCCGTGGTGAGCAGCAGGGTATAACAGAGACCATCAAACACAGACCTGCAGCACATCATCAGTGAGCTCCCAGTTTCAATGTCAGCAGGTACCAGAGTGGAGCTGTCAGCTGCCCAGCCAGTAATGGTCACTGACATGACACACCACACAGTTCCTGCAGGGCTCCTTGGGCCAGAACAGCAGCCACGAGGCTTTCTAATTGTGGACAGACAAGCTGTGGGAGGATTAGTCTTAGCAGTTACATCCCATCAGGAAATTACAGTTTTGACCACATGTCCTAACCCACCTTGTTTCACACCTAAAGGTTTCATTTTTGCCCAGGCCTTTCTCCTTCCTGATGCTGATGAAGAGACCAATAATGAGACCTCCAGATGTTGGAATGTTGGGGGACACAAGACAGCTGATGGACTCCGTACCTGGTTAACATCAGAGATTTGATAACAGGATGCCTTGGCAAAAGCAAACGGAAATTTGAAAATTAGACCTAGATTGCAAGAAGAAGAAATCAAACAGGTTTACCAGAAAAAAAAGAAAATCCCATTAAACTCTGCAAGCAAGAGATGTTGTTATATGTATAAGTTTGTGTATGTGATTTTAACCTAACCATTGTAGTACACATTACTAGTCTCTCTGAAATAATATATAAGTGCTTATATCCCATAATAAAATTGGATTCTGAGCAGGGAGTCAGTCTCCCCGTCTCTCTCTATCATCAACATCCCGAGGGCCATGCATCACATGGATCCAGCACATCACACAAGGCAAACCTCGATTGACCTGCATCCTGACCTGTTTGGGCAAGAGCACCACCCTCTCAGGTCTCATTGACATAGGGGCAGACATAACTGTAATATCAGAAATTTACTGGCATCCAGAATAGACCCTTGTTCCTTCCTTAGACTGATTAGCTGGAATTGGAGGGCACAGCATCACCATGCATAACCTCCATCCCATCACTTTTAAAGAGCCAGAAGATTGAGTGGCCATCATAAAGTCATTTATAGCCGAAAAAAGAAAAAATAATTTTGTGGGGAAGAGAAATTTTGTCTCAATGGAGTCTCAGGCTGGAAACAAATTTTTAATGAGGGCCACTGATGACCCCAGCAGCCTAAAACTCAACTGTTTATCAGAGAAGCCCATCTGGGCTGATCAGTGGCCCTTCCAGAAAACAAATTAGCTGTGCTGGAGACTCTAATTCAAGAGTTAGGCCAAGGACACATTACCCCCACAAGTAGCTCCTGGAATACTCCAATATTTGTTACCAAAAGCCCCATAGTGAGAAATGGAGTCTGTTGTAAGATTTAAGAGAAGTTAATGAAGTAATTAAAGAAATGTTGCAGCAGGGGTTACCATCACCCAACATGATTCCAATGGACTGTGGTCAAAATTGATTGATATCAAAAATTGTTTTTTTAGTATCCCACTCCACCCAGAGGATTGTACCGCACTTTGCTTTTTTTTTGTACCTTCAATTAACAGACAAAAATCACTCTTTAAAATATTCCATTGGACTGTGCTCCCACAAAGCATGAGGAATTCCACAACTATATGCCAATGGTATGTGGCAAAAATCTTTTCACCCGTTCGCAGGAAGTTCCCTCAATCCACCATACTCAATTACACGGATGATATTTTCATAGCCACCAAAGACAATACAGCTTTACAGACTGTTGCTGCTGGAGCAATTGGTGGGATGTGTAAATCTGGACTATCTATAGCTGAGAAGAAAATGCAGCAATCCCCTCCTTGGAAATATTTAGGGTACAAACTAACCAAGTGCTCCATTGTCCCACAGACCATCCAACTGCAGGAAGACCCAACAACGCTGCATGAGCTTCTAAAACTCATTTGGTCTGTCAGCTGGATTTGGACTCTCCTTGGAATAACCAACCAGGACTTGGCTCCGTTGTTGGATTTGTTGAGAGGCGATACAGATCTAAACTCCCCCAGGAAACAAAGTCAAAAAGCAAGAGCGGCCCTAAATAGTGTCCACAGCTTTGCAAATCTGCCAAGCACACAGATGTAACCCAGATATACCCTATTTGTTTGCGTTGGTAGGGGAAAGTCCACACCTTCATGGCTTAATTTTCTAATGGGACCAAAAGTTATCAGGCCCTCTGTTAATTCTAGAATGGGTGTTCCTATCTTATGAAATGATTAAAACCATTATTACAGGCCCTGAAGCTAAGTCACAATGAATAATGAAAGCCAGATTCCCTTTTGGGAAAAGATTTTTCTGTCATATCTGTTACTTCTATTTATTTAGAATAGTTAATTCAACAATCTGAAGTTTTTCAATAATAAATTTTAATTATTTATTAAATTTTAATAAATTTATTAATTTTATATAATTAGATAAAATTAATTAATAAATTTTTCAGGGCAAATTTCTGTTCATTACCCAAAGCATAAATTATTGCATTCCTCCTTAAAAGTAATTCAGAAGCCTGTAAGAAGCCATACTCCTCTCAATGCTCTCACTGTTTTTACAGTGAGAGCATTGAGATGGGTCCAGGAAATGCTGTGAATCAGTAACAACATGGAAAAATCCTAACAATGGTGACTGGGAGTCAGACATTAAGATCACTGAAGGATCACCACAAATTGTGGAGCTTGCTGCAGCTGTTTATGCCTTTTCTGTATTTTCATTTTCTTTTAATTCAGTTACAGATCCATTTTATGTTGCAGCTATTGTGGAAAGAGCAGAAGGATCACTCCTTTAATTTATTGCTAATAAAAAGTTGTATAATTTGCTTAAAAAATTAATCTTCTCTCTTGAAGAAAGCAGCCCTACTTTCTGACGCATGCTCGTTCACACACCACTTTACCAGGATTCATGACCGAAGGGAACACCCACACAGCAATGCCAGTCCAAACCTACCAAACTTCTTTCACCAAGCTCATTTAAGTCATTCATTTTTCCATCAAAATGCCCCTTTGTTAATGACATGATTCAATCTAAATAAAGATCAAGTTCACATGATTGTTAGCTCCTGCCCTAAATTAGCAGGCAGTCTTATCAGTGGGAAGCGGGGTCAATCCCTAAGGAATAAATAGTTTACAAATCTGGCAATCAGACATAACTCACTATCAGTCCATTGGAAAGTTTAAATATATACATATCTCAATTGGCACTTTTTCAGGAGTGATATTTGCTGCTGCACACAATGGTGAAAAATCTAGAGACAGCATTAAACACTTCCTGCAAGCCTTTTGTCTTTAGGTATCCCCCTGGAAGGTAAAAACAGATGATGGATGTGGCTATGTATCTCAAAAAGTACAGCAATTCTTCATTTTGCGTGGTGTGAAACATGTTATAGGCACTCCCCACTCCTCACCAGTCAATCCATAATCAAAAGAGCACACAGATCCCTAAAAGATCTGTGTTAGAAAAAACAAAAAAGGGGGATGGAGACTCTGTCAACAGTAGAAAGATTATCTAAAGCTATGTATGTTTTTCATGTTCTTAACAACTCTTTTATGGAAGCCCCTCCCACCCTGCAGGCACTTCACTAACACAACACAGTCTAAATTGAAGGAAAGACCTTCTGTGCTAATTAAGGTCTCTGAGCCCTTCGAACTAATTATATGGGGCAAGGGGTGTGCATGTGTCCTCCACAGGTGCTGGACCCTGGTGGATACTGTCAAGGAACATCAAACCTTATCTCCAGCCCCTGCCAGAGAACGCCCCACCAACAGAAGCCCAACCAGAACAGAAGAAAGAAAAAGAAGACAAAGACATTTCCACAAAGAAACCATCTTAAGACAGGCATGAAGTAGACCCAAATATCCTTGCTCACTTGCTACTGGTTCTTTTGGCTTCCTCCTTGCATGTACCACATGGGTAGTCCCGCAGCTGAAAGGAAATGTGTGGATAACTTTAGCTAACATCACCAAGCAGGAAACAATGACTCTGTTGGTGGCCAGCCCTAACAACCCCTTTTCCACCTGCTTAGTGGGATTGCCCACAGATGTGTGAGGATTTTGGCCGTGAGTGAAGGTGACTGGGGGAAAATATCCAGGAGATCCCCGAGTTCCAGAAAAGCTGGGCAGTGAAACCACAGATTTTTGATGGCCCAACCGACTGTGTAAATCCTAAAATCCTGAGCAAATTCCCTGTGGGAGAGGTCAAAAGAGGAACAGCTCCAGGGCACTGCTGGCTCATGGATGTCTCTGAGTCACCCAGCTGTGGATGTGCCAGGCATGTGCTGCTTCCAGCAGATGCATTTGCAGGACATTGACTGGGCAAGCCCTTGGGTCCCCACTGAGCTCTCTGTGCTTCTGTAACACACACAGAGGTGCAGAGCTGGTGTAAAACCCTGCAGGCCTCTGGCTGAATTAGCCTGGCAGAAATTCACCCTGTCCCAGCACAGAACAGGTTTCATGTGCTCCTGCAGTTCCCTCTGCCTGTGCTGACAGAAAGCAGGCAAACGAATTCATTCCTATTAACAATTAGAGCTTGGAAACCATGGCTGTCAGTGTTTCTGTGTTTGTATTAATGAGAAGGGTAGAGAGCAGCTTTGTGGTTTAATGGAGGGTGTAGCAGTGCCAGAATTCAGCTTGTTTCTGTTTTTCTCTTTGATGGCATTTTTCCTGCCATATGTCTGACAACCATGGACATCTTCTTGGGAGTGCTCAGAATCCAGGATCTGTGACTCAGCAGCACCCAAGTGTCTCCTGTGAGCCCATTTGCCTCAAAGTAAGCAAAGTTCAAGACAAAGGATGGTCAGAGCAAAGGTGTAAGCTCTTGGCTGCTTTTAGAGACAGAAAAAAACATACCAAACTCAAACCTGCTTGCTGAAATCTCTGGAAGATCTGACTTACTCAAGGAAGTAAGATTTTGGGATACTTGTGTGTCACAATGTGCAAATTTTCTGTTGATCATTCATTCAGACACTCAGTAAGCCAGACCAATAATGCTCTCCTAAATAGTTTAATACATCTGATTGAAATAAAATCACTTGAATTTTGGCTTCCATCTGCAACAGTGTTTCGAATATGAGAATATTCATTTGAGGGAGGAACAGATTGTGTTTGCACAGTTGTAGTTTTTTGTTCAGCACACATTAGATTCTCTAATTTTCTCTTCTGTAGCTGTAAGCATTGAAGTTGTGGTGGTTTAACAGGAAATATGTTTCCTGGGATGCTGTGGTTAGGCCAATGGATGCTCAGATTTTAATACTGGCACCTAATGTGGCCATTGGGACATTGGATCCGCCTCTGAGAACATGGGGTTAAAGTAGGGCTCTCCCCTAGGAGGCTCTCTTGGGTTCCGGTCAGTGAAAGTTTCAGAGCTGCCCTGCCCGGCTGCAGGCTGGGCGGGGCCCAGGGGGAAGCCATGCGGCCAGGTGAGGTAGGCCCAGGGGAAGCCACGTGGCTGGGTGAGGTAGGCCCAGGGGAAGCCATGTGGCCCGGTGAGGTAGGCCCAGGGGAAGCCACGTGGCTGGGTGAGGTAGGCCCAGGGGCAGCCATGCGGCCCAGTGAGGTAGGCCCAGGGGAAGCCATGCGGCCCGGTGAGGTAGGCCCAGGGGAAGAAGCCATGGGGCCGGGTGAGGTAGGCCCAGGGGAAGCCATGGGGCCGGGTGAGGTAGGCCGGGGCCCTGGACAGAAGGGAGGGGAAGGCCCCTGCAGAATGGAAGGGTGGAGGAGCACTGAGAGGCATCGGGCAGCCACCCCCCCCCCCCCACCCCAGGAGAGACAGAGAATATTAAAAATGCCAATTACTTGTTTTTAAAATTTTTAAAAGTTTAATAGTAATAAAATGATTATGAAAATAGTAATACAATTAGAGTAATAATAATTTGGACAAACGGAATTAGGACAATATGAGACAATATGAGACAATATGAGACAATAAAGACAAAGAGTTACGGACGTCCGGGTACCTTTTTCTGGGCAGCAGGAGCCTGAAAAAGGACACCCGTTAACAAAGGATTAACCCTTAAAAACAATAGCCTGTTGCATATTCATACACTTCATCCATGATGCATAAATTCCATTCAAGCACAGGATTCTGTCTGGTCATCGTCAACTTCTTCCTCCAAATCCTAACAGCGCCTTCGAGGCGGGAGAAGTTCATTTCTTCTGATAAAAGACAGCCATAAATTCTTCTTCTCTGAAAGATTTAGGTGTCCTGTGGCTGCTATCTTGCTGTGAGTCCTTTCTTTTTAAAAAAGTATCCTACATAGCATCGTTTCTATTTTAACAATTGTTATAACCTAAAACTATATTTAACATAGTACTTAAGAGAATTAATACAGCATTACTTTCTAACACAACACATATAATATTCATTTTAATATTTGCGAAAAGCCAATCATAAAATACACGCATTTTTCACAGAGAGAGAGCCTGTGCCCATGCCTGGCCAGCCCTGAAGGAGAAGGGAGGGTGCAAGAAGGTGCCCGGCAGGGCAGCCATGGGAGTTCTGGACAGACAGAGCCTCAGATTTTTAACCTTTTTCTTGGGTGATGGAAACCTTGCAAATGCTGATCCTCCTGGAGCTGAATGAGAAGAGAGATATAGAGGAGATAAGAGGAAATGGGCCACGAGAGAAATAGAGAAGAACTCAGGTGGAAGAGATGATGGAGTAGCTTATGCTGGACTCTTTTTGTGTAGCCATGGACAGAGCCATGTTTCCTTGTGATACAGGGACTGAATTCTAGGGGGAGGCAATGCCTCAGGACCAAGAGGGTTCGGTGTGGGTACCCCTCGGCCACAGGGGGTGAAAAATATGGGGGGGACAGATGTCCCAAAGTTGAGACTGTGCCTTCTTGGAGTGGGACGAACATCCTTAAAAGTCGACCCTAGAAGCAGCTCTGGTCCGTGTTCAGTGGTGAGAGCACTGGACATGAAAGGAAGAGGTCACCATTGGCACAAGAAAGACTCCTTCTCCTCCTGATGAACTGAGGATTGAGTATTCTGAAGTGTGGTGCCGGACCGAGAGTCGATGATTTGGGGGATGTATTGTATTGGGAATTTGGTGGGGAGGAGGAGGAAATGTATTTGTGAAGTTTTCATTTTCCTTGTGTTTCTTTTTTTTTCGCTTCCCTTGTAGTTTAGTTAATAAACTTTTTTTTTTTTTTCTCCTAAGTGGGAGCCTGCTTTGCATATTCCTGGTCACATCTCACAGCAGAAACCAGGGAGAGGGTATTCTCATGGGGGCACTGGCATTGTGCCAGTGTCAAACCATGACAGAAGTAAACCACATGCTTTGGAAATGCAGCTCAAATGTACCTGTTTATATTTTGTTTAATGTATTTTTTGCATGAGCTGAAAATACTCAGTTGTCATTTGCTTTGTAATTGTGAGACTGGAAAAAGACCACAGGAATTTCTCCCATCAACATAAAGTAAGAAAGAGAGCGTCACAAAGATTCTTTGGAAATATTCATGTTTAGATTTACATATAACTTTATTAAATGTATAGTTTGAAATACATTTTAGCAAGCAGACTTTTAGTTCAATTACAGCAGTTGCTTTTCAGTCTCCTGGACGAGAGAAGTATTCACACACACATCTGCAATAAACTCCTTGTCTGTTACTCCATCTGAGTGAACTCCTTGCAGCTCCAGAGTTGCAGTGCAATGTAAGAAAATAATCAGGCACTGCACCAGAGTTAAAAGGTCGGGTGGTCCCTGCTGCGGATGCTGCCCCGGGCACAGGGACCTGTCCCCCGCCGGCTCCTCCGGGGCCGCTCCCGCTCTGCGGGGCTGGGCACAGGGTGGGGACAGCTGTGGCTGGTCTGTGATCTTCTAGCTTCCTCCTGCTCGCTGGAGCCTGGAGGGACACGGACAGGAGTCCTGTCCCGGGAGCTGGAGCTACTGGAGCTGCTGGAGCTGCTGGAGCTGCTGGAGCTGCTGGAGCTGCTGGAGCTGCTGGAGCTGCTGGAGCTTCTGGAGCTGCTGGAGCTGCTGGAGCTGCTGGAGCTGCTGGAGCTGCTGGAGCTGCTGGAGCTGGCGCTGTTGTCCTCTCTGGTGTCTTGGGAGCGCAGCCGTCTCTTGGCCTCCCTGCTGCACCAGCCCGCAATGACATTGATGAGGCCACGAACCAGGGGTGCTGTGTGTTCCTGCAGGAAGCTCTGCAGCCTCAGGACCAGGATTGCTGCGTCGGGACCGTGGAGGCAGAGCTCACACAGGATGGAGCTCTCTACCACCTCCACCTGCCACCACCGGTCCCGGAATATTCCCTGCAGCTTCTGGCGCAGCCAGGGCCGCATGCGCTCCAGGACACACCGTCGCTGACGGAAAATCCCTGCCCATATCTCGGGCAGGAGGCCACCCACAGACTCTGGCCCTGAAGTCCCCTGCTCAGCCGGGGACAGCATCCCCTGTGGAGAAGGTGCAGGGGACACTGCAGGGCGCTGGGGGCTGTTCTCATCCAGGTGACCAGGAGCTCTCCCTGCCTGGCTGTGGGTCTCTGCTGATTCCACAGGGGAGGTGATGACAAACTGGACATAGTCCTGTTCACCCCGCTCGGAAAACCTGATGGTCTCTATCTGTGTCCTGCAGAGCGGGCACGAAGGATTTGTTGTGGCCCACCGCAGGATGCAGCCCAGGCAGAACTGGTGGCAACAGGGCAGAGCTGAAGCTGCGTCATCCCAAGTGTCCTGGCAGATGGGGCAGTTGCTGTCTGTCCCCGTAGCCATTCCTTTGCTCTGCAGCACATTGAGGACAGTGCAAGACCAGGAGGTGCTCTCCCTCACTGGCGACACACGCTGCAGGAGGGAGAGGCCTACCTTTTATTCCTTTCACTGGCTGTGCCAGGGAAAGAAATAAAAGGTTGGAAATGCCCAGGCCCCTGGGGAAGGATGCTGTCCTATATGCCTGAGCCCTGTCACCTGTCCCTCAGGCACTGCAGGGACAGCAGGGGTGTCACCCTCAGTGCTGCACCCACTGTGCCTGGCTGCCCCAAGCAGGCAGCACAGGAGCACTGGCTCTGGGATTGGCACTGGGAGCTGCTGAATTCTCTGGCAGCAGCCCCCGGCACACCACCCAGCACTGGGAAAGGCCTGGCTTCAGACCAGGCCTTGCAGTCTTGGTTGGCAGAAGTCAAGGTGTGGGCCAGACTGTCCCAGGCTCTGCTGGTGCCCAAGTGTCACCAGCAATAGAAGCAATGTCACAATCTGCCAGTTGCGATGTCACCCTCCACCACCCCGTGATGTCACAATGGGATGGTCCCCCCCTGCAGGTGCACGTTGTCAGGAGCAAAATGAAAACATTCTTTCTTATTTTCAACTTTTACATCTCCCTGTTACTCTCATTTGGTTACCTGTGTCAGTGGCCATGACTGTGTGTCTTGTCCCTGCTCCTGACACACTGCTGAGCTGTCCCACGAGCAGGACTGTGGTGGGAGCAGTCAGCCTGTGGCTGGATGACATGTCACTGCCTTTCCCTGTGCAATGCCGGGATTTGGAGGATTTGGGTCATCAGTGGCCAGCCCTGGTTGAGAGGAAGGATTACCTCCAAGCCACAGGCATTCAGCCCACTCAACCCAGCTGTGAGAGGAAGCTCCTGCCAGGCCCTTTGGACATCCCCAGGGTGGGGGCATTTCTCATCATGGTCCCCATGCTGACACCCTGATGTGTTGCCCAGGGGCTATGAGGAGGCTTCTTCAGGCCAGGCAGAGCTCAGGAGGGCCCTCATGGCACTGGGACCAAGGGAGGCAACTGGAGCTGCCAGCAGAAGCCAGGAGTGCTGTTGATTGCCCATTGGGATTGTGATCAATTATCCTTCCCACCCACTCTACTTTTGGCATCTGCTTCAGGTGTGTGACTGCAGCAGGATTTCCTGTGGGAAGAGGCATGGCTGACACGGCCCTGGGGCTCTGGGGGACACAGCTGAGGCCCCGAGCACAGGGGTGACCGCCACAGTGTGGCACAAGGGGAAGGGGAGAAGCCCCAGAATGGGGAGAAGCCGAGAAACTGTGTGAGGGAAGCAGCAATGCATTTCCTTGTCTTTCCTGACAGGCCCCTGCAGCTCTCCCATGGGGGGAGTCTCTTGCTGGAAGGAGAAGACTCCTGGTGCCACGGCCACCTGGGCAAGCAGTTCCTGCTCTGTGCAGGAGGGAAGGAACTGTGGATGCTGCCCTGGGCACAGGGACCTGCTGCCAGTGGCTGCTGCAGCTGCTCCTGGGACTGGTCCCACCTGCACACAGGTCAGGTATTACCGGCCGGGTGTCTCTGTACAAATCACAAACGGGATGGGACTGCTGAGGAACGTGCCTTGAGCTGTTTGATTTTCCAGCACCAGTCTCATTCCATGGTTATGACAATGGGAAGATGCCACCAGCTCACATCCCAGGCAGCAGACTAAGAACTTAATGTTACAACTTTATATAAGTTTTTTGACCAATCCCACAAAGCAAAAGCACATTGACAGTAGCTCTATCCAACCACGATAAGCACAGGTACCTTTGGTTAAACAATGCCTGCTTATTTCAAATACAATACCTGCTTGTGAGCCTTAAAACACAATGCACAGAGCTCCATTATTATGCTTCAAACTTCCTAATATCTTGCTAGATAAACTTTGCTGTAGCTTAGAGAGTTATTCTAGACAAGTGTTAATACACAGACCATTGCTTTTCTACTTTTTAAATAATTTTTCTGCTGACCAATCTCATGGCTGCTGCTTATCTCCAATCACAGCTCTGCTGTCTCTGAGGCCTGCCTTTTGCAGCTTTCCCAAAACCATCTGATTTTGTGGATTTCCACAGTCAGGGACAGCTGGGACCCCAGGAGGAACTGGTTTCTAATGTTCCAGCTTCATCCTCCATACTGGAGCCTGCAGGGCTGGTGGTGCCAATCCTCTCCCAGAAATTGCTGGATTTGGAGCTGCTGGAGCTGCTGGAGCTGAGGCTGGCTCTGGCCACAGGGCTGTTGTTCTCGTCCCTCACTTGGCCAGGGCAGAGCAGCCTCTCAGCCTTCTCACGACTCTGGGCAGCCCCAACACTGCTGATGCTGTGGGTCAGGGGTGCTGTGTCCTTGTCCAGGAGAGGCTGGAGGAAGACAACCAGCCCAGAGAGGCAGAGGTGCACAGGATGCAGCTCCCTGCCCTCTGCCAGCCACCACCACTCCTAGTACATTCCCTGCAGCCTCTGGCACAGGCAGGACTGCACGGGGTCCAGGAGAAAAAAGGAACTACCGCTTTCTTGTTTGAAACCCCTTCATTTCTGTGTTGCTCTACCTTGGTCACCGTTGTCACATATCCATGGCTCCGTGTCTCGTCCCTCCTCCCGAAATGATCTGGATGACCTTTCCGCCCCTCACTGCCCTGGCCTGGGAAATGCTGGCATTCAGAGGACCTGGGGAATGTGTGGCCAGCCCTAGGTGAGAGTCTACCACCCCTATGGGTTGTCCTCCTGCCGCAGGGAGAAGCAGAAAGGAAAGGTTTGCTGCAACCCCATCCACTCCAAGTGGCATTTGTCCACATTCTGTTTCTGCTTCCCAAGTTTCCATGTTCCTGGAAACGAGGGCCATGGAGGTCGTCAAAAGCAGCAGCAGTGGAAGGAGCTGGAGTTGCAGACTCTCCAGAGTGTGGGACAACTGGGAGAACCCAGGATCCATTAGCACAGTCCGGCCCTAGTGTCCCAAATCCCTTCTTGTCTCAGGGTGTTGTCATCATTTGGAGTCACGAGCACTTCAGGCACCTCTTTCTGCCTGGGAAGAGCACTCTCAGCCTGAGGGCTGGCTGCTGGGAGCCCAGGCTGCTCTCTGCATCCCCCACTGCCTCTGCCCAGGAACATCTCCTCAGGTGACAGGCCCTGCTCTCTATTCATGGGGCTTCTGCTCTGCCTTGCTGGGAGAGGCCATCGCCTCCAGGCATTTCAGGCCAGTCCCTGCACAAGATTTTATCATTTTCTTGGTTTACAGTCAGAGTTTCTTCTCTCTGCAGCCCCCCTGCATTCAGGGCACAAGGGCACTTGGCACCAGTTTTTGGGGCTGTGTGACTGTTCTGCTTTGCTGGCCCAGTGAAATGGTTCCCCTTGCTGCTGGCCAGCAGAAGTGGGGCTCCAAACCCCGGAAAGAATTCCCCTTCCTATTTCTTTTGGCATCAGGGTTTTTTCACTGGCACAGTGACAAGGCCGGGCATCCACCCTGGAAGGACAAGGACACATCTCACACCACAGCATCCAGCTCCCTGCTGGGCACCACCCAGGTGTGGGAGATGCTGGAGCTGGGGGTGTCCGTGTGGCCCCTGGCACCTCACTGTGACCTCATCAGCTCTGGGAAGCTCTGGTGTTACAAGGGGCTTCCCCGGCCTTAGCTGTCACCTCCCTGGTGATTTTGGTCCTTCCAAATTCTGATGTCACAAAGGGCCAATTGTGCTGGAACTGCTGAAAGCAGCCTGCAAACCTCTGCCGTCACAAGAATCCCATCCTGGCCCACGGTGACCTCAGCGGAGATGTTGGTTCTTACAAGCTCAGGCGTCGCAAAGGCCAGCCGTGCTGTCACTGCTGACGCCGGCTCCGCAAAGCTCCGGCACCCCGAGGGGTCCCAGCGTGCCCCGCTGTGCCCTCACTGGCGACGCTGGCTCTGGCCGGATCGGGCGCAGCAAGGGCTGTCCCCGGAGCCCTTTGTGACCTCACGGCCGCTGCCGCTGCCTCGCTGCCCCGCTGCGCTATAAAAGCGGCCACGCGCCGCCCCCGCCCCGCGGCAGCATGGCCCGCTACCGCCGGCGCTCCCGCAGGAGCCGCAGCCGCAGCCGCAGCCGCAGCCGGCGCCGCCGCTCCCGCCGCCGGGGCGTGCGCAGGAGGCGCCGGGCCTCCCGCCGCTCCCGCTACCGCCGGAGCCGCCGCTCCAGCCGCAGACGCCGCCGCCGCCGCTGAGCCGAGCGCGGGGCTCGGCCTCGCCCGGCCCGAGGAGCGCGCAGAGCGCGGCTGTGGCGCGGGGCTGCGCATGCCAATAAAGGCCAGCAAAACTTACCGGGCTCTGCGGCTCCCTGGCTGGGCCTGAGTGTCCGTGCGTGTCACACCCTGGCTGTGCCTGAGTATCCGTGCGTGTCCTACCCTGGCTGGGCCTGAGTGTCCCTGCGAGTCACACCCTGGCTGGGCCTGAGTGTCCGTGCGTGTCACACCCTGGCTGGGCCTGAGTGTCCCTGCGAGTCACACCCTGGCTGGGCCCGAGTGTCCGTGCGTGTCCTACCCTGGCTGGCCCTGGTGTCCCTGCGTGTCGCACCCTGGCTGGGCCTGAGTGTCCGTGAGTGTCCTGCGTGTCCCTGGATGTGCCCCTGCGTGTCCAGGCTGTCCGTGGGTGTCCCCAAGTAACAAGTCTCTCTTTCTTTGTAACAAATCTCTCTTGTGCAGGTGGCGCGGTCCTGACTACACAAGTGATGGGAACACGGACTGAGGTCAACAGAAAGCTCTCAGGTCACCAAATCCAAACGTTAACCCAAAAGTACCAATCCCACCCCCAAGCCATGTCCCCAAGTGCCACATGTACATCTTCCATGGCTCCCCCCACGTGCGGCCTTGTGGGACCCGGCTGGCCCCCAACCTGCCCACAGAGAAATCTGCTCCACAAGGAGCCACTCACAAATGGGCCATGGAAAAGTCACCAGGAAAGAAAAAGACATTTCAGGGCCTTCAGGCTGAGGGCAGTGCCACAAGTGGGAGCTTTTCCCCAAGCCCCTCTCAGTGACAAATCTCTCTTGTGCAGGGGATTGGGCTCTGAATCCCCAAGTGAAGGGAACACAGAGAGGGGTCTGCAGAGAGCTCTCAGGTCACCAAATCCAAACGTTAACCCAAAACTACCAATCCCACCACTAAGTCATGTCCCAAGTGCCAAATTTACCCTCTCTTTAAATCCCTTCAGGCATGGTGGCACCACCACAGCCCTGGCAGTCTGTTCCAATGGTTGACAACACTTCTTAGAGAAGAAACCTTTCCAAACAGCCAACTAAACCTTCCCAGCTGCATCTCTCCACACTTTCATCTTTTTTCTTGTTCCCTGGTAGAAGAGCCTGGTCCCTGCATGTCCCTGGCTGTGCCTGTGTGTCTGTGGGTGTCCCTGAGCGTCCATGGGTGCCCATGCCCATCCCCAAGAGGAAGCTTGCCCCGAGCCGCTGTCAGTGTCAAACCCAAACATCAGCCCAAAATTACCAATCCCACCACTTAGTCATGTCTCAGGTGCATGGTGACACCCCCACAGCCCTGGGCAGTCTGTTTCCAATGTTGGACAACACTTCTTGGTGAGGAAACCTTTCCAAACAGCCAACTAAACCCTCCCCGGTGCATCTCTCAGCACTTTTCTCTTATCAACTCCAAACGTTAACCCAAAGCTGCCAATCCCATCACTAAGTCATGTCCCAGGTGCCAGATTTACACAAACTGCCACAAACAGCCCCTGGAGAACTCCTCTCCACAATGAGCCACTCAAAATGGGTCACCAAAAAGTCACTGGGAAATAAAAAGACACTTCAGGGCCTCGTGAAGATTGCATGGAGATCAGGAGCCCAGGGGCTGATTTCCTCAATTCTTCCCAAAGCACCAAATTACAGCGATAGGAATAGGCAGAGCTGTCAGGCCAATGCCTGACTGAGGTTGGTGTCAATGGAAAAGTTTGGGGTTTGTGCAGCACAGAATGATCCACCCAACAGCTGATCCTCTGACACCTATGGGAGGCGCCTTTCTCCCTGAGGAAAAGAGTTCAGCTCAGGAGCCAGCGGGGCTCATTGACAGAGCCTTAAACTGGCTTGGAGGGGGAAAGGGTCAAAACCTGCCTTGCCAATTATGAGACATGGCATGGGGTGCCAAAAATGGAACAAACACCTGGAACGGATCCCTCAATCTGCTTCAGGGGCTTTTGGTTACAATGTGCACACCTGAAATGTTTCTACATTGGTGTGCTCAGCCTGAGGCATAAACCGGAGGAGCTGGAGGCTTTGCTCCAGTCCCAGAGATTTGACATCCTCGGCAGCAGTGAAAGCCAAAGCTGCTGGGATGAGTCCTGGAATGCAGAGCCCTGGTGGACACTCGCAGGCTCCTCAGGAGGGATGGGCAGGGCAGGAGAGGCAGAGGGGAGGGACAGGGTGCAACAGCAGGGTGACAGTGGCTGGAGCTCCCAGCTGGCAGGGGCACAGCTCAGGGCTCTGGACAAGAGCCCAGGAACAAAGAGATGATGTGGATGTCACCGTGGGAGTCCCCTCCCCAAAGGACAGAGAGCTCAGCCTGCCAGGTGAGCCCAGGGACGGCCCACGAGGGTGACTGAGGGCTTGAGCCACCCTGGGACAAGCTGGACAATCCCAAGAGGTGCCCCAGCCTTCGGTGTCCCTGTGCTTCCACGGATCTGCACCTCAGCTGCATCTCACACACCACAGGGCAGGGAGAGGCTTCTGAGCAAAACCAACACAAAGAAAAACACTGAATGGGAGAACTGAACCAGCAAATGTCCCTGCACTCGCATAAGGCATCGTTTAGCTATGTTTCCTTGTCTTAAATTCTGTCCTGATAATTCTTAAGATCAACATCTTATCAACTGAAAATAGAAGGGGAAAAATTACAAAATTATCTCTTTGAGCCCAAAAAACCCCCTAAACATTCAGGAAATATATGCTGCATGCTGTTTTTCTGAAGTGCCACAGGATCACAGCAGCTTGAAAGGTGTTTCTCTGAAAGGTCCATTAGGGATCAGACTTACCACAATGAAAATTCCAATTCTCAAAACCAATTTTTCCCCATTTAATTAGGGACACTTTTCATTGTTCTCTTACCGCATCTCAGACCTGTTGTGCACGTGCCAGCTGCCAAGGGATGTTGGCAGGAGCTGGGCAAGGTTTGCTCTTCATTGATTATTATTGCTCTTCCCAGCAACCAGCGCCTGCAGCCTCTGCAGAAACGCTGCAAACTTCCCTCTGCAAACACCAGCACCTACACACAGCAACAGCTATGGAGGGACCAGCAGTAAAACAGCTCCAGGAAATTCCCGTTTTTCCATGTGACTTTACCTTTCTCCCCACAGTCTCAACTGTGTCAGGCACTGAGGGACAAGCGTTCCTCCTCTCCCCAAAGCTCCCGTGTTTGGTCCAGCACAGCTACAACCTCTGCCCCACAACTCTGGCCATGCCCTGATTTAGAGCTTCCCTGGACACGAGTTTGTTGCCACCCACAGAGGGGGACGCTGAAGCTGCATTTGGCTTTGAAGTAAGCCCTGCTTTGTGTGGTGGTGCTGGACAAGAACCTGTAGAGATCAGTGCCAGCAGGACTTGTGCTTCACTCCTGGGGCTGCAGAGCTGCATTTGCCAGGGACTCCAGTGGCACCAAGGCCAGCTGAGCCCTTGCAGGTTTAGCCACCAGACCCTTCTTCAGTATCCACTCTCAAAAGGCTCAGTCATGGTCTGGTCTTTCTGTAGCAGAAGCCAAAATAAAAGCTCCTTTTCCAGTCTCTGGTGACTTGACTCCTGTTCTTACCAAAATGCATGGAGGGCATGTGGTTACTTCATAAAAGATGATGGGAAATATCATAGGGACATCCTTGGTGTCCTAAACACCAGTTGGAGAAACAATGCAGACAATGAAAAAAAAACATTAAACCATGAATTATATAGCTTTTGATAGTTTCTCCAAAAAAGACAATTTCCAGAAGTTTAACTACAATTTGCATTTTCTCTCCTTTTAGAGCAGTCTGCAAAGAAAATATAATAGAATTGGCCATTTCTTGCCATGCACAGCAAGGACATCACTACTAATTGCATACCTGACACCGAGCAGTGTCTGCTCCCTCTGAGCACCCTGCAGGTGATGGAACCACACGGGTAATGAAAGTGGCAGCCAAGGGAAGGGATGTGGAGCTGGAGCCCAGGAGCACCTGAGGATCCACAGGATGCCCGGGGCTCTGCTTTTCTCACAGGAGCCTCACCTGCAGGGCCAGTTCCTCCAAAGCAGAACAGTGAACACTGCACAAACTGTGCTGGTCTCGGTGTCTCTGAGCACTGGGCACTGCTGGGTGTTCCTGAGTGCCAGTTCCACTTGGGATCGCCATTCCAGCATCCTTCCCAGCTGCAGCACTGGATCAACACACAGTACTCGTTTGCTTACCTGTTTCTGGAGTGAACACCCTTTACTCCTGCAAGCTGAAGGCACCTGACAGATGAACCTCAGCAGTACCGGGAGATCGCTGTGTGACAAATGGCTGCATTCCATTTCCACAAGCACCATCTCAGCATCTATGCTTAACCTGCCCTATCTCAGACAGATGACAAAACTAAATTATGCATTTTTTTTTCCTTTTCTTTTCCTTGTAAAGGCTGCTGCTATTAGAGGAGAGTCAGGTAAAACAGGCTCTCTGTAATTCCGGATTACACTCCGAGCGAATCGAAGTCTCCCAGGGAAGCGAGGGTGCGGCGGGGCCCTTTGTGATGCCAGAGCATCGCAGAGGCGACGTCCCCGCTGAGGTCACGGCGGGGCTGCCCCGCTGCGCTATAAAAGCGGCCATGCGCCGCCCCCGCCCCGCGGCAGCATGGCCCGCTACCGCCGGCGCTCCCGCAGGAGCCGCAGCCGCAGCCGCAGCCGCAGCCGGCGCCGCCGCTCCCGCCGCCGGGGCGTGCGCAGGAGGCACCGGGCCTCCCGCCGCTCCCGCTACCGCCGGAGCCGCCGCTCCAGCCGCAGACGCCGCCGCCGCCGCTGAGCCGAGCGCGGGGCTCGGCCTCGCCCGGCCCGAGGAGCGCGCGGAGCGCGGCTGTGGCGCGGGGCTGCGCATGCCAATAAAGGCCAGCAAAACTTACCGGGCTCTGCGGCTCCCTGGCTGTGCCTGAGTGTCCGTGCGTGTCACACCCTGGCTGTGCCTGAGTGTCCGTGCGTGTCCTACCCTGGCTGTGCCTGGTGTCCCTGTGGGTTCCCGGCTGTGCCTGAGTGTCCGTGCGTGTCACATCCTGGCTGTGCCTGAGTGCCCCTGCGGGTAACACCCTGGCTGGGCCTGCTGTCCCTGCGTGTCCCTGGCTGTGCCTGGTGTCCCTGAGTGTCACACCCTGGCTGGGCCTGCTGTCCCTGCGGGTCCCTGGCTGGGCCTGCTGTCCCTGCGGGTCCCTGGCTGTGCCTGCTGTCCCTGAGTGTCACACCCTGGCTGTGCCTGCTGTCCCTGCGTGTCCCTGGCTGTGCCTGCTGTCCCTGCGGGTCCCCGGCTGTCCCTGGCTGTCCCCGCTGTGCCCCGCCCGAGGGCTCTGCTCCGAACGCGCCGTTCCCAAGCGCGCTCCCAACAGAGCTGTGACACCCGGAGCCCTTCGAAGCTGTCGCTGGCCTGGCGCCGCAGGCACCCGGTGTCACACATGGGCCCCGCCTATGCAGAACTGCACATCCCGTGTTGCTCCCGTTCCAAGCCTGCTGAGGGCAAAAAACGGGCTTTGGGCTTTGGGGTGAGAGAATGTCACTAACTGGGAGCTTGACCTAAGTCCCTGCAAGTGACAAATCGCTCTTGAGAAAGTGATGGCGACCTGGATCATCACATGAAGGGAACACAGAGTGAGGTCTGCAGAGAGCTCTCAGGTCACCAAATCCAAACGTTAACCCAGAACTACCAATCCCACTAGAAATCCCATCTCTCAACTACCAAATTTCCCCCCTCTTTAAATCTCCCCAGGAATGGTGACTCCCCCACAGTCCTGGGCAGTCTGTTCCAATGGTTGACAGCACTTCTGGGTGAAGAAACCTTTCCAAACAGCCAACTAAACCCTCCCAGGTGCATCTCTCAGCACTTTCATCCTTTTTCTTGTTCCCTGGCAGAAGAGCCTGGTGCTAGCTGGCTACAGCTGTGTCTGCTGCCCTGGGGAGTTCCATCCTTGGATGAGACTTAGAAGTTTTGATGAGCACAGTAGAGCAGAATAGCACAGCCTTAGATAAATAGATGAAGGATGTAGCTTAGACGACCAGAAGCCATGCCAAATGCAAACAGGACATTTTTACTCCTTTTTAAAGTCCTTCCAGGAATGGCGACACTGCCCTGGGCAGTCTGTTCCAATGTGTGACAACACTTTTTGGTTTAGAAACTATTCGTAATAGCCGAATTAAACCTTCACAGGTGCAACTCCAGACATTTTTCTCTCGTACTGTGCTTTGTCCCGGGCACAAGCACCCGAAGCCAGGGTGACCGGCCGGAATCACAGTCTCCTTCAGCACCCTCCTCTCGCCGTGTTCCCCGTAGGATGCGATGGCATTCCCTCAGTGACACCCGGCCCTTCCCGCTCCTCATTTCCTCCCTTCTCCCCCAGATACAGCCCAGGGATCTCCCCCTGCCGGGTGCCCCGGAGGTGCCGCTCTGGCCGCTCCCGGGCCGGGCCGGGCCGGGCCGGGCCGGGCCGAGCAGCCGCTGCAGCCGCGGCCGGAGCTGCCGCGGCCTCCGAGACTGAGCGGGACGTCGGGGCCGGAGGCAGCGGGGGGAGATCGTGCAGAGCCCGTGAGGCTGAGGAGCCCCTGCGGGGGCTGCGGCGGCCGGGAGGGAGCGGCGGCACTGAGGGCTCTGGCGGGGAGCTGAGGGGCACGGCGGGACTGAGGGGACTGAGCCGTGCCGGGGGCTGGGAGGGCCGGGGGCTGAGGGCGGTGCCGGCGCTGGGGACGCTGAGGGCGGCGGTGGGACTGAGGGGGATGGGGGAGAGAGCCATGAGGGCGCTGAGAGCAGCATGGAGGGGTGAGGGCCATGGTGGCTCTGAGGGCAGCATGGAGATGTGAGGGCGATGGTGGCTCTGATGAGCTGAGGGCAGCATGGAGAGGTGAGGGCAATGGTGGCTGAGGGCATCTCTCTGATGAGCTAATGGCAGCATGGAGAGGTGAGGACGGTGGTGGCACTGAGGGCAGCTTGGAGAGGTGAGGGCGATGGTTGCACTGAGGGCAGCATGGAGAGGTGAGGGCGATGGTGGCTCTGAGGGCAGCATGGAGAGGTGAGGGCGATGGTGGCTCTGAGGGCAGCATGGAGAGGTGAGGGCGGTGGTAGCACTGAGGCTGATGGCAGCTGTGCCACTGGTCTGAGGGCAGTGACAGCTCTGGGCACCTGAAGAGCAAAGCCACACACGAATGATGTGGCAGCATGGCCCTGGCCCTGCTGCCGTGCCATTCCTGATCCAAGCCAGGTGCCACTGGCATTCCTGGGCTCCATTTGATGTCTGGCTGTTGTGGAGCCTTAGCAGACACTTTCCACAACATACGCTCAAATAAAAAGCTCGACCAAAAGTCAGTTAACATTGTCACTGTGGTACATTGTATTAATGCTTGCCACTACTTTATCCTGTTCACTCATATTCCAGAGATTAATTCAAAATAGCTGTCACCACTTTAACATGAAGCATTCTTCTGTCTCTGGAGACAGGGAGGGCCATGCCTTTCTCAAAGGTTCCTGAATGATGTTGAGCCTCTGGGTAAGTAGAAGCAGCAATTAATATTTGGTCACTCAGGATTCCAGAGATCTAAACATGATTTTGACAGATCTGGAAAATAAACTTTCCAACACAGTTTGAAGCATAAGAAAGTAGGGATTCTTCACCAATGCAAGATACACAGGATATATACATCCTTTAATCTGATGCGTGTGGTGAAATTTTACAGCAGGGTATTTATTCCATCACAGACTCACAGAATTCACAGAATGTCTGGGTTGGAAGAGACCTTCAAGATCATCAAGTCCAACCCAGCCCTAGCACCTCAGCTGAACCCTGGCACCCAGTGCCACATCCGGGCTTTTTTTTAAACACATTTAGGGATGGTGACACCACCACCTCCCCGGGCAGCCATTCCAGAACTTTATCACTCCTTCAGTAAAAAACTTTTCCTAATATCCAACCTATATTTCCCTTGGTGTAGCTTGAGGCTGTGTCCTCTGGTTCTGTCAGTGCTGCCTGGAGAAAGAGACCAACCCCACCTGACCATAACCACCTTTCAGGCATTTGTAGAGAGTGATAAAGTCACCTCTGAGTCTCCTTTTCTCCAGGCTGAGCACCCCCAGCTCCCTCAGTCATTCCTCACAGGGTCTGTGTTCCAAGCCCCTCTCCAGTCTCGTTGCCTCCTCTGGATGTGCTCCAGCGTCCCAAGATCCTTCCCAAACTGAGGGCCCAGAGCTGGACACAGCACTCAGGGTGTGCCCTCAGCAGTGCCAGTGCAGGGGCAGAATGCCCTCCCTGCTCCTGCTGGCCACACCATTCCTGACCCAGGCCAGGAGCCATTGGCTTTCTTGGCCCCCTGGGCACTCTGCTGGCTCATGTGCAGCCTGCTGTCCCGCAGTGCCCCCAGGTCCCTTTCTGCCTGGGCACTGTCCAGCCACACCGTCCCCAGCCCAGAGCATTGCAGGGGTTACTGTGGCCAAAATGCAGCACTGGGCACTTGGAGTTATTAAACTTCATCTTATGGACTCTGCCCATCCATCCAACCGTTCCAGGTCTCCCTGCAGAGCCCTCCTACCCTCCAACAGATGGACACAGCTCCCAGCTCAGTGTCATCTCAGATTTACTGATGAAAGGCTCAGTCCCCTCATCCATGTCATCAATAAGAACATTGATCAGAGCTGGCCCCAGCACAGAGCCCTGAGGGACACCCCTGGTGCCTGGCCCCAGCTGGATGCAGCACCATCCCCACCACTCTCTGGCCCGTCCAGCCAGCTCTGAGCCCAGCACAGAGTGCTCCTGCCCCAGCCCTGGGCTGCAGCTTTTCCAGGAGGGAGCTGTGGGAGACAGAGCCAAAGGCCCTGCTGGAGCCCAAACAGACACATCCACAGCCTTTCCTGCATCCATCAGGAGGTCACCTGGCCATGAAAGGAGACCAGGTTGGTCAAACACAACCTACCCCTCCTAAACCCCTGCTGGCTGGCTCTGATCCCTGGCCATCCTGGAAGTGCTGGGTGATGACACTCAGTATAAACTGTTCCATTGCCTTACTGGGTACTGAGGTCAGGCTGGCTGGCCTACAACTGCCAGGATCCTCCTTCCCACACTTTTTATCAATGGGTGTCACATTGAGCATCTTCCAGCCATCTAGAACCTCACCAGTGAGCCAGGACTGCTGGTAAATGATGGAGAGTGGCTTGGGAAGCTCATCTGCCAGCTCTCTCATTACCCTGGGGTGGATCCCATGTGGGCCCATGGATTTATGAACATCCAAGCAGCTCAGCAGTTCCCTGACTGCCTTCTCCTGGATAACAGGGGGCCCATTCTGCTCCCTGACACCATCCACCAGCCCAGGAGGACACTTGTCCTGAGGACAAGCCCTCTTCCCACCAAAGGCTGAGGCAAAGAGGGCATTAAGCACTTCTGCCTTTTCCTCATCGGCATTTCTGAGTTCCCTCCCGCATCCAGTAGGGAACAAAGGTTGGTCTTACCCTTCCTTTTGCCATTAATATATTTGTAAAAGCATTTTTTATTATCCTGTATAAAAGTTGCCTTATTAAGTTTGATCTGAGCTTTGGCCTCCCTTATTTTTTTCCTACATGCCCTAGCTACCCCTTTAAAAACTTTCTGAGAGATCTGACCTTCCTTCCAAATATAATACATTCTCTTTTTATTCCTAAATTCCTCCAAAATCTCATTGCCCATCCAGACTGGGTGTTTGCCTCATCAGCTCCTCTTTGGGCACACAGGGACAGTCTGTTCCTGGGCCCTCAAGATCTCTGCTCTGAAACACATTGTGTATAATCACAATCATACAGATTCATTACAACCTGCCAAAAAACCCACCATAGTCCTCTTCATCTGTTTCTTCACTGGTTCCAGCTGCACTTCTCCTGTGTGCACAATTTTACATTCTTTTATCTGTCTTGACACTCTGTCTTTAAGCTCTATCCAGTGCCTTCAGGGTAACTGAAAATTTCTATTCTATGTGTTGTCAGGACAAACTACTGTTGTCCAGCATGAGATCTTGGATACTGAATCTTTGTCTCCAGTACGGAAATCTCAAATATAATCAGCAGGAGCAGAAGGAGTGTACAGCAGTGAAGAGGTTCCCTGAAGTCCTTTTCACCAGAGGAGATGCCCAGGGGGTTTCTAACTCCTAGCAAGAGCAGGCACAGTCCTGCCTTCAGGGCTGGGGCACGTAGCCTCTGAGCTTTCTGAGCTTTCTGAGGCCACCTGCCTTTTTTTTTTTTTTTTCTTTTTTTTTTTTTTTTTTTTTTTTTTTTTGCCAGTGCCCAGAGAGGCTCTGGGGATATGCTGGGTGTCCCCAGCCCCCTGCTTCCTCCCACCCCGACCTGCTGAGCCCCCTTTCTCCCAGCAGCCATGGCTCTGACCGTCATGTCCTTCCTGGGTCTCCTGGACATCCAGCCCAGGCTGCAGCACCATGACTACACTGATGTAGCCACGGGCAAAGGGATGCATGCAGGGCATTCCAGGATGGAATCAAGCTTCGCTGAATCAGACATGAGCATAAAATATGCCAGATCAGGAGGAGGAGGAAAACTCAGCTTGCACTTCATATTCTCTTCAAACATACCTTGTTATTAGGTCCTGTGTGAGGTTGCTGGGATTTCCTTGGAGCTAAATCAATAATCACATAGGACTTCTGTGCTACTTGGATGTCCTCTAATAGCAGCAGCCTTTCAAAAACCAAACAAAAGTAAAAGAGGAAGAAAAAAAATAAAAAATATAATTTGTTTTTGTCATCTGTCTTAGATGGGGCAGGTTAAGCATGGATGCTGAGATGGTGCTTGTGGAAATGGAATGCAGCCATTTGTCACACAGCGATCTCCTGGTACTGCTGAGGTTCATCTGTCAGGTGCCTTCAGCTTGCAGGAGTAAAGGTGTTCACTCCAGAAACAGGCAAGCAAACGAGTACTGTGTGTTGATCCAGTGCTGCAGCTGGGAAGGATGCTGGAATGGCAGATCCCAAGTGGAACTGGCACTCAGGAACACCCAGCAGTGCCCAGTGCTCAGAGACACCGAGACCAGCACAGTTTGTGCAGTGTTCACTGTTCTGCTTTGGAGGAACTGGCCCTGCAGGTGAGGTTCCTGTGAGAAAAGCAGAGCCCCGGGCATCCTGTGGATCCTCAGGTGCTCCTGGGCTCCAGCTCCACATCCCTTCCCTTGGCTGCCACTTTCATTACCCGTGTGGTTCCATCACCTGCAGGGTGCTCAGAGGGAGCAGACACTGCTCGGTGTCAGGTATGCAATTAGTAGTGATGTCCTTGCTGTGCATGGCAAGAAATGGCCAATTCTATTATATTTTCTTTGCAGACTGCTCTAAAAGGAGAGAAAATGCAAATTGTAGTTAAACTTCTGGAAATTGTCTTTTTTGGAGAACTATCAAAAGCTATATAATTCATGTTTTAATTTTTTTTTAATTGTCTCCAGCTGGTGTTTAGGACATCAAGGATGACCCTTTGATATTTTCCATAATCTTTTATGAAGTTGGCAAATTGCTTCTTTTCCTTCCTGTCCCAGCCTCCTTTGTCGAATCCCAGACCAGGTTACTGTGGTCTGGAATATTTGTGCTATGTCTTTGGATATTCTGTATCCACTCAGTCCCAGGAAATTTAAGAATGCCACAGTCTGCTCCCAGCATTGCTGTTGAGTTTCAGTGCCTCTCTGAATGTCATCTCCATACTGGAACAAGACTCCAGGAGGGTTCTGATTTTTCTATTCCAACAGTTCTTTTGGCAATTGATTCCAAATATGGTGGGCCTGTTTTTAAATCCCTGCAGTAGAGCTGTCCAAGCCTGTTGGGTTCTTCTTCCCTGTGTTTGGATTTTCCCATTCAAAAGCAAATAGTACTCCAAGGGATACAGAAAGAGGCATCTTTCAGATATAATACTGTGAAGCATTTTCATTTTTCAGTCAATGTTGTTAGCAAGGTGTAAGGATCTACTGCTACCAGGTGTATACCTTCTACTATCTCATTTATGGCATTGAGGTCCTGCACCACCAGGTAAACCTTTCCATTTTCCTTCTTCACTGGCAAAATAGGGGTATTTAATTTGGATTCACATTCCTTCAATAGGCCATATTTTATCAATTCTTACACACACAAGGAGTAATAACTTCTTACCACTTTTTGTTTTCAAAGGGCAAAGTTTTTTGCTTTTGCTTTACCTGCTCCAGGTATCAATTAAATTCTTACAGGCTCTGCTCTTTGGGATATCCCAGGTATCTTTGGGTCTCTACAGCCTAGACCATCAGAATCGCTTTATCCCCAAATAATACTGGCACATGGATCATTTCTGTATTTTAGTAACTGTAGTGCAAAAACAGAGACTTCCACATAATTAGAGTCTGGAATAATCACCTGTATATTGCCATTTTAAAATTTGTAATAAATAAGGAGAAGCTTTGGCAAATTGGATAGACACAAAAATTGGTGAGTCATTAATCCATGGTTTTCCTAATTTAAAATAAATAAGCTCAAAAAATGGCCAAGTTATGTGATTCCCTGTTACACCAACAATTATTATAGAACCATTACTCAAATTTCCTTTTACTGGGGAATCTGGTGGTGCATCCATCTTGCATACCCTCCCACATCTCTGCTTAGTTCTAGTTCTAGTTCTCCCTAAAACTCTTTGCTCCTTGACACATCCTCTCTATCCTCTCTATCTTCTCCTCTGCCCCTCAGCACTTCCTGTCTCTTTTATCTTCTCCTCTCCTTCTTGATACATCCTCAGTATCTCCGTTTTCTCCTCTGCTCTTTGATGCATCCTCCTTATCCTAGCTTCTCTTCTAGATGTGCTAAATCTGCCTCTTTTTGTGCCAATTCCCTCACAGCATCAGCCTCAGCAGCCTGGTTTTCTGTTCCCCCATCCAGCCTGCAGGTACTGACCCTAAGATCTGAATCATCCTCCTTTTCAGGGAGGTGTTTACACCAAATTTGTCCTATGCTGCTCATAGAACAGTGTTTTGTGTCTTCTCCTTGGTTCTCCTCTTCAGGAGGCAGCACCAAAATGTCTGAGGGTGCTGGATTCAAGCCACAATCTTTCTGCCGTTCCAGATGATTCCACAAAGTGACAAACATGCCAGCATAGATCACCTTATCCCATTTCTGCTCCCGCCTTAAAAGCACCAGTAACTGTAACAATGTATTTTAACTCAAGGTTCCATTTTGTGGCCACTGTTCTCCAGAGTCCAATTTGTACAACGACCATCACTGATAACAGTAGTTAATCAAATTCTCCCTGGTCACTGTTCCCAGAGGAGCCCCCCGTCTTGCTCCAACGTTCCAAAATGCAATGAAGGGGGGATTTTTTAGAGTGCCCCCTTTAGACTGTTCACTGCCCATCTCCAAATAAAAGATCCAGAATGTTAAGATACAGATTCAAATACAAATACAAAACAATTATTGGTAATAAAACCAAGTCAAATACCAAATTCGGGAAAAGGGAATAACCCACTCATTATGCTGGAAGATCCACACATCTTATGTGAGCAGGATTCCCAAAAGAATGCTTTATTATTGAATGGGTTCTTACCTGTGTCCCAGACTGATCCGAGGGTCTGTGGTCTTCTCCAGGAAAGTCCCAGTGCTGGCATGAAGATCCAGAGACCCCTCAGATCCACAGGAGATCAGGCAGAATGTCCCATTGGAACTGCCAAAAATGACACTGAAATTGGCCAGACAGAAACTTTCTAATACAATTTGAGTACTAGAAAGCTGCCGTTCTTTATTGCAGCACTGGGCACTCAGGGGATCCTTCCTCCATTTGAACACAGATTTTATCTCACACACAGACTACACATCTATCAGCTATTCCTACTTCTGTAACTTTATTTGACATGGTCACACCCCTTATTAGAAGTCCTTGTATGGTTCTTTGGGGTCTGATTTCAACATCTGGTGTTCTTCTTAGGTGCTGTTCCTTGACATGTTCCTCGACCCCCACTTTTGAGTATGCACAATATCATTGTTTTGCCTAAATTGTACCTTGTCAGCCTTGCAGAGCTGAGCTGGTGTCCTGCTTGTGTTTGGCATGGCTTCTGTTTGCCTAAGTTAAATCTTGATCTACTTCTCCAAGGCTGTGCTGTTCGGTTCTCCTGTCCTTATCAAAGCTTCCAACTCCCATGGACTGCCCAGAACAGAGACCCAAAGCACTGGGAACACCACCTGCCAAGGATGGAACTCCCCAGGGCAGCAGACACAGCTGTAGCCAGCTGGCACCAGGCTCTTCTGCCAGGGAACAAGAAAAAGGATGAGAGGAAAGTGCTGAGAGATGCACCTGGGAGGGTTTAGTTGGCTGTTTGGAAAGGTTTCTTCACCAAAAAGTGTTGTCAAACATTGGAAGACTGCCTAAGGTTGTGGTGGCGCCACCATGCCTGGAGGGATTTTTAAAGAGGGGGTAAACTTGGCACTTGGGACATGACTTAATGGTGGGATTGGTAGTTTTGGGTTAACGTTTGGATTTGGTGACCTGAGAGCTCTCTGCAGACCCCTCTCTGTGTTCCCTTCACTTGGGACAAATCTCATAAGAGAGATTTGTCACTGAGAGGGGCTTGGGGCAAGCTCCCAATTAGTGACACTGCCCTCACCCTGAATGTCCTGAAGAGTCTTTTTATTTCCTGGTGACATTTCCATGGCCATTTGTGAGTGGCTCCGTGTGGAGCAGATATTTCCAGGGGCAGGTTGCGGGGCTGTCTGGGTCCCACAAGGCTGCATAGGGGAGCGGTGGAGGATATAAACGTGTCACTTGGAATATGGCTTGGGGGTGGGGTTGGTACTTTTGGGTTAACGTTTGGATTTGGTGACCTGAGAGCTTTCTGTTGATCTCAGTCCGTGTTCCCATCACTTGTGTAGTCAGGACCGCGCCACCTGCACAAGAGAGATTTGACATTGTCAGGGACTGGGGGCAGGCACAGCCAGGGACACGCAGGGACAGCCAGGGTGTGACACACAGGGACACCAGGCCCAGCCAGGGTGCGACACCCAGGGACACCAGGCACAGCCAGGGTGTGACACGCACGGACACTCAGGCACAGCCAGGGTAGGACACGCACGGAAACTCAGGCACAGCCAGGGTGTGACACTCAGGGACAGCAGGCACAGCCAGGGTGTGACACGCACGGACACTCAGGCCCAGCCAGGGTGCGACACGCACGGACACTCAGGCACAGCCAGGGTAGGACACGCACGGACACTCAGGCCCAGCCAGGGAGCCGCAGAGCCCGGTAAGTTTTGCTGGCCTTTATTGGCATGCGCAGCCCCGCGCCACAGCCGCGCTCTGCGCGCTCCTCGGGCCGGGCGAGGCCGAGCCCCGCGCTCGGCTCAGCGGCGGCGGCGGCGTCTGCGGCTGGAGCGGCGGCTCCGGCGGTAGCGGGAGCGGCGGGAGGCCCGGCGCCTCCTGCGCACGCCCCGGCGGCGGGAGCGGCGGCGCCGGCTGCGGCTGCGGCTGCGGCTGCGGCTCCTGCGGGAGCGCCGGCGGTAGCGGGCCATGCTGCCGCGGGGCGGGGGCGGCGCGTGGCCGCTTTTATAGCGCAGCGGGGCAGCGAGGCAGCGGCAGCGGCCGTGAGGTCACAAAGGGCTCCGGGGACAGCCCTTGCTGCGCCCGATCCGGCCAGAGCCAGCGTCGCCAGTGAGGGCACAGCGGGGCACGCTGGGACCCCTCGGGGTGCCGGAGCTTTGCGGAGCCGGCGTCAGCAGTGACAGCACGGCTGGCCTTTGCGACGCCTGAGCTTGTAAGAACCAACATCTCCGCTGAGGTCACCGTGGGCCAGGATGGGATTCTTGTGACGGCAGAGGTTTGCAGGCTGCTTTCAGCAGTTCCAGCACAATTGGCCCTTTGTGACATCAGAATTTGGAAGGACCAAAATCACCAGGGAGGTGACAGCTAAGGCCGGGGAAGCCCCTTGTAACACCAGAGCTTCCCAGAGCTGATGAGGTCACAGTGAGGTGCCAGGGGCCACACGGACACCCCCAGCTCCAGCATCTCCCACACCTGGGTGGTGCCCAGCAGGGAGCTGGATGCTGTGGTGTGAGATGTGTCCTTGTCCTTCCAGGGTGGATGCCCGGCCTTGTCACTGTGCCAGTGAAAAAACCCTGATGCCAAAAGAAATAGGAAGGGGAATTCTTTCCGGGGTTTGGAGCCCCACTTCTGCTGGCCAGCAGCAAGGGGAACCATTTCACTGGGCCAGCAAAGCAGAACAGTCACACAGCCCCAAAAACTGGTGCCAAGTGCCCTTGTGCCCTGAATGCAGGGGGGCTGCAGAGAGAACAAACTCTGACTTTAAACCAAGAAAATGATAAAATCTTGTGCAGGGACTGGCCTGAAATGCCTGAAGGTGATGGCCTCTCCCAGCAAGGCAGAGCAGAAGCCCCATGAATAGAGAGCAGGGCCTGTCACCTGAGGAGATGTTCCTGGGCAGAGGCAGTGGGGGATGCAGAGAGCAGCCTGGGCTCCCAGCAGCCAGCCCTCAGGCTGAGAGTGCTCTTCCCAGGCAGAAAGAGGTGCCTGAAGTGCTCATGACTCCAAATGATGACAACACCCTGAGACAAGAAGGGATTTGGGACAGTTGTACTGGGATTGTTGGTGGCTGGCAGAGGGCAGGGAGGTGCATCCTGTGCATCCCCTCTGCCTCTACAGCCTGGATGTCTTGGTGCAGACCCTGCAGGGACCACCCAACCTTTTAAACTCCGGTGCAGTGCCTGATTATTTTCTTACATTGCACTGCAACTCTGGAACTGCAAGGAGTTCAGTCAGGTGGAGTAACAGACAAGGAGCTTATTGCAGATGTGTGTGTGAATACTTCTTTTGTCCAGTTGACTGAAAAGCAATTGCTGTAATTGAACTGAAAGTCTGCTTGGTAAAATTTATTTTAAAGTATGGGTTTTATAAAGTTATATGTAAATTTAAACATTCTGTTCCTCCCTCAAATGAATAATCTCAAATTTGAAACACCGTTGCAGATTGAAGCCAAAATGTCAAGCGATTTTATTTCAACCAGAAGTGTTAAAACATTAATAAGAGCATTATTGGTCTGGCTTACTGAGTGTCTGAATGAATGATCAACAGAAAATTTGCATTCTGACATCACAAGTATCCCAAAATCTTACTTCTTCGAGTAAGTCAGATTTTCTTGAGAATTCAACAAACAAGGTTTGAGTTGAGTATTTTTTCTGTCTCTGAAAGAAGTCAAAAGCACTCACAGTTTTGCTTACTTACTTGTTCAAGTCAAACAGGTTCACAAGGGACACTTGGCTGCTGCTGAGGTCACAGCTCCCGGATTCTGAGCCCTATCTAAGTATTGTCCTTGGTTGTCAGACCTAAGACAGAAAAAATGTCATCAAACTAAAAAAGGAAATCAGCTGATCTCAGACTCTGCTTCACCCTCCATTAAACCACAAAGCTGCTCTGTACCCTTCTCATTAATACAAACACAGAAACACTGACAGCCATGGCTGCAGAGAAATGGAAAGCTGTCTGTGCCTGTCACCTCATAGCTATGAGAGCAGTCAGTGCTGGCAGGGTTTCTCTGCATTTAGGTCTCCAGCCATCAGCTTCACTTGCTGAGTTCAGGTTCCACATCTCTGCCTCCTGGGCAAGGCAGCCCCACACACCCTCTGAGCTGGGAGTTATTCTAACAGCTGTAGGAGCTGAAGGTGCAGCAGGATTAGAGACAAAATGCAGCCCTTTGAATGCACTTTTTGACTCCTTGTGACAAGAGGTCTGTCACGAAAAAACGCTTCTTAAAAAATGTCCTAAAGGGTTGAGTTATGTCTGTGTAGGTGCTGGGCTGGGGGCAGGAGTTATGCAAGGAAGAACTCCATGAATTTTCCATGCAAGAAAATTTGTATAAATGCAGAAGCTTACACCAATACAGTATGGGCAAAATTGGCACAAGATGATCAGCTGGTTTAGTTCATCTGGTCTGAGTCAGGTTGTCACTAAAGATCAGTAAAATAAAACTCCTTTACACCAGTGTAGCATTAAAGAGCAGGGATCCTTTATTTGACCAGATGTATGGGGGATAACTCTGATGTCTAATTTGTTTGTAATTCTACCATTCAGCCAGAGGTTTGTTGTGGTTTGGGGGTTAGCTGGGTTTTTTGTTTGATTTTTGGTTTTATTTTGTTTTGGTTTGTCATGGATAGTTTGTATTGTGTTTTGATTTATTTTTAAATAATACCATAATTTTGAGGGACAAAACATGTAGTATTTCTTCCAGAAACCTCTGAAAATGGAGAAGTAATTAACAGAACTGAGAATGAGGTGAGGATTTAAGTTCCTAAATTGTAGAAAACAGTGTGTTCACCAGAAAATGCTCTGCTGTAGCCTTGGGTGAGGGATGGCTCAGTCCTGATAACTGTGTTCTAAATAACAACATCCTCCCAGCCGTAAGAACCATGCAATTTTCCAAAACATATTTACTGAATTATTCACACTGTTAAGGAGCAGAGTTCATAGCCTTACCATAAATAAAATGTTATGTTTTGTAGATGTTTGCCACACATGGATAAGATTATCAGTCATATATGTTAATGTAGTTCTGCTGGAATGATATTCTCTTCCAAAACTGTCCCAGCATGAGGAAAATCAATTTAATTTTTTTTTTCTCATTTGGACAATGGGAAACAAAGACACGTATTAGAACAGCTTTTCTAACCTCTGCTAGTGGTGCCCAGAGGGATTCCAGGGATTCAGGAGCACGGGGAGGCAGAGCAGGAGCTCCTACTGGTATTTCCCCTCCAAGAGAAGTGCCTTGGGCCAGCACAAATTCTGCAGCTGTGACTTCACAGGTGCTGCTGGCAGTGCTGTGACAGCCTCTGCCACCAAGCAAGAGCATCTGCAAGGGTGGGATGGTGTGGAGATGCCTCTCAGAAAACAGAGAACGCCTTCAAACAGCATCTGACAGAGGTAATGAAGGGGTAAATCACTTTTGAAGGGTCGGATGGTAAAAAACTCTGTATGTGAAAATAAGAGAGAAAATGAGGGAAAGGGAAAGGGGAGAGGATAGAATCCTTGGAAATTCTATCTACAGGCCATTTTCTGACAATCTGTGCAACTACCTAAAGCCTCTGGACTTTAGAGCAGTGACAATCTGGGTTTTTCAGGTCCTGGTCATGATGGCCACACACAACTTCTCAGCTCTTTTGTTCTGGAAATACATCCTGCAAATGCATCTGCTGGAAGCAGCACATGCCTGGCACATCCACAGCTGGGTGACTCAGAGACATCCATGAGCCAGCAGTGCCCTGGAGCTGTTCCTCTTTTGACCTCTCCCACAGGGAATTTGCTCAGGATTTTAGGATTTACACAGTGGGTTGGGCCATCAAAAATCTGTGGCTTCACTGCCCAGCTTTTCTGGAACTCGGGGATCTCCTGGATATTTTCCCCCAGTCACCTTCACTCACTGCCAAAATCCTCAGCATCATAATGTTTACATCTGCTAATTGCTTTGAGTAACACAGATCAACACCCATTTCAATTAAAACTTTAATTTATTGGTAATTGCTACAATTACACTGCTAATATATGCAAATATAAATTTCAGTTTAAAAATTCCTTCAGATTATTATAACAGGACTGACGAAGAACAATTATAAGACAGGGCTGTGCATGTGGACAGGTCTGTGGCCTCAGTAAAAAGTCTCTCAATTCTTGGAGGGTGACCACTTTCTCTGGAGGAGCTGGGGAAGCCTCCTTACCTGGCAGCAATCCAGAAGCAGCTTCACTTGTCCTGGAGAGGTCTGGAGAAAGCCAAAAAATGGGCAGACTGAGTCAGTATGAGCTGTGTGCACATTCCCCTTGGCAGCAACTGTACTTCCTCTCAGGGACTATAAAATCCCAGATCCTTCCAAGGAGACTTAGAAAGAAAACAAGTTCTGGAGCTTTCTAATAAAAAAGAACTTGTCTATTTAGCTCTCACCTCCCCACTCCCTCCTCCTCAAAACCAGACTACCTTACAATTCTTTGGCAGGAAAGCACTGCCAGAAGCCTCACTGCCAGGTCCTCTCCCCTCTGCACACAAGTGACAGAAGTTCCAGCTGTCCCTGCACACGACTGACTCCACATCCACACGGACCCCAGGATTTTCAGACCCTGCACCACCCAAGCCCCCCATGTCCCCCCCAAGTCTCATTGCTCAGGTGGCTCGAAGGTGGCGGTGAGATGAACAGGGCCAGGAGAGCAGCTCCTTTAAAAGGCCTTTATTAAAGACAGCTCTGGGTGGGGAACCCAAGGGGTCGCGCACACAGCGCCGCTGCTCCCCCAGCACAACGCTGAGCAGGAGGAGGAGGAGTGCAGCTTTGTCTCTCGGCAGAGCTGGGGCTTCCATCCTCACAAGAGTCCTTAGGAAAATAATGCTGGCTCGTGCCTTAGGGGATATCCTCCAAGCTGAGTACTATTAAAGCTATGGTGACAGGACAGAATCCGGCTCTGGTCAAGAGTGGGTGATTTAGTGTGGTTCTGGTGGGTTACAATCATAGTTTATGTGCTGGTTTGTTGTTTTTGAGAGGGTTCGTATAATACCCACCGCCTCTCATTAAATTCAGTCTGGGTGCAAGGCCTCCTGGGAGCAGGGGAGCAGGGGAAGGGATTCCCGACGGGAATGGATACAAATCTGGGGTGCGACGGAAAGGGATACAAATACATGGTAAAATAGTAACACTTTACAATGGCAACTAAAGGCAAGTCCTAGAACTCTAACATTCAATATTCAACAACAGGCCAACACTTCAAATTAAGACTTCATCAACTTCACCAACATCAACTAGCAATTACCACTCTGAAAGAGAGCTCTCATCTCCAGGGTTTCCTTTCTCACAGCAGCAGGTCCCTGCTCAGGGCTGAGTCCAGGTGCTGCTGGCAGTGGCTGGAAGCAGGGCTGGACACCTCCAGGCCGCCTGGCAGGTTTTCCTTGTGGTCCCTCTTCAGTCTCTTGGTGTCCGCAGGGAGCTCGGGGCAGCACTCGGGGCTCTGCACGAGGAGCTGCGGCCCCGCAGCGCTGCCACCATCGTCGCCCAGCAGGGCCGGCCCAGGCTGGTACCACCGGCTGGGGGGTCTGTGCACAAATCACAAATGGGACAGGACTGCTGTGGAATGTGCCTTGAGCTGTTTGATTTTCCGGCATCAGTCTCATTCCATGGTTATGACAATGGGAAGATGCCAGCAGCTCACATCCCAGGCAGCAGACCAAGAACTCAATGTTACAACTCACTTTATAAGTTTTTTGATCAATCCCACAAAGCAAAAGCACATTGACAGTAGCTCTATCCAACCACTATAAGCACAGGTACCTTTGGTTAAACAATGCCTGCTTATTTCAAATACAATACCTGCTTGTGAGCCTTAAAACACAATGCACAGAGCTCCATTATTAAGCTTCAAACTTCCTAATATCTTGCTAGATAAACTTTGCTGTAGCTTAGGGAGTTATTCTAGACAAGCATTAATACACAGACCATTGTTCTATTTGTCCTTGCTTTTCTACTTTTTAAATAATTTTTCTGCTGACC